>NC_064848.1:160187182-161387182 GCF_024139225.1 Suncus etruscus | reverse complement strand
TTCCTAAGAAGCGTCCAGGCAATTGTTCAACCCAGCTCTGATGCCTCTTATCAGCCTTACTGTAGACTCCTAAAGGGCTGGTCTTGGTTCTTTGCTCTTCCTGTGGTCCTTTCAGTCAGGTACAGTCTCAATCTTCTGCACAACCGGGAAGCCTCTAAGCCTCAGGTTAGGCCTCTTTAAGAGGAATAAAACCTTGAAATTACCTCATCCAGCTGGAGGGAAAAAGAGAAGGAAAAGAAGCTTATCATTTTAAAGCAGAGCTCCCAGATATAAAAGAAAAGGAAAAAACAAACAAACAAACAAACCCACAAAAGGACAGGAGAGAGGTCTCTCACAGTAGGTCTGGATGAGTCCTAATTTTCCTAGCTTCCTGGAGCCAAGATGTTGGAGGCTATGTCCTTGGGTCCCTCCAGCTTTCATTCTCTGGGTTACCAACGAGAAACAGAAGCTGCCTCCTGATGGGATCTAGGAGCTTCTTTCTGGGATAATCAATTTAAGGCTTTATTATGTCCTTTTCTTCCTTTACCATGTCCCTTAAGTGGTTAGTATAATGCTTGGTACACAATAGATTTTTAATTCGTATTTGTAGAATGCATAAATGCATGAGCCAGGGAAGAGATCCAGTAGAGAGGAACCAGGGTTCTGGGTGCTTATGACTGACGGTTCCCTAGGCCCAGAGAACACCCCTAATCCCTCTCCTCATAGGCCAACAAGCCAGAGTTAGCTTGTGGACCCCAGGGCCATGTGGGTTCCAAACACAGTCTTTGTGCTTGGTTACTCTCTTTAGAGGGGAGGGCAGAAGCAAAGTCAGGGAACCCCTCTCTGACTCCTGTACTTTCAAGCAGAGAAGCTAGAAGAGGACAGAGTGTGACTCTAGGAATAGAAGTGTAACATCAGGGCCCCCAGGGCCACCATGGGGGCTTAAAGGGCCAGCACAAAGAATAGGGACAGCCAACTTTGAGAAAGCAGCTCTGTACCTTTCTCTGAGCAGGGAGTCTCTTACCTTGGGGAGGCTTTTCTGCCTTGCTTCCCAGAGCTAAGAAACACAGGTCCTTCTCTATGTACAATAGTTTCTTCCCTCATTCTTGTGTTGCTGGAAGAAAGGTGGTGGTGATAGTGGGGTGGGGAACTAGTAATATACTTTGAAGACATAATAAAAACTTGGGAAGATGTTGTCTAGCCCTGAAGTAACCCTGAGCCAAAAGCCCACATTCAGTTGACATGCAAATTCTGTGCTATTTGGAGAGGAGAGACTGAAGCACCATCAGATGCAGAAATTCAAGGCCCCACTGAGAAAGGTGGACCCCTCAATAAATAAGATGCTATAGAAGAATCTGTGACTATGAAAAGATGAACGGTGCAAGGGATGAGATTATGAAAAGAACATCAGCAGTGCAATGCTTTCCTGGGACAATGCCCAGATTAATTTCATTTTGGTTTTGGTTTTATTTTTGAACCGCATGTCAGTGCTCAGGACTTACTCCTGTTTCTGTGTTCCGGTACACTCCTGGCATGCTCAGGGGGACCATATGGGTTCCAGAGATCAAACCAGGGTTGTCGGTGTGCAAGGCAAGAGACTTACTGTGCTTACCATAGCTCCAGCTCTAATGCCCAGTCTAATTTCAAAATATATAGAGAAGTTCAGGAGAAAAAAATAATGGAAGAATTGCATAAAAGCTTCCTTTCAGGGCTTGCTCTTCAAGTTCATGTTTTCCCTTGAACACTATCTCTCTTCCTTGTCTCTATATCTCTCTTTGTTTACTTGCTTGCTCTTTCAAGCTCATGTTCTCTCTTGAACATTTATTTCTTTTTTCTTTCCTCTAGCCCTTACATCTTTCTAGGTAAGTTTTGTTTTCAATAAAAACTATTTTATATCACTATTTCACCTCCTCCTGATATCCAGTCAACATTAGGACTGACTTTCCTTTCCTGCAAAGAGCAATTTGCACCAACCTGAGTATATGAGACTACCTGAGAAATTGGGTGACAGGGATCATCTCCTACACCAGGCAGAACAAATGAACTTCAAGTTTGTTAACTGCCTCATGGAGCTGGCAGGACATACCTGGGCCATAGATGCTCACACAGACTTTGGCAGTACTGATCCAAGCCAGGCTTTTCCCCCATGCATTGGTGGCTAACGTAGGTTGAAAAGTAAGTAGTCTTCTTCTCCAGTCTACTTCCCTTACTTATATTTGTTTTTGAATGGATCATACCTGGTGGAATTCCAGAGCCTGGGATCAACCTAGGACCTCTACATGAAAGACATATGTTCCAGTTGGATTGGGAAAATATATAACTTACTTAAATTTACAGGAATGTTTAAAGCTATAAATGGATCCTAAGATCCAACTGACCCTAAGAATGGTTCTCTTAAAACAGTGCCCCCCCCCCAAGGAAAAAAAAAAGAAAAAGAAAGAAAAAACAGTGGCCCCTTTCCAAAATTCCCATTTATTTATTCTCACACAGGGCTTTTTTGTGACATTAAGGATATTGTGTTGCACCTGGTACCTGGTGCTGAGATGGTCTCTAGGGGCCTCCCAACTCCTAAAATAACTAAGTGTCCAGGGTCCTAGAATGAATAACTCAGTGCCATGATCTCACTCTGTATGAAGAACACTTGTAGTGTCAGTTTCTTCATTTTTTTATCTTATGTTTTTAATTTGGTTTTGGGTTTTTGGATCTCTAACAGTGCTATGGGCCAAATGTGTAGTCCTGCATGCCAGTCATAGGAACCATCTCTCATCTCGAGGCCTCTTGTTTGCCTTGTTCTGAGCCAAGACTCTTGAGACATCAGGGATCCTCTAGGGGACTCTAATTTCTGAAATCTTCCAAAACAGGCATTTTTCTACCCCACTGACAAGCACAACCTACTAAGGCAGCTGGAAATAGGAGGAGGGGAGAAGGAGAGGGAGGCTCAAGGAGGCGGGGACTAATTCTTGCTTCTAATAAAATCCATTCATCCAGTTTCTTGAAGAAACAGATTGGAGATATCCCTAGAGCTAGACAGGAGGAAATCAAGTAATAATGTTATCAGTCTTCACAGAGCTATTTAAATACAGATTGGGTTGCTGGGGAGATGAAAGGGGCCCCCTTTTGTTATGCAAATGAAGTGAAATGGGAGGGCTGAGTTTGTGTTTTGATATGTTAATGAGCTTGAAAGCCGCCAAGGTGGGGACTGCTGGGAAGGCTGAGTTGCCCGGCATATTTATTTGTGCAGTTTAATTTAACAGCTAGGCTACAGCAGGGCTGCAATCGAGATTGTGTAAAGATAATTACAGTCCTGTTATTAATCAGACGCCTGCAGGAGGTGGCTTGCTAGTTTACTGCTAACTTGGCAGCAGACAACTCTGCAGCAGCACGCGGGCTCAATCCCAGCGTGGTCTCATTCTGTCATCTAGTGGCACGTCTAGGAACTGCCTGGGGGAAATGGAAACAAAACAGAACTCTTGATTTCTAGTCAGAGGGAGGCAAGAACCACCTTGCAGAAGAAATAGAACTCCTGCCATTTTCCCAAAGTCAATAAAATAGGTGGTCCGGGTGAGGACCATTCCTTGGCAATGAGTTTCTAGGAATAATACAGCCAGAATACAGTCTAAGAACTTCCTCTGATGCCAGACCTTAGCCTGCAAAAAAAAAGGTAATAAAGATCCGACCTTCCCTAAGGCTTTCAGCAGGAACAAAAGACTCTGGCAAGACTGAAGGCCTCTAAAAGTTCAGAGTGCTGTGTGTTCCCTAGGGGATCACAGCCCAACAACAGACTTTTATGTACCTAGAAAACTCCCCAGCCAGGGATGCTTGTGGGGGGAGAAAAATCACATATAAAAACATTGTAAAAGAAAACTGCATTTGCATTCCATTCTGGGTTCATACAACCCTAACTTGGGCTATGTAATGCATTTCTCTTTCTTTATGGGGTTTCCTCATCTCTCGCTCTCTCTCCCTCCCTCTCTCTCTTTCTCTCTCTCCCCCCTCTCACTCTTCTTTTCCAAAGACCAAAGACTTTTGTAGACTGTGTTTAAAAACAATGATTTCATTGAGGTTACACCAGTGGGTGGGCAAGGTCACCGATTGCAGAGCTCCATTTGGTACTCCGGTGTGTCAGGCAAATGGTACTCTGGACTAAGGCTATGCTTAGCAATGTTCAAAATAATATGCATGCTCCTGTGCATATTAGGCAGGCATGTAGTTTACCACTTAAGTCACATCTCTACAGTCTCTATGTTTTAATTGTCAGTTTTTTGAGGGGCAGGGTGTAGGGCTCACCCGGCAATGCTGGGAGAGAGGGTCATTTCTGGTGGTGCTCGGAGAATATATGTGGATTGAACTGGAATAGAACAAGTACAAATGAAGTTCCTTAAACCCTGATAATATCTTTTAACCCCTACATTTTTTTTTTTTTTTTTTTACTTTTGGCTTTGTGCTCAGGAATCACTCCTGGTGGGATTTTGAGGAACTAAATGGAGTGCAAGTAAATCAAACTGAAGCAGACAGGCAGAAAGTTGGGAGAACCCTCTGGCAATGAGTTCTTGGTACATCATTAAACCAAGAGTTGGGGAGCCAGAATGGTAGTACAGTGGCGAGGGTACTTGCCTTGCATGCCAAACCAGATTTGATTCCTGGCATCCCATGTAGTTTCCCAAGCATCACCAGGAGTAATTTCTAAGTGCAGAGCCAAGAGTAAGCCTGAGATTACTGGGTGTGCCCCGCCTCAAAAAAAAAAACTATAAAAAAATAACCAAAAGAAGGGATTTGGAGAAGTTACTCTGTCACTAGCCTTGAGGCTGTCAAGTCCTACCTGTGATCACAGGAAATAAGGCTTGTTAAGACCTTGAACTGATCCCAGAACAAGGCTAGAGAAGATTGGACCCTCCTCTGAGAGAATCTGCAGCAGAAAAAATAAATGACCAGAAAAGGAATATTAAAGATGACTAACTACTCCCAACTCAACTCTATCTACCCCTTGGCAACAATCTTAGCAATGGACTCTTACCTAGGAGTAAGTCCAACATGGGACAGTTTGGGAAAAATCCTTTAAAAGTCAGTTGGAACAAAGGAGGTATGTGTACCTGTACCCTGCTCATACACATGGTGCCTTCAGGCACATCCTGTCTGTATCTCGTTTCTTGAGATGTGTACTTTCATATTTTAATGGGTTATGTACTGATGCTCAGTTTGCCTTTGGAGAAGCCTGTTTTCTCTCTTGAGCATGTTACTCTCTATTTCTCTCTCTCTCTCTCTCTCTCTCTCTCTCTCTCTCTCTCTCTCTCTCTCTCTCTCTCTCTCTCTCTCTCTCTTCCCTTCCTCACAACTTCCAAATCAAATCTGCTTTTATTTCATTGCTCCTTCTTCCTCCTGCAATTCTTTTCTGTGAGGGAAAGGTCTAAGTAAGGTCTAAAGCTGACTTTCCTGCAAAGATCAAGACTTAAAGTAGGCTCTTCTGTTGTAGATTTTCCCCAGCTGTTTTCACAATGGCAGAAGTAGAAAGAGAGAACGATTTTCTCGGCTACTGCATCTCTTCCCCCACGTTACAAAAGTCACCCAGGGATTCTTCTTGGCAGTAGAACTGGGGGAGATTGCATGGAAGGCCTGCTGTATTATGTCTCCAATTCTGGGGGAAAAAATCTGTCAGAGAGAAGTCTAGCTAAGTTTGCAGGTGATATTCTGAGCCACTGGGCTTTGCACACTCCATAAAAGTTATAGATACCCTAAGATATTGTCCAGACCAATAATTAGGGCAGACCTGTCCTTCCTCCAGAGAGTTAAATAAATTCATGTCAATATTCCCAAACCAATTTCTTCCACAGGGTATCACCCTGGTAGGGGCAAATAAGAGTCCAAAGGCATTCCTGTGGGGCTCAGGTGGAAATGACCATGAATTAGGAAGGGGGATGCTTTTCAATAAAAATCAATAAAGGTGAAAGCCTTGAGGCTAAAAGAAGCTTTTGTTCTTGTTTTAGTCCTTTGCCCCTTTCTTCAAAGAAAAATCACTGCTCTTCCTTTCAAAGGCCTGGAAAAATGTTGGCTGTGGGAGTATCATCCAGGTGTAGGTGTGTCAGTGAACACATCCTTTCTGTCTCAGAAACTCATGTTTTAGTTCTCTGAGGAAAGACAATGTCATTTTCTCCTTGTGATGAGAAACCTCCCTCCTCTGTAACTAAAGATAAATTATTCCAGGTCTGGCCTATTTTCCTTTAGAACTTACTACCATGTATATTTTCTGAGGTCTATAATAAATTTCCTCCTTCACTATCCTGTTTAACCCTGCTTTGATTACTTTTTCAGCCTGGGAAAAATCTAGAGGGGTGGGGACTATCCTTGAAATCAGACAACTATATAGCTTGGGGATACAGCACGCCCCATGCTTCTACATACACACATCCTTGGCTCTGAGGGACTCCTGATTTGGGAAACAGTTAACTGCATCTGAAGGTGTCTCTCCAGCTAGCCTGAACATTCTGAAAAGTGGGAGTGTGTTACCTAATTCATGTTGGTATTCCTTATCAGAACAAAACCAGTGATGTCACCATACTCAAATATAAATTATCATAATAAGTCAATAGGTTTTGCATTTGTGATTGGCTAAATAATGACCCTTTAAAATGATCATAATCTCTGGAGTCTGTGACTGCTAGTTTATGTGACATAAAGGATTTTGCAGTTTGAAATTTTGTGGGTGTTTTGTTTGTTTAGGTTTTTTTAGGTTTTTTTTTTAGTTAAAGAGATTATTCTGGGGGTTAGTGTGATTTGCCTTCCATTTGCCTTGCATGCAGCTGACCTGGATTCAATACCTGTCATCACATATGGTCCCCTGATCACTGCCAGAAGTAATTACTGAGTGCAGAGTCAGGGAGTAAACCCTGAGCATCACCAGCTGTGACCCTTCCCACTAATAAAAAGAAGTGATGTTGAGAGGAAGACAGAGAAGGGTTTGACTAGAAAAAAGGATTTGGTAGTATAAAGGAAAGAATGAAATGATATAGCCACATGCTAAGTATGCTGGTCAGCCATTAGATGCCAGAAGTGGTAAATACTATATTTTCCCCCAAAACTCTAAAGGGAGAAAGACTTTAGCTTCAGCCCTGTGAAATCCATTGCAGACTTCTGATCTCCAGAATATAAGAGTATAAACTTGTGCCAACAGATGATTCATGCCATCCTTCTCCTGCTTTTGTCCACCTTTGGACTGCCAATTTAGATAAGCTCAAATATTTCTCAAATGATTTGCTAAGTCCCCATTCCCTAAATTCCCATTGGCCAGGTACAGTAGTTCTTACCAGACAAGATGGGGCTATCCTTGGTCTGAGTCCAGCAAGGTAAGCCCTAGTAGACCCGTGTAAGGAGTTTATAGCTGATTGAACAGGGAGAGACATTTGATGGCTATGATTATCAAGAGATTGAGTTTGAGTTCTGATGTCTGACCTAGGCTCCCTCCTTATCTATACATGGGAACTGAGCTCCAATCTCCCTATTCTAAAGTTAGCCATTCAACCACTTTTTTGCTAAATAAAGCATTTGTTAGACAGTCCCATTAAGAAAGCTTAGGGTGAACTCATCATCTCAGCAGTTTGTTCTGGATAGTCCCTTTTCTATGCTTGCAGCAAATAAATAAGGCTAATTATGTTACTGCAGGCAAGCTGGCATCCAACAGGTTAGTGGTCATCACCAGGTTATAGATGGTCCATGGCTAGGTATTGTGGGCAACAAAAGGACATTGCCATTTATCCCCTTGGTCTATTTGAAAATCAGATCTTGTTTATTGGCCAAGTTAATGGACATATTGTTGACCTATGATTTCAATTAAATAGATAATGGCAGCAGATTTGCTCCTTATGTATACTGGCCATTTACACATGTGCAAAATGAGGTTAAAATAGATGTTTCTGGTCGTCACATGGCCTAACCTCTCACTACCCTTCTCTTCACCTCTTATAATATTATAGAAATCTCCTTTTTCACTGCTAAGACCTTCCCTGGCCTTCTGGCACATCTTGCTCACTCCTAATGGTAGGCTCATCTTTCATATTGCCAGCTCTGCAAATGACCTCCAACATCTTCTTGCCCTCTTGTGGTTACCTCATTTCAGAGAGTGTATCATCCTTTTATCGTTGTCCCCTGCTCTCCTGCATTCTCCTGTTCTCTCTAGATGAGTTTATCTTACAAAATGTCCCAAACATGGCTGGAGAGATAGCACAGGGATTAAGGTACTTGTCTTGCATATGGTCTGCTCTGATTTAAATTTCTAGTACTGCAGTAGCTTAGAAGGAAAAGTGGGCGGGGGGTGGGAGAGAAGAGGGAGTGGAAGAAAGAGTGAATAAGCAGAGAGACAGAGACAGAGAGAGCAAAACAAAATGCTCTGAATCTTGCTCTAAAAGTGGAAAATTTTAGCACTCAAGAATAGGTGATGATGATTAAGTAAGACATTCAATCCACTCAAACATAACATTCTCTACTTAAAGCTAAGTTTGCCTTCAGGTGCTCGGAGCACAGTTCAGACCCCCTGTGATGGGCTCCAAAAGGGAGAGAGTATAGAGGGAGCTTTAGCATGGTTTTCAGCAAGCCTGGGTTCTCCTCACTGCTCTTTTCTTTCTTAAACCAAGGAGGACAAGAAATAAGCTGGAAGAAGAACCAGTATTCTGTGACTCTATACTTCCTCCTTGGAACTTTCCCTGTCCAAACAGTAGTGCAGCATCCCTCCCTGGTTGGGTGCCAATGGCTGTGGTTTCTCTTCCCTTCTCATGGTGCTTTTGCATTACACAGCCTATGATCACTAAGACGTGTGCTGATCCTTTGAGGGATAGAAGTGGGGCTCCTTGCTTTTATGGAAGGTGAAACAGGAGGAAGAACTATATAGATCTCAGCTAGGCTCCCAATATATACAATATTTAGCTCCTTGGCCCTGGTCCTAGGACTTTGGATAGCTCCACATTAAAAAATAAATACAGGGGACCAGAGAGAGAACACAGGGGTAGGCCATTTGCCTTGCACGCAGCTGCTCCAGGACAGACGGTGGTTCAAATCCTGGCATTCCATATGGTCCCCCCATGCCTTCCAGGAGCGATATCTGAGCACAGAGCCAGGAGTAACCCCTGAGTGACCCAAAATTCAAAAAATAAATAAATAATAAATAATACATGTAAAATATGTGTACAGTTGACCTTAGAATGAATTTTAATTGTATCCATCCATTTCTATAAACAAAAGACATATCCACGAGGTATAGATAAAAATAATACAGTGCTGTACATGTACTGTTTTTCTTGTGGAATTTTAAACAAGTTTTTTTTCGATATCTTATGATATCTTAAGAATAGAGTACAGAACATATGTCACATAGAAAATAAGTGAGAGAAATAGCATAATAGGCTGAAATGCATGGCAGAAAAATCAGGTTTAATCCCCAGCATCAGATTCCCTCAGCACTACAAGGAGCAATCCTGAGCATAGAATTGGGAGTAGAACCTATACACCCCAAGTTGTGGCCCCCGAATAATCATGACTATCTATCAGCTGTTTATATTATTAGCAAGGCTTCTGATCACCAACAGGAGTAGGAATTAATGTTTTAGGGAAGTGGGAAAGTAACATGGATTTTCAACTGTGTGTGTTTGCAGGGAGGGATTGGCATTCCTAATGCCCATGTTATTCATTGGTCAACTGTACTGCCTACTTCTATGCATTGTCTGTTCTCTTAATCTACAGCTCAAAGTTTACCCAAAATAGATTTCACCCTATCACTCTTACCCTGTTGGGGGACTGACTTTTAAGTCCCAGGAAGTTCTTCTTCCTATCTCTCTTCCTGAGTTTTGCAAACCAGCTAAGTTGTAATTCCAGGCATGTTTGTGTTAGGTGCAGCTGCAAGTGAAGGACAGTGGACTTGAGGGTGGGCTGCTCTGCAGAAGCCTATTGGTAGGCAAAAAGGGAGAAATTAATTAACTTGTCAAACCCTTCTCTCAGAAGGCATGACAACAAAAGAAAGCCTACATTCTTGTTTCTTTTGTTACAACATGTTGTTCTGATATAATAAATTAACTCGGGGCTTAGTGCAATTTTGCTTAAATCACAAATAGAGCAGGGGTGGCTGAAGATGCTGTTGCAATAATAAATAATCACTCCTATTCTTAAATGTGTGTATACTTATATATACATATGTTTATAAATGTGTATATATATGTAGTTATATGTCAATGAAAAATATGATGTATGTGAGGACATAGGTTGGGGCAAGTTCAAATGAAAGCAAATATCAGTGTGTGTATACCTCTGTAAATAACTGCATGAACCAATTGTTATACTATACAATGTATGTAATATATATAGATATATGTGTAAGTATATAGTAGGAAATGGCTTAAACAGTTAATCGAGGTTGAGTATGTTCATGCTATGGAGCCCATGAGTTGGTATTTTTTGGAAGCAGAATAAGACAGATAATCACAAATCAAGCACAGCAAGTTAATCTCTTCTGACCCCAGTTTCATTGAGGTCTGTGTCTGTGTAGGAGGGGACCTGCAGTGGAGATGATCTTCTTCACTCACCTGTAACCAAATGGATTTTAATGCTAATCTCTTCAAGAACCCCAGTCATGAACATACAGAAATAATATTCTCTTGCTATCCTTAACATCCCTTAACTCTTAAGTTGGCATTAAAATTAGCCATCAAAGATAATGAGCTCAGATAAAATTTCTACACTTAGTAATATCTCCTGAAAAAATAATTTATCTTCTGCAGTCCTTTTGAAGGGTTTGAAAATGATATGTAAAATTTGTAGTCAATTTTGAACCTCAAATTATTTCAATTCTTTCATTGACAATCCTCTGAAGAGTAAGTAGCTTGTCCAAGTTGGTATAAGTAATAAAAAATAAACTAAGAATTACAATAACTCATAAATTTATCTAATTTTATATAGCTTTCAATAAAATATGCATTATTTAAACATATTGACTTCTCACACAATTAGTAATTTTGTTAAAATGATAACAGGGAAGGGGCCAGAGCGGTGGCACAGCGGTGGTGCATTTGCCTTGCAAGTGGCTGGCCTAGGATGGACCACGGTTCAATCCCTCGGCTTAACCCATATGGTCCCCCAAGCCAGGAGCGATTTCTGAGTGCATAGCCAGGATTAATCTCTAAGTATCACTGAGTGTGGCCCAAATACCAAAAAAAAGGGGGGGCAGAATGGTAGCGCTAGAGGTAAGGCATCTGCCTTGCAAGCACTAGAAAGGACCATAGTTTGATTCCCCTGGCATCCCATATGGTCCCCAAGCCAGGAGCGATTTCTGAGCTATTATACATAGCCAGGAGTAACCCCTGAGCATCACCAGGTGTGGCCCACAAAAACAAACAAACAAAAAATGATAACAGGGAAGTAAACTTTATGAAATAAGTATATAGTAGCTATAATGTTTGCTTTATTATTTTTGTTTGTTTATTTTGGGGGGCCACACCCAGTGGCACTCAGATGTTACCCCTGGCTCTACACTTAGAAATCATCCCGGCAGGCTTGGGGACCATATAGGATGCCAAGGATCAAATCTAGGTCCATCCCAGGTCAGCCCTACTACTGTGCAAGGCAAAAGCCTTATTACTGTGCTATCACTTTGGCCCCATATGCTTTAACTCTATTACTTATTTGAATATTACCAGATCATCAAAAGAATACCAAGACATGCAACAAAATTTAAAAGCAGTTGTCTTTGATATCTTGCTGAACTTCAGTCATATAAAAGCCATAGATATTAAGCAAAATAAATGTGTATGTAAGGTCATCAAATGTATATAATATGCATCATATATATATGTATTATCTATAAAATTGTATTATATAAATATTTATATATCACTTTATATATGTCATGATATAAATAGTTATATGCACACAAGTATGTGCTATATATTTCTATGGTGTATCTGGTATTTATATATAGTTAAATCATATATTTAAATATTTCTCCAGATATATATCTATATTATTTGAAAGACATGTTCTTCATTGTAAGGAAATAAAGCAATAATAATTGAGATATCTAGATATATGGTCTATATAGTTCCATTTGCTCTCTTACTTGAATCTCCTAAATTTAGGGGTGGATCTGACTCTGATGCAGAAATTCTCACCAAGTATCAGGGAAAAACCAAGCAGCACTGGCTGAGAAGAAGAAATCAGTTTGATTACACCCATGGATCTAACAGAGCTTGTGCTTCAAGAACTGACTCAAAAATGGTAAGAGTTTTATTTTAATAGAATATCTAATATGGGATGGAACATTTCTAGGCAGCTGAAGGGTTAGTACAGAAGCAAAAATTCTCAAACATATCATCTGCAAAACAAAGGCAAGAACATCTCAAGGACATGAGGAATATATTTGGAATACATTCCCAGGTTACCAAGGTTACAAAGTGAGACTAAGACCATTTCAAGGATGTTAATTAATTATGTTGATGCATTTCATTATTATGTCTTACTGCCCAGATAAAGTTGCCCCTTTGATAGCTCCTAATTTCCAGTGTTTGCTTGTTTGAAATCTGGGCAGGGGTCTATCTATAACCTTTATTATCCCTAGGACCCAACTTTGTGACAGATTCTGAAAATAAAATGAATGTATTGAGCTTGAACAAGTGGTGACCCTCTTAAAATGTTTAAGAAATGAATTGGCTTTGTATTTTATGACCCTACTTTTTGTTGAAGAGGAAAATTTATGTAACTGCTAGGTTTCAATTTAGACAAACACGGATTAATGAGTATCTGGTATAGGTATTTTTATGTGTTTGTCTAAATTCAAAGTTCATGACTTTTAGCTTTACTCCTCCCACCCCTTCAGCCCTCTGTGATAGCCAAATATGTGTAATTCTGCCACATACATCATGATCCATACACCCTCATGTGAACAAAGATTATAGGAGAATGGGGACCAGAGCAATAACATAGTAGGTAGGGCCTTTGCCTTGCACTTGGCCAATCTGGGTTCAATCTCCAGCATCCCATATGGTCCCTGTCAGGAGTGATTCCTGAGTACAAAGCCAGGAGTAACCCCTGAGAGCTGCCACATGTAGGCTCCAAAACAAAAACAAAAAACAAACAAAGAAGATCACAAGAGAAGAGATCTGTGGGATAAAGGAATTAGTATCTCTGACATACCTGTTTTGTTAAACTTCCTAGTAGAGTAGCTGGTTGGAATAAGTCAAATGAATCTTCCCTAGTAGTGGTGGGGGCTTGCTGAAGAAAACCCTGTAGCAATTTTGGGGTTCCTCAATACAGGGCCAATGTATATTTTATGAATTCAATTCTTCCTTATATTGTATACCAGGAACTAATTGAGAAAAGACCATTCTAGTTTCACCCTAAAGAATCATGTTACAGGTCTGGTCTGGTCTAGGAGCAGCCAAGGTGACAAAATCACTGTGGGAGGACTTTTAACCAGAAATACAAGAGGATGACTTTACCCAAGTGAATTAGACCATGCGTTTAAGTCCCCCAAGATGGCAAGCATCTTTCCCCCCAGGAAACAAGCATCTGGTTATGCTGTTGCTTACTCTGTGGCATTCCACATAAAACACCTAAATCATAATACTTGCTACTCACACTTTTTTTTCCTTTCATTTCCTCTCCCCTCACCCCACAGCTGGAGCAACACCTCCTTATTTGAAGCTCTGAGACCCTGGCTTGTGTCTTTGTTTCTTTGATACTTCTTTCCCAGACTCGGCCTCTCAAAGCACACAGAACTGTTCAACCCAGGTCTGACCTGACTTAAAGGCAGGAGAAAGAGATGGAAGAAAGGAAGAAACTCACTCTCTAGTGGTGGGCAGGGGCATAGAAAGGGACAAATGTGCATTCTCACTGACAAATGCCACCTGGCCATACTTTCTGTATCTGAAAGGAGATGTGTGACCATAATAGGGGCCTACAACCCAAGCAACAACTGGGGCTGGAAATAATGTGCAGTGGGCTGTGGGTGTATTTCCAGGCATACTGGAAAATAATGAAGAAAGGAAATGATGAGTCCTAGATTTATTGGGAGGGCCTGGGACCTGTTGGATCTTGAAACCCAAGAGGCATATCCAGGACAGAAAACAATTTATCATAGTCTCAGGAATAATGACTCTTTCTTCCAATCTTTATATAAAGTGAAGCACTGTGTTGAATGAATCTTTGCAGGAACAGTTTGGTGGAAAGTCATCACATTTACAATGTGTTGCCCATCCTAAAATTTTAAGGTCCAGGGAGACAATATGGAAGTACCATACCACTATATATATTGCACAGGAATAATGATGGTCAGTGCTTTCTTCTCAAGCTTAATTTTCAAAAACCTGATCTGTATTCATTTCCAAAATTTCAGTTCCATAGCCCTTGCTAAATAGATACAGGGCCTCTGCCTTCTTTGCAGCTGACTGGACCCATTAAGACTTCTTATACCTCAAATCAAATCACATTGTCCTTTTTCAGGATGGATGAGTCCTGACCCTCCCCCCAGTTTTGAAGGCAATGAATTTGAGTATAGACGGGTTTTGAGGGTTCTATTTGGGAGCTGCTATGATTTAGAATGAACATGGTAAAAGGAAGCCAGATCCTGGGGGTAAAAATAAAAAATAGAAAATTAGAGGTGAGTGACTTAGGGCAGGGAGAGCAAGTTCGGGCCGAGGATTCTGAGATCACTTTGGGGCCTTGAATTCCATCTACTATTCCTGCCACCCCTTTTTCTCTGTCTTAGTTAAGTTGATCCTTAGTTAAGCAAAGATTAGATAAAGGATTGAATAGAGAGGATGAAGAAATGGGAGCAAATGGACTTAACTAGATTTATACCATTAAAATAAAAGCAGACTCAAACCTTCTGGCTCCAAAACTAGGCTCTTTCCCTGCCATCATGTTGCCCTCCATTTAAATTCATCATAAGGTATTCTCAAGACAAAAGACTCCTAGACTATGATTCATTGATGGCTAGGGAACATGCGAATAGACAATCAATCTCTCTCCAGGGCTTCATTTCCCTCCTGGTGTGTGGGATGCATTCAGAATCTGCAGTGAATAAGGGATGAGTGCAGAAAGAAATTTCTCCATCCCTGTATTATTTCACTCAGGTGAGCTCAATAAACAGCTTGAAACAGTTGGAAGTGCTCTCATTAGACACTGCTCCTGTGCCTCTTCCTAAGGCTGCTCTGATCCCTATTTCTGAGACTGAGAAAGTCCTCTTATCAGAGGGTTTTCACCTTTTTTCCTCATGTACCATGATATCTGCTCTCTCACCCATTGCTAACTAAAGAGTGACTTGTTACTAAAGGTTCTTTCCCAAGGCATCCAGTACATGTTGGGTTCGGTAATGTGTAAGATGGAGCCAAATCCTTTATTTTCACCATTAATGTGTCCGTTGTTTTCTCTTCCATTTTCCTTTATTGCTTCAGAGATTAATTTATTTGCATCTTGTAAAATGTTTATATCCCCTTTCTATTTTCTTGTTGATGTAATGACCAGAGATAACACATGGGGTTTCAGTGTTCATATATTTAGTTGTGGTGATAATACCCTTGGCATTAGTGATTCACAATAGAGCTATCTGGATCACACTTGACATGTGGTATGACAGTACCGCAGGGAACTCATGGAATACATGGAGTTCATGGAGTTGGACTCACGCCTGTAAGGCAAGTGTTGAGCCAGATTTGTGCCCACTGGTCTTTACTTTCTTCAGCTCATGGGTCACAGGCCTGAACAACTCTGATGCCAATCTATCATATGCCTGCCCATCAAACAATTATCCACCATCGCCAGTGTTAACAGACCTGCCTCTGCCCCAAATATACCTGCTGCCATGAAGACAGGGGTTAGGGGGAGAGGGAGAGAGAGAGCAGCCCACAAAAATAACAGTGATTCTGACAGACTGGAACTCGATAGGGTACCATTTTAAAGCAACTTAATTTTTTTTCCTTCTCCAGACTGCCTGACAAACCTACTCTATCAACTCTTTCTCCCTACCCAAAGCTGATATTTCAAGCAGGTTCCTCAATTTCCTGTCACTTTCAGGAAATGAAAAGTCCTTTGGTCACTGCTGATCTTAAAATACTCTGATTTCAATGATAAAATGTTCAGTTCTTAAATTAATTCTTAAAACATTGAACCTTGAGCATTTCATCTGTCACCCTGGGTATGTATCAGGCTGGAAAACTGCAGTGACAAATGGCTATGTTGGTGGATTCTTCCTTTCCCACCTCTCTTGGATAGTTCCATCTCTTCAGAAAGAGAATAAGTGGCTTACCAAGCTCCAAAAGAAAATAATGGCTGCTGACTCTTCCCTGATAGTTTGGTCTGGGCTGATACCTCTAGCAGGGGTCCTCAAAATTTTTAAACAGGGGGTCAGTTCACTGTCCCTCAGACAATTGGAGGGTCTGACTATAGTAAAAACAAAACTTATGAACAAATTCTTATGCACACTGCATATATCTTATTTTGTAATGAAGAAACAAAACAGATACAAATACAATATGTGGCCCGCGGGCCATAGTTTGAGGACCACTGCTAGGGCCTTCTAAGAAGGGGTGAGACAGATTCACTTTTCTGTCTACAACTATAGTAGCCACTGCCACACCAACACCCTCCTTCAGAAATGGCCCTACTCCACAACTTAACCTTACCAAACTTCCATGCTACAAAATTTATTTAAGATCTCTGTGGATCCTGGAATGTGTGGCAACATTTCATAGCTTTATCAGCCAAGTAGGACCATAGAAAATAGGATGGGAAAGTTGCATAGAAATCTACCAAGCTCAGTGAACATAAACAGTAACACAGAAGGCTCAGCTAGCATCAATGTCAGCCCAGTAAATCCTTAGACACTGATTTTAGTAACGCTCATTTCTTTTTTTTTCAGTACCACTCATTTCAAATTGACCTGTTTTGATCTAAGTTTTGATAGTTCCTCTCTCTGTGTGTGTGTGTGTGTGTGTGTGTGTGTGTGTGTTATAACAAGTATTATGAAGCAAATTTGTTTGTGTCTTCAAGGAAGCAGACGATGGTGGTGGGTGGGAATTTGAGGATACTGGTAAAGGAAAGTAACCCTGGTAGTAGGATTGGTATTTGACCATTCAATACCTAAAACAATGTATAATGAACAACTTGGTAAATAACAGTGTTATAATAAATCTTTCAAAAAGAAAATGAGTGTTCAAGCATTGAGTTAGTGTTCAATGGGTGCTGCCAGTTTTTGTCTTTGGAGTATGGTAGGGTGGGAAGATATTCTAAGCTTGGTCTTTCTTTTGCATATTTGGGAGTTGCTTTCTATGGGCACCTTGTATGTACAGATCTTCAGAGTGGGCAATGACTTTTTCATATTTATTTATTTATGGACAACAATATCTAGACCCCTACCTACAGAGGAGAATTTTTATATGTATATGTAAGAGCGGTTGGGCAGGAAATCTCCTTACTCTTCCATCTTTTTGACAGGGACCCATCACAGGAGACTCGGACATGGCTACAGAAGCCACCTCAAAATCAGGCCACTTAAAACAACAGATGGTTTTGGAGAAAATCTGATGATCTGCACTGTATGTGTGAACATTATAAAGACACATGGGTCTCATATATTTATAAACTCATTATGTTTATATTCACATAGCTACATACATTTATATATTTAGATTTACATAATCATGTATTTATAAATACATTTCATATATTCATATTTAATAAGGACCGAAATGAGAAAAAGATCTTCAAAGTTTGAATTCACTTTGATAAAAAGAAAAGTTGAAATCAGAGCCCACATATTTTTGTTTGCTTGCTTTTGGACTATACCTGGTGGATCTCAGAGCTTAATCTTGGCTCTGTGCTCAATTATTCAAGATGGGTTTGGGCGACTATATGGGGTGCTGGGGATAAACCCTGGTTGACTGCATGTAAGGCAAGTGTCCTACTTGCTGTACTACTGCTTTTGTACAATAGTTCTTTGTTCTTAGATAGGAGCTCTAAGAAACTTTAAGAACCCTTTTATATACTTTTAATTATAATAAATTAATTAAATTTTTTTTTGGTTTTTGGGCCACACCCGTTTGATGCTCCAGAGTTACTCCTGGCTATGCGCTCAGAAATCGCCCCTGGCTTGGGGGGACCATATGGGATGCCGGGGGGGTCGAACCGTGGTCCGTCCTATGCTAGCGCTTGCAAGGCAGACACCTTACCTCTAGCGCCACCTTCCCGGCCCCAAATTAATTTATTAAACTAAATTAATTCATTTAAATGAATCAATTAACATACAAATGCATGAGATAAATGTGACTGAAGATATAGTATAGAGGGGCCGGGCGGTGGCGCTAAAGGTAAGGTGCCTGCCTTGCCTGCGCTAGCCTTGAACGGACCGCGGTTCGATCCCCCGGTGTCCCATATGGTCCCCCAAACCAGGAGCGACTTCTGAGCTCATAGCCAGGAGTAACCCCTGAGTGTTACCGGGTGTGGCCCAAAAACCAAAAAAAAAAAAAAAAAGATATAGTATAGAGTATAGAGGTCATAAAGCTTGCCTGGTACATGGCCAATCCTTTGATTCCTGGCATCTCACATGGTTCCCCACGCACCACCAAGAGTGATACCTGAGTACAGACAAGGTGTAAGCCCTGAGCTAGACAAGGTATGGCCCCAAAACATAAATTATTTATTACAAATAAGTATATAAATGAGAGAAACTAGGCAAGAAAGATAATACAGTGGGTAAGGTAGTTGCTTTGCACAGGATGGTACTACTATGGTCATCTGAACACAGAGCTAGCAGGATCTCTAACCACCACCATAATTAGCCCCAAAACAAGTAAGCAAATGAATGGAAGAAGTTTAAGGGATAGCTATACACAAGTTTCCAAAAGTTTAATTTCTACTTGGCTTATATTTAGCTATCAGAAAATTTCTACCTAAGTCTATGTACTACTAGAAAAGACAAAAATAATTTTTTTTTTGTCTTTTTGGGTGTTTTGGGTGTTGGGGATGGTGGTTGTTTGTTTACTTGTTTCTACCATACCTAGTAGTGCTCAGGGTTTGCTCCTAGCTCTATACTCAGCCATCACTTCTGGCAAGCCACATAGGACACTGGAGATTGAATTTGGTTTGATCTCATGCAAGGCAAGTGCCCTACCCACTGTACTATTGCTCTAGTCCCTATTCTGGTCTTAATGAAAGCTGCACTCTAAATTTTTCTAAGGCCAATTAACTTGTAACCTTTACCTATAAATATTTATTTTCAGAACTACATTTATTAGAATACTTGTTCTGAAAACTGTGTTAGTTTTCTTGAGGTTATAAACTATGTATGCCTCGGGCAGTGAATTTTATTCACCAATCATTAACCCATTGCCTGTAAGCTTCATTGATTCAGTTCTAATTAGTTCAAACAGTGTCACATCTGCATAGAGTCAATTAAAAGGGGGAATACAGCCATAGGCATTCCTTACAGTACAAAATTACATATGCTTTTTTGGCTTTTTTTTGTGTGTGGGGGGAGCAGACCCAGAGGTGCTCACAGGTTACTCCTGGCTTTGCACTCAAGGGACTCTCCTGCTAGTGCTCAGGAAAGCATATGGGATATAGGAGATTGAACTCAGGTCAGCTTTGTGCAAGGCAAGCACCCTACTTGCTATACTGTTTTTCCAGCTCCCATACATATACATTTTTTAAAAGTGACTCTAACTACTTACTTGAAAGCAAAATTCTATTTTTCTGTTATCCAAGTAAGCTAGCATCTCGGTGCCTCCATTAAAAATACTTAAAAAGAGAGTAATTAGGCAGCAAATTAACATTTACTTCTTTTGCACCAAATCCACAAACAAGCTCTGAAATAAAGTGCGAGTGGCAGAGACCCATACAGAGATCAGTGCAGTCTGTTTGATCCCTTCACCTAAGTAACAGGCTTGAAAGCTTTCTGTCCAGACACCATAGTGGGCACTGGAATGCTGACATGAAAGCCAGACAGATGATCTTCATTCTGAGGACTGAACTTCTTAATGCAGATACACAAAGAAACACATTGCTTCAGGGAATCCTGGGCCATTTTTGCCTATCTACAAAAATATGGAGGATGTATGGATCTTTCCTGGAGAAAAAAGCCTGGGTGTGGAACAGAAGATGAACTTCCTATCAGAGAGGAGAAATACACTTGGGATTTGTTTGTTCCAAGCTGAATAAGAAAGGGTAAGTCAGTGGGTTAGGTAGGAAAAATCTCCTACAGAGGGAGTGACATCTAGAAATAAAAAAACAAGGTTTCCCCTTCTATCTGGCACACATATATCTGATGCCCTTTGACAAGTCATGCTGCCCTTCTGGGCCTAAGTGTCTTCATCTTTGAGGATGAACTGGAGCTGGGTGTAAGATTTGAGGACCTAGGTAGAAGTTGCCTGACAGGAATGACTGGTCCATGGCATGTCTTGAAATGATTCCGTACATATTAAGGCACCTACATTGAGACTTCTCTTATCCAGCTCTGTAGAAGACTGTGGGCAACAACAACAACAACAACAACAACAACAACAAATGTAGCACCTTTTGTCTAACTTAATTGTTTTGCTTTTCTTCTTTGTTTAAATATAATATTTATTTTAATCATAGTGGCTTACATATCATTGATGATAATATTTTAGGTACATATTAACATAAAAACAGGGGAGTTCCCATAACCAAATTGTCCTCCCTCCACCTCCGCTCCTGTCCTACCTCCCATATCCTCCTCCCTCACCCCCGGGGCTGCTAGAATAAGTGGTCCCCTGTGTGCCTAGCTAACTACTTAGTGGTTCTACACCTATTTGGTCTTGGTACCTCCCTTATTTCCCACTCTAATTGGGAGGGGGACTAGATAGTTCAAGTTATGTGGTTTTGTTTGAAGAAGAGAAAGCTACTAAACCGGGGGGGGGGGGGGGAATCAAATACACCGAAAATGGGTGGAGTCCTTCTGGAGACTCTCATCCTAGGTTTAAGAGACGAAGGGGAAAAGGAGGGTGAAACACCACAACAGTACAAAAAGAAGTGTCAAGTAAAATGTCCAGTGAGCACTCCAACAATAAATATAAGCACCACATAAAGGCCATGGTCTTGAGATAAAAAACATGACAAAGCACATAAAGGAAGAAAAGAAAAGAAGAAAAAAAAAACAAATATAAATGGAGACAACAACTTCAATAACCACACCAAAACAAAGAAATCGACAAAAACTAGATAAATAACTAAAAAAGAAAATTGTTTTGTGCTTTTTTGCCTTTTTCTTTTCTTTTTTCTTCCCTCCTGCACAGGACAATAAATAATGGGGTCATTGGAAAAGGAATTCCCTCAGCCTAAGAGATACAGGGTTTCTCCACCCTTGAAGTATATTGTCATGGGATTAACTATACACTAAATCTGGTGTAATGGAAGCCTTGCCTGAGTGAGCAGAGTGGGCTTTTAGTGTTGGGCAGACCCATATCTTCTTCCAACCTATCATTACTGTTCACTTTTTAAGCCCCAGGAACTTCATTTGCAAGGTCGACTTACACAGCAGGGAGAGAGGCAGGTGGAAGATCCCACCTGTGGAGCTTGAGAGACCATTAAAGAAGCTGGAGTGGATTGTTGTATATGCAGGAGCCCTGGCTTCTACCTTGGTACCACACAGATGCTGGAGCATCATTAGTACTTTGCTGCAAAAGCTTTGCTGGAATAGTCCTCTAAACTCTACTAAGTGTGGCCCCCAAAGCCAAAACCCAAATAAAACCTATCCCTCTCCAAAATTTGTAAAGCACTAAGCAGAGCTGATACAAAGTGGAGTTAATTTGAGGCTAGGGATGAGCACTCTCTTCTTTGACCAGGAGTGCCCTTAGATTCTGGGCATTTCATGGCAGCTCATTCTATTGCTCGATGATGCTTGGTTCTTTCCCAGGCATCCCACCACACTTCCCAGGTTGTAAATTTGCCACTCACCCTTACAGCCAGCTACCTCTTGAACAGGAACCAATTCTCTGCAATCAAACCCATGGAGATGGCAATTCCCTGTCCCCACATCTGCTGGTACTCACAGCTTTATCGCTCTCCTTGGTTAGAACTGAAATACTTTATACGGCATTAATGCTTTTCAGATTGAAACCTGCAGAGATGGTTTTTCAATTTCGCCCACCCCCTGTGACTGCAGCAGAGTTGATCTTCCAGAAGACAGACTGACTGTGTGGGCTGAGACCCACCTAATTCATTGGTGTCTGTCCAGCTGGTTAGATGGGAGGGGTGACCTGTGATGGATGGACCGCTGAGAAGAGAGATCTGTGGAGAACTGGTGCTGGAGGGGCTTGCAGGGAAGTCACATTTTGTCCTCATCTTTGGTGTATGGAACATGACCCCTGCTTCCAAACCAAAACCTTCCAAACCTGGGAGTCAGAAGAATACAACAGGAAATAACTTGCTCTGACAGGGAATAGTTTGCGATTTCAGAATGAATGCTAGCCGGGGACTCCTTGCCAATGCCCCTGCTAAGACATCTGCACCGTACCATGAGGGAATAGTCTGGATTTCACAAATTTTTCAATCTACAGTTTTAGAGGCTGAAGTTCAGACCTGAGGGACATCTGTACTAAATTTTCCACAAGGGACAGAGACTCCATCACCCTAGGACAGAGGTTGGTAACCTGCAGCCCTTTTGAAGCTAGGACAGCAGGGCTGATAGTGGGGGGGGGAGGGCAAGGGGCAGGGAGGAGCATCACTTAAATATTTTAATTGGCTATTAATTTGCACAAATATATTTTACATTAAGTAAAAAAAGTTCTTTTTTCCTTCAGATTGACAGCTAACTACACGCTCCTGTATATAGCAGTAAGATAAGAAAAAGTATATGCAGTGCTATATTTGTTTTAAATGTCACATTGGTTTTTGCGGCTCTCAGGTTCCCCACCCCCCACCCCCAGAAACAAATTCCTGTGGCTCTTTATGTCTTAAAGATTGCAAACCCCTGCCCTAGGGCTTGCTCCTTCACTTTGCATTCACATCACCTGTCTTGTTTGCATCTCATTCTCCTCTTCTCTAAGCTGGTACCTGTGGACTAAGCCTGAATCAAGAATGAACCAGGATGCCTGAGTAGCCCCATACCTTACCTTGTACCCCACCCCAAAAGAGCTGCCTTAGCATTTTTTAAGATGTCAGGGGCTGATTTTGCTCCAGAGCTGAATTTCTGAAGTTTCTAATTTCTGTCTGTGGAAGTTCTTTCCTGTCTCTCTTTTTTCAGCAACACTTTGAAAATGATAGAGAAGCTGTGGATCAGATCAGTGTTGGTATTCCTATATGTATGTATGTACACCTATAGTCCCTGAGAGTTGTCTTTGGACAGGGAAGAAGAAAGGAAATGAATCTGTCTCAGGCTCCAACTCTATATCAAAAACCTTCCCATATTATCATGCTGAACCCTACAACCCATTTAATGAGGGGCAGTAAGGAGGGACTAGGCTCCAGTCAATGAGTCTGAGCTTCAAATAGATCTGCTTAGTCTTGGGTAAGTGTGATGAAAATGGATTTGCAGATGAAAATGGATTAGGAATGGTCAAATAAAGGTGAGGCATCGGTGTGGTAGGTGAAAATCAATAAAAGGCAGAGCTGGGGAGCAAGGTTAAAGGGATATGATGGGCAGATGTGAACCCTACATTCCATGCCAGCAATGCATGATCTTCTGAACACCATGGGAACAGATATTGATTCCCACCTCCATGCACAAAATAATAACTTAGGGTGGGTCCAAAACAAAACCAAAAAGAAACAAAATTAGGCATGTACACTTGCCCAGCATAATACCTGAGAAACACCAAGTGGTTCATCCATAACACGCCAATCTTCATCCTCCCCCTTTGAGGGTCAAGGGTCAGGTATTCTCTAAGTGTATCTTGCTTCTAACAGAATTGAATGTTTCTATGGCTCCTCAGAATGCACACTTGGTGATGTTTTTATTACTTAAAAAAAAAAACTCTGAAAATCTATTAAACTTCATAGGAGTTGGAAATCTTTCAGGAAATGATATAAAAATTTAACTTAAAAAATACAGTTAACTCTCTTTGTGAACATCCTGGAAGATGGGTCTAGGAGGAAAATGCTTGTTAGAAGCTCTCGATTCCTAATAACTTTTCACACCCCAGCCTGCCATTCAAACCTCTAAAGGCAGGGAGCCCGCTGCCCTGCTGAGCAAGGAATGAGTTCCTTCCAGCTCTGGGCAAAAGCACAGTCACACTTGGGGTGAGATGGGGGGAGACTGATGAAATGTACACAATCTGCTTGGAGAAAATCAGAGCTATCCTTTTGCCTTATTTTTCTATCACGTTTCTCTAATTTTGACCACTTGCTCTTTAGTGGATATTGGACCAGAATCAGAAGGTCTCCCAGTTCAATTCTTCTTTCATCCATTTCACTTTCACAGCCATCCTGTTTGATCCTGCTGTGTTTTCTCCATTCACAATTAAGAAAACAAACTTAAAAGAAGCAGTGACAGTTTCAGGATCTCTCAGAGTCAGTCAGCAGGACAGTTAGGCTAGGAATAATATATTCCCCAGTTTTTTATTGCTCTCGTGGCAATCAGCTATGCCAGGGATTAGCAACAAACCAACCAAGTTCAGCTGTGAGCATCACAGGAGTCCATTATCCCAAATCCCCCACCCTCTTCTTTTAACTTGAGCTTCACTTTTTTGTTGTTTATTTGGGGGCACACCCAGCAATGTTCAGAAATTACTCCTGGCTGTGCACTCAAAAATTAATCCTGGTGGTGATTGGAGGACCATGTAAGATGCCAGGAATCAAACCTGGGTCAGTTTCTATGCAAGCCTACCTGCTGTACTATTACTTTGGCTCCTTGAGCTTCATTTTTATTCCAAATGACAGGTTCAGGGAAAGTTTGGGTGAGATCATATATAGCAAATATATTTCACAGAAAACCTAACTTATCAATGGGTAGTGGTTGCTTGCAACTCTGGAGTTGAAGGAAATTGCAGGGCTACTGTGCATAGACACAATAAGAGACGATGCTGTGATGGATTTGTGATGTCTACATTGGGTGTATCAGTGGGTATCTGGGAATGTTCTCACAAAAAGTGCCATAGTTGCCCTTGTCCCTATCACTCACAGCAGCACCCATCTGCATTTTTAAACAAGAAAAAGCAACACAGCATGGAGGAGAAATGGCAGGATTCTACGTGCATCTGGAAAGTCAACCATTTCCCTGGAATTCCTAGGTAGGCTTTGAGGGCATCTCATTGCCAGAATTTTATGGCATGGTGGCGCCTTGATTAGAAATTTGAGAAAGGGAAAGATTTTGAATTGGTTCCCTTTCAACCCATCAACGAAATTCAAATTCAGTTAATAGAAAAGTATAAACTAGCTGTGGAGGAGAAATATGTAGGACCTGATAGGTTGACCATCTCAGCATGGGGAATCTTCCATGGTCCCTTCCAGGTAGATAAACAATATGGTAAATTTAGTTCTCCCCAGGTACCATGATATTTTCCTCGATGAATTATTAGAACTTCTAGCTCATTAGAGAGACCTCTAACAGATACTTGGGTGAGAGAGCATCCATGCCAACAGGATAATCCCTTGTAGTTTAATCAAGGACAGAGACTTCATGGAAATGTATGACAATGAAAAAAACCTAAAAAAGAAAAAAGCCCTGGGGGACCTTGGAATAATGTTCAAGGCACCATTTTAAACCTATTTTGCTTTATGCCTCTGGCCAAAAGCATCTTTCTGGACTTTGGTTCGTACCATTAGAGTTTGTGATTTTTCTCCCTTTATCCTTTAGCAACTCCATGCAAGCCTGGATAAGATAAGAGGAGGATGAAAACGAAAGTAACTTGTGGCCAGTTTGCTATACTGGGTAGATCAGCATCTTCTAGGCCCCCAGGCACAGTTAGTGTAGCAGCACCAGTGTCCTGGTACCTGTCTTCCTGGGGCTGAGCTTCTGAACCCTAAGTGTAGACACTGAGGAAAATGAACAGTGTAGCAGTCCACAACAACATTTTGTACACGTGAAGTCTGAATAATAGAAGATCTCTCACTGCAAAAGAAAGGAAAAGAGTATGAATTGAGATCCAGGCTAGGAAGGGGAAGTAAATGTTTACAGAAGGGTCTAGTAAGGGGTGCAGATGTGTGTATTTACAGTGTAAACATGTGAGCCAGCTAGTGCTGTGTCTATATGTGTGTGACACCTGCTATATGAAAGTGTGCACATGTTAGGAAAATTTTTCCAGCAAAGAAAACTGAATCTACAAGAAGCCTCTGTGTTTTTTTTTTTAAAGAAGTTTCTTTCTATATCTTTTTTTTCTCTCTTTCTATATCTTAAGGGTTGGTCTTACCCAAGTTCACCTCATTTGTCCTCTCTTTGGGGGTAGCATTCATTGTGAGGCCCTTGGTGATTCCCACAAGTGGGAGGACAGATAAAATAAAGCACAGACAAATGACTACAGATCATGTTCAGATAGACTGCTGGCCATAAAAATGTTGGCCTTGGGCCTGGACAGTCTCATCTGCAATAAGACACTATAGGAGCAGTCCAGATAATTGTGTAGGGAAGAATGGAGAGGCCAACATAGGAGTTGGGAAGCACTTGGTTAGGGGCTGGAGTTCTGAGTAGCATTTGCAGCATTTTTTGCCTATTTTGTTTTATATCTTTGGTCAAAAGCATGTTCTGGACTTTGGTTAATGTCATTAGAGTTTGTGATTATTTTCTCCCCTTTTTCATTTAGCCTTGGGCCATTATTTTGACAAATAATATCACTGCCTACTACCACTGGCTCTGTGGGCTTTTCACATTTTCCTTGACTGACCTCCTTTCTGCAGTCTTGCTCCCTCCATCCTGTTACTCATGAAAATGCCTACAGGATCTTTTTTAAGCACAAAAATGAATGTACAAAATCCCCTCTGAAGAGTCCTGCAATGATTCCTGTTACCACCCATGTTAATCTCTTTCCCCTTAGAGCTCTGTACCTGCTGGCCCATCCAGACTGTCTTCTCATTTGCCTACCTATCTAGCTTCTCACCATACTGGGTTTCCCAGAATAAACTAAGGTCTTCCCCTCAGAATAAAGTGCAGGGTATTTGCATCCCACCTGCCCAAGATTGGCGTGAATGAATGGCCATTATATATCATCTGGAATAACTCTTGATGAAGGTAGACAACACTGTTTTAGGATTTTGGGATAAAGCCATTTATACTTGTTCTAGAATGATAAGGTTTCTCATAACAAGGTTCCTGAAACTGTGGCAACCAAAGGAACCCCTCATTTCCTTCCTAGTCTACCTGTATATGATGTCTCATCTGTTCTTCAGACAAGTAGTCTGTGACCTGAGGTTGATCACCCATCAGAGGAGGGTCTGACTCTTGTGAACATAGGCCTGTGGATCTGTCCTGAGCAGATCTAAATGGAACAGCCTTTTGGGTGGGAGTTGGGGGTTGTGTCTTCCCTGTCCCTCAGGCCTTGTTTCAAAGTCTCTGAGCTCCCAGCACTCTCCTGCTCCAAGGGAGCTGATTCCCTCCTGCTGGAGTCCTTGAGGGAGGAATCAAAAAGTTTAGAGATGGTCTGTGAGTCCTTGTACAATAAAGAAATGGAAGGATGCTGAATGTACTGTACCTCCCAAAGAGCTTATTTCCTCTTAAAGTATCCCCTGTCAGCCACACCGTTTCCCCATTCTGCTGTTTGCCAATTTCAAGAAACACCTTTCAGACAGCTTATCAACACACAGGCACAAAACAATTTTCATGCCTTATAGTCACACTTTAAAAAAAAAAGCCCCAAGCCCCTCAAACTCCATTCTCTAGTGAGTAACTTGGATTTTTAACTATTTCTGAAAATAATCAAATTCACCTCCCAGGGAGAAACACTTGCCACCAAGGAGATCATTCAAGTCTATTTTTCCATGCATTTCTGCTTTCACAATAGGTTGCAAGGCCTCATTCATGGGAGGGTAGAAAGTTAGACTGGTTGGGTTTGGAATTCTGATTTCTTTACCTTTTGACTGCATAGCACTGGGCAAGTGGCTTAACCTCTCAAAAACTTAGGGTTGCCATCCAGAAGATGAGACCCTGTCCAATCTCACTGATGGAGGCTCATCAAGTGTTCCACAGACACCCAGCTTATGTTAACTCTTTTATTAGAGATAGTACTAGGGTTAAGGTCTTACTTTATATTCCTCTAATCCTGGTTCTATGCCTGGCACCATATATGGTCCCCTGAGCATTTCCAGAGACCTCTCTTCAACACATACCAAAGATAGCTCCTAAGCATTGCTGAGTGTGGTCCTTAACCCAAGAACCAAACCAAAATGAAAACCAAGGGTCTAGAGTGGTAGCAGAGTGGTAGAGCATATATTTGCCTTGCATGAGGCTGACCCAGGACAAATACAGGTTCGATCTCCTGGCATCCCATGTGGTCCCCTAAGCCAGGAGCAAATTTTGAGTGCAGAGTCAGGAGTAACCCCTTAGCATCTCAGGGTGTGCCACCCCCCCCCCAAAAAAAAACCCAAAAGCAAACAAACAAAATGAAAACCAAAACATGTTTAGTGATAAATCATCTTGTCTTTATTTCACTGAGTCTCACAAAGGGATTAAAGGCACACAAATATGCTCAGTCACTTCTGTGTTCTTACAGTGCTCATGTCGTGCCTAGCACATCATAGAGATTCAGAGAAGAAAAGGTAAAAGATTTTTTAAGGAGTCCAATGTCACAAACTCGAAAACCAATTCACATACAAGAGCTCCAGGAAGCGCTAAGCCATGCAGAAGATTCCATGTAATCAGAGAAGCATGGCATTTCCCGAGGAATAAGTAACTACACTGGCAATCATTTTGTAAACACACTTGGCTTCTCAGGGAGCCTGTTTTGAACCTCCTGGAGAGAGAAGGTAAATTCTGAAGTTCCTTTAAGAGTCTTAGTGCAATTCTTCATTTGTCCTCTAGATGACAGTGTTCAACACAGATAAAGCCCTTAAGCGGCAGGATACTCACAGAAGGTGGAGGGGGACCCCTCTTTTTTTTTTTTTTTTTTTTATTATCAATGCATTAAGAATGAATTTATCATCCTAGCTCAGCAAAACCCTAGTTATTCGGTAAGAAGCTTTAACCACAACTAACGTGCAACTTAATCAGTTTAGCTAGAAACAAAGCCAGCTCAGGCCTTTGTCTCATGGCCAGAATGAATAGCTCAACCTTCCTTGCAGGTTCCACTTTTCTGACTGACCAATCCTTAGGGAATTCCCCAGTATCCCTCTATTCAGAAAGTATGGGGGAAATTAGCAGATGCAGAATGTTCTACACACTCAAGCGAAAATGAAGAATGGATTTTTCCAGAAAAGGGGTTTTAATGACGCGATACTAATAATGACTAAAATGTACTCTGTTCTTACTATCTGCCAGGCACTGTTCAAATTTTGAAATGTCTTCATAGTACACCTTGTTCCATTATCATATAACTCTAGGGTTTTTGTTTTAGAGAAAACGACACAGAGATAGGGGGGTGGAGAGGGACACAATGTTCCATATAGGAGAGACAGGCTGAAGAATGCAACCACCCACCATGGGGAAAATCACAAATGACTAATGATATGTACCTCATTTTGCCAAGATTCTTGTATCAGGTTGACCCTATTCCCTCCCATTATGAAGCCAGATTGAGATACATAACGGAAAGAAAAAGTCCCATGTAAATCAGTCTCACTGGAAATTAGTACTCAGCAAATACCCATCACCTTGAGGCAGGTGACACTTCTTCTGATGCGTGCTTAGGCAACCCAACATGTTTTAGAGCACACGGGTCCTCAAACTATGGCCTACAGGCCACATGCGGCCCGCTAAGAACATTTATCCTGTCTGCCAGGTGTTTTTGCCACCACTGCCTGTCTTACTTAGCAGCTGACACATCCTGGGTCCTAAGTGTGCAGAGGTCCTCAAACTGTGGCCAGCCAAAAGCAAGCCCATCATTTTCATTGAAATACTGGTAAGGTTGTTGATTTAACTTTATTACTTCATTTTAAATATTTTATTTGTTACCATTTTGGTTTTGTACCTTCAAATGAAGATATATGCAGTGTGCATAGGAATTTGTTCATAGATTTATTAAACTATAGTCTGGTCTTCCAATATTCTGAAGAACAGTAAACTGGCCTTCTGTTTAAAAGATTGAAGACCCCTGTTACTGAGCCATAGGGAACCCGAGTTTGAATCTGTACTCAGCCAATTTCTTGGGAAAGGTACTGAACACCCTAGAATCCTAATTTCAGTTGCAGTCTCAGTAGGGAAAGCTGGGTTACTGTAAACTCGGGAGGCAGAAAGTGTATGTATGGCAGTGCCCCCATAACACAGAAATAAGGGGTCATCCTGGAGTAGTACCTTTCTCTGTGCAGGGCAGAACAAGACCTGTAGGAAACAAGACCTACTTGGAGTAATGTGTGAGGAGGCCATGTGCTTAGTAGTAAGATCATTGGCTCCAGAAAACCTGGATTTGACTCTTGAGTTCTGTTCCTTCTTGGCCCAGGCCCAGACACTTGACTACTCCAAGAGCCCATTCACTCATCTATAAAATGTTTATATAATTAGATATACTGCGTGAAGAGCCTGGCACAATGAAAACAGGGCTCATGAGCATCAGGTGAGACCTAGACCAAAAACATAGAACAGTTTCCCTACCCCACCTCCAAATAATTAAGACTAAAGAAGTGACACCTATCACAGGGATGGGACCCCAGAATCAGAGTTTGCTAGCTATTCCACATTTTAATCTTTACCACTTGATAAGGAGCCAGGGGTTCTTCTTCCCATCACTGCCAAACGGCTGGTCTCTTAAGCTGTTCAATATGTGTACATATTGCATTTCTGATAGTGATTTCCTTAAACACTTTGATCAATAATGTCTCATCATCACAAGTCTGGGAAAAGGTTGGAGAAAGTGCAACAGGTGTGGGGGTGATATAAGAGAAGGAGACAGGAAAGGCAGAGGTGGAAGTGGAGCTGGTAGGGCCAGAAGGACAGTCAACACCTGGAGTCCATTCACCGAAGATTGAACTGTGCTCACAAGTTTAGACGAAAGATAATCCACAGTCAGGATTCCACAGGATATCATACTGTGTGCACCTTAAGCACAGCATGAAGGATTTGAGGGGAAAAATAAGAACCCAGGGCACGATATGTTTAGCACACAGTTACTTCCATCTAGAATGCCCATGGGAAGACCATTCAACATTTGAAGTAGTGACCAAACTCTGTGTCCATCATCATTACCATCTCTTCTTACACATGACCTTAGCTAGAATATTCCATTTGAAAGCCCTGAGTACAAAAGGTATTGATCCCTCTGTGAGTGAGATGTGCTGCAACCTGACTGGACAATGGGGGCCTGGTTTTGTTGGTCCTTAATGGTTGCTAAGGTTTTTTAAGTCTAATTTATCTAGGATAAATTCCATATTTGGGGCTCTAGAAGAGATGTTAATTATGACCTGCCATGGACTCCCAAGAAGAGGGCAAAACCCCAGAAAATGTAAATTTCATCATGAAAGAAACCATTTGAATTACCACATAGGATTCCTGGAATCTAAATACAAACCCATTACTCAGATTTTCTGAAATAGGGGTATAACTCCAGAGTTGAATACTTGCCTTGCATATGTGTGGCTCTGGTCTCAATACCTAACACCATACACATAAACACACAAATAATAATAATGATGAGTTTATTTAAATGTTACTGTTACCACCCCATAATACCTACTAAGAAATTACTATACTTTTCCTGAGTTTCAGAGAGGTCAAAAAGAATGGCAGAATGACACTGTTGGAAGAAAGGCAGGAAGAAAGACAGGGAGGAAAAGAAAGAGGGAAGGAATGAAGAAGGGAAGGAAGAAAGAAAGGAAGGGAAGGAGGGAGGGAGAAGGAAAGAAGGAAGGGAGGGAGGAAGAAGGAAGGGAGAAAAGGAGGGACAGATGGAGGGACAGACAGAGGGAGGGAGGGAAGGAAAAAAGAAAGGAGGAAGTGAGGAAGGGAGGGAGAAAAGGGAGGGATGGAGAAAAGGGAGGAAGGGGGATGAAGGAAGAAAAGAAGGAAAGAAGGAAGGAAAGGAAGGAGGATGTGAGGGAGGGAGGGAGAAAAGGGAAGAAGGGAGGGATGGAGGAAGGAAGGGAAGGTAGAAGGTGGGAGGAAAAGAGAGTAAAATGAAGGGAGGGAGGGTAGAAGGTAAAAGGGAGGAAGGGAGGAAGGGAGGGAGGAAGAGAGAGGGAGGGAGGAAGAAAGGGAGAGGGGGAGAAAGAAAGGGAAGGTGGAAGGGAGGGAGAAAGAAAGGGAGAGAGGGAGGGAGAAAGGGAGGGTGGAAGGGAGGGAGAAAGGAACAGAGTGAAGATCAAAGGGAGGGAAGGAGGGAGGGAAGAAGGAAGGGAGGGAGGAGAGAGGGAGAGAGGGAGGGAGGGAAGGAGGGAGGAAGGGAGAGATGAAAGGAGGGAAAAAGAACCCTCAAATCAGAGATGAGCCCTGATTTACTGAGGACTGGACAGGGACACAGAATGTCTGGTAGCTTGAACACTACTCTCTTAGAATCCTAGCTGAAATGTAGACAAGAGGAAAGAGTGGTCTTGAAATCTAAGTTGAAATAGACATTTCTAGATTTACAGATGGCAAAAAAAAGGTAATATGATATTCATTTAAAAATGAGGATAACGTTAGGGATGAACTTTTTATTTTACACTTATGAAAACTTACTATCTGCTATGACCATCATTTCACATAAAAAAGACATTTTAATACACACCTCATTAAGATTTTAATCTCATAAAAGAGGGGTCCTTTAAATTTTATACATTTTATTCTATGAAAATTTATTGCTCTTCTATTTTCCCCCATTTTTTGCTGTGTACGGCCAAAGGAAACCACCATTCCTCACTGTCAGCAGCTTGTGAGAATCCTGGCTCCAGGCCAGCCCACTTCTGTTCTGAACGTGGATCATATGACTATAGGAAGAGTTAAAGAACAGGCCCACAGAGAGGGCTGGCGATGGGGCTAGATTCCTGCTTGTCAGATCCAACAGATGCCCACACTGCCACTGAAGAAGAGCACAGGCTTACACTCAGGCTGAACCAGTAAGGAGTAAGAACTGTAGTCTATAGCCCATACCTAGGTGTTTCCTTTCCTGACATACATTTTTGAACTGGAGCATAGGCGAATGGAGGAAAGAGTCACTAATCAGATAACTCTGGAGGACCGGAGTCCTTAAGTGCATGAGACATGTTGGCATATCCTTTCTTTGAGTACTACTGATGGTCTAGGGGAGGAGGGTCCAAGGCAGGGACACTGTGCAGCTCATAGAACATGGGAGCAAAGCTACTGTACCTCTGATCATCTACATTGCAATACTCTGATCACCAGCAGCTCTACACCTTGGATCATCTGAATTCCTACTCTTCTGATCATTTGAACTTCTCTGATTGTCTATACCCCTATACTTGTGGTTACCTATAACCCTATAACTTTGATCATATGTACAGCTATAACTCTGATCACCTGCCCCCTCTCTATACCTCTGATCACGTGCATAATCCCTGGCAGAAGGGAGTTATCTCCAGTTATATGCAGCAGTTATCTTCCAGGACCCCTTGCAACAAGGACTGTTTTGTCCTTCTGGCAGCCTTTTTACTAGCTCCAAGGTCCACTTAGATACACTGAGCCCACAGAAGCAGGCATGCTGCATGTGTCCAGCTCCAGGCTTGACATCTAAGAAGGGAGAAGGCATTTTCTCTCCAGAATCTAACAAGGCTGATTAGCTGTGCAGCAACATCTTACAAAAGCTGTTAATATACTATTGGGTATAGGAAAGGAAAGATCAAATTATTTATTTATTTTTGTTTTTTTGGGTCACACCCGGCAGCGCTCAGGGGTTACTCCTGGCTCTATGCTCAGAAATCGCTCCTGGCAGGCTCAGGGGACCATATGGGATGCCGGGATTCGAATCACTGTCCTTCTGCATGCAAGGTAAATGTCCTACCTCCATGCTATCTCTTTGGCCCCCAAATTAATATTTTTAAACTTCTATAAAGTTCCACACTCTTCAATATGGTCTGAGGAGTCATGATGAAGTCCACACCCTTTAAAGAAATAAATGTGTCTATATGTTTATATTTATATAAACATAGTATTTCAGCTTCCTCTCAGAGATTTTTCCCCTACTGTGAGCTCCCTTCATACCTTAGAAATCCCTAGCAATATGATCTATATTTTGGTAAAATTTTCAAAAGCAAATTATCCTGGTGGCCATTAGTTAAGATGACTGTTTTCCACCCTGACTTCTCTATCGCATTTCCATGGTGTATAAGTATAAAGTTTCATACAGGGTTTTTTTTTTTTTTGACCACACCCATTTGATGCTCAGGGATTACACCTGTCTATACACTCAGATATCGCTCCTGGCTTGGGGGGACCATATAGGACTCTGGGATCGAACCGCAGTTAGTCCTAGGCTAGCACTTGCAAGGCAGACGCCTTACCTCTAGTGCCACCACTACGGCCCCTGTTTCATACAGTTTTGATGTTTGATGCAGAGGATGTTTGGCCTGTGGGATACATATAGTTGGGTTTGATGAAACAGATTCCTATGCATTTTGGACACTTTTGTGTGCAGTTAAGATACTGCTAGTCACTCTGGAGTAGATATGCTCCCAGGGATACTTTTGTTTGCAATGGCCATCACTGCATATGATAAGGTGGTGTGCAAGGTCAGGGTGCTATTATCAGATGTGTGAATGCTCCAATATCTAGGAAAGGTTGTAAGGTGTGGAAGAGAAACTAGGTGTACAATCAAAGTGGCCAGGGCCCGGAGAGATAGCATGGAGGTAGGGCATTTGCCTTGCATGCAGAAAGACGGTGGTTTGAATCTCAGCATCCCATATGGTCCCCCAAGTCTGCCAGGAGTGATTTCTGAGTGTAGAGCCAGGAGTAACCCCTGAGCACTGCTGGGTATGACCCAAAAACCAAAAAAAAAAAAAAAAGAATCAAAGGGGCCAGAAGGTGGTCCAAAGACCATTTTCCTCCTGGTGTCTATGAAGAGCTATGTAAGATTTCCTTTGCATTGATGCCTAATCCAGGCAGATATTTCCTACTTTCAGAAATGTATGAGTGTGTCCACGAATACATTTGGGCCCTTATGTGTCATGTATTTCTGTTGTTTTCAAAATGAAGTCTTACAAAACAGAATTGATCAGAATTTCTCCATGTCTGAGGCCTGGGCACAAGGCAGAGCTCCAAATAATAGTTACAGCTGTGTTTGAGCCACCCAGCTCTCCATGAGATCTTCTTTGCTCAACCAGGCTAGACAAAAGACTGTGTTATATTTATATTCACTCAAAAATTAGATCAAAAATTGGTGTCCTGGGAAGAAGCAATCACAGAGCACACAGCCAAGAACATGTAAGGAAAGGATATTACAGAGGTAAGTCAAGCAACTAATAAAAAAACAATCCTGAGTTTTCTGGATTCTCCTCTTGCCATATGTTTTGGCGGTTTTAAAATTCAGAGACTGTTGGGATATTTTATCATGATTATTTGTTCTCCTGTCTGCACTTAATTTTATATTGTTTTTTTGTATTTTTGTTCATAATGGGGTGGGTATAAGAACACGTTTCTCGGGTGATCTGCACTTGGTAGCAGCAGGCTTCTTTCCTGGCCTGGCTCATGGGTGTGCTAGACTGGAATCTTTAACTCTCTGGTGCAGAACCAGCCTAATGCTAACCAGTCCAATTCCATCTCTGCTTCAGAACAGAGGCTCATCACCACAGATTATGCAAAGACTCTTAAAATCAAAGCAGTGAGTCAGCCATCAGGGCTGAGAACCCTTTCTGCTCAATCTCTTTTTGGCCACATCATTGTTGTGTATGAACCCAGATAGGTCTTGTTTTCCCACATAGAAATATTTCCTGTGACCTATTTGCCCAGAACCCACTGTGGCCTGAGAAGCAAGTGAGATCTGTCTCCTTTGGGCCATGGGGACAGCCCCTGGGTCTGTTTTGTTGTACTAAAGTGGAGCACAAACAAAGGTGGAGAACAAAGGTGCCTTCCTGGGGCAAGTATGCTGTGAGATGTAGGACTACAGATGAGCCAGGAACACACACCTTATAGGGCAGATAGAAGCCAACATTATTATACTGTAGCCACAGGGCTGAGCCCAAAGAAAGGCCCCAAACTCCATCAATGAAGGATTCTTGGGAGAAATAGCTTCTGAGCTCATCTGAGGCCTAGTAAGCCCTGTGCAGATGAGGACAGGTGACTCTTACATAGCACTAGCATATATTTTCCCAGTTCTCTACTCCATTTCAATCTCAGTGTTGCTATGAAGGGACTTTAGAAATCTTATTATTCCTAATCAGTTGATAATAAGTAATGAGATAATTATATTGGGTGGGCCTGACCTAATCATATAAGCATATTCTCCAAAAGATATAGTTCTTTTCCGAGTTCAGATACTTGGCCACTTGATCTGCAAGTTATCTCACTGTCAGCACACCTCCTCTTTCCCCATCTTCCTTCCTGACAGCCAGCCAGGGACACCATATGCATATCTAGGGGAGTCTAGCTTATGTATTATCTTCTCCAGCTTTCCATTAGACCTTGTATTTTCTTGGCCAGCTCAATCAGCTCATCTATTCTAATAAATGTATATACACAACAGCTATCCAACAAACTATTATCTATATATGTTCTATTAGGTCTAACAACACACATTGAGAACATGATTGAGATTCAATTCTCATGATGGAGAATTTATCATGTTCCAGGCATGACGTTGAACACCTTTGAGATATTACTCTCACTTATTCTGCTCAACAACTCCATAAAAGTGCTATTATGACTACTTTATTTTATAAATATAGTAAGTTATAGAGACACAGAGAGGTTGAACCACTTATCCTACAGCCACAGTGATTTCACTCCTTCTGCCCAGTCAGGCTGAAGAGAGACAGAGAGATCCCAGAGTCAGAGATGAATGAGATGAGATAATTAAGGTAGGAATCAGTGGCAGTGGTTCCAATCTGCTTTCCTGGAGAATGGAGTATCAAGGCATGAATACCTGTATGCAGGTCAGAGAACATAAATGTCAGGAGAGAAGGCATAGCTCCGTCTGTCAGTCCCTCTGCTCAGCCACCTTGTCTCTGCAGAGGTGTGAGAAACAAACAGGTATGCACATGCTCCCTATAAGCTCCCCTTCTGCTGTAGAGAGTCTTCCTAATAAGTCTGATCCTCAAGGGACTCCCACAAGGTTTTGTCCACTAAGAAAATCTGCCAGGGTGGTAGAAGTAAGAGTTAGCACAGCTGGTAAGGCACTTGCATGCCTCAAAGCCAGGTTTAGTCATTGAAGATTGACAGATGAGAAGGGCAGGGCCTCTGAGACAGAGACAGGAAGAAGTCAAAACAAAACCAAATACATGATAAAAAATTCCACAGGGTAGCCCAGGCTGAGGATGAGGTTTATGAAATATAGAAAATAAAATAAGAAAAAAATTATAAAAATTAGAAAAATAAAATAAAGCAAATAGAATGCTTTAACCTCCATCATTTCTGTGGCAAAAAGATGTGAGTATCTCTACTTTGCATAGAGCAAAAAGGTGTCCACAAGGCAGAGAAGAAATCTGTGTGCTCCTGATGTGGGCCTGATAATGCTGGGACAATAAGTGAATCTTGTAATTTTTGTAGAACAGACAATGCCAAGTGGCCATCATAACCACCATCAACATAATCTTTGTTGTCTTTTCTACCTACTTTTGTTTGTTTTTAAGTCACACTGTGGACAGTATTCAGTCCTGGTTCTGTGTTTAGGGCTCACACCTAGCAGGGCTGAGGGAACCATGGGAGTGTAGGGATAAAACTTGGTCAGTAGTGTGCAAGACAAGTACCCTACCACCTTATCTTTCTGGACCTCATCGTTCTATTGTGAAAGCATTTTATTCCAATGGCTTTCCCCATATATAATTTTGAACACCACCTGTTGCTTCTGTTCTTTCCCTTCCATGAGAGAAATAAAAAGAGGGTCACAAAGTCATTTGCTGGAGGTCACAACCGGAAGTGTGAAACTTGGTATGGGATTGGAGATCTTATTCCATTTCCTTCCCTCTGTTCTGTGCCACCCCCTGCTTCTAATAGCTACACACATGTGTTTCTCGGCAAGGAAGTTATTCCTGGGATCCCTACATGCCACTTACATTTTGCTTTGAGAAAAGCATTCTAAGGCAGTAGGGAACAGCAAGAGACCGGCCGACTTTCTCACTGAGAGGCAATGATGAGTTTGCACCAGCGGCGGTCAAAATAGAGATTAATTACACTCAACCCAAGTAAGGGCTTTTATGGGCTGTCGATCAGAGGAAAATATTGTGAAATCAAAACTTAAAAAATGTCACAACCAGTGCTTTGAATTCATAGATATGTTGGGTGCCTTATAACACATATTAGTTTTCATTTAAAGAAAGAAAACCTGTCTTCAAAAATCATAGGGACCGAGGTTGAATATATGGTACATCTGAAATATTTGCCTGCCATGCAGCCAACTCAGATTTTATCTCTGACATCACATATGGGTCTTCTAGCATCTCTGGCAGTGCTTATTCTTGAGTACAGAGTCAGGAGTAAGCCCTGAGTAGCCACCAGGAATGGTTGTATCCCTGCTAGGACCCTACCTCTACCAAATCAAAGGGTCTAATAAAATGTTTATGTCACGGATGGGTTGGGCAGAAAGTGAGTGCTGTGGATTAGGCTGTGATGTAGAATATGCACTGGCAAAGAAGTTACTTTAGGGTCTTCTGTAGATGCATGGCAAAGACCATGGGCTCAAAACCATGAACTTCTCTTCCTGCTCTTTGACCTTGAACACATTTTACTCCATGACCTTTTTTTTATCTTCATCTATAACTACCAACTAGGAACTTAGCATATGGTATGGTTGAGTCTGAATAAAATAATGTGCATTTGTTAACTGCCCAGAGTAGGCCTTAGGAGAGAAGTGAGTTTCAATCTTACCCACAGCCTGAGAAACCACTGACAAAATGCTTTTTCAATAGTGAGTGGTAGGTGAGTATGTGCGAATCGAAGAATGAAAAATGAGGGGAGCCTTAAATTGAAATGTTAATGCTGTTACCCTGATATTGACCCTAAAATTTCCCCAGCTTGCTATTTCCCTTTTGCTGGGCAAGAACCATCTACTGTGATTCATAGGCTTTCTAATACAACAGACATGCACATATACCATTTGTTGATAGGGGTAATAATGACAAATGCTTGCAAAGCACTTTTGGAAACTTTCAGTGGGTATTGTTTTATTTTATTCCTACAATAGGCAGCAAATTGCTGATAGCACTGTTGCCACTGCTGCGTCTGGTTCTGCAACCCACCTTCATTTATTGGTTTCTGCTGGAACCTACCTCAATGCTAAGTACTATATCCAAGAGATATCTGATGAGTCTCCAAAATACAAGCTCTTTGCAGTGTTCAAGTGTGAGAAAATCAGGGCTAACTGGTAAAAATATGCTTGCTCCAAAGCTACATAGTTAACAAATGGCCAAGCTAAATCTGGGGCCAGTCTGACGTCAAATGAAGAGTCTTTTGCAAATTATGACTCATGTTCTCATCATACTGAAGAAATCAGAATTTTGCCAGACTTGCTTCAAACTACCTGTCTTATAAGCAGTAAGGTAGGCTCCAGTGGCTAATCATTTACTCTGTTTAAAACTCTAATCATCTTCCACTGCTGAAGTCTCTCCTGAGCTGGTCACAGTGACCAGAAAGATGCATTGTATCTGACTCCAAGGAGAGTTTTTTTCCCTCTAAGTACATGCTAAGCACCTAATATACATCTAACACACATTCAATATTTTAGTTGCAGTTTATTTTCCCCAAACGAAATGGCATGCACGCTTATATAAGAGAGGTTTGGTTGAATTTTCTAAGCGTTAGCAGTAGTTATCTTAAAGTCATAGGTTTTCAAATAATGATGATGATTATCATATACCTTTACATCATTTAAAATTTTTTTTTGGTTTTTGGGTCACACCCAACAGTGCTCAGGGGTTACTCCTGGCTCCATGCTCAGAAATCACTCCTGGCAGGCTCTGGGATGCCAGGATTCAAACCAATGAAAGACCTTCTGCATAGAAGGCAAACGCCTTACCTTCGTGCTTGTTTTAAGACCACATCCAGCAGTTCTCAGGGGTTACTCCTGGCTCTGCACTCAGAAATTGTTCCTGGCAAGCTCAAGGGCCCATATGGGATGCCTGAGATGGAACCCGGGTTGGCCATGTGCAAGGCAAATGCCCTAATCCAGCCTTTCAACGTGACATCTAGGACTCCTACTCATTGGTCTACTGCATAATACCCTGGAAAACTCCAACTTGTCCACGGAAGGAGAGCCAGGTACTTTTGCAATTTTTTTTTCACTGTTGAGTGCCTGTGTTTACAAGGAAGGGTTCCCGGGGATTATAGTTTCTTAGACAGAATTATAGTTTCTGAGGATTTTTTTTCCCAAATGTGAGATTGGAGTTCTTTGGACTCTTGTGTGTGTGTGTGTGTGTGTGTGTGTGTGTGTGTGTGTGTGTGTGTGTGTGTGTGTGTTAAGAAGGCTCCTGGAGGATGAAGGTGCCTCCACTATCCTGCAGTGATGAATTGGAAGGGTAGAAGTGCTGACTCAGAGAGTAGAGGCATTGGTGAGTGGTGCTATCCCAAATATATGCACTAGGGTAGCACACACAGTTTCAGTTGCTGTGTGGTTCACTGTGAGTTCTCAGTCTGTCCTTTAATTTCAAAGTCCTGAAGCCATGTCCTCAATGCAAAAGTTGGGATATAATGTTCATGATGAAAAATTATGTTGGTCAGGTCATTTTAGAGATCATTCACTCCAGCCTTTTCCAAATGGCAGAAGACCCAGGATGTCAATAAAAAAAACTATTTCTGGAGCAAATTCATTAAAATATTATTATGTGATCAAATCTGAACCAAAAAGGCAAGAAGCAGCCAGCAAGGTTTGATTAAAAAACAAAACACAAGGCTCAAGTCAAGTCCTCACTCTTACTCTAATGAACTGTGAGTCTTTAAAGAAGCTATATAACCCCTCTGGCTTTTTCAGCTATAAAATAAAGAAATAAACCATCATTTGTATGCAGGCCAAGGTAGCATGGATTAAGTCCAATCCACACCTGTCAGGGGTCCATCTGTGTTTGCATAGTGTCTGGCTATCAGTGTTGAGTTTGTGACCACATTGCTGTTCTTGACATATAGCACTCTTTGCAGTGAATGTGCTATAACTTTCCTTGGTCCTGAAGCTGCATTCCCCAGGTAAGACAACAGTTTCACCCTGTGTAATTCCCTTATAGCTGACTTTGTGAGAGTCCACAGGCTCAGACCTTCTCTTGTTTTAGGAGTATACATATAATGGTCTCATGGGAGGGCTGAGGCCAAGGAAATTGTAACCTGACCCCTTCTCCCTCCTTACCTCCCTCCTGCTCCCTATGTAGATTGGTCTATGTCCTGAACATGACTAGGGGTCCATGGAGATTAACTTAGAAAGCCTACGTTCTTGAGCTCTTTTGGTATCAAAGAGAAAAATTATTCACAATTCATTTTGGGGGTTGACAAAAGCCCTGGTGACACTACACTCAGGGCTTACACCTGGATATGTGCTCAGGAAACACTCCTAGCAGTCTTAAGGGGCCTTAAGGGGGGGATAAGGTCAAATTAAGGTCAGCTCTGTGCATGCCATGTACCCTATCTACTGCACTACCACTCCAGCCTCCATAGTTGATTTTTACAGTAGGAAACACATTTTCCCTCCTTCCCTTACTTTTGTTTTTGTTGTTATGTTTGTAATTGTGTGGACCGGGAACCATCATATGTCCTTGGTGGCAGTTCTCACACAGTTCAGATACCTGCATGGACACAATAGTTGGTTATGATGCTTACATGTGCATGGTTGTGGTGCTTGCAGCTAGTTGAAATGCTTACATGTATACACTTGGTTGTAGAACACACAAAGCTGGATCTGATGACTGCATGTACATTCTTGGCTGTAATGCCCTCATACCCTGGGTTATAATGCTTCCCAAAAGCTTCAGTAGCAATGCTGTACACACGCTTGGTTGCAATGTACTAGAGATAACATGGTACTGGGGATACCAAATGACAGGCCCTCAAGGATGGTACTCATCACCAAGTGGGAAAGTGTTGGGTATTGAACTCAGAGCCTCTTGCCTCAAAGACAGGAACTCTCCATTGAATCACAGCCAGGGTCCCTGGGAATCAACTCCTTTAGTAGTCATTATCCAAGTAAAAGGACCAAGTCTTTGTATCTGAGTTTAAAAATAATTTAAAAGTGCAGTTGAGCATGAGGTTAAAATGTAGAATACTTACTTAATCAGGAAAAATCTAACAGGAAATCAGAGCTACTGGAGGAGACTGAAAGACTGATTGGAGATGGCGTTGCTGCACAGAGCTCCATGACTGTGGGTGTACCTATTTAAGACCCTAGACCCACCCATTTCTGGGAGGGGTCTTGGGAACCGGATAGTAGGTGTAACCTTACCTGCTAGACCCTCCCATTCCTGGGAGGGGTCTGGGAAATGTTATATAAGGCTTGGACCAAGGGAATTCGGGTCCTTTTGGCTTTTTGCCTTTTGGCTTTTTGCCGCCTTTTGGCTCTTTGCCCTTTCTGCGCTGCTGTGCGCTCTGGCTTCTGGGTTTTTGTGTTCTGGTCTTTGACCAGCATGGAGCCCAAAGGGAAGATAGCTAACAGGAAATAAGATGCAGGGCTAGCAAAATATGGCTGTGCTTAAAAGGTTATAAATAGGCCACACACACGTGGTAGCTAGGGCTTAAATAAAGATGATTCTTCCTGACGCCTGACTGTGAGTGAGTAATTTCACCTGGGCCTGGGACTCGCCGACTGCATGAAGGTTGCAGAGCCACGTGGGCTGGATGGCATCCTCCACCATCCAGCCCCATCCTTAATTATTTAATACAACACATGACCACTTGGCATTTGTGCTCTGTAGGCAGAATGCCACCATTGCAGTGGAGAGAGAGAAAAAATAGCCATGCTGGTGCCAGAGAACAGATTTCCCATCTTGCTTCTAGATTAAAGGCATGCTGAACTCACACTTGGGGAAACTGTGATCATGGCTGCAGTTCCTCATTCTCCAAAAAAGCATGTGTGTACTCCTGAGCATAAACATCTGAATGTGCATAGAGGTTCATATGCCAGACTACTGCCAGAATATCTTTGGACAAGCTACTTCACAGTATGGAAGCCTTTGCTTATTGGTAGAACCAAGCTAATCCTTAATTTTCAAGAATTTTGTTAGTGTAAGAAATAACATTGTCTCTGAAAATTGTTGAGAAATGTCTTTCTTTTTTCTTAAAACCCATAGATGAGTGAACCACTCTATAGCTTTCTCTTTCTCTCTGACTTATTTCACTCAGCATAATAGATTCCATGTACAACCATGTATAGGAAAATTTCATGACTCTCCTGACAGCTGCATAATATTCCATTGTGTATAGGTACCACAGTTCTTTTAGTCATTCATCTGTTGAAGGGCATCTTGGTTGTTTCCAGAGTCTTGCTATGGTAAATAGTTTTGCAATAAATATAGGTGTAATGAAGGGGTTTTGTATTATATTTTTCAGAGACAAAAGAGAGGAGGGCTGGACGTTACAGTTGACCTCATGAACCTCACCACAAAGAGTGATGAGTTTAGTTAGAGAAAGAACTACATTGCGAACTATCCTAACAATGAGAATATATGAGGGAAACAGAAAGCCTGTCTAGAGTACAGATAGGGACAGGGAGGGGAGGAGAAATATTTGGGACACTGATGATGGGGGGGGTGTTATCTTATATGACTGAAACCCAACCACAATCATGTTTGTAACCAAGGTGTTTAAATAAAAAATATTTTAAAAAATTTCTATAATTAGAAGTTATAATTTAAATGAAAAAAGAATTAATATTGTATATGTAATATATAGCATCTTTGACCCTGAACATGGATATGAAAATTAGTAGTCATAATAATATCCAGCTAATACTGATATTACAAAGAAAATGAATGTTGGTAAAGCAGACCAAAAGTTGCATCTCTGTGTTTGTTGACTTTAAATATGATGTAACAATGAACTCCTCCCCCCTAGGAGCAGTAGTGGTAGCACAAGTGGTACGGCGTTTGCCTTACACATGCTAACCTAGGATTGAACACAGTTTGATCCTCCGGCGTCCCATATGGTCCCCGAAGTCAGGAGCAATTTCTGAGCCTAGAGCCAGGAGTAACTGCTGAGTGTCACCGGGTATGGCCCAAAAAGAAAAAACAAACAAACAAACAAAAAACAAAATAAATGAACTCCTCCCATATCTATCTGATGTTAAAAAATGATGGTAAGGCCCTGGAGTGTTTTCTATTAGTTTTTGTCCTTTACCCACACTATGTTCCTAAAAGTTGTTTTATTTAATCCAGTTGTATTTTATTCTGTCAAGATTTGGTGGGAGTTGCAAGTGTTAAGGTTAAGGTAGAAGGTTACTCTACCTACAGAGGAACTCTGGACAGGCAAAGGTTGAGATTATATATAGAGGTATATACAGGTTGAGAGTTTATACAGAGGTATAAACCCCAGGCTCCAGTTTTGGTTTAGCCATGCATTGAGAGTGCATGACTATAGTCACATGACTTTCACAGAGCATCCCATTGGCCAAGCCTCAGTGACCTCATTCATTCAACTCACACTAATTAGAACTGGAGGACTCAAATATGAGGCCTTTCATAAGCAATAATTTGCTAGATACATCAGAAGTAATTTTACTTAGCACTATGGGGCCAGCGTAATGTCATAATGGATAGGGTGTTTGCCTAACTACATGGTCAACCTGGGTTCAATCCCCAATCTCTCATATGGTCTCCTTAGCCTGCCAGGAGTGATTTCATAGTGCAGAAGCAGTAGTAATCCCTGAGTGCCACATATGTGGCCCCCAAACAAAAAAGAAGTAATTGTACTTTTTGCACTGGGTACAATCAGGGGACATACAGTTTCCCACAAGACTTTATAGGGCTGAGCCATTTTCCCCTCTTAATCAGTGCTATAGCCCCACCATTTTAAAATACTCCACAAAGAAAGAAACATCAGGTGGTGTTTCAGACCCAATGTAATACTAGAGCTGGATCTTCAATGATGAATAAGCAGAGAGGCAAGGGCAAGACCATAGAGCTGGATCCTCCAGGTATCTGAGCACAGGGAAAGACATGAAGCTAAGAATGACTCAGACATTAGTAAATGCCTAACACAATTCCAACAGAGAGGTGGGATGCAATCCCTGGGAGGCATTTCAAGAATAGGAAGCAAAGGCATTGCCAAATTGCTTAGGGGAATAGGTTAGACAGTAGAGTCGCAGCTCACTTCCTTGATGTACATATGTTATAGATAGACCTTATAATTGTGGTTGTCATTACTGTAGATTTATGTCTATTTCTTTTTGGCTCATGATTGATCATTAGTAAACAAATAGGCATGTTGATTTGAAGCGCGGATCTGTGTGCAGAGTTACTGATGGATTCGTTCATTCATCCAACAGATATTTTAATCTGATAAATGCCTAATTGCTGCTCAGAGTGCCTGACCAAGGTAATTTGCTGAGGCATGCATTTGTGCTTCCCGGTTTGCTCTGCCTACAGACAGAAGGCTGCTGGGGGTGGGGGCTGAGATTTGGGTTTCTGCACTTTTGGCTCAGTATCTCTGCTTCTGGCCTCTATGGAGAGACTCTGTTCAATGTTGGCCACAGTGAAGAACAGGCCTTCTTCCAGTCCTGATATGCTAGCTTAGCAAAAACATGAAGATGGCAGAGAAAGAAAAAGAAAGAAATAAAAGAAAGAAAAGATACAAAAGAAACAAAAGAAAGAAATAAAGAAAGAAAGAAGAAAGAAACAAAGAAAGAAAGAAAGAAAGAAAGAAAGAAAGAAAGAAAGAAAGAAAGAAAGAAAGAAAGAAAGAAAGGGAAGAAGGAAGGGTCAGAGAGCAAATAGGAGGAGAAGCAGCAAAGGGAGAGATAATATTGGAGGTGATAGTTGGGGGGGGCTCTCAAAAGTAGTTGCCTTGCACATGCCCAACCCAAGACAGATGGTGGTTCAAGTCCCAGCATCTCATATGGTCCTCCAAGCCTGCCAGGAGCAGTTTCTGAGTGCAGAGCCAGGAGTGACCCCTGAACACCACTGGGTGTGATCCAAAAGCCAAAAAATTTTTTTTAATTAAAAAAATATTAAAGTTTCAGGAAAGAGGAAAACGAGGTGCAAAAAGGGCAAGCAAGACTGAAGGTACTGCAACCAGAAAACACAGAGAAAATCAGTACTGGAATAGAAAAAGAAAGGGTAAAAACATTGGTCAGGTAGAAGAATTATGGGAGATAACTGAGATAAAAATCATTGTGTAGAGAATATCTGCACTCCAAGGAAGGTACAACAGCAGAAATCTGGGCTCAGGAACTCTGCAGAGTGAAGGGAAGAGCATTAGGTCTGCCAACTTACAAGCCACACATATTCCCTGAAGTGAGGAGGTGTCATATGTCAAAATATTCATTGATGATGCATGAATTAGCAGTGATAATTTTGTGTTAAAGAAATCTTGATAGAGCAACCCAAGAACAAATCAAAGTCATCAAGTCAATAAAACCTTTATCAGATGATCACATGCAGCACCTGGCCTACAGAACAAATGTGGGCATGTGTGTGACCCAGAGCCATGATAAAAATCACCTTTGTGACTGTGCAGTGGGCTTTACTTACAGGACATCACATCTCTGAGTTTTCAATAATCTCACAGTGAATCAAGGGACATCTGTTATATATACATTCCAAGGGCCACTCACAATCCCAGGATGAGGATTTCTAGGGAAGGGCATTCTGGGAAAAGAGATTGGTATTATTCTTGGGTGACTGGGCAATGTGAACATCCCTCTATCTGGTGATCTAGAGTTTAGACAGTTTGAGCTATGTTGCTTATGCAGGAGGATCGCACACCAGTTTCTGGTGCTTCTGCATATGCTCTCCAATATTTGTGTTCTTAGTTGAAGTATGTAAATTGTTACAGAGTTATACCACCAGTTATGCCAGAAATTGCTCACAGGTGTTGGGGACAGCAGAGAGCAGTTAACTACCAGGATACAGTTCAGCAGATATGTGAACTGTGTGAACAGGGCTCTGAACTCATGACCTTACATTCGCATGGCTGGCCTCTAAAGCACTCTGCTATTCCCTCAGGGTCTTGGAAATGGTGCATCTAATCACAACCTAGGTGTTTCTCATTATGGTGGATATTTGGAAAACCTAGAGGAGACATTAGGGGGCATGTACTTCATAGCTGAGAAGTTCCAAGTTCTATGGCTTTCAAGGTCATAGTTATTTTTATTTTGCTAAAAGTTTTGTGACGATTTTGTGAGGAAGACTATTATTATTATTATTATTATTATTATTATTATTATTATTATTATTATTATTATTTTGTGAGGAAGACATTTGATGAGGAAGGCATGCTTCATAATGGATGAAGAAGAAGAGAAACACAGAACTTCCTCAAGTTTCCAGAAAAACTTCATCTGACTCTGGCGCCTATCCTTTCAGTACCCTGTTGGGCTACCTCTCAAAGAAAAGAATCTCTTGTGTCAATCTCTTGCACAGAAAGAATGTACCATTATCACTTAAGTGGTGAGATTAAAAAAACCCTTGGGGAAGAGGAAATTTGCAATACACTAACAGTGACTTAGAATTGCACCTCACTGAAAGCTTTAATGTCCATCAAAATCTGGCCCACATGACTCCACTTCAAGCTGATATCAATCATTCACAGCTCTGATGAAGGAGAGAGTTAGTGATGGATTGTCTTGAGAAGGAGGGAGGAAAATCACAGTGTTTGGTTGCCTGGCAGTAGGAAGGTGAGAAGACAGAGAATAAGGAACTGTGGGGCATCTGGGTGGGGTGGGGTGGGATGGGGTGAAGAAATAAACTAGAACTTCTGGCTCTTGTTATGCCCCTCCACCTTGCACAGTTCTGATGACTGAGCTCCAGATCCTATAAACCCTACTTGACTGCTTGCTCAAGTGGGCTCATCCTTCCACCTAATCCTTGTTTTGTTTCTTATGGCATTTCTGTTTTTCTGTTAGTTTTCAAGTATATCTATTTTTGTTTCTCCTCTTACTCTCTCAACAGGCTGAGTCACAGCCACACCTATCTCTGTATCTCCCCCAGACACTCAACACATTCTTCTTCCTTAGAAAATGCTTGGGCAATATTTCACAGATTTGTACAGACAGGGGGCTGTGACGCCCTAAGGACACTGCACAGACAGTACAGTCCTGACAGCTTCCAGCCTGTAGTGCATTTTCTAATGGAACCTGCAAAAATATGTTCTTAAAATGCAGTTCATGGTTCAGAAAGCTGCACTACTAACAAGCTCCCAGGGGCAGAGAAGCAGCTGTGGGCCTGGAACCATACTTTGAGGTCCTGGGTATTTCCTTTATTCCCTGGGCTACCTCTTGCCAATCTGATATTTCAAAAGAATTGTACCAGGAGCTGGATTTATTTACCCAGAAATGTTCTTTGCTGTGCTTGAACTAAGACTGGATACCTAAATCAACATTCTTTTATGGACTATGTGTAGATGTCAAAATGTGTGGTTTTGAGTCAGTTTAACAACTCAATTTAATTCAATTTAATTTATAGTAACATGTTGAAGCTCCAGTTCCTCTCTGAATTTCACCTGTTTATACTATGTCAAGGCATGTCCTAAGCCCCCATTTTTATCTTTCAAATATTAGTTCTTTCACCAAACTATCCACTGCATGAGAAAGTGTTTAATGCATTTTATATGTATATATACATATATATAAAAATATATATAATATATATATATATCCTCTTTGGATGGAAAGTCATCCCCAGGTGACTGCCTTCATATATTTCCTGATAAATGTGGGAATTTTGGACTAGGTCTAATTTTTTTTTTCCTATTTTCATTCCCCCACTTCTCCCCAGTATTGATACTCCCACTTTACTGCAATTGATGAATCAGGAAAACTACTAGCTATATTGGTCAAATTCACAAATATATTAAGATGGTGTGAATATATTATGATGGAGAGAGAGCCACTGTACCCAGGCCCTGTGCTTCTTGTGTCAAATTCTGACAACACGGTTGAGCACAATAATTTATACCCTCTTCCCTTTTAACATTTTTTCCTCTTTCAAGCTAAAGAAAAATCTACCCTGGCACCAAATAGTTACTCTAAAATGTGCTTTATGTACTTTCTTTCTAAACCATCTCTGGGAAAGAGAAATAATAGGTCACTATATAGATAAAACACACTGGTTTGGGCTGGAGGAGAAATAGTTTGGGCAAGAGTAGTGGTGGGATTAGGGGGTGATGACTCAAAATATAAGCATACATGCATTAATGCTGGAGACTCAGGTTTTTGGCACTGAATGGTCCCCCCAGGCACTACCAGAAGTGACCAGATCCCTGAGCACTGCCAGGTGTGACCCAAAAGTAAAAAAGAGAAATAAAAAATAATTAAAATGAAACAAAATACTTTTATTACAAAAAAAAGTGTAATTTCTTAAGTAATACCAAGCTCATCAAGAATGAACACCAGTTCTTCTGCCCAGTGTAGGCAAACGATTCTGAAATTCACTTCACATTTTGAAAATTTAAAACTAGTATTATGCTAAATTCCTCCCCATGTGGGGAGTTCCTTTTTCTTCTCCTCTACTTTCCAATAAACTTTTATGCATTCTAAAAAAAATAAAGAAAATGAAAAACTAAGTATGCAAATATATAAAAGCAATTAAAATAGTTGATTACATAGAAATCAAGATAATAGAAATAGAAGTTAGGTGGAATATTAGTCAAAGAAAAATATAAAATAACCATTAAACCATAGCTTTGTACATGGTGATTAAAGGAAAATAAAGAACTTGGCTCTGAGATTCCTGGTGGCCAAAGCCCAAAGAGAAAAATAGTCATTACCACAATTCCTGTGAGTGACTTTGTCTTGCAGTAGGCCAACCTGAGTTCAATGATTAGCATTAGAAACATATGGTTTCTCCTGCAAGTTAGCAGTGCTTTTCTAGTTATTAACATTTTTCCTGTGAGTATTCATAGTGAAATGTGATAGACTATGGCAAACATGTCACTTATAATGCTTCTTCAAAACTTGTAATACTATTCTGTAAGGCACTTCTTCAATGGAAGTCAAGAATGACTATTTGAGAACAACTCAAGAAATCTTGAATTGAGATGGTGAGGAAGTTGTTTTAACCATTTTAAGATGAGCTATACAGTTTGATAAAATATTAACTGACAATACAATATTACATTTTACCAATTAAAAGAGCCTATTGTCTTCATACTACAATTATATAAAGTAAAATCCAATAAAATCAATGCCATTAGTGAAGAGTATCCTTGTATTTTGTCTTGATTTTGCATAGCTACTCTAAAAAAATTCTTTTTTAGAGTTAGATGGCATTAAGTCAAATTCCAGTTCTATCACTGATTATTTAAAGAACCTTAGGAAAGTTATTAAGCTGATTACCATATTTAAGCTTCTTTAATAAATGTGTCTTTAATAAATGGTAATTACCTATGTTTTGATCATCTATGCATGCATATATCTATCTGTATTTATATATGGTTTTAGGAAGATGATATATTAGAGTTGTCTAATAAATGTCTGAACATACATAGAACTCAAAGAACAGTACAACAGGTAGGGCAATTGCCTTATATGTGGTTCACATACAAGTCAAGTTCACTCTCTGAGCACCAGATGGTTCTCTGAGCACCACCAGGAGTAGCTCCTGAGTACAAAGTCAGGAATTAACCCTACTAAAAAGAAACAAGAGCTCTTCCATTGTTATTATCCAAATTGTTTTACCCAATCTGACTGTGTGATTATTTTCAAATTGTATTACTAATCATTAGATTTAGCCATTTTTGAATTTTATTACTGAATCATTAAATTTGATTCAACAATTAAAATCATTATCTAAATTTAAAGTAAATAAAATCTAAATATTTAGTTTTCGCACTCAGTGATCACATGAGATGGGGGGCACTTTCATCCTTCTAACGTTTCGCTTCTCAAACTTTTTCCACTTGTGACCCCTTCTTAGATGACAAAGTCTAGAGTTGATCCCATGACAGTATGCTCCAAGGATGGAGAAACCCCATATCACTTAGGCCAAGTGAATTCCTTTTCGAATGACCCCAATATTTACTGTGCCAGGGCAGGAGGGAAAAAAACAAATACAAAAAAGCACAAAACCTTGGTTATTTTTTATATAAATATATATATTACCTTTATTTATTATTGTTATTATTATTTTTGATTTAGCTATCTATTTTGGTCGATTTCTCTGTTTGGGTGCGATTATTGAAAGTGTTGTCCCCAATTATACTTACTTTTTTTTCTCTCTTCCTTTCTTCTCTTTCGTTATGTGCTATGCCATGTTTCTCAATTCAAGACCATGGCGTGATTTTTGTTTGTCTGTTTTTGTTTTTGTTTTTGTGGTTTGTTTGTTTTGTCTGTTCTTTGAGGTGCTTATCGATATAGCTGGAGCCCTCACTGGATATTTGATACTTCTTTTGGTACTAGTGGAGTGTTTCACCTTCTTTTTCTCCATCTCCCAAATTGATAAGAGCCTTTAGAAGGACTCCGCCCATTTTCGGGGTATTAGACTCTTACCCCAGTTTATCACTTTTTTCTTTTTCAAACAAAACCATGCAACTTGAACTAGCTAGTCCTGCCTCCAGTTAGAGGGGGAAATAAGGGAGGCATCAAGACCAAACAGGTGCAAGACTACTAAGTAGTGGGTTGGATACAGAGGGGACCACATATTCTAGCCGCCCTGGGGTGAGGGAAAAGGAAATGGGAGGTAGGACAGAAACGGAGGTGTAGGGAGGACAATTTGGTGATGAAAATCCCCCCTGATTTTATGTAAATATGTACCTAAAATATTATTGTCAACAATATGTAAGCCACTATGATCAAAATAAAAATTAAAAAAAATAGCAGAGAAATATAGAAAAAAATAGAAGAGTTCAGGACACTATTAATAAATATTGCTTCATCACTCTGTACACTCTAAAAAAAAAGTCATTTCTGGAAGGACCACCTTCAGATAACTAGTAATCCTCTCTCCCATTCATCTACATAGTGGGTCCTCCACACTCAAGAATGGAGACTAGAAGAAGGGAAACCAAGTATTCCTGAATGTTTGACTCATTTGGCAAACTATGGAGTTCTCTGGGAGGTAAGATAGAAGGGAATTTCTAAGCATACTACATCTCTGACCCCTAATTTTAAGTGAAAATATGTGATAGGGGTAACAAGAAAAAAACTTGTGTGACTAAAAAAATGTACATTAAAAGAATGCCCACTCAGCATGCATTAAATAAGAAAGGCAGTTTCCAAGGGTATATAAAGTGGGAGGAAATAGGGAAGAGGGCAACTTTCTTATATTTCCCTAACCAGAGACACTTTTGCCATAATAAATGGAAAGAAAAGTAGGCATATTATCTTGTGCCCAGTTCCACTATGGTTGAAGGAGTGAATACCTAAAGTTTATTCCTTGAAGAGGAGATCACTGGAATAAGGAAATGAAAGCCCTGGCCAGGGCTGACATCTTCCCCCACAAGTCTTTGGCTTCATATTTATCACAAGAACAGAAATCTGTTTTCACTGACAGAAAATTCATTTCACCCACAAAACCCATATTTCCCTCGCCTGCTTTCTATTCAGACAAGTTCTGCAAGATAAATGTGTTCTCCGATTCACCAGCAGTAAGAAAGATAAAGGCTTGGAAACTCCACAAGTACATTCTCCTAATTATTGTAACTGGCAGTTTTTTATTTGGCAAACCATCTATTCAGATTAAACTACAGCCCAGGAGCCTTTTATTTGAAGATTGCCAGTGTGAGGTGGAAGGGTAGCTCAATTGTGCAGCTTCCACAGGCTTAATAGCCCAGAGAGAAACACTGAAAGAGATCCCAGTATTTGTATGCTAGTGATTTCTGTTGGGATAGATCTAAAAATACCCACAGCAGCCTCCCTCTCTGTCCTCTTGCATCCAAGTCTGCCCAAGACCTTTCCCTGTTTAAACAACTAGAAAGATGTGTCAGAAGTGACCTGTTATTACCCTCATGTCCCAGTTTCCCCTAAGATATAAATAAACAAATGAGTCCAGCTAATGTGACAGGAGATTCCAGCTCTGCCTAGCAGTTGGAATATGTTTACCCATTTAATAACTGTTATTTGTCCAGACATTTAATTGCACCATTGTAAACACACAGGGAAACCCTTAGGGGAAGGTGGCTGAGATGATGCAGATAGTTAAAAGTCTGTTCCTACAGCCCTGGCCCATCCCAGAGCTAGTTTCTAGGTCTGGAGTTGGAGAGCAGTGTGCAAGATAAGAAAGACCCAGAGAGAGGCAGCCTATCTGCTTTGCAGATAGAGAAGAAGGAAGGAAGGAAGGAAGGAAGGAAGGAAGGAAGGAAGGAAGGAAGGAAGGAAGGAAGGAAGGAAGGAAGGAAGGAAGGAAGGAAGGAAGGAAGGAAGGAAGGAAGGAGGAGGGAGGGAGGGAGGGAGGGAGGGAGGGAGGGAGGGAGGGAGGGAGGGAGGAAGGAAGGAAGGAAGGAGGGAGGGAGGGAGGGAGGGAGGGAGGGAGGGAGGGAGGAAGGAAGGAAGGAAGGAAGGAAGGAGGGAGGGAGGGAGGGAGGGAGGCAGGGAAGGGAGGGAGGCAGGGAAGGGAGGGACAAAGGGAAGGGAGGGAGGCAGGGAAGGGAGGGACAAAGGGAAGGGAGGAAGGGAAGGGAGGGAAGGAGGGAGGGAGGGAGAGAGGGAGGCAGGGAGGATTGGAGGGAAGGAAGGAAGGAAGGAAGGAAGGAAGGAAGGAAGGAAGGAAGGAAGGAAGGAAGGAAGGAAGGAAGGAAGGAAGGAAGGGAGGAAGGAAGGAAGGAAGAAAGGGAGGGAAGAAGGAAGGGAGGAAGGGAGGGAGGAAGGATGGGAGGGAGGGAGGGCAGGCAAAGGAGATAGATATCAGATCTCTAGGGTCAAGTCCCTCTTGTTGATGAAGTTTGGCTGGTATTGGTGGGCAGATAAAGTCTTGCTGTAAGAGGCTGCTTCCACTACCTCGTGAGCCACAATAACTCTTTTTCTGGCATCGGCACACCAAAGGGAGGTATCCTGGACGTAACAAGAGCTGTTCTCAGCTTTGTTCCTCGTTCTTGAATCTGTTCTGGAGGAACAAATCAGTTTGCTGGGTTAAATCAATCTTCTAATTAGGGGAGGGAGGTTCTTAAAAATTCCTCATCAGTCTCTCAGACCTAACAGAATTCACTGTGACTCCCAACATTCCTCTTCCTCTTCATAATTCTTCTCCTGTTTGTTTTGGGGCTACCCCAGTGGTTCTCAGGTCTACTCCTAACTGCACTCAGAAATCTAGTAGGGCTTAAGGCTATATGTGGGGCCAGAACTTGAACCCGAGTCAAGATAAATGCCCTATGCTCTGTACTACTGCTGCAGCCCCTTTATATTTCTCCTTAGAAATTTACATTTGCCTTGAACAGGTAGTTGCACCTGTTAATTTTTTCTTATCCTGATAGACCAGTCCAGCTCTGGTCTATCACTTCTAACCTCTCTCAAGGGCTGTCTGACTTTGTCAAATATTCCTCATTTGTCTCCTTCAGGCTGCTAGTCAGCTTGGTTCATGTTTCAGGTTATATGTTACCAACTTTGTTTCATTGTATTTGCCCATGATAAAACAGCTCTCTATTGCTCTCAAATGGAGCCAGGCTCTGGGCATAATTTCAATTCAAGTTCTATAATGACCACCTGCTTCTCAGAAAAGGGAGTTTGGTGGAAGGTTTTATGAGTTGCTATTTTGAAAGAAATGAGGATCATGGGACAATTTTTCTAGAAAAGATTCCCATCCACTACTCCTGGCGTAAATCAGTCATCTAGGCATGAAGCCCTTTCCTTAGCATCATAGGAGCTAAGATGGATCCTGGCACACCATGAACAACAATGTTGCTTACTCACTGTTGGAATAAGTGACCGGAATTTCTCTTGCAATAGCTTTCCAGTTCTTTTTTTTTTTTTTTTTTTTTTGGTAAGTGAAGCACCCAGTAGCCAAGGACTTATTGTAAATACTGCATCTGGGTGCCACTTAGTGTCATCGGATTGCCGATTATTAAATAGTCTCTGTAATCAAATAGGTGGAGAATGCTCTTTATGACATTACTCTTTAGGAAGTCCAGGTGAATTTGAGAAGATAAAATTCATCATAAGGCCTTTAGGGAAGAAATTTACTTTGCTTTGCTTGCCTGATATTTTTCATGCTTATCTGACCACTTATGTCTTCTCCACATCATCCCTGAAAAGTCCCCAGGAGTTTGTATCACCCAGAACACATTTTGTAGAAATATTGATCTTGGGGATTTGGTTCAGGGATAGAGCACAAGCTTGCATATGTCCTGGGTACAATCCTGGCAAGGGTGGCCTCCATATGCCCCTGAAACAACAAAAATATCTTGCCATATTCCCTGTCCTGACTATGCACAAGCACAAGAGCAGGGGGAAAAAACCCACATAGAGTTGGTCTTCCTTCAGTCCTGCTCTTTAAAGTTTCACAGTTCTGAACACACATGGCTCTATCCCATATCCTTATTCCCACAAGGATCAATGGACCCCCACATATCCACACTGAAATAATTGCATTCACAGACACAATACATTTTACAAACCAAGGACTGGAGACTTTTCTGTCAAAAACCAGATCACACACACACTCTCCTCTTAACCTATCATAGCTCTTCAGAGCACATGAGCAGCCCTTGTCAGTAACCACACAAATTGGAGCATGGCTGTACTCCAATAAAATCATATTTATGGGAACTAACCTTTCAACTTGCTTTAATCTGCATGTGCCAGAAAACCTTCTTTGCATTTGTTTGCAACTATTTTAAAATGTGACATTTTTAGCTTCCAGATCATGAAATGCCCAGTACTGGGCTTAGGGCCACCATAAAATGTCATATCCTTGAGTGCCAAGGATCAAACCTAGGTCTTCACACAGGCAAGATAAATGTTTCCCCACAGAGTTTACCAGAACTCAAATAATATCCCTTTGTAAACAAAGATTTCCATCCTAAATTACTTTGGAGGGGATGGGGGTGGGGTCACACATGGTGAGGCTATTCCTGGACTATGTTTAGGAGTGACCCCTAGTGGTGTTTAAGGAACTATTTGCTATTTTGGGAATAGTATATATTGGGAATAGCCACAGGCAAGGCCAATGCCTTAACCTCTGACATATCCTATTCTCAACTACTTTTTCAGTGGGCTGTTGGCACACCCAGCAATGCTCAATGTTTACTCCTGACTCCATGCTCAGGGATACTTCTGGCAGAGCTGAACCACATGGGGATCAAACACTGCTTGACTATTGTTTGCAAAGTAAATGCTCTGTCCACTGTACTATCTCTCTGTTTCCCCCATCTTCAATTCTTAAGGCCTTTGCTTCATAACTGATCTTGTGAATTCTTTAGCAGTGAAAATGTCTCAATTCCTGAATCCAGTGCCAAGCCTAAGTCTTCTGAACAATTTCCACTTCCCTTTGCTACAGAAGGAAACCTGGGCACAGAAGCTTGGCTTTCTGATTCCCATGTCCCAGATGGGGTCTCATGTTTGTTCTTCTGCCAACACCAGGCCCACCAGGTCTCTGCCTGTCAGAGCTGTGACATCTGAGTTGGTTCCAGTTGGAAGCATTCTGCACACACTTATGTTCAGGAAGCTGTGTGTTGTAACAGCAGGGACAACATCCGTTGAACACCCACAGTGCCAGTCTCAGGTTTATACGTTGTCACTGTGGGGATAAATATAGCACCCCCCCACTTGAAACCCAGTTTGATTGACTAAAAAGGTGGCCCCCTCTACCTCCAAGGCAAAGTTGGCTGCCTGGTCCCACATGAGCTTGGCCATTCCCTCAGAGGCAAGGATCCCAGGCAGTCACAGACAGCAGCCATCTCCTTCACTACAGGAAACTATGAGAATGCTCAATCAGGCGCTCATTTTCCCTACATGATACCAGCACCCAGCCTGAGGGGACTTCTCTGGGAGGCCACTGAATCAGAGCTTGTTTGGGTGGGGACAGATGCCAGCATGGTATGCTTTGTGAGGAAGGTTCAGCACAGTAGGAGGGGGATTGAGGGGTGGATTCTGTAAGCTGCAGGGAGCATCCTGCTGTCATTCAGTCAGCAATCAGCCAGTGTTGTCTGGGGACCTCTGGTGTGACAGGCTATGGGCTAGTGCCTTGGATGCAGGGATGCTAGGCTGGTATGTGCATCAACACATTCATGCATATACACATAGACACACATATGCACTCACACACACAGCATCAGGATGCTAAATCATCCTGCCTCACTGGAGAGGCACTCACTTAAGACCAGTCAAGATACCTGGCATGGATGTTCCTCACTCAGAGGAGTATAGCCCAATTTTCAGATCTCTCTTTCCCACTTCCTTTTTCTCTCTCCACACCCCTACTTTTCCCATAACCTACCCCAAAGGACTTCTAACTAGTATCCTCACTTCTGCCTCTCTTGTGTCCCATGCCACTCTCCTCAAACACAGTCACTGAAACTGCATCTATGTATAAACCTGATGTTCCAGTCCATTCCATGGCTAGCTGTTTCTTACCCTTGGAACAAAGTCTAGAAGTCATGCTTGGGCTCAGCACTTCCACCTCTTGCTTACTCACTTTCCCTTAGTCCTTCATATATGCTCTTTGTCCTACTTGCCATAATGACTGATTGAATCATTTGGGGAACATTTGCCTACATCACAAGGTGCTTCCTTTCCTCCTCTAAGCAAAGGTGAGAATGATTGGTGTCTATCACAGGTTTGGGAGACGATATTGGCTTCAAGTACAGATTATGTGCACATACCTGGCAGGGGAAGCACTTGATGCTTTGAGTTACTTTTACATCTCCTCTGTCCCAAACTCGAGGGTTTCTCCCTCAAAGAAGGGAATGGTTGGAGCTTTCCTTGAATCTAGCCAACTGGGCCATTTTTTCCTCAAAGTCTGTGCTTTCTCTTGCAGTCTCTATAAGTGGCTATGCTCTGATCATAAACTTGGCTTTACGTTCTATATCTATTGTTTACAACACTCAGGATCCAAGATGGTGGTGCCTACATCTTTGGCTTTGGGTGGTATCTATGCTTCTGCCATCTGATACATGATGGTTTCTGGTAAGGTGATACTAAAGGGACATCTCTATCAATCAGCTCTCATAAGAGGTAGAGTATTAATTTATTTATTTTGTTTGTTTGGGGGGCCACACCCAGTGGAACTCAGGGGTTCAACCAGTTCTCAAAGGAGGTAGAGTATTAATTTTTTTGCTTGTTTTGGGGCCACACCCAATGGAACTCAGGGGTTACTCCTTGCTCAACGCTCAGAAATTACTCCTGGCAGATTCAGGGACCATATGGGATGTCAGGGATTGAATCAGGTTCAGCCGCATGCAAGGTAAATAATCTACCCACTTGCTATTGCTCCAGCCACAGTGTATTAAGTTTTTATTCTCTCAGCAGCTGCCTAAAAGCAACCAATGTTCTAAGTTGCTTCCTGTCTAGTCAGTCCTGGGACTGAGATCCTTTCTGAATAATCTCTGGATCCAACTCAGCTCCACATGCACAATCTTCTTCCTGCTGTGGCTTTGCCTCTCATCCATATCCTGACTGCAGACCTCTGGGGACTGTGATCTCCCAAAGTGACATACTAGCTCTTTTCTATGCCTCTGCCCATGGCAATATGTGCCCTTAGAGCAGTATGAACTAGGACAAAAAGGGTACCAGGAAGCACAGCTTCTGAAGCTTTGAGAAAATGCTACACCAGAGAAAGCCCAGGTATATGACTTCATGGGTGGACAGGTCATGCACACACACACACACACACACACACACACACACACACACACACACACCTGACAATCATGCTCTAAGCTTTGTGGAAATGGGATAGCTCACTAGCCTTGGTTTAGAAGCAGCCTTTAACTGAAAGGAAGGGGAAGAGGACTTACATGTACACCATGATTTGAATGAGATATAAACCTGAATTAGATCTCAGAACACTGCTTGGCATAGCAAGGTCTGCCCTCACACTCAAAGGACCTGAGCCCAAGTGCAGATTTCACCTCCCCAGTGGAGATCCCTGACAGGACCTCATATATATATATATATTTATATATATATGAGGTGAGCACATCAACAGTGTGTTCTGGACTTATTGTTGGCTCTGTGCTCAGGGCTCACTCATGATATATATATATATATAGACCTCTCATGATATATCATAATATGTCACTCATTATATATATAATATATATAATTATATATATAATATATATAGACCTCTCATGATATATTACTCATTATATATATATATCATGATATATATAACACACTGTTGATGTGCTCCCCTCAAAGTACTAGTCATACCTCAGACCTAGTATATGGGGATGTCTAAGGACATTCTGTAGATTTTGAAGATTCCAGCTGATCCCATTATGCAGCTCTGTTTGGATACTACTGGTATAGACTACTGGTACTACTGGTACCATCTCCCTTATCTTCAAAGATATCTTGACAGCTCATTTGATCCTCACTGTAATACCAAAACATCATTTGAGACAAGAGCACCACTTCCAAGAAAAGAAGTGGAACTTTGCCAGTGAGAAGTCACAATGGTTATCTTAACTCAAAGGATGTAAGTAAGCAGCCAAACCATGGAATCTTTTTTCCATAGCAGAAAGATAGAGGTTTCCTCTGGGGAAAGAGGTCAGAGTGTGTGCTATAGGATTCACATGAGGCCCTTGGAATAGTAGTCCCATCTTAGAAGAACAACTTTCAAAAACAACACACACACACTCAACTAAGAATCTGAATAAAGTTCTAATCCATGGTTTCTTGATTGATTTTTCAATAGCCCATAACTCCTTTGCTTCAGTATCGGGACCCAGTGCAGGGAACAGGAGCCTCTCTCTAAGCAAAGTTTCCATGGAAGAAAGGGCACCCATCTCTCCAGCCTTAATGAGAGGGAACTGAATCACGTTCTGCCATTTTCTCAGGCCTATCCCAAGGTTCAGTAGCTTGCATAATGAGATTATTTCAACCTAGAGGCCAATTGCAACAGCAATTACAGACCATTAAAGTTCTATTTTCATCTCCTCAGCCACCTACCTCAACCCTTCTCCTATATCTATCACCCCAGGGCCTCCCTCTTATGTACAAACCTGGCCTTTATAGTAAGATTTCCCAAGCATGCTGACCAATATTCTCCCCTAACTCAGTGATAGTTTGAAGAAGTACCTAGAAAAAAAAATTTCACTTGAAGCAGCACCTCCTGGAGATTTGTTTCAGGATAACTCTCTCCGCACTTGGGTCTAGGAGATATATTTTTGCAGGCACGGTCTTTGTTAATTCTCATGAGTCGATGCTTAGTTTCTACCCATTATTAGCCTATGAAAGCAATTGATGGCATCTAAGTGTTGTTCCTAGTTCCCCTAACCCTATTCCAGAATTTTGAACCATCATATTTGTTCCTGCTGAATCTAAACAAGGTCAGTAAAGTGGATATGGTCAGCTCTAATGACTGCTTCAGAACCTGAGGTTGGACCTACAGGTATCACTCTCCCAGGAAAATTTCCATGTCACTAAAAAGAAGTACAGAGTCTGTAAGAAGAGAAGCAATTTGCCAGAGTTTGCAGGATGTAATATTGTTGGAATTCTAATCAAATTGCTTACTCCAAAATTTCATCTCTGTCCTAACACTCCCAGAATCACTGCAGCCTACCTTTTTCAGAAACCACCAGCTTTCTGTATGCTGACTAGTTCCTACATACCTCTGTGAGTTAGTTGCCTTACAACTTCTCCACCCTCCTGCAAGTCTGGTGTCTCTTTTGTTCTGCTCTTGAACCACCCAGGATATACTTCCAGGAAGGCACAGAAAGTCCCTAATGGGAATGTTTGTTCTTTATTTGTGTAGTCTGAGCCTGTGATGCATGAATAGGTCTTTTTTTGCTCCAAGCTGTGAGAAAGACTACCGCCTCCCTGCACCCTCATGGGGGATCAGCAGGGACCAGGGCTTGTTTAATAAACTTCCCTTGAGGTAGCTGATTATTTTGCCAGACCAGATGGCTGGGTCTATGCCCAGCTTATAAATTTCATCACTCTTGAAATTCATGAGACAATAGCTTTGAAGAAAAAGGCCTATAGAGTGTCAAGCACAACATCCAGGCATAAAAACAAACCAGACAATGAAGGTTTAAGGGTCGTTTTTGTTCCTGTTTGCCATGAACAGAAGGAGAAGTGGCTCAAGGGAGGAGAACATGTGAGCAAGAGACTGAGTACCACTCGTGAAATGTCAGAGAAGCCTGTTTCTTCCAGAATGGGGAGGGTTCCTTGAGAAAAAATGAGCAAGAAAGTATGACTCCTTCACATTGCTTCTACCAGTATGACCCTAAGTAGGGATAACAGTGGCTGCCACATAAGACACAGAGTCTGTGAGCCAAAGAAATTATACAGAGATTAAGGCATTTATTTTGCATGCTGCTAAGTCTAGTTCCATCCCTGACACTACATAAGTCCCTGAGCACAACCAGAAATTATTTCTAAGCACAGAACCAAGAATATATTTGAGCACAGCCTGGTATGGTTTCAACAGCCTCCCTACTCCCAAAAGAAAGACTCCAGCATTTTTAAAAAGACTCAAGGATGTATCAGAGTATTAGACATGCCACAAGTTCCAGGGGAGAGGTGGGAGCAACTTAGAAGAGCATCCATCCAAGAGATGGCGTGTCATGTTATACAGACCTCTCCTAGTACCCAGAGAACTGTCCACTGAGGCCCTGAATACTTCAGTGTACAAATTTCACCTGTACTGCTATCTGTATACAAACTTCTTGGACAGGACTGTGGTTCCCAGAGCCTTTATTACTGGCAGGACTCTAGCCTTTAAACTCAAAAGGTAGATAGTGCTTCCTGCACACCCTATCCCTTCTCCTGATGGGATACTGATGTTCTCGCCTGGTACCAATTACAATAACAGCTATAAAGGTGCTCCCTGAAGATCTGGAAGATTGGTGCAAGATAAAGAGAGATCAGCTAGGAGGTACCTATTGTAGAGAACCTTCATACAGCTGAGGACTGGAGAGAAGGTTTGACAAGCTGAGCACATGCCTTGCATGCAAGAGACCTGGTTCCAACCGCAGCATCTCATATTCCCTCAAGCACTTTTGGGAGATAATACAAGTATATAGTTGGACATACTTGGGAGAGAATCTCAAGTATAGACATAGGAGTAGCTCCTAAATATCATCACGTGATGTTCCCAAACCAAACCCAGAAACAATATAAAATAACAACAGTTGGGTGATTCTTGAGAAACCTGCAGAATGTGAATTGGTATTGAAGTTTAAGAATAGTACAAAGAACCCAAAGGCAGACAGTTAAAACAGCTAAGACTGGAAATGCTAGTGACATTCACCAAACAGTATGGAAGAACTTACCACCTTCTTCAAGGAGAAATCAATGAAGCTACTAAGCAGAAAGTTTTGAGTCTTAGCAAAGAATATAATAAAATCCTTAGCTCCACTGCCCCCTCAAAAAAAATTAACCTCAATCCAGAGGATTATCAAGAAGACCAAGGATTTTAGAAAAGAGAATGTATCCTTGGTTCCTGCGAAGGCAGTGAGAGTAGGATATGATTTTATATCTGACTCTGGCATGCTTCCTGTTATACTTTCAAGCTGGACTCCAATGAGGAGCATCTGCTTTCCCTGGGACCAGGGAAACCCTGCTGGTTTCCTGAGATCAAATGGGAGTGAGAGATTTTGGCAGAGAATTTTTGTCTATGCAGGAGCATTCTCCTGGCTTCTCTTCCACTCCTAGCCTCACCCCTGATAAAAAAAATATGGTGGAATTCACAGAGCTTTCTCTCAGGGGACTATAGTCGCTCCAGTGGGATGTGATGCAGAAATGAAAGTTTTTCACTTTGAGCCCAGGTTTGTTCCAGGAACTACAACATTCAAAGGACTCAAGAACTATGATTCCTGAAAGATCATCACCAGTTCCCTCCATATTAACAATGAGGAAATGAAATAAGCAACAGAGACTTGCCAGCATGACTGAAATGAGACAGTATGCAAGTGTGGTATGTATTTGTATGCTATAAAAAAGCAGACATCTAAAACCTTAAATTTGGAATTTGAGTGCTTAGGGCTCTTAAGCAAATGTGAGCCAGTCATGCATCATTAAAAGCAGTATCTAATTTATTGATTGGCTCCCCATAAATGCCAGCTAACAATGTGACTATGAAATAATATTCCCATAAAATAACCTGAGGTTTCCCTGATGAGAATAGGTCAGAGAAGTGCTTCTACATTTACTGAACATGTAAATAGGGGAATGGAGTTGAACAAATTCTAGAACCTACTGAGCCTGAGAACCTATAGATTCTAGTGGCTTGTCTACTGAAGTCTGTCCGCAGCTGGCACCTTGCAGATATGTGGTACATACCACTCATTATATATGTGCCACTGTATAGTGACCTATGGGAATCTGTAACTAGGAAGTCAGATTTATACATTATGTGACATGAGTCTGAGTCTTTGAGGGTGAAGATGTGAACATGCATTCTATGCTTTGTAGCTTTTGCATGTGTAACTTTTGCAACAACATACCCCAATGGTTAACACACAGATGTTTAATTTATATCAGCCAAGATGAACAAAAAGTATGTGCAAGGCTCTGAGATGTGTCAGATAAAGTAGGTATGACAGGTCAGTGAGCTGTGAACAAGTCTTTTCTCAGGGAAAGTTTTTGCAAGAGTGTGCTTTGAGAGCAAGTATATTTTCCGCAGACCCCAGCCACTGCAGGTCTCTGTCTCTAACTTCCCTAAGTTCACTTCCCAAGTGATCCAAGTGATCTCCTAAATTTTCCCTGGAGTTTAGCCAAGGCAGGAACATCCAATGGAGCTTTCTCCACTGTGTGGTGCATCTACACCCGTTGTCCTTGCAGACTGCCACTGACCAGCACAATCTCCAACTTTCAGTCTTTTAGCTTTGCTCATGAAGTGCCTTAACTCAGACTTGTTCAGTCTCAGCCACATGACTTATCCCTCTTGTTTCTGGCCTGAAAACATCTTGATTTCACCTGCCCCACTTTAGTTGTTGGGAATTCTTCTGCTTCCATTTCCTTGAACAACCTCAACCACTGACATCTAGGCCCAAGGCAGTGGTTCTTCCCTACTCACCTTATGCCTCCAATGTCATGCTAATTTACATCCCTTTATAGAGACTCAGTGCCAGCTCATTACCACTTCCTACATAAATTAATTTATCTCCATTTCCTCTTCTGCATCTCTAGCAACACAGAGAGAACACTAGAATTGGGATCAGTCCTAGAATGTAGATATTCCATCCCTCTTATTTACAGATAGGGAAACTGATGTCAGGAAGGGGGAAGTTACAGCTGTTCACTGAATAAATTGTCCCATGAGAATTATATGGAGAACTGATGAAAATGCTGCCTCCAGGGCTAGGCTCCTGGTCCATGGGAGACAACAGATATTTAAGGAGTCACTCTAGGCTTCTGTGATGGATGACAACACAAAAGAATAAAATGGCAGTAAAAAGGGGTGTTCATAACATCTGCCCTAGAGATGAGGGAAGGCATGAGCTGAAGGGGCTTGGACAGATGTGAACATTTCTACATCACTGTGAGCATCTTTCCAGGGCACCTGCTTCTCATCATTTATATTTCCCAAAGGAAGAAGAATTAGAGAGGAAAAAAAAAAATAAAAAAGAAGATGGATCCTAAATCCTGAAAACATGAATGCATGAATAAGTGAAGAAATATGGTCCCCATGATAGTGCCCCCTTGTGGGCGATTCCATCATCTGTGTTTGCTCATTTCATCCTGAACACATTAGAATCATTTGCATCTGATTAGGGGTGAGGGAAGGAAGGATTATCGAAGTTTAGAGAAATGGAATGATTTTCTCATGGTATAGAGAGAGAAAGAAAGCGATTTCAAAACCTAGTCTTCCTGGCTTTCCAGCAGACTTTCCCACTCTATTCTGCTATTGTCATAAGTTTCCAGCCTATCTGTGACATCAGTTGAGAAATGTCCTAGGCAGTATATCATCCACCCTATCCATCATTACTGAGAAGAAGGGTGGTCCATCACCAGTAGAAGTTAATACCCTGGCTTTTGGCTCTTTCCTGCAGCAGATACAGAATTTCCATCTGCCTGAATCCATGTCAGTGAATCAAAAAAAATTTTCTGCCAGGAAGCATCTTTACCAGGGCCAGAATCTGCTGAATCTTCATCTTCATTGGAAGTCAAATGAACTTTGATTTTTAATTCACCTCACAGAGTCATAAAGCAAACCAGCCATTGTTGCTGCTGCTCAATCCAGTTTCTTTTCAGATCTGCAGCCTGCTTGCCTGCCAGGCTAGCTATGCTAAATTGTTCATCTCTGCAGTCCTGTTCCTCCTCAAGACCAGAGTTGAACAGCAGGGCTCAATCTGACCATCAGATTTACTTTGGAATCACTTAGAGGAGCCCAATGGCAGGGCTTTCCTGGTTCCACTCTGGAGGGTCTGATGTCAGTGAGTTCAGGACAGAGAGAAACTAGATGTTAGTTCTTTGGGTAAAGTAAGTAGCTGATGCAGGCATGACTAACTTGGGATGAACCTTTACCCTGGAATTTTGGGGTTGCAATAGCCTCCTACTCTGTATGCTGTGATGCTGACTTGGTCTTTTGTTTTGTACTTCTTGGGGGAATCCTTGTACCACCCTAGAACCTCTAGGCCTGTCTTACTCCTACTCTCATGATCTCTGTAGTCAGATGTGCAGAGTTCTCTACAATCCACTTGTTCACAGTTCTTAACATTGCCATCCACTGTGAAATATTGGATTCCCACTTATCAGCACATGCCATGCCACCTAAGGAGCAAATCTTGTAAGAGGGAAATTGTACTACCTGGAAGACAGGAAATTCTTTGTTCAAATTTTGGCTTAGATTCTCTCTGAATAAGGAACTCCCTGACCATCAGTTTTCTCAGCTACCAAATCATTGCCGCAGTTATTTATCTCAGTCCAATAAACCAATTCAGGTCTTAAGGGTCTAATGCAACAACATTAATTTTGCTCAAGAATCCATGGTGGGGGCATAACTCAACAGGGACACATGTTTCTGTTCTACTCAGGGTCAATAGTACAGCTGGATTTCTGGAGTGATGGAAGTTGCTTCACCCACCCATTTCACACGTGGGCTGGGGTTATACAAATGGACACTGTCAGAAAAGGGTTTTTTGCAGGTTTTGCTGCTATGGCCTGAGGGGTACTTTGGGACCGCTGAGTCTATAGCCATCAATGTTCAAGGGACATGTAGTTCTGGGGTGGTAACTCAGGGCTTCACACAAGCTTAGCAAATGTGCCACCATTTGAGCTATCTTCACAGCCCTGAGTCAGATTCTTTTTAGATGTTGACTCAGAGATTCCCCCCACCCCAGAATTATATTGGAGAAAGCCAGAAAATAAAGCACCTTTAGTACCCAGTCTAGAAACCATAGTCACTCATTCATGTGTATTCTTCATCATGAGCCCCTGGGTCTAAGGGAAATGATATGCAATCTTTCTCTTATACTCCAAAAAGAGTTTGGGAAGAGAATTGGAATTAGAAAGTAGTGGGATGGCCACTTTGGGAAAATACAATCTTTTTCCATTGTAAATTATACTTATTTTTATAATTAAAAGGTATATGACAGGAGCCAAAGAGATAGTACAGGGGTTAAGGAATATGCCTTGTGTGTAGCTGACACTGGCTTGATACTTGGCACTACAGGGTCACTTGCGCATGACTAGATGCAGACCTCACAAACCATTGGGGTGGTCTCCTACTAATCCCTAAGTAATCCCTAAGTAATACCATAAGGCACCATATTCCCAAACCCTTGCATTGAACTATCCAATAGGTTAACAGATATTGGCCAGGAGGGTCCCTTAGGCCTTTAGAGCACTGCTCAGAGGCTTCCTCCCCTCAGGTATATATGGTTAACTCTTCAATTTTACTGACTAGCCATTATTTTCAACAAGCTCTTTATACTATAGTATGATAGAGTATAGAATATAATCTATGTATTGTGGATTTTATATATATTACATATAAATTATATATTATAGAATATAATCTCATGAAACCTCACAGCACTTCAATCAAATAAATAACCAGTTTGTTTTACCCATAGCAAGTGATAAGACCAGTGTGGCTCAAGATTTTCAAGCAGAGAACATCTGGAAATTTCTGGATACATAGTTTATAGTCACAATTGGGGCAGCAGGGAGGGACTATTCCTAATATCGAGTGAAGAGTGGCCAGAGATGAAGCCAACTATTTGTCCTTCACTGAAGGACAGTCAAAGACAGTCCCTTGCTCCTAAAACATGGAATGGTGCAGCCTAAGTCTGGCTTGTGCTGAGGTTGAAGCCTTGCCTCTTGCCCAAGAGACAATGGTCTAATCATTGCCATATTATCAACATTTCTCCCTGTTGATTTCCACCCACCTTTCCTCTATTCCTTGGCTAGCATTTATTCTACTACATTTGGAACCATCTTGACATTTAATATTAGACAGGACATCCTAGGCCCTGTTTTGTTCACACAGGTGGGATCTAGACTGGTGGCAGGCTGTCTCTGGCTACTTCATGTTTCAGGGTCTACAGAGCTAAACTCAGTAGAGTGCTATGGGGCAGGAGCCTTGGTCAGGAGACATAGTTGTTTAAGAAAACACCAAAAACACTGCAGTTTGAAGTTTATGCTCTGGGAAAGTACCTTAATTCCCATTGCTTGGAATTAGGCTTGAAAAGTTTCATGCTAAAGGAAGGAAATAGGCACAGGACTGAGCAAAGCATCCTTTCCCCCTTGCATAGATGTTCATACAATTTAGCCAGTGGTTAGGTATTTTCAAAGCACTGCAACTTAACCTTCAGCTGAAAGGCAGTTTTTACTGCCCTCTCCTCCTCTACTGTCAACTGCCCATGGGCAAGCTGCCTAATGAACACAGTTCTGATCCATTAGAGACTGCATGGATACTGGGTCCACATGAAGTTAGTCTCAAAAGGCTTTTAGGAAGAGCTTGGAAACTGTGACAATGAGAGGAGAGATATATTCCTTCCAAGATATAATTGCTTTCATCCTCTTTACCAGGAACTCCATTAATTCTGCATATGGTCAAGGCCTTTTATATCAAGGGCACCCTCTACAATTATGTCTTCTTCTAATGTGGCCATAACCATGACAAGGGGATTAAATGTAAGATCAGGTATTCCAACAGTTTGGGAAATCCTAATGAGGAGATTGTGGCCTTGGCTCTTTGCAAAGTGTGGAACCATGTCAAGATCAAATACACTTGGCTTTGATTACCGGATCTGACACCTGCTACATTAACTTAGGCAAGTCACTTGACCTCGCTGAGTAACAAAATCATCAAATACCAAGACAGTACAGAGACTCATTACATAGACATTGTTATTCCTGTTTCATTGTATAGATATTGCTATTACTGTTTCATTATGTATATATTGTTAATCTCTTCATTAGTCTAGCTTTATAGAAATTGCACATCTCATCTGGAAAGGAAAGTATGGTTATAACCAGAAAATCAGAGTCCTTGCTGCTAAACTCTTTGTGGTATATATTCAATGTATGTTGCAACACTGAGGAGACCCCCTGGAATCTACAGTTTGTAATAAAGCAATGATGTAGACCTGAGCTGCTTCATATAGTAGGCATAATATTCCATAGAAATATGGTTAATATGAGTTTATCTAAATGTAATCAGTTTACATTTTAATTTAAAAACAGTTCAACAGTAAGTCGCTAAAGACTCTGTGGGTAGGGAATTGAGTCTCACCTGGTGATGCTCAGGGGCTCAATGAGCAGAAATGGCTACTGGTTGTGTTCAGGGGGCTTTACCTATTGATGGAGATCAAATCAGAGTTGGCTGCATGCAAGTCAAGAGTCTCATCCCCTGTACTATGTCTCTGTCCCAGTTTTTGGAAGACTTTTAAGTGCATTTGGAACAAATGGGTATATGTCCCCAGCTTTATTTCAACTCTGATTTTTATTAAACCTAAATGCAGGCCACTGTTTTCATTAGAAACTGAGATAGCAGTTTCACCATTTCTCCACTCATCTCTGCAGAGACTCATAACTGCCTAACACTCCAAGAATGCTGGTTTTGTGGCTGATATCTCCAGAGAACTGTGGAGCCAGGATTGGCCACATCCCTCTGTACTTCTCTACGTCCAGGAGCCATGCCCACAAACCAGAGCCTTCTGCCATGTCTGCACAATCAGCCAATGCCATAGACTCATGTAACTCTTGAAACAGAGGCTCAACTAGCAGGACATACTGGCATCACAGCTGACAATACAGGGGCTTTTCAGAGGGCTCCTACGAACTATTGCTGTCATCATATAACTCATCAACTCAGTGCTAAAGACCTTCAAATTTGTGAATATCCCCATAATTTTAATTCTTATTTCCCAGTAGTATCCACAAAATATTCAGTCAATTATTCCAACCTGCCAATGGGCAGACTTTGGGGAGGTTAGAAAACTGATTACCAGGGTAGAGAGTATGTTACATTGTTGGTGGAATATTGAATGCTATAAATAACTGTATATGAACAACTTTGTAAACCATAATGTCTAAAATAGAGAAATTTAATTAAAATTTAAAAAAATACAGTGATGAGCTATAAATTCTACACCAGGTAATATATAAAAAGAAAAAATACCCCCAAAAGTGATGGAAATGACATGATTAAAATTATGACTACACTGATTACATGTTGAAACTGATTGATGTTGAAATATTTTGGAAGAACCAGAGAGATAGTTCTGTGATTATTTCAGTAGGAGTGAGATTCCTCATACGAGGCCTTCTTAGGTTAGACGTCCCATTACACTTAGGCTCAGTTCCATGAGGACTGACTGCCAGCAGTTTGTCCTGAGCATAGCAAGGTGTGACCATCACCACCACCAACAACAAAACAAAAGAAAATATTTTGGATTTAATAAACTACCCCATTAAAAATAACCACTCTCTCGCTGTTAGCCTATGAGCTTGAGCAAAGGCATTGCATAGACAAGCCTCAAGTTTTATACCCAGAACTATATATCCTTATACCCCTGAACTAAGCACTCCTGCTGGCCCCTATACCAAATTCACAGTGCACAGATGATAACTGCTGGGAATAGCCCTTTGGCTCCTGAGCACTGCTAAGGAATTCCCTTCACACACACAATAAATCCACTCATTTCTTTTTACTTCATTTTAATGTTGCTGCTTTCAGTTGACAAAAGCATTGCCTATGCAACTCTCATTATATGTTTACTGGTCGGCAGTGATGGAGACCTGCCAGGTAGCATAAATCTAGCCATCAGGTTATCTCTAATCTAGGCAGAGATGGTTTTGTTTGGGATTCTACATTGAGGTTTAGAGCTAAAGCTTTGGGTGAATGAATTACTTGTGCTTAGCCTATTTCCACGTCTAGGACTACTCTGTGGAGGAGGTGCAGTATAGTGGGGGGTTTGTGGCATGTAGATGACCCTAAAGCAGCCCTTTAAGTATACACCATCCTTTCAGCATTTGTTAACTGTTTTTCCTATTCTCTCACCATTCCACTTCTCAGTTACCTCCGAGTTCTCACAGATATCTAATTCCATGATTTTATTCCTGGCATACAAAAGGAGTTCCCCATCTTACTGCACCAAAATAGATCTCCTTCAGTCTTGATGGGGAGACTGCTCAGTCCAGAGAACTTCCAGATACAGAAAGCTGGTCTTTGTGGAATCTCTTCCAAACCCTCAGAGTGAAGTTCAAATCACTGCAATCTAGGCATATAGGCTGAGGTGGCCAGAGAGACCCAAGCACAGAGCCAATCCCAAGATGAATTTGTGCAGCTGAGGGAAGGCAGCTGGTTCAGTGGGAGCCAAAATGAGTACACCAGCCAGGCTTGGCTCCCAAGTCTAATTTGCACAGGGCTTTGGTACTATTTAACCAACTGTTTTTATCCCATAGTCAGATATGAACCATATCCCTGGCAAACTCATTTCCTTTTTAAGATTATGGGCAACTGTTTCACTTGTTAATGGAAAAACAACAGAAGTCCAAACTGAATTAGTGATTGTGCTTCAAACTTAGGAGCAAGACCTTTAGAGATCAATAATGTAATCTCTACATTTTTCACTGGGAACTCTATTCCTGGAGATAAAGAGGGAGCTTCTTTCAGCTCCAAGGCTATGGGATACAATGGTTGCTTTCATCAGGAAGGACATGAAACATGAAGGAAGCATGACAGGATTCTGCAAGGTAGATTGCTCGGTCCGGAGTTGATTGCCAAGCAGGTATTTGCTACAGACCCAAGTCTGTCTCTCATTTTCCATAACTAGAAATGGCAAATCAGTTTCTGAAGATCTCATCTGATATATCTAACAAAAATATGCAAAGTCAAAAATGCATTTGATACACCTATTAAACATCATAGCTTAGCCTGGCCCACCTTAAACATTCATTTACAATCTAGTCTACTATAGAGAACTTCTTGTTTCTCTCAGAGGGCCTGGCTGATGAGGAAGCTGAGGTTTGCTGCTGCATCCCAGAATCACTAGAAAGTATCATATTGCATATCATTAAACTGTGAAAAAGCCAAAATTCAAATGAAGTCTTCTGCTAAATGGTACTTTCACACCATCATAAAGCTATAAGTAGAATCACCGAAAGTCTGGAACCATCTTTCCCTGCATTCAAGATTTTCCAGATGCATAAAATGCTCAAATAACGATGTCCTAGTCCTCAGAGTTACAGCTATAGTGTCCCAAATATATGTCAATTACATCATGCAATGAGTACCTGATAATTAAAACTCTATGAAGAAACTCCCCATTATGCTTCAATCGCTCAAGGAAAACCTTTTCTAATACCTACCTTTTCTATTTCTAGCATTTTTAGGCAAAGGATCACCAGTTTTACAAGTATTCACTAGATTTGAAGAGAAAAGGGGAAATAAACTGCAATTCCTTTACAAGTGACAGTCATATTCATTTGCCCTGACTAATTATTCATCCCTTTTTCATTTTGTTTTTGAGCCACACTCAGAGTTTACTATGGGCTCTGCACGAAGAGATCACTCCTGGAGGGACTAACTAACCACGTTGGGTTACTGAGAATTGAATCTGGGTTGGCTGCATGAAAACAAGTGTCCTACTTAGTGTAGTATCTCTGAAGTCCTTTGTTTTCATTTTTGGAGGAGAGGAACAGACACAACAACGATAGAATGTTTGTAGGGAGGCCCCAGGGAACCAAAGAAACAAACATTTTGGGATGTGGAGGTGAATGTGAATCAGATTCCCACAAATTTTTCCAAAACTCAGAGTAGAGCTCTCTCTGCTCCAAAAAGTCTGGATAAAAGTTGACTCAAAATTAAAATCTGGACCAAAAGATTGATAATAAAAGTGAATGGGGCCAAAGGGAGTACAGGGTTAAAGAATTTGTCTTGTACATGATTCACTTGAGTTTGATCCCCAACACCATATATAGTCCTCTGAGCATTTCCAGGAGTTATTCCCTAAGTGTAGAGCCAGGAATAAGACCTGAACAGTACTGGGTGTCGCCCTCAAACCAAAAAGAAAATAATAAAGTGCAGAAGACATAGACAACGAGTAGGAATGGTTCATGGGGGCAATCCCTAGAAAGGGGCAAGAGGGATCAAATCCTCCCAGTGGAGGTTTTAGTGCTACAAAGACTATACTTGAGACATCAGGCACTATTATAAGGTTGGAGTTGGGTGGTAAATGCACAGTGTACCTACAAATGAGGTATTTCTTGGTGTATTGGGAGGCAGGTGACAGCATATGTCTAGGTTGAGGACCAAGGCCATATAGAGAAGGTTATCTAGCATGATATATTATAAGAACTGAAAACTACTAATGACTATCAATACAGATATTCGTTGTTATCTTTTCTTTATTTTTCAGAGACAGACAATATAGCTATTACGAACATAGGCTCTTCAGTAAAATTCAAATCAAAGTTTTGTCAACTGTTTTTTTTTTTTATGGAACAGATAATCTACTTCCTTGAGCCTCCATGTCACCAGTGAGAGATAATGACATAATAACACCTCCCTGGAAGGTAGAGATAATGAACAAGATAATACATGTGGAAAGATGAACATGGTATCCCACACATAGTGAGTCCTCACCAAGTTCTGTTTTGTCATCATTTGGTTATATAACTAATCAATTAATTTTCCCGGGTTTTTACTTTTAGTCCCAGTCTCCCATTCTTGATACACATATCCTGGTTTCCTTCCCTGAAAAGCTGAACAAGTAATATGGTGGGCCCTACTCTTGTTTCAAGTGGCAAAAGGCAAATCCATGGGTCTCCCTAAACAGGTAATATGAAAAAAGGAGTCCAAAGCCATAAGGTGGACTTGGAGGTAGTGGGTTGATAATTACCCAGAAAGAGTGTTTATGGGTATATTAGTCAAAAAGAGAAAAAGCACTTGAGGTTCTGTGAACCAAAGAAGGGTTTGGATCAGGCCAAACCACTATTTCCTATAGGAATCCAACATATGTTTGGACCTCACTGTTCCCTGCATCTCCCATCAACTTTTAGGCTCCTACTTCATGTTTATCAGGGGACTTCTGTCCTCTTCTCTATTCTCACTTATTATGTCTGACAGTTCACCATCATCAGGCATCATTCTGTTTCTCCTCACAATAGGGTTTTGTGATTTACCTCAAAGGGATATAAGGCTAAGGTAACTTTAAAACTATAAAATCTAAGAAAGAGGCCACACAGTAAAACTCCTATCTATGGCTAATCCCTAACATCAACTGCTTCTAAATGTATCAATCGAATGTTGGCAATCTTGGAGACATACAGTATGTCTTTAAATAAAAGATTTTAAAGGTGAATTTCAGTTGTTTTCTTTACTTCAGTAATAGAGATACCTAATTAAATACTTGAAAGTCCATTTAATTTTTAATTCAGGAAGTCATTCATGATAGAGGCAATTTAAACAACTCAGGAAAAACCTCAAGCCCCAACAAAATTCCATTAACTACGTGGATACTTTAATGGTACATTTAACTAATGTTGAATTATGATGAGTCCCTGCAGAGGTACCTATGCAGTCTATCAATTCCCTTTAGGGGAAATGCAAGCTTTTAGCTTTTAATGATCAGATCAGTTTATTGGATTGATACAATATAGTTATCAAGGTTACCTTTTCAGTTTACTTCTCAAAGGAATAAGTTCTCTACTGGCCCTTCTCTTTGAATGTCCATAGTCCTACACAGCTTTATAACTGAAACTTCTCTTTGATCTTTCCTATGGTTTTATATATTTGCCATCTTCATAGAATGTGATAGTGGGAATGGGGCATGCTTTGGAGGTCTTCATAGTTTGTTTCTGAAATCTGGTCTCTAGCATTGGTCTGTGGCCATCTGGCCACCAACCATGCACTGATCTCAACTTGGATTTCTCCTTTGCTTTGAACAGATACTGACTCCTGGGTATTGTGGAACATTAGGATCAACCTGACTCAACACCTTATTTCACCGAAGTAAATACAGAGAAGACAGCTGTCTATCCCAGTGTTCCAGAACTAGCTTGTAGAAAAGGAAGGGCTGCAATAGTGTCCCATGTTCTTTCAAGTTATCTCTCCACAACGTCATTTCCATGCCCTCCCTATGCACCAAGAAGAGTGTATATTGAACTAACACTTATGTAGTGTTGTTCTAGGAATGCTTGGGAGCTACAAAGGATGGAAAAGGAGAGAACTCATGAGAGAAAAAATTCTAACCTCAAGGATCTCTGTGACAAATGAAATGGAGAAGCAGAACAAACACACTCAAAGCAATTAGGAGAACATTATAAGATAATATATAATTAGGTGCTAAATTATGTGGTACAGAGAATGGAGAAAGCTTCCTGTATTGTGGAGTCTGGAAGTCTTTGTAGAGGGGGTGAGGCGCATAACTGACTTTGAATTTTGATAGCATGTGGATGACTGACAGGATGAGAATCTTTTCTATGTGCTATATAAATAGCCTGAACAGTTAATATGGCTCTGGTGTCAGTCAGCCTTGAAACGCTCATTGAAACTACACTAAGCCACAGGTTTCTTGGTCTGTATAAGAAGACTGAAATGCTATTGTTGGATGTGAGTTGGTCTCAAAGGAAATCACATTTGGATGAGCAAGACTCAGCTCTAGCATGAGGAACACAGGACAGGAAGTCAGTGTCTGTGCATTTTGCTGATTTGTATTTTACTATAGTTATTTTTTTTGTTTTTTTGTTTTTGTTTTTATTTTTATTTTATTTTGTTTTATTTTTTATTTTTGGGTTTGGGGCCACATCTAGTGATGCTCAGGGGTTACTCCTGACTATGCACTCAGAAATTGCTCCTGGCTTGGGGCACCATATGGGATGCCGGGGATTGATAGGTCAGTCCTGGGTCAGCTGCATGCAAGGCAAACACACTACTGCTGTGCTATCACTCTGGCCCCTACTCTAGTTCTTTTTTAAGGCCCATACTCAGTTGTGCTCAGCGTACTCTGGGCTCTACAATAGGGACCATTTATTGTGGGCTTGAGGACTGTTTGGGGTGCCAGTAATTAAATGTGGGTCAAATGTGTACAGGGCAAGTAAGTGCCTTATCCACTATTCTATCACTCCAGCCCCAATTTATTCTAGCTCTTATAGGCCTTGTTGCAACACAAACACTTGCACCTATTTAACGAAACCCACCAATAACACTTGATTATTAGGGGAACATTAGGGGACACTTAAATCAACACCTTCTTCATTTTCTTTTTATTATTATTTTATTTCAGACTCGTTTTCTCTGAGGATATTTGGTCTCCACACTTCCTCTTTCCTATAGATAAGGTAATATAATTCATATATTCCTTGAACTATGGAGGTTCAATTCAGGAGATGAAGTGGGGAATTCCAATGATATCTTAGATGCATTTTTTTGGTTGTCTGGGCCAAAACTGGTGATGCTAAGGGTTACTGCAGCTCTGTGCTCAGAAATAGCTCCTGGCTCAGGGGACCATATGGGATGCTAGGAATCGAATCCAGGTCTGTCCAGGGTCCACCGCATCCAAGGCAAACACCCTACTGCTATGCTATCTCTCCAGCCCCCATAGGTGCATTTTTTAAAAACAGTTCTTATAATTTAGGTTGTAATAGTTTACAATAGTGCTGGCACTTTTTGTTTTTGATGTACACAGCTACCTCGCACTATCACCACAATAGTTAAAGAAATTAAAAAATGAAAACTGTACTTCATTTAGAAACCTGTCAGCATACCAGAACAGGCACTATGATGAAATTACATAAGCAATATACATAAACAAGAGATGAAATTCTTGGATGAGCCTTCTAGGGGTACTATATAAATATCTGATAAAGGCTGTTTGACAGTCCTCTTCCTTCTTGTCTGATTATCTTAGTGTGGGATGTGACCGAATTGGTGAACATAACATGACTTTGAAGAGGACACAATGGGAGAACATTAGTGGGATGAGATGTGAGGTGTTATTGAGTATGCACTGGTGGTATATCTTACTCTCCATCTCACTTGTGCTGTTTCATTGCTTAACCCCAGCAAATAAGTGAACATAAAACAGGCCAAATAGATCCTAAATATTCTACCCATCAGTCAGACTTAATTCCTCCCAAATCACAGCTCCCAAAGGAGATTGTATGCAAAAAGGAAAGGAAAAGCATTATGGGGGAGGAAGCATTAACTTTCAGTATTCTAGTGATGGCAACATGAAATAGGGATCTAAAGTGTCTTAGGGCTGAGAGTATAAGGGATATGTGGAAGGAAGAGGCATACCTTTCTCAAAGTGAGGTTTGCAGAGACGGGGATAATTTATTTAAAACCCAGGTGAATTATAGTCAGTGTTAGTTCCCACAGATCATTTCACCCCACTGTGATTTCAGGGCTTTACTTCAAAGAGAGGAACCTTCTCTTGGAAAGAGGCCCCCAGCTAGTTAAGAAAATGATGGAATTTAAGGGTCAAAGAGATAATTGGTTAGCTCCAGAGCATAGTACAGCAGGCTGGGCCCTTGCCTTGCACACGGCCTATCTGCGTTCCATCTCAGACATCCCATAAGGTCCCTTGAGTCATGCCAGAAGTGATACCATGAGTACAGAGCCAGGAGTAATCCCCCAGAACTTCTGAGTGTGACTACAAACAGGGGGGGGAGAGAGAGAGAGAGAGAGAGAGAGAGAGAGAGAGAGAGAGAGAGAGAGAGAGAGAGAGAGAAAGAGAGAGAGAGAGAGAGGAGAAACTTGGTTAGATCCACCCTCAATTACTAAAAAAATTTAGAAAGATCTGGCTTCAGGCTTCACTGCTTTTTGTTTGTTTGTTTGTTTGTTTGTTTTGTGTTTTTTTGTTTTGTTTTTGGTTTTTGGGCCACACCCGGTGGTGCTCAGGGGATACTCCTGGCTGTCTGCTCAGAAATAGCTCCTGGCAGGCACGGGGGACCATATGGGACACTGGGATTCAAACCAACCACCTTAGGTCCTGGATCAGCTGATTGCAAGGCAGACGCCACTGTGCTATCTCTCCAGGCCCAAAAGATCTGGCTTCATTGTAAACCATGTGAGAAAGCCAGTGCACAGGGTTCATTATCAGTTGATATGTCTATGCCCTTGTTTTGCTTCCCTATTCATGATACATGAGTGAGTGGGTGAGATTATCTGGTGTTCATCCTTCACCTCTGGATTTTTTCCTTTTTCGGTAAGAACATCAGGTTTAGGGGAGGGTGTAGGTGGACTGGAGTGATATAAGGTGTGGGTGCAGAGTCTTAAGACACTAGTGGTGATGGCTCAGGTAACTGTATACATCAAGACCAAAAAGTATCAACACTATTGTAAACTATTATAAGCTAAATTATAATAGGTTTTCAAAAATAGAAAGACTCTTGGTAGGATTCTGGAAATTGGCTTTCCTAAATAACATGGGGTTTTTCTATATGTTTCCATCAGGAACCATAGGCAAATGCCTCCTGATAATTGATTTTCAAAGTACTAGGAATTGGGAAGTATTTGATACAACTATTGTGTGTATATGTATGTATGTCCTAATAGAGCTTATAGATATAAGAATCTAAAAATTATCCACAAGAGCAAGAAACGCTGAGTCAAACGTATTAAGTTCATAGTAAAGAGAAAGTCTTGACTTTCTGGGATGCTTGTGAGAAGATGGAAAAAGAAAGCTGTAAAACCACTTCAGGGCAGGATATCATCTTAAACATTTTCTCTTAAAAGCTGCTTACTGAATTTTTCTGTCTCTAGCAACATCATTTTGGAATTAGAGGACATCATACAGCAGTGGACTTTCAGTGCAAAGGAGAAATCTTTTCTATACTATCACTGAAAGGGAGGAATATTCTGCTTAAACATTTTTAAAAGGGGGATTTAGCATATTTAGAGATATTCAAATAGGTGGTTTTTTAAAATTCTGCCCATGTTCAAAAGCTCTTTTTTAAATTTAGATGAAATCTTGCCTCCTCTAATTAAATTTGGCTTGGTAAGGTCTGTTACCACTTGATGGCTTGTCTAGACTTAGGAACCCTCCACCTAATCATTTCATTAGCAACGCTATTGCCTTTTGAGAGGCTTTGGAGAGTGCAGGTAGAGTGGCCCAAACATCAACTTCCTGTTTTCTCTTTTGAGCCATCCAACCCTCCCCTGCATTTTGGCCTAAAATAAGGGTCAAATCCCTTCACCTGTTCCTGGCATGAGTATCATGAGACAGGGACTCATTATTGCAACTGGGCCAGAATTAAACATCATGTGAGCCTCCTCTCTCTAAAGGATAGCTAAAGCATTTAATACAATCATATTTCCTTAGAGCATCTCCTTCATAGTATTACTTAAACAGATTGGCATTTAAAAAGTAAATTCTTAGGAGTTTGGCTCTCTTTTTGAGAAAATGCTGAAGAGAAGCTTGGACGAGGCTCAAATGATAAATCATATGCCTTGCATGTGTGAGTACCCAGGTATGTTCCCTGGCACTGTCTGTTCTTCCCCTAGAACACTACTTGCTGTGACCCTCGTAGCCACCCAGAAATGCTGTTACAGAGGAAATAACACTGACATGCAGTCAAGAGAACTATGATAGAAGTCGGCTGGGGCATGGGAGGGTAGAGAGGGTATGTTGGGATAAAGGTAGAGGGACTTAGTGTAGTGCCCTCTGGTGGTAGATATGGTGCAACACACTCTGGTGGTGGGCAATGGTGCCAGTATAAAACAGTAATGCTGGTTCTATTGTTAAAATAACCCTTTAAAAAAAAAACAGAAGTATATATGTATGTATGGTGTATGTATGTATGTATGTATGTATGTATATATATCCCTTCCTAATCTGAAGTTTGGAGTATCCTGAACATTGCCTGCTAAATTCTGAACTCCATGAACACTTGGACCAGCTCCTTGTCTCTGGGGCCTATCTGCCCTCTTTCTTCAGATGACAACATAGCTAGGCAGATTGGTCAAGGTATTATTTCTTTGATATTCCTCTGACCGTGAGTGAATGAGAGCTCTAGGGAACACTGTCCTCAGAGGAATGACTGCTCCCTGATTTAATTCAGGAGCTGTCAGGGTTTATGCATATGCGGGCACTTAGTTCCATCTGCATCCACATCAGACCCCTCCCACTGACAGTAGGCCCGGCTCTCCCAGGGATATAGATGTAATTATCCTTTCCTAAGTGCATGGCACACTGTCAGGATTCTGCTCTAGAAGAGCAAAAAGGCCCTGAAACAAGCTTGAAGAGGGGAGAGGAGGGAGAAGGAAACAAGACTCCCTGTTTAGTTGACTAGGAACCCCTTCTCTTTGAAGCAGCTGCAAGTACCCCCAAACATCCTTTCCCAACTTGTCTTTCTGTTCTGTTCCATATTTCTCTCTCTGCTTGTCCCCAACACATTACAGTGGAAAAGACACGGGGGACCGGAGGCAATGGAGTAGCAGTTCATTATACTCCATGGAAAGGGGATAATTAGTGTTATTTTTTTTCACTTCACCTCAACTCTTCTCCAGATACCTGCTTCTAGTCTTAAAAGAGGAAGATGTACATGGTTAATGTTTTTCTTTTTTATTCTCCTGAAATGTAGAAATAACATTGGCAAGTTTTGACCTAGATACACCAGCAAAATGATAGGAAAACATTTCTGGTTCTTTGAAGGGGAAAGATGGAACCTCTACAACCACTGACTTCTCAGATCATTGAAGAAAGTCCATATGGAAAGAACAACCTGGGTCCTGTGTTATTTACAGCAGGTTGGAGATCTATGCTCACACACTAGACATAGACATAAACCTTTACTTAGCCAGGGAGCCAATGAAAGACAATTTTCTAAATAAGAATAGTTCAAGCAATGGAGAGGTCCAAGGGTGTGTGATGAAGACTGCAAATCAAAGGTTGAATGTTACTCAGATCACACACGCCTTTGTTTGCACTGCTTAGTTGCCCCCAAACCTTTAGCATCAGCTCCACATTACCACTGTCACTGACATGACCTTTAAAAGTGTATGCTGGAGTCTACTCATTAAAAAATACCCAAGGGCCAGAGAAATAGTACAGAAAAAAATAAAAGTTTCTGAAGTGTACTAGAAAAAAACAGGTCCTTTGGGAAGCGGGAAGAATCTGCCAAAATTTTTGTAGCATTGTTTGATTGTTAAAGTGTGGGATTAGAACCAACAGAGATATCCATTAAAAGTATAAGATTTAATAAGTAAAATTTTGTAAGAGATAACAAGATTGTGGGGTAGTTGGAAAAAATGACTACATTGTGTGCATTGTATATATGGTGTGTGTATGTGTATGTGTATGTGTATGTGTGTGTGTGTGTGTGTGTCTACATATGTACCCAGAGCCTTAGTATTAGGTTAAGGAAAACTCGGTGTCTTTCATCCATTATCACTATAATGATTTGGGGTAGAAGCAGCCTGATGACAAATAGAAAGGTCCAGACTAAGGAGTAAATTAGTCTCAGCCTGTTACTTTATGAGATTAGCTCCTTATTTTATATATAGATATAGTTATATACAGATGTGTATATATATATTTTGTTTGTTTATTGTCTTGGTGCCACACTCAGTGAAGTTCAGAAGTTACTCCTACTTTTGCATACCTGGCTGGCTCAGGGGACCATCTAGGATGCAGGCCATTAAGGTAAGTGCTTTATTCCCTTACTCTCTTGGGTCCTTTATAGAATAAAAATCTTTGTCCTGCTTCTGAAGCTTCCTGGTAGTCCAAGATAAACCATCCCATAGAGACCTGGCTGGGAAATTTGACTTGCTTGCCACACCTGATAAGCCATTGTCACTATTGCTAATGTAGTAAATCTGCTACCACCAATCTCTTTTCTATTAGGATCCCAATCATTACTCTTTTTCTGCACTATTCAATCCAAGAAGAGAAGACAAAAGAGAGCAGCCTGAACATGGTGTGTTAGTAGTTCTAAGACAAGGCCACACTGTACCCACCAGAATTCTGGACACCTTCCAATAAAGGTTCTATCCGATGTGTCCTCTTCCTTTGGAGAGCTCTAGAAGTTCATTAACCTAGTTTCAGTTCAGTTACTGTTTTCAAGTGGGTTCTATTACAAGATGGTTTTTATCTCTCATAAAGCTAAAAAAAGAAAAAAAAAGCCAGCTCCGCCCCAATCTCATCACTGATAGGGGTGAAAGAACTCTTTATCAGTGTCTTTCCAGCTCTTTGCTTGTAATGTCTTAATTCAAGAAGCCACTTTAACCCTGGAGAAGGGGGAAAGGTGGTAAGTTTTGAAGGTTCTGTACCTACAGCTGTTCATTTTCTTGGAACAGCTGGTGGACATTTTTATGCTGTTTTAGAATTATACCATTTCTATACTTTCTCACTGCCATAAATTTATCTTTGACTCATCACCGTCTCTCCTGGGCTGGGGACGAGGTTTGGAGGATGGTGTTAAGAACCTCTCAGTGAATCCAGAAGCTTTTGAGGATGTTCTGTCCATCACATTGGGGGTGGTGTTCTCCCAAAGGAAATTGCTCTGCTAAGTGCTTGCATTTCATCATTTTCAATAAATATTTATCAAGTCCCAATTATGTACTAAGCACCATGAGTTAATCATAGACTGGACATTTCTGATCTAGTATAAGGTTATAAAGCAGGCAGGCTTCTGGTTATGACCTGGCCAGTTACTAGCTGTGCAGTCTTGAACAGGTTTTACTTCTATTAAAGGTGGCTAGTTATAGTCTCCATATTACAGGTTTGTTTTGAAGATGAAATACATCAAAACATTTAAAGCACTTAAAACTACAGCAGGCACATAGTAAGCACTGAATAAATTTTCTTTCCCCCTAATTACATTCCACTGAGACTCTTCCACTTCCAGGCCAATACGTTTTACATCTCTCGTATATGAATTGCTAATTCCAGACATCAGTCCTTTGTAGGTATTTCTTCCTGTTTCTCTCCAATTATTTATGCCTATAAATTGCTCTAAGCCTGAGTCTTGCCAAGTATAATAAGGCTTTTCTGATAAACCCCATCACTTTAGTAACTATTTACATCACTTTAGTCTTCTCTTCTACTCTACACTCCTCTTCTATTAACATGTAGATTTATACAATGCCACTACTTTAGCTTGTGCTGTTGTTAGTTTTATATTGGTGCCTCAGAACTGGAAGAAATGAGGCCAGAGTGATAGTACAGTGGATAGGGCACTTATATGGCATGCAGCCAACCTGGATTTGATCCCTACCACCCTATATGGTCACGATCTCTGCTAGGAGTAATATCTGAGCACAGATTCATAAGTATACCTTGAGTATGCCAGGGGTACCCAAAAATTTAAAAAAGAACAAAAAAAGTAAGTTATTAACAGAGGGTCACACTGCTAGCTTTTATTGTGAGAATTTCTAAAAGGAAATTCTAGCTGATTTTATTTATACTCTATATTTTAACTGTTCCTTTCTACCACATTATAGATGATTCTTTAATTTTAAAAAATGGTAGGGTGGAATTAGGGAAGCCACCTACGAAACATCCAACACTGTCTATAACATCACCTGGAAGCAATCCTCTACCAGGGAAGACCCTACCGCTGCTCTGACATTGACCTACTCAAAAGAGACTTCCCTTAACACTGAGAAGACTTAACAACAATAATGTCCTGCTTACTGGACAGGGCTCTCTACATTGCCCTTTAATTGTGAGGTGAAACTAGAGGATGCTTGACACCAGCCTGACTTCAATGTAGGATATGCAGATTCCAGGATCTTTTGCCAACAACAAAGATTCTTTAAAAAATAAAACTGTATTGGCACTACAGACAAGGACTTGGATTAGACAAACTATTCTGCTGGAACCTAGAACTTGTCTTATGCCAAGAAACTTCAGGGGTAGGATCTCCTTGTATTTATGCCAAGGCTTTTCCTTTCCATGTCACCCATATTTTGGTGGGCCTATGCAAACAATAATTGCCACTCTAACACCGTTTTTACTTTGCTCCTTTGACTCTAAACCTTAAATAAATAAAAAAAAAACCTACTTAAACTTTTGAGGTTAACATAAACTAATATGCATATGTATGGAAATGTAAAAAATACTATGCCTTCAATGTTTGAGGAGTTACACAAATATCATGGCTTTAAATTGCTTTGTGTACCACTAAGAAATATTATAATATCTGGAGACTTGAGGGACAAAGTAATTGTACATGGGTTAGTTTTATTTCTTCTTAATGTTCCTTGACTGTATGTTCAAAATTAAGGTGTCAGCAACGAGATTTCTTCTGAGAACTCGGTTTATTGGTGATTGTCCTTCCACGGTAACTTTACCTTGTCCTCTTTGCATCATTGATCTCATAATTAAAATAAATAAATAAATAATTTAAAAAATGGTAGGGTGTTACCCCACCCCCACCTTCCTGTATAACCTTACCTGATGGTAAGACCAGCCCATTTCTAGGAGGGGTCTTTGGTAGGTAACAAAAAATTGTCTCGGGGCAGAAAGGGGATTCAGCTCAGCGGAAAAATTGAGAAAGTATTCAGCAAGAATAGGGAGAAACAAGGAGATGTCAGGGCAGCTGATGAAAGCTTGCTTAAAAGGTTAGCCTAGGTGGTTAGGGTGTATTATCAATAAAGTTTCATATATTTTGAAACCTGACTGCCTGTGGATCATTTCCTCGATGCCACCATGAGACCCATTGATTGGTAGGGGTTGCAGGTGTGTGGCCTGGGCCGGCAGAGAAAGGCCTCGCCCTCCATCCATCCATCATACCATCATCCACCTATATCCATGACTCAATCATTAATACCATTTTCAACAGTAGGGGTTGGAGTGATAGTACAGTAGGTAGGATATTTATTTGCCTTGCATGAAACTAACTTGGGTTCCATTTCTGACACCCTATATGCCCCCTCCCCCCCCAGCCAGCCATGAGTTATCTCTGAATAAAGAGCCAGGAGTAACTCCCGAAGACCACTGGGTATGACCCAAAAATAATGTTTGCATTTAAAAAATGCTTTCTTAATCCCTGCCATTTTTTTTTTGGTTTCATGATGTTTTGGGTACTGTAGAATACTTTATATATCTTAATACAGAGGTAGTTTAATTATAAACATATAGGTTTTTTTTTTTTTTCATTTTTGAGCCACATTTGGCAGTGCTCAGGTGTTACTCCTGGCTCTGTCTGTGCTGGAAGTTCACACCTGGCAGGGCTTATGGGTCTGGGTTTCAACTGTGTTGGCTGCATGTTATGCAAGTGACCTACCTGCTGTGTTATCTAATTATTTTTATAAATTAATTTTGAATTATAGTTTAGGTAATATTGTTTCAATAGTGCTATGTTTATGGTACAAAGTTTATAATTAATGTAAAAAGTTACTGTTTGTATCATCACCAAAAAAAACCAAGACTCTCCACCACTGTCCTTATACTGCTCCAGTCTATCTCCTTAATATGTCATTATATATACACACTTTCTGTTTTATAATAAATTGATAAATTTATCATAAAAGATTTTTACATTTGGTTACAGTTGAACTTTACAGCAACATACAGACAAAATTATTACATATTATAAAATTATTAGTATATGCTACATCATTTAATGATTTCATACATTTTATATAAAATTTATGCTATTGTATATACTTTATATACATACCAATATAAATTTACTAACTTCATACATATATAGCTTTGAGAGGCTAATACTACTATTATTGTGCCAATTTTAGAGATGAGGAAACCCTGGTCTAAAGAAGTTAAATAGGCTTTCCAAGGTCATACAGTAAAAGCAAGGGGGTTTAAATTGGAATCTCTGTACTTGTAGTTTTTCTATTTATTAAGACTTCACAGTATTTAATTGGCTCCATGGTCAGAGCAAAATAAATGCTCACTGAAGATATACATAGTCTTTACCTAAATATTACAGCCTCTGTAAATTCTCCTTACCCGTATTTCGAAAGGTGGACAATACCAGGGTGTGTTTGAACAATCCAAGGAGCTGAAATAGCCTCTGTTGCAAGAGTAGGGTGGGGTAGTTCACTTAAAGAAGATAGATTTATGAGTAGCTTTTTTCTCAAAAGGGAGTGGTATACCGTATATGCTTGGGAACCTCTGCTTTGCACCAACTATAAGTTCAGTGGGTTTTATTTTAGTGTGGATTTTCCAGTCTGCTGGGTCTTTCTATGGTGTAATAATTTTCCATTAACTTATTATTAATAAGTTAATATTAGACTTATTCCATGGTATAATAAGCTTCTATGATATAAAAGTTTTTATTTGATGATAAGAAGAATTAATGATTCTACCTGCATCTCCCCCTTCACTGGCAGATTGGTAGCTGGAATCATCAATGGTAAGTCAATGGGCTCAGATAGACCTGAGCTTCTGTTTGCAATTGGTTTTTCAAGTGATGGAAAATAGGATAAAAATTTCTTTCTGGCAATAAATTGAATCAATCTGAACACCCACAAAAATCCATAATGCTATAGATATCCAGATAGACCTTAATTGTGATTTAATAGTGTTCACTGTAATTTAGCTCCAGGGAAATGTACTTTCAATTAACCAATGTAAACACAATGTCTACTTACCCCATAAAATGTTCTCTAAATGTGCTCATTAAGGTCCACATCCAGGGTTTTTTACATTCTGTCCTCCTCTCCTTTCCTAGATGCCATTCTACTTCAGGTTCACCTTCCTCTGGTCTAAATTGCTCCCATGGTGGTTTAATACCTGCCTCCAGTTCTGTCTGCTACACTTTCATTCACCCTCCACAGAGCTCACAACTATTAAACACTCCCTAGTGGGTAACTACATTCTAACTTCTGGCCTGGACAGGAGCACTCTTGCCATCATCTGACTCCATATTTCATCTTCTCCTTATCATCATAACCCGACTCAAATAAGCACATCTACATCCCAGTCTTTGTGCTGCCCCTCTCTGAAAGATACAGTCCAACATCTTTTTTTTATAAAAAACTTGTATTTTCCTTTAGGGTACTCTGAGCCTCTACCCTGCAGAAATATTTTGTTCATGCCTTTCCTTGTGGCATATTTCACATTAAGCACCATATTGGTTTATCTTTCCATCTTCAATAATAGGAACTTATGTCTTTGATCATCACCACTATTCAGTTCTAATAAAGATTTGAAAGCACTGGTTCTTGTGGTTTTATTTTCTTTCTTTTTATATTTTAAATTTTTACTTGCTTTTTTATTTTATTTTTATTTTTTTTATTATGTGAACAATGATGCAAAGAAAGAGAACAAGTTAAAGTTACAATGGAAGGACAATCACCCAAAAACAGAGTTCTCAGAAGAAATCCCCCTGCTGACACCTTAATTTTGAACTTACAGTCAAAAAACATTAAGAAAAATAAAACAGAACCCATGTACAATTACTTTGTCCCTCAAGACCCCAGATTGTAGTACATTATAACATTTCTTAGCAGTACACAAAGCAATCTAAAGCATAAAATTCAGGTAACTCCTTAAACTTGACATCGATCTACTCAAAAGAGTCTTCCCTTAACACTAAGAAGACTTAACAACGACCTGCTTACTGGACAGGGCTTTCTGCATTGTCCTTTACTTGTGAGTTGAAATTAGAGGATGCTCCGCACCATCCTGACTTCAATGTAGCATATGCAGATTCCAGGATCTTTAATACATAAACCTGATGCCAACAACAGAGAGTATGTGAAAAATAAAACTGTATTGGCACTACAGACAATGACCTGGATTGGACAAACTAGTTTTCCTGGAGCCTAGAGTTGGTGTTATGCCAGGAAACTTCAGGGGTAGGGTCTCCTTGTATTTAGGCCAAGGCTTTTCCTTTCCATGCCCCCCATATTTTGGTGGGCCTATGCAAATGATAACTGCCACTCTAACACCATTTTTACTGTGCTCCTATGACTCTAAACCTTAAAAAACACCACTCAAACTTTTGAGGTTAACTTAAACTAATATTTAATATAAACTAATATAATAAACTTGTGGGTTTTTTAATAGTCCTACTTCATAGAGAGATGCTTAATAAATAACTATTAAATGAAAAAGTAGGACTGAAATGACAGAAAGTACAATACTATCCCCTCCTCTTTTATCCCTCAATATTTTGGATCTTAAGAAGACAAAGAGATGAAAAGACTTGTGCAATCACTAACATTCCTCATGAATTCAAGAGCACAGGTTTGGTTTGAAGGCATGTCTAGCAGTCTCTGAATTTATGGTTCATTCAGATTGTGTTATTTGCTCAGTTGATCTCCTTGCCATTCATTCAGTAAAATCCAAAAACTTGATCCAAACTTGGTATGAATATGCACTATTTTCATACATAAGTAAATACACACATCAATGTAAGTTTAAGGCTAGTAATGGAACAGGGCTTAAGTTCAGAGTCAAAAGATCTTCAGTGGTAGCCTCAAAAATTCAATTGCTGTATAAAGAGATGTGGGGGCTGGGGGCCTCAGTTATTTTATCAGAGTGCAAACTCAACTGTATGGCACTTTATGATATCATTACACTTTAGTTTTCTAGTCTGCCATCCTTGTTTTCCAGTAAGGGCACCTAAAGGACTTTAAAATGTGTACTGTCTGCTCCACCCCAACTAATTCATAACGAATCTGAGTATCACTGTGTCTTTAAGTTCCTCTGCCATTCCACAGAGCAGACAAGGTTGAAAACATCTACTCAGGATTTGCCTGTTCATATCTTCACATAGATTAAGCATATTTTCAGAGTCCCTTAAGTCTAAAGAGGGGCCTAGAGATTTGGTTTTTATTTTATGTATTTTTTTTTTTAGGAGTGATTCCTGAGCACTGATCTGCTGTGATCACAAAGTTACATTGAGTGTGGCTCTTAATTCAGACAAAAATCTATATTTTCCATTTCAATATGAAGACTAGTACTACAGACTGAATTTTTGAAGTACACCATTTAGCTAATTTGTAAAAGAATAGCCTCTAGTAAAATCATTTATACATGTGTGTATATAGTAATACATATTATGTATGTATAAATACATGTCTCTGTATATATACACCCAGTGATGTTCAGGACCTAGTCTTTGTTTTTTTTTTTGTTTGTTTGTTTTTCTTTTTTTTTTTTTTTTACACCACCCATCACCAGTGCAACATTCCCATCACCAATGTCCCAAGTCTCCATCCTCCCCACCCGACCCCCGCCTGTACTCTAAACAGGTTCTCAATTTCCCTCATACATTCTCATTATTAGGACAGTTCAAAATGTAGTTATTTATCCAACTAAACTCATCATTCTTTGTGATGAGCTTCCCTGAGGTGAGCTGGACCTTCCAGCTCTTTTCTCTTTTGTGTCTGAAAGTTATTATTGCAAGAATGTCTTTCATTTTTCTTAAAACCCATCAATAGTGTGAGACCATTTCTGCGTTTTTCTCTCTCTCTCTGACTTATTTCACTCAGCATAATAGATTCCGTGTACATCCATGTATAGGAAATTTCATGACTTCATCTCTCCTGACAGCTGCATAATATTCCATTGTGTATAATGTACCACAGTTTCTTTAGCCATTCGTCTGTTGAAGGGCATCTTGACTGTTTCCAGAGTCTTGCTATGGTAAATAGTGCTGCGATGAATACAGGTGTAATGAACGGGTTTTTTGTATTGTATTTTTGTGTTCCTAGGGTTTATTCCTAGGAGTGGTATAGCTCGATCATATGGTGAGGCTCGATTTCAAGTTTTTGGAGGAATCTCACCATATCGCTTTCATAAAAGTTGAACTAGACGGCATTCCAACCAGCAGTGGATAAGAGTTCCTTTCTCCCCACATCCCCCGCACAACACTGTTTATTCTCATTCTTTTGTGATGTGTGCCATTCTCTGTGGTGTGAAGTGGTATCTCATCGTTGTTTTGATTTGCATCTCCCTGATGCCTTAGTGATGTGGAGCACTTTTTCATGTGTCTTTTGGCCATCTGTATTTTCTTCTTTGTCAAAGTGTCTGTCTCATTTCTATCTCCCCCATTTTTTTGATGGGATTAGATGTTTTTTTCTTGTAAAGTTCTGTCAGTGCCTTGTATATTGTGGAGATTAGCCCTTATCTGATGGGTATTGGGTGAATAGTTTCCTCCCACTCAGTGGGTGGCTCTTGTATCTTGGGCACTTTTTCCTTTGAGGTGCAGAAGCTTCTCAGCATTAATTATTATTCCCATCTGTTAATTTCTGCTTTCACTTGCTTGGAGAGTGCAGTTTCTCTTCCTTGAAGATGCCTTTAGCCTCAATGTCCTGGAGTGTTTTACCTACGTATTGTTCTATATATCTTATGGTTTTGGGGCCTGATATCGAGGTCTTTAATCCATTTGGATTTTACATTCGTACATGATGTTGGTGGGGGATCTAAGTTCAATATTTTGCAAGTGGGCTACCCAGTTTTGCCAACACACTTGTTGAAGAGGCTTTCTTTGTTCCATTAGGGAATTTTTTGCTCCTTTATCAAAAATTAGATGATTGTATGTCTGGGGAACATTTCTCTGAGTAATTCAAGCTTATTCCACTGATCTGAGGGTCTGTCTTTATTCCAAATACCATGCTGTTTTGATAAACTATTGCTTTGTAGTAATGTTTAAAGTTGGGGAAAGTTAATTCCCTCCCATATTCTTTTCCCCAATGATTGCTTCTTAGCTATTCGAGGGTGTTTTATTGTTCCAAATAAATTTCAAAGTGCCTGGTCCACTTCTTTGAAGAATGTCATGGGTATCTTTAGGGGGATCGCATTAAATCTGTACAGTGCTTTGGGGAGTGATTGCCATTTTTAATGATGTTAATCCTGCAATCCATGAGGCAGGGTATATGCTTCATTCTCCACGTGTCCCTCTCTTATTTCTTGGAGCAGAGTTTTATAGTTTTCCTTGTATAGGTCCTTCACATTTTTAGTCAAGTTGATTCCAAGATATTTGAGTTTGTGTGACACTATAGTGAATGAGTTGTTTTCTTAATGTCCTTTCTTCCTTATACGTATTGGTGTATAGGAAGGCCATTGATTTTTGTGTGTTAATTTTGTAGCCTGCCACTTTGCTATATGAGTCTATTGTTTCTAGAAGCTTTTTGATAGAGTCTTTGGGGTTTTCTAAGTAGAGTATCATGTCATCTGCAAACAGTGAGAGCTTGACTTCTTCCTTTCCTATCTGGATTCCCTTGATATCCTTTTCTTGCCTAATCACTATAGCAAGTACTTCAAGTGCTATGTTGAATAGAAGTGGTGAGAGAGGACAGCCTTGTCTTGTGCCAGAATTTAGAGGAAAGGCTTTCAGTTTTTCTCCATTGAGGACAATATTTGCCTCTGGCTTGTGGTAGATGGCCTTAACTATATTGAGAAAGGTTCCCTCCATTCCCATCTTGCTGAGAGTTTTGATCAAGAATGGGTGTTGGACCTTGTCAAATGCTTTCTCTGCGTCGATTGATATGATCATGTGATTTTTATTTTTCTTGCTGTTGATGTTGTGTATTATGTTGATAGATTTACGGATGTTAAACCAGCCTTGCATTCCTGGAATGAAACCTACTTGATCGTAGTGGATGATCTTCTTAATGAGGCATTGAATCCTATTTGCCAGGATTTTGTTGAAGATCTTTGCATCTGCATTCATCAGCGATATTGGTCTGTAATTTTCTTTTTTCGTAGCATCTCTGTCTGGTTTAGGTATCAAGGTAATGTTGGCTTCATAAAAGCTATTTGGAAGTTTTCCTGTTTTTTCAATTTCATGAAAGAGTCTTGCCAGGATTGGTAGTAGTTCCTCTTGAATTGTTTGAAAGAATTCATTAGTAAATCCATCTGGGCCTGGGCTTTTGTTTTTGGGCAGACATTTGATTACTTTCTTAATTTCCTCAATAGTAATGGGTGTGTTTAGATATGCTACATCCTCTTCATTCAATCGTGGAAGATTATAAGATTCCAAAAATTTATCCATTTCTTCCAGGTTTTCATTTTTAGTGGCATAGAGTTTCTCAAAGTAGTTTCTGATTACCCTTTGAATCTCTACCATATCAGTAGTGATCTCTCCTTTTTCATTCCTAATACGAGTTATCAAGTTTCTCTCTCTTTCTTTCTTTGTTAGTTTTGCCAGTGGTCTATCAATCTTGTTTATTTTTTCAAAGAACCAACTTCTGCTTTCGTTGATCTTTTGGATGGTTTTTTCTGGTTTCCACTTCATTGATTTCTGCTCTCAGCTTTGTTATTTCCTTCTGCCTCCCTATTTTTGGATCCTTTTGTTGAGCACTTTCTAATTCTATGAGCTGCGTCATTAAGCTATTCAGGTATGCCCCTTCTTCTTTCCTGATGTGTGCTTGCAAAGCTATAAATTTTCCTCTCAGTACTGCTTTTGCTGTGTCCCATAGGTTCTGATAAATTGTGTCTCCATTGTCATTTGTTTTCAGGAAGGTTTTGATTTCCTCTTTGATTTCATCTCGGACCCACTGATTATTCAGTATGAGGCTATTTAACTTCCAGGTGTTAAAATTTTTCTTCTGTGTCCCTTTGTAGTTTATATATAATTTCAGGGCTTTGTGGTCAGCAAAGGCAGCCTGCAAAATTTCTATCCTCTTGATATTATGGAGATATGTTTTGTGTGCTAACATGTAGTCTATCCTAGAGAATGTCCCATGTACATTAGAGAAAAATGTGTATCCAGGCTTCTGGGGGTGGAGTGTCCTGTATATATCTACTAGGCCTCTTACTTCCATTTCTCTCCTCAGGTCTAGTATATTCTTGTTGGGTTTCAGTCTGGTTGACCTGTCTAGTGTTGACAATGCCGTGTTGAGGTCTCCCACAATTATTGTGTTGTTATTGATATTATTTTTCAGATCTGTCAACAGTTGTATTAAATATTTTGCTGGCCCCTCATTCGGTGCATATATGTTTAGGAGGGTGATTTCTTCCTGCTGTACATATCCCTTGATTAATACAAAATGTCCATCTTTGTCCCTTACTACTTTCCTAAGTATAAAGTTTGCATCATCTGATATTAATATGGCCACTCCTGCTTTTTTTTGGGTGTTGTTTGCTTGGATGATTTTCCTCCAGCCTTTTATTTTGAGTCTATGTTTGTTCTGACTATTCAGGTGCGTTTCTTGTAGGCAGCAGAAGGTTGGATTGAGTTTTTTGATCCATTTAGCCACTCTGTGTCTCTTAACTGGTGCATTTAGTCCATTGACATTGAGAGAAAGAATTGTCCTGGGAGTTAGTGCCATCTTTATATTAAAGTTTGGTGTGTTTGTTGGTAAGCCTTGTCTTAAAGTATGCCGTTCAGTTTTTCTTTTAAGAATGGTTTTGAGTCTGTGAAGTTTTTGAGCTGTTGTTTGTCTGTGAAACTATGTATTGTTCCTTCAAACCTAAAAGTGAGTTTTGCTGGGTACGGTATTCTAGGCGAAGCATTTATTTCATTGAGTTTTGTCACTATGTCCCACCACTGCCTTCTGGCCTTGAGTGTTTCTGGTGACAGGTCTGCAGTAAATCTCAAGGATGTTCCCTTAAATGTAATTTCTCTTTTCGATCTTGCTGCTTTCAGAATTCTGTCTCTATCTATGGGATTCGTCATTGTGACTAGAATGTGTCTTGGGGTGTTTTTTCTGGGGTCTCTTTTAGTTGGCACTCTTCGGGCATGCAGGATTTGATCACATGTATTCATTATCTCTGGTAGTTTCTCTTTAATGATGTTCTTGACTGTTGATTCTTCCCGGAGATTTTCTTCCTGAGTCTCTGGGACTCCAATGATTCTTAAGTTGTTTCTGTTGAGCTTATCATAGACTTCTATTTTCATCTGTTCCCATTCTTTGAGTAATTTTTCCATTGTTTGATCATTTGCTTTCAGGCTTTTTTCCAATTTCTTCTGCTGTATGTAATTGTTATGTATCTCATCTTCCAGTGTACTGATTCTATCCTCAGCTGCTGTTAACCTGTGGGAAATCTCAAACATGTTTTTCTTCAATTCATCTACTGAGTTTCTCAGACCTGTTATTTGATCTGAAATTTCCGTTTGGAGTTTTCTCATTTCTATCTTCATATTCTCCTGATTCTTTTTAGTTTTCTCTTCTACTTTGTTTGAGTTCTTTGAACATGTTCCATATTGCAACTCTAAACTCCTTATCTGAGAGACTGACTAGGTGGTTGATCATGTTCAAGTCATCAGAGTTGCCATCTTCATTCTCTATGTCTGGCACTGGCCCATGTTGTTTCCCCATTGTCACACTAGTACTGCGTGCTTTTCTACGTGTTGTGATTGTATTCATTGGCTAAATGCTGTGCACCGTCGCGAAGGGGAGCGGAGCAACCGTGCTCCTCTGGCTTCTCCCTTTCTGGGCGTGTCGACTCACCTCCACGGAAGGCTCACAGGAAGGCAGGCTGGCAGATGGGCTGCACCCAGGATGAAATCAGGCCAAAAATGCAGGACAGCAGAGTAGAGAGGCAGAAGGGTGCTGGCATCTGAGATCCAGCGAAGTTCAGTGGCCTATGTATTTTATTTTTTTTAAACCTACTGGAAATTTGTTTATTTGATTTGGATAAACATCTATTCAGTTCCCCTATTTCTTAATTTTTCAGCATTTTTCACCAAATTGTCTTTTATTTTACTTTTTCATTTCTATTACTTTACTTTATTTAAACACCATGTTTTACATTTGTTGCTTATGATACATTTTTTTCTGGCATTGCATGTTTCAACATCACTCCTACCACCGGTGTAACATTTCCTCCACCATTGTCCTTGGATTACCACTCACTTCCATGCTTAACCCCTTCACAGGCACAAAATAATTTACTTTATATTGCTTCTTTAAAATGAAGTGGTTATAGAATTATAAAAAATTACAGCAAAAGAAAATTTGTAAAGATTTTATAACTCTTTATGGGATCATTAAGTCATTTCCTGAAGGTTTATCATGCTACTTGATGCTATATTACTGGTTTTGTTTGTCAACCTTAGGTGGCCTTTATGATACTCTGAAATCTAATTTGGTGCATTCCTACTGGGGTGTCAGTATTAAAAAATTTAGAGGTGTCATAGCCATGCACTCTAGAAATTCTGTGCTTCACATGGCAATGGCTGTGGGACATGTCTATAACTTCCAGGGCTTTTAGAAGTATTGAAGTAGAGGTGGGATAGGCTGTCTGCATTAACTCTGAGAAGACCTAAGAGATCTCAGCCCACATACCAGTATACCAGGAGTTTTGACCAGTTAGGTGAATCTGCAGAAATAAGTAGTAAAATGGTGAAGATGAACATTGGTGTGGCAGCAATTGTATTGTGTGTTGTGGGTGCAGTTGCCAAAGCTTTAGTAGAGAGGGTATGTGACCTGCCCTCTTCTAAGAATGCCCCAGTTTTCCACTCCTAAACCAAAGTAACCATGATTTTTAATTGCTTGGATTAGATCTCTCAAGAATAAGTGTGTCTATGGAGTTAATTGATGAGCCAATCTGGTGGTATCTGTGGGATGTGTCTGTGGCAGTCAGAATTTCTAGAAATATGGAAGAGGTTTGGGGAAGCTGCACTCATTTACTTCAAGAAGACCCTAGAGATCTCAGGCCACTCTTGGTTTACCTGTAGTTTTGGTCAGTTAGCTGTAAAGATCTACATTTTTAACAAGTTCTCTGGGGAAGCCAGTGTGGCTAGTCTGCAGACTAACTACATTCTAACAAAGAAGACGCATTTAATTCTGGATAAATTCCATGAAGTGCTGTTCTTGGAAAGAGTTCTAAAATTACCCACAAGCTGCATTGCTAATTGTAATAGGTGCCTCTAGGATTCAAGTACTAGCTACTCTTCAGGCTCTGGGGAGCAACAAAGAAATATAACTTCAGAAGATTCTAAGGAAGGTCCAAAAGGCATTCAAGACAATAGGCACCAACTGAGACTCTATCGCTGGCTACTCACTCAGTGAAAGAAACTTGCTTCAGACCTTAAATTATAAGTGAGTTATCAGACTCCCATAGTTAGTACCATTTTCCAAATCATTCAAACAATGCATTAATTAATTCAAATAATCATTCATTGTGCTTGTCATTGACTCATTGTTCCCTAACCCCACGTTCACAGTGCTATACTCTGCTATATAATTCTAGGGTTAAGACCCCCGCAAATACACTTCCCCTTTGATTGCACTCTGTACCGGAACAATAGCCCCAAATTTTTCTACAACTGACCCTATTATAGCACTAAAAGCTCCACATTCCAGGGCATTCCCTGCTTTGGGTAAATTAGGAGAAGTCATTCATTATTCTGCTTAACTTGCTATTAGATTCTGCAAATTGAATTCTATCCTATGAGTCAGGGTAGGTTGGGAAGGAAACTAAAAAATTGTCTTCTTCCTGTTTTGTCTATTATTCCTGTGTTTGCTACCTAAAAAAAACAGCAATTACCAACTAGCAGCATCAGTGGTTTTTATATTGACCAAGCTAGCCTTCTTCCACTCACAGTAATTGTCCTCAGAGTTTGGGGCTTAAACTCCATGAGGCTCCTCTACTGACCCGTCTAGACTTTGATAATGTGTCTCTTGTTCTATTCATGTATATGACTTTCTATTTCCTATATTGATCCTATGATGAACTATAGCAAATATGCCATTTGTTCTTTCAATCCTCCCACACCTATTCTCAATAATTTTCTGTATTAAATTCCTTTTAAGGATATACCTAACATGCTTTCATACATACCTATATACATATTTGGGTTTTTAAATACATAGTTGATTTACCTAATTTTACCTAGTTGAGATATTCACTTTGTACCAAGTTCTCTGTTGAAAACCAAATATGTAGAAATCTATTGTTTCTGTCCCCCAGTGGGAAGAAAAATGTTGGACCTCAAGGTGGAACATACTGAGAATGCTTCATAGAAGGTATATTAAGCAGTGTTTTTCAACCTTTTTGTGCAAATGCACATTTTTCATGAAAAAAAAATCCCAATACACACCACCATTAGAAAATGTTTAAAAAAATGAACTCTGTGCCTATATTGCCTATGTATAAAGTAATTCTCTTGAATAGGAATTAATTAAAAACAAAGAAATTATTTTATAATTACTTCATTATGAAATAATCTAATAATTGGTCTATTTGTGAGCCTAAGCCACATATAATGTATGAAATTGGAATTTTTCCCACTGCACACCAGACAATATCTCACGGCACACAGCACAGTGGTTGAAAAACACTATATTAAAAGCGGTCTAATCAAAAGGGCACTTTTAGACTTTTGCTTAAATTTGGAGATTTTGTGGAATGCTAAGTTGAGAAGGTGCAATTGAAATGGACTCAATTGGGCCTTTATGGCAAACAAAGATCATAACATTTCAGAGAGAGGCACTGCTTTATGCAAAGGTATCAAGAACCATTATAGCAAAGTTGGCTCCAGAAAGAATTCTGTATGGGCTGAACAAAATGTAGTGGTGAGAGCATAGCAGATAGTACAACTTATAATAAAGTGTGTCTTAATCTGCTCAGGCTATTATAACAAAGCATATGCTAGGACAATAGCAGATCCTTATTATTCACAATTTTAGTTTGAGAAGTCCAAAACCAAGGTGATGCCTATGTAAGATTCTCTCTTTCTTTCTTTTTATTGGGGGTGGGGGGAGGTTACATCTGGTGGCACTCAGGGATTATTCCTGGCTCTGAGCTCAGAAATTGCTCCTGAACTGGCTCAGGGAACCATATGGGGATGCTAGAGCTCAAACCACCGTCAATCTGGATCAACTGTATAAAAGGCAAATGCCATACTGATGTTCTACCTACTGATGTCCCCTAAGTAAGATTCTTGATGAGATCCTCCTCCTTACCTTGCATAGAGATGCCTTCAGGCTATGTTGCCAGAAAGAGGATACCTTGGTTTCTCTTCAGCTTCTTCTTTCTTTTGTGCCACACCTAACTGTGCTTAACTCTTGCCTATATGATCAGGGATCACTCTAGTGGTGCCCAGGAGGACCATAAGTGGTGTCAAGGATTGAACCTGGAACTTCCAAACTCACAGCAAATGCCTACCCACTGTACTATTACTCTGACCCCTCTCTTCAGCTTATTTTATAAGCAATAATACCACCACTAGGGTTCATACCACCTCTAAATACCATCATACAGCAAGATAGGAATTTAAATCCAAAAACTTTTGACAAGGGTTGGGGTGCAAAATATTCAGACCACAGTAAATATTCAGTGCTTAGTTAAAGTATTTTGAGCTGCTCAAGAAACAGAACCATAAAATTTTAAAAATATAAAGAATAACATGACTTGTTCATATTATCATGTGTCACTCTCAGGGTGGCTAAGTAGGAAAGTGAAGAGAATTGACACCTTTTAGAACTTTGCCTTTGGACCGGAGAGATAGCACACTAGTGATATAGTGCTAGGGTGTTTGCTTTGCATGCAGCTGATGCAGAACAGACCTGGGTTTGATTTCTGGCATCCCATATGGTCCGCTGAGCCTTCCAGGAGTGATTTCTAAACTCAGAGCCAGGAGTAATCCCCTGAGTGCCCTCAGGTGTGGCCCAAAAAGATAACGACAACAAAAAAATAGAACCCTGCCTTGAATTCATAATTTTTTTGTTTATGCACTACACTTGGTGTTGCTCAGGGGTTAGTCCTGGCTCTGCCCTCAGGAATAACTCCTGGTGGTGCTCAGAGAGCCATAAGGGATGCCCTGGATTGAGCCTGTGTATGTTGTGTACAACACAAGTAGTCTACCTGCTCTACAATTGCACAGGCCTTGAAGTAAGATCTTGCTTGATATGATAAGCCAGAAATCTCTCGTCCCATGTGGTAAGAAATAGTGAATGCTTTAGTTACAAACCCCTGAACATGAATATGAACTTTACTGTAGGTAGGTTACTGCTTCAGGCACCAGGACACTTACATATTTATATAGACATGAGATAAAATGACCAGGTTGAGAAAATAGAATGGTTTCACCTGATGGTGCCTCGTATGACCAGATCAAAATGGCCTATGAAGAGGAAGGGAGTGGACAGACTGATGGACAGTGATGCCATCATCAAAGATCTAGAAAATATCAGTCATATTTGTACCAAGGGGAGTTCACAACTTCATTTTCTGAAAACACTTTGGGGTAGCTTTTAGGGGATAATAACTGAAAATAAAGAGTTATCATGACAGTGATGATTCTTTTCTCAAGCAATGGGTAGAATACTACAAGAAAGAAAGTGGGACCTGGCTGAAAAAGCTCTCTGGCAAGAGTAGGAGCAGTAGAAACAGGCTCCAGAAAGTCTTGCAATCAGGATTTTAGGCTATTATTGCTGAGAGGGAGTAAAAAGGCTGTGGGAGGCTGGGACAAGTTAAAAAACACCTTTAAATACACACCTTTATTTCTTCATTTCAAGTCTGAGAACTAGCCTGTGTTCCTAAAGTGCCAGAGGTCATTAACCATCCAAGGAAAAACTGCCAGGCCAGAGGCCCTAGGATTGATGCTCACAAGCCCTAGTTGCATAATGCTGGAGCCTGTTCGACAATGAAAAGGCCCATTTGAAAGCCAATTGAAGAAAATGTCACCTGATGCTTAGAGCACTCTGTCTTCATGGAGAGTCCGGGTGTGTCGGGAATGCCTGGCAAGATTCCTAGCTAAAACCCCAGAGACAGTAAGCCAGAGTGCTTGCTGACTGTTCAGACTGATGTTTTGGTCAAAGACACAAGAAACTGAGATGCTGCTGCCCAGAGACAACTAAATGTCCTGTCCTATGATTCCAAAATATCAAGAGTTAGAGCAAAAGGAGGTCAACCTTTGCACCTGAGAGAATCTTTGGGGAGAGAAAGGGTGTTGACTATGGTTTAGAGAGGAAAGTGTGTCATATGGAACCAGAATCTGAAAAAGAAATCCATTTGAGGATAAAAAAAGCTGAGAATGGAGAAGGGACAAAGTGCCCACTCACATGGGCATATATACCATCAAATGCAGAAACATCTCAGATCTGTTGGGCATGATATTCTTAGAAGGATGCTAATAAATTGAGACACTGACAGGTAAGCAGAGACACTAAAGAGAGGGGACATCCAGGAAAGTGGTGGAGCTGGACACTTAGCTAGGGAGGGTTGTCTGTGAAGGGTGAATTCTATAGCTAGAGAGGTCTGTTTGGGGATCTTGGAAGGATGAATGAATTCTGAGGAGAGATTTACATTTGAGTCAGAACTGAGCTGTCTGACTGTCTTAAGAAACAGTGAATCGCAAACATGAGCAACAGAAAACCAGCAGGGGGCACTGGCTGGGTATCTCTCTTGCCCTGCCATACTGTTTCCTGGTACTGATGGTCTTGAGATAGTCTGGTTTATCTGTTGATTTCTTGGTTCTCTCTCTTCTAGGAGAACTTAAGTAAAGACTTTATCTATGTTCCAGAACAAAGAAACATGTCTAGTAATGCAAGATGAATACCAATACAATGCTTAAGGAAAAGCTAAGGACTTGATTCAACCTCTATTTGAAAGGGATGTCTTAGAACTGGCTTTTAAAATTTACAATAAATATTTTTTTAAATAAAAGCCTTATGTGCGATACCAATGAGTAAACCTGTTAATGTGGCATTTTAATACTATCAATTTATATTCAAAGTTCCCAGGTAAAAACACTTACTTTTATTTATAATAATAGTCTGAGAACTATGAGATTGTTTTGATAAATATCACAAAGATCTTTAAAACAAAGGATAACAGAAACTGAGGATGTAATTTATTTTCCTATTTTCTTTGACATGCAGAGCACTGAGAAAATCCTGGTTCATGCAGAGAGGTAACTGCAAATGATACCAGACTCCAGTAGCTCATCTGGCATCTCAGGATAATTCTTCAATTAAACTGGTACAAGAGCATAAAAAGGGAGTAGCAGGGGAAATTGAGCTGGAAGTCGAATCTCTTACCATTTGTAACAGTGGGTTGTACCTCTCATCATACATTCAAAAGTCAGACAAGAAGAAGCAAAGCTCGCAAGAAGTGGCATTGCTATTTTGATGTGTGACATTATCATGACTCTGAGGAGCTTACACATTCATTTATAATTACAGAGTCAGCCAGGGGGGGCGGCATGGCAGGAGTCAAGCACTTTCTCTTTGCCTCGCTCATAATTGAATATGAAACTGTGCTACTGCACTATAGAGCTATCATTTCCACAGATGTAGGAGCTCAGGCATAAATCTATCTTTAAAAAACATTTTAAGCACAAAGACACAACCTTCATGGCCAATGACGCATAGGAGTTAGTTCTGGGGTAGTTGTGTATCTCTATCAAAAGAAGAGTTCTGAGTCCTATACAAAAGGGATCTTGTAGTACAAATTAAAGAATGGCTGTTCCAATCTGCTGTATACATATTTAAGTTTCATGTTCTTTCAGATGACTTTTACTCATTAAATATGCATGAAAATAAAATTTGTATAGAATTTTTTTTCAAGATTCTACAGCACTTAGACAAAAATATTACCAGGCAAAATTAAATTCAGTTAAATTTCTCATGGATATTAGATTTTTCCCAGACTGGCTGCACTCATAGGATGTACTCATGGGATATTTGACAAACAAGAAATATATATATGATCATTCAGATGACCAAAATATATATCTGTCTATATTTGCTCTTTGTTCACAGGTTCTGGCTCATAATTCCTCCAAAGTTTTAAAATTTCCTCTTGAGAATGACAAAGATGTCTCATGTTAATAAGGTGGCCTGCTGGAGAATCACTTAGAGTGGGGATTTAGAGTGATAGAACATCTGGTTTTACTCTCAAACTTCCAGAGAGGGCTAGGGTAATAAGGCCATTGCCAATTGGAAAGACGGAAATGATGAAAACCATCAAGTCTGTGTAATAAAGTTTTCATAAAAATCCCAAAGGAAGGACTCCAAGGGCTTCCATGCTGGTGAACCTGTGGTGATGGGTCAGAGTAACACACCTTAATAGGGCATTGGAGCTCTGACCTTCCTTCCACCCTTGTTCTATTGCTCTCTTCCCTCTGACTGTTGTAATAAATCAGTAGCCTCGTGAGTAAACAGATTTCATGAGTTCCATGAGCCTTTCTGGCTATTAATCAAACCCAAGGACAAGTTATTGGAACCTATGATTTACTGTCAGTATGTTAGAAGTACAGGGAACTGCCTGGGATTGCAACTGGTATTTGAAAGAAAAGATGATATTGGCATACCTAGCCTTCCACCTGTGGAAAGGCTATCACTGAGGAGATAGTGTCAGAACCAAGTTGTAATCTTGGAGACTACTGGAATGGGATCCAGGAAACCTGAACAACTCATATCTTCATGACACATTGACAGTTTTCTCATCATAAATATATGCTCCAAGCTTTGGGCCAGAGCTAACATCTATACCCATGCCAAAGGTATTATTGTTACCTTAGCATAACAAATAAAACCCTAGAATAACAAGACAACTTTGGAAAACCACTGGGAAACCCCCAATACTTTTATTAAAAAAATACCCAATTTCCTACAAAAAAATACAAACTGAAAATTTTGTTATCAGCTCTAAAATAAAAAAAAAAGAAACACAAAATGAGTCACGTTTAACTTCAGTCCTACAATTAGTTCCTCCCCAGCTAGGGAGTTTCTTTCTCTTTTACTTTTTTATATAAACTCCTCTATATTTCTACTTGAATCTGGGCATCCTTATTACTCAATATTTCCATTCTTGAAATTAATTACCTTTCATTAAAACTTATCTCCAAATGTATCTCCTTTTTTATTTAAAAACATTTTGTACAATGACTAGAGAAGTAGTACAATGAATAGGACATTTTTCTTGCATGCAGTTGATCCATATTCAATCCAGGGTTAACCATATAGTTCCCCAATTCCTGCCAATTAATTCAGTTATAAATAAGTCCTGAGCATCAGTAGGTGTTGTCCAAAACCAAGAAAAATTCTATCTAAGGTGTTTGGGCCATACCCAGATTTCTCCTGGCTTTGTGTTCAGAAATTACTCCTGGTATGCTTGGGTCATATGCAGTGCTTGGGATCAAACTAGATTTGGTTACATGCTAGTAAGTGATATAACTTACCTTTATACTATTTATCTGGCCCCATTGTCAAAGGGTACATAGATTCATTCTCTATTATTTTTCTATATACCTGATAAGAGAAGTATGATTGAATCTTGTTAAATAAAATATACACATACAAGTGCAGGGTTGAACATTGAGACAGTCAGTGGGTAGGAAAAGGAAGTTCTGACATACAAGACACACAGATGGGAACCTGATAACAAAATAACCAGGACTTTGAACTGGTGGCTTAAGCTAAGTTTTCATTTCCAAAGCTCAGTAATGGGAACACAGAGGTCTACTGGAACTATGGAATACTCAAATTTTAAATGTCTGAAGGGCATAAAGTTCTGTTCTTTTCTTCTCTCCTGCTCTCATGAAAGTTATTCATTTAAAAAAATTATTCATCTAATTAAAATGACTTCACTACCTCTCTGGCATTTTTTTCAATGTTCAAGCCATTTATTCTTTCCAATTTGAACAAGATTTTAAAAAAATAATATATTTAAGTACCATGATTACAAATAAATTTGTAGTTTGGTTTCTTTATAAAGTACCATGATTACAAATAAATTTGTAGTTTGGTTTCAGTTATAAAAAAAGAACACCCCCTTCACCAGTGCAACCTTACCAACACCAAAGACCCCCATCTCCCTACTCTCTCTCCCCCTGCCTGTATTTGAGACAGGCATTCTATTTCTCTCACTCACTACAATTGTCATGATAGATGTTAGTGTAGTTATTTCTCTAATTGCACTCACCACTCTGTGAAAAGCTGCCTATTGTGGGCCAGTCCTTCCAGCCCTCATCTCTATTGTCTCTGGGTATTATTACAAAAATGTTTTATTTTTCTTAAATCCCACAGATGAGTAAGACTATTTTGTGTCTATCTCTCTCCCTCTGACTTATTTTACTCAGCATTATAGTTTCCATGTCCATCCATATATAGGAAAATTTTATTTTTCCCGATGACTGCATAGTATTTCATTTTGTATATGTACAACAGTTTCTTTAGCCACTCATCTGTTGTCAGGCATCTGGGTTGTTTCTGGATTCTAGCTATTGTAAATAGCACTTCAATGAACATAGGTGTGCAGAAGGCATTTTTCTATAGTGTTTTTGTGTTCCTATATATATCCCTAGGAATGGTATAGCTGGATCATATGGGAGCTTAATTTCCAGTTTTTTGAGGACTCTCATATTGTTTTCCATAAAGGCTGGACTAGCTTTGTGTCATTTTCAGAAAATAAAAAGGGGTGGGGGACATATTCCTCTTTCTGCATAAACTATAGCAGCCCAGCATCACAGCCTACAATCTCCAAGGAAATGGTCCAGCTCCATTACAGATATCAGATTATATGAACAGCTAAATCCTCTCAAACGAGATTGGACTACAGGGCTAAAAACTCTGGGTCTTTTTTTTTTCCAAAATGGGATTAAGCCAAGCCCCTCCAAACCTACCCTGTCACTGGAAAACCCAACAGCCACCCATGATCACCAGGCAGAAAAATGCTGTGGCTCTTCCACCAAGCTCTAAATAAATATAATAGTTGCTGATACTTCCTAAGTAGTCTGATCCATGCTGATATTTCTGGGCATTCTGAAAGAAGGTGGGGAATCCCCCTTTCTGCATGAACTACAGTATTTTAGAGCCACATGCTAACCGTCCTATAAATGACCCAGCCCCACAACTTAACTTTGTTAAACCTGTTAGTCACCAAATTTGTTTCAGATCTATGAATCCTGGAACACATGGCTGCATGACACCTCCATGTTGTAGAGTAGTGTCAGCCTAGTAGTATTAAAGGAAATCTGATGGAAAAGTTACATAGAAATTTAACAAGCTCAGTGAGCATAAACACTAACAGAAAAGGCTCAACTAGCACCAATTTCAGCCCTGTAAATCCTTAGACACTGACTTGAATAGCACCATGGAGAGAGATAACAATCTCTTAAATTGACCCTTATTGATCTAAGTTTTGATAGTTCAATTTCTTTTTATGTCATAACAAACAATGTTAAGTAAACTTATTTGTGCCTGCATTGATGCAGGATGGGAATTTGGGGACATTGGTAAAGGGAAGACTCTACCAACCACCAATATTCAGTTGCTTCCTTTGACAGGATCAACTAACTACCAGGGTCAATTCAATCAGTTCTTTCCCCATCCCTGAAGGTGCACCCTCATTGTGGAAGAGTGGATGAATATCGCTATTAGCTCTGACAATAATGCCTTGGGACATTATTAGCCTTCTTCTGCTGCCTCTCTTGAGAGTAGGATGTGGAGGAAGAATGAATCCATTCTCAAGTCAGCAGGTAAATTAAACATGTGTTGGATGCCACCCCACTGTAATGAATATTTTTCAGCCAGCTTAACTGACATTTCCCATCTGAGTCCTTTCAAAGCAAGATGTTTGCTGTCAAACACACATGTGCATCCACCCACACACAACATTGGGTGTCACTCACAGCCCACACCTGGGAGCAGCTGACATTCTGGTTGGGGACTTGAGGATCCAGCTTCTTACTAGGAGGCTGGCCTCAGAGCAAAAGAACTCAGTGCCAGGAAAGTGCCATCTTTCAAATCCACTGGGAAGCCTCCTGCTATAAAGAGGTTTGCCTTGGGAGTTCCCTTGGACTTTTAAGTGGTCCCTTGGTACTCCTGGAGTTGTGGTGAGCCCCAGGAGAACCTTCCAGGGTTGCAGGGAGGTAGCACCAGTTCCACAAGGTACATGCAACCCAGACACACAGAGGGTTTAAAACCAGCACTAGTAATCTGTTTGTACTTTTACTTGGAGTCAAGACTCCCTTTTCTCCCAGGAGAAACCCTGTGAGGCAGAAAGAGGAACTTCCAAGGAGAGGAGTTGCTCTTAGCTCCAGTCTTGAATGCTGAAAAAAAAAAACTTGTTCTCTCTGAAGTAGGTTTTTCTTTCCTTCTTTCTGGGGGAGAACAACTGTACAATATTCCTTTAGCCCAGCAGGACCAATTAAGAGAGTGCCTGATCCTGGGCCTGCAGTCAGCCTAGAGTCCAGCCCATCACCTCTTTTTTCTGGTCTTTCTATCTACTCATAGTTGTCCAGTAAGGTCCTCAAGATGGAAAATTGCCTTTTTCCAGGGCACAGTCCATACAGTACCATAGGCCCTCCTGTGCTCTTAGCATCCAATAGTAACATGGACTCAGCTTACTTTCCCTGTTAACTCACCAGCATATGCCTATCTGTCTTCTGGTGCTAGGAAGAAAAGACAGGGAGGAGGCAGAGGGTGAGTCAGGTGTGCAAAAAGGAGAGGAACCTGTGATATAGGTTAGTATCAAGGGTCGCATAGGGAGGAAGTCCCAAGAGGGGAGTCCAGGAAGGCCTGCTGGAGGAAGGAGTAGAGAGCATTTCTTGCACTCAGGGATCTGGTGGGAATTGCAAGTGCTAGATATATTTCAAGAAAAATACATAAACCAGAGACTGATCCCTCTGAGTAGTATGGGTGGTGAGTGGAGCAATACTGTTTGGAAGAGTGTATGAATGCTCTCAGAGCAGATGTCTGCCTGGGTTTTGCTGAAGCTGATGGTGATGATAGGGAGACTGCAGAGTCTCACTTCTCCCAGGATGCTTTGCAAGATGAGGGCTCGACTCCACCAAGGATGCAGGATGCTGGAGCTCAGTGAAGCCACTGATGCCTTTGCCATAAAATCTATTTTACTGGGGGATCAGATGAGCTAACAGTGCACAGAAACGCTTTTTTCTGAAGATAGAGATGGGGTGAACTAAACTGGAAGAGAAAAAAAGTAGGCCTCTAGAGCTTTATTCTGACTAAAAGAAAAGGGTGAGGGTATGAAAAATGTACTATTTATCATCCCTAAATTAAGGTCTCCACTTTTGTTTATGTTTTTACTTAGGAACCACATCCAGCAGTGCCCAGAGCTATCACATAGTGCTCAAAGGATTATGTAGTTCAGGGCCAAAGTCAGAGCTTTCACTTGCAAAATCTGTATTTTGTCCTCTGAGCCATATGCCTGCTTGACCATTCTCTGCTTTACTTTTTTTGACCACCCTTTGTCACCCATGGAGCCAGTGTGAACAGAAAGCTCCTAAGGACAGTTTTATTTTCTGTTCAAAGCAGGTTATACTCTAGAAGTTCTCACAGTCTCAGGTACCTATCACTCATATTTTTAATATGGATATTTATTCAACATTCTGTAGTGCTGACTTGCTTTCTGCTTTTATCTAAGGGTAGCAAAAAGCAATTCATGTATAATGTGACTCCTCATTCTCTGCTCCTGCTGCTAAGGGGATGTACACACAAGCAAGAAGAGAACCAAAGAAGAGAGACATAGTCTAGTCCTAGGCCCATGGGGTTATTTGGTCCAGCACTCAGATCTGGCTTCCAGCAAGCAAAATGTAAAATCTAAAGAAGGCAAGAGGGCAAAAAAGTGAAATCCAAGAAGCATATTCTGTATACACCATTTCTGCAGTTCTCAGAAGGAGCAGACATGGCCTGTGAGGTGCTAACTCCTTTGTGAAAACAACACACTTCATGAGAGATAAAGGTAAGGTGCTTGCCTTATTTAAAACTGACTTGGGCTCAATCTCCAGCAACCCATATAGTCCCATGAGCTCATCAGTTATGATCTCTTGGGAGCTTGATTCTGCACAGTCAGGCCTGGTCCTTCAGAGAGGGAATAGGACATTTACTATTCCCAATTTGTAGTAGAGAAAGAAGAATCATAAATGCCATGGGACGTGGGCAAGGTAACGTGATCAGTAAATGATCAAATCTGGTTTGTCAGACACCAAGTTTTATTTTCTTAAAATACTTATTATTTGCTTTCCAGATCAGGAATGTGGGAGTTTGAGAAGGCTTTGCTGGGGGAGATGATCTCAGCTGAGTAAAGTGGAACCAAATGAAGAGATGGAGATCTCAGACACTGCAAGATTGCAACAAGCAGCAGGGAGAGAGAAGAAGCCACGTGGGAATCTGTTTGAACAAGGGAAAACTTCCAATGCCATAGAAGAGTTTGGAATCTACCTCAAAAGCTTTAGCCAAGCAAGACGTATTTGATTTAAAGAGGGGAGGGAAAGGTCTCTTCAGCTGCAGCGTGGCATGAACTGAGGCCAGAGAGAGCAGTGAAGATAGGACTAGCCCTGAGCTACTATAAAACAGCAGCAGCTAGACAGCTGATTCTTGGTGTATAAGAGATAAGTTATTTCTTGCAAGAGATTACAGACTCAAGAGGTGCCATCCTTGGCTTACTGCTTTGTTCCCAGCACTGTCCCATTATTACTGCCTCCAGGGAGGCTGCAAAAGCATAGGGATCATGCACACTGGGGATCTGAGGCTGTGAGGGAGGCAGGAAACACAGAACAAATGTTTGCCAGCTAACGTACCTGCAAGGCAGCCATTTCATCCCTTACACCGCATGCATGTGAGAGCTTTGGTGCAGCAAAGACAAAATAAAGATTGAAATGCTATGACCTGGACCATAATATCTTGTAGCTCCATCCTGTTTGCTGTAATTTCCCCCAACATTCAGAATGACAGTTAATGGATACCATTTTTCTCTATGTTTAGTTCTTTTCGCATAAATTTCCTTAAGCCTCTGGCACCAATTACCACTTGTCTGCTCACACATACCAGCTGATGACAAAGGGAGAGAACAATGGCAAATAGATATTAAGGGGAGAACTTGAAAACTAGTGATCTGCTTTGTCTGACAACCTGGTGTTGGTCTTCGCTGAGGTGGGGGTAGAGTGTTGGTATTCTTGGCTATATTTCCTTTGGCTTGTGATTGGAGAGCATAAAAATAATAGAGTTATATTTCCTGCACAGAAAATTGTTACTCATTCTTATGACAGATGGAATCTATCCATCCTTGTAAGTGTGCCACATTGAGCCCCAGGCATCCCTGGGCTGCCCTGGCAGCCCCAGTTCCCTGTTGGCGACAGACTGTCACATTATGTCCTGGCACTTAAGAAATGCAGAAACTCACTGCTATTACCTGAGCCCAGGCATTCATTCTAGGAAGATTTGGACCTGCCCATTGTTGTCCTTCCACCTTCAGGTAAGCTACATGCAGTTACAGCCACCAGCATCAGTCATCTGGAGCCTTTGGGGCAAAAGAGGAAATATTCCTGGGGCCAGGCAAGAAAGGACAAGTAGAGTATGTATAATTTTGTTGATACCAATGGACCTAGATCTCAATTTCTTCCTGTCTCAAAGGCAGCAATTGCTAAAGAGCTTTGGGGACGATGTGTTCTCAGTGTTGGAAACTTGGGGATCTTCAGAGGAGCAGCACTCCATGGCCTCCCATTCACTAACTCAGATGCACACACCTGAAATGGCACTGCTGGATGAAGGAGGAGCATTCTCTTCCTGAGCCCTCTTCCTGCCTCAGAGGACAGTTTGGTAAATTGGAGTTGCTTCATTGGGCAGCATGATGGCGGAAGGCAGGTTAAGGGAACCACATTGAGTAGAAAGCAGAGTAGGAAACTAACATCAAACCCAGGATCCAGTTTTCAAAAATAAAACCAGCAAGTGGAGAAGCTTTTTCTCACTTTGTTCCTGCCTAGTACAGAATGTATGAGCAGGAACAAAGTGAGAAAAAGATGTGTCTAGTGGCACATCTCCAGGTCTGATAAGGTGCACCTGCCTGGCTCTGGATTCAATTCTGATTCTCTAATGATCAGACCAAAGGACTGCAGCGGGATTTTCCAAATCCAGCCTACTGGATACTTTGGAGGGGTATCTAAGTCTTATAGGATAGTTTTCAGCAACCTTGGTTTCTACCCAATAGGTGCAAGCAGCACCCTAACTCAAGACAGGCACACATGCATCTGGGGGCCCCCTGTAGAGAAGGGGGAAGCAAAGCCACCTGCTGCTGCTGTTGTCTACCTCTGCTCTAAATAGTTGATTAGTCCTTTAGGAGCTTTAGTTTACTTTTCTCCGAGAAGTTTCCACTTGCACCCCCACTCAGTTTATACAGTGGTTAAGGAGAGTAAACCAAAAGAATTTTTGGTTTTTATGAATCAAAAAAAGTATTATATCCAAAATTATCCTTAGATTTAATTACATTATTTGATGGGGGTAAGGAGGGAGGTTAATACAGCAGTGCTCAGAACTTGCTCCTGACTCTGTGCTCAGGGATCACTTCTGGCAGTAATTGGGGAACTATAGGCAGTGCCAGGTATTGAACCAATAGTGGCCATTCAAGGTAAGCACCTTAACCTCTGTGCTATCTCCATCAGCCATCATTAAATTCTATCAACTTTTCAATAGAACTTTTCACCAACATCAAGATAAAAATGCAGAAATTCGTAAGGAATGTCCAGTAGTCAAACCAATATAGCAATCATAGAGCAAATATATACTTATAGAACAATTATATAAGTATATAACAAGTATATGTAATTATATAAAAAATATAGCCAAAGCAATATAACACTATAATAAGAATGATTGAAATGAGAAGTCCTGGGGCCAGCCAAGGAGCTGGCACAAAGGACTGGAATATACACTTTGCATGTGGTAGCTCTAGGATTGAGCCCCACTACCACATGGTCCTCAGAGTACCACCAGAAACAACTCCAGAGCTCTGAGCTAGAAGAAGCCACCAAGCACCACTGAGTGTGGTCCCCACATAATAATAAAACAACTCTTTATGCTGCTCCAATAACCAAAGATGGAATGGAAATGAGGGTAAGTATAGGTTCAGGAGAGGCACCTTTTCTCTGGACTCAGGATAAAGTTACTGTAGCTTCACACAGGCTTATCTTTGGGAAAGAGCTGGTGATTATATGAGATAAGTGAAGGCACTGTGCTGGGTATCATATGTATTATTTCAATATACAAAAGAAAAATCCAGTGTGTATTTGTTGATTTTTAAATTCAGATCCTTGAAGCAGAATGCAGAAGTTTAAGTGAATTTCCTAGGATGCCCTGGAAATCTGTGCTTATCATCCAGACTGCCAGACAGTAGACTGTTCCTTCCCATGATAAGGACATGTGCCTCTGAAGAAGAGAAGCTTCACAGAAATCACAAAGCTTTGAAGTCCCCTATGGGAATCAAGCTCCAGAGCTGACTGTCCTTATCAGTGATGGAGTGAGGTTTGCTCTAAGCACTTGGAGAAGGGCCAGAAATAAGATGATCAATCCAGTAGACAAATTACCATTATGTGATGCCATACAAAGCACTCTTTATTTGGCAGGTGGGAGTGCTCACAGTGTTTAGGGGGCCAGACCACTCCTAGTGACACTTAGTCAACCAGGCAGGACAAGTTAATGACTGATCCAGCAATGGGGTGATTGTTCTCGCTCAGCAATTCGGGGGACCACCAGAACTACACTCAGTGGTACTCAAGGAGCCATTCAGTGTTGGGGATTGAACTCAGGTCCTTCTGCATGCAAGAGACATACTTCGAACACCTGAGCTGAGCTATCTCCATTGGTTTAGGGCTCTTTATTTTTTAAGCTCGAGACAATGGTCAAAACAAATAAAACTAGACAGCTTTCTACTCTATTGTCACCTCTGTCACCCCTGAAAAGGGGGATTTCATCAAAAAAGCCTTCCCTATTAGGGACATATTTGTCATTGAGTAAGGCTATGAGCTTTTCCTCACAGAGGTGAGTGATGAACTTTGGGGGAGGTTCTGTAGTGTTTGGCTTTGCATGTGGGAGCTCTAGGATTGAGTCCCACTACCACATAGTCCCCAGAACACCACCAGGAACAACCCCAGAGCACTGAGCTAGAAGAAGCCACCAAGCACCACCGATTGTGGTCCCCATAATAATAAAACAACTCTTTCTGCTACTTCAATAACCAAAGATGGAATGGAAATGAGGGTAAGTATAGTTTCACACACAAAGATGTATTATACCAGGTATCAATTTGTGTAGGGACTGATAATCCAAAGCTGAACTGGGACTTAGACATCTTATAAGTAGGAGTCATCTTGAGAAGAAGAAGGATGCAGATGTAAAGGAGGTGAGGGCACCAGGGCAGCAGAGGTTTCTACCTATAAGGCAGGAACCTAAGGAAAGTATTCTTTTAACAGGAATCAGGGATATCACCCACATTCCTTTATCTGGATTCACCTGGAGACAGAAAGTCCACAGAGGGTTACAAAGATAGTATTTCAGGACTCAGCTCTCACAGGGAAAACAGAGTATGACCTGGACAGCTCAGGCCAACTCTAAGTATGATATCCTACAGTCACTAAGATCCTAAGAGACTCAGGAATCATTCGTCAGTGACAGCAGGAGCCCCTGGTGTTTCTTCTGCAGTGAATTAATGGTTCAAATGAAAGTTTCAGCAAGGGTCAGAATGTGATGGTAAGAACGCACTCCTAACAGGGGACCTGGGGTTGTAGCCCAGTAGTAGAATACCAGTTCTGCAGATATGAAGTCAAGAGTTCAATCTCCAGCACCTAAAACCCACCATAGCACTACATTAATAATGATAATAAATAACGGACCCCCTGCTTAGGTTCTTCAAGGGCAGAATTCATCTCCATTTGCATCCTGAGGGTATGAGACTAACATTGATCTAGAGGGGATGTCTGCCAATGGCTTGCACAACTAATCAAGCAGACACAGGTTTGGAAGATAAATATATTTATTGGGAGCCAAAAGATCACAATCTAGATACTGACTTGTCCATCAAGCAGATACTGAACCGTAATGTGACTGACCTCATTCAGTCTTCTCATGTCTAATGTTGTTTTACAGATTTCCATTTTAATTAGCTGGATTTACCTCTAAGAAAACTGGGGTTTGGGGCCAGAGCTATAGCATAGTGTGTAGGGTGCTTGCTTTGCATGCAGCCAATCCAGGTTCAATCCCCATATGGTCCTGTGAGCCTGCAGGAGTGATTTCTTAAAGCAGAGCCAGGAGTAACTCCTGAACATTACCAAGTATGTCCCCCCCACCGCAGAAAAAAAAAAAGAGAAAGAGAAAGAGAAAACTGAGGTTTTTGCATAGCCCTGTTGAAAGCTCAAGGTGCTCAATCTGACAGCATTGTTCCCAGGAAGGAATGCACTCAACAGAGGTTGGTTCTGGAGTAATCTATCTCCTAAAGTATGAATTGCCCAGTCCTGTGTGAGTTCATTTTTTTTGGAAGATGGGGAAGAAAGAAGAGGACAGAGTTTTAGAGGTTAGGATTAGTTGCTGTTTAATTGCCTCATGCAACCATCCTCACCTTAGCTACCACCAACTCCAGCTATGTCTAAGGGACTAAAATCTGAGTCTGTGTGCCCCTGTCCTCAAACTTATTAATAAGCATGACTGTCCTGTTTGTGACTAATTACAAACATGATTGTCTAGTCATATGTGATCATCATGTGTATCCATACCTGAGCACTATACAAAGCACATGCATGTGCATTTAAGGGTGCAGATAGACTCAGGATATTTCAGATGTGTGTCAGGGATAAGTGTGCCTGCACGAGCAGGGCTGGCTGTGAGAATCATATTCAGGACTGTCAGAACCTGGGCCCCAAGGGCAGAAAAAAGGTTTCTGAATAAGAGCAGAAGCTGCAGAATGTGCATCCATAGTCACTAGGGCAGTGTCCCCTGTGGATGATCCTAATGATGTGTGTGTGCAGCTGAGTCAGCTGGAGCTGAGAGCCAGAGACCCCTGACATACCAAAAGCCAGCTCCCATTTGTCATCTGCTCAGTCAGGATGAGCTTTCTTTATGGGTTCATCCCACCCTGTGTGGGTGGTTTATTAGCTCATGGCAGACTGGGCTTCCCTGTTGTCCCTGGCTGCTGGGCCTGAGCAGAATAGGAGAAACTCAGGACCAAGATCCTATAGAAAGGACAATTGCACGTTCCAATTAGACAACGGGTGCCTTTTCTCTGAGGTGGAAGGAGGCTTGGAAGGAGATGAAGCAGCAGAGAAATATGAGAGAAAGGGAGATCATATATTACATATTATTTCAATAATATAAGCTTACATATAAGTTTATATATATTTATACATAAATCCTGGGGTAATCTCGGGAGCTTAGGGAAGGCACACAGAATGATATGGAGTGAGTATGGAGACCCTCTCCCACATGTATAAGCCCAACTTGCTGCACAGGAGAAGAACCAGAAGCTAGGCTATCCTTCCTGTATTAGGGGCCCTGACCAGTTCTTCACTAACATTTAAACCTGAATTAAAAGTATACCTTTCTCAGGGCCCGAGCAATAGCATAGTGGTAGAGCATTTGCCTTGCACACAGCTGACCTAGGACAGACCTGGTTTGATCACCTGCATCCCATATGGTCCGCCAAGCCAGGAGCGATTTCTGAGTGTATAGCCAGGAGTAACCAGGTGTGGCCCAAAAACAAAAATATAAAAACAAACAAAATATATATCTCTCTCTCGCTCTCTCTCTTTCTCTCTCTTTTCTCTCTCTCTTTTCTCTCTCTTTCTCTCCCCTCTCTCAGTATAGCAGCTTAGAAACCCAGTCCTACTGCATAATACTTTTCATGTCACAGAGAAAGAGCCACCAGCTATGAGAATTTCCCCAGTAACATGAGAAGTTACCTAGAACCAAACCCCCAACAGAACAAAGATTTGTCCCACATGTGCATCCACTGCCCAGCTCCTCAGGCCTATGGCCCAGTAAGTGAGTTGTCAACGTGGACTCAATTGACAGAGGGCCAAGAGCTGGGTTCTTGACTGAATCCCCACAGGTGGGTGAGTAAATTCTCCTCTACCTTTCCCGAGGACCACCATTTTCCCTGGCATAGTCCCTGCCTCTAATCTCAGACTTCTCCCCATCCCCCAGGCCTCCTGCGCAAAGGAAAATGCCGGACCACATGCTTTGCATATGTTAATTTATGCAGTCATCCTCAGAAAGGGGAGAAAATAAAATTCATCAGACAGAAGTGGGCACCCCAGCTGGGAAATGAGTACCACCAGGGAGGCCAAGCCCCTGCCAAGACAGTGCCCTCTCTCTACCCCCAGCCTGGCAACCCTGCAGGGTCCAGCCTGCTGGTTACAGAGAAATGGCTAATGAGGGGCCTGCAATGCCAGCCTCGGAGCAGCTCCCTCTGTGCTCTCAACTACAGATAGAAATTTTGTTCAGTTCAAAAACCTCATTAGTGCCAGGGTTAGTGGGAGCAGTCTTGCTGCTTATTCATCTTGAGGAATCAAAGGCAGCATGAGCCCCACAGACCAGTGGGGAGCCAGGTTGCTCTGTGGGGCACCTCAGCTACTCTCTCACCACCCAGGTGCTTGGTATGGCCCCATGGCAAGGAGGGGGATGTCAAGTAACTTTTTCTGCACAGAATTCTGTCCTAGAGTCTGCTTGCTTTTTTGGCCTTGCCCAGATACTATTTTCTAGCCCACTACAGATGGCATGTTGAAGGTACCAGCAACCAGTGCATATCATTAGGAGATAACATGAACTGATTATAGGGGCACTAGGTTCTGTCATTAACTAGTATGAGTCCCTTTTGAGCCCTGACCAGCCATGGGAACAGATTAGCTTAGATGTTCATCCAGATTCCTTCCAGCTGTGATTCTGACATAGCCCAGACTGGCCAGGAACTGAAACTGTCTTTAGCAGGGCAGGATCCTTTTTTGCATGTAATGAGCAGTACTTACCATGAGAATGTTACATGTCAATGCTAGAATATAGGAGTTACCTCGTCCACAGACAGAATGTACTCCCCCATATTTTAAACAGCTTGAGATAAGAAGCCAAGGAGGTGATGATAAACAGTCAGAGTTTCGTGACTTTTGTCTCAGTACAAGGAACAATAATCATGAATCATTTGCCCCAGATCACAACACTAATAATAAGGGTTTCACTAGGTCTTGGGAATGAAGACTTTGAATCCGAAATCTATCTGTGACTTAATAAAATGTAGCCCTACTACACCCAGTGCTTTGGAGGTGACACACATAGCTTTATTGAAGAAAAAAAGGAATGAAAGAAAGGAGGAAAGGGGAAGAAAGGAGGAAGGGAGTTGGAGTAGGAAAGGTCAGTTGCATCAGTCTCCTGTGACAAACAAGGAACTGATAAGCAGGCAAGAGACACTCACCAGTCACTCAATCTATCATCTAACTCAGGAGGACCAGCTAGCAGGTCTTGAGTATGAATGAGGGTCCTGTCTCTAGGAAAACCAGGTGAGGGCAAGTGAGCAGGAAATGAGAGGGGGGGAGAGAGGAGAGAGGAGAGAGGAGAGAGAGATGGGCTGCTTTGAGCTTTGAGCTGGGTACACATTCATGCAGAATGAGCCTTGTTTTTCTCCCTGGGGCTGAGCTCTCAGGTGGTCAGAGGCAGTGACCATCTGTACAATCATTTAGGGTAATTCTCCCTCCCAAAAGCCAGGTGGCCTACAGAGAAATAGGAATGAAATGCCAAAATTCTAAGACTAAGCTGAGCACTAGGCCCCCTTTTTAATTCTCACACAATATGAAAACCACTTATTTGTCTCTAAGAAACCAGCCAGGTTGAGTAATTCTCCAGATAGAGGAGATGGACAGCTAATGCCACCAGTGCAAACCACAGCTGCAGAACTCTAGAAGATTTCCTGCCATGCTTAGGTTTTTTTTTTTTAAGTTTTCTTTCTATTACCCGAGTTTATTCTTTCACGTATATTTTTTTCTTGCCATCCTGAAATGCAAATTTCAAACCAGTCTTTGAGGTGTAGGTGCACTGTGCCTGGTAAGAGAGACAACAGCTAAGCATTCCTGAGCAGAAAAGACTGCTAGACATTCTAGACATACAAGGCTGAGTTATTAAGGCTTAATTCTGATCTTTGGCACTGAGAATATCCCATACCAGGAGATGAAGGAGAAAGTTTCTTTGGGAAAGCAATCTATCAAGGTGAATTTAGAATCTGTAAATAATTCATACCCTTTCACTATAATCACTTATGTAAAAAAAAAAGTCATCAGCGATATTAGATAGGAGGGAAAACCCCATATGTATAAGTGTTTATTTTGAAACTTGTCTGAATAGCAGAAAGTAGATAACAATCATAATGTCCAATAACAGGGAATGTTTAAGTAATGTAGAGTATACCACTTTATTGGCGAGGGGGTGGTTATTAAGTAGTTAGAATAAAGAGTTTCCAGTAACAGTAAAATGTTTAGGACGCATTTTGACATAAAAATCGCAACATAGGGTTTTAGATTGCTATGTAGTGATATCAAAGCTATATTTTTTCACATCCATTTAGTGCTTTTAAGATTCTGAAAGAGTTTCACCTGCATTACTTGATTTTGAGATTCATGAAGGCCCTTAATAAAGGGATGAGGAATTCCATTCTAAGCGTGAAGAGACTGAGGTTAGCTAAGGTTGATGTATCTGATAACTAAGAATTTCTGTTGCATAGGAAATATGGTAACAGGCGATTGATCACCAAAGCTCTCTAAAATGCATTGACATTGTTTATGCTAGAAGTCACTTAGGGAACTTTGAGCAAGCAGGCTGTCTCTCCTCTTCCATTCTCTCTGTGAGGACTCCCACAGATGGAATTAAAGTAACAATTCTCCACAAGGCTCTGTTGCTTTCACTCGAATATGGCTGCATCCAGAAATGGGTTCTTGCTACAATATGTGAAATATTTCTGCTCAGGGACCCTCGATGTTTATTCTCGTAGACTCTGACTTTAGCAGTAAGGAACAGGGAAGAGACAGCACAAAGGCAATGTGGCATTTAACACTTTGTGCAACAACCCACTCCATGAATATCACACACACAGCTATCTGGAATTTCCTAACTTAACCAGCTCTTTAAATTCTGTTTGAGCCACATCATAAACTCCCTGCTTAGGATGACATGACACTATATTTAGAAAACCCAAAAGACTCTAGAAACAATAGATTCATAAAGCAGAGTAGCAGACTACAAAATTAACACGCAAAAATCAATGGCCTTCTTATACACAAGTAATAATAGAGAATATATTTATACACACACATATATATGTGTATGTATATATATAAATATATATATATATGTTAAGCAATTGCATTCACAATAGTACCTCAAAAACTCAAAAACCTTGGGGTCAATTTAACTAAAGAAGTAAAGGACCTATACAAAGACAACTACAAAACACTGCTTCAAGAAATAAGAGGGCACAAGGTAATGGAGAAGAGTACCCTGTTTATGGATTGGGAGTATTAACATCATTAAAATGACAATGCTCTCCAAAGCATTGTACAGATTTAATGCAATTCCTCTAAGAAAACTCATGACATTCTTCAAAGAAGTGAATAAAACACTACTGAAATTCATTTGGAACAATAAATACCCAAGAATAGCTAAAGTAACCCTTAGGTAAAAGAGGGGGGGGGCTTCACTTTCCCCAACTTTAAATTGTATTACAAAGCCATAATAATTAAAACAGCATGTTACTGGAATAAAGACAGACCCTTATCAATGGAATAGACTTGAGTATTCAGAGACTGACCCCAGACATACAATCAATTAATCTTTGATAATGAGGCAAGAAACGCAAAATGGAGCAAGGAAAGTCTCTTCAACAAGTGGTGATGGGACAACTGGTCAGTCATGTGCACAAAAGTGAACTCAGACCTCTGTCTAATACCATGCACAAAGGTCAAAGCCAAATGGATTAAAGGCCTTGATATGAGACCTGAAACTATAAGATATATAGAAAAAAACATAGGCAAAGCACTCCATAATATTGAGACTAACGGCATATTCAAGGAGGGAATAACACTGTCCAAACAAGTAGAAGCAGAAATAAATAAATGGGACTACATAAAACTGAAAGACTTCTGCATCTCAAAGGAAACCGTGACCAGGATACAAAGGCCACCCACAGAAGGAGGAAAAACTATTCAACCAATATCCATCAGATAAGGAGCTAATATCTAAGATTTACAAGGTACTGACAGAACTAACAAGAAAAAAATTAAACACCATCAAAAAATAGGGAGAACAAATGAACAGACATTTTCTCAAAGAAGAAATACAGGATGGCCAAAAGACACATGAAAAATTTCTCCACATCACTAATAATCAAGGAGATGCAAATTAAAGCAACAATGAGGTATCATCTCACACCACAGAGACTGGCACACACCACAAAGAACAAGAACAATCAGTGCTGTGGGGATATGGGGAGAAAGGAACTCTCATACACTGCTGGTGGGAATGCCTTTCTCGAAAACAAGATTAATATTCCTCAAAAAATTGGAAATTGAGCTCCCATATGATCCAGAAATACCATTCCTAGAGATATACCCTAGGAACACAAAATCACAATACAAGAATGCCTCTGCACTCCTATGTTCATTGCAACTCTATAATAATCAGAAACTGGAAACAACCCTGGTGCCTGACAATAGATGAGTGGCTAAAGAAAACAGTGGTACATCTACACAATATACTACGCAGCAATAAGGAAAAAACAAAGTCATGAACTTTGCCTATTCATGGATTGACATGGAGATGACTGTGCTGAATGAAATGAGTCAGAGGGAAGAGAGACAGACATAGACAAGTCTCATTCATCTGTGAGATGTAAGAAAAATAAAAGACATATAGTAGTAATTCTCAGAAACAACAGATAAGAGGGGTGAAAGGACCAGCCCATGGTATGAGACTAACCACAAAAAGTGTTGAGTGCAGTTAAATAACTACACTAACAACTACCATGACAATGATAGTGTGTGTGTGTGTGTGTGTGTGTGTGTGTGTGTGTGTGAGAGAGAGAGAGAGAGAGAGAGAGAGAGAGAGAGAGAGAAATAGAATGCCTGTCCTGAAGACAGGCAGGTAGTGAGAAAGAAGAGAAATGGGGGCTTTAGTGGTGGTAAAGTTTCACTGGTGAAGAGGGGTGTACATTTTATGACTGAAAACCAATTACAAACATGTTTATTACCACAGTGCTTAAATAAAGAAATAATTAATGAAAATAAATTCTCTGCTTGAGCTGCATCATATAGCTCCCTATTCCCTAGACTTACCTCCTTTGCCCCACCTTCATAGCTTAAGCTTTCCTCCTGCTCAGAGTTTTCTTCCTAAATTCTAAATTTAGGAGGAATCTCTCCAAGAAGCTTCTCCCTCCAAGGTCAGATGAATGGAAGCTTTGTTGGTATAGTCAGTTGCTCCATGTTCTGTCCTCCAAACCTTCTATTACACCCCCTCTCTTTTTATGAAGCACATGATACTGGATGCATTTTCTTCTTTCCCACAAGATCAGAAAACACACATTTCCACTGAATCCTTACAAAGGTGTCAAAGATACAGTATTTTGAATCCTGATTTTAGAAATGAGAAATGGGTGCAAACAAATACTTAAAGGAAAAAAGTAAAGAAAGGGTGGGCTGGTAATTTAACTCACATCTATATGACTATTTGTTAGCTCTACTTAATACTCAATCAGGTATTAAGAGCTGAATTAATGAGTAAATGAATAAGTGATCAAAGTATCCTCTTGCGTGGATCTGGCACCCAACTTCTCTAGTGACACAGGACAATAGAACTCAGATGACAACTGTGATGATCTTCCAGGATTTCAGGTCACTGTGCATTTGGTAAATGTAATAACCAGATGGAGAGTGGCAGATGGAAATGAGTAGTTCAACTCCAGCAAGTTCACATGGACCTCCCAGTATAATTCCTGTCCTTGAGTTCCACAGGATGTTTTTATTTTCAGATGTTAATTTTTGTCTTCCACCACGGTAGAAATGAACTCAGCATCAACGTTTGAGGTCCACAGCTGTGCTGTGTTAGCCTATTCTCCCAATATTGCTAAAACCAGACAGGACTTTCCAGATCATTGAAACCACTATTCCAGAGTCAAGAACTCCCTTCTCAGTTCTTGCCCAGTCCTTCTGGAATAATCTTAGGAGAAATAGTCTTAGGATAAAGCTTCAGAGTGGTTTTAACATGCCTCTCAAATATCTAAACGGTGGCAGGAAACAGCATCTTGTTACAAATTAACACGGTTTTGTTTTTCTTGTCCTCAATTTTACCATCTATTTATGGTAAAAAGCTAATATTTTATCATTTATAGATTCCCATTATGAATGCTTACATTCAAAGAGAAAAGAGAGTCAATGAGAAGCAAACTATTCTACAATAATAATTTGGAAGGCATGAATGAGTCAGACATGTACAGAGATAACCCAACAGCTGGAAATCTTAGATTCCTCTTCTGCAGGTGGAACAGAGGCCTGGAGAGGACAAGTGATTTGCCAGAAATCACCTAGCCAGCTTCTGCCTCAATTTTCCCCTTCCATAAGTGAACTTTCTATATTTATATTGTGATTATTAAAATGACCAATCCAAGGTATAAAGGGAATGGGAATACTGATGAAAAGAATGTGTTCTGAATGTCCAGCAGCAAAGAGAAGCCCAATGTTCTGGTAGGTTCAAGCAAAGTGGCCAGAACCTCAGTGGCATCATTGGCTGCTCATTGACAGAGAAGAATCCAGGCTGCAGGCCATTAGAGGCTTATAATAGGGAGGAACCATCATAGTTTATAACACATAGCACTAATAAAGACCACAAAGATACACCTAAGAGAGGAAAATGAGTCTATCTCTGTAAATAATCTGTGGCTTGCAAACAAAAACACGCCAGGAAAACCAACTGCAAATGCACTCCTAGAAAAGGAGACCAGATGTCCCTAGAATCTTTTTAATTAAATTGTGAGTCAATTGCAAGCCAGAGGGTGGTGAGGGGGGTGAAGGGAGTGGAATTTTGCTTTCTAAGACTGCCAGATGCAAAGTCCAATTTCCAGGATAATATATTCAGGGTAGAGGAGGCTTCCCAAAATTTAATTACATATTGCCTAGCAACTGAGGAGAAGAACAGGAATAAAGTAGGGGGACCTGGGGTGCTGTATTAAAGATATTGATGCCCCAGGTTGTCACATGAACACCAGGCTTCAATCAGAAGTCCTAGGAGGCAGTTTTGAGAATGCATACAGTCAGCCTCATTCTACTCTTTCCTTTGGGACCAAGCAATCCAACCACCGAGCATAATTAGGATTTTTCTTGCTTCTCTTTCCATAATGGCAGCATCTTTTTTCTTTTTGTCCAAAGTGTGTACAAATATTTTGTTACATTTATCTATGTAAAAATGTATAAGGTAGCAAGTAAAAATTCACTTGAAGAACCAATATTAACATCCCAGTGCATATATTCCCCGTACATTCCAATTGTTTATCTAATATCTTTGAACCCAAAGAAGATACTATTATAATATTCTACAATCTATAATCACCATTGAGGACAATATGATACCCTGCCATCACCAATATTATCACCCTTACCAAATTCTCTCACACTCATAATATTACGCCTTTACACCAAAGGTAATCTGTCACTTACTTGTCTTAATATCCTTACTTCATTTGGAATGAATTGTACATATTCTTATGTGTTCGATATTTGTGAGATTTATGCAACAGTTCTCTGTAGCTATATTTTAGAGTATACCAATGTATGATTTTTATAAGAGGTGACTTAATTATACATTCCAATATTGACCAATTTTTAGTTTGTCTTCACTATATGGAACTATGACAAATATAGATACCATAAGATTCCTTTTGAATACTTACTTGAAAAGGTGCTTCTCTTGGGTATATACATGATAGTAAAGTAGCCACATTTTTTAATTATTAGAACAAATGTACACCCCAATACCAGCTTATAAAAGTTCACAAATTTGGCCTTACTGGTATCTCCTTCCTTCCTTCCTTCCCTCCCTTCCCTCCTTCCATCTTTTCTTCCTTTTTTCCCTCCCTCCCTTCCCTCCCTTTCTTCCCTCCCTCCCTTCCCTCCTTCCTTCCTTCCATCCTTCCTTCTTTTTTCCCTCCCTCCCTTCCCTCCTTCTCTCTCTCCCACCCTTCCTCCTTCCTTCCTTCCTTCCTTCCTTATTTCATCCCTTCCTTCCTCCCTCCCTTCCTCCTTCCTTCCTTATTTCTCTTCATTTCTTCTCTCCCTCCCTTATTTCCTTCCCTCCTTCCCTTCTTCCTTGCTTCTTTCCCTCCCTCCTTTCCTCCCTCCCTCCCTTCCTTCCTTCCTTCCTTCCTTCCTTCCTTCCTTCCTTCCTTCCTTCCTTCCTTCCTTCCTTCAAGTTTCACACATTGAAGTGTTCTACTACTAAAGTACATCCAAACCTATCTATACCCTGCATTATTGTATACATAAAACAGTTGATCCCCTAAATCTACAGATGTAGAACAGAGCTTATAGATAAGGAAAAATAATTATTGTACTACTGTGAGGAGCAGGACTCCTACTATGCACATGTTTAAGGATAAACTGTATTCTGTATTTATATGTTCTGTGACTTAATTTCTATAGAGATGCTTGCTGTTCCAATTATATATTTTACTTATCTTTTTTTAATCTGATATGATTATTCCTAAGAAATAACTCCTAGGAATATTACTTGGGAAATCAAAGAGTATCCATATTTTAACTTTTTATAATTCAAGTTTCCTGAGATTTTTCATTAAGTTAATTTTCCAAACTTTGTAATTCTTCAGCAAATCCTGAAATTCCTCTTTCTTTGTGCTTCCTTGAACACACTCTAATGACCCTAAAAATTTTTTGGCCAAAGAATTGACCTTTATGCATCCTGGGTCAATTCAAGGTGGACTAGGTGAAGAAGTGAAGTCTTAAGATGTCATCAGGATGAAGATCACTATTTGCAAAATCTCTTCCAAAGCCTAAACAGGAGCCAGTGTCTGAAACATGCTTCTTGAATTTGTCAGAAATTCTTAATAGCATAGAGCAGGCACCTTGGGCCCAAAGAACATCATTCATCTCAATTCCAGTGATTTCTGAATGTGTGGCCTTTTGGACACATTGGTCTAGAGGGAATAAAAGAACATATAATGTGAAGAATGGCATGATATTTATTGAGACAATGCATGCCAGTTACTATTCTAGACATTGGTTTATCCAGAGATAATTAACAACTGGGGATAGAGACTGAGGAAAAACATTCTGTAAGGGAGATATGACATGTTAGGTGAGCACAGAGGGAACAAATGCAACAGAAAAGGCTTATCATAAAGGCGTATATTTGCTGCTGTATTTTTTACCAGACAGGCTGAGGATTATCCAGTTTTAAGTAGAATATGAATACCACCAACTGCTTTCTTTCCTTGTCAACTTCAGTATCCTGATGCCTGTACACTGATGCTTTATATGGGTGATCTCTTTGGACATTTACAATAACCTGAAATATTCATTTCCCACCAATTCTAAAATAGAGAATTAGACTCAGAGAATAAAATAAACTTTCCAAGGTTGTAAAACTAGTCAAGGAAAATGACTGAAAACCATCTCTGCCCAACTTAATAGAGCAAACTCCTGCTGCCATCCACAAGTCAAGAATGAAGAACAAAGCAAAAGCTCATTAGGCGGCTCTGAGCGTGGATACGGACATTACGACACAAGAGAAAGGGTGTTAATTTCCAATAGAGAAGCTGAGACCCCACAAGGGATATCACTGTCTTAGAGGATTGATCCAGGGATGTTTTGGAGACTTCTGTGAAGTCAGTTGCAGTCTCTATGACAACTGTCTGGAATTCCACTGTGATAGGTACAAAATTTCATTTTTCTACATCTGTTTCCTCCTACTCGGGGAACTTCGTGAGGTACAACTGGGACTTGGTAGACAAGAAAGTAAAAGAGGAGTATGAGCACCTTACTGCACCAGGAATCTGGCACTGACATCAGTTCTGGCAGTAGAAACAGTTCTGACACCTTTTGCTTGTGGAGAGCAATGTTAATGGCTTCTTCTCAAGATGTCTTATACACATAACAAAAGGCAGAGCTGATACTTGAGCATGTGGTTTCAATGTGAGAATATTCTAATACTGTAAAGTATTAAATCTATTTGTTTTAAGCAATACCCAGAATATTTTTCCTCTAAGTTCTGAAAGTACTATTGTTAGCATTGCATTTATATATACATTACATTTCATTTGTTCATTGTTTATATATCTATGTAGATAAATGGCAAACATTTCAGGCTTATGAGCCATATGGTCACTGTCACAAGAGCTCCACTCTTGCCATTGTAAAAGCAGACTTCAATGATATGTAAATTATTGGGTGTATTATGTTCCAATAAAACATAATTTTCTAAAGTAAACTGCATGGGACATTGGATAGTCACATGAAAGAGAATGAAGCTAAACTCAATAATAAAAAGTATATTCAAACTAGGATAAAGACTTAAATGTAAGGGCTGAAGTTAAAATGTTAAGATAAGAACATGCATAAAATCTCCATGACCCCAAATTAGGCAATGTATTTAAGATATGACACCAATGTACAAACAACAAAAGAACAAAATTGTACTCTATCAAAATTAAGGCCTTTGTGCTGCAAAGAACAAAATGTAAAAATGAAAAGATAACACGTGGTAGGAGAATATGTCTGCAAGCCAAGTATCTGATAAGGGATTTATATTCAAAAATATAAAAACATTTCCATGAAATAATAATAGCACAAACAACCCAACTTAAACATTGCTAAGCATGGAAACATAAAAATTCAAAAGATATTACTCCAAAAAAAGATACAGAAATGCCAACACATGGAAAGATGCTTAAGATCATTCAGCTATCAGGGAAGGCAAATCAAAACCCACGATGAGATTCTACTTTATATCCTCCAAGATGGCTTTTATAAAAAAGACAAAGACTAATAATGATGTGGCGCACTTGGAATCCTCCTAAAGTGTGGTAAATATTTTATATGCAAAGTGGCAGAGTCTGTCAATTCCTCACAAAGTTAAACATGGAGCTACTATATGTCTCAATAATTCCACTTTTAGATATCTATCCAAGAGGAATAAAAATTTATAAAATATAACAAGAATATTCATACTATATATCTTCATAATAACCAATAAGTAAAAATCCATATGTTTATTAACATATATATTAATAAATTCAATGTGGTACATCTATACAGTAGAATATTATCCAGTCAGAAAAAGTATGAAGTCTAGATACAAGTCATAATATAAGCACATCAATACAGCTGTGAGGAAAAGGTTCAATAAGAAAAGGGGATGACTGCTAAGGGGTTTTCTGGATAATGCACATTCCTGAAAATGATGTGGTTATACAGCAAGGGCTGTAATTTTCCAGGCCCTCATTTATAGTAGTCTGGATACCATACCAATTGTAGGAACACAGTTACTTCTCTGATGGTACATGTAGTTGAGTGGCAGGAATGGATATTTTGCACAGAATTTTTGGGTTTGTTTTGTTCTGTTTTTTGGGGGGGGGGTCACATCAGGTGGTATTCAGGGATTACTCCTGACTCTGCACACAGGAACTACTCCTGACAGACTCAGATATTAAACCCAGGTCAGCTCTATGTAAGGCAAGGGTCCTCCTCACTGTACTCCTCCTGTACTATCTCTGTACTATCCAGCCTTTAGAATTGTTTTTAATTAATACATCATAAGAACCCAAAATAGGTACTTTTTGGAGAAAAAATTGCAAGAGACAGAGAAAGGACAAGAGTAAGTAGAATCCATGGGCTACAATAAAGAATTCTGTTTATTTTGTGTTTTTGCTAAGTGCTTTATCCAAAGCTCTTCTTACTGCTGTCTGGAGAATAAGATGGGAGCAGGCAAGAATGGAGATAAACTAGGATGAAGGTGAGTGAATTGAGAGTGCTCTAGAGGGGTGAGACAGAGTTCATGAGGACGGAGGAGATCTGATAAGCCCAGAGAATAGAAAATCAAAATGACTCTCCAGTATTTTACTCAATTATCTAATAGAACAAATTGTACTTTTCTGTAGAAACTTTTTTGGAACAGTTGTTTCAAGGGAGAATCCCAGGTCTGTGCACCTTAGAAATTAGAAATGCCAATTTATCAATTCTCATGTATCTTAGACCTAAAAGATCTGGTACCAAACTCTCATAACTGTACTTCCTTCTCTGTTAGTATTTTCCTAACACTAGTAACCTCTTTGGAGGCTGGAAGGGTTGGAGAAAATAACTATGGTCTTAGACCATAGTTCTTAGACCAGTGCTTGGCATTGCAAGCTCAATAGAAAAGTAAATAAAAGATGCTCAAGGAGACAAGGCCTTCCAGGAGCTTGCCAGAGAAAGGGAAAAGAATGGGTGATTAGAAAAGCAAGACCCTCTACACAGAGGCTGATCTGGCTGGCCCATGCCTGCTGGATCTTGGTTTTAGCCCACAAGAGAGGGTCTGTATGGAGCCATGGTTCAAAGTCCATCCCTGGAGTGAATACCAGATCCATCGGTTCTGGTGCCTCTGTCCCATCTTCCTACCTACCACTGAAATATAAACATTTTCTATGTAATTTTAAAGATTCTACAGGTCAACCACACAAAGTTCTCAGGTCAGGATTTCTACCAATGTATGTGTCAGTCTGCTTTAGAATCCAGGCTTGATGCTGGCTAACAGCAGAGGGCACAGTGCTGTCATTGACAAGAAGCTTCTCATAAAAGAAGTTGTCATCAAGCTATTCCTGATTTCTGCCATGTGCTTTGGCACACAGGAAACATTTTAAAAGGCCTTTGCTCTGCTCCATGAGGCAGCCATGAACCATCACTCCCAGAACAGCTCCTGAAGGCACAGCAAAGAATATCTCCTGAGGTCACACCAGCAGAGGTAGGCTGTCTCCGCCCATGAGGGGTAGAGTCAGACGAGTGCAGCTATTCTGCTTCACTTCGCGGCTGCACACATCTTCTAGCCAATGAACCCTAACTAACACGTACAAGCTGATAATGGGGATACAATGCAGGCCAACATCATGTATAGAGAATGAAGATGACAGCTCTGATGACCTGAAAAGTGCCAACTACCCTATTTAGCCACTCAGATAATTTTAGAGAAGAAATATAAAGGATCTGCATAGAAATGAAAATAGAAATGACACTAAATCTCATGATAATTACCCTTCTCAAAGTCAGTGAACTAAATGCACCTGTTATGCACAGAGTGGAAAAAATGGATCAAAAAGCTAAATTCAACATTCTGCTGCCTACAAGAAACATCTGAATAGTCAGAACAAACATAGACTCAAAAATCAAAGGTTGGAGGACAATCATCCAAGCAAACAACTCCCTTAAAAAAGCTGAAGTGGCTATATTAGTATTAGATGACACAAACTTTGAAAAGTTTTTGAAAAGACAAAGATGAACTTTCTTATAATATCTTTATTTAAACACCTTGATTACAAATGTGATTGTAGTGTATCATTCTTCAAGGGACAAAGATGAACATTTTTTAATAATTAAGGGAAATGTACAGCAGGAAGAAATCTCACTCTTACACAAATCCACCCAGTGAGGAACCAGCAAAATATTTAATACAATTGTTGACAAATCTGAAAGAAGACATCAAAAACAACACAATAATAGTGGGAGATATCAACACCACCCTGTCACCCCTTGATAGGTGGCATATAGATAGATAGATAGATAGATAGATAGATAGATAGATGATAGTGCAACACATTCTCAGAAAACTAGATACACATTCTTCTCCAATACACATGGGTCATTATCCAGAATAAACCACATTCTGGCCAATAAAATGTATCTCCATAAAATCAAGAGAATAGAAATTGTGCAAACTACCCTCTCAGATCACAAGACACTGAAATTAGAAGTGAACTACAAAAGAACATAGAAGAAAAACTTTAACACCTCAGAAATTAAACAGCTCACTACTGAACAACCAGTGAGCCAGAGATGAAATCAAAGAGGAAATTAAAAGATTCCTGGAAACAAATGCAAATGAAGACACAAATTATCAAAATTTGTGGGACACAGCAAAAGAGGTACTAAAAGGAAAATGCATAGCTTTGCAAGCACTTATCAGAAAGAGCACGCATCAGAAAGAAAGAAGGGACCTACATAAATAACTTAATGCCACAACTTGTAAAATTAAAAATGATCAACAAAATGAACCAAAAATAGGTAGGCAGAAGGAAAATTACAAATCTTAGAGCAGAAATCAATGAAGTGGAAATCCAAAAACAACATGAAAGATCAATGAAAGCAAAAGCTGGTTCTTTGAGAAATAAACAAGATAGATAAGCCACTACAAAACTCACAAATGAAGGGAGATATAGAAATTTAATAAACCAGACTATAAATGAAAAGTGGGAGATCACTACAGATACTATGAGTCAAACAGCAATCAGAGACTACTTTGAGAAAAATCTATGCCACAAAACATGAGAAGCTGTAAGAAATGGATAAATTCTTGGACTCATAATCTTCCACAGTAAATCAAGATGACCTAGCATATCTAAAGAGATTCTTTACTATGAAGGAAATTAAAATGGTAATCAAAAGTCTTTTGAAAAACAAAAGTCCAGGCCCAGATAGATTCACTAACAAATTCTTTCAAACTTTTCAAGAGAAACTACTACCAATCCCTTTCAGGATCTTTCAGGAAACTGAAGAAACAGAAACACTCCCAAATAATTTTTATGATACGAACATCTTCCTAATACCAAAACTAGATAGAGATGCTGCCAAAATCAAGCAAACAAACAAACAAACAAACAAAAAAACAGATAATTATCTATGATGAACACAAACGCAAAGATTCTCAATAAAATCCAAGCAAATAGGAGACTGTCACACATCACAAACAACAAGAACAATCAGTTCTGGTGGGGATGTGGGGAGAGAGGAACTCACATTCACTACTGGTGGAAATGCCATCTAGTCCAACCTTTACGGAAAACAATATGGAGATTCCTCAAAAAAATTGGAAATTAATCTTCCATATGATCCAGCTAGACCACTTCTAGGGATATACCCTAGGAATTCAAAAACACAATACAAATATGTCTTCTGCACACCTATATTCATTGCATCACTGTTTACAATAGCCATAATATGGAAACAACCCAGATGCCTGACAACAGATGAGTGCCTAAAGAAAATGTGGTACATACATACAATGAAATACTATGCAGCCATTAAAAATGAAGTCATGAATTTTTCTATACATGGATGGACATGGAAACTAGTATGCTGAGTTAAATAAGTCAATAAGGAATATAGACATAGAATAGTCTCACTCATCTGAGATTTAAGAAAAATAAAAGACATTATTGTACTAATACCCAGAGATAATAGAGATGAGGGCTAGACAGATCAGCCCATGATATGAAGCTTAGCACAAAGAGTGGTAAGTGCAATTAGAGAAATAACTACACTAACAACTATCATGACAATGGTAGTGAGAGAGAAATAGAATGATTGTTTAGAATACAAGCAAGGGTCTGGGGGAGCAGGTAAATGGGGCAGCATTGGTGGTGTGAAAGTTGCACTAGTGAAGGAGGGTGTTCTTTTTATAACTGAAAACCAACTACAAACTTGTTTGTAATTATGGTGCTTAAATAAAAATATTATTTTACAAAAGACTGGCTATTCTTGTGCATGACACGATCACATGCAGCCATAGTTACCTCCTGCTCTCCCTTCCCTGAGACTGTTGAGTACCCACTATTCTATCAGAGCCCCCTCTCCCATCCAATGAGGCTGGGGACAAGATTCTGTCTCAAAAGGGCTGCATCTTCATGGCCCTATTAGGAGGACCTTGTTGACTGGGACACTTTTTGTGGGTGGGGACTCTCAATTGCCTTAGTTGACTCAGAGAGGATAGTGGGTGAGACAGTGGCAAGTCCCCAGTCAGACTAATTAAATGTGCTCTATAAAAAGAAGCTATTTTGGGCAGCACTTGATGAAATAACACTGGTGAATACTAATTGATGACAGCCAGGCAGGGGGATGGCCCAAGCATACCCAGTTCTGCCTCTCCCCATGTCAACATTAGCCTCTTTTCTTTGGTTTAGCTGGTGTTTCCAACTTCCAGGATGAAAAATCTGGGAGAGAAGGCTGAATGAGCAGTCAACAATGGGAAAAGAAGAGCAGGCAGGATGTGTGTGTGCCTGATGGTCTTTCTACACCTTTGTTTAAGCATCCTCAAGGGCAGCCTTTTATGTAGGAAAAAGATTGATAAGGGTGTTTGTGCTCTCAAAGCTCTGATAGAGAATACAATTTTTGTTGTTTTTGTTTGGAGGCCTCATCCAGCCTTGTTTAAGGGTTACTCCAAGCCCTGCATTCAAAAATTATTCCTGGCAGGCTTGGGTATCATATAAGATGCCAAGGATTCTACCCAGATTACCTACAGACAACACAAGTGCCCTACCTGCTATACTATCACTTGGGCCCCCAGAATTTAGCTTCTGAATTCTAAGGAGGGAGGGAAGATGGCCTGCAAAGAGGGAGGCTGATGCATAATGCATGGTTGGAGGCAAAGATAAACAATCCGTGGCTGGCTCTGATGAGCTGCCAGACAGGCAATAGGAAAAAGCTGGGTGCTGACTCACAGCAAAGGGGGTGGTTAGTCTGTCAGCTGTACCCACCTCTGGGTGGCATGAGGGTTTCAAGCTGAGTCACACTCTACAAAGGGAGAGAAGGGAGCTTGGACCTCAGTGGGAACCAGAAAGGGAAACCATGTTCCTAGTGAGTCATGCTGTTCTGGGGCCCTACTGCCCTATCACTTGCAGGTTTAGTTCCTTCTCTAGTTCCTGTCTGCAGCACCCTATGGGCGACTGGTCTAGACCAATAGATCTCATTAGGAAAGCATTGGGGGAGGCTCCTCCCACCCCAAGCAGAGATGTGAGGCCTTTTGTGTCTTACTTACCTCACAGAAACCTCAAAGCCAAGCCTGGGAATTTTGGAGATGGATCTGAACCCAGGAGTGGGATGAATTTACAAGAGCCATGGAGGTCAGGGACAGAGGGAAGCCAAGATCCTACAGAAACTCAGAAACAACAGTCAGTGAGATAGGCAGAGAAGAGCTGTGGAAACCCAGATAAGGGAGCAAGAGAGATGGATAGGTTGGCTCAATTATTAATTCACTCACTCATCTACCAGTACATCGTTATTGAGCTCTATCAATTAGGCTCTGGGAATGCAGAGGTTGAGATGACAGGCATTGTAGTGGGAAATGATAACATGCAAGCAAGTCAAATGCAAGTTTATTTTGGAAGGAGAATAATGTGATCAACTGTGTAAAAGACGTACTTAAGTTATAATCTGGAAAGGCACCACTGCATAGGATTCACTCAATAGAATGAAAATTTGGACTCCGTGATCTGGGGCAGAACACATAGAAAAGATGAATACAAGACCATGGTCAACCAGTAAGGTTTATGTAGCTGGAAAGAAGGGATAGAAGAGAGTGGAAGGAGAGGGAAAGTGCTAGCAGGACACATTATATGGGCATAGTGACAGGCTTTTCAGGTATGTGAGCTCTGTCCAGAAGGATAGATCCCAAGGATGGACTAGGTGGATATAAATATATATATATGTGTGTGTATGTAGGAATATGTATGCATATATATCCAGATATACATATATATTCATATAAACACATATCCAGAGCCTACAAGCTAGCCTCCAAGTAATTGGGACACAAAAATACTTTGAGATAAAGGTACACAAAAATGTTCATGAAATGCCATGTATGTTGGATATACATGCACATTGTCCCTCTTACTAATTAGGACACATTTTGTTGTAAATGAGATCAATATAATACAGAGGGATATGTCCAAATGGGGAGTGTTGGGATTCGACTTCTGACCTGAACTCATGATCTCAACCACCTGTCATGCAGATCACATGGAAGATCCTGCATCTGGACTTGTGCTTCTGACAGTTGAAGACAGGGCTGGCAGTTCCTGTGCCATCACAATACTGTTTGACCATGGGGTTTCTTAACTTCTCTGAGCCTTCTAATCTGTAAAATGAGTTCTAATATGAATTTTGATCTTATAAAGACTCTTTTTGGGGGGCATTCAGGGGTTACTCCTGGCTCTGTACTTAGAAATTGCTTCTGGCAGGCACGGGGCACAATATGGGATGCCAGGATTCAAACCACCATCTGTCCTGGATTTGTGTGCAAAGCAAACACCTTACAACTGTGCTATCTCTCTGGCCCCTTATAAAGACTCTTAAACCAATGAAAGGGTAATGGCACAGACAGAAGCACCTGGAGCTTTAAAACCTTTTTTAGAGAAGGATCCAAGCCCAGTATTCCCTAACCCAATCTGAGAGCCACCTTGCCCCCTTCTGCTCCCACAAAAGACTAGGAGAATCCTAACTGTCCACAATATCCTCTGAGAGCAGATAGTAAGTGTTATCTTGGGAAAAGTAGTATCTGGTTCAAGCTCCCTCTCTCTGGCCCTGGCAGTTGGGATGAAATGCCTTGACCATGACTATGTCCTAACTAGGCAACTGGCTTCCCCTACTTGGCTAGTTCTTGTTTGTCCTCTTTCAGGCTGGATCCTGTCGATGGTTATTCTGCCTCTGAGACTTTCTCATTCAGAACCTGGACACCAGGGAGAGATTGGCTACAGTTCTTTGGCTTTTCCTAGTTCTAATGTCAATCACAGTGCACTTTACAGGCTTTGCCCCACTGCCAGGATTTGATTGATGAGAACATCTACAATGCTTAATGACAGGAGACAATGAAGCCTCTGCCAGATTTGGCCAAGCCCCACTGGCTTCAAGAATCTCTTGCCGCACATCCCACACCCTTCTGTGAGCTGACCATGGTGCAAGAAGGGTGGGAGGACTTAGGCCTCTGCTCCAAGCGGGGCTGCAGATAAGTTATAGAACACAGGTATCTGGACAGCAGACAGATAATAAATATGATGTTTTTGTATTAGCATATCCCAAATATGACCTAGGGGTTACTAAAGATGATCTGTCATAAATATTCACATATGAAGCCTTCATATGATAATCTCTCCTAGTATTCCAGCTTTTCAATATCTCAAGCTGTCCCCCAAGACCTGGGCTCCCTCCACAAAGACCTTTGTCATAATTTTGCCCAATGCTGTGTGTTCACATACCCTATTCTAGCTGCCTGCAGTTCCTCATGGTGGATGCAAGTTGGCTGCTGATGCTATTATTTTGGGGGGTGGGGAGACACATCTGGCTATGCTCAGAGGTTACTCCTGGCTTTGCATTTGGGAATTATTCCTGGTGATCTTGGGGACTATATAGGATTCTGGGGGTCTAACCCAGGTCTACTACATGAAAGGCAATTGCCTCTCATACTATCTTTCTGGCCTCTGATACATGCTCTTCAGCTAACTCTTGCCTCCTTTATCACCAGAAAGAGCACTGGCTACCGGTCTTATGTCTTTTTCCCCATGCCTTTTCTATTCTATTAAAATCACCATCCTTCACTTTGTCCTATGTCAATTTCTAGTAACAGCTAGTCTTGTTGACAGTTTTGTTCTATTTGGGGTCCCAAACACTACTCTTGACAATACTTGGTCAATGGAGTGAGTGGGTATAAATATGAGTACCAGGAAACACCAGGGCCACTCAGGTGTTGCTCAAGGCTACACTTGGCAATGCTCTGAAGGTCACATAGTATCAGTGGTCAAACCCAAATCTGTTTCATATAAGGCATACAACTGACATGCATCTTAAACCAGCCTACTCATATCTTCCAACGTAGTTCCAAAATGGCAGGAATTATGCATTCAAATCAGTGTCTGCTCTACTCTCCACCACCTAGTCAGAGAAAGATGCTTAGTAAATATTTATTGATTAAACAAAATGAATAGAAAATAGAGATTGACTAAAGAGCCTTCTGAAGTTTATTATTACCATCATCATCATCATCATTAACTGTTGATCCACAAAATGGAAATTCTCTGTAGAAATAAGCGGTGGTTTTCAAAATGCTGTGGATTGCTTTTGCAACCACCTCCTGGGCCCCTCACAAGTGTATAGCCACATATATAGACACACCTATAGTAGGTGGTTCACTTTTAGAGACCTAGAGTAAAAGAAATCCTAGAAGAGAGAGAAAGAAAAAATGAAGGAAGTTTTCATGCAGCTGAGACTGTGAGCCATTTGGAATAGCATTCTCAGCTTCTAAGAAAGCTCTCCTTGGCTTGACAAGATACCTTTGCCTTTGGTAGCTGGCCTAGGCATGTTCCTTTTTCTCCTAGAGCTTTATTCTCTTTAACCCTGAATAATACTGGCTGAGCCTAGTGCAAAAGTTGGGGTTGCTAAAGCTATCTGGCCTACAAGAAAATTAATAACTAAATAGATTTTTATATTTTTAAATAATCCCCTTGAAAGGATTGGATGAACATTTTAATCCCAGATTTTCTCCTATCACTCCACAAAGGACTCATCAATCCAGTATAAATCAAATCCTTGGGTGATTACAAAGAGGAAAAAAGTGCTTAAATCAGAGAGAGAGAGAGAGAGAGAGAGAGAGAGAGAGAGAGAGAGAATTACATGGTGAAATTTTAAAAGATTCTGTTTTCTAGACTGACCCTGAATTAAAATAGGTTTAATAGAACTATTTAAAATAATATATAATATATTAATATAATAATTTCTCTGTCTTCTATTCTGTAAAATGGGACTGCAGCTATGATTGCCCCTAATTACAGGGTTGCAATGAGGGATACAAGAACAGGAAATGTTGGCTCACTCTGTTCCATGAGAAAGAAGAGTGGTGTAGAAGATCTGTATTCTCCACTGGGAAGGTCCTGGGGTGCTTTCACTCTGGAAAATGCCCAGTGGGTGCCTGAGGCACCAGATTACTTTGTATTTGACATATATTTGAGAAAACAAGACTGACAAGCTCTTTCAAACCAGAAGTCCTGCTGCCAAGCCTTAATAATAAACAAGATATCAATACTAATCCTAGTACTTCAGTCATTTCTATTGTTGGTCTTCTTTTCTATTGACTACTTAGCAGGGGCCAGTGTTTGATTGCAAGAGTTCCCTCATTTTAGCAACTCTATCCCCATTATACAGATGAAGAAAGCAAATCAATAGCATGCCAAGGTCTCACCAATCAAAAAGCAATATAGTCCCTTTCTTCATCAGAGAGCTCATTTTCTGATGCACTGGATATCTTATTCCCTTTAGTTTTATTAAGTGTTTACTGAAAAGCACCTACTCTTTGGCAGTGCCTAGGAGAGGGGTGTATAAAGTATACAGTCCCCATCAGAGTTCAGTCCAGCTTTGAGTCCAGCTTCTGCTACCTTATTTGCGTTTTGAACCAGTCTGCTCTTTATGCTTATTTGAATCGACAAGAATCAGGACTGGTCCAGCCCCACAGCCAAACTGGTGTCTGAGGAGTTTGTCATAATTGCAAATTGCTGCAGAATTGATTCTCCATGCATACATGTTGAGAACTGTGACTTCCCTTGAAACATACCCATTATCAGGTAATTCATGCATAGAGGCTGGGATATGAATTTCACATCAATCCAGGTTATTTCTGCTTTCCCAAGTTTGAGAGCATAACAAAAGTTCAGGAATGAGTGTTCTGCCACAGCAAACACTAAATCATGTCTCTGCATATGAAGAGAGGAAGTCATTACTAGTGATGCCAAGGTCATTTCTTGATTATTTTTATTCCTTCCCCTGATTCTTATAACAATATACTGCATCTGCATAGTAAAGAACACTTTGATAAGTGAATAAAGAAATTAATGATACAACCACTGAAATAGGGTTGATTGGCTCCAAATAAAGAATACAGTCTTAGCTTCTTTCTCTTTCTGTTTACTACATAAATGATTTGTACCTGGAAGAATTTGGAAGAGTATTATGTAGTTGCTTTACTGTAAAGGTTGAATCAAGTCAGAGCAAATGGATTAGCAGCTTCATCAGGTATGGAAAGTCACACTTCCCTTTTTACACAGCATCTGAACTGTCTCTTCCCTTCCTCTGTCTTCATAACCATCACTCCCACACAGAAAAGTCCCAGATCTGTTCTATCCCTATAATCTTTCCTCTCAGCTCCAGTGCACATGTCAACTTGCCTTTTGGTCATATGAGCAGGAGTCATAATCCAGTGGCCCATAATGAGGAATTTTTATCAAGCTAGAGGTCCCATGGACTCCCTCCTAAGAACAAGGCTTGAGACATAAGACTTGGGACAGCATTCACCCCACCCTCACCCCCACAAATAATAAAGCATCCTGTATATTCTGTATGGAATGAGTCATTATTTTGATCAAATAATAACAAAAGCTCAGATAAAAATTTGTATACATTTTAATTCTCATATTTTATGTTCTCAGCACTATATTGATTGCAATAACCAAATTTAATTTCACTTACAGCTGAGAAAAATGTTCAAATAGGTAAAGTTATTTGTGGTCAGTAATAATAGTCCTTAATAACTATATATTTAATTGGGATTCATATTCAGAAAGTCTGGTTCTAAAACCCAGAGAACATCCACAAAAATCTCCTTATCCCAGGGTAGCCATCTCTGCTTTCTTCTGGCCATTAATTTCAAGTCATCATACCATCTGGACTTCTTTACCCTCTAGCCAAAGATTATGTGTGGGATAAATTCTTGGACTCTTATAATCTTTCATAATTATATCAAGATGATCTAGCATATCTAAACAGATCCATCACTATTAAAGACATTAAAATGGTAATCAAAAGTCTTTCCAAAAACAAAAGCCCCAGCCCAGATGGATTCACTAATGAATTCTTTCAAACCTTTCAGTAGGAACTACTACCAATCCCTTTCAGGCTCTTTCAGGAAACTGAAGAAACAGAAACACTCCCAAATAGTTTTTGTGAGGCTACCACCACCCTGATACCAAAACCAGACAGAGATACAAAAAAAGAAAAAAGAAAAGAAAGAAGAAAGAAAGAAAGAAAGAAAGAAAGAAAGAAAGAAAGAAAGAAAGAAAGAAAGAAAGAAAGAAAGAAAGAAAGAAGAAAGAAAGAAAGAAAGGAAAGAAAGAAAGAAAGAAAGAAAGAAAGAAAGAAAGAAAGAAAGAAAGAAAGAAAGAAAGAAAGAAAGAAAGAAAGAAAACTACAGAGCAATATCCCTGATGAACACAGATACAAAGATCCTCAACAAAATTCTGGCAAATAGGATCCAACACCTCAACAAGAAGGTCATATACCACGACCAAGTAAATTTATTCTAAAAATGCAAAGATTGTTTAACATATGTAAATTAATAAACATAATATACCATATCAACAAAAGAAAAATTAAAACAATATGATCATATCAAGAGATTCAGGGAAAGCATTAGATAAGATCCAACACCCATTCATGATAAAAACTCTCAACAAGATGGGAATAGAAGGAACTTTTCTCAATATGGTCAAGGCCATCTATCACAAGCCAATGGCATATATTATTCTTAATAGAGATAAACTAAAAGCCTTTCCTCTAAAATCTGGTACAAAACAAGGCTGCCCCTCTCACCACTCCTAGTTAACATAGTACTGGAAGTATTTGCCATAGCAATTAGAAAAGAAAAAGATATCAAGGGCATCCAGATAAGAAAGGAAAAAGTCAAGCTCTCACTGTTTGCAGATGACAGGCTACTATATTTAGAAAACCCTAATGATGCTACCAAAAAACTTCTGGAAACAATAGATTCATATAGCAAAGTGGCAGGCTACAAAATTCACACTCAAAATTTAATGGCCTTTTTTTTGTTATTGTTTTGGGGCCACACCCAGTGATGCTAAGGGGTTACTCCTGGCTATGCACTCAGAAATCTCTCCTGGCTTGCGGGACCATATGGGATGCATGGGAGTCAAACTGCAGTCCGTCCTAGGCTAGTGCAGGCAAGGCAGATGCCTTACTGCTTGCTCCATCGATCTGGCCCCTCAATGGCTTTCTTATACACAGAGAAGAAGTGGATATAAAAAAAACAATCCCATTCACAATAGTGCCACAGAAACTCAAATACCTTGGAGTCAACTTAACTTAATAAATAAAGAACCTATACAAAGAAAACTACAAAACACCGCTTCAAGAAACAAAAGAGGACACAAGGAAATGGAGACACATATCCTGTTCATGGATTGGAAGGATTGGCATCATTAAAATGGCAATACTCCACTAAGCATTGTATAGCTTTAGTGCATTTCCTTCAAGGATACCCATGACACTCTTCAAAGAAGTGGATCAAACACTCCTGAAATTCTTTTGGAACAATAATCATTCATGAATAGCTAAGGCAAACCTTGAGAAAAAGAAGATGGTAGCCATCCCTTTCCCCAACTTTAAAATGTACTACAAAACAATAGTCATTAAAACAGCAACATATTAGAAAAAAAAACCATCATATCAATGGAATAGATGAGTATTCAGAGAGTGTTTCCCAAACATAAAATCAATTAATCTTTGATAAAGGGGCAAGAAACGCAAAGTGGAGGCCAGAGAGATAGCACAGTGGTAGGGTATTTGTCTTGCAAGCACTGATCCAGGATGGACGGTGGTTTGAATCTCCCTCATGCCTGCCAGGAGCGATTTCTGAGCACAAAGCAAGGAATAACCCGAGTGCTGCCGTGTGTGACTGAAAAATCAAAAAAAAAAAAAAAAAACGCAAAATGGAGCAAGTAGTGTTGGGACAACTGGTCAGCCACATGCAAAAAAAGTGAACTTGGACCTCCATAAGCACCATAAACAAAGAAAAATCCAAATTAATTAAATACCTTGATATCAGATCTGAAACCATAAGTTATATAGAAGAACAAATAGGTAAAACATTCCATGACATTGAGACTAAAGGCATTTTCACAAGGAAACGTCACTGTCCAAACAAGTGAAAGCAGAAATAACCAAATGGGACTATATTAAGCTGAGAAGTTTTTGCACTTTAAAGAAAATAGTGATTAGATTACAAAAGCTACCCAGAGAATGGGAGAAACTATTCATTCAATACCCATCAGATAAAGGGCTAATATCTAAGATATACAAGATATTGGCAGAACTGAATAAGATAAAAATAAACATCTAACCTCATTAAAAAATGGAGAGAAGAAATAAACAGACACTTCCCCAAAGAAGAAATACAAATGGCCAAAGATAGATGAAAAAATGCTCCTACATCACTAATCATCAAGAAGATACAAATCAAAACAACAATGAAGGTACCATCTCATGCCACAGAGACTGGCAAACAACACAAAGAACAAGAACAACCAATGCTGGTGGGTAATGTGAGGAGAAAGGAACTCTCATTCACTAATGGTGGTTAATGCCATTGGTCCAGCCTTACTGGAAAACAATATGAAGATTCCTCAAAAACCTGGAAATTGAACACCTATATAATCCAGCTATACCACTCCTAGGAATATACCCTAGGAACACAAAAAACACAATACAAAACAATGCCTTCTGTGCACCTATATTCATTTCAGTGCTATTTACAAAAGCCAGAATCTAAAAACAACCCATTTGTCCAACAGATGAGTGGCTAAAGAAACTGTGGTACATATAAACAATGGAATACTATGCAGCCATCAGGAAAAATGAAGTAATGAATTTTCCTATAAGTGAATTGGAATGGAAACTATTAAGTGAATGACACATAATAGTCTCACTCACCTGTGGATTTAAGAAAAAAGACATTATTGTAATAATACTCAGAGACAATAGTGTTCTTTTTTTATAACTGAAATCTAGCTACAAACATGTTTGTAATAATGGTATTTAAATAAATATCTTATTTTTAAAAATGGCATTACTTCCCAAAGCACTGTAGAAATTTAATTCAAACCCTATATGAATGCACATTTAAAAAAAAATTGTGGCCAACAGGGAACTGGAAAAAAGTTGGAATGGAGAAAAACCTATATTTTCTCCTTCCCAGTCTCATTCTATTACAAGTTTAGTGAGATGAATTGTATGTGACACATTCTCCATGTCTGAAATGCCCATCTTTCTCCTTCAGGCCCAGGAGCAGTAATGATTCCCCACTGTTATTGTTATTTTTTTGGGTGCTCCACCAAAGACATTGCTTCTAGCATCCCTGTTACATGTCTAGTACTCTCTTACTTCTCCTTTAGATTACAGAGTTCAATGTCATCAATGCCCCCCCCCCCAATTACATCTGCTACCATTAAAAATCCCAAATTTTAAGCATCTCTATTTTTTTTATTTTTCGGCCACACCTGTTTGATGCTCAGGGGTTACTCCTGGCTAAGTGCTCAGAAATCGCCCCTGGCTTGGGGGGACCATATGGGACACTGGGGGATCGAACGCGGTCCTGATTTTTGGCTAGCGCTTGCAAGGCAGACACCTTACCTCTAGCGCCACCTCGCCGGCCCCCTTAAGCATCTCTAGTACCTTGTTATTTTTCTCTATTCCTATTGCTCTGTCTTACACCACCACCATTAGCTTCCTGCCTAGCCTTCTACACACTAGACTTTAGACCTGACTTCATGTTAAAACTATCAGAATCCTCCACACTTAAATGATCTCTACACTTCTGCCTGTCTCTTCAAAACTCTTTAGGGGACTGAGCAGCAATACAGAGATTAAAAGGTTTGCCTTGCAAGCAACTAATTCAAATGAGTCCCTAGCACCACATCATGTTTTGAAATTTTCTAGGTGAATCTTAGTGGGCAGGTTCCCCAGGACTATCAGAGTGGTCTGAGTAATTTCTAGCATCGCAAGCAGCATTAAATCCTTAAATTTTTGCATTAAACTGTTGGCTGAGTATCACCATGGTATGGAGAAGGCCTGGCCTCCTGATCATCATTTGGGAGACAACTTCTAACATTTGTTGTTGTTTTTTGGTCACACCATGCAACACTCAAGTATTACTCCTGGCTCTGCACTCAGGAATTACTACTGGTAGGCTCAGGGTATATATGGGATGCTGGGAATTGAACCCTGGTAGGCTGTGTGCAAGGCAAACACTCTACCCACTATGCTATCATTCTGGCTCAACCTCTAATTTTTTAAAACCTTCAATGATTTCCTAAAACCTGCAAATTGAGAACAAATTTCTAGGTTTAGAGAAGCCCTTATTTGTTTTTGTGTTTCTCCATGGGACATCAATATTCAACATATATTGTGCTGAATGAAGAAAGTACTATGTACAAAGTTCCAAAAGGTGTACAGCACAGGAATACAGGGCCACAGACAAAGAATCCTCAAACATTTTATCATCTCAACCAACATTGTAATTTGAGTAAGCAGCATGGAAAACACTGGACTCATCTATTTCACCCTTGTTCCTGCCTTGACAGTTCCCTTGTTGCATAAACACAATAGAGGTTCAGGGCCGCAGTTTATGTCCGGCCCTCCCTTCCTCCCTCCCCTTCCTCCCTCCCCTCTCTTCCTCCACTCCCTCCCTTTCTCCCTTCCTCCCTCCTTTCCTTCCTTTCTTCCTTTCTTATTTCATCCCTTCCTTCCTCCCTCCCTTCCTCCTTCCTTCCTTATTTTCCTCCCTTTCTTCTCTCCCTCTCTTATTTCTCTCCCTCCCTCCTTCCCTCCCTCCTTTCCTTCCTTCCTTTTCTCCTTCCTTTCCTTCCTTCCTTCCTTCCTTCCTTCCTTCCTTCCTTCCTTCCTTCCTTCCTTCCTTCCTTCCTCCCCTCCCCTCCTCTCCCCTCCCCTCCCCTCTCCTCCCCTCCCCTCCCTCCCTCCCTTCATTTCATGGATTGTGCTCAGGATTTACACCTGGAACTGTATTTAGGGATTATTCCTGGCAGAGCTCAGAGGACTACATGCAATTCCAAAGATGAAACCCAGGTCAACTATGTGCAAGAAAAATACACTGACCAGTGTTTCTCAGGCCCTATAATCCAGCTTTTACTCTGTTTATAATTAAATGAGTTATCAGATTGCTGGAAGTCTATTTTCTTCTTAGTAAAATATTTTCTTCTTAGTAAAATAGGGCTAACCATAGTACCAAATGGACTTTCTTGGAGATTAACAAAATACTTACAAACATATGAAGCATGGTAGTAATAATAAAGTAAATCCTCAAAAATGGTAGCATTTTATATTATATTATACTAAAAGATTTTTACAAAGCTTATTAAAATGCCTTGTATAAAATCACTGTGTATAAAATCACTGTGCAACAACAGTACTTGTAAATAGACTAGCTTAACCAAATCTCTCAGAATGCTAACACTTACTAGAAACGTATTCTGCAACTTATTCCAACTTTGCAGAAAAGGAAGGTGATATGCAGAATCTTGCATATTCTGCTAAAGATCACACAAAAGGTAAAGCCAAAGACTAGAAATCGTGTTGGTACAAAAATACACTAGTTTTTGTATAATATATTATGAACTATAATGTCTACTCAAACAAGTCATTTTTTGAGGCCTCACTCTAATGTTCCTTCTTTCATGAATTCTTCTATAATTCCCTCAGAAGAGTTTCCCGGGGCTGGAGAGATGGCATGGAGGTAAGGCGTTTACCTTTCATGCAGAAGGTCATCGGTTCGAATCCCGGTGTCCCATATGGTCCCCCGTGCCTGCCAGGAGCAGTTTCTGAGCACAGAGCCAGGAAAAACCCCTGAGCACTGCCGGGTGTGACCCAAAAAAAACCACAAAAAAAAAAAAAAAAAGAAGAGTTTCCCAAACTTTTCTCTACAGTCTAAAAACTCTCCAATTATAGATGTTCTCCTATTAACTAAAGGCAGTTTTGAGCTGACCTTGGGGAATATATGTTTCTGACTCAATATCTAATACCTAAGGACCTGGCTGCTGTTATGGGCCTATCCAATTCAGTAGCCATTTTGGTATACTGCATAAGACAGACAGAAAAGCAGTAACTGGTAGGATTTATTGACCAGTCAGGATAATCTAGTTATGTTGCAGTAACAAACAACCCTTATAATCTCAGTGGCTTTCAAAACCAAAGATTTATTTCTCATCTCAGTTATTACTGGCCTTTCAATTGGCACTCAGATCATGTCACCTTAACTTTGGAACTGTGTCTAATGAAACCTCTTGGCTCTGTTATTGACAATTTTATGGAAGGCAGACGAAGGGAAGAGGGCAAAAGAGACACTAGTCCTTAAGGCTCCAGTCTGGAAGTGAAAATCATGCTTATCCACATTTTAATTGCCAAGGCAAGACACATAGTCAATCCTGATATTGAGGAAAAGAACGTAACTCTTCTTCCTCGGAGAAGTTTTTATGATAAAGAAACATTAAACCTATTTTATCAGAGATTGCAAATAATATATCAAAATACCAGTTCCATTTAGCAGAATTGCCACTAAATACCTATAATGAGGCCAAGAAATATGCTTATACATTAACACTTATTCAGACATACACTCAACACATAAATGTCCTGTGATGTCATATGTGATTTCTTATCTTTTCAGATGTAGAATCCAAGACTTCAAGAAATTAAGAAAATTCAGTAAGATCATGCAGAATTACAAAGAATTTTTTACAGATTGGGACTTTGACTCCAAAGCTTATTTCCCCCTAAATCACACCATTTTCTCTGGCCTTTGAGACTTCTGATTAGAGAGCATGGCATTTTCTCTAGAGGAAGTGCAACATATTCTTACAACTCAAACTGTGGCCCTGAAGCAGTGGTGTTAGCACTATAAACAAGACATGTGGACTCTCTGGTCACCTCCAGGAACTTCATAATCTTTTTTTTATTAAGATCCCAGAAATGTGAAAGCAAGTTAACCTATAAGAAACACAAATATAAACATCAAAAAAAGCAAAAAAAAAAAAAAAAGCAAAATTTTATTTGGGCATCATATTAAATACTGCTAATGGGAGGGTTTCTTGCATACAATGCATAAAGCCACACCCTTCACCAGAGTGCTGGATTCCCCTATCCTTGGTTTCATTTACCACCAAGCCCAACCATGCTCAGTTCTGTAGACCAGTTCTGAGTTTGTTGACTTCGACCATTTTTAGTCCATTACAATGCTTTTTATATCTCACATATTAGAGAAATTACAGTGCATCTGCCCCCACTCCTAAGTAAGTTCATCTCCATAGTAGTAGCAAATTGTGTTATTCTTTCTTAAGGGAAAGTAGTATTCCATTATGTGTATATACCACAGCTTCTTTTTATATTCACTTGTTCTTGAATTCTCAGTTGTTTCCAGATTTGGGCTATTGTAAATAGTACTATGATTAACATGGGAGAACAATTTGGGCAGTTTAAAAAAAAAAATGAAAGTTGAGCTTTCATATGACCCAGAAATCCTATTCTTTTGGGCTCTACCTCAAAGGTCCAAAGAAATCATTTCAAAAAGACATTTGCAACCTATTTCATTGCAAAAGTGATTTTTTTTTTCTTGTCCACTGAAATGAAGAGCAGGGAATCTATGAAATGGAAAGTCTCATATTACCCTTAGTAAAAACAGAAAATGGCATAAATGTGCTTCTTTGTGTCCATTTGGAGCAGTGTTTCCAGATACTGCCAAAATTTCATGGCCTGACATATATCTTCTAATGCTGTCTCACCATTAACTTGCTCATTAAATCAGACATTAAATATTCCTTGTATGATTGCTACGTACCAGACACTAGAACAAGGTAAAAGTTGCTACCCTTGCATTCATTTCTAGCTAGTGAAGAGTCAGGTATGAAAAGAGACATTTATATATGGTGAAATTGTGGTTTACCCAGTTGTAAAAAAAAATGCGTTTTGAGATATCAAAAGTCATGAAGGCTCAGGGTGTCATGGAAAGCTTCTTGGAGGAAGAGAGGTTTACACTGTGAATATAAGCTCACTGTGTGGAGGATGCTTAGGGGCTGATAACATTCATGCGATGACCAGCAAGCATCTCGGACGCCACTGCGGCAACAAAGCAATATTGATATGGTTTAGTATTGAAAGTATTAGGAGTCAAGTCCTCACTGCTCCCAAATATAATTTCTGGAAGACCAAAGTGTCAAAGCTGGGTGGGATGAGCAGGAAGAGAATGTAAAGAGATAGACTTGATCAAGAGTAAAACACTGGGGCTGAAGTAGTGGTGTGGAGCAGAAAGGTGTCTGCCTTGCTGGCACTAGCCTAGGATGAACTGCGCTTGGATGCCCCATCATCCCATATGGTCCCCCAAGCCAGGAGCGATTTCTGAGCTCATAGCCAGGAGTAACCCCTCAGCATCACCGGGTGTGGCCCATTAAACAAAAACAAACAAACAAACAAAAACTGTAAAACACTGCATTAGAACTGGCTGTCAGCAGCTGGGGCTCTAGTACAGCAGATAGGGCAATTGCCTTATATGTGGCAGATCCCGGTTCAATCCTCAATAATATCCCATATGGTCCCCAGAGCACTGTCAGGAGTGATTCCTAAGTGTGGAGCCAGGAGTAACCCCTGAGCCTCACTGAGTACAGCCCAAAACATAATTTAAAAAAAATGGACTGTGAAACATGTATCTCTTATTTTTTGACCACCTTCTAAGCCCTGCTTCTAAGCTAGTCTAGGGTAGGGCAGATGCTGTTTACTGTGGAATATAGAAAAGAGGTATTTTAGTGTTAAGTATTTTAAATACCTCTACATTTTCAACAAAAAATGAATTTAGTATTAAGTATTTTAATACCTTTATATTTTCAAACAAAAAAGAATTGTATTAGTATTGAGTATTTTAAATTCTTTTACATTGTCAACAGATCGTTTAATGTAATATAAATTCAATTTAAATGTTTAATAGAGGGAGATAGAGAATCTAGAAACAGTTTTTCTTTAAGAAAGGCATTTGTTGGGGAGGTGATAGGAAAGACTGGCAGGATAAAGTAATAACTGAAACTAATTTTAAGGTAGAAAATTGTATAAAGAATTATATAAAGAAGAGGGAGGTTACAATATGAAGGAAGAGAGGAAGGCAGAGGCATAAAAGATTCTAAGCAAGGAGTTCAGAGAGTCTGAAAGCTATTGTAGGGGGGTGGCATCATCTTTAGAGTTTATGACAAGAAAAATTTGTTCCTTTGCATCTTCAGATTCCATGATTCACTCAACTCAAGCAATCTGTTACAACTCCTAACTTTACTTCACCTGTTTGTATTCAAGTTTGGGTTGGTCTGGTGGACTCCTGGAAGCAAGAACAATTATTTTGCTGCAAGTCTCAAGAAGTCAAGAAGAAACAAACCAGAATAGAGTTCCTGAAAGCTGACTTCTGGGAGAGGGACAGTCAGTCTTAGGAAGCAGGGGGTGGGGGGTGGTGGGGGGGTGGGCAGAAGGGTTTGTAATCGGTCCACAAACCTCCTAGTCACAATTCATGATATATGTAGATGACCCTGGATGAAAAGGCAATTAAAGTGCAATTAACCTCTCTGAACCATGGTCACGAAGTGCACAACAGATAGAGATTTGGAGATCATTAAACACAAGGTTGGTGAGAGGAGGAGACTGCAGGAGGAGGGTAAGAAGAGAAAATCCTTTCTCAAAAGCTTTCTGCTACAAGCAGGGATGGATGGGGTAGGCCCCACAGGGATAGGAAGTCACTAAGTAGGTAGGGGAACCAAGAACACAGATTGGTCTTTCCTCCTTCTCCCCCCGAATAAAGTCCTCAAGCCTGGCCTTAGGATTCAGCTGCAGCAATGGTGATGATATTCAATGTTGTCGAGTACAAGTGCTTTCTGTGAGGGAGGGGACAGGAGGGGACTCCTGACAGCTGCCTCCTAAGAGCTGCTCAGTTTATTAAATGAGCAGGTTTCTCTCTTGTGGTCAGGGCACTGGAGAATAAAATGCAAATGGATCCGTTTCATAGAATCTGAGACTGATAAATTTTTAGAGCTGGAGGGCCTCCTTCAAGAGCATCTCGATCAACTATCCTCATATTTTCAGGTGAGGAACCTGCAGCCTGGAGATAGGGGACGATGTCCCAAAAGTCACAGTTCAGACTTGCAGCTCCCAACTAAGAGCACCAACATGATGGAAGGTGAATTCTTGCCACAATTTATCACTTCTGCACACTGAGTGTCCTTTGTATAAAATTTCTTTATGATAAGGAGTACCTGCGACCTCAGTGGAGATTTACTGTGAAAGATAATTCTGAAGATTTCTCATCAGTGCTAACATTGACTTGAATTACATTATGTTTTATATGGGAACACATATTTAATTTAACCTGTGCCAAATAATTCACCCTGTTCAACAACAACAAATCCCTCTTACAAAGAGGAAGAGATCTAGCTTCTAACCAAAATAACACTAATTGGAGTTCAATTCCTTGCCCTCCTCTGCCTTTTTTTTCAATCAGATATACACAGCTGTCTTTAAAATCTTCATTAGCAGGGGCAAACTAATAGTACAGGGGTTTGGGAGCTTGCCCAGATCTAACCCACCTCCTAGCCTGCCAGGTGTGACCCCTGAGTTCAGAGCCAGATATTAACTCTGAGCACTTCCAGGCATTGCCCGAAACCAAAATAAGTACATATATAAAATAACATAAAAATGAATAAAATCTTCATTTGAGCTTATTTTGAAGCTGAATATCTTGAAACAGTGCCTCTTTGTAGCACAGATATGGCAAGTCCACCGAGGAGAGATGCATTCTAGCTGGACAACCTGGAGTTTATGAACATCAAGTTCACAATACTGTTAGGCACCAGAAAGATGAGGATCAGAACAAGGCTATTTGGGGTACCCTTTCAGAAGATCTAACTGGCATATCGTCAACTTTTATTTTATTTTTGTTTGGGGGCCATAACCCTGTGATGCTTATGGGTTACCCCTGGCTCTGTACTCAGGAATCACTACTGGCAGTGCTGGGGGGACTATATGGGATGCCAGGGATCAAACCTGGGCTGGCTGTGTGGAAGGCAAATGCTCTCCCCACTGTGCTATCGCTCCAGCCGTGTATGGTGCCAATTGATAAAAAAAAATGTCAGAAAAGGAACACATTCCTGCCACAAATGTAGCTTTCCAATATTTGTCTAGAACTAGACCATGCCCAGTTTGAAACCTCATCCTATGATCCAGACGAAACTCCAGTTTTTCTTTTGAAATGTGCACTGTGAAATACAGGGCCCAACTTAAGTGACCACTTAAATGCTTTGAAATGAAAGTTTTGTTTTTCAGTCACAGAGTTACATTTCAGGAGCTCCACATCCACCTGTGGCTACTAGATGATACCAGTTTAGAATACTTCCAGCACTGAAGAAGGTGCCTTCAGATAGTGCAGGTCTAATTTTGTTAGTTCTTGCCTCTCCAGGAGAGGTCATGTTGTCTAAGAGGAGTGATAAAATGAGCACAAAGGCTCATTTGAGCTTCTGTTGGGACAGATAGGCAAGAGAAGATGTCCATTTGTTGATTCCAGGACCTGCTGAGTTTGGGTCTCTGGCTCTGGGACTCTAATAATTCATTTATATGTGATTGGAACAAAATAAATATCATTTGCTAAGTAAAACCTATGCCTGTCCTAGGAGAGTGATAGGGTAACTGGCTGGCTTTTCTGATTCCTTCGGGATCTTTCTCTTTCAAAAGTAGGGATCCATATGAAATTGTGTAGGACTGAACAGAGAAGATTTGTACCTAAGAGACCCCAAAATGTATACCTGAGGGCATGCTCAGAGGAAAAGACTGGTATACTCTGCTCATTATTCAAGTCTTACTGTGAGCTTATTTGGGATAGAGGAAGGACTATCTACAGGGTTCCTTCCATTTCTTTTTTTATTGGGTTAACAAAGATATAATTAACATATGTGGTTCTGTTGTAAAATAATGTGTTAATTATAATATAATTTTATTATTTAATATGTCATTATATATTAACATTTATGTTAAATGATCTAAATATATTTATAAACATAAATTTATTATAACTACGCTTATTTTAGTGGAAAGGTGAGAAATTAAAAATCTAGATAGTCAATAACTAGGGCTGAGGAGATAGTACAACTGGTAAGTGTGTTATGTTTCACCTCAGAAAATCTGTGTTCAATCTCATCAAAAATCCCATATAGTCCCCTGGATGCCTATACCAAGAGTGACTACTGAAATTAGATCAGAAGTAGCCCCTGAGTATTGCTTGGTTTGGCCCATAAACAAACACAAAATTCTCAGTAACTTTCAAGTAAATAGTAGATAGTTTCATTTCTGGCACTGTTGCTTGTGTCATGTCCAAAACATTAATGTCAACATCAATAGAAACTTTATGATTTTAGGTTTTACTTTTTTTTTTTTTTTTTGTGGTTTTTGGGTCACACCCGGCATTGCTCAGGGGTTATTCCTGGCTCCAGGCTCAGAAATTGCTCCTGGCAGGCACGGGGGACCATATGGACGCCCGGGATTCGAACCAATGACCTCCTGCATGAAAGGCAAACGTTTAGGTTTTACTTTTAACTCAATTCAATTGAGTATGGTAGTGTTGTAAAATTTCAAGGTTTATTTTTATTTATTTTTAATATCTGAATATTCAGATTTTTTAACATTTTTTATTGAAAAGACTTTCTATTTTCTTCCTTGAAGATGCCTTTAGACTCAATGTCATGGAGTGTTTTACCGACGTGTTGTTCTATATACCTTATGGTATCAGGTCTGATATCAAGGTCTTTAATCCATTTGGATTTTACCTCTGTACATGATGTTAACTGGGGGTCTATGTTCGCTTTTTTGCAAGTGGCTAACCAGTTCTGCCAGCACCACTTGTTGATGAGGTTTTCCCTGCTCCACTTAGGATTTCTTACTCCTTTGTCAAAAATTAGGTGATTGTATGTCTGGGGAACATTGTCTGAGAACTCAAGCCTATTCCACTGATCTGAGGGTCTGTCTTTATTCCAATACCATGCTGTTTTTGATAACTATTGCTTTGTAGTACAGTTGGGGAAAGTAATGCCTCCCCCCATTTTCCTTTTCCCTAGGAGTGTTTTAGCTATTCGAGGGTGTTTATTGTTCCAGATGAACTTCATAAGTATTTGATCCACTTCTTTGAAGAATGTCATGGGTATTTTTAAGGGGATCGCATTAAATCTGTATAATGCTTTGGGGAGTATTGCCATTTTAATTATGTTAATCCTGCCATCCATGAGCAGGGTATGTGTTTCCATTTTCGTGTGTCCCTCTCTTATTTCTTGGAGCAGAGTTTTATAGCTTTCTTTGTATAGGTCCTTCACGTCTTTTGGTCAAGTTGACTCCAAGGTATTTGATTTTGTGTGGCACTAATGTGAATGGGATTGCCTTCTTGACATCCTTCTCTTCCAAACAAGTGGAAGCAGAGATCAACAGATGGGAATACATTAAGCTGAGAAGCTTCTGCACCTCAAATAAAAAATAGTGCCCCTGGATACAAGAGCCATGCACCGAGTGGGAGAAACCTATTCACCCAACATCACATCGATAAGGGACTAATATCCAAAATATACAGGGCATTGATAGAACTTTATAAGAAAAAAAAATCTAATCCCATCAAAAATTGGGGGAGAAGAAATGAAACAGACACTTTGATAAAAAAAGAACTACAAATGGCCAAAAGGCACATGAAAATTGCTCCTCATCACTAATCATCAGGGAGATGCAAATCAATAGCAACGATGAGATACCATCCCACACCCATCGCACACCATAGAGATTGGCATAACATCACAAGAATGAGAATAATCAGTGCTGGTGGGGATGTGGAGAGAAAGGAACTCTTATCCACTGCTGGTAAGGAATGTCGTCTAGTCCAACCTCTATGAAAGCGATATGGAAGATTCCTCAGAATCTGGAAATTGAGCTCCCAATTCGACCCAACTATTCCACTCCTAGGATATACCCCTAAGAACACAAGAATACAATACAACAACCCCTTCCTCATACCTATATTTATTGCAGCACTATTCACAATAGCCAGGCTCTGGAAACAACTAAGATGCCCTTCAATAGATGAATGGCTAAAGAAACTGGGGTACATATACACAATGGAATATTATGCAGCTGTCAGGAGAGAAGAAGTCATGAAATTTTCCTATACATGGATGTACATGGAATCTATTATGCTGAGTGAAATAAGTCAGAGAGGGAGAGAGAGAGATGCAGAATAGTCTCACTCATCTATGGCTTTTAAGAAAAATAAAAGTCATTTTTGCAACAATCCTCAGAGACAATGAGAGGAGGGTTGGAACTTCCAGCTCACTTCTTGAAGCTCACCACAAAGAGTGGTGAGTGCAGTTATAGAAATAACTACACAGAGGACTACCATAAGCATGTGAATAAATGAGGGAACTGGAAAGCCTGTCTGGAGTACGGTGGGGGTGGGGTGGAATGGAGGGAGATTTGGGACATTGGTGGTGGAAATGCTGCACTGGTGAAGGCGGTGTTCTTTACATGACTAAAACCTAATCACAATCATATTTGTGATCTTGATATAATCAAGATGTTAAAATAAAAAAAAATTTTAAAAAAAGAAGAGTTACTGGATAGTCATTTTGACTGAATTTTCAAGTAACTGTCTTGAAGAACTTTCTAAGAATTGAGCTGTTCCACTCCATTCAAATAGATACCACATTTGTGAAGAAATTTGGGCTATTTGCCAGTTAGTTCCCATTGAGTTATTTACCATATTTTATCTTAACAATGTCTTTTACCTTTATTTGTAATATACAATATTATATGCAATATACAATGCTTGTTCATTTTAGAATCCAATACAATAAAGATAATTATTTTGGGAAAAAAATAAAAGTATTTCTCAGATTTATATAAAAAAAAGACTTTCTATTTTCCTCATTGGAACTATATCAATCTATAAAGCTTTGGTACAACAAAGAAAAGGACTAGCAAAAAATAAAAGAGAACCTTTGGAATGGGAGAAAATACCTGCAAATATTGTTTCTGGTTCAAAATAAACTGCCAAACTTATAAACCAAATATGTAAGAAACTCATGCATCTCAGCAGTTGAGTAGTATGCAACTCAGTAGCATGAGCTCAAAATAATTCAATTTAAAATGGTATTTGATTAAATAACTTTTAATCTGAAGCAGATACAAAGAAGACATATCACTATTCAACAGATCTTGAAAAGTGCTTGATGTCACTAATCATCAGGAAATATCAATTCAAAATTACAGCTCTGAACTAAAAGGACTGGGAGCCACTCTGATCTAACCATGGCAAAGAGCTTCTGGTCCTAATCAATCTATGTGCACAGGATACTGAAGTCTGTCCTACAACCCAGGATGTGGTAGTCATGGACATGTACACAGGAGCTGATGGCAGAGGTGCCACTGTACAAGAAAGGGTACCCATGCCTTTTACAGAAAATGAATGTTATTGAAACTGATCTTCATGGCACTTCCATCTTGGAATCGAACAAATCATTGTCCATCATTACATTTGTCCTGCTGAAGGGGTTTCTGGGAGATGGACAGGGCTTGGATTGCTGGTGGGCATGTGAGTAAATAAGCCTCTGACATATTTAGAGAATTGTCTTATATACAGAATTGAATGAGATATTATTGATATTAGTCCTTCCTTTCCAATTTCTTTTTATTCCTTATTTTTTTCTGGCGAAGATATCTAATTCTAAATTGAAATGGAGTGGTGAGAGTAGGACTTTTGTGACAGAAGAAAAAAAAACCTTTCAGTCTTTCTCCTACAACCTACTTTAATTTGAGATCAAGGATTTTCATCTATGATTCTTATATCACTGTATTTTATTCAGTTTTCTTGTCAAGAAATAATTTTGAAATTTGTTAAAAATTTTATATTTATATATTTGTGCAATAACATAATGTTATCTTCCATTATATTAATGTGATGTCACATTTAGTAGTTAGTATATATTGAACCATCCTTGCATTTAAGAGATGACTCCAACTTAATCATGATGTATAAGTATCTTAATAAGCTGTTGAACTCTGCTACTGTTTTGCTGAGAGTTTTCACTTCTATATCAGTGTAACACAACAGAAGAAAAACCATAGTTTTTTAATGCTCACTGGGAGGGAGTGAGAGAGCAAACAAGGGTCAAGGAAGAGGGGCCTGGAGCTCCAGGTCCAAGCTGCTGCATTTAATGTACATTTAATGAGGTAGAGAGTGAGAGAAAGAGAAAGAGAGAATGAATGAGAGAGAAAGAGATTTCTGAGCTCAGAGCCAGGAGTGCCCTGAGTGCCACTAGGTGTGGCCCAAAAAATAAAACAAAACATAAAAGAAATATTAAATGAACTAGAAGGCAAGTCATTTCAAATCAGTCAAAGGAGATATAAGATAAAAGATAATATGGGCCAGGAGAGATAGCACAGCGGTGTTTGCCTTGCAAGCAGCTGATCCAGGACCAAAGGTGGTTGGTTCGAATCCCGGTGTTCCATATGGTCCCCCGTGCCTGCCAGGAGCTATTTCTGAGCAGACAGCCAGGAGTAACTCCTGAGCACTGCCGGGTGTGGGCCAAAAACCAAAAAAAAAAAAAAAAAAAAAGGTAATAAAGAGTAACAAAGTCTCAAGAATTACCATATACCATTAAGAGAGATAATCTACATATATTATTTGTATTGTTTTCATGTACTATTATTGTCAAATATATTATATATTATTTGAGTTTCAGGAAAAAAAGAAGGAAGAAATGAAAAATAGCTTATTTAAATAAATAAGAGCTGAGAATCTCACTAATCTGGGATGACCATTGGATATCCAAATTTGGATATTGAAGTTCTCTCTTCAAATTTCAACCTGAAATTGTCCCCTATGAATCATCATAAGGAAATAAGTTGTGATATCAAAACACAAAATATGATGGGGAAGATGAGCTTATATGTATAGATAAGGGTTTATCACCATAGCATATAGCTATTATAGCTATAACAATATTTTATGTAAGACTCATGGTAACCACAAATAAAATCAACTATTAATACACGCTAAATAGAAATAAAAAATACCACTAGAGAATCTCATCAACTTACAAAGACACCAAAAGGAGGAAGAAAGGAATAAGGATTCATAAAATGTTCAACATAGCATTAATTTCAATTTTAGCATTAATAAGTTCTTGTGTTTTGATAATCTATTTGCATTAAATGGAGTGAATTCAATCAAAAGGCACTGAGTGGTTGAATTAATTAAACAAGAACTATTATAGGCCAAGAGATAGTACAGAGAGGTGGTATGGTTCTAGCCTTACGTGCAACTGATCCATGGGACCCACCTGGAACGATCCCAGAGCATTTTCCCCAAACCAAAATCAAAACTAAAACAAACAAAAACGAAAGAGGACCTCCCACATCCCAATTAGATGCTATATAAAAAGATCTTTTTCAGCTTTAAATATATAAACTTGAAGTAAAAGAATGAATAGGGCTTTCCTATGGAAATAGAAACTAAAAGGGCAATGGGATAATTTTAGTTATGGCAGATTAAAATTGACTTTAAGTCAAAACCCATACCAAAAGACAAAGGTCATTATATAATAATAATGTGGTAAATTAATCAAGATGACATAATAGTTTCATACATATTATACACTCAACACTATATGCACTCAACATTGGAGTACCTAAATATATTAAGGAAATGCTTTCATTTCTCTAAGACATTCTTCATATCACCCTGATCAGCCCATCAGAGATGAACTTAGATGACATGCTCTTGGCCGCTCATAGAAAGTATTTTACTAAATTGCATTTTGGCATGAGGTCATTGGCCTGCTATAGAAAAAAAACCTATAAAGAAGGTCTTAGGAATATTCTGAAAGAGGGCTATGGAATACATTACATCATGACTTTTCCCTTTTATGAAAACTAGTGGGGAAAATGTCTCCCAAGTTTCAGATCCAGGAAAACTCAAACTTCTTTTGACCAGAATTTATCTCATAAATTGTGAGGTCTCAAAATTATTAGATTTTATTCTCCCCTCTTGCTTTGACAATAATAAAGCTGAGAACCAAAACTGCTACTTCTTTTTAACAAGATGCTAAGGAACTATGAAGAGAATAAGCTAACATAACTCCTGGGTTAGTGAGCTTATAGTTACTTATTTATTTTAGGGTTCTATTATACAGGAAGTATGTAGCTCAAGGAGGAGGTAAAAGAAGGAGGCTTGTAGTACACATCCCATTAAAACAAATCACAACTTCTTTATTAGGCATTTTTCTACTCCTACATCCTTCTCTGCAACTATTCAGGTAGTGGTCCTATTTTTCTGCCCTTCTTTTTCTTTTACTTTTGGTATCTTCATAAACCATTTTTCTTTCTTACGTTGTATACAATTTTATAATCTGCTTTGAAACAAGTCTCTTTTAATGATCCATGCAGTTTCATGAATATTTGCCAAGAATAGCTATTAATTGTCCATTAGGCGCCTGAAATTGTTTTAGGTGTGGGAACTAAAATAGTGAATAAACTAGACAAGCTTCTTGAAACAATGTTTACATTGTACAGAGTATTTGGGAAACAGAAATGAACAAGGAAATAAATAAAAATGTCACCTCACAACATGACTAATTTTGTAAAGGAAATAAAAAAGGTGACAAAAAAAAAACACCTAGGAAGGAGAAATATTATGTGTGGTATATTAAAAGACCACTCAAGGAAACTGATATCCAAGTGCAGAAAGCTTGTCAGTCAAAGATATCAAGATGGGCGAGCATTTCATGTGGGTCAACCAGCAAGTGCAAAAACCCTGGGGTATCAATGAGCAATGTTGGAGGACTGTTGGGGATACATGAAAGTTTTCTAATGAACTTTCTCAATCTTTCTCCTCATTATCTCTCTTCTTATCCTCATCACTCTTTACCTCCCTCCAAGAGACCGTCACTTTATGTTTATCCTTCCAGTCTGTTCAACAACCCACAACAAATCTCACACTATAAAAGTTCCCTCTTTATTGTGCTAGGAGCATTGAAGTGTTCTTGGGAAGAGCTAGAAGGACACTCCCTCTCTAGCACTGTCCTGGCACATCGTGTTCTTTCTCAAGAAAAGGCTTTGCTGAGCTGACAATGAAGGTAATGCACACACTCAAATAATGGGCTTCAGGTACTGGTCTAAGGAACATGCTTTCTATTTGCAGAGTCACCAGCTGTGCTTGTTCTCTGCTTGTGACTTGAATAGATTGGCAGCTGAGAATCAGCCGCCCCAGCGAGCACTTCTAGACTCTGTTTGGGGGAGGAGGGAGGAAACTGGCCGTAGCCTTCCTATGAAGAGCCCCTTCAGGGAAAGGAATGACTCTTAAGGCGGTATTGGATTTCCCAGCAAGATTTATGACCCAATTTAAAGTTATGGGGCTTTTATTAATTATAATAAACACCAATTTCATTACACTTCAACTTCCAAAGAAATTACATCCTATGGAAGGGAAATAAAATGTTAGTTTTGTGCTAATGCCAGGCACACATTAACTGGCTGGGTGCTGTGCTCTTCTTGGCTGCTCAGCCAGAGCCAACAAAGGGACATTTTGCAAGGAAGAGCCTCGGGAGCTGTTTCCAGAATTTAAATCCATTTGGTTCAAAACAGTGGGAATGAGCTGTGCCGAGTGAGTTGCGCTGAGTGCCTTGCCGAAACACAGAGCCTCTGAGGCACTGTATAAGGTTCCCACATCAGATGTTACAGACTCATCTTGCTCTGGATACTCATATTTGGATATTAAGACTTGCTGTGTGATCCTGAACAGGTTGCTATTCCTCCCTGAGCCTTGATCTCCTTATTTTATAAAAGAGACTTGCCCTAGGTTAAGTAAGGAAAATAGTCTTTATCCCTAGTGCAAATTCCACTGTGCAGGAAAGGGTCATCTACAAGGCCATTTTGAAGACAATTCCATAGATTTATCCAGGATTGTTTGAAAAGAACATTATGATCAATTGGCAGCATGAGCCAGAAAGGGAGCTGGACATAGGCTGATAGTTGGTATTCTAGGGATGAATTCTTTAACCAACTTAAAGAATCATTCTGTGTTATCTTGGCTTAGGAGACCAAAGACAAAAATATCAGAATTTTGCATTGTTAGTCCAAAATTCTTATTTGCAAGGTAAGTGAAATAGATTCTATCTCACAGCTATCAGGATTCAGTGATGACAGTTAGGATTCACACTGTGTAGAAGAAACACCCAGACCAAGGTTATTTCATCTTTCCCTATTTCCATCCTGCCCTGGGCAAGCACATCACACCAGGCTGATGGAAGGTCTTTCTCCATTTACTGTGAGCTTTGAAGATTTTTCTTTTCCAAAGTCTCACCTTAGTGGACATGCAGTATATGAGCTTTTTCAACTTTCTGGCACTTGGGCAAAACTAATGTTAAATCTACAGATTCCCAAAGGAGAATTTTGTTTTTAAAGCTGCTTGGCTTTATGTTTTATTGTTATGGACTTTTTAACTCAGAATTACTTTTGTTTTTGCTGGGGAATGGAAAATATCTTGACACTTCTGGGATGATGGGGTTGGATGAACCCCCAGAGGGGGTGGAGAAGAGAACTCAGCAACTTTGCACAATTGCTTCCTGCCAGATGTGAAATTAAGCTTCTGGGTACAGACCCAGAGTACATTTGGATAATGGGTGAAAAATCCTGCTGGGGCTCTTGGGAAGAAGGACAGAAGGATAAGGATGGAGGAAAAACTGACAAGCCATGTATATGCTTATGTGGTTGCACATATTCCTATTCAGACATGAACTTGAACTCCAACTTCAATGGTCCTGAAAAGGCAGACAAAACCCTTAATTTCATTCCCTTTAAATTACATTAGTAGTAGTGGTACAGTCAGTTATCCCTTTTGTCTGCAGTGGGTGAGGTGTATCAGGAATCAAAATTAGGGCTTCACTCAAGGGAGCAGACATTCCATTAATGTATGTCTGATATGTCAGTGGAGGAGAGAAGTACTATACTCATGGCACCCAATGGATAAGACATTGGCCCTCGATGAAATTTATTCAGCAATGAGAATCTCCAAAGGTATAGGACTGGATTCCTTACTTTACAAGTGTTAGCTCTGACTATTGACATTATTAATAAACATAGTCTGAGCTTCTAGAATATTTGGTGTTTCTATGCCACCTTCCACTGCCTACGCTCTAACTCTGCTCCATATTAGAAAAGAACAGACTTTGTTGTTGAACTCTCTGCTTCTTTATCCAAACTTTGAACTTACTTTGATCCATACATCAAAGCCCTTAGATCCCCACTTTCCTCTTTCTGAGTTGAATGGGAGGATGCTGGGGGGAGGATAACTACCATTATAGTGGAAAAGACTTGAACATTTTGCTCTATGTCCCAGGCTTAGCCATATGCTGGCCAGTGGAGAGGACTGAATCACTGTGGGCTTCCTGGTGTGCCCATTCAAAGCACAAAACACTTTTCATAATAAGTGCCTCTCTTAAGACATGATGGCTCACAACCTGCCTGTCTGTGAATGAGCTGCCTAGGTTAGTTGGCACCAACAGGCAAATTGTTTTTAAAGAGCCCTCATAATTCAAGCATGCTTGATACCTGGACATCTTCCCAGGCTGAGTTGTTCCTGGCATGAAATCTGATTATCTTCTACCATACTGAGACCCCATGTCTATTCCATAATGTCTTAGAATACTGTGATTCTCTTAATAAGAGGCAGAACATTGATACATGAATAATAAGAAGTGAAAGACAAAAAACGTAAAAAAAAAGAAGGCAATAAATCAATTATCAACAACAAAAAAGTTCAGATAATATGATTAAAATAGTATTTGGTCTTCTAATATTGATGTATAAAGTTACTGTGTTCATACCACCACCACCACCACTACTAACATGCTTATGACCCTACACTACTGTTTTTATATCACTTCTGGTCCAATATTATGAAACAATGACAAATTCTTGAATTTACAAAACCTGTTAACAGTATGGGAAATACTGAGGGGCGTCATGGGTGCAATTTCTAATTCTCCTCTTTCTTGGTCTACAACCTGTCAACAAAGTAATTTAACTTCCTTGAATCTTAGTTTCTTCATCTGAAAAATGGGGACAATAAGAAATGCCTTGGCATATATATATATAAATATATAATATAATATATATTATTTATATATATATATATATAATTTCAGGAGAATCAAATGATGGAAACACAAAGCACTTATCATATAGGAGGTCCTGAGGAAGGAACAGTTTTTTTTAAATGTTATATTATTTAAACACTGTGGTTGCAATATTGAACTCAGGGTTTTTTATTTTTACATACAATGTACAATACCCTTCATCAGTGTACATTTCCCTTCTCCAATTTCCCTCTTGCCTGCTGCCTGGGGGGCAGACTTTTGCTCTCTATCTGTCTTTGTCTTTGTGTCTCTCTCCTCCCTTTTTTATTTTGCAAACTGTAGTTTGCAGTCTTATTACAGAAAAGTACCATGCCTAACAATTTATCTCCTTTCAGCATCCAATTCTTGTCCAGAGTGATCATTTCCAACTATCACTGCCATAGTGGCCCCTTCTCTGCTCTAATTGCACTCCCTGCTCTTTGTGGCAAACTTCCTACCATGGACTTGTCCTCCTGGCCTTCGTCTCTGTTGTCTCTGAATATTATTACTATACTATCTTCTTTTATATTCCACAGATGAGTGAAATTATTCTATGTCTATTCCTCTCCCTCTGACTCATTTTGCCCAGCATAATAGTCTCCATATCCATCCATGTATAAGAAAATTTTATGACTACAGTGTTTTTCAAAAGCACAAGTGTTACTCTATCTGTACAGTTATTCAATAACCCTATTCTTGCCTCCACACAAAGATACTATTTCATCCCCAGTCTCTTTCTGCCTAAGCATCTATAAGGGTGTGGAGGGGAGGCATGTGAACAGGATATTTCCTTAGTAGGTCTTAAATCCAATAGTGTGTTCTCTCATTCCCAAAGGATGTCATCTTGCAAGCAAGTGCAAAAACAGAGGTCATTTTTCTAGCTTTCCTCCTTCTTCCAATTCCAGATTCACCAACCCCCCCCCCGCCCCAGACATGCACACAACTCAACCTCCTTCATCAGATGTGTTCTTTGGAAGAATTTTGCCTTTCCTCAGCCCAAGTTAGTCCTAATTTTGCATATGCAGAGTCAAGTGACTTAGGAGCAGCCAGAGAATGAATATTCATTGTCACTCCTCAGCTGTGCAGTGGACACAAAATGCTGACAAAGGATGGACAAGGTCTGTGCATTTGGCCTCTGAGGACTCAGTGCTGCCTGAAGAATCAGTACTCTACCAATCTAACTCCTATCTAGAACTCTCTATGGCTTGGTGCATTCTGAGTTCCCTAATGTCTTCACATATGTCCCCACCTCACAACAACAGAGCCTTAGACCCTGAATCTTCTTAAGACAAATATGCACCATTTATGATATAGGAAATTGCTTTCCTCACAGACTAAAATCCACATTGACACTTGCATCCCAGACATCTGTATAGAAGACAAGGTTTACATTACATCCCTGTGCCTAGATCCCCCTGGTTTGACTCTATTTACTCTATTCTCTGTTCTGCACATGCCCAGAACAAAAAAAATTATCTTGTTTTCCACATATATTGAAGCAGAAGACATGCCCACCCATAGTGAATGAGGGGTCCTATTCAAACACATGGCCACCAACACAGATTGTTCCCAGTACATTTGATAGATGCAATTCTCACTAGTGTGAGATGATATCTGTTATTTTGATTTGCAATTCCCTAGCAAGTGAAAACAGAAACGTTTTCATATGACTACTGGATATCAGCATGTCCTCTTCAGGGAAGAGTCTGTTTATTTATCCTCTGTCCACTTTTTAAATGGGTTATTGGATTTTTTTTTGTAGAGCTTTGTGAGTGCTTTGAATAAGTTGGACATTAACCCTCTAACTGGTGTATAGTGTGCAAATATTTTCTACTACTCATAAAGTATAATTTCATTTTAGACCAAATTTTTTGCCGTACAATATCTTATAAATTTGATGTAGTTCCTTTGGTTTAATTTTTGTTTTATTATATTAGCCAATGAAGTCAAATTATTCAAGACTCCACTAGAATCTGTATCCCGGAGAGATCTGCCTATGTTTTCCTTAATATAGTTTATGAATTCTGGGATTCTGGTCTAATATTGAGGTCTGTGACCCATTTAAATAAACTTTGAGTGTAGTATAAAAGAACAGGTGCAAATTTTTTGTAGATTATGCATTTCTCCAGTTTTGCCAACACCATTTTTTGAAACTTGCCTTATTCTACTTCATGCACCCAGCTCCCTTGTCATAGATTAACTATTAATAACTCAGAGTTTATCTCTGGGCTTTCAATTCTATTCCATTGGTCTGAGAGTCTGGCTTTATTCTAGTGTCACAATTTTTGATTACTATTTTTATAGTATGATATAGAGTCAGGAAATGCAATACTGTCTCCATTTTTTCTCAGTATTTGTTTTGTCTATTTGGGAAGTTTTATTATTCCATACATATTTTACTGGAGTTTTTTTTTCTAAGTCTTTGAAATATATCCTTGGAATTTTAATGGGGATTACACTAAATCTATATAATGCTTTGTGCAGGATGGTCACTTTTACAGTGCTGATTCTTTCAATGGTGCCTAGTTTAACTAGATATAATATTTCTTAAAACACAAATTTAAAAGCAAGAACTCCCATATAACAGTGGTCCCACTTTTTCATATCAATATATATGTGTGTATATATACACATATACATATGTAAATATGTATGTAAATATATATGTGTATATATATGCATATGCATATACATATATAAATCTATAGGCATTGTAGTGCTAACTATAATTGACACATTATGGAAACAATCCAAATCTCCAATGATAGAATAGGTAAAGAAATTATAGCATATATATAATGGAATGTTTACAGCTATAAGAAATAATTAAAGCTTGCAGTTTGCTACAATTTAGATGGAGTTAGAGGGTATCATGTTAAAATGAATTAGTGATAGAAAGGACAAAATCCAGGAAATTTCATTCCCCTTTACTATGTAGATAAACAAATTGACAATATCATCAGGTGATAACTCATGACCTTATTTCAGATTGTCAATCAATTGGGAAGGAAGACTCTTGTTGACATAAGAACAGTCCTAGTGGATCTTGGGCACTTAATGGTGCTGAAGTAACTTTTTACATCAAAATAAAAAAACATTAACACTATTATAATCATTACCTAATATATAATAATAACAATAATGATTTTCAAAGAGGCCTTCCTGTTGAAGGGTGAACAGAAAACGCCCTACTTGATGAGAGTCAGAGATCAGTGAATTGGAATCTTGGGGTAGGTTTATGAAGCTTTACTATAGGATTCCCTAATGATACTGATGTGTAGGCTTGTTGGGAAGTCAGTGACACTCTTTCTTAAACTGGGGTTCTGGGAGGAGGGAGAATCCAGAATCATAATGCTGCTTGCAAAACAAAAGGAGAAAATGGGAAGAAAAATGTAAGCATTATCAAGAGCATGCATGCATGTGTACACACACACACACACACACACACACACACACACACACACACACACACACACACTTTCTCTTTCACCTTCATTGATATTCTTCACGGCATCTATCAAATGCCCTTTCCTTGCTCCAGAAAAATAAGATGGTTTTGCCCAATGGACTTCCTCCTCCCTTCCCCATTTCACATTAAACTTTGTATTTTGGCATCTGACCCTACCACACATTTTGCTGCTCAAGGACAAAGTTCCTCTCTGAATCATCTTTGTGCCACCATTACACAGCATGCCATCTGCTCTAGGATTGTTTTAACAAATGACTCTGAATTGAATAAAATGCATTATACAGCTCTGTCTAATTGGTTCATTTTGACTTTTGTTAGCAATAAATTTGAAGCCATTCATAGCACATAAAAGTCATAGCTTTAAAGTGTGTATTTGCATTAAATGTGCACATATGTGTTCAAGGATGTTCCATTTCAAAACATTTCAAGTTCATCTCTGTGTAAAGTACACATTCACTCCAATGACAATTTGATTTATTCAAACACAGCTAAAATTGTAGTTTCAGAAATATTGTCTTTTACCTGAAGGACTGGCTTGAAATCCAACTAGGCTGTATCCCTTGAGAGTGGTTGTTCAGCAGTGGCTGAAATCCAGCACAAAGGTGCAATTGAGAGACGGGCTACTGGGAACAGAGGGGTCTGTTGAGTTATAGAGTCCCAGAGAAACTCTGAAAACAAATCTAAGGGTGATGGTAGGCATTTTGAAATGAATTGTGCATGAAGCCCAATGTAGAAACTGAGAATGGACAATGAATATAGGTAACTGGAATAGTTCTGGTAAAGGAGACAAATTATTCTCAAGGTGGAGAAGTCAGTAATATCACAATAGTTTGGATTAACAAGATAGTGAAGTATTTTCCCTGAAACTATATAAAAATTTCAGGTAAATTGCAAATAACATTTAATTCTATTTCTTTCCAGGTGAGGTTTCCTGCCCATACAACTACAAAAGTAAATATGTTGATGTATAACCTTAACCCAGCTTCCCCTAATGTTAACAAACTATAAAAATATGTAGGATATGAAAGATAAAGAAATTAATATACAAATACTATTTCCTAAACCATATCATTTGAACTTATCATATTTACCAGTAGTGTCCTCCTTTTGCTTCAGAATCCTATCTAAGATCCTCTTTGTAGATACTCATCTTTTTTCTTTAATTTTTTCAAATCTAGGACTATACCCCTTTCTTCATTCTTCTTCAAGCTTTAGGCCATTTTGAAGAATATGATTGGTCATTTTTTATAGATTATTTCTTAATTTTGTTCCAGTTTAAAACTGAAAATACATTATCATTGATTGCTTACAGGACATACATGAATTTTTGTTTCCACTTTTATAGCTATACCTTACTTTGATTGACTCAACTCACCTCATTTCTCCAAGGACTTTTGTTTTTCTGTTTTCTAATTTTATATTTATTCCCTAATGCTAGCCTTTTCCTGCTTGAAGAAACAACAGAAGGCTGAATTAAAGCTCTAAAAAAATTCCCCAAAGATGCAGGAAAGTTTTCAGTGGAGGCAGCACCCTTGAAGTAGTTAACCTCTCCACATCCTCCTTACTTAACCACATAATGGGGCGAAACCAGTACCAACTGTTAGCCCTTGGTAGAATTAATGAGGCTGAAACCAATGGTGAGCTTCAAAAGAAAGTTTTGGGAAGATGTTAGAGTCATGTGGGTCGTGCCAAAGATAAGTGCTAGTGTCTGCCAAGGACAAAACAGGAGGAAAAGACACTATATCTAAGCAAGGCACAAGTGAAAGAGCATTCAAGAAGGAATCAGAAACACATGGGAAAAGGTTGGAGGTGGGTTATTTGGACTACCTTGGTGCCTAGGAAGCTCCAAATTAGGTTCATAAAATGTGAAGCTTGTATTTAAAATTCAATGTAAGATGTCCTAGAATTCATACCTCATAATCAGTTGTCTTTATTGTACTTGTTTCTTCCTCCTCCCCAAACCCAGCACCTCATATTATTCACACAAATGTGCATGCTAAGAGCCCCAAAAGTTTAGAGTCACCTACACAAAAAGAGACTGTTGGAATTTCATAGCATACAACTTATATAAATGTACAAGGCAGTCATCAAAATGATTGAGTAAATATGTAATATTTTATGGTGGGTAGTTGGCATCCTCCTTTAATGTCTAAGACCTAATGTCTTCTGCTCAAATGAGCATGTGAATGCCTTTCTCTGAGTATTATTATTTATTTCTAAAAGTTATTCAAGAAGCTCAATACATAACAAACACTAGCAAGATTAGTTCTTACTAATTTTGCTGTTCATCTTCATGCTCACCTCCCATTAATGAGGACTCATGTGAATTCTGTAAGTGTGGGAGGTGAAAGAAGTCAGTATTCACCATTCAAACCTAGAAAAGGGCACTCCTGGACGTCCCAAAGAGTCACCTGAGACTGACATGCAAAGGGATAAAGGGTTTTGCTTTCTTTTGAATTATTACATTCAATACCTCAACACATCATAGATCAGCTAATAACATGTATCTTGCAAAACATACCAGCCAATGGGACCCCGAGGCCAATTGGTCTCAGGAGCATTGAGTAAAAATAAAAAATGGTCAGATCTAAATACCCAAACCAAAGTTAACAACAATAAAATCAAAAGACCCAAATTCTAAAGAGCTATACACAAAAAGGACCTGTTACACAGCAGTCCAGGGGGGTAAGAGTTGAGGTATGGGATGAATGCTGGGAACAACAGTGGATGGAGGTCAACACTGGTGGTGGGAATGGCCCTAACTCATTGTCACCATGTGCCTGAAATGCAACTGTGAAAGACTTGTAATTCACTTGGTTTCAATAAAAATTTTAAAATAAGCCCATCCAACACTAAGAGCCTGTGAATTCTCATTAGAATATGATTATCATACCATATAGCATATACCCTGCTGTGTATTATTTACTATGTCAGTGTGGGAATAAAATTTTAAATATTACAATTTTGAATAACAGTAAAAATATTCTGTTTGGGGGCCAGAGAGGTGGCACTAGATGTAAGGCGTTTGCCTTGCAAGTGCTAGCCTAGGACAGACCTTGGGATCCCCGGAGTCTCATATGGTCCGCCCAAGCCAGGGGCAATTTCTGAATGTATAGCCAGGAGTAACTCCTGAGCATCAAATGGGTGTGGTCCCCCCCCCCAAAAAAAAAAGAAAGCAAAAATATTCTGTTAGATGATTCATCAGTCTACTAAAAAGTACTTAGCCTCAAAATAATACTTCATAGTTTATTTTCAGACAATTTTCTTACCAAAGTGTAATAAAGACTCACTAATAGTTTTAGACTAATCTGGTGATGAATAAGGCAATTAATTGGACAGGACAGGGAGCATCTAAGACAGAGAGCCAACAAAAATTTCACCCTGAACTGTTTGGGAACTGAACCATGAACCACAGCAGAGCCCAGAAAAGAGACTAAATTCATCTGTGAGCACTATCTCTATTCTGTTCACTAGGCTGACAAAAGGACAGCAGTAGTGATACAATGCAAGCTGAGGAAAAGTATTTTCAGATTCCTGTTCCTGGTTCTGGGCACTGGCTGTTTGAACTGAGGTCCCTTTTGTCTATATTTGGCACCAGCAAACCCAGAAATAACCACGAGGAAGCTAAAAACCTTATTTGGTATAGCCCTAGAGCTAAGTCCTTCTGTTTTCTCCTTTGACCTGCTCTCTCCTAACTCTCCCTTCCCTTCTTCTCCCCTCCCCTCCCACTGGTTTTGTACTTCAGAATCTTCATCTTAGGGAAAGTTGCTCTTTTTGTACCCTTGATTACTTCCTCTAGCTCATTCACTTCTTTACTTAATCTCCTCAACATGTCGTTGGAATTGCAGCAGCATGAGAAACCACAGAATATTCTAGAAGAGGAACACTCCCTTCTGTCTCATCACCATCACAGCTGTCCATCTATCTAAAAAGGGAAGGTAGTAGGAAAAGATTGTGTATCTAAGCCTTCACATGGTTCTTCCCTAAAGTGTATGGGTCAGAACCTGAGTGAGGTGAATTCTAAGTGAGTCTTCATTGACCCAATTCTTCTACTTCAATCCCTCTCCTTTGATCCTGTAGCACCCACTGAGCACCTGTAATAAAAGTTATCTCTGGAAAGTAAAAGCAATATACCTCCTGCAAAGCCTGACTTTAGCTGGGAAGATATATTTGAAAATGAAATTAGTAAACTAGGATAAGTCCTGTGAAATGATAGAACCAAACAGGTTAATCCCTAGGGTCCCTTTAAGTCTCAGAATTCTAATGGCACAGAATAATGGTGGTATCATAGATATTGGGATATTGGTAAGAGAGAGGCAGTGATATGAGCCTGATCTCTGGAACTTTACAAACTTGTCTTGGTGGCTGCACTCAATCTGCAGGTCCTATCCAATTACAGTCTTGCATTTCCTGTCCAATCACACTCCTGCATTTCTGTCCAATTAATAGTGTTGCATTTCCAATGGGTAGTGCTATGCTGTCTTCAGGTCATGGCAGGCTTCATCCATCTAATCATGGGGGAATTGTGACCACACTTTCACTCTTGTAACAGTTACAGTATATTTGCCCATGAGACAACTCTTTCCATTCCTTTTAGGATTGTTCAAGACTGCTGAAATTAGAAATATTAAATCTACATTTCCTAGATATGTTAAATTATTTGACTATGATCTGCATTTCATTGATAAGATGTACTTATACAGAAGCTAAATTTGAATCTGGCCTTCTGGAGAAATGGCAGAGCTGGGGGAGAGGCAGCGAAGATCTATTGCAGCAGGAGGTCTAATTCTGAGCCCGAGGGATCCTTGCTGAGAGGTTACCCTATTTCTTTAGTACTAGCAATTATTTTGTGAGCCACTGAAGTCCTAGTAATAAATTCATGTCCCTTCAATTTCCCAGAGTTGCTTCAATTGAGTATAACTAACCCTTAGCCAGCTCAGCACCTGAAAGGAAAATAAATCCACTGCAAAGATCTTGGAGTCCAGTTTACATTAAAGCAAACCAGAATGTACCCTGAAATGTGCAACTACCGAATGAATAGATGTCAGAGAGAATTAACTTTGAAGTGTCTCTGTTTCAAGTAGATATCAAAATTTTATGGAGATATGTCCAATTCAGTCATGCTGTGGACAGGGATGATCCGTGTGCAAACACATAGCAGGTGTGCCTGGACCCAGGCATGAGAACCCCATGTTAAACTGGGTCAGGTGCTAGGATTATCCATCCTCAGTCTAAAAGGAATTAGAGATTCTAGCAATCAATTCATGATAATCACCATCTGGGCTTTCCATCCATGGACGAGTTCTAATGTACATTTCCTAAACACTCGCCAGAGTTTACTAGGAATCCATTTTTGGTAATTGAGCAAGACTCTATTTATTCAGAAAATGAAGAGAGAAAGGAGAAATTAGCCATCACTGTTAATATACTGCCATTTCCTTCATATTTCTCCATTTTCAGAATCGAATGGCATGTGACTGTGATGAAACAAACATCTCAGCTCATATTTGGCTCTGCTCCCCTCACCCCTCCATTGGATATGTATATTTTACCCCATATATAGCAGGCTTCCCTGATTGCACTATTCCCCTGGTCCCAGAATCCTTTCTATTTTAAAGATAATAAATATGAACAGAGAAAATTATATCCTTGCCAAAGCAGCATCCATTCCACTGGCCCATTTCCCGAGACCTTTGGCTTTGCAAGAATATTTCAGTTTCCACCTTTCTCCTCAGTGCCATAAACACTGCAGCAGCAATTTATTCCTTTCCAGCAGCCATAAAAATTATCCCCCTTATTTCTCAAAATCATGGCAAATTAGCACCTTTGACCATCTCTTTCTCAAGCTCTGTCTTTCTCTCTCATGGTTGCAGACACATGAACAATTTATGATGGTCCATGGAGGGTTCTCCTTTCTTGCATGCTGATAGAAAATTCCAACCAGCAATCTCCATACTAATCTAGCTCTCTGCTTAGCAGAAATAAATCTAAAATAGCAGTTTTCCAAAATGAGTTTTAGAACTCTCTAGGTCCATGAAATGTTATTAGGTACCCCACAAAGAAAGTATTTTGCCATCTAATACATTTGGGAAGCACTACATGCTTTAGATTTCAGGATGCATATTTGTACCTTAAAAGATCTGATCAATTCTGTTGTGAAAAATGATTTAAATTTTGAATTTGCTTAGTCCAGAGCGTCCAAGTTTAAGCAAAGGAGAATTTTTTATTTCCTTCCCAAAGTGCTATGGGTAGTTCCAGTTTGGGTAGATGATGACATTTGGGAACAGAAAAGTTGAATTATTCAAACTAGAGGTTTGGGCATGAGCTGAAATTACAGTTTCTAAAACACTAGCTATTGGGTGAGTCTTAAAGGAGAAAACTCCTACTGAGCTTGCTTAGGTGGGGATCTCGAGCTGATAAGGCTTTTCCTGTTCACAACTGGTCCTGAGGGAAAAGGAGGAATGACTGTTAGAGACAGGGGTGGAATGGAGAGGGGTCTGTGTGTGCAATATCTGCAGCCATCTTGAGGCAGAAGGCCCCAGAGCCCAACTAATTACCAGTGATTCCAGGTCATTAGAAATGCAAAACTGTGGATTTCTAAACTTTGGGCCTCATATCAGATCCCTGAGTGATATGGCGTCACATTAAAATCTATGAAGTGGAGGGCAGGAGTGATAGTACAACATGTAGGGCATCTGCCTGGGACACAGCCATCCCAGGTTCAATCTCCAGTGTCCCATATGATCCCTAGAGCCTGAGTCTACAAAGAGTGATTTCCCGAGTGCCGAACTAGTTAAAAAAAAAAAATCCTGAGCATCAAAGAAGGAAGAGAGGAAAGTAGTAGGGGGGAAGGGAGGAAGAGGTGGAGAGAGGAAGAGGAGGGAGAGAGGGAGGGGGAAGGGGAAAGAGGAGAGGGAGGGAAAGGGAGAGAGAGGTAAGGTGGGAGGGGAAAAGGAAGGAAGGAAGGGAGGGCGGGAGGGAGAGAGAGAGGAAAGAAAGAAAGAAAGAAAGAAGGAAAGAAAGAAAGAAAGGAAGAGAAAGAGAAAAAAAAAAAGAAAAAAGGAAAAAAAAAAGAAAAAAAAAAGGAAGGAAGGAAGGAAGGAAGGAAGGAAGGAAGGAAGGAAGGAAGGAAGGAAGGAAGGAAGGAAGGAAGGAAGGAGGAAGGAAGGAAGGAAGGGGAAGGAAGGAAGGAAGGAAGGAAGGAAGGTAAAAAGAATAAAGAAATCTAAGAAGTGAGGCTGGAGAGTGGATACCGTGCTTGCTTGCTGAACTCTAACTGACCAGGGTTTGAATCCTTGTATCTCATATGATTCCCAGTGCCTCCCAGGAACAATTTCTGAGTGCAGAGACAGAAGTAACTCCTAAGTACCACCAGATACGGCCCTCTTCCACAAAACAAATACATAAAATAAAATATAAGAAGCTCTGGTGTTGATCTGTGACTCTATTCTGCCTGACCTTTGGAATCTTCTGTGGAAACTTAAAAACAGAGCTACTTGACTACCACCATCCCTAGAGATTTCCATCTGGCTGTTCTGAGGCAGAGCTGCTTCCTAAATTCCTCAGTACACAGTCAAGGTTGCAAAACATGGATCTATACCTCAGAGGGAGGGAGGGAAAAAGTGAGAGAGAGAGAGAGAGAGAGAGAGAGAGAGAGACAGAGACAGAGACAGAGACAGAGAGACAGAGACAGAGGGAAGGAGATAGATAAATAATAGATAGATGATAGATAGATAGATAGATAGATAGATAGATAGATAGATAGATAGATAGATAGATAGATAGATGATAGATAGATAGATAGATCACTGCTGTAAGTAATGAGAGCAAGTTTAGGGTGCTCCAGAGACACAAGTTTATCCAGCATTCCACCCTACCACTCTCACAAAATCACCTTTCACTGCAGCCGATGCCTTCTGGGCCAAGGGTCCCCATGAAGACTCGGAGCCACCAAAAGGATATACCACAGTCTACAGGGAGGTCTCAGCGTTGATGCAATCCCATACAAAGGCCTCTCTACTCTTCTGGGCTCTGTTACTATGGAAACTTCTTCCCAAAGCAACTCAAGAGCTGTGCCATTGCATTCTCTTTGGTCTCAGCTCTGTCAGAACAATATTCTGTCAAGCAGAGATGCAGCAGAAGCACAAAGCTGTGGCTGTTGGTCCAGGCCATCTTGAAATCTTCTACAGGGTAGATAAAATTGGTTTGGATACAGAATTTTAGAAAGAGGAATAACCCCCAAATGTGCACAAGTTTCAAGCACCACACGGGTCAAAAATGTTTCCTGTGGAGATGAAAAAAGTTACCTGGATAAAGTAGTTTCGTATCCTAGGGGATTTACTGGAGCTCACTTATTGAAAAGATGTTTTTCCCCTACCAAGAGGTAATGATAAACATTTCTCTTTAAGTAACCAAAAATCCTGGCAGGATAAATGTCTTCCTATTAAATAGCTTCCTAATGATTAAATTAGAATTTTTTTTTAATTTTATTAGAACTGGGGCTGAACGCACACAGAGTAGATTCTAAAGGCCATGGCCTTTCCTCCTAAATGATCAGGGAACCTCACAAAGCACTCAGAAAACACTAGAAGACCATTGTCAGATGTAAATGATTTCATGTCACATTGAAAATTCCAACATTGGACAACTGGAAAAGTTCCACTAATCAGAGATTTGAGCTGCTCACCAGCCCTTGCCATGTTTCCCCTTGCACTAGAGCTCATCCTTGGCTCCTTGCTTTAGCAACACGGTGCTGGCAGAGATAAGAAATGCTTGGTGAATGAATTCCAGCAGGGGTTTGTGGAGGACAGATAATATGTAAAGGGATGCTGGAGAGAACAAAATACTAATGTAAGATTTGAATGCATAGAGACAGGAGATAGTCTACCCTTAATATCTGCAACGATAGAGTGGAAGAGATAGTAAAGCAGGTATGGAATTTGCCTCAATGCATAACAGGAGATAGTCCACCCTTAATATCTGCAATGGTAGGCTGGAAGTGATAGTAAAGCAGATATGGCACTTGCCTGGCAAACAGCCAACCTGAGTTCAACCCCTGACACCCCATATAATTCTGCTAGCCCCACCAGAAGTGATCTGTGAATCCAGATTTAGGAATAATCTTTGAGCACCATGGGCATTGTCCCTGTTTCTACCTTCCCACCCCCCCCACCCTCCAATTTGCTATCAACAGCAAAGAGGGTTAAGGTGATATCACTACTGTGTGCTAAAGACAGTCTCCATGCTGCCAGACTAGGGAAAGAAACCAGTCTACCAGGATGGGGAGACTCAGAGGGGTCATGAGTGTAAGTCACCCTGATCTTCAAGAAGGCTGGCATTTGAATGACACCTCCTAGTCAGGTTCCCTGGACACCTTCTGAGCCAGGTGTAAGCCCAGTAATATTGAAGTTTCTTGCAAGTGAACCACATACTTCCCCTTGAATATTTTGGGTGATCTTGAAGAGGTCTGATCCTACACCATTATGAGGAGGTACCTCCTGAGACTGAGATTGTTCTTCTCAGCCTCTCTCCTAGGGGCAGCAGAGATGCAGGAGTCTCCAGGGAGCTCTCCATGTCTCAGGGTCTTTGTATCACTTAGATGAGAACAGATCTACTACCTTCACTGTGTGACCTTGGTGTCCAGACAAACTTAGGTCTTAATAGGGAAACAGCTGGGGACAAAGAGGTCATTTAGTACTGAGTAGGACATTGAACAAACTGATTAGCTTGCCTGGTCAGTCCTACTTTTTTAATGACATAGTTCCTGAGCCATGAATACAATGGGAGGTGCTACGATCAGATTTGTGTTCATGGGTATCTGAGTTCTTGGGCAGGGTCTTTTTACAATCAAGTAAAATATTCTCTTTTATCTTTAGATTTCATTTAGGATGTGATCAGGCCCTACCAAGGATTGACAGACAGCTAAGATGTGGTCTTTGGGGAAAAGAAATAAATGAGGCAAAAATAGGATTTGAAGTCGAATAGGGTAGAATCAGGAGTGTCGAAAGGATGAAAAAGTCGGGAATTCCAGAGGCAGAGTCTGTTTCGTATCCTTGAATAAAAGAAGTGAGGTCTACAGCTTTGGAATACTGAGACACAAGTAGCAAATTCAATTATAACCTTCATTCCTGATCGAGGGGTGTCTCTTGTGTTCTTTTGGTTTATTTCATTTTGTTTGGGCTTATTTTGATTTGGGGGGGGGGCACAGGCAGTGGTGCTCAGGGACCATGGTTCTTTGCTCAGGAGTGACTCTTGACAATGCCAGGGGTGGGGCACATGTAGTGCTGGGAATCAAACCAGGGTTACAGCTGAAGCAGCTGCATATAAAGCAAGTATCTTGCCTTCTCTACTATCTCCCAGGCCTTATTTGTTATGTTTGACCCAGGTGGGGCAGAACTAAATGTTACAGTCAGACAAAGCAGGAGAAGGCAGGGCTGGCGGTCTCAGAAAACAGTTTCTCAGTCATCCAGCATTGTTTCCCACTGTGATCTCCCACTCATTCTCTGCTCAACAGCTAGAGCACATAGCCTAGGCACAGCTCGGCTCCAAGAATCCATCAGACTGCTTCACTGCACTATATCCCTCTCTCCAGCTACCTCCCCAGATTGTAGATGTTCAGAGAAAAGGTGGGGATCTCTCTTCCATCAACCCTCTCTATTAGGCTGAATCACCAGACCACTCCATGAAGCTCCAGCATCACAACAATATCTTCTAAGTATGCCTTAAAAACTCAGTTTTAAGACCACATGGGAATTGAATTGCTGGTATAAGTTAATTTAATTTAATGCCACCTTGCTTAATCCTATTCTCATGCTATTCATTCCCAAAAGCATTTATTGACCATCAACCAGACACTCTGGAGTTAAATAAAATCTTCACAAACATACAAATAACATGTTTCTGCTTCATGAAAGATGCCATGTTAAATACTATGCATGCACCTATCCTGTCCTTCATGTTAAACTTTCAGTTTCTCTGTAGTACTTTATGTCATCACTTACTAGAACAGAAGTTTTGGGGGCAACACTGAGAGCTGCCTGCTCCACAGAGAAGCCTGTATACAAAGCTGCCTTCTATCCCCTCTCCCCTGCAACCTCCTCTGGGAAAGTCTACAAATCTCAGCACCGCTGCCTCCAAGACCACATTGTCTTATCCCATCCCCTGACTGAAGTTGTCCCAACCACACTCTCATTCTTGGTTATTTGTGATTTGAACTCAAAAAATTTCCAGGAAATGTGGGATTTTTGTTCATATAGATAAAGGGGGCAGGATGTCAGACTGAGTACCTATTTCCTGCTATGTACAAAAAAGCAGCAGGGAGACAGGCAGAGAGATCTGAATTAAGAAAATAAAATTTAAAAAAAATCTGAGAGAAATGGGGTATTATAGGAGAATGGGAAGGAGGAAGAAATAGAAGGCATAGAACTCACTCCGTTACTAGCAATTTTCAGTACCTGACTCCAGACCCTAATGAGATAGTTGTGTATTTCGCCCTGGTTCCTTGAAACTCACAAACAATGATCATAGCCTGCAACAATTTTCAGTTGAATAAGTTGGTTGAACTAAATTCTATCGCTAAGGACCATGTATAACTGGCTAAGATGCCTGAGAAGAAGCATTATCGTCCATTGTGCTGATTGGATAAATGAGTCCCAAAGAGTTTATTCTTAACAAATTATTAGAACTGGGAATTGAGAAAAGGTCTTTGGATTCATACCCTTTCTCATGCTGAAATCCTAAGTCAAAGTTAAAAACTCCATCAGTTTTACAGAATATGAAATTCCCCAGTCAGAGTGTCCTGGATCTTTTAACCCCATCTCTGTTCCTTTCTTCCTCCCCACCCACAACTGTTTGCCTAAGGGTGACTCTGACTACTCCTTTAGATTCTTTATTTTCTTTAGTGATCACCCAATGCTGGTGATGAGTTTGAGCTGCTGGAAAGAACACACAATCCACTGATGAAAGCAAGCCTGGAGGTCAAGCCCATGTTGACAGGCTGCATGGATGCTTTGTCTCCTGGACAGTTTCTCATGCTGTATTCCTTACATAATCAGATCATTGGGATGGGTAGCAACAGGTGATATCTTCCCACACTTTGGGAAACATTAATCAAGACAACAGCAGTGGTGCCCATGCTCCTATAATAAATGGTGCCCAGCCATTTATTAGAACTTCTGTAACAAGGGGGTGGGCTATAAGGCAGACATCTCTCCCAACGTTTCTAACAAATATCCCAGAACAGCAGGCCTGTGAGGACCACGTGAGTCCGTGCTTCATGCCAAATAATATATACTTTAAAAAAAAATAAAAGAAAAGAAGCAATTTAAAGCATTTTGGCTTCCCAGGGTGAGTTGGCAGCATTCATCTCAACTCACAATACCTTTGGGTGAAAGTGTTTTAATAGGAGATGGAGTGGAGAGGAGAGAGCATAGGGAAAGTGGCAGGCAGGGGCAGGAAGAGCCTGGGATGTGCAGCCCATGGCCTGGGGGAGAATAGGTGGGTGCATGAGCGTGGGAAGAGATATTCTGTTTCCGCCTAGACACACATATGCTGTGTAAGTGGACAGACACCCCGGCGAGGGTCCATTAAAGACAATGAAGGAGATGGATTTAATTCAATTTCCTTTCTTCATTTGCTCACTGCTAATCAGAGACTGTGAAAATGAATCCAACCTGGTTGGGGAGAAGGCATTTTCTGAAATTATTACACTGTTTGAGATCCTGTACCTTAAACATGCCACGGACCAAAAGAAGCTCTGCTCTTGTCATCCCACTGGGCATATTCAGGCTATGGCCCTCACTGCCCACAAATATTCTTTGCCAGGGTGCACAGATGTCTGCTTCACTGCAGAAGCAGGACAATGCAAAAGCTCTGGAGCGGGATGCTTGGAATTATAACCTGCTTCCTCCACTCATCAGCACTGTGGAAGTTACTCCTGAACTGTGGGCTTTAGTTTTCTCACCACTAGATTTTCAGCTTCCTATAAAGACACAGAGTGTTGCTAGAGTTAATGTTAAAAAGGGCTGAGGCCAGACTTGGCACAATAGAGAGGCCAGTAAACACCACTATTGATACTCAAACAACTTTGGAAGCTGCCGGTACTACTTCAAGTACAGTAAGCAAAAAGGGGGTAAGGTAGTGACCTTTTTGCCTATGTGCATCCCAGCATTTCTCAATGGGGGACCTAATCAAAGAGGGCCACAGGTGATCATTTGCATCACTGGAGGGGAATAGAATGAGGCTAGGGGGCCAACTGGTGGGACATGGGAGAAGAGGGCCGTTGGAAAGAAACAAGGTCAGAAGTGGATCACTGTCAGAAAAAGGTTGAGAAACACTGTTCAAGACTGTGGTTTTTTTCCACACCAGTTGGAGGACTGGAGATTGTTCACAGGTTAATGCCAACATGTCAGCTCCAAGCTGGACCCTTCTCCTCATAGACTCTCATTCTTTTTTCCCTTAGAAAATGGACCACCATTTCCAATGGCCACTTTTTCTCCCCTGAATGTAAATTTCAGGAGGGTAGGAAACCATCTGTTTTTCATGTCATGGCCCATCTAGTAACAAGAACATGGCCTAGTGTGTGGCTGGCATCAATGAGCACCACTGGAGCATTAAGCCATGGTAGAGCTAATCTCAGGGAAGGAAAGTTATCTGGGATTCTGTGTACTCTAGTGGGAACACAGCATTTTACATAAGGCCATGGAGGAAAGTTTCTCTGTGGTGGAGAAATACCCGAAGATGTAGGAGACCATGGGGGAGCATGGTAGGTGAGTGGGAGTAAAGACTGCTTTAAGCATGTAGAGAAGCATATCTATGCTCCAACAAAGACGGCTGAGGAAGGAACAAAGGTGGATAACACTGGGGCATCTTGGTTCCCAGTTCAGTACAATCCCAGTGGGACAAGATAGACCCTCTGGCTCCAAACTCTAACTGGATGCCTATGTGTGAGGTGATAATACATTCTTCATGTGAGGTTGAGTTTTCATGCTGGAAATAAAACAGGAATTCTTGAGGATCCCTATGAGGAAGAATAAAGCAATGAAGATAAAGATTGCTTTCTTTTTCTTAATCATCAAAATAAGAAGGGTTTTCAATTAAATGAGCAGTCTCTGTCTATCAACCCGTGAACAAGAAGGCATCTGGCAGAGGAAATAGACAGAACCTACTCATGGGAACTGAACTAGGAAGCGTAATGCATCTTTAAGCTTAGGGCAGACTTACTCTAGTTCAACCTCAGGGGAAGACAATCCCAAATGTTTGGGGACCTGGATCCTTCTGCTAACATCTGTTGATTGGCCCTCAACCTATATTGGCTCTCAACCTGCCTGTAATATAAAGGGAATTAGGAAAAGTGGTCTTCATTTATGCATGCCCAGTGAATACCTAGGAGAGAGCTGAACAGTTACTGAAAATGAGCCCTTTATATAGATTCAGCTCCTTGTATACTCTTAGCTTGCCTTTGGTACAAGCTGTGAGATACTTCTGGGCTGGTTTTATGTATTCTCAGGCTAGCTGACATTTCTATTTGTCAAAGGAATACTTGCCATGCTCATCATTTCTAATATTGGCAACTGTGGAATACTGTGTTCCAATAAAACTCGATATGGGATTCTATTGTGCTACATGCTTGGACACATATTTCTTTCCTGAAATTAGGGGTAGGAGATCCAGGGTGCCACTTCATACCTCTCTGTCTTGGTCAGGTCCTTCCCTAAAGATTCTGGGCAAGCAGTAAAGAAACCTCTGGCTTTAGGCAACTCTCAAAAGCCTCGGTGACCTTAAACCACTTTGTACATTATGTTGTAAAAACACTACCTTTTTTGGAAGGTAAAGCAAATAAAAAGGCCCTCCACAGCCAATGCCTGCCAATTCTCAGAGACTTCTAAGGTTATCTAGATTTGTGAAGATCCAGGCTGAGTTGGCACCTGCAATGGTATAAAAGGATGGAATGCCCTAAAATATGCAGAGAGCTTAGCTTCATAACTGACACAGAATATGTTTTCCATAAAGGTTCTATTATCTTCTCAAAATGTATTCTTCTTAAGTAAGGACACACTGTTAGCATAATTTAAACTAATTTGGCATAATGTTATAATTATCATGCTTAATCCATGGCAAGCCCACTAATAAAATGTGCTTTAGGGAATGAAATATACAGCTGGTAAAGCATTTCCCTTGCATGTAGCTGACTTGGGTTCAATCCCTAGCACTCCATATGATCCCCACAGCACTGCTAGGATTGATCTCTGAGTGTAGACACAAGAGTAACTGGATCTTATACAGTGTTCAATGGCTCTGAACACTGACACGTATGGCTCCTCAAAAATAAAATGTGTGATTTAATTTTTAGTCCTTCACCAAAAGATTTTTGTTGATTCTTATTTTCAGCTACTAGGTAACATACCTAGTAGAATCAAAAGTGGAGAGACCACTCCTCAGTTCAGGTGGATTCCTTGGAAATTTTTTGGAGGGGGCCAAACCTAAAAGAGTTCAGGCCTTACTCCTGGCTCTACATTCAGGGGTCACTCATGGTGGTGCCCCAGAAACTATATGGGATGTTGGGTTTCAAATCCAGATTGGCCACTTTCTAGATAAAAGCCTTGCCCACTATCTCTTCAGCCCCTTAATATTTTTCCATGATAAAGGTAGTCTACGGAATTATTATCATTTACCCAATCCACCAAATTCTAACTCATTGGACATCTATCTTCAAATGTGAAACCTTATCTCTGTTCTTAATTATTAGACTAGATTCCCAAATATTCTGCAGAATATATAGCTTCAAATTTATCATTAAAAAGTTCATTTAGGGGGCCGGGCGGTGGCGCTGGAGGTAAGGTGTCTGCCTTGCCTGCGCTAGCCTAGGACGGACTGCGGTTCGATCCCCCGGCGTCCCATATGGTCCCCCAAGAAGCCAGGAGCAACTTCTGAGTGCATAGCCAGGAGTAACCCCTGAGCGTCACAGGGTGTGGCCCAAAAACCAAAAAAAAAAAAAAAAAAAAAAAGTTCATTTAGTCCCCATCCTTAATATATTCTTATTGCCAAAAAGATTGTAAATGGCATAATCAAATGTTAGGCATACATCAGACACTTCCCAGATGGATGATAACTCCCATTGTTGTCAACAGCTCACTTTACATTTGGAGGATACCTATAATATGCCACTCTATGCTAGGTCTTTAATACAACTGATCTTAAGTTTTCCAACAATCCTGTGAGATAGATATCATTACCTTTCTCATACTTCAGTTTAAAAATAAGAAAACTAGGGCCATAGTACAACAGAAAAAGTACCTGACTTGCATACAACTGATGTATATTCAAACCTCAGAATTCCATCTGGTTCCCCAAGGCCCACCAGAAGTGGATTCCAAGAACTACCAGTTGTAGCCTCCAAACAACAAAATAATAATAATAATAATAACAAAGCTCAGAGATGCTGTTGGGTTCTTTTTCCCTATGAATCAGAGACTGAGTCAAAGCATGCTTAATAACATTCCACAAGGGAAAAGCACAATTGCAAAGAAGCATGGATATAGGGGTAAGAAAGAATGTAGAGGAGAATCGTGCCCACAGAGCCAGTCACATTCACAGGGAAATATAGTGTATGACCTCTAGAAGGACAGGTAAGTGATTTATTTGGTGGCTTCTCCTGGTCTCTAGTATCTTGCTTCTTTACAGCTCAAGGTTTTATAAGAGAGTGTTGATTCCCTCATTTTTTCCCAGTCATTGTTATTCAGTCTCATTGAGACCAGAGATTCTTCAAGGTGGACCTGGATCCAGGATGCCTTTGGCTTCCTCCCAGGTTAAATGCAATAAATGCCCTGACAGCCTGTGCCTTAGCACTATAAGACAGACTTTCTCCACTGGGGGGTGCAGAGCAATAATGCAAATGACAGGCACAGTGAGCCTGGGTGGGGGTTGAGGGCTGGGGGTAAAGGTTGATTACATCAGAGAGCTTACCCAGAGCTTACTGCAGACAAATCAGGTTGATCTGTTTCTCCAACACTTACACTATTCAATGACATCAAGGTAGCCTGACAGTTTCAAGCAGTACCTGCAATTAATTGGTAAGAATGTCCATAGGCCTGTGTGGTCCACTTTCCTCTGTCCTAGGAAAAGATAGTCTACAGGGCATGTTCCATTCTAGATAGAACTCTTCTTAGTATCTGCTGTGTCTGGTTTTAGTCAGCCCCAAGGATTTTCACTGAAGACATTTCACCTCAGGCAGGAGGTTCCTAAGTGGACAGATCTCTGCCTTCACCTGCCAGATGTCAAGGGCATTGGTCATATAACTAATAAATTATTTCCTTATAATATTAGGAAAAACTGCCCTGTTTCACAGCAAATGGTTTGTGTAAATGTCTAGTAACAATCCAGAAAGTGAGGCCCGAGAGGGAAACATGTGGAGACCACAGTTTGTGAAGAAATGGACACTTAAAGGAATTTCCTGATTTAAGAAAATCCATTATGGGCAAAGTCTGAGGATCTAATGAGGGAGCATATGCCTGGTGTGGTAAAGGCATTGACATTGAGTGGATCCCTGACATGAAGAGGTGTAGCTTTGGTGGCCTGTTAGCATTCACAGAAGTGGGTATCATGAGTATTGGACCCTGGACATCCTGAATGCTATTGGGGGAGATCTAGAAGGAAAACCCATATTTTTCTTTCTAGGTGTTTCTTCTCCATCTTTCGAAAGCAGGAATGCCCATCCCCTGTCCTGCTTCTGACCCCCCTGCCATCTTTTGGAAAGCTATACTCCTGTAGTTACTGTCATGGTGCCCTCACCTCTTCATGGTCTTCTTCCTTACTCAGGGAGCTCTCCCTTCCTACCACCATGTTCACATTTATCCACATTCAAGGAGATTCTCCTGCTGCTATCCACTTATCTCTTCCCCAAGTTCTCTGCCTATCACCTGTGGCATCAACTCCCCACTAAGTTCTTTTCTTTTGGGGGGACTTTGGGGCCATATTGGCAGCACTCAGGATTACTACTGTCTCTGTACTCAGAAATCTCTCTGGCAGGCTTGGAAAATCATATGGGATGTCAGGGATGCCTGAGTAGGTCCCAGGTTGGCTGCACGCAAAGTAAATGATGCAGGGTTTTCTGCTTGCCCCTCTGCCAAAAGGCTTCTTTCAAAGGTGGCTGTGGTCAACTCTGCCTTTTTGTAGTAATTACAGCCCAATTCTTCTAGAAAACCAACTTGTTTTTTTCTTTTTTTCTGTAAAATCACTTCTTTCTGCTTTTGCTCCCAAATCCATTTTCAAGACCTATCACCTCAATCCTCTTTCTTTCAATAGCTTGGAACCACCCACCTTTTTTTGCCCTCTCATGGCTACGACTCAAATCCCAGCTCCCCCTGACAGTTTGGGTGGATGGGAGAGAAGTTTCCACCATCTATTTGACAGTCCCTGAAAACTCTCCCAAACCATAGACGCTCTTTTCACCTGTTCTTCCTCTTTAAGTAAAAATAAAGCCATGAAATTTGCTGCTATGTGGATGGACCTGGAGAGTATCAGGTTAAGTGAAGTTAACCAGAAGCCAGGCATATAATGATTTCTCTCATGTGTCGTATATAAAGAAATTTCATAAGGGAACAACACAGCCCTAAAGATAGTAGAAAGGAAGAGCAGAACTATTCTTCAGCAGGAAGCTTGCCACTAGATTGAAGGGGAAGAGGATAAATTAGGGAAGAAAACACTAGGACAATGGGGGACAGGGGAAATGCTTGCTCTATAGGCAGACTGGGGTGAAGGGGGTGAGAAACTGGGGACATCGGTGGAAAGATTGGTTTTGGAATGCCTTAACTCTATGCCTTAAACTTAATAATGAATAATTTTGTAACAGTAGATTACAGTGACAAAAAATTTAAAGCATTTTTAAATATAAAGGAGTCTTGCTAAAGCCTTCATAATTAACCCCCTTTTCTCCTTCCAGATTGTCATAATTACCCAATGCTTCTTTTGAATGCAATTAACAACATTCAACAATCCTCTCAGGCAAACGGGAGGTATTGTAAGACAAATTTTTCTCTTTAACACACATGATTGTGCTGTTTTATTTGTTCCTAATCTCTCTTCCCAGTTTTAATTTGCTCCCTGCATACTTTTCTACATTTTCTCACCTCTGTGATTGTTGATGCTCATTCAGTCCCTGGAGTTCTCTTCTCCCCAACTCTTCCTGCCCAACACCCTGCAGTTTTTCCCTAATGACACTGTCCCACACATCTTCGGGGAGTTGTAATATTAGTCCTTAATTACAAGCTCTCAATTTTGTTTTGAAACTTTTAAGGTATTCTATAAATAATGCATTTGCCCAATTAGACTGTAAGTACATGAAGAGTTGAGGCCTTGTTTTATTTATCTTTTGGAGTGGGGAGGAGGGCCATTCCTAGCTGTGTGGCACCAAGGATCCATCCTAGGACTTGTGCAGACAAAATATGCCCTCAAACCCTTTAAGTAATCTTTCCAACCAAGCTTTGTTTATCTTTGAAATCCAGCAACTAGATAAATGTTTCTCAATTAGTGCTAAGTATGTATTTACCTATATAAAGCATATGCATCATTTAGGCTCTAAATTTTAGAGCCTTCTAATTTTCTTTTTTTTTTTTTTTTTTTTTTAATTTTTTTTTTATTTAAACACCTTGATTACATACATGATTGTGTTTGGGTTTCAGTCATAAAAGGAACACCACCCATCACCAGTGCAACATTCCCATCACCCAAGTCCCAAATCACCCTCCTCCCCACCCAACCCCCGCCTGTACCCTAAACAGGCTCTACATTTCCCTCATACATTCTCAATATTAGGACAGTTCAAAATGTAGTTATTTCTCTAACTAAACTCATCACTCTTTGTGGTGAGCTTCCTGAGGTGAGCTGGAACTTCCAGCTCTTTTCTCTTTTGTGTCTGAAAATTATTATTACAAGGGTGTCTTTCATTTTTCTTAAAACCCATAGATGAGTGAGACCATTCTGCGTTTTTCTCTCTCTCTCTGACTTATTTCACTCAGCATAATAGATTCCATGTACATCCATGTATAGGAAAATTTCATGACTTCATCTCTCCTGACAGCTGCATAATATTCCATTGTGTATATGTACCACAGTTTCTTTAGCCATTCATCTGTTGAAGGGCATCTTGGTTGTTTCCAGAGTCTTGCTATGGTAAATAGAGCTGCAATGAATATAGGTGTAAGGAAGGGGTTTTTGTATTGTATTTTTGTGTTCCTAGGGTATATTCCTAGGAGTGGTATAGCTGGATCGTATGGGAGCTCGATTTCCAGTTTTTGGAGGAATCTCCATATCGCTTTCCATAAAGGTTGAACTAGACAGCATTCCCACCAGCAGTGGATAAGAGTTCCTTTCTCTCCACATCCCCGCCAACACTGTTTATTCTCATTCTTTGTGATGTGTGCCATTCTCTGGGGTGTGAGGTGGTATCTCATCGTTGTTTTGATTTGCATCTCCCTGATGATTAGTGATGTGGAACATTTTTTCATGTGTCTTTTGGCCATGCGTATTTCTTCTTTGTCAAAGTGTCTGTTCATTTCTTCTCCCCATTTTTTGATGGGGTTAGATGTTTTTTTCTTGTAAAGTTCTGTCAGTGCCTTGTATATTTTGGAGATTAGCCCCTTATCTGATGGGTATTGGGTGAATAGTTTCTCCCACTCAGTGGGTGGCTCTTGTATCCTGGGCACTATTTCCTTTGAGGTGCAGAAGCTTCTCAGCTTAATATATTCCCATCTGTTAATCTCTGCTTTCACTTGTTTGGAGAGTGCAGTTTCCTCCTTGAAGATGCCTGTAATGTCCTGGAGTGTTTTGCCTATGTGCTGTTCTATATATCTTATGGTTTTGGGGCTGATATCGAGGTCTTTAATCCATTTGGATTTTACCTTTGTACATGATGTTAGCTGGGGGTCTAAGTTTAATTTTTTGCAAGTGGCTATCCAATTGTGCCAACACCACTTGTTGAAGAGGCTTTCCCTGCTCCATTTAGGATTTCCTGCTCCTTTATCAAAAATTAGATGGTTGTACGTCTGGGGAACATTTTCTGAGTATTCAAGCCTATTCCACTGATCTGAGGACCTATCCTTATTCCAATACCATGCTGTTTTGATAACTGTTGCTTTGTAGTACAGTTTAAAGTTGGGAAAAGTAATTCCTCCCATATTCTTTTTCCCAATGATTGCTTTAGCTATTCGAGGGTGTTTATTGTTCCAAATGAATTTCAAAAGTGTCTGATCCACTTCTTTGAAGAATGTCATGGGTATCTTTAGAGGGATGGCATTAAATCTGTATAATGCCTTGGGGAGTATTGACATTTTGATGATGTTAATCCTGCCAATCCATGAGCAGGGTATGTGTTTCCATTTCCGTGTGTCCTCTCTTATTTCTTGGAGCAGAGTTTTATAGTTTTCTTTGTATAGGTCCTTCACATATTTAGTCAAGTTGATTCCAAGATATTTGAGTTTGTGTGGTACTATTGTGAATGGGGTTGTTTTCTTAATGTCCATTTCTTCTTTATTACTGTTGGTGTATAGAAAGGCCATTGATTTTTGTGTGTTAATTTTGTAGCCTGCCACCTTGCTATATGAGTCTATTGTTTCTAGAAGCTTTTTGATAGAGTCTTTAGGGTTTTCTAAGTAGAGTATCATGTCATCTGCAAACAGTGAGAGCTTGACTTCTTCCTTTCCTATCTGGATTCCCTTGATATCCTTTTCTTGCCTAATCGCTATAGCAAGTACTTCCAGTGCTATGTTGAATAGGAGTGGTGAGAGAGGACAGCCTTGTCTTGTGCCAGAATTTAGAGGGAAGGCTTTCAGTTTTTCTCCATTGAGGATAATATTTGCCACTGGCTTGTGGTAGATGGCCTTCACTATATTGAGAAAGGTTCCCTCCATTCCCATCTTGCTGAGAGTTTTGATCAAGAATGGGTGTTGGACCTTATCAAATGCTTTCTCTGCATCTATTGATATGATCATGTGGTTTTTATTTTTCTTGTTATTGATGTTGTGTATTATGTTGATAGATTTACGGATGTTAAACCAGCCTTGCATTCCTGGGATGAAACCTACTTGATCGTAGTGGATGATCTTCTTAATGAGGCATTGAATCCTATTTGCCAGGATTTTGTTGAGGATCTTTGCATCTGCATTCATCAGTGATATTGGTCTGTAATTTTCTTTTTTGGTAGCGTCTCTGTCTGGTTTAGGTATCAAGGTGATGTTGGCTTCATAAAAGCTATTTGGAAGTGTTTCTGTTTGTTCAATTTCATGAAAGAGTCTTGCCAAGATTGGCAGTAGTTCCTCTTGGAAAGTTTGATAGAATTCATTAGTGAATCCATCTGGACCTGGGCTTTTGTTTTTCGGCAGACATTTGATTACTGTTTTAATTTCATCAATGGTGATGGGGGTGTTTAGATATGCTACATCCTCTTCCTTCAACCGTGGAAGATTATAAGAGTCCAAGAATTTATCCATTTCTTCCAGGTTCTCATTTTTAGTGGCGTAGAGTTTTTCAAAGTAGTTTCTGATTACCCTTTGAATCTCTGTCATATCAGTAGTGATCTCTCCTTTTTCATTCCTGATACGAGTTATCAAGTTTCTCTCTCTCTCTTTCTTTGTTAGGTTTGCCAGTGGTCTATCAATCTTGTTTATTTTTTCAAAGAACCAACTTCTGCTTTCGTTGATCTTTCGGATTGTTTTTTGAGTTTCCACTTCGTTGATTTCTGCTCTCAGCTTTGTTATTTCCTTCTGTCTTCCTGTTCTTGGGTCCTTTTGTTGAGCATTTTCTAGTTCTATTAGCTGTGTCATTAAGCTACTCAGGTAAGCTCCTTCTTCCTTCCTGATGTGTGCTTGCAAAGCTATAAATTTTCCTCTCAGTACTGCTTTTGCTGTGTCCCATAAGTTCTGAGAGTTTGTGTCTTTATTGTCATTTGTTTCCAGGAACCTTTTGATTTCCTCCTTGATTTCATCTCGGACCCACTGGTTATTGAGCATGAGGCTGTTTAACTTCCAGGTGTTAAAGTGTTTCTTCTGAGTCCCTTTGGAGTTCACAAATAATTTCAGAGCCTTGTGGTCAGCGAAGGTAGTCTGCAAAATTTCTATCCTCTTGATCTTATGGAGGTATGTTTTATGTGCCAGCATGTAGTCTATCCTGGAGAATGTCCCATGTACATTGGAGAAGAATGTGTATCCAGGTTTCTGGGGATGGAGTGTCCTATATATATCCACTAGGCCTCTTTCTTCCATTTCTCTCCTCAGGTCTAGTATATTCTTGTTGGGTTTCAGTCTGGTTGACCTGTCCAGTGTTGACAAAGCCGTGTTTAGGTCCCCCACAATTATTGTGTTGTTGTTGATATTATTTTTCAGATTTGTCAGCAGTTGTATTAAATATTTTGCTGGCCCCTCATTCGGTGCATATATGTTTAGGAGAGTGAATTCTTCCTGCTCTACGTACCCCTTGATTAATATAAAATGTCCGTCTTTGTCCCTTACAACCTTCCTGAGTATAAAGTTTGCATTATCTGATATTAGTATGGCCACTCCAGCTTTTTTATGGGTGTTGTTTGCTTGGATAACTTTTCTCCAGCCTTTTATTTTGAGTCTATGTTTGTTCTGACTATTCAGGTGCGTTTCTTGTAGGCAGCAGAAGGTTGGATTGAGTTTTTTGATCCATTTAGCCACTCTGTGTCTCTTAACTGGTGCATTTAGTCCATTGACGTTGAGAGAAAGAATTGTCCTGGGATTTAACGCCATCTTTATTTCAAAATTTGGTGTGTCTTTTGGGTAGTCTTGTCTTAGATTAGGTCTTTCAGTTTTTCTCTTAAGACTGGTTTTGTGTCTGTGAAGTTTCTGAGCTGTTTTTTGTCTGTGAAACCATGTATTCTTCCATCAAACCGGAAAGTGAGTTTTGCTGGGTATAGTATTCTGGGTGAAGCATTCATTTCATTCAGTCTTGTCACAATATCCCACCACTGCTTTCTGGCATTGAGCGTTTCTGGTGACAGGTCTGCTGTAAATCTCAGGGAAGCTTGCTTGAACATGATTTCCCCTTTTGATCTTGCTGTTTTCAGAATTCTGTCTCTATCTGTGGGATTTGTCATTGTGACTAGGATGTGTCTTGGGGTGGTTTTTCTGGGGTCTCTTTTGGTTGGTACTCTTCGGGCATGCAGGATTTGATCACATATATTCTTTAGCTCTGGAAGTTTCTCTTTAATGATGTTCTTGACCATTGATTCTTCCTGGAAATTTTCTTCCTGGGTCTCTGGGACTCCAATGATTCTTAAGTTGTTTCTGTTGATCTTATCATAGACTTCTATTTTCGTCTGTTCCCATTCTTTGACTAATTTTTCCATTGTCTGCTCATTTGCTTTAAGTTTTTTGTCCAATCTCTCCTGCTGTATGGAATTGTTATGTATCTCATCTTCCACAGCACCAAGTCTATTCTCAGCTTCTGATACCCTGTCCCAGAGCTTATCCATTTTGTCATTCACTTCGTTTACTGAGTTTTTCAGGCCTGTTAGTTGACATGTTATTTCAGTTTGGAGTTTTGTCATTTCTGCCTTCATATTTTCTTGGTTCTTATTAGTGTTCTGTTCAACTCGATCCATGGTTTCTTGGAGTCTGTTGAGCACCTTCCATATTGCTAGTCTAAAGTCCTTATCTGAGAGGTTGATTAGTTGTTCAGTCATTATCTGGTCCTCAGAATTGTCATCTTCATTCTCTATGTCTGATGCTGGCCTGCGCTGTTTCCCCATTGTCACATTTGTATTGTGGGTTTTTCTACGTGTTGTGGTGGTATTCATTGTCTATATGATGTAGGCAGCACACTCCTCTGGCTCCTCCCTTTCTGGATGGGCTGACTTGCCTCTAAGGGAGGGGAGTCCTCCGTGGATGAAGCCTCACACTGGGTCAAATCTTAGGCCCGAGCATGTAACAGAGAAGACAGTCCAGAGAGAAATGTTTGCTTCTGTGATATAGCGCCGTTCTTAGTGTGATTTTTCCTTCTTGTTGCAATGGAGTTCTTTCCTTAGAAAGAGTGCACGGCCGCGTAGCGAAGCGGAGCGGCCGTGCTCCTCTGAGCCTCTTTTTGCCCCACTCGCAAGAGTTTCACGCAAGAGGACAGTAGACAGACATAGACAGGTCACACTCACAGTCTTTCACAGCTGAGCCCCACTGGGCCGGTGTACTTTCGCGGATTTTCCCCCCTGGTGTCACACACAGGGAGCCAGCTTTTGCAAAGGATAGCCGGTTTTTATGCTCTGAAGTCCCTCCCTGAAAATGGCGTCTGGGCGAGCGAGGTTTCTGGAGGCTCTTTTTGCCCCACTCGCAAGAGTTTCACGCAAGAGGACAGTAGACAGACATAGACAGGTCACACTCACAGTCTTTCACAGCTGAGCCCCACTGGGCCGGTGTACTTTCGCGGATTTTCCCCGCCTGGTGTCACACACAGGGAGCCAGCTTTTGCAAAGGATAGCCGGTTTTTATGCTCTGAAGTCCCTCCCTGAAAATGGCGTCTGGGCGAGCGAGGTTTCTGGAGGCTCTTTTTGCCCCACTCGCAAGAGTTTCACGCAAGAGGACAGTAGACAGACATAGACAGGTCACACTCACAGTCTTTCACAGCTGAGCCCCACTGGGCCGGTGTACTTTCGCGGATTTTCCCCGCCTGGTGTCACACACAGGGAGCCAGCTTTTGCAAAGGATAGCCGGTTTTTATGCTCTGAAGTCCCTCCCTGAAAATCTCTAATTTTCTTGTACTAAAGAATAAACCCTTAGCTAAAATGTTTTTTAAGATTTCCCATAGGTTCAGGTTCATTTTAACTTGTTTATGGCTTATCAACTATCGGCACTGTAGAGGGGAACACATCACACCAACAAATAACAAAAATGTGAAACTGTTAGAAACCACTGGCAACTAGTGATTTCCTAGAAAGATGAGACTCCTTCTTCCCTGACTATGGTAGTTGTTGAAAAAAATAGAATTCTATATTCAGAAATGGGATTAAGCCATAGTATTAACGTTTCAAAACTTGTATTAGAAACAGGAGTTTGATCCAGAGAGGGTATGATGGAAAAACACTCAGGAAGACATTATTCCATACACAGTTTCTGCAGGGTCTCAGGACATAAGCCACCCAGCCTGGGGTCTGGTTACTAACAAGAGCCATCCCTGGTGATCTGATGGACAGTCTGTCCTTGATATCCACTGGAGTGCTGACTGTGATAGCCATTAGCAGTGAAAGAATTTTTGGGTGTGCTGAGCACAAGGGCAATCTGGGCCCCTAGGCAATGTAAGTTCAGGAGGTGGAAGAGGAAGGAACAGTGGGCACATCTGACCTCCATCTGAGACCCTGAGATTCTTGCAGGGCTGCTAACAAGGTACAAATGTGGGTCCAGATGGACTTAGAGGTCAGAATGGGCTATGAGTTTTCTACAATTAGCTGCTGATCTCAGGGTCATGAGTAAATTGGAATGCAAAAGGGCAGCTGCCCTAAAGTCTGCTGTGCAGCTCAATACTCCTGAGAACTAGCTCAGAGGGGCAGTGTTCTTACAAAGGGTGCAGGGCATACTACAAAAGAGATATTCCAGAATCTCCATGCTGTGCACGTTTTGTGCCTCTTAGAATCTGATTCTCTCTCACATGGAACCAGATACTCTGTGGGACTTTTACTCATCAGCTTTGTCTTATCACATGTCCAGTCTCTATTATAGGACCTTGTCCCTAACTCCCAGAGTTTATGAGGCAATTCGGTGAACTCTAAGAGCAGTGCCTGGTTAAACAGCAGCCAATGTTACTTGTGCACTTTTTGTGTATGTGTGTAGGAGGGAGGAGGAAAGGTAATACAGATGCTTAGAGCTACTAGCAGTGCTACTCAATCAACCTAGTCTGAGAATTTTAATGCTGGGTCTGATAGTATAGTGCTGTTCAGATTCTGCAAATGCTGGGGCTCACTAGCATGTGTCCCATGGTACTTGGAGACACAAAAGTTCTAACTTTCAGGATTCAAATGACTGAACTGGAATCCTGAATAGACAAAGCTTGCACCCCTGACTCCTATATTATCTCCTCACAATGGTCATATCTTATGTCCTTTGTGTCATGAAACTAAAGACTCTTTGAAAAGAGCAGGAGAGCAGAGTAATTGAGGGCAAGAAATCAAAGAGAACTGAATTGAGCCCAGACTCTTCTACCAAGCTGTGTATCTTGGGCCAAGTTTCTTCTGTGAGGGGCCAGAATGTGGCCGACCTGAGTTCAATGCTGGCATTTGATATGATCCCCCAAGCACCACCAGAGTCAGAAATAGCCCTTAAACATCGTTGGATATGACCCAAAAATAAAAAAAAAATGTTTATTCACTGAACCTCATCCTAGAATGAGAGTATTAGTATCTATCATGATATCATGATGTGAAGATGATATAAAACTGCAAACAGAGATCCTGGCTGATACCATATACTTCTGAATGGCAAAATAGTATCCAAGAGGAACTGATGGGATAGGAGGCAGGCAAGATTCCTGGAGAGACCTGGGGAGACAATAAGGATAGAACTGGGGAGAGACATCAGGAAGGGTGCCTGTGGAGAATTCTACAACGAGGAATGGTACTGGCTTATTTGGGGAAATGTTGCAGTATTAAAGCAGGGAAGATGATAGATTTGCTTTTAATTATCTTAAAGATCCTTGTGAAAAAAATGGGCTTTGGAGTTTGGATGGGGAATTATTGCCACAGCGTGATCAGGTCTGATGGCCTGGCATATATCTCTGACAAAATGAGGATTCTTTGAGATAAATGGCTCAAGCCAAGCTAATTAAAGGGAACTTTCATGGTGGTGGGAAGGGTAGTAGAGGGAGGGAGAAAGAGAAAGAGAGGGAGATCTGTGCATGTTTTCAAATGGACTTCACCTCTGCTTTACTCCAAACAGCACCTTTATGCCAAGAGAGCTGAGCATCAACCCCATCAAAGCCAGGATAATAAAAAGCAGCATGGAATTAGAGCTCAGTCTTTGTCCATAGTCACTGATGAGCTGAGTATAATGGAGCACAAACTCATGCTGCTTCAGGGCCACTGGGTGCCAGGTTCTTAACTCAAGGCCAAGAAAGGGCAGGCTCTCATTCCATCAGCAAACTTCTTCTGAGTGCTGTCTTCTAAGAGCTTCACCTCACAGGAGAGGAACCTTGGGCCTGAATGGGCAGAAACATAGCAAAGTGTAAAAAAATCATTTGCTTCTATATCTTGCTGAGAGCTGTGTTGAATTTTTGCTCTACAACTTCCTACTGGTTGGTCTTAGGCCATGTCACTAACTCTCTAAGTATTTATTGGTTATCTTCTTCCTAAAGTAGGACTTTATTTCCTGCCTCCTTTTCTTGTCTTTATATCTTTGCTTGTCGAAACTTCCTACATTCTAGGAAATCCTTCATTTGCTGGCAAACTACCCCCCTTTTTATTTTCAGTTAACTGAGCCAGTTCTAGGTGCTGGGATAACAGCCACACAGTGAAGATGGGCACAGAAACACATATGCATATAAATGTTATTTATAATAGAATATTAGCCATTCTACAAAATAGAACTATCAGATACCATACTACAGCCATTACACATATCATATCATCATTCCCTTAATAATGCTGGGAAGTAGCTATAAATACACACAAATAGGCCCAGTTCCAATACTCAGAGGTAAAAACTGAAACTTGAGTGTCTTCATCAAATTTTTCCTAAAAGTGCCTTGGTAGTGAGAGATAAAGATTTCACCTCTAGGCATGCAACACATGTGCACCCAGATGCATGCCAATCTATGAAGATGGACTTTGTTTCACCACTCCAGCCTGGCTGAGGAACTGTGGTCCTTACTTCTGGACCATACTGCAGATCTAGTGAAGGTGATTCCGCTTTTGTTCATCCTCTCCCATGCCAAGCACCTAATCCTCCTTCACAGATCTTCCACCACCCAGGGAACAATTGTAGAGCTAGTCTAGACTATCATACAAAGGATGCAGCTCTCAGAATCATGGCGGAGAACCTTCAAGATGCCTGGGCTATGGGAGCTCTGCAGCTTTGAGGACTATCAACCAGCTAAAGATGGAAAGTGGGCAAAGCCCCAGTGCTGGCCAGAGCTCAGAGCCAGGAGAGGAAATGGAACTCATTTCTCTGAGACCTGCGGGGCCCCTGCAGATGACAGGCTGATGAATGAGGGCCATGCCTAAGAAATATTTCCAGTTTCTAAGGCTGCCTGCCCCATCCATCTACCCAGCCACATTTTTATGGAATTTATGGGCTCATACAGTTGGAAGGAACTGTATTTATCACCCAGTCCCATGGCCTCCCTTTTGAAAGGAGGAAATCAAGGTCCTGCTTAGTGGCAATAACTTCTCAAGGTCACATAAAAACCCCAAGTAGAACCCTTATGTCTAGATCCAGATGCACACACGTGTCCAGAAATGTTCTCCCTATAAGCTAGCTCCCAGACTTTTTGTGGGAGAAGGGACTCCCCTTCTTTACATGGTTCCTAAGAGGAGGAGGCTCAGGGCCAGGGCCCCAGAGAACACAAATTGTTGGTTGGAAACTAGTAGAAAGGGAAATCTGGAGAGAGTTTCTACTTGAACCCAATGAGGAAAACATGCTCTTGCACTCTAGCAACCATCAACATGCTGGGGGATGGGAAAGAAAGAAGGTGGATGAGACACAGGGGGAAGACAGGAAAGAAGGAGATAAAGAGATAGAAGTGAGGTTGCCCACGGCTACAGATTTTCTGCTCAGACTTGACCATTATCCTCTTGCACTTCAGCACCAACAGAGTGAGCCCAGAATCCCCAGGAAAAGTGAGCAGGATTCACATCCCAGCCTTACTCCCCCAACAACACTAGGTCTGCTCCTTTGCCGAGTCACTGCCCTGACCTCTGTTCCTTCTCTTAGCATGCCTGAGTTATAAGTTTTCAGGGGTCCATCAGAGAGCATGCTTATAAAATGCTCATCCCAGGGTCTGCCTGCCTAAAAAGCCCAGAATATATGAGAATCATCACCAGGGTAGAGGGAACTTTTGAACCCCTACCTTTGGGACTGCTTTGTAAGAACAGCCCGAGGTGGATTTCAGTACCTCTGGCAGAGCAGCCACACTCAAGCTTCAGTGTCGTTAGCATAACCGGCTTATGCAGGAGCCCAGGTCTGCATCCCATTAGTGCAGGAAGGCATCTGGAACATAGCACTTAGAGTCCTCCTGGTGTAGCTGGAACAACATCGACAGGATCTCAGCAGTGCATGGCAGATAAATGAGAGGGCGGAGGGGTAGGGGGGAAGGCAGTTGTTGTACAAAAGAATTCACCATGCACCACCTTTAATTGGGAGCCTCTCCTGAGTACTTATAGACCAATCTCTACGTGTCCCAATTCTGCTTTCCTATAGGTGTCTAGCAGCACACAGAGTAAGCTGTTGTTTTCCCCTGCACCCTCTTGCTTGGACAAGGTACTCCTAGCAGGGCTGTCAATTAATGCTGCGCCTCTCTGGAGCCAGTGAGTCTTGTAATGCTGCATTTCCCTCTACTAGAGCTCTGCCCTGTAATGGTTGAGGAACAGAGAGCAAAGGAAGGGCCTGGCCTGCCTGTGACATTCATTCACTCCTCATCCAGTGCTCCCTGACCTCCAACACATTTGAGGAGTCAGAGACACTCCAGCCTCCTATTTTCCTGTTCTCAGTCTTTTGTGGGGCAAAAAGACTTGGGACCATGGTGCACTAGACTTGGGGACAGGGTACACTAGACTTAGGGCCAGGGTGCACTAGGCTAGTTCTGTTTCCACTGACTCTCCAGTCCCTTGCTTCAGATCTGATACCTCAGACCTTTTCAGAAGCTGCAGAGCAGCAGAGGAAAGAGTGTAGAGGAATCAGAACCAGAGTCAAGCACAGCTGAGTGAGCCTGGCCTGGCTCCATCTAAAGTTTAGTGTCTCTCTGGGCAAGGAGGGGAAGTAAACACTGGTGGGGAAGGGAAAGAAGGGGCTTCCCTTCTTCTCCCTCAGGGGCACTTCCCTTTCCTCTCCTCCCAATATCACTTCCCTTCTCCTCCCAGATGCACAGATGGAAACACAGATTCTATGTCTTCCTCTGTTGCAGGGAACACAAGAGAAGCCAAGAGACTTCCATACAGGAAACAGTCCTCTTCTGCCTGACTCAGTCTCCACAGGCCACCTTCCTTAGTGAAGTTGGCTCAAGAAACCCAGCCTGCATGCTCTAGGGTTGTTTCATCCTGGTGGCTGGCCCTGCTCTGCTTCAGTAACTTGGGGTTCATCATCTGCACTTCCAGATCCAGGGAACTCTGATGTACACATACTCCTGGGTTGGGTTCTGGTTAGATAATTGCCCAGCCTGCAACCCAGGATCCAAGGCCATGGGCTTGAAAATTTTCTTCTGTACCCCACCCTGCCGCGATGTGGGTGTCCTTATGGATTTCAGAATACTGCTTTGTTCATGGATGGTTCCATGTTTATATTTGGCAGATCTTAAGAATTCCTAAATGTTTATGTGTCCCCAAATGAGGTTCTTGAGGTGCAAGAGTCTTTAACACTATTAAAACATCATTCTATGGATGATGGGCAGTTCTATTGCCATGGTGTTTGGGGACGACACTCCAAGTCAGGGGTTCTGTAGATTGTTTAGAAATTAAGTTATTGAAAATTTTTGTCCACTCACAAAAGCAAAAATGTTGCTATCAAATTTATAACTTATTTCCTATGTAATCTTATTCATTCATTTTGAATTCCTAGGCTTTTTTTAAATTGTGGGTCACAACCCTATATGGGGTCACAGAAAGAATGTGGGAGTTACAAAAATTGTCAAAATTTGCTTTAAAATATATTTATTTATGATTAGCAAATGTTAAATTTGTGTGTGTTTATTTTATGCACTTAAAACCCCATTAAAAATTTCCCAGGTAGAATGTTCATTTGATGGAAATAAAAACTGATCAGACATGAATACCAAATCCAAAGTCAACGCAACAGAATCTCGATACCCAATCTACAACAAGCTGTACAAAGGGGGAACAGTTGCACTAGCATTACAGGGGTAAAGGAGGGAGATGTGGGATGCATGCTGGGAATTGGGGTGGTGGGAATGCCCCTCACTCATGGTCACTATGTGACTTAAATATTATTGTGAAAGGATTGTAATTCACTTCGATGACAATAAAAAAATATGAAAAAAAATTTTCCCAGGTAAAAGGTAACTGTTACTGGGCCAGAGCAATAGCACAGTGGTAGGATATTTGCCTTGCATGCAGATGACCTGGGACAGATCCAGATTAAATCCCCGGCTACCAATATGGTCCCCTAATCTGACCAGGAGCAATTTCTGAGTACAGAGCCAGGAGTAACCCCTGAACACTGCCAGGTGTGGTCCAAACAAACAAACAAAAATACAGAAGGATAAAAGGTAACTGATATAAAAAGGTAAACGGTAAAAAGCCTAAGAGCTAAGGATCCTAATTTGATCTAATTTGACTAACAATAAGGTACTAATCACAGAAGCCCATCTCCCCATCACTTATGCACTAGTAATTGATGAGTAGTGCCACATTCTCTATGGAACTAGGTCCCTCAGTCTTCATGAAATACTACTGGAAAGTTTATTGTTACATCCTAAACCAGCTCAGTTGGGTGAATTGAAGTCCAGAGAGACAAGGGCACTGCCCAGCCTCCCTCTGCAGGGTGGATATCCATAAACCATGCAAAAAGTTGCTTATCACAGACTTGCCTCCTGCCCTTCGCACCCCACCTCTGGACCTCAAAGTCAGAGCACCAAGTGACAATGCCCTATATAAGCCACATCCAATGGTATCATGCACGACATAACACAACAAACTCACACATGACCAGACTGCCAAACAGCCGTGCTCAATAATATCCGCCTGCTTACTTATTTGTTATCCACCAGTGAGTGACAGCAGGCAAACAGGAGGACACACCAAAGGAGTAAGAAGAAAAAAGGAGAAGAAAAACATATGGGAGGCATTTCTTGGCTTAGTCTCCTTTTTGTGTTGTTATTATTGTTTTTTTTAATCAGAAACAAAAAACCTCTTACCAACTGAAAAAAGCCACCACTGTGTGTTTTGGAACCAGGACCCATGGGCTGGCCCTGAGGAAACCTGGACTATTTTAGAGACACCAGCATTTACCTGCCCTTCAGTTCTTTCCTGGTGCTGAAACCCACCATGGTAGATGGCTTCAGTCCTGTTTTCTACCAGTAAAAGCAGTCTAATAGCAGTGGTGCTTATAGCAGGGAGTAAAAGAGGTGGGAGGGGCAGACAGTGCAATGCTGACGTGCACCCCACATTCCTCCAGAATGGAGGTTCTAAGGTGGCCCATCTTTTCTCCAGTTGCTTCTTAACTTGGGAGGTCTAGGCAAGAAGGCCACCATCCTGTCTATTCTGCAGGCAAAACTGGTGAACTCTCACCCTCAGATAACCAGACCAGGGTTCTGAATAAAGACAATTTCCCTCTCCTGGAGTGGACTCCATATGAGCTCACAGGAGCTGCATGGGCTGGAGTTATTCATCAATGTGCATGCAGGACCTCAGAGTAAGGACTAGGGCAGTTGGGGTTTTCAGAGAGAGCAGGGAGAGAGATAGATGAAAATGATCTGCCACTGAGGTCCCACTGCTTATCCTGGATCTGGCCCCAGTTTCTGAAAGAATTGGCAACACTAGGGAACTTGATATTGGATTCCTGTAAGCCTTCTCTTCCCACTCTCTGGATTATGTTTATTATATTCCACCCACTCCCACAATTTACTCAGGCCTGCCAGCAGCTCCTCAAAGGATGCATAAGAACCAGGCTTGCGTTCCTGGGTATTGGCTGGCTGCTAAGTGCCAGCCCCTGCCTCTTCCCTCTACCCCTCAGGCCACCTCATTAGATTCTCTGAAACCTCAGCAATACTAAGAGTCTTCCCCTCTCTTTCCTGCTTAGCTCCTGGGACTTCAGTCCTGGCCTCAACGATGCTCTCAGCCACTCCTAGCCAAGCTGTTTACAAGTCTTTATACCTTTGCTTATTGCTCATCCCCAAGTTCCCAGCCTCCTACTTGACTCTCTCTCCCACTGTGATCTTTTGCCTGCTGCCCCCCGCTGAGCCAGGGCTCATTTACATTTCACTCACAAACCTCATTGAGTTAATTTTCTAGAGTTAATTCAATGTTCACCAAGTAGCCCCGGATTACATTTGCATTCATCACCTTCCAGGGCTCCAAAGGGTGCAAAGAACTGGCTTCCCTGCAGAGATCCCCATTTAGGCAAAGGCCAGCGGCTCCTCTGGGCATTTGGAGGCAGAAGCTCCTTTTGCAGGGTCATCTAGACAGACAACTCTGGCAGCCATCTCGGGGTCAAGCCCACATGGGGAGCGCAGGGTGTGCCTTAAGCCCAGTCAACTGTACCCAGAGAGGAAGACTCTGCACCCACCTTTCTGACTTCATAATAATTCACTGTGCAACCAACTCTTAGATCTGCTGCCTGCTGTGCAAAGTATTTCCTTCACCTTTGCCTAAAATAGTTTAAGCTTCAGGGGGTGCTGTTTAGTGCCTATATTATTACAGGGACTAAAAACAAGAAAAAGATAACTTTACAAAATATCAGTGACAAAAAAGTGTTGCTGATGCAAATAATTACAGAAAAGCAGAGGTCAAAGGGAGCTTCAGGTCATGTGAGCAAATCTTGAAGTTTGAGGAGAGACCTACATCCAGGCAGCAAGACCCCAACCATCTGATTGGGTCTCACTGTCCCATTGGTGTTTCCCCTGAAAGTATTTTTGTTGGGAGTCTCCATTAATGCTTCAGATTAGTTTGGGAAAATGGGCAGCATCTAATAAGGGAAGGCTGTGATTCTAGTAAGCAACAATGGTTTCCAGAGTGTTGGAAATAACTTCTTCATCCCCAAAGCAGGGCAAACCTGGATTATTTCCAAGGCTGTCATGTTTATTCTATCTCTGAACTTATTAGGTAGGAAATTTCTGGGCTTCCTTTTGTGCTTGTTTCCTTGAGCCTCTATGGCCATGAATAATAAGGCTATATTACCTAGTTGGAATTTTCTGGAAATACTTGCACTTCTCTGGAGTATATAGGAAGGTTTTTCTTCTGAAGTCCTGGCTCAGTTGCCTTCAGAATTCTTTATCCAGCATGTTACTTAATTAAGACATGAATCTGCTAGACCTCAGAGTGGTAGGATGAGGTGAGGGGTATCACAGCCTCCACTCACACCCCACCACCTCTGTGAGCATGCAAAATGTTGGGCTCAGGGGAATACAGTTTAGTGTATGAATACAGAAACACTGATTTCCTTGGGGGCATCAAGAGGCACTGCAAGTTTCTCTCTCATCACCCACTATTTCCTGAGCCCTGAGCCCTCACTGGCTTTTGCAGTTCCTTTGTTTATGTGTTGAGGGAAGAGAAAGAAGGACAGTGTTTTGAACTTAGTTTTTCTCAATTTTCTCCCTCAGGGCTGATGCATGGGAGAGGCAATACAGTACTAAGGAATCCAGGGGAAGAAGCAGAAACCCCTAAACTGGGTCTTGCTCTGCAGTTGCCAGTTGGGAGGGTCTTCAGGCTCAGCAGCCTGATGGTACTGTCTGGGGAAACAAGTCCTTTGACAAATGGTTCTTCATTAACCGGGAAAAAGCCTGCCTCCCTTTCCAAGGAGGGCTGTGAAGCGGCTGCTCAGAGCTGCACAAGGGCCTCTGCTCAGAGCTGCACAAGGGCCTCCGCTGCTCAGCCTCTCTGCGCTGCAGGCCTCTGGTGGAGGCCATGCTGGCACAGATTCTAGGAGACCTTTAAGAAGGCACTTTATTAAAGTCTCAGAACTGATTAGACACAAGTCATGCGGGTCTGTCTGACTCCATTTGTATTCTCTCTACTTCCAAAAGAAGCTGAGAGGGCAGGCTAGTGCTCCTGGGAACCAGCCAGGGTTAATGCTGAGTGATCCAGGTTGAGCTCCTCCTCATTCCTATTGTCCTCCACATCCTGGGTCTTACCTGGGGACTCAGAGCTTCACGATCCAAGAAGGCAGCAACCAGCCACAGATGGCCTTTAAGTACTTGAAGTTGACAGGTCTGAACTGAGATACACCCTAAGTACCAAGTATACACTGGACTTAATTAAAGACTCCCACCCCCTAAAAAAAGAGAAAATATCCCATTGATATTTTTATCCTGATCACATGTTGAAATGCACTACTTTGGAATGTTCTAGATATATAGATGATAAAACAAGGAACAGAAATTTCACAGTTGGTTTGGCTTTGGTTTTGTTTTTTGTAGGGCCAAACCTGGCTGTGCTTATTTTTGGCTTTGAACTCAGGAATGATTTCTAGTGGGTCTCAGTGGGTAAATCTGGGGTACGAGGGATGAAACCTTGGTTGACTGCATGCTAGACAAGTACTTTAGTCATTGAGCTATCTCTCCAGACATGGTTTGGCATTTTGAAGTGGGTGCCAGAACATGTCAAGGATCATTTGTGTCTGTCAGTCTATTCTGCTAAATACAACACGTCTCTAGGGACATTTTAGAAAAGAGGGCAGAGGTTCCATGTGAATAGAAGTAGGGTGAACCAAATTAAAGTATCCAGTTCCTTCTTAACATCTTTTCAAAAATTCCTATGCACACACTTTCTCTCTATCTCTCTCACATACACATTCTATTTTCTCTCCCTCCCTCCCTCCCTTCCTCCCTTCCTTCCTTCCTTCCTTCCTTCCTTCCTTCCTTCCTTCCTTCCTTCCTTCCTTCCTTCCTTCCTTCCTACCTTCCTTCCTCCCTCCCTCCCTCTCTCCCTCCCTCCCTCCCTCCCTCCCCAGGTCTCCAAGACTTTGATTTCTATAGGGGCCCTAATCCCACTCCTTGTCTCCTTCTTCACCTACCTCCAGGTCTCACCTCCCACAGCCCGTCACCCTGGCCTTTTTTCTTTCTAGTCACAGCCTCTTCCCCTACAAAGCACAGGAACATGTCGCTCTCTCTACATTTTTCCTCAGACACTGTCCCCCTTTGCACAGCTGAAAAGTTCCCTCCTTAAAGGTTCAGTCCCAATTTACCCAGAGCAGAGTTATGGCCTAGCTCCAGGGGTACACATCCCCACCATCCCTTTTTTCTGCTCTTGCAACTCAGTTGGGATCCTCTTCTTTCCACAGGAAGGACTAAGTCAACAGGGCAAGAAAACAGTAATAAAAGCTAAGCACACTGAACTGTTCAGGGGGGCTCCTAAGAGAAACCTATATGAGGGTTGAAAGGAGGGGTGTTGAGAAGCCACCTGACAGTTCAGTGCCTTTCTATTTCCCTAGTGACCTTTGAGCAAAGGACACAGAGCATCCTAAAAATCCCCTGGGTGCTGAAAAGTGGCCTGATGGCCTTCAAGTGGCTTCCCCCACTTCTCTCCTGCCATCACCTCTCTGCTTGGAGAGTCAGAGCAGAGGATCCTGCTGCTCCAGAGGCAGCCCAGCTCTGTTTGTTTACATCAGCAGAAGCACTCAATTCTCTCGGATCAATGGCCACTTCTCCATAGTTGGTGTTCTGCACTCCTAGTTTCCACCTTCTGCAGATACAGGACTAATTCCTGTTCCCTAGATCAGTCAGCCCTTCTCAGAGGGGAGGTTACAGTGGACTGCCCCAAAGCACACAGGCTGCCAGTAATCTGGCCCCAGAGCATGGTTCAGTAACCAGGTATCATTGCTCCAACCTGGCTCACTCCTGCAGGTGCTATCCCAGAGGCCACAGCTGCCTCTTTCCCACTCACCCAGAATAACCCACACCACCAGCCTGCCTTCTCTCCTGCTCTCCAAACATAGATGTGTTTTTCTTCTTAACTTTAACAACATCTACATGTGTTTCTGTGTGAAACAGGCATACTACTAGACTCTTTTTAAAGAGTCTAAAGGCCAAAGTCCAGGTCCAAAAGTGGCTTTTGGTCCAGTGGAAAGTCTGCCGGGTCATGCAAAGTGTGTTCAAACCCAGTAGGATGTGAGCTCTATTCTAGGTAGAGGCTCAAGGCTTGGGTCAACCAGAATAAGACTTGGTTCATCTCTCAGGGCAGAGGGACACTTGTAGAGAAGAAAAAATGTCCAGGCTGCCAGTTTTCTCTTGCCAATTCAGCCTGTACTTCTCACAGAGCCTACAAATGCCCTGAGTAGAAGCCAATGTTCCATCTTTTAAGGTAAAAAAAAAAAAAAAAAGAACTCATTGCTTCATTGCTTTCTGTTCATCTTTTACTTTCTCTCACACACACATACACTTTCTCCCCCATCACTCTCAATTACTTTTGTCTTCTTGCTAGTCCTCAAGCCTTTTACATCTCACTGACCCTCTTCTCCCAAACCCAATAATGCTAGAAGAATTCAAGCAAGTACCAACTCAACATGATAATGGACCCCTGTCATTTAAGGCCCTAAAGTCAGCTCTCCAAGGCATTCTATTCTGCAAGGCCTTCATGAATCCTACAAGCTTCATCTACAAGCATCAAGCTCTAGCTCCACAGGCTTGTTTGGCCTCAAATCACTATGTTTTGTGACACTTTGATCCCATGCTCCTTTATATATGCTGCCATTTTGTATATAGTTCCACACTCCTACTCATCCTTTAATATCCACCCAATCATCAATCACCTTTTCAGTCTAACCTTCAACGGCAGGCAGGCAGCTCTATCTGTGCAAGGGTGGGGTGGTCCTGATGGCCCCCTAGGTCTTGTGGACCCAAACATCAAATAATAGGGTCTGAACATTAAATGATCTATAGCCATTCATCTACCCAGTTAGCTGAGTATCACCACCAGGAAGTATGGCCCATTTGGGCCACCTGAGCACTGCTTGGGGGCCCCCACCTATTAATTAATCTAATAAAATTGTTGAATTAAATAAAATGAAGGAAAGTGCAGTGACCTCTCCCTCTGAGCCTTCATTTCCTCTGCAGTGTGATGGGGCTGTACTGGCTATTAGTCATGGTTACTATAAGCATGGCTTCAAATTATCTCACCCAAGCGGGTGCTTAATTAACACTGGATTGTCTCCTCTCCTCCCCTCATCCAGCCTATCTAGAATGGAGAGAGTTAGGGCTCTCCTGTCTGGCTCTCATCTTCTCTCTGACCCTGGGAGAAGGGATCTTTGGCCCTTGTGCCTCTAGCTACTAAGACCAGGCCCTTCCTGCCACACCAAAGATCTCTTTGCACCAGCTCCTGTTTGCTTTTTGGTTCTGTTTGCATCAGAATGCAAACCAGGCATTACAGAAAACTGGAAGTATATTGAAAAAGAAAAAGAAGAAATAAATCTCCGTGATCATATATCCAAAGACAGGCCGACACTTCCCAAACCTCAGGGGACACATTGGTGAAAGTCTCCTGTCTTTCTCTCTCATTGTGGACTATTTATCGCATTAGTGAGGTCATCCTCCACCTGCAAGACTGGCTCCTGCTGCTTCTCCTTGTGTTAGCCAAACCTCTGGCTGGAGGCAAAACTGATTGCTGGGCTTAGCAACGCCACACTTTCTCCCCAGCCCATCTTCAGCACTGGCTTTGTGTTTCTAAATGTTCCTTCTTCCTCAGCTAAAGGCCCTCTATGTTTACTGCATGGACTTTTAAAAATAGGCTTTAAGATTTTCCCTGTAGTATAGACAGGCAAAAACTGAGCAGATGCTCAGTTTCAGGACTGGCTAACTGGTTCCTTTCTGTGCTGCCTCATTTCCAATGATTTGGGATGTCAGGTATCAGGAAGAAAAGTTTCCTAGAGAACTGGGGTGCAGGCTTGGCCCAATTCTCTGAAGCAGCTTTTGTGCTTCCTTTTCCATTTTTTGGCCTCCTTTGACTAGGCCCCCCAGGGCAGACGGGTTTCCTCTACCCAGGACCTTTAAATAGTTGCCTGGGGGGGGGGGGGGCTTCCCAGCTGAATCTTAAAAATATTTTCCTTCTCCTGCCACCACACAGGTGTGGGTGTTTGAAGGGTGGGCCCGAAAAAAGAGGAAAAAATAGGCATTTCCTGGTGCCTTCTTACTTTAGCAGAGGCTGAAGGGAAGACAGAGGGAAACTGGCATGCCAGTATCCTGAGACCTGGCTGGGCTTCCTCAGTGGGGTCTGGTCCCTTGTTCATCTTTCAGCTCACCCCAACCCTCTCCAGTTTCTCCAATGTCCTCCAGTGCCACCTTCAGCTCTATTGGGGGAGCCCAGAGCCAATCTACTTTACTAATGGAGGCCCTGAAACCCACCCAAGCTCCTATCAGCTCCACACTTCTGGGGAAGAGAAGTTGCCCTTCTCTTCCTCTCTGAAGCCCTCTGCTATTCAGAGTTTTTCCTGGTTCTGGAATACTCTGCCATACCTACCTATCTCATTTCAGGGTATCCTCACAAACCCCTCAGATCCACTTGCTTTGCTGGAATAATGGAAGGTTAAAGGATGTGGATCCCTAGAAATGCAGGAAGCCAAGGAAATAGTAGAGGTTTGAGCCCCAGACCTGTGGCTAGTAAACTAGTCTGGACCATCATATAATGGCAAGAGTGTCTACCTGAGGCTTTCCTGTAGCATCTCTACAGTTGACCCACCAGGAGCTCTTAAGAGCAGGACTAGGTGTGAAAATACAAAGGAACAATTTGATTGAGTTATGACTGGTGGTCCTAGCAAAGATGAACTTACTGTGCCCAATATCCCCTGAAGCAATGGTCACTCAGCCACACACAAACCCTGCTCTTCTTATTCAGCCTCTTGGTATAGCATCAGTCACTGTGGGTACAGAATGGACAACACATAGAGTCTCTCTTTCCTTCACTGAGTGACAAGGAGCACAATGGATATAACAAAGCATCGTGGAGAGCACATATATCACAGCAAAACTCACTCTATAGCAGGATGAGCCTGAAGACAAAGTGCGGTTATTACTAAGGACCCCCAATGGAACACTGATGCAGGCAGAACTTCAGAAAACCTAGTGTTTGACCTGAGATGAAAATGAGAATGGGGTGTAGGGAGTAGGGTATGACAGAGGCAAAGGCTTATAGACCTTCCTGGGGAACCCGAAAGAATTTCGTGCAACCCATAAGCAAAAAAGAAAGAGGGAGATGAAGGTGGTTAGAGCTTTGATATCAGACGAAGGCTTGTAGATCCTATTCAAAATGCAATCAAGAGTCACTGCATTTGTCTACAACACTGAGATGCATGGGTTGGGATTGGCAGGAGGAGGGAGGGGAATGAAGAAAGGAGGCATTTAATGACCAAAACCAATGGGGCACCCCAATGAGAGACTCAGAACTGAGCTGGAGGGGGCATGTGCAGAGTCTGCAGACTTTTCTCCAGAATATTCTTGGAAGCAAAGCAATGGTCAGGACCAAAACAGAGAATATGGCTTAGAGGGAAAGAATGTGCCTTGTTTAACTGAGGCTCTGAAATGTAATATCTGGCATTGCAAAAAATAAAATAATAAAAAATAAAAAAATAATAAAAGCCATGGCTGTGCTCCAAGCCCTAGAAGCAAGCTGGGCTGATAAATCAGGGTAGCAGTGTTAAGGCATAGCAAGGGATTTGACTTTATATGCATCATGGCTATAAAGGATCCCTACTCTTCCACAGCGGCACCCTAGAGCACAAGAAACAGGACCCAAAAGAATGAGGGCTAGAGACAACATGTTCTCACGTGTGGTCTTGAAAATGCAGCTGAGCCAGAAACTATTGATTGGGATGGAATCAGGAGTCTCTGACCCAACCTCTTCTTCACTGTGGGCAAAGAAACAAGGGTTACAGAATTAACTCTGAGAAACAGCACTGCCCAGAGGTGCTATTGGTACCCATGCTGGCCCAGAGTGCAGAGGAAGAATAGGAGTGAAAAGCAGGTGAAGAGCAAGGCAGAGGGGATCATCCTGGGCTAACATCTGGGGTAGAAGAGAAAGATTGGGGTGGAGGCAGAGGTGAGAGAAGCTGCAACCTGGCATAGGGATATTCAAAGACAAGACAAAGCAACTGTGTTCCCACTACCTCCCTTCTGAGCTAGAAAAGGGCTGTTTTACTATGGTCCCTACCACAAGGCCCCCCAGAAATGAGATGGGGGTATGGCTAGGAATATGAGTGGATACAACACTTGCATAAGGCATTGCCAGAACTCTAAATAAAGGATGCTAGGAACAAACTCAGGAAGTGCTCTAGGTGTGAACTGGTGGCAGAAGAAAAACTGAAGAAGGCTGGGTTAAAGCAAGATCCAAGCTGGATGGAAATCCTGCAGGGAAAATGAAGGGAAGATGCTCACAGAGAGGGGCAGCCTCAGCCCAGAGGATATAAACAGGAAGAACCTAGAGACTCCAGGGCCTGTGGAACTGGAATTTTGGGGTGGGAGGGGGACTGAAAATTTGAGAGGCTGAACTCAGCTACATAGGAGGAACCCTGAAGTAGCATCACATTCAATTGTGATGCCAAGAAATAACTCAGGACTTCAGTGCCATCCCAGATCTTGTATTCTGAGATGTCTAGCCCCAGTGAGGAAAATGAGTCACCAGAGAGAAAGAAGCAGAGTCACTGAGCCACTACAGGTCACATAGCCAGGGGTGAAGGAGCCAAGGCAGGGACCCAGGCTTATTTGCACCCACCTCTAAGTGGGTCCCAGCTCTGAGCAAGCAGCTGGAGTGTGTGCCAGAGACAGGCATTGCTCAGGGGACACCAAATACGAGTGAGTGGCGGGCCATCTCTCAGCCATAGTCACTATGGAAACAAGAGGCAGAGATGCACTGGGGCTCCAGCATCAGGGTCAAGCTTTTTTTATCCCTGCTTCCCTCTTTTGCCAGCAGAAGATTCAGTGGGTTGTTAAGATGTGATTCAAGCTGAACAACTCAGGTGCTGGGATTGCTCTTTGCTTTCTCAGCAGAGTGGCAGATGCCAACCATCACCTCTCTTCTAGAAACACCCTGCTCCCTCCCATCCCACAGGTCTGATACTAGAATAGCTGCTGGGGGAGGATCCTTGCTCTGAATTTACCCAGACCCAGTTTTCCCCACTCAGGTTCAAACACCCTTGCCCTGGAAGCACTTCCTCTTTCCAGAGTCTCTGATGTGAAAGAGGCAAGAGAGAATTCAACATGACAGAAACATAGATTAATGATAGTCATGAGGACTAATTATTATTCCTAGTATCCAATATATTAATGTTCTACTAATGCTAAAGCAAGACATAGTGCTAATTTCTTGGTGTAAATTTTCAATCTCTTCCTCTTCCTCCAAAATAGCTTTCATTTAATTCTCACATGGCAGAGATGTACTATTTCCATGTATGGGAAATGAAAAACTCAGAAAGGGGCCCATAGCAAGGAGGAGGCAGACATAGAATCCAGGACAGCTCTTCTCAACTGCAGACCTCAGGGCCATTCTCTCACCATCAGGCTCATTAAAATAAAAGGAAGTGGTTCAATGAGATTGTTTCTGCCCAGCCTGCACTAAGAGTTGTATTTAGGAAAAAGGCAAGAACATGAAAGGAGTTAAAACAAGTTAAAACAGTACTTTGCACACTGAAAAATTCTCTCTGATGGGCTGGAGCAGGAGCACAGTGGTAAGGTTTTTGCCTGGCACATGGCCAACACAGGATGGACCCTGGTTTGAATCCCGGTATCCCATATGGTCTCCCGAGCCTGCCAGTAATGACTTCTAAGAGCAGAGCCATGAGTAACTCCTGAGTGCTTCTGGGTGTGACCTAAAAACAAAAGGGAAAAATATTCACTCTGAAAACAGTGCTCAGGCTTAAGTTTCTCCAGGAGAGAGTTCTCCTTTCATCTGGGGAGAAGCTCGGTGACACCACAATGAGCCAGCTGATGGTCAATACTTTTGCTCCCCCCAATGCATGCATCTTCCCTGGAAGTTTTCATTTGGGTTTTCCAGCAGAAGAAGATACCTTTGGTCCTGCAGAGAGACTGATAACCCATGGGAACTCAGTCCCAGGGCAAAGCAGACACCTGTTGTTGGAAGTACAAACAGATTTGGTGCTGCTACCTGAGATGGGGCCCTGTGAAGAGGACAGGAGATCACAAAGGTGGTAGCTTAATGGGTGGGGTCCCTATTCTTGCATTCCTCCAAGCCTTCACTTTGCCACCTCAGACAAGGGCATCTTAAAGGCTCACAGAATAAGTAGAAAACCAGAACAGGTAATTACACATTCACAATTCTCAGGTTACTGTTCCCAGGATGTCCCAAAGAGTGGATTCCTTGGCACAACAACAGTGGGTTGGGGGTGGAGCTTCTATACTCGGATCTGCCAGGGGTCCCTGGAGACTTATGTCTTTGGGCACAAGATGAGGGAACTGACAGGAGAGGAGAAATGCCATAAGCAAGAAGTGACTATTTGGGTTGTCTAGAGTACTCTGGTCTCAGAATCTGAGAAGAAAAGGAAAGAAATAAAATGGAGGAGGAGATAAACAAATGTGAAACCATGAGGGACAATAACCAAAGGGGTTTAGGTGCATTGGCTGTGTTAAGAACTGGGGGCTGAAGAGATAGCACAGTGGTAAGGCATTTGCCTTGCATGTAGCCAATTAAGGGCAGACCACAGTTCAATCCCCCTGCTCCCACCAGGAGCGATTTATGAGCACATAGCCAAGAATAACCCCTGAGTGCACCAGGCGTGACCCAAAAACCAAAAAATCCAAGCCATAAAATCAACAACAATAAAGTCACGATACCCAAACTTTAACAACCAAACTTAAAAAGGTATTTGTTAAGATGGCAGGTTAGGGATGGTAGTGTTATGGGATGAATTATGGGAAAATTATGGAGGGAGGTTGCCACTGATGGCATGATTGGTGCTGGAACATTGTATGTCAAAAAATTAGCCACAAATAACTTTGAATATCACAATGCTTTAAATTAAAATAAAATATTTAAAGAAGTGAACGCTGCTTAACAGGCAGCAAAATTGCTAAGCAAAGATGCTCCAAACCAGCAGGTGGCAAACAAACCTCACAGGGTGGTTTGAAATGTAGGTTCCAAGCACCATGCAAGTCCTCTCTTTCTATGGTAAGCCACACGTGGCCTCTATGGTAGGGGATATCATGGTGGTATTAGTCAGTTCTGGAAAGCTCATTCAGGTTTCCTAATGTTTAGCATCTAGTTTCTGGGGCTGACTCAGTTTCCCAGCAAGAGAAAGGCCTCTGCCTTCTACTGAGCTACCTGCCCGCAGAGCCAGTCTTGGGCATACAGGGTACAGCACAGGGAAACATGACGGGCAGCACAAGAGGTAGATTTCATGCATGTCCCACTGGCTACTGATCTGAGAAAAGACAACAAGATCTGAGTATCAAGACATCTTGAGATGCTGGCAGGGATATCCTACGCACATGCATTCCTGGTGGAGGAAATGAAGCAGAAACTCACCAGTCATTGGCAGAGATGTGCCATAGGGCATGTGTGCTATTAACTCTGCAATTCATGTGCTATGTGCCTTCCGGTTGTGATGGGAAGGAGGGAACCCATCCTGCTGCTGGCCCGTGGGTGGCTGAGTGTCATCAATAGGTGAGTGCTGATGCTCCCATCACAGATCAGAGCAAGTGCCAGCATGATGATGAAACCATCTGTCTATCCCAGTAGCATCCTTCTCAGGCAGTCTAACCATAGGTACAAGATATAGGAACAGGAGAGCCCAAGGACAGAGAGAAGTCAGGGCTTCCTGAAGCTCAAGCTGCAGAAAAGTGCTCATATCTCTTTTGATGCTAAGCAGAGGAGGTTCAACAAGGGACAGGGCCCTGGACTCATCTGTGATATAGAGGTGAGGTACCTCTTCAATATATTCCACTCAGATATATATATATATATATATATACCACTAAACAAAGACCTCTAGTGGTATATATCTAAGCCACTAGGGCCAACTGACTGAAAGCATGGGATCCAACACTGAAATTTAAACATGTTATCTGTCAAGGAGTCAGACTGAGGGAAAGGAGGGAACCTGAGGTCATTATGAAGAAACAGAGTCACTGGTTGAAGGAACTGGAGAAAGAAACATTGTATGCCTGATACCCTATTGTCAAATGCTTAGTAAATCATAATAAAGTTTTTCAAAATAATAATTTAAGGAGCTGAAGAGATAGTAGAGTGGGTAAAATGCTTGCCTTGCATGTAGCTGACCTGGATTTAATCCAAAGGATCAAATATGATTTCCCAAGTTTTTCCAGGAATGAGCCCTGAGCCCTGAGCACCACTAGATGTGGCCCCAAAATAAAACAAAACAACAATTTTATAAAGGAGGTAGAGAAGGATTTGTCTTGCATCAGTCTCTCCCAATTCACAGTCAGCCATGTGCTCCAGGCACAGTGCTCATATAGAGCTCAAATAAAATGTACAGGGCATCTTCCAGGGAGTTCCATTCATGGCCTTCAGGAAGGTTAAGCCCAGGAATCAGTTATGTTCATGCAGCTGGCAGGGAGGAGTAACACACAGCAGGTGTGGGTAGGTAAGAGGGTCAGAAACTAAGATCACAGGTAGAAAGCAGGATGAAGGGTCTGGTGGGAGTCTAAGAGCTCAGAATTTCTAACCAGAGGCATGGCAATGTAGGAGATAGGGGAAAGAGATGGGGCTAATGAGTACTGCTCATGAAGCTCTGCTCAGAATCCTGATCTTGCCCCTGGGGTAACAGGGAGAAGCTCTCTGGCATCACTGCATGGAGATGGGTCACAAATCTCAGAAATTTGTGATGGAGCAGGAAAGGGTGGGAACTTTGAGGTGTAGCCTGTAAAAGCAATTCACAGTTCTATCTGCCTTTGAGAGGTGTAAACATCACATATTTTTAATCAAGATGGAAAGTAAAATCAAAGGGAAATTCATTCCATCCTCATTGGAAACCTATTGCTGTCACTTTTCCTGTGGGAGGGGAACAGACTTATTCTGCAGGAAGAGGATACCGCTTCCTGGATCTTTCATTTTGGTACTTCTCTAAGCAAGCCTCCACCTAGGCCTTTGAAGCCCAATATCAACCATTAATAGAACAAGCATGGACTAACTATTCTAAAAAAGTACAAGTTGCAGAGCAAGGAACTGCTGAGGGTGTAAGGGAAGATGGCATGGAAGGGGTTACATTTTAACTGGGTTTTGTAGGATGAAAAGGAGTTTGTAAAACTGAGAGGAATCTCTCAAGCAGAACCATGTATAGACAGTCACAAGGCACACAGTCACAAGTTAATTCTGAGATATGGCTGATAATCTAAGTGCTCAGGATTCATTGAATATGGAATAGATGAATTTTCCATCCATTCATTCACGAAAGGCATGTACTTTGAGAACATGTGGAGGGCCTGCAGAGGGAAGCAGCCTTGCAAACTATTCTAGACCAGAGAAACAGAAACTGATATTTTTCTTTGTTGGTTTGGATGGGCTGGTACTAAGTCAGTGTTCAGTGTTCTTAGTAGTCTTAAATGTTTTTCATTTCTGATTGCTTTAAGAATAACTTAGTGGCCTCTAACATTCACTGAACATTGCCCAGTGTGCTACATACTTGAGAAGATTCATCTCATTTCACCTCTTGACCCCTAAGTGGTAACTACTATTATTATTTCCATTTTGCAAAATAACACTTGTATGCTGTGAGAGTTGATTTTCCTCTCCTCAATATTGATTGCAACGTCTAAGTGGCTGTATCAGGATCTGATTTCATGTCCCTCTGACTCTAAATCCTAGCCCCTTTCACTGCACTTTACTGGGGTGAGGCCATCAGAGGGTTAGACTCTGATGGGGCCAGAAGGACCCCAGCTATATGAGAATTTCAGCAGATCTCACTCCCCTCTGTCTCCAAGCTGCTTTGCTTCAGTCTGCAAATCCCATCATCTGGAGAAATAGCCCGACCTTCTCCCCCATTCCCGCTCAGAACTACACAATTCTGAATGTGACAGGCATGTGGGAAGGGAGGCCAGGTCAGTGCTTCCTCTATCGTTGAGGTCTTTAGAGATGGCATGTGGCCCAGATCTCAGTGGCATTGGCCAGAAATCACACAACTGGCTCAGAGAGTTGAAAGGGACCTTAAAGGTCACTGCACCCTCCCGATGGAAGATTTCCATGCTCTGATGCCTACTCCTACTGGGATCACAGGCCCATACCTCAAACACCAGCTGGCCTCTGACCGCATGCTGCCAGGCTGGGAGCCTCAAACACACCATTTAGGCTGGCCTGTTCTGACATGGGGCAGACCGTGTCTTCAGAAGGCCTGATCACACCCAGAACTGGCTCCTGCTTCCCTGCTTACTCACTGGGCCCTTTAAGTCTGCAGCTTATTCTTAAATCCTCAAATTCGGTAGTGAAGCAGGGAGCTTACCCACACCTATTTCACTGGAAGAGAGAAAACTTTATAAAATATAAAAATATATATATTATATAAAATAAAATATAAAAGAGACTTTATTAAATATACATACACCAAGGCAGCAGGTCCACTAATGACCACGTTTAGAGCAAAGGACAGCAAACTCTACAAAGGGCCTCTAATGAAACTTTCATGTGTTTGGGCCCCAAAGTCTCAGTAGTAGGTGCTTGTGGGGCCACTAAAACATTCATTCAAGAAGCCATAGACAGTACATGGGTCTTCATAGAAATGACACTTAATTTTTATGGGTCATGAATACCCCAGTTACTGAAACAAAATAAAAGTATCTTAGCTAGGTATGGGTGGGTGATATAGGTAAGATGGACTTAAAGCTATAATTTATTTTCCCCTGACCATTGAATATCTTTCTTCAGCATACTGAATCTATCCTGGGATGTATTGATCGAGCTATGATCAGACTCACAGTTACCTTCCTCCTCTTCCAGAAAGTTCTCTTTATTTTCCTTCATGTCCCTGAGAAAAGAGATGTTAACTTCACTGTGAACCTGGTTAGCTCAGGGGTCACCAAGCCCTGTGGCTATTTACTGACCATGACTAGTCTGCCTGGTATTTGCAGAGCCTGACACTATGCTAGTCCCAGGTAAGTCTCAATACTTCTGTAGTGCCTGCACCTTTAAAAAATTTTTAATTTTATTTTCAGAATAATTAGAGATACTATGCATCTGAATAACACTGTCTTAGATAGCTATGGGTTCATTTTCTAATCCATTGAATCCTAAGAATTAATGAGGTTTTTTTTTAAAAACATGTATTGGGTCAATATTCATAAAACATATTCTCTCTTCTGGAGGCTGTTCTCCAGCCTCCCCCAAACTGAATGTAATAGTTCAAAGAAGATATGAGCCTTGGTTTCCTGTGAGGTAAATAGAGGCCTTTGAAATAGTTCCCCTCTGTATCAGTGTTTCCACTGCTTTTCTTCAGACTTTTTCCCCTCCCCTCCTTGGGGATGGGTTTTTGCTTTGGATCTCAATAAAGGGGAGGCAGGAAGGCAGAGAGAGAGCTTTTTCCTCTTAGGCTTGGGGTTCAAAATATGGAACTGCTGGCTTGTGGGTGAATAGCTTGTAGTATGAATTTCTTGCCTCTTAAAACCTTCATAGCTGTGTGGATTATTTATTGTGGACTACTACAACCGGAATAGCATCTCCTATCCTCTCTTGATAGGGAATATGGAATTTCCATTCCCCGCTTAAGAAATGTGGAACAGCCAATCTGTCCCATTACAGTTTCCTATTATTCCATGGAATGGCTGGAACTCTTCCTCACTGTATGAATTATAGGTGAGAGTTACACCGAGAACTTGGCACAGGCCTGGCACATAGTAAAGTCTCACTGTGGGTAGGATTCCTTGATTTCCCCTAGAGAGCAGACTATCCACATTTCCTGACAAGAAATAGAGGCTCAGAAAAGTCTAGCATGAGCCTTGAAAGCTACAAGTATGCTCAAGCCAGACTCTGTTTCTGACTAAACCTGAACTCTAGCCAAACCTGGCTCTTCCTCTTGCCAAAAGCAAGAGAGGTTCTAGAGGTTCAGAAAACCCTTAAGCAGAAGGCCCTGATGGCACTTGCAGCTAGAAATGCTCCAACGAATATCTTTGGGAACCCACTGAGAAAATTTTTCTGTCCAGCTCTCTTGCAGCAGTCCTTTCAGGAAACCTCACTTTCTTCTTAGCTCAAGTAATCTGTGGGATTGATTACTTATAGTGATCTCAGTGGCCAGTACTAAGTCAGGGGCTGCTAAGAAAGGCAACCATTCCTCCATCCAACCTAGACCTGTCGAAGCACCATTCTTCCCTTCATAGTACTGGAAAAGCAGCAAAAGCCACATGAAGCCAGTACCTATAATACATGCTGCCCACGTTCTCTGTGCCAATATCTAGACAAAGTCTATTTTGCTGCCTGTCTCTTGAAAAGTAATAAAGTAATTGAGTGAAGTAAGTTATAAAAGGCCAAATACAAGTGAGCCTCCCTCTTGGTTACTGAAGGGACAGTTGGGTAGGGTGGCCATGAGGGACCCTAGACTTGGCTGGTACAGACTTTGGACCTTTACCTGGACCTACACTTCTGATCACCCCCTGTTTGACCATATAATGCTGAGGCCCAAGAAAATTAGGCAGACAGTGGCTACATGAAAGGTGAGGAGTCAAGTTCTAATGGGAGTTTGCACCTCTTTCTCTGGGATACCTGACCAGGCAAGGGTACCATAGGCTGGGTGGTCCATAAAGAGACTTGAAACTTTATCTCTAGCCCATAGTGAAGAAGAACATGCTGGTCTGCTGGCACCCTGCTTGCTGGGTGCCTGGCAATTGCATCGCCTATTATAAAACTGTCAGTTAACAAATTGATTGTCTGAGGTATGATTTAGTCTCCCATTTGTCTGGGTATGATCGATTCGTTGTGAGGCTACAAGTTTAGCATCAGAAAAACGTGATGGTGCATTTTGGCTCCACTACTTATTAGTCAAGTGTCACAGGGCCTTTCATTGCTCAGGGAAAAGTAGGAGGAGGAATGTGTCGGTCACAGCATTCATTGGTCCATTTCTTCATTCTATGCACTCTATGAACAGGAATCAGAATAATTGATCCACACCTAACATCTTCTCAACCAACTTAAAATATGGGTGTTATTAGCTTTCCCATTGTATAGGTGAAGAAACAAAGGCTCAGCATTTCACAGCCAGGATGCTGCTGAGCATTCTCTTTGAGATCACACAGCATACTGAAATGGAACTGAGATTTCATGCAGGCCTATCTGTCTGCAAAGTCTGCTCTGGACTGGAAGCTATTTCTTCTGTGCAGGAGGTTATTATGGCTTGACTCCTTTGTACTTTGTGACAACTCACTTTCTCCAGCCTCCGGATAGCCACAAGCAGAAAAACAATATGCCATGGCAGATCGTGTGTCTAGCGTATCCCATTCTTACCAAGTAAATGTCTTCACTAACACCCTTCAGATACTTTAGACAGGGGCAGAGTGAGTACTGTTGTTCATACATGTGGCAATATATGAAATTTTAGCACTGAAACATACAACAATGCACCTTATACCAGTTTAACACTTAGTGGAAAAAGTTCAAAAGAAAGAAGGGTAAGATGCATGTATCTAAAGTGTTCTTAAATGGAAACAAGAAAGCCAAAGGCTAGCAATTGGTGAATCTAACTGAAGGGAAGACTGGCCCTCCTGGTGCTCTTCTTTCAAATGTTCTATAGCCTTGAAATGACTGAAAAGTCAAAATATTAAAATGGACAGAATTAAAAAGGAGGAGAGACACATGGGAGAGTCATATGGTTTGCTGCCGATAATGACAATGGACCTAGAACTCTAGCTGCTCTGCCTCTTGTGCATGATGACCTGAGCAAAGGACCTGATGGAGCTGTAGTCTTCTCATCTGTGGAATAGGAATAATATAGACCACATTCCTAATTATCTATAAAGAGGAAATAAGAATATCATATAGAAATCACTTTCCTTGTTCCAGAATGATAGTACAGATCATAGGGCATTTGCCTTGTATACAACCAGCCCAGGTAGATGCCCAGAACCACATATGATCCCGCAAGCCCTGCCAGGATAGATTTTTGAGTGCAGATTGAGGAGTAACCCCTGAACTGAACGAGGTGTGTGCCAATAGAAAAAGAAAAAAGAAACTGCCTGCCTTGATGCATACACAGGAAATAGAGGATATTGCCCTCTGTATCCTTAGTGAGATCATGGAGTTGTTGAACTCAGAAACAACCCATCTGAAGACTTTTTTCTACTGGTGAGAACACTTACTCTCTAATAGCCCATTATAATGTGGACTCATATTACTGATAAAATTGCATTCCCTTTCCCTAAGGAAACAATCTAAAACACAGACCAAAAAAAAAAGGCATTCATAACTGAAAAATAAGAATAAACTGATTATCTTGAAGAAAGTTTAGAATTAAAGAAATGACAGTCACCTATAGAATAATATAATATGCAGTCATCAAAATGGATATTAGAAAATTGTTCCATGGCATGGCACAGTTAAATGCTTTTTGTTAAAAGTTGAAATCTGAAACATATGAAAATTAAAGTGTGAAGGATTGAAAAATGTAGCCTAATAAGGTTAGATTTAGGTATTTACTGAAAAGTTTCAATATTTTCTTATTTCAAATGACTGTTTTTTGAGACTAATCAGTGTTGCTCAGGGCTTATTTCTGTCTCTGTACTCAGGGATCATTCCTGATAGAACTTAGGGGACCATATGGGGTGCCGGGAATTGAACTCAGGTTGGCCTCATGCAAGCCAAGTGCCTTGTGTACTGTACTACCTCTTTAGCCCCATAACTTAAAATTATAACTTAAAAGTTATAACTTAAAAAATAACTTAAAATTATTTTATATACTATTTTAACAATAAATGACATTTCTAAACTGTATATGTATCAATTCAAATGCTGAAAATAATATCATGTATGATATGAAATGAAGTCCAAATAGGAAGAAAATAGAATGTGCTAAAAAGCATTAGCACCAAGCTGAGACTGGCTATGAATAAGCTTTCCCTCAAATTTATTACATACACACATACATTAAAGCTTTCTAGCATGAACAAATGCTTATAATTTCAAGCAATCAACAAAATTCTTAACTTTGAATTCCACTCTCATGGTCTTCAGTCTATGTCCAGTTTTTCACATCAATCAATTTGACGGATCTTCATGGAGAGCTTAATATGCACTTTATACAGTGTAATACTCTTCCTCATTATACTCTTAAATTAGTTGCTATAATGATATGCACAATCTGTAACCCTTTCAACCTTAAGTCGAAAGAGGTGAATCAAATTGAAGATACCGAAGGAAGGAAATCAAATTGGTCTGAGTCTTGAGGGTGACAGACTCAGGATTCAAATCCTAGTATATGTTTATTATGGGATACATACCCTCTTCCATCTTCAGTAAGTAAATTCCAATCCCTGCTACCTATAAATCCTGTTACAAGCAAGACACCCCAAAGAGGCTTAGAAACAGACCTTCAACTTCAATTTAGTGAGATCCAAGTTGGTGGCAAAGAAAGAGTTGTGATTCCAAACTTTTGAGGAGGGCTGGTTAAAGTTGAGCGTGTACTCTTTGGAGCAAAAAGGGAAATTCTTGAAGGTTGGCACAGTGTGGGCAATGATGACCACAACAAAGTTCATATACATTGGAGTCAACTAGTTGGTTGAGAGGAATGAACAAATGGAGATTCTGGATTATCAAATGCCCTGAATCTGTGCCTGGGGTTTAGGTACTATTTTCTGGGCAGTGAGGGAGACCCTCAGACATCCTCCAGTCTATGTGTAGCGGGAATGGAGCCGGGCACAACGAGCTCTGGTCTGAGCATGTTGGCAGGATCCTGGAGATAAGTTGGAAAATAAGTGGAATGTCAGAGATGATAATGAGTTTAACCTGTCTGCATACATTGTCTATTATAGGGGAGATGATAGTATAGGAGAGTTTAAATGAATCACCTGAAGGCATACACCAGGAAAGCTCTGGGACAGGTTTAAAATCCTAATCCCGGGGCAAGAGAGAAAACTCAGTGGGCTGGAACACACACTTTGCCTGAAGAAGACCTGAGTTTGATCCTTGGTGTCCCTTCATCCCTAAAGTACCTTTAAGAGAAGACCCTAACCTCTGAAGAGGAAGTAGCTCCTGAGCACCACTGAGTATGGCCTCCAAACCAGACAAAAAAATAACTAAATTAAAATTCCAATGTAGAATCAAGAAATATCTCAACTAGAGCTCATGCTTTGCATATGGTCCCCAGCACTACATGGTCCCTTGAGCACTGCCAGGAGATAGCCTGAGCAACAAATTGGGAAGGAATCCTGAGTAAGGCTGGTGTGGCCCCAAACCCCAAATAAAACCCTGGGTTCTCTGCCCTCATGCCTACCTGCCATGGTGGATTACAGCAGTGACCACATCAGGGCTATTTTCTGGCACAGAGATGGGGAAGGGAGAAGGCAGCCCCCCACCCCTTCAGTGGCAAGGTCAGAAGTCCACAGTCTCAGTATTTGCCGGGCAATGAGAGTCCATAGGAAACCTTGTGCTTCCTAGGCCCTGCAGTTTGACCTGTGGCTCCATGGCAACCTCAATGCCTAAAGCTGGGTGCAAGACCCCATCTCACCCAGGGCACCCAGAGGGCTTCCCTACAAACTGCAAGCTGAACTCCAAGGAACAGAATTGGCTGTTACAGCAAAACATCATTAAGATGAGAAGCAGCAACATCTCTGACGCCCACATGGCACCAGCGGAGCTGTAAAATGTGCCTCGGAATTAGACGTGGGGAGCGTTAAAGAAAGGGACAGAGGCGGCCGCCCCCCAATCTGCCACTGAGGGAGGCTCAGGCTATGAGACATGTTTCAGGCAACAGAAGCTCATCTCTGGCAAGAGACGTTGCTTCCTTCCAGACAGTCGTCGCTCTGTGGGGGAAGCCTCGCTGTGACTTTCGTGCCTGTAAAGAGAACCTTGACGGCTCTGAGGGGACATCTGCTTTAAGATGCTCAAAGCCCTAAATAGACTGCTGCAGGCTTCCGCGGGAAGTATTTATCATTTACTCGCTGCTTTGTGCTTGAAAGTCAGCAGAGAGCAAAGCCCTGCCTCATGCTTCCTTCTTTACTGTCTTCCTGCAGTCAGAGATGGGGAGGTCAGGACTACTCTCATCCTTCTACAGAAGAACAAACGAGGACTCAGAGCTATTGACAAATGGACTGTCATGAATGGTGGATCACAGTCCATCCATGAACTCTTGAGTCCACTGTGTTTTTCAATACTGCCCTCTCCCCATCTCTATTCCAGACACCCACCTTAATCCTCAAAGGGATCTCAGTTATTAAGTTATAGTCTCAGTTTCAAACCTGCCTTTTCTCTAGATCACTTTGTAGAGCTGGGGTTGAAAATCCCATTGGTCTGCTAGGTCCCTGTCAATTTGCCAATTGGGGGTCCCATCAGATGGATGTGTGAGTATGCCATAGAAGATGCTAGAGAATGCTTCAAGGGTCTGTTTTATTGTTTTTTTTTTGTTTTGTTTTGTTTTGTTTTGGTTTTTGGGCCACACCCGGTAACACTCAGGGGTTACTCCTGGCTATGTGCTCAGAAGTTGCTCCTGGCTTAGGGGACCATATGGGACACCGAGGGATAGAACCGCGGTCCGTCCAAGGCTAGCGCAGGCAAGGCAGGCACCTTACCTTTAGCGCCACCGCCCGGCCCTTCAAGGGTCTGTTACCAATCTATTTTACATGTGTCTTCTCACACCCTCACCATCTCCACACATGCACAGTATGTAATATTCCAGCCCTCTCTGTGCTAGATGATCGACATGCATCCTGCCCAGACCACAAACACAACAATTTAGAGGGAAAGATAAGCACCATGGCTTCAGGGCTCCAAGGCCTGTGAGATTAGGGTTTGGTCAGGGGATGGGAGAGATATCTAATGAGGAGAGACTAAAAACCCCTTGTCTGTACTGAGCTCCTGTTGTCCTTGCATGCCGAGCCTACACTCCCTGTCCTTCTGGGGCTGGACTCAAGGTTTCCTTCTGGAAACCTGTGCTCCTCCATGCTCTGCTGGGGTTGACCATGACATTCTGGTTCAGGGACTAGTGTGGAACCCCATCTGTTTCCTCATGCTACTCCAGATTCCAATTATTATTGCAGGAATGAGGCTCTGACACAAGGGGCATGTGTTTGGTGTTACCACCCTGGTGGTGGAAAGACAGGCAGTGGTGAGTGGGCTTGCAGGTGCTTACAGCCCATTCTGCTTCTTTGTGAGCAATTCTGAGAAGGGAAATGAGAATCGGAGAAGCAGTGGGATGGCATGAACCCCTCCATCGGTCTTGCTGGAACTTCTCTCTTCACTGACCTTTTTCCAATCACTTTAAGTTGGGTTCATGCCACAACTTAAAGGAGAGGGTGGGTCCTAAGCCATACACGCAGGGAGGTGGGTAAACTGTGTTCCTAAATGTGTGACTGACTTTATCCAGGGTCCTTGGAACTCAGTAGCAAGACTTTGTAACAACAATTCAAAAGCTTTGAACAAACTATACCACACCCACAAATGCAGTTGCCATGTTCGAACCAGAACTTCTTCCAGGAGGACTGGCCTCTGAATCTATTCTTCTAAAATTCTTGGATATCAGAGCTTTAAATTTCTGGACAAGTTCATTTGTTTGATGCTGTCATCCCTAAAGGAACACCCCAATTTAATAGAATGGACATATAATGACAAGAGCTTACTAAACCTTCTGCCATTGTATTAGTAATTTCATTGGTGATACAATAATTTTTATAAATGAGACTACTGTACTTTTTCTTTATTTCTTTCCTTTTTATTTTTTCTCTTCTCTTTCATTTTATTTTTTCTTTACATTTTTTTAAATGAATAATTTTGCATTCACTTATTTGGAAACTAATGTGTTACAATTAACTATGTAAATTATGTGATACATTTTAAATACATTAACTAATTTTTAAAAAAAGCTTTGAAAATGCTGTCAGAGGGCAATCTCAGAGAAGGCTCAGTAGGGAAGCATCTCCCTTGCAAGCACAAGGCTGAGAATTGAGTGTTCCATTTACCCTGTACACACACTGCACATGATCCTTTAGCTTCACTGTTTGCTACAGTGCTGCAGTAGAGTGTGATCTTCATAATACTGTAGACAGGGGAATGTGTACATCACAACCACAAATGTGCAAGCCCTGGTAAGCACCCATGACCAAGCATGCAACAACAATGGAAAAGTCAGAGGGGAAAAAATGCAAAACATTAAAGTTCTGTGTTGTTCATAGGATAGAACCCCCAGCTCCTTAATACCAGTGTCAAGTTCTTAAAGTTCTTAAAGAGGCCTTGCTGGCCTCTCAATCCTATCACACATGGTTTTCCTCCCTCTCTCTGTATCCTCACCATGGTGGATATGAAGTTCCTTGAATGAACCTGTCATGGGCTTCTGTCCATGCCACCTCTTAGCATGCTTTACCTGGATAAAATCTGACTGTTAAGGGTCAGCTTGAAAGTGTCCCTCCAAGGAAAAGTTCTTTGGCTCAAGGGGGCTTGGCTACCTACAGTCAGGACCTCAGCAAGTGATATTCTAATACTCAGAACACTGAACCTAACTCCTTCCCTATGATATAAGGGGCAGGAGAGAAAATTCCCAATGGTTCTAGCCTCCACTCCTTCCCCAGGGCCATGTAAATCCCCATCAATAGAGTTGGTGTATGTCTGAATGAGCTAAACACTATGGGCAGACCAGTTGCCTGCTAAGGCTGTGATGGCTCAAGAGTATAAGAGGTTTTTGTTTTTATTTTTGGTGTTTTGGGCTACACCCATTTGATGCTAGGGTTTATTCCTGGCTATGTGCTCAGAAATCACTCCTGGCTTGGGAGGACCATATGGTACACTGGGGGATCGAACCATGGTCCATCCTTGGCTAGCGCTTGCAAAGCAGACACCTTACCTCTAGTGCCACTGTCCCGGCCCCAAAAGTTTCATTTTACCCCCTCTTTTTAATTTAATTTTAACAAAGTTTTTCATAATAGGGCTGTTTAAGGCATATAATGTTTCAATACCAATTCTACTACCAGTGTCCAGGACAGGGACAAGTTCTACATAGAAAAAAAATCATCTATGGGCTTGCTGTAGAGTGAATGAGACCTACTTGGCAGGGAGGAAAACACTCAGGCAAAGGGCACTGGGCATCTAGTCCTCTACTCCCCTATCCAGCTGGGTGGAATCTGGCTTCTCTCCACATCTTCTTTCATTCACCTCTATGTCAGGCCAGGGTTCAGAATCTTCCAGGGAAGAGCCAACTCAGAAAATGGAATCCAGTTCTATGGAGGGAGCATTTAAAAGGTTTCTGTACCTTCCACTGTTTGTGGGTAAAAGAAATTTAAGAGCTGACAAATGAGGATGCAGGCAGAGAAAGGGAGCCTGACATGATAGGTAATTTAACTGGGGGTAAATATGAGCCCAGCAGAGAAAGTGGGGGGTGAATATCAAGGAAAACTGCCAGGAAAAGGTGCCATTAAAGAAGAACCTTGAACTAGTGTGTACTATTGGTCAGTTAGCCAGGAATGAGTGAGCCAGTGCCAGGGTGGTTGGGGAGGGAGGAGGCTGGAGGGGGAGGAAAGAGCTTACTCAGCCTGTCCTTCATCCCAGAACCACAGATCCTGCTGTTTTGCCCATACTGTGTTAACTGCATTGTGTAGGGTTTGTAGAATGTAAGGTTTATTGTGTGGGGGTCAGGAATGAAATGCTATCAGCGTGTACTGGGAGCTACTATGAGAATAACCACAGCACAGCTGCCTCCTCCTCCAGCCAACGGGGTGCTTTTTAAATATGTAAGAGATTCAACGGGGCATTGCCAGCTCTGTCTGTTTTTCTTAAAAGTATATAAAAAATGTGCTTAATATTCACTCTCCACTCTAGAGAGGCACGGATGGGGGCCAAAGAGGAGGGTAAAAAATGACTGGTGTCATTTTATGCCTTCTAACTCAAATGGGTATGGTTCCTTGAGTCTGCCCTTAAGTCACCTCCTATAGGAAGGCTTCCACCATTGCAAATGTTTCTTCTGCTCCCACTAGGGGCTGTCTATTTTGCTCCTTCTGTCATAGAACCTGATTGTCATTCGTTGTAAAGTGCCAGGATCTGTGCCTCTGAGCTCACCTTCTCAGGCTCCTTGGAGGTCCATCTAGGCTTTACAATGAGGCCTGCTGAGGGCCTCAGTGACCCATAGTGCTATACAGCAGAGTTTTGTGTCCAACCTCTGCACTAGACATACCTCCTGTGGCCCCTTGCAGGCCTCACTGCCTCCATCCCTCACTCTACCTCACAGCACCATTTTCTAAATGCACTTAGATATCACTGTCTGGCAAGAAGCTCTTAAGAGCAAAGAAGACAGTACCCAGATCCCTGTATCTATCCTGTGCTGTTTCCTCATTTCTGTGCAAAGCAAGTGCTGATGATATGAAGCACAAAGAAGAAAATGTCATCCCAGAGAGGAAGCATCTGTTCTTGTGCTTTCCTACTCAGAGAATACTGAAGCCCAGAATGAAGAAGGGGCTTGAATAGGCATCAAGTGGAAGTAAGCAGAAAGTAGATAAGCCATACCCTCATACTAAATACATACTGGCCTTGAATCCCATTCTTGTAATAATATGATGGCAGATATAATTACAATTAGTAAAGGATTAATTTGTATAAATGGATTATTTACTAGCATGGTCATCTTTGACTGGGAACATTCAAATCAGCATATTCTTGGCAGTGGAGAGTTTTAGGATTTTCTAAAGATGGGTATCTGGCTGATGGAGCTAATGAGAAGATCTAGTGACTAGCCTTCAGACAAACAGAGGCCAACAAAGAAGAGCATAAGATGGTATTACCTATGTGAAATGTCTTATACTTGACAACTTGAAGGGAAGAAGACTAAATTGGACACCAGAAAATCTGGACTGGGAGCGTTTCTATTAACTTAGATGTGACTGAATGATATCATGTTAAGTGAAGTATGGCAAGTCATAAAACTAAAAAAAAAAAAATCACTGGTTGATCCTGCTTATCTGTGGCATATAGAATAATTGAATAAGGGAATGGAAAATAGTAAATGGAGTGTGTCCAGATCAACCCTGACCCCAGAGTACAGGGAGGACAGGTAAGAAAATAAATCAAGGGGAATAAGAAGAGATGGATAGAAAGTAAGTTAGGGAGACAAGATTCTAGTGTTTCAGGTACATTAGTGGTATGGAGGAGTGGTATAGCTATGTATCTAAACTACAGAGTCAGTAACAATGAAAACAAAAGATACAAACCATACAAAATTGTACCTGTCAAAGAGGTAGGTTTAAGGGGCAGGTATAGGTGGGAAGGAACCTAGAAGGGAAGTCAACACTGATGGTAGGATGATGCTGGAATAGAGTATGCCTAAAACCCAATTATGAATAAATTTTTTAATTATTGTGCTTTAGTAAAAATATTTTAAACTGGGTATCTTTGCTAATATCTTGTGTTATATTAAAATTTTAATTTCCTTTCTTGAAAAATAAAATTAGATAAACTCAGAATCAAGAAGTGCATAGCACACAGACCCTCACTCTTCCCTGCTAACCTAAGAGCAGCCATGACTAATCCAATACTGCACTCTTGATGCAATACACAGTTAAAACCTGAGAACATATTCAGTGAGGAAACATATTCAACCTGGAACATATTCAGTGAAAATAATTATCCTGGTTGGAGGAATTGTCTTTAAAGTCCATCCTTGCTCTGACCAGGAAACTGATAACCATAGCAATCAAATGAGCTGGGCAGAACAAAAACCTGCCCAGTTAGTGGCCAGGAATTAGCTGTGACTCAGGGAAGAGCTTACATCTTCACTCTCCCTCATATATTTCAAAGCAACCAAGAAAGAACCCACCCTCTGGATAAGAGAGTGCCACAAAATCCAGAAGTAGTTGGTTTCTCCTTTTTTTCCCTCATCTTCTTCAGAGTCCATCTCATTGATATCTTCCTACAAACACACACACAGACACACACACACACACACACACAGTTTCAGAATTTCCTTTCAGTGATAAGAGGACTTAGGAGAACTTTGCTGATGATTGTAATAAGAACAATCTCTCACCCCAAGATCTCTCACTCTAAGAAGCCCACTGCAATGCAACATGGGATTCTGGTCCTATTGTGAAGGCTGTGGGGCAATTTCTCCTCTTAGCCTCAGTTTTTCTTCCAGCTTGACTTTTATGACCACTAAAGCAAAAAAGAAATTTTGATTCCTTGACTAAAGGGCACTGGGACCATGGGTGTCTCCTCTACCTTGAATATGGAGCAAACAAGATTCCTAAGTACATTAGAATTCTATTCCTCATATTCTACTGGAAAAGTATTTGCTGATGATCATGCTATAGGGAAGAAGAAAGTAGGAGGAAAGAAAGGGGGATGATTTGGATATGCATACTATTGCAGGTCAAATTCTGTTCAGCAAATCCACATGCTGACTCAAGGACAAAGTGCTAACATGCCACTTTATAAGTGATCAAGGCAAGGCTCAGCGAGGTTTAGTAATGTATTACATATCACACAGCTGGTAAATGGCAGAGCTGGGATTTCATACCAGATGTTTCTGAGTCTAAAGCTTAAGCCTTTATATGCCACTGTGGTTTTCATAAGGCATACAACCTGGAGATGAAGAAGGCACCACACCAGCTTTACCTCACTTATCTGGAGATAAGTCTGTTAGCCAGATAGCTGTTAGCTGTGATGTAAGAGCAACACAGCAGAATGAATGCAATAGATTAGTCTCAGACCAGGATGGGGCACATGAAAAGAAAGTGCATTTCTTAGGCTTCTTATATAACAGCAACAATACTTAACCATCCCTATATTAGCACACTTACCCAGGAAATAGATATTATTCTCAGGCCTAAAAGATATTACAGTAACCTACTAAACACTAACTCTGTTGGCCAAGAATCACAGATAGGTGCCAGGGTTTTCTGGAGTATTACTTAGAAGCCCCCACACACACACACACAAAAAAAAAAGGTATCATTCTAATTCCCATTTTAAGGAGAAAGAAACCAAGGCACAGAGAAGCTAAGTAGATGCTCCAATGACACAGAGCTTAGAAGTGACAGAACTGTGATGAATTTTCAAGTAGGCATGTTTTAGAGCTCATACATACTCTGCTATATCTCCCAGCATTTTGCTCCTCTTCCTGACTTGGGAATCATGGGAAAGCACATGGGTCCTCTTCATCTCTTAATGGGGAAATGACCAAGCCTGAAGGATGGAGATGTCTGGAAGAACAGAGATTAGTTCCCAGATCACAGCTCAGGCCATCATTCTGCTGCCTCATATACCTGGCATGCTGCTGCAATGTCTGCCAGGTCCTCTTTGAAAGAAAAGGAGCTCTATTGTTATGAGTCTATTGTTATGGATACTTTGGTGGCACAGGACTAGAAATTACCTAAAATAAAGAATTTGGTAGGAAAAGTCAATTTCTGGTCTCACCTATGCAGATGACATTGTGAGCAGATGAGCTACAGAGAAGCCAAGAAGCTTAGAGTAAGTTCTAGCAAGTTGTCTAATCTGAATATCTATTTAATTGGTAAATTATGAGGATCGAGTAGACTCTGGAGTGAAACCAGACTGGACTGGAATTCTAGCACAGTTCTGCAGCTGTGTGACTGTGGTAAATGCCTCTCCTCTCTGAGCACTTAGAGATAGGGAGATCCAGAACTCAAGCAGAACCTCATGAGAATAAAAGGAGTCAATGTATGGAAACTCACGTGCAGAAAACCCAAATCACCCATAAAACCAACATAGCTCATACCCTATTTTAAAAAAAGCCAGGTACAACAATGAACTAAAAGATCCAAGAAGCAAAAGTTGCAGGAAGGAGACTAAACCATACTGCTCACTAACCCAGACCCAATTATGAGAAATAAAGTAAAGACATTGGGCAGGAATGATACTCTTTCAACCCCTTCTTTTCTTAGACCAGTCCAAAACCCTTGGTTTCACTCGCTAATTTCGCAGAATTGATTTCTGATTATTTTGTATTCCTAGTTCCTGCTAGAAAATATGGAAAGTCTGAAATTCTGCTAGGAACTCTGAAACTCCACTTTGGAGAAGGCCCACCTGTCTTTAGGATCTTCCCTACAGAAGTTAAACCTGATCTCACTCTAATTCCACAACCACAAGTGACATTGCAAAATGGACAATGTACTCTGCAATGATCATTTGATCTATTCTGGTGCACCAGCCCCTCTTCCTCATCAACGCTCCATCCAAACCCAATTCTGACTCTGGGTGCCCTGTTTCCAAAGACCTTTTTTTTAACACAGTTCCCCAGTGACATCAGAGTGAATATAACTACAGACAACTAACTGGGCCCCAATCTCCTTTTTCACAGATCAGTTTGATTAATACCACTTGGCAGACCACCCTGCCATATCATATCTGTCTCTCTTCATTCCATGATTTTCTTTTCTTGGGCACTTCATTGGTCACACAATGCTCTGAAGAGAGTTCAGAAAGTCCACTTTGGAGAAGGCCTACCTGTCTTCAGGGTCTTCTCTATAGAAGTTAAACCTGATCTTACTCGAATTCCACAACCACAAGTGACATCGCAAAATGGACAACTTACAGTAGCTCCTGTAATATGTGCAATGCTTAATAGCAGTGGAAATGCATGGCTCAGTGGCATAAAAAAGTTTCATCATTGTCTTGTTCTTTTTCCACTATCCCTAATTAAATAGACTTTGGGCAAGCTACAAAAGTGCTCTGAACCCCAGATTCAGAATGATCCAATACCTGGTATTATATTCTGCTGTATTAAGTACCAAGTATTAAATCACTTTGTAAATTCTGAACAGGGCAACTCCTGTTTTGCCCTGATCCCTGCAAACAGTGCTATTGATCCTAAAGGTAAGTGCATTTATGACATTCAATTCACAGATGTGGAAACCCCAGCCACATCTACTGAATTGTGACTGAGTCTCTGTGTGCTCACTCTATGTTGTCCACTCAACTAACCCCCTTTCATCCTTTTGCCCAACCTTCAAAGTCAGGTGAATTCCTGAATTCTTGATTGTGATTGTCTCACAATCGCAAAGCCTACCCGTGGCAGATTCAGCTCAAGGTCTAGCTAACATCAAATATGGTAGGTCAATGAACATGGGGCAGAGGCTCCACAGAGATCTCTAATATAAAACCCCACACTGTGGTCTGGTACCCCAAGGATACTTCTTTATCTGTAAATCTATGCCCATCTCAGAAATCACAGGCTGTGGCTACTGTTTTTCTATACACTGCAAAGGAGAAACAGAACAGATTGTTGTAGCAATTAAACTATCACATGGAAAGCCAGAGAGCTTGGGGATGAGGGTGAAGAGGCAATTCTTAATGGCCTGTCTATTTTTAGCCTGAGCTACCTCAGCCTCTCATCCTTTCAGGAGGCAGGTAGATGTGAGAGCAAAGAGGGGCTTCAGTGCCACTAGACTTTTGTGCCAAGAAACTCCCACCTACTTGAGTGCATTCCCATTGGTACCATAGCTTGTGGGGCATGCCATATGGCAGGCCAGATGAGCCAACCAGGTAACAAGCTCTGAAAAACCCAGGACAGCCTGTCTAGGTGAGATTGGGTAAACTTATCTGGCAAGGATGCTAAACGAACCGTGGAGAGCTGGATGCCACACAGGACTCCAGCTGTGCTAAGGCCTTAGGGAAGGTGGGATGTGTCAGCCTAGAAGTTTCATGGATCCCTTGGATGAAAGGAGCTTCCTGACGCTCAACAGCCTCATAAGCCAGGCTGTGGGTATGTGGAAGTAGCTTTTAATGTATGTGCATATGTGTTTTAATGGGAAGGACTTTAAAATGCAGGTGTCAGGCTGACACTCCCAGAATGGCTGATCCCTTCCATAACTAACTAAGACTGAAAAGCTGTGCTTGTACAAATTGCTCCAGATGATGCAAGTGCCATTGTAAAAGAACCAACAGTGGGTCTGAGAGGTATTTACTGCATGTATAGGTTTGAAATTTTTGCTCTAGTTTTTTATATTTATTTTGAGGGTCACTGTTGGTAGTGCTACTCTCAGCCCTGTGCTATGGGACTATGCAGTGTTGAGGAGGGCCTAGGCTTATCAGCATGCAAGGCAAGAACCTGAACTTCTGTAGCCCCCTTACTCCATTAAATTTTGAGTTATTTTGGGCAGGACCATATTGTTCCTGAATCTTCAGTTTCCCCATCTCTAACTGGGTCTGAACTTTCCATCCCTGGCACATCAGAAAACATGCATAGACTACATGGAAGGATACATAAGTGGTGGCAGGTGAGGAACAAAGTCCTGGACACAGTCGTGTTCACACTGGTAGCCACAGGAAGGGTAAGTCCTCCAGGTGGGGATGCCCCAGCTGCACTTTTCTTGGGATGCTGCATTAGAAGTGTCCAGAGAAGTTGGGGAGTGAGGAGGAAGAGAAGGAGAGGGAAAAGATAAGGAGGTATCCATGGGCGCCTGACTCCTGCAGAGGCTGAGTCTCAGACTCACCAGTTCTGGGGAATAATGCAGCTGAGGCCCTGCTCTCCTGATCCTTATCACTCTACTGAGGGCCACTTATTGGACATGAGTTCCTGGCACTTCCATTTTGTTCTGCTGTGGGCTGAGGGCAAGAGTTAGGGAGCTATGGGTGTGTGAGGGCTGCTAATGGTAACTACACAGTAGGCAGAACCATGAGAGAAAGGGTGAGGCTCTGAGAGAGATCTGCCCTCATCCTGCCTCCCTCACTAGACGTTTCTCTGCACTGTTCTGAAGAGGGAATGAGAGAAGAAAAACCTTTTGGTTAAGGTCCAATTCCCCTGTGCCATCCAGCTACCAAATCTCCAAGAGACCATCAAGGCCAAGTTCTATTAAACTGCTTCAGAAGTTCTGAGACCAGACAATGTTTTCTCAATCTCTGAACTTTCAGCATTTGGGACCTGTCAATCTTGGGGTTATAAGATATGTACAGTATCAGGGACCTCTACCCCTAAGCTTAGTGACCTTGAAATCTCTGCAAAATGCCACTTTTCAGTGGTTCAGCTGTTGAAAACCACTGCCCCAGATGCTAGCTGGACCTCCTGTTATGAGAACCAGAATTCTCTGGATGTTGCTACATGTCTCCCCAATACCCATAAGTCCTGGTTGAGCACCTGACCTAATCTCCTCTAGCCCATAAAGACTCTCTGAGTTTCATTTTCAGCCTGGGCAAGGTCTGCTTAGCCTTTGCTCAGATGGATGCTATGCTGGGAACATGTCCCAGAGATGGGGAGGCGGGGAACACCTCCCCCTGCAGAGCAGGGCCCTGAGTACTTGGAGGGAAAGTGAAGCAGAGAAAGCTGCCTGTGTAGAAGGCATCGGTGTGACAGTATGGTAGCAAAGATCAGGAAGACAGACAAATCACCATCCTCAAAGAGGGCTCCGGGAGGCTAGAAGCTGACCTACTCAGGGATATTGGCAGGTGAACCTTCTGCAAGGCTGTGTGATTCTGAAGTAGAGAGGCAGTCAGGAGAGTCAGCCAGGCTGACTGGTTCCAAACTACTTGCTTTGTGTGTTGTATCATGTTGCATCCTAAACTGAATGGGGTGGGCCTGAGATTTGTCCTTCTAGAACAAAAGAGCCAGGCTCAGTATAATCCCAGGGATTCCAAGTCACTGGTGGGTCTCTGGCTTCTGAAGATGTATCCAGCTTCCCTTGACTTCCTTTTCACTCATCAAATGTGAGCAGCAGTACTTCATTTGTGCAAAAATTTCTCTCCCTCCACCCACTTCTTACAATCCTTTCCCTTTCTACTTCCCTCCAGGATGCTCCTGCAATACACACTCCACTCAAAGAGCACACAGTGGCATCCAGCCTCGGGCAGAAAAGATTCACGGTGAAACCCAGAAGCCGGCTGAGCACAGAATTCAAAACTAGGCAGTGGAACCTCAAGCCTACAGGACTCTCAGCACCTCACTCTTCATCCTGCCTTTGTCTGCTAGGTTGACAGCTGCAGCTTACCTAGTTCAAACAAGCTGAGACCCCACATAGGGCCAGTAGCGCCTCATCCTTGGCCTTGCCCCTGCCCTGGACCCTGATGCAGATTTCAGGGAGTGGGCAGAGAATTTTGGCACCTGAGCAGGGGCTCTGGAAAGCCCAAAGACTACAAGAAGTACATCATACACTTAAACACTCATCCTCATATACTCATATACACATGTACATGTGTATTCATACATGTGCACATGTAAGAACATGCATGAATACACACTTACATGCTCAAGCGTGCATTTTATGTGCACATACAAATATGCATATGGATACACCAGTGCTTGAAAGAAACCATTTCCTATAGCCCTTTCCTGCCCTGCCTTTCTCATGTATAATTCAACTTCCCGCAGGAGATAAGAGATGAGGAGGAAAAAACAACTTCACTGGCTCGATTAAAGCATTCAGTAATGCAAGACTGTGCTAGGACCTGCTTCTCCAGATGATAGAATCAGAAATTTTTTGTCAATGAATCTACCTGTCTCTTGTGGGTTTGTGGGAGGTAGGGGGAAGAGAAGAAGGAGCTGGGGTTCAGACATCAGACCCCCAGGGTGGGAGCAATAGTACAGCAAATAGGGCACTTGCCTTGTATATGGTCCACCCAAGTTCAATCCTGGCACCCCAACTGATGGTCTCCCCAACACTGCTAGGAATAATCCATAAATGGGGAGCCAGGAATAAGTCCTGATCACTGCCATGTATGGTAAAAATAGACAGCAGAGTCAGACTGGGCTATGGATTTAGAGTCATCCTTTTCATGGTTCATGAGGAGAAGGGCGGGAAGCATCTAGAATTGGTGGCCTGTCTCCATGTCCCTGAAGGCTGTCCTAGTTCCACCTGAGAAGAGCTACAGTGGAGAGAATCAGAGCAAACAAGCTCCAGGCACTGAGAGCTCTCAGGTGCTGTCCAATCACCACCTCAGGCAATCCACACAACACTAGAGTTTACATATAAGGAAACTGAGTCTCAAAGGGGTTGAGTAACATTGAAAGCTACAAACCAGAAACTAGGGATTTACAAGTGTCAGGCTCATAGGATCATCACTAGCATTGGCATGAAACCCCTTAGGAACCAATCACGAAGTACTTCTTTGCCTGCCTGGTCCCTCTAACCCACAGCTTGACAGAGAGACTGTGATCAACACACCATTGATGACAGCTTCATTTACATAACACACAACAGAAATCCAGAAGGGAGGAGGGAAACAGATTTCCTTTCATCTCCCTTTTTTAGAGGCCCTCAATTCTCTTTCTTTAAAAACAACAAAAGACAAAAAGGGAGGGAGGGGAGAGAGAAAAGAAAAATGTCTACCATAGGCAGCAGAGGAGAGGGCAAGGGGAAGAGGGTAAGGGAAACGAGGATACTAGTGGTGGGAAATGTGCACTGGTGAAGGATAATGAACGTTGCATGACTAAAACTCAATTATGACTAAAACTCAACAACTTTGTAACTGTTTATCACACAGTGATTCAATTGAAGAATTTATTTTATTGAAAAATACTTTTAAAAATTAAAATTAAAAAACAAACAATAAAAAGTAGAGCAGGTGAGGTATTTGCTTCACACTCAATCAATCTTGGTTTGATCCTTGGCATACTATATGGTCCTCCAGCATGTACAACGTAATTTCCAAGTCAGACACAGAAATAACTCAATGGCCCAAAACCAAAATAAATGCAACACAATATGATACAACACGAGCTAGGATAAGAGAGATAGTCTAGTGGGCAGGGTCTTCTTTGTATGCAACTGACCTGAGTTCAGTTCTTGAATAGGGACTTCCCAGCTAACCAAGACCAATCCCTGAGCAGAGCCAGAAGTAAGCCCATAGGCCTACCAGGTATGACCCTAAAACAACAAACAGTTAAAAACTAGAGTAGACTAGGGAATGAAAATCCTAATGGTGACAAATCCTGGATCCTGGATTACAAAACTGAGAATGCTGAGGTAGTGACTGAGGGAATGATGAGGCAGTCTGGAGGATATATGGGAATATTGGTGAAGCATCTTGGACACTTTGATAGTAGGCTGGTGAGATATAGTATACATCAAAACCATAAGCATTAATATTATTATAAACAACACGTGACCCATAAATTTTATGGCTTTAGATAACTTTGCGTACTGCTAAGAAATATTATAATGTACTACAATCTGGGGACTTGTGGACAAAGTAATTGTACATGGGTTCTGCCTTATTTTTCTTAATGTTCTTTGACTGTAAGTTTAATATTTAGGCGTCATCAAGGGGATTTCTTCTGAGAACTCTGTTTATGGGTGATTGTCCTTCCACCGTAACTTTACCGTGTCCTCTTTGCATCATTGTTCTCATAATGAAATATAAAAAAATTTAAAAAAAATAAACAACATGTGACCCAAACTATGATCATTAAATGTGAACAAAAATAAATGAGTCTTCCAAGGGAGGTGGGGAGGGACCATGAGACACTGGAAAAGGAGGCTGACACTGGTAGTAGAGGGTGTGGAATCAGGAGACTATATTGCTGGAAATTCTATTCTGATCAGTATTATAAGTCATGGTGCTAAGTTAAAAAATTGTAAAAATAAATAAATAAATAAGTAAACCACTGTGGGTAGTGCCAGAGTTTTTAGTTGTTTCCAAGTTTGGAGTCCTTTCTAAAGGACTAACCAAGCCTTGTGTCCTCAAGACAGTGTTCTTTAAGGAGGACCCAAAAGCATTTCTTCAGAAAGAACCTTTATTGTCTGTAACTGATACCTTCTCTTCCACTCCCTCGGGCAATGGCAGGGGGAAGTTCATGTCTGTGATTGGTCTGCAGGAGTCTTTGATAAGCAGAGCCCTTGCTCACTGCTAAACTTCCAGAGGAGAGCAAAGACCTGCTTTATGAAGGGACAAAGCATTGACAGTGGAGAAATTCTGACTACTCAAGCACCCTCAGATCCATTGTCAAAGGATCCTGGCCAGCTGGAGTTAGAAGAATGCAGAATCACCTTGTCAAATACCCTTCCACTCCACAGCAATGTCCTTGGGCATAGATAACAGGAGCTGAGAAAAGAGAGAGGCAGGTCAACAAAACAGACTCAGCACACACAATCAGCAAGAAAGCTGTAGTGGTGCCATTCCTGAGCAGTCACCTAACCTCAGGCAGAGGAACTTCAAGTCCAGGGAAGGGTGTCCTGGATATGCCTGTTGTCCTATAGAGTGAAGCCAGTGGTGTTTCTGAGCTGGAAGCTGCAAGAGAGACCCTCAGCAGATGAGATAGAGTACACAGTCCTGAGTACCAGAAGTTTCAGAGTGGGCACAGAGATAGTGTCAAATAGAAGGACTCAGAAGCATATTCTAAATACCAAATATCTAGAACCCAAAGAGAGTAAAAGAAGTGAACCAAGCCAGTCAAGACATTATTTAGGGACTATACCCCCATCATGGGGTGCAGTGAAGCTGCCCTGTTGGGGTGGGGTGGAGAAAGCTGTAGAATAGAAAGAACTTGCTTAAAGAGCTGAGAGAGAATGACCAGGCTATAGAACTCCCAAGAAGAGCAGGTAGGATGTGGTTTCTGTGCTGCCAGCCAGGCAGGGATGGAAATTCTCGAATGAAGACTGGGGAGGAGGGAGTGCTCTAATTTTCAATTACTGTGCACACACCAAATGGAACTCTGCGGCATTCCCTCTACTCCAGGGTGTATTTGATTTGAATCACGTGACCTCCTAAACATATAGACATAGGGAACAGGGGCCCAGTTCTGCTCACTCAGCCGGCCCTGCTGCCACAGGGCATGAGCCCAGCCCAATGGTTACACATGAGCTTATTTAAGCAAACAGGATTTGACCTAGATGGAAAACAGGCCCTTCTATTACCTTTGGGTAATAGATTTGCTTCAACCCTTAGAGACTTTTCTATGAACTCCTGCAACAGTGTCCACTGGCTGCACTGGACCGCAGAAATTCCTTGCTAGACCTGTTCTTCTGATCCTGCCTTTGGAGATCTCAGTCTTTGCTAAAGATAAGATCCTACTCTGAGCATCATCATACCACCTCACTCAAGAAGGAAAACCCACTGTCCCCTCCCCCCAATCTCTGGCACCAACAGCTACTTTGAAAAGTTGGGACTTGCTTTCTCCACTCTCATTCTCTCTCCTTACTTAAGTACCTACATATGGGCATATAGCATCTACCGCTTTTTTATATTCCTTCCTCCTCAGATACCCTGTGCAGTGGGAAGCACTGAATAGTAAGGATCAAAGTAGGTTATGGGGCCAGAGCAATAGCACAGTAAGGTATTTGCTTTACACATGGCTGACCCAGGTTTTGATCCGCGGTAATCCATATGGTCCCCCAAGCCTGCCAGGAGTGATTTCTGAGTGTAGAGTCAGAAGTAACCCCTGAGTGCTTTCCAGGTGTGTCCCCAAAATAAAGATCTAGTCCCAAACTACCTCTGTCGAAGAAGAGTGCTTTTGAGTGATTCCCTCTCAACTGCTGAATGTCCAGTTGCAAAGCTAGGGACCAGATTGAGCAATGTCTGAGCTCTTCTGTGTCACATACTTTTCTCCAGCAACAGGTGCGTGTCTCTGCATGTGTGTACATGTGTATATCCCTGTATGCCAACCTCAGCTGCCTGTCACCCCTATCTACATACCAGGATGACCCCTTGGGAAGCCATCCTTCCAGGCTAGACTCTCTTGGGATAGCTATCCACTAAGATGAGGATTCTGGCAAACAAAGCTCTGGCTCAGACCATCCCAGCCTTGGATGCTGATTTGACTCTAGTGTCCCACCCCCTGCCCTGGAAGGAATGACTGAAGACCATTCTGCAACCCATGAAGATCTGCTTGTAAATTCCTCCCACTGAACCCTCAGAGGAATCTGATGCCCTTCCTTGCTGATCCCACCACGTTAAACCTAGACCTGACACTGTAGGTTGTCTCCAATTATCTATTCATCTGTGCACCCAGGCTTCACCCATCTGTTACAGCTTACCTTCTTAGACTAGCTTTTCTAGGCATCTTATTTCTTATGGTGGTGCTTGTCACCATTATTACATCTGTACACATATGTAGTAGCATCAGAGGAGGTGGGGTGAATCTTAATCCACAATACTCTGGGGCCACACAATGCCAGGGATCAAACTTTCTCTCATGTATGGCATGTTTTACAAGTCGAATTAAATCCCAGTCCCCTGTTCCCTCTTTTTTCTAATAGCAACCCTCCAGTTTTCCCCATCATATCTGGCTTCATTTTTCTCCATACCATTTTATCACTTTTCATACTGTACTAACTATACAATTGAAAATACTTAGATATTCTGCTCTCAGGCACAACTCCTAAAAGGGTTCAGGGAACCATATGGGAGCCAGCATTAAACCTAGGTTAGTTATGCGCAAAGCAAGAAACCTACCTACTGTGCTATCTCTCTAGGCCATTACTTGGATATCTATGTGCTACTATCTCACCCCACTCAACTAAATGTACCACAAAGGTCTGCCTTTATGTTCTTCAATACTTAGTGCTCAAAACAGTGCCTCATGTGTGGCAGGAGCCCATCAAACACTGAGGGAATGACTAAATGAATGCATCAATGCCTGCAAGTAACCCAACTGGTTCCAATGTTGATACAGTTTCCTGCCTCATTTTCCAAGCAATTCAGCTGCTTCATCTCTTGATACTGCTTCCTGCTCCTCTTCCCTCTTCTCCTTTCAAGCCCCACACCTCTTTCTTCTGACCCTCTTTCCTCCCTGGCTGGGAGCCCTCTGCTGACCAGAGAGCAGAAAGTCCACTCAAGATCCTCTTAATAGGAAGGCTGCAGCTGGACCCAGAAAATCCCACATGCCAGGATTACTGCTCCTCTTCTACTGGCATGGCTAGGAATCTGGACAGACAGCTGGCCAAAGGCCCCCAGGACTGACCAGTTAGCCCTGGAGACCGAGAGCCCCCCACGCCAAGCTGGCTTTCAAGGCCAGGTCTGGCATCTGAGCTCTGGGGGGGTGGGGAGGAGGCAAACTCCTCCCCCATGCTTTTTCATACTGGAGAGGGAGGCTGCAGCTGGACCCAGACGATCCCACATGCCAGGATTCCTGCTCCTCTCCTACGGTTATGGCTGGGAATCTGGGTAGACAGCTGGCCAATGGCCTCCTGGGCTGACCACTTAGTCCAGGAGACCGAGATCCCCCCATGCCAAACTGGTCTTCAGGGCCAGGTTTGGCAACTGGGCTCTGGGGGGAGGTGGGAGGAGGAAAACTCCTCCCGTATTCATACTGGACCCCCTGCAGCGGTGTCTTTTCTTACTAATACTCATTTTTATAACCACAGGCACAAATGTGCCCGTGCGACAAATATACTTTTTAAGTATTATCTAAACATGTTCTTCATTCTAGACGGTTCCTAGAAAAGGAAACAGAATACCAAAGATTTGGATGATAACACTCAAATAGATCTTTAAAGTCAGTCTTTATGGACGTGACTTTCCGTACTGACTCCAAGCCATAATCACAAACAATCCATATATATATGTATTGTATATAGCCCCTGTCATGTATTGCCTCTCCCCTACCCCTGTGTCTTTTCTATCCCCTCATCTCCCAATCCTGATCCGTTATCTTCCCCTAATTTAACCCTCTTTACCCTCAGTCCTAACTCGGTATGCACCAAGATTGACCTCCTGCCCCAACAGACCACCTTCCAGCTTCTCAGTGAAAGACACCCTCTGGGTCCTTGTTCTTATGCATCGGCAAAGAACTACAGCCAGCATGCCTGCTGACTCGTGCTTGATGACCCCTCTCACCCCCACCAAATCGTGGATTGGGGCACAATACAGGAATCGGCCTCAGAAAAACTCCCAGCTCAAAGACACTATATGGTCTCGTAATACAGCAAAGCATCTCTCAAACTCAATTCCAAGGCCTGTGAATCGAAAAGTACCTTGGCTTTTACTCCCCACAAGAATATATCAAAAGACTTAATTGGGAGTCTTATATTGCCTATGGAAGCTCAATACCTGTATAACAATACATCTTAAGATGTGTATTCCTAAATATACAAGTAGCCTTCCCACCACTTGATTTATTCGAATACCATTTCTTTTTAACTCAGTTTTATTTATTTGTTCTATTTTAATATATACATTTTTTTCTCTAGCCTTACCATTTTTGGTGCTGCTTGGTACAAAAAGCCTTGACTGGGATAAAAGCTCAGAACAAAACCAGATGACAGAGACTGTGTGTGCAGCCTGTCATCCTTACCCAGAATAGCACCAGCAACACAGTATTACACCATACGTTTTTGTATGGACACAGTAAAAAACGGGGAAACCATAGACACAGAAACAAGATCTTATCTTCTAGGGATAAGAACTCACTTTTTATAGCAGAAGGGTGCCTCCCATCCTGAACATGTGTTATGTGGATACAACCAGTCCCCAGGAGATTGGACAGTGTTAGTCCAATCTGAAACCCCAGATCCCCGACACAGAAATGATACAGCTATGGGCAACACCACCAGGAACTAAGCTCCATTGGGAGATTTATAACACTACTCTGGCACCAACTTGTGCTAGTTTTGATATGACAATGAGGAAAGGAAAACTTGACCTAAGACCAGGCTGTCCTATCACATCACCTAACACTAAATGAAAATCAGAAGAGCTATCATCCTTTGAACTGTGAAAAATTAAAGCACCAACAACAGAAAACTGACTTTGACAACTGTGACTGAACAGAACCTATCTTGGGACTAATAAGGAAAACCCTACCCTAGGCTGTAGTCCAGGACACATAAAAAACAACAACAACAACAACAACAAGATGCCTTATTGCAGAGGTCCAACTTGGACAACAGAGACTTACCAGAACCTCTGGACCCATAATATCCTAGCCTTCAGCTTAGGGACTGAACAAAAACAGGGAGCAAGTGTTACAGAAGACTGAACACCACAACAACAATGGATAGGAACCTCTAGAACCTAGAGACTCTATCCTAGACCCTGACCTATAACCTGCACAAATACCAAGATCGCTAGCTACATTGGCTTGATTTTCTCACACACAACCGAGAGGAAACTTTCCTGGCATCACAAAAAAGCCTTTGGGATGGGGTAATGAGTATATATGGAACCAGGGGTTGATCCCATGATGGTATGCTTCAAGGATGAAGAAACCCTGAATCTCTTAGGCCACGGGAATTCCCTTTCTTCCCCAATGCTTACTGTGCCTATGCAAAAAAAAAAAAAAAGTGGGGGAACGCCCATACCCTACCACTCCAGCACCCATACTTTTTCTTGTTTTGTTTTGATTTGTTAGTTTTTGACTTTATTTTCCTTCTCTTTTTTTCTTCCACTTTTCTCTTTCTTTTTCACGCCTGTGGTTATTATTTAAAGATTTATTTTTATTTTTATTTGCCGGGTCCTTTTTTTTCTTTTTTTTCTTCCGTTTTTCTTTCTTTTTTTTTCCTCTCTCTCTCTTTTTTTTGGTAGTTGTCACCAAATTTTTTTCTCCCCTTTTTCTTATCCTTTTTTTATCTCCAATGACGGTGGAATGAATGCTCAATCTACAACAAGCTGTAAAGTGGAGACCAGTTGCACTAGTATACTGGGGGGTAGAGGAGGGAGATATGGGATGCATACTGGGAACAGGGGCGGAGGGAGGACAGCACTGGTGGTGGGAATGCCCCTCATTCATTGTTACTATGTACCATAAATGATGCAGTGAAAGATTTGTAATGCACTTTGGTCACAATAAAAATTTTAAAAAAAGAAAAAGAAAAAAATATTTCCTGAATAGAATGGGAAAAAAAAAGATCCTCTTAATAGCGAGTACCTTTATAATTAGGAATCAATCATATCCTACAGCTGGGGATCTTCAGGGATATCCCCAGCTCAAACCCCTCCAATAACCTCTGGTTCACTCTCCTCCTCCCTTCCCCTCTACCCTGTGCCAACTTCCAGAATCTGGGACACAGTCATCTAAGGAATCCCGAAGTTCTATTTGCTAGGAAAGTTAGAGCCAAAAGACAGAAAAGGAAAAGAACATTTCAGGTCTCAGCTAAAACCTGAAAATCAATGTGATACGCACATTTTCGGATTTAATCACTCAGTTCCCAAGGAATGGAGGTCATGAATCCTAGAGAGTTGCAAGAAAACCCACCAATATCTATTTGTTTGACTCAGCTGGAGGTTCTGTTCCATTCATACATCTTTGTGTTCCCATTCTTGGTCCTGGCCCCATATCACTGTTCCCTCAAGCATCTCAGAGTCTCTTTTCAGGATCTTTCCCTCGCCCCTACAAGGCCCTGCTTTTCCCCCTGCTCTGCTGTTTGATTCCATTTTGTCTCAGGGATTTCATCTCTCCTGAAGGTTGACTGAGTAGAAAGCCAAATCTTATTCTTGGAATAGGGAAACGAGCTGAAAGGGTTGAGGCAAATGCCTGGCATAAGGAGGTTTTGCTTCAATGTCTGGCATCTCAAAATTTTCAGAGAAGTGTCAATGTGTCCCTGAAGTCCTCCAGTATCACATTATTGGATGCAAGCATTGAATAATCTGGCCACAAAGCAGGCAAAGAGGCCTCTGAGTGGTTCTTTAACAATGTCCCCTGTGCCCTCCCCTCCACACACACACCCAAAAAAAGTCCACAAACATTCAAATTCAATTATATCCTCTCATGTTTTCATCTGTCACTCTATTAGATTCCTTGGTCCTCCGCCAACCATTATCTCCACCCTGTACTCTCCCATCTTAACGTCTCTGTGTCTCAAGGAAGAAAAGAACTGATGGTCCCCATTGACTTACTGCAAAGGAATGATTCCTTTCTCAACAACCTACAGAATGAGGTGATTAATCTGATTGATGCAAAGGTGTGTGTCAGCAAATGGCACCATCTTACCCACCTAACACTATTTTAGGGAAATGCTGGCCTACCATTTCCACAAACTCATCAAGAGACTACAGCAACATATTGGAATTTCAGCTATGTTCTCATGAGCCATTCCACTCCAGTTGTCTTCTGATGCTGGTGCTCAAGTTATAATCCTTGGTTTTCCCCTGGTATGGTTTTTTCTAGTCTAAGTCCAATGGGTTTTCTTACTTATCTAGAGGAAGAGACTGACATTGTCTGATCTTGTACTGGCCACAGGCATGTGTACACTCCACCAATCCTTGGTCACCTACTGAAGAAGGAATCAGTGCCCTCAACCCAGTAATAGGAGACCTAAGATTTCCAGTGATATGTTCAAGAGAGAATGGCAGCTTTACATATGTTCAATCAGGCTACCAGGAAGCCCCCAGCATCGTCTTGCTTCTGCTATGATGACTAAACCTACTTCAGGAGTTGAGAGGGTTCTGGGTGGATTTGAGCTGGGAAAAGGAAAGGTGTCTGTGCTATGGCAGGTAGGAGGAGTCTGCTCAGTCATGCTAATTTTGACATTTTCCTATGTGTCTGCTTGTCATCATCAACTTATGATTTAACCTCATTGTGGTGATGCCTCTGGAATGTCAACAAGGCTTGCTGGAATTCCATTACAGCCCAGCAGCTGGCCCCTGGTATTTCTGAGACAAATAACATCCAGCTGCATTCTGGCCCCGATGGCTGCATCTCCCATCTAGCAAAAGGCAGCATTAGGCTCACTTCATCCGGAGATATACCCACGACACATGGGAGGAAAGGGCTTGTCTATTCCACCAGGGGCATATCCTCTGGACTGCTCTATCTGAGCCAATTAACTCAGAGTAATTGCTGAAAAGCATTAGATATTGATAATGGTGATGGGGAGCTGACCTGGGAGGTAGATGGAGGGGAAAGGCTGAATAATAAAGTGCATCATTCTGTGTCTACAGAACCTTTGCCACTTACAATACTTAAAATACCATGGCTGCAGGTAGCAATGTCACTATGGTGAATACCAGATCTCATAGAGGGGCTGAACTTCGAGTTCACCAGGATAAGAAAACAAAAGCTAAAACAAACAGAACAAAATATATATTTTGATTTCTCTCTCATGTACTTGTCTGTCTAATGGATGCTGATTGAGTATCAACTCTGAGCCAGGCAGGAAGGCAGAGTCCCTCTGGAGCAATTGCTTGTAGGATCTTCTCAGGCTTCATCCCTCTACTCTACCCAGCTCCATCCACCAAGCTCAGGAGAAACTATCTGACCTTTGCTTCCTCTCAATGAGGTCATATAGGGAATCCACAGGATTTAGTTCAGGCTTCTGAATTGAATGAGACTCAGTATTAGCCCTTCCCATCACCACCTCCTGAAACAGAAGAGGTTGGTTCTCTTGGTTTCCTTGGATCAGAGGGGACAAAAAGACCTCACTTGTTAGGGAAAAATTGCCCAAACTGGCTTCTCTTATAAAAGCTTGAATTTTTTTTAAAAGTCCTTTTCCCATACAAGGATGAATCCCCTGGGCTATGGAACTGAAAGCTCAGGGATGTCCAGGGCATTGCAAAAGGCAGCCTAATGTTAAAATGACCAATCTTGACTTCCCAGGGTCATCATGCAGCATGCAGAGCCTCCATTTTCTGCTTCCTCATTCTCATCTATGAGTAACATGACACACAACCCTATCTGAACAAATGGGTAGGATTCTGCATAGAAGAGTAGTGGATGGCCCAAAGCCATTGCTACTCTTCCAGTCCTCATCAGCTCTCCTCTGGCTCTCCTAGATACAGTATTAGACAGTGCCTGGGCCACTTAGTATTCCTGGGATTCTCAGCAGAGCTCCCGCCAGGGTCAGCCTGGCATATTCTCAGACAGTGACAGTAAATGGTGTGGGCTTGAAACCAAGTCAGATCACAGAAAACTACTAATATTATACAAAAAAATAGAGGCTTCCAAACCAAGGACATGGGGATCAGCATTGGAGGTCAGAGCTGCAAAAGCAGCAGCAGGTGAGTTCTGGAATGTACTATACAGAAGGGCATAACTCCACCAATAGGCACCAAAGACTTGGACAGACATGGATAGGCATAAATAGACATGGGCAGGCATGGACAGATACCAATAGCATAGCCAGCCATAGTCAGACACAGAAAGTTTCAGACATGGACAGATATAGACAGACATATACAGACATAAACAGACATGGGCAGACACTGACAGACATAGTTAGACATGGACAGACATAGACTTTCAGGATGCAAGAGCCCAAGTAGAGACAAACCCCACACAGGTTCCATGGAAGGAGAAAGGGAGTTATTGGATTGAGGCCTACACCTGACACTTGGCCATGATTAGTTTTGACCAATAGAATTTCCCCAAGGTGAGATTAAGACATCCACTAATCTAAATGACTGTGTAGGTTTGAAATTGGAAAACCAGAAAGTAGTAGAAGAATAGAGATTAAAACCATGGAGAGAGATAGACAGAAGAAGTAACTCAAATGATAGAGCATGCAAAGCACACTAAAGGTCCTGAGTTGTATTTATAGAGCTATATGTCTCTCTGATCACCATTGGGTAAAACCATAGCGTAGTCCCTGACCAATGGTTCTGAGTTCCTGAGCAGCACTGGAACTGACCCTATTAAAAATTAAACTTTAAGACTAGGGTGATAGCACAGAGGTGAGAGGGTGTTTACTTTGTATGTGAAAAGGCACAAATCTGATCCCTGATAATCCAAGATTTCCTGAGCACTATCAAGTGTAGCTCTGGTGGCTGTCAGCACTACATTCTCTGGCCTTAACATTGAATCATCTGGTTGGTTGGCAGAGCATTGCTTAGAGCAACTTCCAGGAGGCTTAGGCAGCTTGAGAGAGACACCCTGACCCCCTCCACACACATCCTTAAAAATAGGGTTAGAGTAGATTCAAAGGAGAGGATAAGGGATCCCAGACACAGGGAATTGTCTCTCTGGGGTTGGGGGAGTGAGCAGTCATTCTGCAGGCTGCAGGGCTGTACTCCTAGTGCCTCTTTAGAAAGGACCTATTTCTTCAACAGCAGGGGGTGCTTCCTGCAGACAGTCTGGGCTAACTGTAAAGAGCAACCTTGCCTGGTATCATAATACCCTTCCTTCTCAGGGAAGCTAGATGGAAGGAACTAAGGGTCTGAAGTTCTCCTTTCCAACTTGGGTAACTCTGATGGCTCAACCCATAGACATCCCTCTTGCAGCCTGGACTAAGATATCCTCTGAGGCTGTATTACTTACAACTTCTCCTGAGGTTAAGGCTAATCTCTCCTGTGGCTTCTATCCAACCTCTCCAGCCCACTCTAAGAGGCACCTACTTCCAGGCACCAACTATCTCTCTGTGGAATCTTCTTCCCCAATATCCAATTTGAGATTCACAACAGGAGGCTCCCACTCTAGTCTGGCTACAGTTTACAAAGAATGCTCTTTAGAATGGCTGTCTCACTTCTTCAGAACAACTCAATGAAGAGGTGCCAGTTTCCACCTAATAGATGAGGAAACCAAGACTCGGAGAAACTGTTTTCAGTAACTATTTGATAACCAAAATAGCAAGTCATTTGTATAATCAAGACACAAATACAGGCCTTTGTGTTCCAAACGTATGTTCATTCCTCTCTTATACAAGTGCCTTAGGAAAGGAAGAGTGAAGGGAAAGAAGAGAAAGAAGTATCAACCAACACTTAGCATTCACCAGGGCCAAGTGCAACAGTCAGCATTTTACATTCATTATTTTATGTAGTTCTAGTGATTTTATGGCAAATTTTTTTCTATTTATATTTTGTTTTGTTTGGTTTTAGTTTTAGAAACACACTGGGTGTTTCTCAGATCTTAATCCTGACTCTATGCTTAAGAATCACTCCTGATGGGGTTCGGGGACCATGTGGGGTTCAAGGAATAAAACACAGGTTGACCACATGAAAATAAGTGCCCTGATATGTTTTACTATCTCTATATATGTTATAAAGTGTTAGATTTAGAAAGTCAGTAAGTGATAGAGCCTTGATTAGTATTCTCTGATCCTAAACTCATAAAAATTAAATACTACTTTTAGAGAGAGTTAGAGTCAGTCAGAAAACTGAGGAGCCCCAAGATGCAGGTATGAGCTAGGATACTGAAAGAATCTGGGACAGTTGCTGAAGACCCATGGATCTGAGCAAATAAGTTTGGATAGTTCCACATGTCTGTTCTCCTGGGTATCAACAGGACCTGCTTGAGGGCTGACCCAGTTCAGGCTTACAGCCATTGCTTAGAAATTGCACCAAGCCAATCCCCAGCCATAATTATCACCATGCTTGCAGCACTGGGTTGAGAGCTGGAAATAGCTCTGTATTTATTTACCCTGCAATTACATGCTACATTAAATGCTCCACAAGAACATGGCGATCACCCTACAATTAACTGGTCCCCGTTTCCTGGGCAAAAGAAGGCTGGAGACAGTTACTGGGTAGAAGCAAGTGATGCCTGGTTTCTTAATGAACCTGGGGGTCACCTTGTAGCTGGTGCAGTGGAGCCTGGAGGCCACAATTCTGAGCAGGGGCAATCTTGGATCGCCACTCACAGATTCACACCTGAGCTAAACTTTGCTGTGAGTTCCATGAGGAAGAATGACTGGTATATACAATCCTCTCTGTGAGTTGCACTTTGCACAGCCTGCCTTCCTGAAACTTCTCTCAAAGTGTCTGGGAAGCTCTTTATAGCTAATTTTTGGAATCCCTATGTCATAACTCTGCGATCTTTGTATAAGCTGGGATACCTCCTATCATGTATACCAGATAGAATACTAGTTTCCTTTCAAGATTCAACTCAAATAGTTCCTCTTTTGTGATGTAGTATTTAAAAGAAGATTAAATAGGGTCATGAAAATCAGACCAACCTGGGATCAAATGCCATTTCATTACTTAACTTAGTTTCAGAAAAAAAATCTGTGATTTGTCCAGTTCTGTTATTGGTCCTCTCTGAATCCCATAATATGTGTATATACAGATGCACAGACTTCCCTACCATCACATAAATGTATATGTACAGGAATTCTATTAATTTTATTTAAAAATAAACTCAGTATGATAGATGACATACTATAGTTATACACTTAATCTGTTGACTCAGGGAACCAATGAGTCAATCAACCCATTAGAAGAAGCTAATTAGGGGCTGAAAATATGTGCAAAGCCATGTTTATCTTTGTGTTTCCCCAATAAACTCTCCACACATAAACATGTATACATGTTATTCAAAACCATAATATACAAACATGATGGTAATTGGTCTCTAGTTGCCTAGAGATTCCAGAGAACTAGTTTCTCAGGCTGTGCGGATAGATTAAGAATGCCAGCAAAAAAGGCATTAAGAAAAGAGTTAATTATATATTTACTACCTCTGTCATTTTCTCCTAATTATGTCTTGGCAAGCAGAATCTCCTGGATGAGTCTTAAATCTCAGTGTCTTTAAAAATATAATAATAAATCAATGTGAAATGGAATGTTCCCAACAGCCAAAATTGCCCAGCTAAGTTTTCAATCAGCAAGTGGCCCTGTGCGCTGGCTTGGCACCAGTTCCAACTGTATTTGGGCTCTTAGAACAAGAAATAGGGCCAGGAAAACTGCATAAGAGGAGGAAAGTGCTGGGGCATTGCCACCAAGGTTGCCTCTACACTAGAGGTAGATCCTCTAGGGTTGCTGCCATGGGTACCCACTGACATGAAGCTACCCCCAACTCTGGCTATGAGTCTGTGTTGAGAAGCAAGGAACCATGTCCAGAGACATGCAGGCTCTCTGTTTCCACTAGCAGCAGTCTTGTCTTCCCAGACATTTAACCAGTGCTGGAGATACCAGGGTCATAACAACTTGGGAGTCGTGGTTCTATTGGTTTTCAGTGGGTAGATACCTAGGATGCTGCTAAATAATTTCACGATGCACAGGGCAATTCTACACACACACACACACACACACACACACACACACACACACACACACACACACACACACACACACGACCTATGTAGCCCAAATGTCAATAACAAAGTTGAGAAGGGATAACTCAAAATTGGGTAAGGGATGGAATGAGTATTTCCATGCCAAAATTGATGACTTTATACTGCTCCTAAACTCTGTTTTCTTTTACTTTCTTCTTGGCTTCTCATTATTTCAAATGTGCATTTCCTCTGGACACACACTCTGGACAAACTCACATCCAGCTTTCCTGCATATCCTTTATTATTTTTATTTGATTTGGGGGACAATATCTGGTGATACTTGGAGTAACTACTGCTCTGCACTAAGTAATCACTCCTTTGGGGGTCATAAGGGATAACCTGGATCAGCAGCATGCAAGGCCAGGCCCTACCTGATGTGCCATTTTTTCAGCCTATGCATCTCCTATTGGGTGCCCCCCCTTCAGTAGAGAATGTGAGTGGAGGTTAGTGTCATGTTCACTGTCACAGATTCTTGCCTAGATTAGCTTTCTCTCCTTCACAGAAGAAATTCAGTTCCTCTCAGCCACCCTAGAAGCGGCAGAGCCTGAACAGGTGACAACTGTAGTAAAATTACTCCAGGCTGAGGCCCCAGGCCCATGCTGTCCAGGAGGTAAATAAGTTATCAGGAACCCCAAATGCACCCTGTAGTTTTACTCAAATCCATCCCAGGCCTTCTAAACACACTGATATCCCTTTGCCAATGGTTAGCTTTGATTTGAACATCTTGTCTAGAATCCACAGGTACTTGAATAGTAAAAAGACTCAAGCATTTTTTGGGTTTTTTTTTTTTTTTTAATTTTCACAGTCATGACTCAACAGGGCAGGTTTATGTTGTTGTTGTTGTTGTTGTTGTTGTTGTTTTGTCTTTTGGTTTTTGGGCCACTTAGTGGCCCTGAGGGGTTACTCCTGCTCTGCTCTCAGAAATCTCTCGTATCAGGCTCAAGGGACCATATGGAATGCTAGGGAAAGAAACCAGGTCAGCCACATGCAAGGCAAATGCCCTATCCACTGTGCTATTGCTCTGGCAGATATTTGTGTATTTGTTCACAATTGGAGGAAAGAACCTGGAAGGAACTAGCTTAAAGTAAGTCACATTGAAGATAACAAATGTAAAGGGCAGGAGTACAACAGGTAAGGCCCTTGCCTTGCTTGCAGCCAATTTAGGTTTAATCCCCAGCCTCCCTTAGAGTCCCTTCAGTCAGCCAGGAATAATTCCTGAGTGCAGAGCCTTTAGTAATCCCTGAGCACTTCTGGATGTGCCTTGAACACAACCCACCCACCCCCAAAAGAAAAGACATAAATACCATAGCAATGCTTTCTCACCCCCAGACATGTGTTCTTGCTACTACAGCTGGCTGAAGAAAAATGATGCTTAGGACTATCAATAGGCTATTGATGAACACATATGGGTTCATCACTGTGGTAGGAGGTGGGACTACTTCTACAGAAGGAGGGTCTGAGTTAAAGCCTAGAGCAAGCTGGGCTGAGTGCACAGGGAGAAAAATGCTTTCCAGCTCAGTTCCAGGCACATCTAACAGTCCATGCAGATAGGAGAAAGCTAGAGGTGAAATGTTTATGGGAAATGATACAATAAATGTCACAAGTACTTGAAACTCCAGGCATACAGGGTATTCATACTTTGTGAAAGATCTTTCCAGAAGAGAGGTTGTAAGGTTGGCAAGATTGCTCAATGGTTGAGGGGTGTGTGACCCAGGTAGATACCCTGACACTGCATGCATCCTTAAACCCTAAGGCAGTTGCTCTGAAGACACCACCAAACACTTATGGGTGGTGATCCTGGCACCAGAGGGCCTGAGCATCTCTTATCCTTGGGACCTTGTATGAACCACTAACATGGCTAGCTGAAAATTGCTGTGTAGTCTCTGGGCCCTCTGAGTACTTCTTGCGATCACCATCTCAAAAAAAAAATGTTTCAAGTTTAAATGCTTTGGAGTGACCCTTAACAGACTATGTGCTGCAAAACTTCTCTAAGTCTTTACTATGGTTTAGGGCAGCAGATTAAGCCAAGTCTCTGTCTAAAGCTGCTAACATAAAAGCCCTGTCAGTGTCCAGAAAGAACCTTAGGTTTCCTCCTTTTCTCTCTCCTTTAGGTACACAGGCTTCTCTGAAGCCCCAAGTGGGTTCCCTGCAGTCTGAAGGTTTTTGCCTCCATAGCCCCAAGGGAGAATCTTTTGCAGTCCTACTGCTCAATGCTACCTTCTAGGCAAGCTCATTTTCCCTTCATCAAGAGACTGAACTGCTCAGCACTTGCAACTCTCCCTAATCCCCTCCCAACATGTTTCACTCATTCTTTTTCCAATGCATTTTCACATTCAAACCTGCCATCTAATTTCATAAATTGCTGTGTTCCTCACTGGCTGCTGGCTTGCCCTCCACTCTAGATTGTAAGTTCCCTGAGGGCAAGGACCTTCACTTCATCATTGCTGTAGAACAACTGTCCAAACCCAAGCCCGGCAGGTTTTGAATCAACCAGCAAGCAAATAAATGCTTTAGTAGGCATGGAAGAAAGTAAGCATAATTCCCCAAGGGTTTCCAAACACAGATGCTATTTCTTATTTCTTTGTCGACAGAGCAACTCAGCATGACCACTTCTCCAAAAGGCACATTTTCTAGGAAACACTGCTGCCATCAGTCACCAAGAATTCAGCCCATCTATTCTGCTAAACCCTGCCAGGCCTGTTCTTATTAATCCCATTCCTGGTCCCAGGGTGATGAGTCCTGTTGGTTTATTATCCACAGTTTAAATGTTCCTTTCAATCTATGAGGATGATGTCATGGGAGGAGCTGGCATGCTTCTCCACCCTGCACCCCCATTTGAGACCCCAAAGTCTGCACCAGGCCTTGGAAGCAATAGGTGTTTCATAAAGACACATTTAACCCTCCTCGTAATCCTCCGAGGTGAGGCTTAATCTTCCATTATACAAATGAGAACATGAATCTCAGCGAGATTAAGAAGCTTGTGCAAATGGGATGCAGATAAAGGTGTACCATACTTCAGAACTCCTGTGGTTCTTCAGATGACAAGGGGGAGACCCTTGTCAAAGTAATGTCTGTAAATGCCCTAGAGAGCTGTCTGTGTGTTGTCCAGAAAGTATCTTCCTCCTTAGCATCAGCTGCAGTGGCAGAAACAACAGTAAATGCCCAGGGTTTATTCCCTGCCAATCATCAATTTCCATACTTTCTTTGGATTAAATCTTTTGACTCCTGAGACTCCAAGGACCTCAGTTGTCTTAGGAAGAAATTAAAGATGAATGGAGAGAGATGTGGAAGAAAGCTATAAGAGGACCAGAGAAAGAGAAGAGGTGGTAAGACAGTCCTGAGCAAATCACCCCGTGAGAAGAACCCACAGTTTCTGCAAGCATCCATTATACTGTTCCTGTTTTGGAACACCAATATATACCCAGCTCATTCTTCCCTCTAGTAGGGCTCTACCTTAATCATGCAAGCCTCATATCTAGGTCTGATTTCCAAATCTCTTTCATTTTTTCTCATAGAACTCTGACAATTCAGTATGACTTAAATCTCCAGTGTCTGTGATCCACACACCAGACCTCATCTAGCTGCCCACATACTTATATTGGGAACTAGGATCTGACCTCCAAACCTTTTTGAAGCCATCACCTGGCATTTGGGGAACCTGAGGTCCTGAGAAGCTGTTTACTTGTCTAAAAGCACTCAGTGATAAACCTAGACTAAGATATAGGTGGTACTGCTTGGAAGTCTTACTCATTTCCAAATTCTTTCAGTCACCACCCAAAAAGCATTCACCAAGCCCCTGCTAAGGAGCAGAGTCAAGAAGAGACCTGTAGGCCACCTGCAGGTAGGTACTCTGTTCCGATGGTCTCATCATCTGTTCTTACCTATAATTTTTCTATTATATCTTCATTCAATAAATATTTAGCTTCTAGAAATATTATCAAAAAGACCATTGTATAGAACTGGCCGGACAGTATTTGCTTTGCACACAAATGACCCGGATTGCAACCCCAGCATCCTATATGGTCCCAAGAGCACTGCCAGGAGTGATCCCTGACTGAATCAGGAGCCCTGAGCATAGCAAGGCATGGCCCCCAAACAAAAAGGAAAAGAAAAAAAAATTAAAAATCACTTTAAAATAAATAAAAATTTTAATTATTTTAATTCATTATTGAATTCATTTATTTTAATTCATGAATTTTATCCTGTTGTACTGATATAATTAACATTTAACATTTTATCCTCCTGTATTGATATGACTGAATGTAACAATTTTTAACATATAATTGGCATGTACCCTTTTAAGGTATACAACACATTTATTTCATCTATATGTAATGAAGTAATTAGCACCCTAAGTTAATATCTATAACCACTTGTTATTTCAATATTAATACAAATATATTTAGGGTAACAAATATTTCTAATTACTTATATATGGTCAAGGTTCTATGACTATTCTATGACTAGCTTATTATTTATAAGGATTTGTAAAGGAAAGCTGGGAGAAATATGACCTAGCCTAGAAATCAAAGAAAACCACCTGGAGGAAGTGATATTTCATGTGAGCTGTAAGGGCAAGCAGGGACCAGAGGGAGAGGCTGTGTGCTGAGACAGCACACGGATCTGAGACAGAAAGAGAATGCAGCCCACCTGAGTCTGTAATAGCAGAATGCTGAGAGAACCGATCCATGGCACAGAGATGCTCTTCCCAAGGAAAGCAAGGACGTGGACTGAGTGATAAGTGGGTCATTATATCCCAGCAGGACTCAGTAACCTTTAACAAAGGGTGATGTAGAGACTCTCAAGTTTAAAAGTGGTAAAGTTTCACTTACTGAGCAAGTGTGCCCACCTGAACAGGCTGTGATGTTTTGTCCTAGTTCACTGGTTCCTTTCTCTCATTTCTGTATGCCCAGCTTCCAGCCACTATGCATTTTGTTTGTTTTCATGTTTTTGCTTCCAGTGACTGGAGCTGTAGTTTCCCTCAAAGGCATATCTTGGGACTGGAAATCCACTGAGCCACAATATCAGGGGCTGGTAGTTAAATGCCCACACAGATCTTGAGCCAATGACAGCTGGGAGCAAGAAGGCTTGGCAGCTTTGTCTAGAATCAGATTAACTCAGAGGTGTGATCTGCACTTAGCAGGATCAGGCTGAACCTCAGATCATCCCCTTATATGCACCTCCTTTCTCTACATCCCCATTTCCAACTGATTTCTCCCGGGTACTTTCTGAGACAATAGCTCAGATGAGAATTCTCACCTTGGAGACTGCCATAAGGGAAGCCATTCAAAAACACTGAAAGTCCTTCCTCTGACTAGAAGACAGGTGCCTGAACATAGTTATGGATAAAATGCACAGTGATGAGAGAGGTTTTCTTTCCCTTTTTTTGGTTGGCTCATATTCTGCAGTGCTCAAAGACTGCCTCTATGTTCTGAAGTGACCACTAGCTGTGCTCAAGGGACTATAAACAGTGCAGAGGGTTGAACCAGTATTGGCTGTATGCAAGGCAAATGCTTTACTCACTGTACTTAAGAGGTTTCTTAAGCGTTGGGAAGAAAAGAAAATCTCAGAGCTAAGAGACCCTAGGGAAGCATAAGAGGAGGTATGGATTATCAGTACATGGGAGAAAATGGGTATACAGAATGTAGAGTTAGAGTGTTGCCAACAAAACCCAGAGGACTAGGTAACAGAGGTGCTCACCGAGCAGAAGGCACAGAACTCTAGGGTTGAAATGGTGAGCAACAGTATTGGGACAATCAAAGTCAAAAGGGAAAGGCTTCTTTAGGACCCAGTTCAGAGGGTAGAGAGAACATGCCTGTGGATGAGATACACACATCACTTCTAACACTACACCACCACTCCTTATGGTTGTGAAGTGATGTGGTGCTATAGCCAAAACAAGTGCTTTCTTTTATTCAGCACAGCAACAAAGGGACCTGCTGCAGATCAGCCTTTTGGCTTTAAACAGGAATTACACAATGAAAATCCCAGCTTATCTTTAGTAAAATGACACACTGTTTGTTTGAATTCCCCATTCCAGAATTTTGGATCTAATTCTACAAAAGGAGTGAAGACAAAGATTTTTCAGAAAGTGAACATGTTAGAAAACATTTTAGATGAGCAGTGGAGTGTGTGATGAACTAGATACAAGTGGGGGACCTTGTTGGTTTTGATTACTCAACCAATCTAGGGTAGCAATGTTGGGCAGAAGAGAAAGAGACTCATCCTGTGATAGAAGCAAGGATCCTATGAACCTCTCTCACTTAAAGATATGGAAGAGAGTCAGATTTCCAGCTGTTTGTGACTCTCATAAAGGTTCTGAAAGAGATGAGAGAAGAGGCAGACACTAGTTTGCAGATGAAGAGATCCTGAAGCTTAATTTGACATATATAAAATTTGAAGGTACATATATGTAATTGGAAGAACATTGAGAGTAATGGCAGCCTATAGACAGTGAGAAAAGCTAGCCAGGCCTGGGTCCAAATCCTTTTTTTGCCATATCAAAGGGATAATGCATAAATTAAAGTTTATGCCTTTCAAGAAACCAATACCAGTTTTATTCCAGCACTACAGGACCCTTACAGTATTGCCAGGTCATCCCCTGGACACCTCTAAACAATGTCAAGTGGTCCAGGTAATCCCAGGTACTGCATAAACCAAGTAGCACCACTTTCTCAGGCCATTGCATTAAACCATGGCCAGTTGAGTGATTATCCCTGTAAGGGGCCCTAGCTTCCTAGGCAGATGTTGGGACACTCAGAAGAATAATAACTAAATATAAAACCTAGTTTTTCAACTTACCATGTGACTAATAACTTCCCAGGATCTCTCCAAGGCTTCAGTAGAACTTCTCTCTCTCTCTCTCTCTCTCTCTCTCTCTCTCTCTCTCTCTCTCTCTCTCTCTCTCTCTCTCTCTCTCTCTCTCTCTCGTCAAAGAGGTAGTGTATACAGGGATGCTCTAAGAATGAGAAGGATGATGAAGTCTCCAACAATAGCTACTCATCAAATACCATCTTTTAAAACTTAAAATTAATTTAAAAATGTATTTTATTTCTGAAGGGGTACAACTGGTAGTACTCAGCAAGTACTCCTGACTCATTCCTTAGAGGTCACTCCTGGAGGTGCTCAAGTTACCATGTGCTTTTTTTCTTTTCCACCAGGCAATTGGGAAAGGGTCATGAAGTTGAACTCAAAGTCAGGGTATTGTAGACTCTCAACGGGGTGTATCAGATGGCTGAGGATCAAGTGACCCTGATATCAACTTCCTTTTGAAAGAAAATGTGTCAGAGATCAAGAGGCACTAAAGATTTATTTGAAGTCAGTAAGTTACTTCTGCTTTCACTAAAAGATCACAACTCCATTTAGTTGGCTAAGTATTTACGAGTCAGACATTGTGGAAATGGAATCACAAGAAGAATAAAACAGTTTCTTCCCTCAAAGGACTCAGAATTTCTCAGAGAGGATAGACATATGGAAAAGTAAGTCAAGTGTAATGTTTTATGAGTATTTACAGTGAATGGCCTGAAGTAAGTCCTATGGGTACAGGGAGGAAGTGATTAATCCTGCTTAAAGAACTTTAAGAGAAAATAGAACACTAAGATCTTGCCCAAAGCATGGAACACATGTAATTATTTTTTCAAATGAAATGCTTATGAGTAATAGCATTCACCTAATTATTATTTCAAATATAATAATTCCAAAACAAAAAGTTTACCAAAAAACCCCAATACCAAATTTCTCGGTACTAGTGTAAAAAATTGGTAAAGAGAGGGGAAAAAGTAATTATAAAAGTGTACTATTCTCCAGATTCCTGAACACGTTTCAAGCCACATGGGCTGTTGGTGATGTTGTTAGCAAGGCTTGGTTATTACCTTGGTTAGTTGGGGTGGAGGTGGGGTGACCATTTGTCTTTGTGAATCAATGGTAGCAAAGTTCAAGGGAATATTTTTGGTTATTAATTGACTCTCAAGTAATCACTAGAAGGAAGATCTGGGTTCAGCTCATTCAAACCCCTTTTCTGACTTTCTGGTAATAAAATATATCAGAGCAGGCCAGCGACTTGAGAAGGTTACTCTAACTGGAGAGAATCAGTGCATATTTATAAAATTCCTGACCTCTCACTCCTATTCTTTCCAAGAGCTTCTGCAACTCAAAAAATCATGGGTTCCAGGTCATTCTGTCTGTATAGCATTAGCCACATATGTGCATGTGTGTACATAAACCTACACACATGAACATACACATACATTCTTTAACGAACCCCAAAAAGACTATGTCCTTAAGAATATTTCATCAGTAAAGTGCTCAGATCCAACTCATGGGCGGGATCTTACCTCCTAACAAGTCTGAGTTCAGTTGGGAAGAATTCCCTAAAGTAATAGATAACTGAATTTCACCCATGTCCCAGGAAATAGCTTCACTTCCTATTCCCTTTTAACCGGGGCAAGAAGTCATGCAAATTTCTTTAATTACTTAAATATTATTAAGCACTATCCATAAGGACAGATTTGGTCTTTCCTCTTGGTTATGGGAATGCATCTATTTTTTACACAATTACAGTCAGAGAGGATCATCACTGGGTTGCCAATTGTGGACTTATTAGAAACAATTTAGAGACGAGATTGAATTTCCTTTCTGTACAGAACCTTTTGTTCAAAGCAAATGAACTAGTGTTCTTCATATTAGTATATTAATACAAATGTTGTTCAGAGGATTTTGGTTGTGAAGAATAGCCCTGTAGTGGAGTTCCTAGAACCCAGTTCTAGTAGGCAGAGTGCCTGGCTTCCCCTTTCTACTGCCCTGAATAAACAACTTTGGGTGGCTATGCCTTGGCTTCTCTTTATCACTTGTGAAAGAGTTAGGCCAGGGCAGTGGACCTGAACCGAAGCACAACAATTGACAACATTTAGAAAACCTGATGGAATTATTTATATATATATATATATATATATATATATATATATATATATATATATATATATATATATATATATATATATATAGCTAATTGGATGGCACAAAGGCTCAGTAAATTGTGATTTCTCCTAAGCAGAATTATATCTCTCAATGTTAAAACACCAGTTATTTCAGCTTAGTCAAAGGCTTTGATTGACTTTCAATGACATTGTAGGGGGCTAGCAGTCATTAGGGGAAAAAATACCCACCACCAGTAAGAGGGAATTGATTTCTAAGATCTATCTTTGACTAACTCTTCACTGGCTGAAATACAACCTTCCCAGCCATCCCACATTGAATCTACTTGTCTCTCCAGCCCTTCTCATTTAGAATTTTCATGAATTATGTGCAAAGATATCTTCTCTCAGGGAAGCTTTGCTGACCTTTGGGTTCAGAGCTAAATTCCAGCTCTCACTCTTCCCAACACTAACACACAAGAGCCAGAACCATGTATTTCTTCCTAGCTCTGAGTATAGTGACTCAACATCAGTCATGTTCGGAGTGTTTATAACAGGGGAATTGAAAACACTGCAAATCGGGACTTTACTTCTTCCTGGAAAGCTGCTTGTTAAATATTTACCAAACTGTCACTGTGTGCCCAATGCCTTTAGGATAGACTTACCATACAGCTGTAGCTTGATGAATGAATGGGTAATCAGGGCCAGCCAATCTAAGGACTGGCAGATTCAGGGGTGCTGAGCTCTATGCAGAAGTGAGATAGAAAGCTGCTCAAGAAACTTGCAGGGAAGTACAAACCCGAGCACAGTTGAACTGAAACCTTGGTTATCGATTGCAATCGTCAGGTTCTGAACTTACTATTCAGGAAGGGCAAAGCAAAACCACAATGTGATAGCACCTCAGACAGGTGAGAATGGCTGATGGCAAACAAAGATTGGAAAAAACTAGTGTTGGTAAGTAGGTGGCGATAAAGGAACTCTCATACACTGTGGATGGGACTATAAAGTGGTGCAGCCTCTCTGGAAACAACCAGAGATTATGTAAAAGTATAAAAATGGAGGATCCCAGAGACAGCTCAAAGGGGTGGAGCATATGCAATACATGAATCGAGCCCACATTTGCTTTCTGTCAGAGCATGGTCCCATAAGCACAACCAGGTGTGGCCCTAATTAATTTTTCTCCCCATCCCTGAACCACTAGATCTAAGTAGATCTAAGCACTGCCCTTTTAGAGCACCAAAGGCCATGCCAAGTACCTGGAATAATGCCCAGACTCTGGAGCATAGTTGATGAGACCCCAAAATAAAAACAACAAAAAGTAGGGAGTAAATATGGGAATACCATAAGGTCCTACTACTACTAGTCTTGGAATTTATCTGATTTGAACAGATATTTTGCACCTTTTGTGCTCATAGTAGCGCTATTCGCAATAGCCCAAACAGAGAATCAACCCAAATGTCTATTGACAGATGACTGGATAAATAAGCTGTGTTTTATATAGACTCAACGGAATATTGCTCTGCTGTTTAAAAAAAAGATGAAATAGTGCCCTTTGGGACAAAACAGATAGAATTTGAGGTGATTATGCTAAGTGAAATAAGCGAGGAAATGAAAGATAATTGCCGGATGGTTTTGCTCATATGTAGAATATAAATAGCTAAAGCAAACAAACTGGTAAAAATAATAAAGCATACTTCTAGACTTGTTGAAAATTTTAGTGGTTATTGAAAGGAAATAGAGTAAATGGAATGAATAGAGTATAGTATCTTTCTGGAACTTTAGGTGAGGGGGTTGCAATCCTAAACATAGAGGTGTGAATCTTTAGCCCTAAAATTCTCTGATATTGCAAATTAGTAACAAATCAGTAAAGACAGGACAAATACAAGATGCCTAGGACAGATCAAACCAGAATCCCTCGGGTGTCTCTTGAACATAAGAATTTTTTAAATATTACCATAATATTCCAAAGACAGGTATGTTGGAGAACCATATCTAGAAAAGCTTTTTCACTAATCTTAGCCATTGTGACGCCCATCTTTAAGTTTATCTAACACCCCCAAGTACATCCTTTCTCTTCAGTAGTTGGGGTAGAGGATGGAATCCCATGAGCTGGGCAGCAGCCACACATGCAATGAGGGCTGGGCCCTAAGTAGGGTCTCCTCCCCACTTGCTATGATTTTAACTATCTGGCTTATACCCTTTATGTTGGCTCAGTGAAATGATCATTTAAAAAGTATTGCTGAAGTCAATGTACAAAAGACAGTTGCATTTCTTTATATAAATAATAAACTCAGAAGAAAAAGATATAAAAAATCCATACTATTTAAAATGGTGTCCAAAACTATCAAGTACCTAGGAATCAACCTAACAAGGGAGGTGAGAAACCTACACCACAAAAAGTTCAAAACACTTAATAAAGACATTGAAGAAGACCTAAGGAAATGGAAAAATATTCCATGCTCATGGGTAGAAGAATCAATATTATCAAAATAACCATCTTACCCAAACTACTATATAGATTCAATGCAATCCCTATCCAAATCCAACATTCTTCAAGGACTTAAAACAATCAATTTTGAAGTTTGTGTGGAACCATAAAAGACCTAGGATAGGGGGCCGGGTGGTGGCGCTAGAGGTAAGGTGCCTGCCTTGCCTGCGCTAGCCTAGGACGGACCGCGGTTCAATCCCCCGGCATCCCATATGGTCCCCCAAGCCAGGAGCGACTTCTGAGCGCATAGCCAGGAGTAACCCCTGAGCGTCAAATGGGTGTGGCCCAAAAAACAAAAAACAAAAACAAAAAAAAAAAGACCTAGGATAGGCAAATCCATATTGAAAAACAAAAAACTGTGAGGCATCTCATTACCTAACTTGAAGCTCTACTACAAAGCCATAGTGATAAAAACAGCATGGTATTGAATCATAAAGACTTTCAGACCAGTGGGTCATAATAGAATATCCAGTGACAAATCCCCATGTATACTATCAATTAATCTTTGACAAAAGAGCCAAGAACTTGAAATGGAATAAAGATAGTGTCTTCAACAAATGGTGTTGGAACAATTAAATATCCATGTGTAAAAAAATTAAATATCAATCCATATCCTACACTTTACACAAAAGTCAATTCATGAGGATTAGAGACCTTGAGATTAGGCCAGAATCCATAAAGTTCACTAAGGAAAACATAGGCAGACACTTGAAGATTTAGACCTCAAAAAAGTCTTTGATGATAGAATGCCAATGGCCAGGGCTATAGCAACAAATCTGGATAAATAAAACAAACTAAAAAAGGTTCTGTATGACAAAATAAAAATGGACTAAAATTACAAGATAGCTAACTGAATGAGAGAAAAATTTAGTACTAAACACATATGACAGTTTTGATATCTAGGTTATACAAAGTACTCACAAAAATTAACTCCACAAAACGTAAAAAAAATGGGGAAAGGAAAAAATGGGGAGAGGAAAGGAACAGACAGACACTTCTCTGAGGAAGATCAACAGATGGCCAATGAGCACTTGAAAAAATGCTCATCATCACTTATCATTAGGGAAATTCAAATTAAGATTACAATGACATATCATCTTATACCAGTGAAGGCAGCACATATCAAAACTACTGGAAACAATCTCTGTTGGCAGGAATGCGATGAAAAAAGAACTCTCATCCACTGTTGGTACAAATGCCAGTGGTCCAACCCCTTTGGAAAACAAAGGTTCTCAGTATACTCAAAATTGCACTGCCATATGATCTAGCAATTTCTCTTTTGTGTATATATCCTCAGGACAGAAAAATATTCATCCAGAAGGATGCATGCACACTGCTATTCATTGCAGCACTCATTACAATAGCTAAGACTTGGAATCAACCTAGATGTCCAACAGCAGACGAGTGGATCGTGAAGATTTGGTACATACTGTATTTTCCGGCATATAAGACGACTTTTGAAACAAAAAAAAGTCAACCGAAAATTGGGGGTCGTCTTATACACCGAATATATCTGGAAAAATGTTTCAATATGCCGCTAAACAAAGATTGTCTGAATATTGCCACAAAACAAATTTTCCAACTTGATCCTGCACCAATCACTGCAAGGCTGCTTGGACTGCCTCTCTAACTCAGCCAATCCAAGCAGACCTTTTATGCATGCAAATTAGACAATGTTCTGTACCAAATCTACACTGTCAAAAGCCTGCTCAGATTGACCAGAGTCAGAGAGGAAGTCTATTACAGTATAACCTCTGAACCTTTGCTTGTTGTGATTGGCTCACTGTGATACATACAGTTGCAGCAAAGGAACGTTCTGTCTTATACAGTGAATATAGGCCTAAACCTATGTTTTAACTGTCAAATTAGGGGGTCATCTTATATGCCGGAAAATATGGTTGTGTATGTGGAATGCTACATAGCTCTAAGGAATTATGCAGGTATGCAATTTGCAGCCACATGGATGGAACTGGAAGATATTTTGTTAAATAAAGTAAGCCAGAAGAAGGATAGGTACTGGATGATATAATTTATATGAGGTATTTAGAATAATTAAATGAAGAAATGCAATGGGGTAACTGGAAATTGTCATGAATATCCTATAGCAAGGAGAAGGAAAGAAATTGAGTGGAAGAGGAGAAACACAAATATGAAAGGATGGGGCCAAAGAGCCAAATGGTCGCAGGGCCATTGGTAGAGATTTAAAAAAGAGGGACAGAACTAAATATCCAAGCCAAAGTCAACAACAAGTAATCAAAAGACCTAAACTCTAACAATAACAATCTCAACTGTAAATGAGCCTGTTATAATGGCAGGCTAGAGGGCAAAGTGTGGTAGAATGGGATATGCTCTGGGAACATGGGTGGAGGGATATCAACATTGGTGGTGGGAATGGCCCTAATACATTGTCTGTCTAAAACCCAAATATAAAGAACCTTGTAAATCATAATACTTTCAATAAAATCAAATAAAACATTATTGTAAATCACAGCACCTCAATCAATAAAAAATATTTTAAAAAGTATTGCTGGCTGGGGTCATAGCTCAATGGTAAAGTTTATGCTTTTCATATATGGTGGCCTGAGTTTGATTCTCAGGACCCCAGAAATAATAAACAGTTTAAAAATAAAAATTAATAATTTTCAGAGACAAGAGACAAGGGCCAGGAGGGCCAGTCCGTGGCAGGAAGCTTGTCACAAATAGTGGAGGAGTGTAGTTAAGCTAGAGAAGGGACCACTGTGTCACTGATAGTTGGATATGATCATTGTGGACAAGAACTGGGTGCTGAAAGAAGATAAAGTGATATGCATGGAACTCCTTCAGTACCAATATTGCCAACCACAATATCTAAAAGGGAAAAAAAAGAAAGAGAGAGAGAGAAGAAAAATTTCCACCCCAGAAGCAGGCAGGGTAGAGGACAGAGGAAGGGCAGAAGTGAAACTGGGGACTTGGTGGTAGGAAATGTGCACTGGTTAAAGGTGTTGTGCACTATATGAATGAAAATCGTGCAGAAGCTTAGAACCATAAAAAAACTATATTATGAACAACATTGTAAACCAAATAATTTTTAAAATTAAAAGAGAAGAAAAGAAGAGGAAAAAGGAAAGGAAAAGAAAAGAAATAAAAAAGTATCTGAACTCTTGGGTAAATGGCAGGCACACTAGACTGTTTCCTGTAAGACTCTCACACATGCCCAGTATTTCATTGCTCACTTTTGAAACTGTTACCAGTCTTGGTCCTCCAGGGCCACATTTAAGATTTACTTTCTTTCAAGAACTTTTAAAGGATCATAAAAAGGGACTACGCAAAAAATGTAAAGACCTGGAACATGTGCCTGGAACAGATAAGGCCAAGGTTCATGCTTAATCCTAGTACAGGATGACCTTCACCCGCCAGCACTATTAGCTACATCCTGGGGACTAGAGGGATCTCTAGTACTGCTAAGTCTGAGCAATGACCTGTGGGTCCTTAAGAACAAATAAATGTCAATTTTCATCTTTTGTCTCAGACTTTAATGATCTCAACAGTCATCAGCAAGGGCCAAAGCATGGGTCTTAGGTCAAACAGATGGTAAAGTCAAGCTCCAGCTCTGTTTAAAAGCTGAAAAAATATGGAAGTAACTTAGCTTAGCCACAGACTCGGTTTGCAAAGAATGAGTTTGACCACACTTAGATAAATGGATTCAAACTAACTGGATACGTTTGGTATTGGGTGCTAGAAATGAAATAAATCTCCAATCAAGTCTGTTCTGCACTTCCCTAGAAATCATTTTGGCCAACTCATCTCCACCTATCTTTTGCCCTCAATTTCTCTTTACTGAATATGATGAAATCTAAGGAGAAGCTCTGAATGGGCCTTTTCCAGTTCTAGAGGAACTTAATGTCTTTGCCTCTCACTCAGGCATTTATCTGCCTTGGGAAATGATTGATCTTTTTCTCTATACAACCTGTCTCTCCAACCAGATTTGGAGAATTCAGGGAGTGTTGAATATGCCTTAATGTCTGTGTATCTCTAGAGCTCAGAACACTACCCTAAATTTAGAATATATATCACATTAGGCTTCCATCCCCTGAGCTTTTGCTCACTAGCTCACTCTGCCCTAGTCACTATGACAAAGTAAATGGAGAAGCCAGTTCAAGTCTATGCACAGTGGTCTGATATACTAGTATTCAAGTTTTATGTCCCCAGAGTCAAAGGAGTCACCAAGGATCTTAGACATTGTTTTCTTGATGTCACTCATATGGAGTAATGTACAAAGAAGAAGGCTTGTTGGCGTACTCTTTTCATGGTCAAAGTAAGCCATTGAGAGTCACAGTCTACTTTGGTGAACAAGTGTTCCGATCCCTCTACCCCAGTCCTTCCTAGATTCCCCAAGTCAGGAGTTACACCCAGCAATCTCTGCACAGTAATTGCTTCTTTCCCTAAGTAATGCCAGAGTCGATGTGTTTTTTATTTCTTCTTAAATGAGAATTTGCTAGCGGGCCTGTATTTTTTCTCGCCTAATAACAAGTGACAGCAAAGTGTGAAATTAGCTGTAACAAGCATTGGGAACTGAAAGTTTTTGTAAGCCTGCAAACAAGTAGAGAGATTGGTTGCTGACCCTCAAGATTCAGTGGCATCTAGTAGTCTTCTGGACCTTGAACTGACTAAAAGGTCTCAGTTGTTTCCTTCTCCAGGAACCTATGGGTTTGAGGGAATAATGCTGGCCATTCTACTGTTCTGAGTATGTTTGACTAACGCTGATAGAGGCCCATTTTATCCAAGCTACATAGAAGATTGAGGCAATGCAAATGAAACCGGACTTCTTAAGATGAGATTTCAAACATTGCTCCCTGAAGGATAGGTTTGGCACTGTAATTTCTTCTTTGTACATCATTCCACATGGGTACATGTGATTTCAACCTTTGATACATAGATTCTTTATACTACTGAAGGAACAAATGACATCAAGGATGTCTTAGCTCAGGGTTTCTTAATCTTGTTCTACTTGAAGTTCCTTTTGGCCTGATAGACATAACATGGGTGAGCACTGTCAGAAATGCTTTGGTTCAGGACGTAGTTGACTGGGACTTAATTTTTTGTCAGTGCACATTGGTAAATCTTTTACTGTGACTCATTTTTCATGACCTTCCCCAAACTCTACTGTGTCATCCCACATGGGGTAGCAAGTCCCGTTTTAAATAGTGAAGTGTTAGAATGCACCATACTCTTCTCTACTCTGGCTGCAGCTGCAGGGCAGGGGAGGCCCACCTGCCAGTGGTGACCCACAGGCTAAATCCAGAACAGTCTCAGAATGTTAATCCTACAGAATTATACCTAAGGTACCTACAGCAGCAATAGCCCAATTTTCATCTCCTTATCAGTGAAAAGAAGACAATAATTGTAAAGTGAGCCTAGGTAAAAGCCTAAACAAAGGTTTTCCACTAAGGTCCATTTCCCCTAACCTCTTCTTTTGATATGTAAAGCACACCTGGATTACTAGGCCTTTTCCCTCCTCTGGAGTTCTGGGATTGGTTTGAATAAATAAAGGATTCTGGCTTTGGTCTTGGCAGAAAGAGAGGGCACAGGGCATAGAGAGAGGCATATGGCAGAGAAGGCCATGAGGAAAAAAGCAGATTAACTCTTTGGCTTGGTATTATTCTCTGCTGCTACCCTGCTTCATCAGACCCATCTGCCTAAGGAGTTAGAAACACAGTGTCTGGGTCACTCTCACTAACTTGTGGATTTTTTTTTATACAAATAATGTCACCTTCACAGGACCTTAAACAGACTGATTTTGAATTATTGGTATGTCTACATCTCCAACCCTGATGTCCTTACCTTTAAGGTTTGAAACCTGGAATTCAGCAAGGAGAGAATTTACCACCTGCCCACAGCCTCTATGAACCCCCAATTCCTGCTATTTCCTCTCAGTACCCCTCACTTCATAATTCAGACTATTTTTTCAATAAATATTATCTTTACTTTAACACTGTGTTTACAAACATGATTGTAGTTGGGTTTCAGTCATAAAAAAGAACACCCCGTTTCACCAGTACAACATTTCCATCACCAATCCCCTTTCTCCCCCCACCCCCGCCTGTATTTGAGACAGGCTTTCTACTTTCCTCACACATTGACCTTGTTATGATAGTTCTCTGTGTGGTTATTTCTCTAACTGCACTCACCACTCTTTGTGGTGAGGGTCCATATGGTGAGCCAGTCCTTCCGGCCTCATCTCTGGGAATTATTTCAATAATGTCTTTTATTTTTCTTAAAACCCATAGATGAGTGGGACTATTCTGTGTCTCTCTCCTTCTGACTTATTTCACTCAGCATAATAGATTCCATGTACATCCATGTATAGGAAAATTTCATAATTTCATCTCTCCTGATGGCTGCATAATAGTCCATTGTGTACATATACCACAGTTTCTTTAGCCATTCATCTGTTGAAGGGTATCTTGGTTGTTTCCAGAGTCTGGAAAATAGGTAAATAGTGCTGCAATGAATATAGGTGTGAGGAAGGGATTTTTGTATTGTGTGTTTTAGTTCCCAGGATATATTCCTAGGAGTGGTATAGCTGGATCATATGGGAGCTCAATTTTCAGTTTTTTGAGGAATCTCTATCTTTTTTTCCATAAAGGCTGGACTAGATGGCTTGCCCACCAGCAGAGACCGAGAGTGTTTTTCCCCCCACATCCTCACCAGCACTGATTGTTCTTGTTCTTTGTGATGTGTACCAGTCTTTATGGCATGAGATGGTACCTCATTGTTTTGATTTGCATCTCCCTAATGATTAGTGATGTGGAACATATTTTCATGTATCTTTTGGCCATTAGTATTTCTTTTTTGAGAAATTGTTCATTTTTTTCTCCCCATTTTTGAATGGGGAGATTTTTTTTTCTTGTTAAGTTCTGTCAGTACCTTGTATATACGGGGCAGACTTTTTTCTGACCATGAGCCTTTAACCTCCTGGCAGCTTTCTTTAGCTCATTCAAGATATGGGGATCTCTCAGGTAGGGGAAATAGTACAGTAGTTAAGGCACCTGCCTTGTACCGCTGCACTCCAGTTTGATCCCTGGTACTATGTATGGTTCTTTAAACACCTTGGGTACTTAGTAATAGATCCTAAGCACGTCTAAATGTGACCCCGAAAAGATTTGAGGGTCTCTCTTCTTTTTCCTGTGTTTCTCAACTTTAAGTATATCTTTTTAGACTACTTTATAAGGAGACACTGATACCAACAGGATCTTTGCTGGGCTGTGCCTATGGAGGGGACACAGAATTTGCAGGAGGTAAATTTGGCATCTCCGGCTAGCTTTCAGCAGGTGTCCTGGCAGCTTCCTCTGTCTGCCAGTGTGGGCCTATCTTGCTCTTCCCTCTTGTAAGTGTAGTCTACTCCAAAGAGATCAGCTGTGTCTAGATTTGAGTTTCTACCTACTTTTCTAGAACATGCTTTATCCTTCTCCATCAGAAAACTTGCTCCAGCTGGGGTGGTGCTGCCTCCTCACAAATGCCATTGTAATCCTCTTCCAGTTCACACTCAGAAATCAAAGCCCCAGCAGTGAGGAGCCCCTCCTCCTTGGAGGATTGATTCAGCCCTGAAGGTTCCATTTCCCCAAACTCAACAATTACTCTCCAGTGCTTTCATTTTCTTGCCCCAGTACAGGGTGGTTGCTTCCTGCAGCTGTAGTCTGTGAACCCTTATTGTTCTCTCTTTATCCTTTCAATTATCTAGTTAGCAAGTCATTATTTCTAGGGAATGATTCTTTTAATTCTCTTTGTTAAAAAATGCTGGTCTGAGTTCTTTCTCTTTCCTGGGCACCCTGATGGCTACATCTATGTACAACTCAGGACTTAGAACTATCAAAGTGCATATCAAACAAACACATGGCTGTTATCTATGTTTCATCTCACTAGAGTCTTTCTTCTTTCTATCCCTAGAGCTAAATGTAGTGTCTGGCTCAATGAACACAGATGGATTTGTGAATAATAGAAGAAATGAAGAAATGAATGCTCCCTATGGGAGTTGCCATTTCAAGGTATAATTATTAGGACTTTGGCTCAAATCCTGCCCATCTGGGCCAATAGAAGAGCATGCTCCAATCCAGAAATGTTCCAATGCAAAAATTCAAGGAAGCTTTCTTGTCTTGTCCCTGTTCGTTCATGAAAAAGCCACTGATAAAAGAATGAGCCCTGGAAGTTGGGTATCAAACTTAATCATTGTAAGATTTTGAATAAGCAACTTAACTTCTTTGACCTGTATTCTCATACAGGGATATGTAACAAGACCATATTTCAAAGAATTCTTTGGTGAATAATATGAAGGAAAGGTAGACAAATGAGCCTGGTAGTAGACAGCACAGAGTAAGAGCTAAATATTATATTATATATAAAGTTATATTATTCCTCTTCTTTTTAACCCCTACCTCACCAAACTTTTAACAATCACTGTTAAGGAATTAGTGAAACTCAAGAAACTCAAGAAGGTTCCATTTCCCAAATATAGTGATAAGGGAAGATTATGGAAATCGTTTGCACCATTATCTTTATTACTTTCACTATTCCCACCATCCTCAGGATACTCATTATTTTAACATCATCATCCTTTCACCTTCAACATCATTCTCAGGATTCGCATCATCTCTGCCACCACTGCCATCTTCACCTTCATCACTATCATCATCTTTACCACCATCACCACCATCAAGCAAAAACCTAAGCAAAGCTAGTAGTTGCACACCTTTTCTTTCTCTACATGTCAAACTAATTTTTTCAGCTGCATTTGCAGATGAGAAAAGTTTCAGAGTGAATTATTCTCAATGCTATAAATTAAACCTAAGTCTATCTGAGTCCAAGATCTCTCTGTTCTGCCCCCATATTGCCTTGTGGCCACTTCAAATACACCCCATATGTTTTGCTTCTCTATCACAGACACTTGGCCTGGCTTTCAACCCTCCTGTCTTTCCTTCTCCTGCACATGTTCATGACACAGCATCTTAGGGCAGTCAGATAAAATTGACTTGTCAGGTTTGATCCTACATAGACAGAGCAATGTTGACAGATGCAGTCTGAAGATCTGAATGCACCTTCTCCCATTCCTGCCTGCTTAGGTAAATATCTGGGGGCAAGACCCTTGTGGAAGACTCTGCTAAGCATGTTTCCTCTCATTCTCAACCCTGATGCCAGCTGGTAAGAGGAAAGGCAGTGGGAGAATGAAAAGAAAAAAAGAAAGAAAAGAAGAAAAGGAAAGGAAAGGAAAGGAAAGGAAAGGAAAGGAAAGGAAAGGAAAGGAAAGGAAAGGAAAGGAAAGGAAAGGAAAGGAAAGGAAAGGAAAGGAAAGGAAAGGAAAGGAAAGGGAAGGGAAGGGAAGGAAAGGGAAGGAAAGGGAAGGAAAGGGAAGGAAGGAAGGAAGAAAGAAAAAAAAGAAAGAAAGAAAGAAAGAAAGAAAGAAAGAAAGAAAGAAAGAAAGAAAGAAAGAAGGAAGGAAAGAAGAAAGAAAGAAAGAAAGAAAGAAAGAAAGAAAGAAAGAAAGAAAGAAGGAAAGAAGGAAGGAAAGAAGGAAGGAAGGAAGGAAGGAAGGAAAGAAGGAAAGAAGGAAAGAAGGAAGGAAAGAAGGAAAGAAAGAAAGAAAGAAAGAAAGAAAGAAAGAAAGAAAGAAAGAAAGAAAGAAAGAAAGAAAGAAAGAAAGAAAGTAAGAAAGAAAGAAAGAAAGAAAGGAAGGAAGGAAGGAAGGAAGGAAGGAAGGAAGGAAGGAAGGAAGGAAGGAAGGAAGGAAGGAAGGAAGGAAGGAAAGAAGGAAGGAAAGAAGAAAGAAAGAAAGAAAGAAAGAAAGAGAAAGAAAGAAAGAAAGAAAGAAAGAAAGAAAGAAAGAAAGAAAGAAAGAAAGAAAGAAAGAAAGAAAGAAAGAAAGAAAGAAAGAAAGAAAGAAAGAAAGAAAGAAAGAAAGAAAGAAAGAAAGAAAGAAAGAAAGAAAGAAAGAAAGAGCTGAAAATTATATGGTCATGTTATCACCATCTCTGGACTTATCTCTCCAGGAAAAATATAAGCTCTCTGGGGACAGAGAAACAGATTTTTTTAATTGTGCTGCCACCACCTTTTCCATTGGTGAGAAACAGACACATAACAATGACTAGAAAAATTCCCCGTAAGCAGGGGAATGCAGGGAAAGGTAGAAAACTGGATTGTTCTACCACTGAGTTGCTTAACAAGTCAGTCTTCCCTTGTCCTTTTTTCTGGGCTTTAGTCCTCTCCTCTGAAGAACAAGGGTGTATGCTGTGGAAGCAGGGACATCTGACTGTATAGAGAGCCAATCTTTTTTGTGCTCTTACACAAGATCCATGATCTCTTCTGGGCTCGGTTACTGCCAATGTAGCATGTGGATAAAAATAATAGTCACCTGGGGTCAGGGAGACAGTACAGTGGGTAGGGCACTTGCCTTGCTTGTGGCCAATCTGGATTCTATTCCAGGTATTTCAAATGGTTCCCTGACCCTGCCTGAAGTGAGCACAGAGAAAGGAATAAGTCCTGAGCATCACTTGTGTGTCCCATCCCAGCCAAAAATAGAATAGCAGTCAATTACATTTAGGATAGTGACTGAATGAGTGACAGATCTACATCAGGAGTGGGTTTCCTGCCCATTTCAGGACAATAAAATGGGATGAAGTGATTTCTGAGGGCCCTACTAGGATCTTCTGATCACCTGATTGTCCTCTCAGATCCCTGTGTACCACGCATGTGTCAGCAAGTAGGAAGCCTTCACAGTCAGTCCTGAGCATGACAACATGACTGCAGAAAGAACTTAGGCAAGTAGAACCTTCTCCATCCCTGCAGGAAGAGTTGTCCTGTTCTGGATGATATTGGGAACCATAGGACCATGCAATAACCACACCTATGTAAAAGGCTAATTTACTAGATACTAAACTATATTTTGGGAGGGGGAATAGTGCCACTGTAGTTTCTTTGTATCTCAATTAGAATCCAATGCCCACTCTCACCTGTTGTTCATTTTTGGAGAAGAGCCTATCTTTCATTCTCATAATCAAACCCCAAATAGGAGATTAATTCAAATACCTTCCAATTTCTTAGACCCCTAGCCAACAGGTCTCGCCTTACTTATATACCCCCACTGAGTGCCTCCTTTCCATTGTCACCACCTTTATCCAGGTTCATGCCTCCATCACCCTCTTGCTTGTCTTCTCCAGGGTTCATGGAAGCCCCACTGCCTTTGGTTACAGCCTGCTTCAATGCAGGTTTATCAGCCCATCTATTTCTCTTTATTTCTATTATCTTCAAAGTTTTCTACAGCTATTACTATCTTCAAGTTTTTTTTATTTATTGTTGTTCTTGTTGTTGTTGTTTTTTTTGTTTTTCGGGCCACACCCATTTGATGCTCAGTTATTACTCCTGAATAAGTGCTCAGAAATTGCCCCTGGCTTGGGGGGACCATATGGGACGAACCATGGTCCGTTCCTTGGCTAGCGCTTGCAAGGCAGACCTTACCTCTAGCGCCACCTCACTGGCCCCTATCTTCAAGTTTTTAAAAGTTGAGTTCAATCTGGCATTTTCTATCTTGATTGTGTTTCCTGTATCTTCAGAATGGTTCCAGTGTTCAAAACAGCAAGCTATCCTTGGCCTCATGTCCTAAAAACCTCCCAAGTGTTCTGTGCACACATTCGCTACAGAACCTTGCTTCTCTGTAAGTAAGCTTGTTTTGGTTACTTATCACACCTCTTGCACTACTGTTTAGGACTAATTACCCTGCCTGGAAAGCCCTGATACAGTCTTCAAAATATTCTATAAGACATCACCTCTGCTGTAAGTCTACTCTGATTATACAGACCCCAATGACTCATACCTGCAGAGAATCAGCGACTGTGTCTTGGGAGAAATCACAAACTATAGCTCCTTGAAAGAAGATGGACCTCAAAAATGGTCATCTCCTTGTGCATTGTTCCATGGTTAGGTTATGAGAACTTCGAAAGCAGGGTATTTCGTCTTGAACATCTATATGCCACAAAGTTCTTCAAATGTGGCCTCTCAAACTCAGCATTCCTCTTGGCCAAGCCCTGTGTTCACCAGTAGCAGTAGTTTCACCCAGGTGAAGAAACAGCCCTGGCTCTGCTCTCCTGGAGCTTATAGTCAAGTTGAAATTACTCACAAAAGAATGAATAAGCCTGCAAGTGATTAAGAAATCTACATTGGAAAACATATTAGGAGAGATGCAAATGGTGCTGTGATAATTAGTAGAAAGGGATTACTTCGGATTCCCCAAAGAGGCCTCTTTGTGGAGCTAGCATTTAAGCTGAAATCTTGAGGATTTGACAGAGCTATCCCACTGAAGAGCTGGGGAGAACTTTCCAGAATAATACTTAGCATATGCAAGAGTTCATGATAGAAAGTGTTCAGCGTGGATAAAGTGGGCTGAAGGAAGGACAGGTGGATGCAACAGAGAGCAGAGTAGAATGCAAGAAGAGGAGGAGAAAAGGGCACACAGACAATGAATTTATTGGAAGCACAATGGAAATTTATTGACATGTTTTTTTTAGGACAGAATATAATTGAATTTGAGTTTTGTAGTGATTACATTGACCTTTGGAGCCCTCACTAAAAAACATGGTTAATAATACCCATTTGTGGGAGGAGCTCATCTTAAGATGCTGCCCTCTAAGTCAAGACCTGAAAACTAAAAAAATGAGCCAGTGAGTGCAAAGGGCAAGCTAAGATTACCTGGATTCTAATAGGAACTTGATAAGGAAGGCCTTGTTTGGCTGCATTTCTTTAGTTTTTATTTTGGCAACTGAAGGCATGAGTAGTCTGGGATTTCCTCACATTCTACATGGCAAGAGTAGTCTCTACTTAGACCTGCTGGTCAGGAAAACTTCACCATTCAGGACGGAAGTCACAGAGATAAACAGTTCCTACTGAGTGGGGTTTTTGCCTGAAATTTGATTCGCCCTTGCCTTATTAGATGGAAGTGATGAGGAAGGAGCCATTGGGACTTATCTTTAGACAATGTCAAGCTTCAGTTCCACTGTGTCAAAGTACCTGTCCCAGGATTGGACACACTCTGAAGCAACTTTGACTGCTGTTCTGATGTTGAGAGACGTGCAACAGTACTTTGCTATGAGCGAGGCTAAAAAATGCAGACTGAACTGGTTACAGTGAAACAAGATCCTGTTTAAGAAACTAGACATTCCTCCAGCCAACTTAACCTCAGCATGAAGAAACTCAGGCCTAGTGAGGAAGCTAGTGATTTAGACTCCTCAGAATTCATAAGAGCTGGAGGGAAATCCAGCTCTTCTATTACCTTGACCAGTGAACTTTCCTGCCAGCCAGGAATTTCCCTCCTCAACACTGCTCTGAGGATGCACCCTGACTTTTTACTATGCCAAGCACCTCTAAAGGCTGACATCACATCCTCCTCAGCATTTTTCTTTCTCTCCTTCATGAGAGGGATGCCAAATACAACCCAAAATGTTTGCATATTCTAAGAGCAGACATGCTGTACAATGTTGTAATAGTAACTTCTAGAAAATGAAAAGGGGAGGGTATTTGTGTTTCAAATAAAAAGGTCCTCCTCTATGCATGCACAGGTCATACACATTCATGGAGGCAACTGACGAACACAAAGAAAGGTGAGACCTAAACTCTGAGGAACCACAGAAGTAGTATAGTGAGTACCATGCCTTCAATGCACACAGCTGACTTGGATTCAACTCCCAGCACTCCATAGTGTCCTTCAAAGCCCCACCACAAGTTATCTCTCAGTGCAGAGTCTAGAACAAGCCCAGAGCACTGCTAAGTGTGTCCCAAAAATATTAGGAAAAATATAAAAGGCCTAAAAACTCTTATCTCACTTGTGAACTTATCAGGTACAATTTTCAACCACCCTATTCCTTTGAATGTCAATTTCTTAATATCCAATCCATTCATTGCTCTATTGGCAAGAATGGGGCTGGGGTAAGTATATGTATGCTTGTGTGTGTGTGTGTGTGTGTGTGTGTGTGTACATTCATGTGCATTTTATTCCTTTGCTCTCAAAAGAATTGAGAACACAGACAAATTATATATGTTTTTATATTTATGTTCTAAATAAGTAGCATGAACTAAGTAGAGCTTTTAGCTCAGGAAGCCAACAGAACCAAATGATTCAGAATAGAGAAATTAAGGACCATAAAGTAGGAGTGTCTTGTCCAAGCTTATTCAATAGCAAGCCAAAACTTGAAAGAATCTCTCATTCATTTCTACTTTTTCTATAGCACCCAGGGAAGGGCTGCACTACTTTATCTTGTCTTTCAAAATCTTAAAATAATCCTAGGATAATAGAGACATATCTTCTTTAGACAGGGACATGGAGCCAATGTAACCATGCAGCAACTTAGTGTGCCTGTCTAATTGCTCCAAAGTAGTTTTCTAAACCTTTATTCTACTGTAATCTTTTCCAACTTTGTTTTCCAAGCCCCATTTCCTGGGCCTACCAGTTACCACTTGCCCATCTCATTGCCTCCTCTATTTATATTATTTTCAACTGTGTCCCCCTTGTACTATTCTGGGGGCCCACAGGAGTCCATAAGGCCACAGATGGGAAACACTGTTGTAAAGAATAGAGATGTTCCTGAGAAGACACAATAATCTAGAAGTTTATTATTGGGACAAAATGAAAAAATGTTTGCTCATTTAGCTCTTGTTTTAGAGACTCCTTGCCTGTTCCTTCATGCTGGAGAGGTCCAAAAATTGCAGAGTACTCTGACTAAAATACTAGGCAGGGTCCATCAAGAATCAACCCTCCAGAATCTTTTGTCCTTTCCTACCAAATGGGGAGAGCACAGCTCTCCCATTCATTTCAATCACATACATGCATGCTGCATTCATTTATAAACAAACTCATATTTGTTATTCTGATATAATAAACAAAGCAGGCCCTAGAGGGAGATGGCATACAGGACATTTGGGCAAAAGGTACAATTGGGCAGGTTCCCACATTTAGACTTTGGATTAGCAAATGAGATCGAAATTTCTATTTGAAACATTCACTTGCTAAATGCAAATAGTCAACACCAATTTTGTAACCTGTCACATCATTTTTCAGAATAAGCTCCCAAAAAATGTGTGATTAGGGCATCTAACTTAAAAAGACTCAGAAAATGCCCCAGAAAAGCACAAATAGGCAGGATCACTCTGAGTTCACAGGCAGGGAAACTGAGGTCTGGAATTCCTGTCTCAAAACAATCTCAAACAACTATCTTATTCCATTATGACTAGGTTTCAAGCACAGAAGTCAGCAGCTATGTACAAGTACTTGAGTACTTGCAATATGAGAAGGACTAGAAATGCAAGATACACCTTGATTTTTCCAAGACTTCTGATATATCATAACTCATTTGTACATTGTTTACATGTTGAAATGATCACACCTTAGATATATTTGTTAAACATCTCTCTATACACGTCATTAAAACTAGTTTGATCTCTTCTCTTTTACTGTTTTGGGGGGATTTGGGGGGTTGGTTTTTTTTGAGCCTCACACCTGGTGAGGCTCAAGGTTTACTCCTGGCTCTGTGTTTAGGGATCACTCAATAGATGGTGCTGAAAAGCAAATCAAGTTCAACTTCCATGTAAAGCAAGTACCTCACCTGCTGTACTATCTCTCTGGCCTCCCTTTTCACTTTTTTTAATGTGTCTATTAGAAACTTGGGGATGGTGGATGAAGTTCACCTTCTATTTCAGTCAGCCACACTACTGGAAAGAAAGTAAATGTGATTTGTACCTGGTGTGTATTGCCTTCTATTGCAACAGTGATCCTGATACATGTTGGACAACCTTGAGGATTTTAAATAAGCTCTGGCTGTGTCAATGAATAGGACCTGAATTTGGGGGTGTGAGTGGGGGTAGGCCTGGGCTTCAAGAGGCCCTGCCTGAGCTTTTGAATCCATAGACATCCATTTTATGAGGTCAGGGCAGTCACAGAGAGAAGTCTGGGGGGGTCACCCACCATTTTAGATGAGACTGTCACACTAAATGCAGCCTTGCTCTCAACAAATCACCTTGATTTACCACCAAATTAGATGGCAAAATGAAACATTCAGGTGGAAATGAAACTCCAATTGCTAACAGTCACAAGTACACTCCCTGACTGGCTATGTGAAGGGGACTCATCTCAAGAGCCAGAGCACAGATTTGAAGGGGGGGGGCTGCAAGTCTCTAAATTCTTCCCCATGCAGGTGTCAGGTAGGTATGATTCCTGCACTGCCATGGCCTGGGCTCTAGAGACCCTGGCCAACTGGCCATCTATCTCAAAGATACTATTCCTAGGCTCCAGGACTCAGGCCCCAATAAGAATGAGATTACCCATAACTATAATGCTTTGGGATCCAAGCTTCCAGGTTCAACTAGGGAAATTTTAGAACCTAAGAAAATTCTGGATGAGAAAAAGTGCCAGTACCCCAGCCCAGAGAGATAACACAGTTTCAAAGTGTGAGCCCAACTCTGGTTGCATCCCTGACACCACAGACCCTCACACTACAATCACTGGATGTAGCATTGGAGCTTTCTTGGGTCATAGCACTGAACTGCCAGATGGATTGGCTAAGAATTTCTGAGAGTAGCCCATAGGATTCCTGAGCACCTATCTACTCTCAGAGCCTCATCTACCCCAAAATGTCAATAACTGAGCCAAAGCCTCTAATGGTAAGTGAGCATGACAATCTGCTTCCCACTTTAGAAGCCCAAGATATACAAAACTCATCTGGAACCAACATCCTGCTGCTCTATCTTTTGTTTTCTAGGAGCTTCAGTAAGTCCTTGGCTTTGGAACTGTTCCCTTCTTTTAAACAGCTTGAGAAATATTGTCCAAGTGACAATTCTTGTGAAATGTGCTCATTTCAACATACAAACATAAATACATCATATCCACAAATAAAGAAATATACAACCCAACATTCAAACAACTAAATTTACATACATACATAAATTTACATACATACATATATGCAAACACACTGATACATACACAAACAAGCACACAGGTACACACATCAATGCACATATACACATGAAGACTTATATGTACATCCACAGCTAATACAGACATGTACATCTACACTGAAACATCTAAGCATACAAAACAGACATCCATCCAGAACCAAAACAAGCATACTTACAAAGACATTAAAAAAAAAACATAGAGATACACACGCAAACACACATCACCTCCAAACTTTCCACTGCAATAAAGTGATTTCCAAATCCTGAATATCTTACTAAATTCCAAATTCTTAAATCCACCAAGATCAAGAGGGATGTCTCTTAGACTTCAGTTTCTCTTTCTGTCCTTGCAGCTCTCTCTCTCACTCTCATACACATATACCTTACAGTGTGTGTATTTCTTATTTATTTTTATATTTATGGCCAGTGTTCTCTGACACATGGTCTTTTCCCCTGATCACCTCCAAAGTCAAGCACACTATACTCTGCATATTATTCCATGACTGCTCATCTGGGTCCCTGGCCACACACCCTATTCACAACCCAGTGGTTTGAAAAACCCTCTAGTAGCCTCTCCATCCCCCACAAAAACAGCATTTTCTGCACTCAAAAATCCTCTTCTGCCACCCACTTTCACTGCATCTAAGCTCCTTGAAGAAGCCTCTGGAACTCTTCAGACTTCCCTACTTAATGGAAACCTCTGTAGAAACAGCAAGGTTACCCTGACTTTTCAATTGCCAAATCAAATGTGCTCCTTTTTAATCCTCATATTACAGCATTTTCAACAGCATCTAAGCCCCGTGGCTCTGATCTGGCTCCTGTGCCACCATCATCTTCTACCAATGCCTTTTTTCTGAGTACCTCTCCCAGCCTTCATCACACACCAAGACCCAAGGTCCTGGCTTCTGCCCTTAGCAACCTGGACCCCACAACTGTATGCCTGTGCCTCTGCCCGGCATTCTGCAGGCACCTCTTTAAACATACTCTGTGTCTGCCAACACTGCTCTGGCACTTTCCGCCACTTCCTTGTCTTCGGTTGTCTGTACCTTACTCCTTGCCTGGCCCCATGACAGGAGTAAAAAGTCAGTCTAGGTTTCTTTCTTAGGCTCTTTCATTCAACATCAGGTGGTCACTAAACATAAATGACCCCAGGTCCATTTATCCACAGGGATAAGGATCAAGTCCAGCATCACCTCCAATGTCATTAAATGCAACCAACAGGCCATCCTTCACTTCCATTTCCAAACAATATAGCCAGCTTTCCAGTCTCTCTCTGTTCCTTCTCTCATGGTACCCAGTGTCATGGGTCTCCTAGACTGTGGCTACCCATCCCCCATTCCCAGCTGGTGCACATTGCTGGCAACTGGTTTTGGTTTTTCCAGTGAAGCCTTCACTGGAAGTTGGCCTCTCATTCTCCACCCTATTAGCTAAAAATCCCTCTCAATGTCCAAGCCAATTAGGGACCTCTGCTCAGCGCACCCTCTGCTGTGTTCCTCCAACCTACATTGAGTTCCTGGTGGACAAAGGCTAAACTGTGTCAGAGATGCTACAACCAGAAGACAATATACAAATAAAGGCTGACTAATGAATGAACAAATAAGGGAAACTAATTTAGCTTGGGGAAAGAGTTCAGGTCTTGCTCAAGCCCTGCTTTCTCCCTAGCAACAGTTACCATGACAACTAAAGGTGCTCTTTATCCAGGAGCATATACCCTCTATTGCCTATATCCTCAAATTTTCCTACCTTGCTAAGTATATCAGAGGAGGCATTCCTCCATCTTTAAGAAACAATAAGAGCCTGAGCTTTCCTCAAATAGTTCACTCTGGTTCCAAATTCCTGGTACCAGGGTCCTGATGAAGATGGAGAAAATTGGATCTAGGGAATTGGCTGAGGTTGGAGGCTCTAGACAGGAGGAGGAAGGATGGGCTAGGAAGACTGAAAGTGGTTTCCTAGAGCTGGTAAATGGGAATGCTTATGGGAAGAGGTTTCCCCATGAATAGAAAGCTAGAGAAAGATGTGCTTCTGGAGTGGTGGGTCATAATGTTGAGAGTATGAGAGCAAGCTGATGTGAGGACCCATCCAGAATATGTTGGGTAGATGAATGTTCTTCCTCCCAGTGGATCCTTTCAAAATCCCCTTCACAGACCCAACAGTTGGTGTCCTTCCCCGGGCATCTCTAGATACATGTATGTCCTACATACATAGAATATTCTTTTGAGAGTACTTTGCTTTTTATGCAGTCTACAGTGACCTTTTGTGTGTGACCACCACAACTAGACACATGCAGCTTCCAAGAAGCATGAGTGCAAAGACCACAACCAAGTGTAATTCCAGGAGTTCATCCAGCCAAGCATGCATGGACCACAACAAAGAAGGAATGGGTGAAAAATAAGCCACTCTCACACTTAGAGCCCAATGACAGAAAGACATCCAGGAGTGGCTGAGGCTGTTCAATGATCATCACAACCATAGTGCCTAACCCTGGGTTTGGCACACAGAAAAATACTTGGGAATTTAGGAATGAACAGAGAGCTTGTCTCCTGCACTTTTGGAGTAAGAGAATCAAGGGTTCAAATCTTTCTGATAGTTCAGTCCCCTGGGCAAAAGGTAGCCCTGTCAGCTTTGAGCTCCCCAGTGGTATTTCTAACCCAGAGTCTATCCCCAGCCAGGCATGTGGACCAAGGAACATTACATAGTCTCCTTGCACTGCCATGTGTCAGACCATGCCTGTCACTTTTTAGTTTCATGGGACCCAGGGAGGGGTTTGTATCTCCCTGTCTCTCAGAGGTACCCTTGAATTCCGTACAATGAATCTTGGCCCTCACTTTCGAATCTCAAATTTCAGAGAGATCTGCTCTCCTATTAGTACCACGGAGGAGTAAATGAATGAGACAATTATAACTCTGCACTCCTTTGTAATGAGATTTTCTCAAGTAGTATCAGTTTAGGTAGGGCCAATCTCTTAGGGGCCTTTGAAGGTTAATGTTTTTCTTTTAGAAAGGAGTTTACAAAAATGAAAAACACAAGAAAACATATGACTAGTCATGTGACCTTGGGCACAGGTTTATCCCTTCTAAGGCCCAGTTACTTCTCCTGGGAATGGATGGAAGATAAAATTTCATAATAATTATAAATTTCAAGTTGGATAACACATATGTAAATATACATTGCCATGCATTTTATCAATTGTCTCAAACTCAGTGCCTATGGAAATTCAAAATCAAGGCACTTGTCAAAAGATAAAATTAATATGGCTTTGTCCCCAAATCTGTAAACACTATTAACATATATGCAAGACAAAGTTTTTTAAGCTCTGTTTATGTGTATGCTCAAAATTGAAAACAAGTGGTAAAACATATGCCTACCATGTGCAAGGCCTTGAGGTGAATTGTTGGCACTACAACCCCCCCATTCCACTGAGCACCACTAAATGTAGCTCTTGTGACCTCTGAGTATCATCAACTATAACCCCGTTGTTTTGTTTTTTTTGGTGTTTTTTTTTTTTTTTTGGTTTTTGGGCCACACCCGTTTGACGCTCAGGGGTTACTCCTGGCTATGCGCTCAGAAATCGCCCCTGGCTTGGGGGGACCATATGGGACGCCGGGGGATCGAACCGAGGTCCGTCCTACAGTAGCACTTGCAAGGTAGACACCTTACCTCCAGCGCCACCTTCCCAGCCCCAACCCCGTTGTTTTTTAAGTTAAAACAATGTAATGTCCCCTTCTTGGGTCCATAACAAGACACTACATAAAGGCATAAAGGTTCCCAAATGATTCCCAAAGGTTCTCAACAAAAGTGGGTTGAGATCATTAGTATTGTAGAGGGGGAACAACCTGCACCTAAGTGAAACATAATGCATATTCATACATGTTCATACAATGTATATGCTAATCATAGCAAGCAATAGATGATCATGAAAAGAAACACAGATGCAGTTATGCACATCCAGAACACATAAAATCTTTCTCTACAATAAAATCTCTCTCTACAGGAAAGAACTAGAAAAAACTACTCACAGCATCTGCATTTGAGGAAATAGACAGAAATAGACTGGGATTCCAGGTGTAGAAATCAACTTTGACTTCTGCTTTCCAATTTCCTACAGAACTAAAAAAAAATCCTGTCATGTCTATATATTACTTTTAAATAAATGGAAGGTAAGTGCTTTTTGAAATTTACAGAGTCTAAGATATTTTTCAGGAAGTTGAGTATTTTCATTCTTCATACTAAAAGCTCTAAAATGTATACTATGGTTTTCGTTTTCTATTGCTCAATATGCAGGGGCTTGTGATGACCAGGTTGACTATTTGTTAGAAATCTGTAAGCCAGCTCAGCAATACCAATCAGGGCTCACTCAAACAGCTGCATTTAGCTGCGGGTGGCCTTGGGAACAAGAGAACTCAGCTGGGAAGGCTAGGTCTCTCATCCTGTTCTTTTACCTGACACCTTTATAGTATGGTCTCAAGCTTCCAACAGGGGAGAAATAGAAGCTGCAAGAATTCTTAACACCTAGACACCAGATTGAGTCACTCCTGCCACATGCCAGAGTCAGCACAAGTCACTAAGACACCCATAAGGATAGGGCGAAAGATCTCATCTCTTGATGAGTCTTTGAAAAGTTTGGAACCATATTTATTTTGGTTTGAGCTTTTTGTTTTGTTTTGGTTTGGTATGATTTACACTCAGTGATGCTCAGGGGGTATTCCTGGCTCTGCACTCAGGAATTATCCCTTGCCCAGGGAACCATCAGGAATTCCAAGGATAGAACCCAGATTCCATCTTTCACCCTGTGCAAGGTAAGCGCCCTCGCAATTGTAGTTATCTCTCTGGGCTTGAACCATATTAATCTAGTACCCTGATATGTGCATGATAGTAGTCAGTATGATCAAAATTCGTATTCTCCCTGCATTTATTTTGTTTTCAATTGTCTGGTGGTCCTTGAACAGGGAGGCAGGAAAACTGGAACTAAGAAACGTGTTGAATGAACAAATAAATAAGTGAATAGCTTCAGGCCCTCTGATGTCTCTTTGCTCTAACTGCTTGGATATCCTAGATCTTTCAGTGTCACCAACCTTTGGCCAGTCTGACAGTGTTGGTGCTAGAGTTTGTGAGGAGTGTCAGTGTTGGGGGATGGGCATAAGAGTCTAATTGTGCAGAACTCTGTGCTATGTGAGAGGTACATCAGACTAGAATTCAGCACACAGAATTCATGACCAAGCTCTAGTTCTTTGGCTCAGTCTCTAGAATACCCCTGGAGCAATCCCCAAGACCATAGGGTCTCCATAAGTGAGTCTCTTTCACCTGGGGGTGTTCAGGGCTATCTCCAGCTTTGTACTCAGGATTACTCATAGCAGGCTTGAGGAACCATATGGAGTTATGGAGATCAAACCCAGGTTAGCCACATGTAAGACAAGCATCCTACCCATTGTTCTATCACTCCAGTCCTATTCCTTTTTATTTTTCTAGGTGAAACTGGCCACATAACCCTCTTCCCATCCTGAGAATCATCTGAATTAAAAAAAAATCAGTGGCATTAGGACTCAGAGGAGATGAGCCCCCTAATTTAGGATCATATTTGTATTTGTGGGAATTCCTCCTGCCTCTGGACCAGTTTTTAAGGAAATTACACGAGGAATGATTAGACCCAAAAACCTCAGCAGAGCAGGCCAATTTGGGCAGCTTCTTACCCATCAGAGCAGCTCCAAATCCCAACTTCCCCAAATTGGGATCTTTCTCTTTGAACAGTTCTATCAAGATATAATTCACAAACCATACAATCAGCCAGCTAAAGTGTATCATTCGATGGGTTTTGTTCAGCCATCACTACAATGGAATCTTTCAAAATGGGACTTGAGACATAAAATAATCATAGTAATAATCATCAGGCAAATTTTAAGTTATTCACTAAAAAGGTTCTCAAGGTGCCTTCTAGCTGACTGCGGGAGCTATAATTGGGAGTCTGCATCCCTTGGGATGCTGCTGGGGGAAAGTGGAGCATATGTTGGACATGGGAGCTAGCTCGGCTGTTGAAAATGGAGGTGCTAGTAGAGAATAGTCTAAAACTACTGATCCGCAGCTTCCAGTAATATGGGCCTCTAGCCTCTGAGTGACAGCTGCCCGAGGCAGGGTCTCAGACTCAGCATCTTCTGCAGGAATAACATTGACTGATTAAGCCTTCTGCCTAGCGCTCTCTCAGGACTCAGCCAAACACAATGTTCATCTCAAGGATTCAATCTGAAACAAATAAGTGCACTGACAGACTCAGTTACTGAGATACAGTGCTGCTTTAGTGCTGCCTTGACCCAATGCCCACCATCACTTTATCTTGAGACCCCAGATGTGAACTACAAAAAGCCAAAGACTAGGGTCACCTGGCATGCTTGCTCTTTCCTGTACCAGATTGGTTGGTGCCTGAGCTCTCCTGAGCATCTTCTCTGAAGGCTGGTACCTGGCTGCAGAACAAAATGCTGGCTGGCTTTACAACTTTGCAGCGTGCTAGTCAAGTTTACTTGGCAAGATATGTCATCTCCCCATGGGGTTATAGGACTATGCAGATGTAAAGCATGCATCGTGCTATGCACACCTCTGTAAGGCAATAAATATCAAAATGCCTGGCATATCGCAGGCAACAAATACAAATTCCCGCATCCTTCTGATCCCTACAAAGAGCAGCTCAAAGCTCAAAGCTGTACAGAAGAATGGAATGAAGCCTTCTGTCTGGCAGGTGGTGACAAGGTAGAGTGGGGCAAAGGGAAACAGATAAAAGAGTTACTGAACAACCTAGAAAGGTCAAGGTGAAGGACAAAAGGATTAGTAAAGGTATGGCTGTCCCTTTATTCCTTCTAGTTGGGTTTCTCTCCCAAAACCCTCAATGGGATTCTTAATAGACAGCCCCCCAGGCTGTGCCAGTTGCAGATCTGGCATGCCCCAACCCAATGAATGTGGGGTGAATGCTACTGTCGGATATGGCCTATTGTACCTCTTCTATCAAAACAACCCCAATTATTATGAGCAAACACTTCCCACAAAAAGATGCTTGTCCTAATCTCTAGACTTATGGATGCTTAATGAAAATGGTGAATTTGCTTAATACAATGAGGATGACTAACCTTGAAAAAAACCTACAGTGTCTAATATAATCACATATGCACTTAAACATAGAGCACTGGCATGACTGGAGAAATAGTACAGGTATGACCACCATCCCCCCCAAGGAAAAACAAACTGGATACTTGCTCCAAAGAGTCAGGAAAATGCTACTGAAGAGAAATGAAGAGAGGAGGTAGGAAGAATTTTAAGGTATGGCAATGCTGGAATTGTGGAGGATGGGTGCAGTAAATCTTAACCACATATTGAGGTATAAACAATACCTTCTGAAATGCATAGTGTTGTTAACTGATGCTAAATCAGTTAAACCTAAAATATTTGGGGGGGCCACACCCTGTGATGCTCAGGGGTTACTCCTAGGTATGCACTCAGAACTCTCTCCTAGCTTGGGAGGCCAATTAGGATCCTGGGGGATCAAACCCCAGCAGACACTCTACCGCTTTCGCCACCACTCCGGCCCCTAATCTGAAATATTTTTAAAGAGAGATGATCTAAAATTAACATCACTGGCGCAAATGGGGTTTGATGTATTTATCTATTTATAATTTATTTTACATTTTCCTTTAGGCACCATGATGCACAATACTGCTAATAATAGTGTTTTAAGCATACAATGTTCTACCACCAGTGTCAGAGTTCCTCTCCCAAAGTCTCATGGTATCCTCCCACATCCCTTACTCCACCCTCTTTGGCAAACTCATTTTTTAAAACATTTTTTTACTATAATTATAGCCTCAGTGGCATGTTTACAATAATGTTCATGCTAATGGTTCTAATGTACACAGTTACCTCACATTACCACCTCCAAAGTGCAGAAGCATCTACGAAGTTCCTATGTCATTTCCATTCCCTTCCACCCACTACCCCCTTGCTTGGCATTCTTTTAAAGGAGTTCACCCATAACTAGGGACTTTGCTTTATTTTAGATTATAGTATTTATTCATTTAGCAAAAATATACTATTGACTGCTGAGTGCCATCTGCTGGGAGGGGGACTTTGTAAACAAACCTATGCCTGACAAAGCACTCTGTTCTATTTAAGAGATATTTAAAGTACAATAATAATGCCAACATTTAGTGGAGACAAAAAGTTGAGATACTCAATTTTAGATCAAGAATGCATGCCCTATCCACATCTTTCAACATTCATCTTGTCATTTTGGAGATGACTATGATTGCCACTTTCCTAGATGTGCATTGTATCCCTGTTTAACTCTCAGCCATTATAGTCCTCACTTCCATCAACACTACCTCCATGCTCCCTATTTTTTCTTCATCTTTAATCATCAACATTTATTCCATCTATGTCCTTAACTTTACCCTATCAACTCACCCCATTCATTTTACCACATTACCCCTTTGCCTCATAACCTGTGCCCCAACCTGGGGTATCTGTACCACTGCCCTGAGCCCCACACTATAGATAAGCACTAGATGAATTCAACCTCTCCAGCAAACATTTCCTTTATTTGTGACTAATCATCAGCCATCGATCTTTAAGGCACCTAGATGCCCACAGGGCCACTGCCCAGCAGAATGAGATCCTGTCTACAATCTCATTCTCACCAGTCTTCCCCTGAATACAGGAGTCCTCCTGTATTTGTGCATCTTTCAAAAGCTGTGAACCTAGTAAGCCGTGAAAGCTTGCTGCTGTGATGCTTCTGTTGTCCACAGAGTTTTCTCTCCCTCCCACTTAACCTGGAGCAGCTCTGCTGGGTTTGAATAGATAAAGTCTTAGTGAATTTACCACACATTAGATAAGAGACTCACACAACTAGATTATAGTGAGGGTGAGGAAGATCTTTTCAAAGATTAATTAATGCCTATGTCTGGTTTTTAAAAAAAATCCAACTCGGGGCCGGAGAGGTGGCACTAGAGGTAAGGTGTCTGCCTTGCAAGCACTAGCCAAGGAAGGACCTCGGTTTGATCCCCAGGAGTCCCATATGGTCCCACCAAGCCAGGGGCAATTTCTGAGTGCTCAGCCAGGAGTAAACCCTGAGCATCAAACGGGTGTGGCCCAAAAAACCAAAAACAAAAAAACGAAAAAAAAATCCAACTCAGTGGATCTGCGCTGGGGCCAGGTACTGGTAAGTTAAATGTACCTTCGATGGCTCTGAGATACAGTCAGAATAAATAATCACTCCCTCAAAAAATTTCTAAGACTCATCTTTGTCTCTGTCAATTATTCCTGTGCCTAGTGCCTGGTCTGCATGTCCAGCTTTCTGATCCACAGAAAGACACAGTCAAGACACAGTCATCCTCCTAGCACTGGTCACTTCTACAGTAGGACTTAAGTCTTTGTGCCAGGACTCAGTGATCTCCTCCTGTCCTTTATGCACAACCTTCTCAGACCCAAGAACCCCTAATAAAATACGACTAGGAAGAAAAATGCTGGGCAACATGATATTGCTAATCCACCAAGAAAGATATTTTGCTTTTACTGTTTTTGTTCTTGTGCCACACTCAGCAATGCTCAACAATTCTGGCTTTGCACTCATGAATCAGTCCTGGTGGGCTTAGGGAACCATATGAGATGCCAGGGATTGAATCCAGGTTGGCCACATGCAAGGCAAACAGCCTACCAACTCTACTACTGATCTGGCCCTTGTTTATTTGTTTTTAACAACTATCTCTTATTTAACATCTCCTATGTACTAAGTGCTATGCTAGATCTTCTCATCATGAGCCCAGCACCCTATAGCCCTATCTTTATTTAATATTCCATGAAAATAAAGCAACCCAGAAGTCTATGAAATTTAAATATAATTATAATACTTATCTCTTGATGTGAAGTAGTGAATTAACCAGTAACATTTTGTGCCAAATACTCTTTTCATTCCTTTGCTCTCATCAGTCATGCCTCCGAGCTGCCCTCTGTGGCCACTCAACCCTTGCTTCATGCCAGCTGCTCAGTCTAACCTCTCCCTCCAACTCAGCCTTTCCCCTCTCACCATACCCTATACCAGGGGTCTCAAACTCAATTTACCTGGGGGCCGCAGGAGGCAAAGTCGGGGTGAGGCAGGGCCACATGAGGGATTTCGATTACCGAATATTCGCAATAAAAAATCGCATTAGTAAGAAAAAAAATCGCATTAAACATTTGCATACCCCGAATGGAACTGCTCAGGGTATGCGAATGTTTAATGCGATTTTTTTTCTTACTAATGCGATTTTTATTGCGATTATTCGGTAAGTGAATAATCGCGAATACTGCGATATTTGAAGGCCAGCCATGGGCCACAAAATGTTGCACGGAGGGCCGCAAATGGCCCTCGGGCCTCGAGTTTGAGACCCCTGCCCTATACAGTTCATACTCTGGTTCCAAAAGGGTGTAAAAGCTCAAGCACTGAGTTGATAGCTTAAGACCATTTTTTTTCTTTTTTTTTTTTTGGTTTTTGGGCCACACCCTGTGACGCTCAGGGGTTACTCCTGGCTATGCGCTCAGAAGTTGCTCCTGGCTTCTTGGGGGACCATATGGGACGCCGGGGGATCGAACCGAGGTCCGTCCTAGGCTAGCGCAGGCAAGGCAGGCACCTTACCTCCAGCGCCACCGCCCGGCCCCAGACCATTTTTTTTTCATAGGTAAATAAAAGTAGCCTGAGCCAGGAAGCTTCATAACATTTCCTTTGTTCTTCTGGCATGGAGAGAATAGAGCATCAAGCCCTAAGTTTTATGAGGCAGCAAGGACTGTTTCCATTGCACAGATAAGAAGACTAAGGTAAAGGAAGATAAATCTATCCTAGAGGCATGACCTGAACACTAAGGCCTCTAAGTCAACCATGTAGGGGAAAGGGCTTCACAGAGGGATTGATTCCAGAGACCCCAGGTCATGAAACCAGAAATCTAGTAGCATAGGAATGCCAAGCCTCCATCAATTCTATGATTTCTCTGAAGCACTACCTACCACATAATTACATCCTCCCCCCACTTTCCATTCCTGACCACAGAAGCAGCCTCTAACCCTTTCATTCCCTCCCTGCCACTGCCATTCACCTCAAACTATGAAATAACTAACAAGAGTGAAAGTGTGAATTCTGGACCCCCATACATGCACAAAAGGGTCCTACAGAACTTTCCTCTTTTTAGTTAATAAACTGAGGACTTTTTCTCCCCTTCCATTGTTCCTTTTCAGGCAGTCCATGGACAGGCTGGCTACCCACTGGAGGAGGGCTCCTGTGAAGGTTACTGTCGATAGCATTAACAACTTTGGCTGTTTTCTTTCCATTTGCTTTCCCTCCTGGCACTAAAAGCTCATTAGGGCTCTGACAGAAGAGAAATGGCTGGTGTGGAGAGAGAAACTCCTTGCTTCCCAGAAATTCTGCTCTGGGCTTTATGTGGTTTGTTTCCTAGCAGGCTGGACCTGCAGAGAAACCCCTTGGCATCCTTGAGATCTTACAAAGTCTGATCAGAATGAGGGACACAGGTAGTACAGGCCACAGCAGGCTCCTCTAGAACTGTCATTTCCACACCCCATACCTCACCCCATGCAGCGAAGTTGATTCCAGGCTCCAGTGTTCTGTGGTTTAGACTCATTCACACCTGGATAGGGGAGTGATTGCCTGCACACTAGCTGGGAAGCCACAGTCTGCTGAGCACATGCACAGTGTAAATGAGGCTTGGGAGAGTCTAACCTACTTAAGAGAATCTCTTTCTCAAGCACTTTAGCACCTTCCCTTTGCACAGACACAAACGCTGATGGAATGTGAGTTAGGCCAAGCTGGTCTGCCTTGAGACTGTCTTAAGGTTCCAGCCTGGCCTCACTGCTGGAAGGCTTGGCTGACAAGGCTTCCTCCCCCTCCCCCCAAGGACTGAGACACAACTCCCAGATTCCTCTGGGTCCCAAGGACACCCAAGACTTGTGCTTTGCTGCTCTGGTCTTTAGGATATTTATCTGGAAGGTGAGAGAGCGGATGAGCCGACTCAGATTTGGGGTTATCCTTGCACACAAGCAGTTTCGGGGATACTGAAAAATACACCCAGATACTTTCACAGACTTGGTTAATCACAACACTAAGCACCCTGCTGTGTAATGGCTGGGACAGGCTGGATGCCAGATAACCTCCTGCTCAGAAAAGTCACACATCCTTCCTCATGATTTATTCCATCATGAAACAAATCTGTTCATCTCATGCTCTGAGGCACACATGCCCCTACAAACTAACGTGTGATTTCAAGCAGACCCCCTCAAGTCCCTCCCTCTTACCTTTTAGATTACCTACTCCTATAAATCAGTACGGCTCAACTCATGGTACTATGGCCCCTTTAGTCTCCTGGAATAAGCTAAGGGGGCCACCAATGGGAAGTGCATCAGTGGGGACCACAGCACAAGATTAGAGGTATAAGTGGTAAGACAGATACATCAAAGTAGGCTACAGGAAAGAAAGCAGATTGGATGGGGAATCACTGTTGTAAAAAGGTGGAGAAACACTGCGTTAGAGGATTTCTATGGATCTCTTTAAATGCCACACATCTGTTGTAGGAAAATGTCTTTCTTATCAAGTATTCTTCATTTCCAACTGTCAATAAGCTGTAGGAAGCCTAGGCAGGAGGAAACAAGAAGTTTCATGCCTGACATGATCATCAGAAAATCAAAGAATTTGGACAGTTAGCCTTCTGGGTCTCAGTTTCCCCTCTCAACTGTGGAATAAATCATGTCACTCATGGGCCGGTGAGGCAGTACAGCAAGTAGGATGCTTGCCTTGTAGGGAGCTGACCTAGGCTCTATGCACAGAACAGTAGTTCTCCACATATAGTTCTCCAAACACTACTAGGAGCAATCCCTGAGCACACAACTAGGAGTCAGGTAAGTCCTGAGCATAGCTAAGTATGGCCCCAAAACAAAACAAAAACAAAAGTCACCTCTATGTGTGTCAGAAAAACAGTGTGTTCAAGGGAAACTGCATCAAACGTACCTCTAAGAGAATACAGACCTAAAAAATGAGAAAGCGCTGGTGCTGTCTTTACTGGGACCCCATTCACCCAGTGTGTCAACTAAGTGTAAAAAGTATCAAGTCAGCCTTTTCCTCCTCTATGACGTGGGTGCAGTGATTTTGAAGGCATAGAATGAAGGTTAGAGAGAGCCTCTACAAAGGTTCCCAACTGCAAGCTGGGTGGGGGGGGCAAGTAAGGCTTAGCCAAAGGTAACTAGTTGGGGCCCTTGTTCAGCCATCATATTTGAAGTTGTGCTGACAGAATATCAGCATTTTCTACAGAGACTTGTAGGCCATCATCCCATCTCAGCCACCTTTATGCTAGACCTTCATGTCAAGGTGTGTATTCCCAATAGCCCCATGTGTCTGTCCTGAAACCTAATGAGAACCAGGACTTTCCTGCAGCAGCAGGAAGGTGCAGTCGCTAGCCATGCATGAAGTTAATTTAGCTTCTGTAAATGTCTGGCAGTTTGGGGAACAGGAGGCAAGCTCGGCCCACATAGCTGAGCCGTGCTCTGCCTGGGAAATAATAGGAAGGAGTGGGGGGAAAAAACAGCCATCCCAAGCCACATAGTCTCCTTCCCGCAGTGACTGTATTAAAAACAGGCGAGGCTCATTGTTAGTGGAGGTTTGTTTTCATCTTCAGTTGGAAAGGTTTCCAAAAACAATCATTTCCTTGTTTTTCCTCCTCACTGCTAACTCCTTAAAAGTGCTTCTTTTAATTAATTGGGTTGCTTCTCAATGTGACTCTCGGAAGGAAATAGGTCTTGTTCTCTGGGTTTGCAGCCCTCCTTAAGAGGAGGAGTTTTCGTTTATGTTCTTCTCCATATCCATCAGGGTCCCAAATGCCAAAAGTGTGTGGGGTGGAGGTGAGGGCACAAAGGACCTGATTTTGCAGAAGAGGAAGTTGAGAACTTAAGAGGCCTGTATACCTATTCAAGGTTGTGCTAGGGATGCAAGAGGGATGTCAACACAGATGGAAAATGTGGTGACAGGACTGGTGTCACCTGATCATTTCTGTATAGGTTGCCCAATAAAGAACTGCAGCCAAAAACAAAAGGCTCAATGCTATTTTTTTCTTATTTTAACACACACACACACACACACACACACACACACACACACACACACACACACACACTGATTTTTACAACTGGGCTGCCAATTTAAAAATGAATTGATGAGTTCGGGAGTATTTTACTATAAAGGACATTTCTATTTCACTAACCCTCCCCCTTTTCTTTCTTTCTTTTTTTTTACTATTGATTTTCCTCATAAAAAAAAAGCAGCAGAATGTTATAAAAGGAAAATTTGCCTCTGGATTTAATAAAATTATCCAGGAATGTGACAACCCACTCTAACTAAATACATGTTTAAGGGGGAAAATCAAACCCGAAAAAAAAAAAAGAGCTGTGATAAAATATTAATAAGAATCCTGAAAATATTCACACTCCCTGGTGCTGAAAATGATAAGGGAAACAGAGATGTGAGAAGCTTCTCATGCTGGGAAATGTGACAGTTTTCTGCTCAGCCTCCCCCCAGCTTCTGGTCCCTCTCACTGCTGAAGAAGTACACCCTGAGATGTGGGGACCAGAAAACCCCACATACATACACACTGCCTGTCTCTACCTCAGCACATTCAAGTTTCCTTCAGAAGCAATTCTGAATTTCCTTTGGAAGCAATTCATGGACACATTCTCCCCTTCCTGGTCATTAAAATGCCCCTTCACCTTGGCCAACATCCCAGTAGGCCTCCAGGGTCACGGTTCTCAGGTCATCCAGGGATAGATAGGCAGATGGTCTCCACTCATATGACCATGCAGAGGCCCATTTGGAAGAAACTTGCCCCAATTCACAGTTATACTTTGTCCTTCTCTGGACCAGCCCCCAACACTTTAGGGCTTACTTGGGGCCCTGCAGTCCAGCTGTGACTTACTGCAGTGCAGATTCTCTTATTTTCACACTGCCAGCTCCTTGCAGCCTACAGCCATGACTACTTTTTATTGATAGTGGATAGGAAAGTCATGAGCCTGAGCCTCTAGCTTTATGCCTTAGATCTTGCCACTGTCCTTGTTGCACAATCTGTGCACTCTCTTATTCTCTTCTCTCCATGTTGCAAGACTGATGGTGCCATATCTCTTTCCCACTGCTGTCTCTTTAAGACAGAGAATAGCACCTGACTGTTAAGCCCACAGTAACATGGAGGAATAGGAGTCCAGAAAGCAGGCATGAACTTGGAAACATGACTGTCACAATTTCAGCTTGCAAGTGAGGATAATAACTACTAGTTCATGCCATTCAGTCTTTAAAACAACCCAGAGATGTAAGGATGTAAGGGATGCTGTTATTTTCCAGATGAGAAAAAGGAAGTTTGAGAACCATAAAGATAGTTCAATGGTCTGAGCACATGTTTTGCAATCCAGAGACCCAGCTTTGATCCTAAGAACCACATGGCCCCTCAAACACCACTAAAAGCAACCCAATCTTGGAGTGGAGAATAGTCTCCAGGTATGACCAAATCAAAAACAGTTGAAAGAAAAAATGATGGAGAGGAAAATGACTTGTGATAGCCTAAAAATAATGAGGAGGATCATTGATACTGCATTTGTTGTGTGTGCATGTTAACTTTCAAATGGATGGAAGAGAACTTTAGAGGAACAAACACCCCTTGCCCACATACATTAGCCATCAACATTAGAAAAAGGGAGATTTTCAATTAAGAAATATCCCCATGAGGCTGGAATGATAGCACAGCGGTAGGGTGTTTACCTTGCATGCTGCTGACCCAGAATGGACCTGAGTTCAATCCCTGGCATCCCATATGGTCCCGAGCCTGCCAGGAGTGATTTATGAGCACAGAGCCAGGAGTAACCCCTGAGGGCCACTGGGTGTGGCCCAAAAACAAAAACACAAAAAAGGAAAACTTCCCATGATAAAAGGAGAGGTCACTGTCCAGCTTCCTGTCCAGCTTCCATAGGCCCCTGCTGAACACAACTCTGTACTGCGCAGTGCAGATGAGAAGAACCCGTTCTCCCTGCATGGCATTCCTGAAGAAATGATATTTTTAGCCGTTTGAACTCCAGAATCTGTGTTGTTCTGGAACCCACATGAGCCACTATCTCCAACATCATCTTTGCATTCATTGAGTCTGGAAGGGGTCTGAGGGGTGACAGAGTTAAGCTGGCTTAACCCCCATGGCTTCTCACTCTGGATTTACTCTTTCACAAAGCAGAGAAGTTCCCTCACTTTTGTAGTCTACTAAGAACTGCTTTCCACATAGCAGTCACTAACCAGAGCTTCACAGGATATCTTTAGAGCCAGGTAAATATTGAAAGGTGCATCCTGAAGGTACTTTGGTATAGATTTTCAGTGAATAAGTAGAAGTAGCCATCTTCTCTTAAAACTGCAGTTCTTGATTCAGAGCACACAGAGAACTCCTTTTGGTGCAATCTCTCTGGCTCCATCTCAACCACTCTTTCTGGATATTCAGGTCACTGCTGATTTTCAGACATGCCCAACCCATGACTATTCATGGGTCCCTTCCGCTTTCTGGAATGGCATTTAAAAATTAAATAAATAAATAAATAAGTGTATTGAATCCCCATGAATTACCAAGCATCAACTTTATTCATGATTATGTTTTAGGCATATAATGTTCAAAAGCCAATCCCTTCACCAAGGTCCCCAGTTTTCCTCCTACTGTCTCTCTTTGGCAAGCACATTTCCCTTTTGTTTTTTTTGTTTTTTTTTTTCCCTTAAGACACTGTGGTTTGCAATACTGTCACTGATATCATGCATATCACATTACCTCCTTTCAACTCTCAGTTCTCATCCAAACTGACCACTTCCCCCATCATTGACCATTGTAGTAAGCCTTTTTCTGTCCTAACTCGAATCCCACCTGGCAAGATTCCTACAAAGGACCAGTTCTTCTGCCCTTTGTCTCTAGTGTCTTTGGCTATTATTCTCCTACAATGAATGCTTTCCTCTAGATAAAGTACTTTCCCCTTTTCTCTTTCCTCCCTAAGTTTTAGTTTTTGTTCAATAAACTCTTTTCTGAGTACCTTCAATTTAAGATTTAAACCATTCCTCACTGTATGGCATTTTTATCTCCTTTTCCTTGTTTTATTTTTCCACACCACTTCCCCCATCTTTTAAATTATATTTTCTTCTTCATCCTTTACTATTTGTATTCTAGAAGGCAGGCTTCATAAAGGTAAGAATTGTGAAACAGGGAAAAGCTCAATAGGTTGGATGCAAGCATTTCATGCAAGAGGCCCAGTACCACATGGTCCCCCACATTCCTGGGAGTGACCTCTAAGCACCCAGCTATAACTAGCTCAATGAGTACTCCAGGTCCCCCTCAGAAAAAAATAAGAAATAAGTCTTTTTTTTTTTTTTTTTGGTTTTTGGGCCACACCCGGCGGTGCTCAGGGGTTTCTCCTGGCTGTCTGCTCAGAAATAGCTCCTGGCAGGCACGGGGGGACCATATGGGACACCGGGATTCGAACCAACCACCTTTGATCCTGGATCGGCTGCTTGCAAGGCAAACGCCGCTGTGCTATCTCTCCAGGCCCAATGAAGCATATCTTAATCAACAATCACATTTATTCACCTTGCTATGATCTAAATTATTTCTTCTCAAAATCTTACATACTGACTCCCTAACCCTCCAGACAGGTAAAATCTATAGAATACAATTAAGGTTAAACAAGAATGGATAAAGATGTGACTTTAATCTCCTGGGACTTTTAAGAAAAAGATTTGGCTGGACAGATAGTACAGAGGGTAAAGTTCTAGTTTTGCACAAAACCAAACCTAGTTTATTCCCTGACACCACATTGGATCCCCCCAGCACCATCAGGAGTGAGCACATCCTAGAGCACAAAGTCTGGAGCAAGTCCTGGAAAGGAAACATATCCCTTAAAGTTAAGAGAACCTTACCCGAAACTGATCTGGACAGCTTCTGGATCTTATACTCCCAGTCCCTAGAAATGTGAGAAATGAATTTCTGTTGTTGACGTCTCCATCTGTGGTCTTATCATGACAGCCAAAGCAAAACTCAGATAGTCCACAGAACAGGCCCTGCCAGGCAATTGTGATTTCTCAATTTTCAAGTTGCAGCAGCTGAGGCTTTGGGAATTTGAGAAGAGAAACTGAAGGATTTGTTCTCGAGTTCACAGAAGTTGTGATAAGCCTGTCACATTTTTATTTCACTGCATTGAGCTGCCTGATCCAATACATAGTTGGCCACCAAGTTCAAATCCACACCCACACGAGCTCCACAAGCTTTTCCTTTCATGACTATGTCTTGCCACCAGGGACTACCCATAAAGGACTTGGAAAAGAAGACAATAGGCAGTTTTCAGACATAGTCCCTATGGAGTGGAAGTAGGGAGGACTTCTAATGAGCACATTGCATCTAGATTCAAGGAAAAACTTATGTTTTAGATAATAAGAATTTCATGACCTTCCAACACTATCTCCAGTAATTTTGCAAAGCATTTTGTGAATCTTCTTCTCTCCCTCCTGTCCTTTTGTTTTTCCCTTCCTCCCTCCTTATCTCCTCCCTTCCTTCTGTTTACTATGTTTCTATGTTTACTATATGAGTAAAACCATCCATGCAGATTTATTTGTCAAAGGAGATCATCAAGAAGTATTTGGCCAAACAAATATTTCACAGGGGCTTCCCATGAACATTTACACTATGTCAATATCAATCATCAGGCAAATATTACTTGCAATCTATCTACCCATTGCAGTGATAATTTGCTCAAGATCAAGGTGCTGCCAGGTGATAAAGTCATCTCCTTGAGCTTTTACAGACAGACTTCTCTCTATGCTATGATTTTGCAAGTAAGAACAGTGAACCTGAAACTGCTTCAGGGGTCACATCTAGTCTCACCCCCTGCCTCCCATACCACATGTATAGAACTAAAGAGTGTCTATAATCTTTGGGAATTGAGAGTGAGTGAAGAACCAATTGATATCGCAACAGCAACAACCTAACAAGAGTGAACAACATGGGCCCCTCATCAAGGAATAGGTGTCTGCTCTCTGCAGAGGAAGCCTCTCTTATCTGCACAATGACATAAATGACAGGACAGCATATTGAATAGAGAAAGTAATTTGCACAGGGTCAGACAGTCCCTCTATGTCAGGGCTGAGATTCAAATGCTGCCCTTTCCAAGAAGCAGCTGGGCTAATGAGAAGCAGGAAAACAGACACCTTCAACAAGGACAAATACCAAATGGGTCTGCAATATGTGAAGCAGGAGACGAGGGTATGTCAGTGCAGAGCAGGGGTGCAGCCTGCCAAAAGGACAGAGAGAGTTTATAGGGCTCTGATAGTTAAAGAGGACTTTTTCTTACACAGTACTGAGCTTGAGAGTGGAGTTCAAGAAGTAATTGAAGGTTCTAATGCTATACCAAGGTGTTTCCAGAAATGGACTTTAGCCATTCTGGGTCAGGGGTAAAAGAGCCTAGATAGAGAGGCCAGGAAAAGCACATGAGAAAACCAGGTATCACTTTCATTCAGTCGCCCAGATGTTCCTTCTTTGAACCCTGAAAGACAATAAAAAAAAAGAAGACAGAAAGATAGTGCAGAAGCTAAGGAATATGCTTTGCAAGTAGTTGAACCCAGTTTAATCTCCAGCAATACATATAGTCACCTGAGTCCTGCCTGGAGTAAGTCCTGAACATTTCCAGATGTGATAGGTTCCAAAAAGGAATAGTAATCTACTATAGGCAAAGGGAGGCGAGATGCGTACTAGCAAGATGTGTAATAGCAAGTGCCAGGGTCTTGGAAGGCTTTGTTATGAGCCCAACCTTCCCTAATTTTACACCATGAAAAACAGAAGGGCCTTCCTAAACCTCAGTTCTTCAGCTGTGGCATAAGGATATGGTCTTGCTTCATAACATTCCAAATAAGGAAACATGAGAATGACCACATAGGTGACCCTAAGAGTAGGTCAATTTTTTCCACCTCCTAACTGGAATAGCACTTGCTGCAATATGTGGGGTGTTTTCTCAGCACAGACTTGTAAAGCTTGTCAGTGTTTTTAGAGGCTTATGATTTAGTTGGGATGCAGGTCACAAGGAGAAAATAAAGAAGAGCAAAAAAAAAAGTTACTGCCTTCCTCTGAGAGGGGGTTCTATCTTCAATAATGTCTCCTTGAATCCATATCCTGAAAGATCCCTTGCCAGCATGAATCTGAGTCTGTCCTTTATGACCTGTAGATGTGGACTTAACAGAAAATGACCAGATGTTTATTTAAAAATGTCTCACAGTCAGCATTGAGTAAAATCACAGTGAAATTCTTCTGCAGTTATTAGAACATCTTAAATCATAAAACTAATCATAGCAACTATTGGTATGTTGGGACTTAAGAGTTAATGAAAACTACTGCCTTACCTTGCTGGTGGGAGCATAAATGGTGGAAGCACTTTGGAACAAACTTAGCAGTTATTTAAACTTGGATTCATACACCTAGTGGATGGCATAGCTTTGCCACATTTGCTTTGCTAATAAAAACAGAGACACCTGTTCCAATAAGACTTATGCATAAATATTAACAGCAGCTTTATTGGAGTAGCCCCAACAGGTGAATGATAGACTATCGACGATAAACTGTAGTCTAGACAGAGAAGGGAAATCCAGATAATTCCTCAGCAAGAAAAAAAGGGGCAACCTATTAGCAAATACATCAATGTATATCTATGACACATTCTGAAAAATGAAGTTAGCATATACCTATGGTGAGCAGATTAGCAGTTACCTGGAGATGGAGGATGGATGTGAGCAGAAGAGAGGAAAGGAGGGGAGGAGGAAAATTTGGGGGTTCTGAATCTCCCATTCTCATGTTCACTATAATCATTCCATGACAATATATAAAATGCTTATGAGTTTTACACAAATAAAGTATATATAGGTAAATGCAAACATGAATATTTAGTATTAATATATATTTACATAATAGATATATTAAATATTAAATTATTGTCTAGGCCAGAAAGATAGTACAGGATTTATAACACTTGTCAAAGCATGGAGGACCCTGGTTTTGATCTCAAGCACCTTTCTGACTCAAGGTTTTCCAGAACCACTAAACACAGAAACAAGAGTGAACCCAGAGCACAGATGGATGATCCACCAAATTATCTTCTAGAATATTATTTGAAGATGACTTTATAACGTACATATAAATATATAATATTTATAAAGTATTATATTATAGTGCTCATTATATGTTTTATATGTTCATTATATATTTATCATATTTATATACAAATAATTTATATGTCAAATTTATAAAATTACATACTTGAAATCTGTACAGTTTATTGATGATTCCAATAGTAGCTCCAAAATCTGTTTTCTGTTTGCTTTTGGAGCCATACCCAGAAGTGTTAGAGAACTACTCCCAGCTCAGTGCTTAAGTCAGGATCCTGGTGGTGTTGGAGAAAACATGCAAAGCTAGGGATTGAACTCAGACCTTCTGCACGTAACACATGTGCTCAACTCAGTGAGGCCCCTCTTTGGCCCCTCCACAAATCTTTTTTTAAAAACATGATGAAGAATGCTTAACACCACTTTATTCACAACATCTCCTGACTGGGAACAGCACAACTGTCCATCCACAAAGGATGGCATATCATCAGATTATAAAATGGTATGTGTATTAGAATATAAAAGACAACTAGGACTGTTCTCACTAACAATGATGGCAAATTAAGACACAAAAGACTACCTAGTAGTAATATGTGAATGCTTAAATAAGTAGAACAAGTAGAATGCTTAAATATAGCCACAGGAAACAAGAGAAAACTCAAGTAGTAGAGCACATGAGTAGCAAGTGCAAGACTGTCGTTTTTCAGCTTCTCTTTCTCCTCTCCCACCCTACAGCACTTCCAGCGAGGCTCCCAGAGTACCTCAGGGCCAAGAGTTGCCAGAAGTGGCTCTGGATTCCTCCTGCACCACAGAGGTACACCCTACAAAAATTTTGGCCAAGGAGCTCAAGTGATAGTACAGCAAATAGGGTGCACACCTTGCACATGCCGGTGTTGGTCTGATTTCTGCCATTCCCTATGGTCTCCTGAGCCCTGACAGTAGTGATTCCAGTGCACAGAGCCAGGAGTAAGCCCTGAACACTGCTGAGTATGGCATTAAAACAAAATAAAACAAAACAAAAACAAAACTATGACCCAAAAGAGCTCCTTGGTGTTAGAAACCAGAGGAATGGTAACTTCTAGGGAAAAGAGAAAAATACATACAGGCAAGGATTAGGGTGATTCTTCAGGCATCAGAGATATGGGGCTTCTTGTTCCATTGATGCACTCACCCTGTGCCTTCTTGTGATAGTATATTAAGTTGGAGCCTTACAGCATCTCCATTTTTCTATATGAATGCAATGCTTTAATCAATAAAGTTTGTTTTCAAAGCTATTTCAGTGGCATGAGATAAAGGGCATGAGATTGAGTCAGCCTAGGAAAGCACAGCTCAGGGGAAGGTGAAAGCAGCTGGGGCTGGGAAGTTGAAGGGGATGGAGGAAGGTATAACCAGGACTGTGGACTGGGCACAGTGCCCTTGGCAGGAACTTAGCCAATCTTTATATACAATATGTATCCATATGTATGTACCTCACAACTATGCATTTGTTTAGGCTTCCTACTTTACAGTCTAAAAGGTTATGACCTGCCTGTGATGCGCTCCTTTGATCCAAGCTGAATGAGCTTTCATCAAATGTTCCTTTGAAAGAACACAATGCACTCTGCCCCTGGCCAACTCCACCAGCTCTCATGAGCTTTCTGCAGAAAAGTAAGGTCAGGCTTGTGGGCTTCCTTCCCTGGAGGAAAAAATCCAAGGCTCCAAAAGTCAAGATTGCTTATAGATGCGGTCAGAGCCTGGAAGTGGACTAAATTCTGACCGGATGTCCTAAGCCATGGATGGGCCCCAGATATCCTAAGCCATGAGTCTCTTGGATAGGTCTGAAACGCAGAGTTTAACATTCTCCTGCAGGCATGCTATGCTCCCTTTCTGTTCAGACCAGAAAGCAATAAAGATTCGAGTCAAGACTCAGAATGGACAGGTCCACAAAGCAGATCTCACCCACCCCCAAGCTATTGTTTTCCTTTTGAGTATGGGAGACCTTTTCTCACATGCATACCCTCTCTACTGAAGGAACAAAAGATGCAATAAATTATGTTTCTATAGACACAACAGCTCATATTAAAGTGGACCATGCCCTTGAAATGCACACACAACACACACACACACACACACACACACACACACACACACACACACACACACAAGAAGGAGAAGCCTAAAGTAGTAGGTCAGTGAAAAATGGAAAGAATGAACTGGACACTAACATTTAAAGAGGATAGGTGATGGAAGGAAAGAAGAATCAAAGATTGTGGCTTCCCCTAGAAATGTTAAGGGTAAAAGAATTAGCGGCAGTGCAGGGAAGGCAATAACCCTCAGTTGTCTCTCTAGGCAACTGTATTCTAGGGCCCTATATTGTTCTTTCCACCCCAGCAGCTGTTTAAGTTGCAGGATTGAAGAAGTCACAGGAAACTCCTTGTTCCTTGTGATGGAGAGTTACAGCCTGAATAAGAAGGACCCCCTGTAGATTCAACGCAGTGAGCTCCCAGAACCAGGACAGAATGCAGATTGTCCTAATGCTCCTGTTTATGGCAGTGACTGCAGGATGACCAGCAAGAATAACAGCCAGTTTGCTTGTGGACTATACGTGGACTCTTAACCAGACTGTGGAGGGAGGCTTTGTGGGTCGCCCAGGGATCCCTTCCCTAGACTTTGACTTAGGCAATTTGGTTGGGGTTTCTGATTATATACCACAAGGTCTCCTGATACTGAGGTGTGTTAAGAAAAAAGTGGGTAACCCCATGGATGCAGGTCCCAGGATAGGGAAGTTGCCCTGAGAGCATTCTTATTTTATGCCTATCCAGAAGAGAGTCCCCCAAAATGTGGGGAGAGGCAGACTTTCACTGCAGGTATAGAAATGTGTCAGGAGACCACCTGGCAGCACATACTCAAAGCACAAAGGAATCCGTACCCTGAGGCTAAGGCTGGAGATGACAGGTAGAGTTTTAGGAATGCTGTTAACCAGAATTTCTCAGCCCAAATAGGATCAATAGGGCCTTTAAGAGAATGCACCTAGACTTTCTTAGTAAGGAAGCATCATTTAAGACAAATAAGGAGGAGAAAGCCAGCAGTTCAACACTGCCTAAGGCACCAATGTAAGCCCCACCATCAAGCATGGAGCAGAAGATAGCCTAGGATCCGTCTTTCCCAGAAACTGCCAAAGATTGTTTATGGTGCATACATCTAGAGCACTCTCTGGACTCCTTAACAGAAGTGGCCCTGCAGAACAGGAGGAGTTTGGACTTAAGGTTCTTAAAACAAGGTGGACTGTGTATGGCCCAAGGGGAAGAGATGAGAGTCACCTGGGAGCTGCTACAGCAGGTTAAAGCCAGTTTGCAGGAATGAAAAGATTCTGCCTCCCAGTATGAACAGTGTTTCACTCAATCACACTGGATAATTGCCCTGACTAGGCCACTGTTTGTTTATTTTGTGATGCTTTTATTAAGTCCTTGCATAATTAATTTCCTTACCTATTTTTTCCAGGCACGCATAAATGCAGTTAAGATGCTTGCTAAGGTCCCAGTAAGTGCCCATAAGCAGGGACAGGGATGAGGAACCTCAAGGAGAGTCAAGGATTTGACTGAAGTCCTTAAGAAGAGGAGGGAATGTGGGCCAAGGAGGGACTCCATTTTGTAAGTACCACATGTTGTAAATCTCTTAGGCTTCTCTTCCTTAAACTTAAATTTCCCTGCCCAAGCTACCTGGTCATATCAGGTAACCTATCTGGAAAGGAAACAGTAGGAAGGTACCCTAGACAACAGCCAATCATTTTAAAGATCATCAGATGCTAGAACCTCCCTATTTCCCCTCCCTATATAATCTGACTTGCGACCTTGACAGAGATCATCTCCTCTGCGAGACAGCCCTGATTGGGTCAGTATAAGGCTTGTGGCTGATGGAATAAAGTTTTGTTTAGCTTTAAAAAAAAAGTGGGGGGAGGGACAGCAGCAATCAGTCCTTTGGAAGCATGAAGAGATTTGCTACCAGAGGATGCCCAGGTAGAAAGAAGCTAAACCGCACTCCCTGGTGAGTGATGCTTAGCATAATTATATCCCCAGAGAATACAGGCTTCCAGATGGGCTTCAGAGCATAGTTTACATACAGCATTTTAGACCAATAACATGGTTCTAATGAAGCAGGAAGGAAGAACAAGAATAATAAAATTAAAAAGTCAAATTCCTATCCTTAATCTCCACTGCTGCAAATAGGATGTGGCTATGGATCAGAGGCAGAGCGGCTCAGGGGAGGGGGCATAAATCCATTTCAAAAGGGTTCCAGGGGTTTGACAGGTCTATGACAGGCTTAAGCTTCAACTCCAATTCCCACAGCTTCTCAGAGCCAGAAGATGGACCTTCCAGAGAAAGGGAGCCCAGCGGAGATGCAAACAGGGAAACTTCGAGCTGGCCTGTTTGATCTTGCAATGCCTGTCTACTCAGGGGTCCTCATCATGGCCTATAGTGGTTTCACATATTGCAGGTGGCAAAAATAGGGTCTGGGGAACATGCATACATACAGAAAAGTTTCCTGAACACTATCAAACATTTATTCAGTATCTGCTTTAGGATGGACATTTGGGATACAATGAGAACACAACTCCTGGCATTGCCTTTAGGAAGCTATCAACAGACCAGAAGTCAAATAAGAAAACTTTCAGGCTAGAGTGATATTACAGTGTGTAGGGCACTTGACTTGTATGCGGCCAACCTGGGTTCACTGCCAGAAGGATCCCTGAGCAGGGTCAGTAGTAAGCCATAACACTGCCAGGTATGGTCCAAAAACAACCACCTCAAAAAATGGGATGGGGGAGGTTTGGGAGTCTCGTGGCAGGCCAAGTGCTTGGATAGGAAGCAATTCACAAGAGTGGAGTTCCTGTGGCATTTTCATAGATATCCTGAAAGCTACCAGCACCCCTTTCACTCATAATCCCACCTTTGCTTTGTTTTTTTATTTTATATACTTTTATTATATGAATCACTAAGAAAAAACTATCACACAATTACATAAAATATTCTTATCACATAAAATGTTCATTTTTACATGTACAGAAAAGGCACTTTAGACAGAATTTTTATCACAACCTAGTGCCTATGTATAGAAAATGAAATTGGTCAAATTGTAGCTATAATTTCATACTAGAAGTTCAATTCTTTCTAATCACTCTTCAAAGCATAGTCATTGGTCTACCTTGGCTTTCAAAGAGGCACTGGCACTCTCATATGCTCTTGCTCTGCACCCCTAGACTCACAAATTTGAGGGGCAAGTTTCTATCTCCCAGAATGAAACACTCAATCTTGCTCACTCTCAGCAAAGCAAGGAAACTAGTCAAGTTCTAGAGTGCTCAGTCCCAGACAATCAATCAAAACATAGATGGAGTCTTATTTAAGATCTGAGACCCCTAAACATTTTTTTATGTTCTTAAGACTGTTCCTAAAACTCCGTATTTAGGTTCATAAACTTTTTCAGTCTCTCCCCAAAGGTAAGCGCAAATGTCCCAGGTTGTGGAATGCTGAGAGGTTAGAATCTAGTTCCAAACCCACCACTAATCTCAGAAGACATGCCTTTGTAAAAGCTGATTCCCTGTGGGGCATTGGGGCTGATTTTCTATAAGACTGGAGAGGTTTGCATGAAATTCCTAAGAGGTAATATCAGACACAACCATTAAGGAACAGCAGCCAGACACCAGATTAGGTAGGCAGGATTGGGGTAGCTCTCTCCCAAAAGATCCCTGACAATTCCTTCTGTTTATCCCTGATACTCCTTCATTGATAATTTGAGAAAGAGAGAGAGAGTGAAAGAGAAAGAGAAAGATATCATTCCTTTAAATCTGAGTTGCTTGGGAATTCATTTGGTCATTAGAACAAGATAGAACATCAAGCAATGTAGGTTCCTTGAAACCAGACATCTACTTTAGTCCTCTTGGAATTCTGCACTACCTCCAGAGGATAAGAGGCTGAACACCTGGAGACACAAAATAGCCAGCAAAAGGGACCCTACTAGACTTACTATTCCAGCCACATCTATGGAGGCAGATGAAGAACACTGTTTTGGATTCAAAAGTCATCTCATGTGGCTGAAGAGATAATTCAGAAATCTGGATCTTATGCCATGTGGGTGCCAAGCCCCAAGTGCAATTCCCTGCCTCACTTGGCATCCAAGAGAACCCTGGGTGTGGCCCATCTGGCCTCCGACACTACTGGGCTTCAGTAATACAACACTGCAGGCCCAAGCACTGACATTGGTGCACTGATTCATGGTAAATAAAGAACACTATGTGAAACCACTCCATGTGTGGGCCTTTTGTTATATCGTAAGAGAGAACTAAAGCCAGTGTCAGGGGTATACGCTCCAGATATACAAACTGGCAAAGACTGGTGAGTGAGTGCAGCTTGAGGTTTAGGTCAGGGTGACTAGCTCTGAGTTGTACAATCAGTAGTACCTGAAAAAACTTATTGAAAATCTGTTTGTCAGAAAGACATTTCATTGCCAGGGGATGTGTTGCCTCAGGAATTGGCTGATGCTATTTGGCTAAGCTCATGCAGATGTCTCTGCAACAAGGGCTCTAAGCCAGCTTGGTTCCAAACATGGAAGAGATAAGATTTCACCCATAAATTCCCGGTGATTTTACATCTTCCTCCCCCACCCCAAGTCCCCCCACCCCTTCAATCAAAGAACCAGAGATGGAAAAACCATGGCAACAAACGGCTTTGTGTAGTACTGAATGGGAAACATAGCATCTGGGGCTTGGAAAAGCAAAAGCTGTTGTGTTGTTAATCATATTTTATGGGTGATTTTGTTGTCTTTGATTGTTGAAGAAGAGCAGCACAGACTCATCTGTTCTTTCATGCCTGGGGGAGGGCCAGGTTCCCTTCAAGAACTCTTGTCTATAAAATTGACTGTCAGCTGAACTATATACACTCTTCAAATTCAACCTCTCTCTACTAATTATAATAGCTACTACTTTTTTGAGAGCTCTCCATGCCAGTCATTGGGGCTCACTATTTATTTATGCTACTTAATACATTGTATAATGAACCTTTCATTTCATCCTTATAATCCCCATTTTTACAGACTAAAAAACTGGGTTCAACAATATTAAACAATATTTTATACTTAACAAGTGACACATCTTATATTTAAATTGATGGCTTATGCCATGAATTTGGTTTTTGTTGTTGTTGTTTTGTTTTGTTTTTCAATTTGTTTGGGGGCCATGCTAGACAATGCTCATGGCTTACTTCTGGTTCTGCCTGCAGAGATCACTCCTGGTATTGCACAAGGAACCATTAATGGAATTTAATTTTCAGTACTTCAGAGCCCTCCATACATTTCCAGGTCTACACATGAAAAAGGCATACCAAGGAGGCCTACAACTAGTTCTTAAAGGAGTAGATAAAGGTCAGAAATAGCTTTTCCAAAGGCTTGCGTGTGAGTAAATGAACACAAGAATTGTACAGTGTCTCTTAAGGGAGGACCTGTGCAACCTATAAAAATGACTGGCCCCAATTTTTAAATGACAGCGTACAGTTAAGTCCTTTGTAAGATCTTTCGACAAAATGATGGGTCTAGTTCTCCTACTTGGAATCTCATCTGGCCTGCTGATTTGCTTTGAGCCCCAAAATACAATAAAATGGATGCTGTGCCACTTCCAAGCCATGTATGAGAAGTCTTGCATGCTTCTGCTTACCTGCTGCATTTGGTCTCCACTACCACCAGTCTGGAGCTCATCTGAGTTGGGTAATACTTTAAAAATTGAAGATATGTGACATGATACAATTGTGGTTACCACTGGTTTTATATTATCACAAACTGATAGAATAATGGATGAGTATCTGGGATTTCCCAGATCAGAAAGAACCACTATTCAGCCTTAATGCCTGAATCCTATACCTTAACCCCACTAAAGTTTTGAATCCTTCCATTAGATTCACTCACATTGCTGTCCAATACCAGTTTAAACATCTCTTCTAAAAGCCTTTTATAAAATTAATCAAGCACCATTCATCAGAGTGCTCCTCTATTGGGGTAGGAGATAGGATAGCAAATAAGGCACTTACCTTGAACCTGGTTGGCCCCGAGATGGCCCCTATATGGTCCCCTGAGGCAACCAGGGTTGATTCCTTAGCTCAGAGCAAGAAGGAATCCCTAAGCACAGCTAGGTGTGGACCAAAAATATTCCAATGAATGAATGTAACCCCTTAGATTTATGGATCCTCTTCAGGGCCACACATAGCATTTCTAGCTCCATATCTCTCCTGCTCTCTCTTCCCAGACAAATCTTCCTTGTTCCATTAGCTCTTCCCCAAAACTGTCACAAGTTCTCCTGCCTAACTTTCTACATTGTTTTTCTATATCTTCCTTCAGTTTGACTCACTGAAATAAACTCAAAACTTACTTACTAAAATTATGACCTCAGACACTTTGTCTCTCTCCTTTTGGGCACAACATTGTTCAGTTTTAAAATAATAAAATTGGACTCAGTAGAGTTTCCAAGAAGAGATGTCCATGTGTAATGGAATAAAACTTAGATGCTCCATAAATATTCTCTCCTGATATATTTCCCTGTTTCTGAAGCTGCCCATACCCCACCATCTCATTACTGCTACTACCTCATTTCTGTTTGTTTTGGGGGGGTTTGTCTGTTGAACTGTGAGGTCATGCCATTCAGCATATAAATATAAAACCAGAGCATGTGATTATAAATCCCAGTACTAACCTTAATACACCAAGTGACCTTAGACATATTACTATGCTGTTCTTTCTCGATTTCTTTATTTACTTACAAATATGAACCATCTTTTATTTTTCCTACCAACCTTCAGGAATTGGCACATAAGCTGTGGGCAATGTTGTGGGGAGATGTAAGTGAAAGCACTCAGCTAAAGAGATGCTATGTAGCTAAACCAAGGTATGCCAATGTCACCTTGACATGGACGATGCCATTCTAACTTCTAGAGAGAGCTGATCCTTTAAACTTTCATTTATTAAGCCCACTTTAGATACATGTGCAGGTTCTACTTCTAAATAAAATGCAATATGAACAGAAGACACAGAAAAGTCTATGACTTAAATGTTCCTCCTAATGGATATACCATGTTCTATGTTATCTTTAGAGAGATTATTGAGGAAGGAACAGGGTAGGACTTTTCTCAATAATATACTTGGTCAGAGAGGCCTCCTTGATTGGCCTAACATGCAATGAGCTTAACATGCAATGAGGTTTGGGCCTCCATGTGTCCAGAGCAGATGCCCATCTGGAAGATTCTCTCCCTTATGCACACCTCACCTTCTCCGGTCCACCATTCTCCTCAGATCCTCTTTCTCTTCCTTGGCCTCCAACACCTCAACTTCCCATAACATAGCTTCTCAGCACTTTGATAACTCTCTTCTGACCTCAAGTCAGGCCTTCAGTTAGGTAACTGTCTCTCCTTCTTGCAACCCATCCTCATATTTTACACTCAAATGTTAGAGAGCATGCAATTACTTTAGACAAAGTTCCTTTCTGAATCTTTGCTTGTCTGGTCATTGCCACCACCATCATCACCAGCCCTTAAAACTCAGGAGAGAATCTTCCTCTTCCAGGAAGCCTAAATTTCTAGAAAATTAGCTCCAAAAGTCATTTGCTTCCTTCTGTAGTTTCATCACCCTTCTGAATACTATTTTCATTCATCAGTTACCTATTTTTGTCTGTTTCCTTTTGGACTGTGAGAACAGCCAAGGTCCCAACTATCTGAGTTCCAGCATCTGACAGTACTCATGCATGGGAAATGTTAGAAACAATCTGGAATAAGTCTCTGTGTCTCAATTAAGCCAATAGAGGAAAGTGGCTTTGCAGAGTAATGACTATGCACTGAACTTTTAATCCCAGACTCAGCCCTATAACATTCTATATACCTGAGCCCTGGAAGACCAAAACTAAATCTGTAAAGACATCACTTCTTTCATAAAACTAGAATTTATGGTTATCAAGAAATGTGTCAACTGTGCTACATATGCTCTGTCACTGAGTTATGGAAAAACAGAAAGCTTTTCTGTACAATAAAACAGGTTGTGTCAACTGCAGTGCAAACGTCAGATATGGTTCTTGTAGACATGATGAAGTAGTCAAAAGACTTGATCTCATGTTAGAGACTAAGTTCAGAGGGTAAAAACACTTGCCTTGCACACAGCTGACCAAAGTAAGGCCTGAGCATAGCTGAACAGAAGATATTCTGAGTGTGAGTTGCGGGGAACTACTTTTCAGCTGACTCAACTCTGTGGCTTTGTATAAGAGCCTGCATGTGCTAAGTCTGAAATTTAGAATAATTAAAATCAGAGGTCAGGAGCCTGTGGATTTGAGGACTATCTGCGTTTTTGCAGATTTCAACATTTCCCAAATCAGTCTCTGGTTTTAGTTCACCTTTCATTGCTTACTCAAGAGCTTTACTGAGCACCAGCTATATGCTTGGCCAAAAAAGCAAAGAGAAACAAAGTCCTCTTCTGACACCCTGACTTCCAGGATCTCACATTCTACCTGGGAGGCCATGTGAGTTTTATTCACAATCACACACACACACACACACACACACACACACACACACACACACACACACACACACACACACACACACACACACACATATATACAGAGAGAGAAAACCTGTGGTTCTGAATCCCTAGCCCCTCAATCTTTTTGAGGAACTAAGTATAGCCCTGACTGATATAGTTAAGATTAGATAGTTGTAGATGGAGGTTTACTCCTCTTTAATATTGTAACTCTAGCCTGATTCCTTTGCTGTCGGTGTAGAGGAAGAATCACTTCCAAAACTGGGATTTACAATCTGGCTATATCTTTCTTGCAACAACTTGGATGTCAGTTGGCTCATCCCAAAAAGCCAATTCCTGAGAGCAGCAAAGAGGAGAGAGGAATATGCTTTTTTACTAGCGACTTCATGGCTAATCCCTTTCTCAGATGAAGTTCACGGCAGCAAACAAACTGGCAAGACACGAGGCTTTCCCCTAATCCCTTCAGCTCATCTCCTCAAATGAATCCAAACATCACACTGATGCCAGAGTCTGGCAACCTGACTCAACTGCAGAGCTGAGTGTGGAACACACAGGTCTTGCTCTCGGAACAGAAGCAAAGATAAGTCCTCGTGTTGCCACTTATTAACTGTTCATTTGTCTTTGGATGAGTCACAACATGCCCTTTCCATTTGCCTTACCTGTAAAATGGAGTTGGTGACTCAAGGTTCAGACAGACAATGGCTCTGAGATCCCCTCATGAAACACACCAGAGGGCTGACTACCAGTTAGTTATTCTTGGATTGTGAAGATCTACTCACCATTTAAAGCCCTCCTGTAGAGAAAGATTTGTGCTTCCCACCTTTGGGGGTTTCATGAAAACCTGACAATGCCTAGCACTTTAGGATCACCTCTGTTGAATACTTGCTAGATTTTTTTTAAATGGGCAATTGAAAGATATTTCCCTGGGGGTCCAGGTATCTCTTCGCCATCTAAGCTAAAAGGAAGAAGAGAAAATTTAATCTATAGAAAGTGTAGGGCCCTGAGGATAAATTTTAAAATAATACTTTCTGGGTAGAGAATATGTATGTGTGCATATGTGTGTTTTGATGATTCCTTCTGTAGCTGGAAGGCTGCATTAAATTTGAATAACATTGCACTCTGAAACACAATTCTGGGCTCTTCTTGGTCATGTGAATATTTTTTGCTCAAAAATATAATAAAATTTTTTCACTCAAAAAATAATAAAGGTGGTATAATAATATATGACCTGATTCTTATTCTAGATGCATTTATTTTTTATTCATTTATTCATTCGTTTGTTTACTGGTTGTAAAAGGCAAGATCCTAACAAGATGAAAAATGCCTGATTCAGTCTTTGTGGTTAAAGACTTGGTGATCATTCCAGATATTGGTGCCTCTGGTCTATAAAGTATGTGAAATCCTACTATTGTTTCTCCCTGTGCCACTAACCACTATTTTTTATCTCTAGATTCAGCATTACAAAGCTCAAAACTCAAGATCTTCCCCCACCCACATAGCAATCATTCCTGCAACTGGAATATATAGTTATGGAATCCTAAAAAAAAAAAAAAAAATCCCACCTTTGAAGACTGAGCAATTCTAGGTCTACACAAAGAAATGCGACAACTGCTATGATCCTAAATGCAAACTCTGGATTATAGATCATGCAAATGGCATGTATATAAGGCATATATCTCTTAAATTTACCCACTGCTTTTGAAGTCTCTTTCTGTGACTATACTCAACACAACTGCTCTGTCTTTCCTACCCAGGTATAACCTGTAGTCTCACATTTCTGTTCCTTGTCATTTCTCCTCTCTCCTTTCTGCTCCTTCCTCTCCCAATCTATTCCAATTGTATCCTTAAGTTTTCAATTCCCTGGGACAGAAGAGATAGCACAGAGGTTGGGCATTTGCTTTGCATACTGCAGACCCAAAACGGACCTGAGTTCAATTCCCAGCATCCCATATGGTCCCCCAACACTGCCAGGAGTGATTTCTGAGTGCAGAGCCAAGAGTAACCCCTGAGCAATTCCGGGTGTGTCCCAAAACAAAAACAAAACAAAAAAAAAGTTTCAATTCCCTGACCCAGGTTGGAGTGAATAAAACCTTTTCTGCTATACTTGCTGTTTCTAACTGGACACCTACCCATTATTCTCCGCCCTTTCCTGTCTTGGTACTGTACCCTGGCAAAATAACATTTCCTTCCCTATGTTTTATGCTACCAAATTTTTTTCTCCCTGGATTGCTGCTTCTATCTCAGGCTGGCAGCTCCATTGTTATTATGATCATATATTAAGTTTAATGTGTCCACAAGGCATTTACACACTCATAAAAACCAGGCCCTCTAAGAGCTCCTCGGGCTAAAGACAATAGAAATACCCTCCCAAGCTTTGGTGGTGCACTGTGCCATCACAGCTTCTAAATGTAAAAGCTGGGTGGTGGTAGTTTATGGTTGCTTGTGCTATTTTTGATGATGTATATATAGCATTTTGAGGAGGAAGAAAGGATTTCCCAGCTTATAAGTAGAGCCTAAAACTTGATTACTGACATTTTGGGCAATATCCTGCCGTATTAGTGATATTAATAATAGGTGACATTTTTTAGTACATCCTGGCTGCCAGGTGATACCCAATTTTACATGCATTCTCCCACATCATCTGCTGAATGGCTCTGTGCAACAAGTAGTATTGAACTGAGAAGTGTCTAACAAAAGAGGAAAATTGAGAACAGAGAAGTTACACAATGAGCTCAAGGTCAAATAACAAGGGAAGTGGGAAAAGTGCAATCATTCCAAACCCAAACATATTTCAGAGCCTGCCTGACTGCTTAAGCATACACAGACAGGAAGCATTATTGGAAAAGGCTTTAGCTTTAAGGTCTGTGCACTCAAATAAGATCAAAACAGGTGTGAAACATTAAGTGAGCATTGTGGGTGTGCATTTCTATCTGGGAGAGCTGCCTAGAGACCAATCTCTCAGTTCTGAGAAGGATTCCAGTGCCTATAAGACCACCACTTCCCCTCTCCCCCTGAATTTATCTTTATTTCTCCCAACCTTTATAATCTTGGAAACAAGGGATGTGAGCAAATAATCCAGAGAAGAGAAGATCTCTAGAATTGGTAAAAGTTGTGCACTAAGAGTAATCAAAAAGATAACTTAGCAAGCCAAACACCTTGACCATGGATATGGGCTATGTAGCTAGCCCAGCTTCCCTGGAGTAGATGGTAGACCATGTAGACAATGATTTCCATTAATTCTCTATCCCATTGCTGTATCCCATACTATGGGTTATGCTCTTCCTTCATCCCTCTCTCCTTTTGCTCATCATTCTCTTCACACCAAGCATTTATGGACTACCACATAGAAAGCACTGATATTAATGAGGTTTTTTTTCAACTTATGAAAAACCAAGCTCAAAGAGACTATACTTTTCCCAGAGCCATGCAGTGCAGATGTTGGACAAAATCTAATCTTCCTGGATCACAGGACAGCATACTTTACAAGCAATGTGAGGATGTAGGGGCCCTCCCTTTCTTGATCACGTCTGGCACAAGGATGGGCTGATAACTCCACAGAGTAAAATCCATCTGGGTAACTGTATTTCCTGAGAAGTCTCCTGGAGTTTCTGTTCACACATACTCATTTGTACAAGAAAAGTTCAAATATGCCAAAATCCCCACCATGTCCCACCTGACATTTGTTCCATCCCAGCCTCCTCAATCACAGAGTTTATAAAATTACTGTTGTCTGCGTACTTATCAGAGCAAGGTTCTTTTAAAAGCACATGCTTACCTCAGGGCTCAGGAGATGAAACAGCTGAAGGATAACATTCACAAATGCATCAAGATTCACAAAACTGGAAGAAAAAGTGGCATTGTTCTAGAGATTTAGTATAAAATAGCAACGAGGAGGAGTATTATGTTCACATAGTTTATATTCTAGAGAAAAAGACAAATAAGCAACTCAAATGTGTTGGGAGGGCTTCCCCAAGACTACTGAGGAATGAAGAGGAACTAGAAAGATTATAGAAAGTTCATTGGAAGAAATGACTCTTGCCAAAACATTTGGAGAAAAGTTGGACGCATTAGGGAATCTCTCCTATAGTCCAGCAAGAAGATAGACAGAAAGATGAGATTACATTGTCAAGGGTTTGATTGGATAGAACCATACAAATCATAGGCCACTACTTAGGTCTTTTTCCTAAGTGCAATAGAAAGTCATCAAAGGAATTAAAATGACAAACACTATTTAATTTATACTTTATTCAATTTAAAATATTTTATTTAATTAAAATACTTTATTCAAACATAAATTTCAAATATTACAAAGTAGTAAATATAATACAATCAGTCTCATTTATAAATCACCCAGAATCAACAATTATCAAAAGTTAAAGTTTTTGTTTTTCGGACAATCCCTGGTGGTGTTTTGGCTTGATCCAAGCACCTTACTCATTGTATTTCACTCTAGCCCAAATTTTGACATTCTTACATCATTTCTTCTACCCACTTTCATCTCCCTCAACACATTACCCCCTAATTAAATTTTTATTTATTATCATAGAATCCCTCTGCACTTAATTTCTTTTCCAAATCTCTTCTCTTTGTGTAACTTTAGTTCTGTTATCAATGTCCACTAGTTTGTTTCTTCATTTTGTTTAGTCTGTTCAATTTTATATCTTATATTGAACACATGAATAAAATAATTCAGTTGTCTTTTTCTTGCTTATGATGTACTTCCCTCCATATCATCATCTTACTCTCTATTTTGTTGTAAGTGACATTTTATTTTTTATATTCCTGGATAATATTCCATTGTAACTGTGGCATGTTCTATAGCTCTTTTTTCCTTCGATAAAGATCAGATTGTCTTACACTAAATACTGAAAGTATTAACTGTATTACTTTGACAAATAAGACCCATGTTCTTATAACATTTCTTTTGTTTAGGGGCCATAGCTGGTAGTGCTCAGGGATTATTCCTGGCTCTATACACAAGTTATTCCTGGTGGTATTCAGGGGACCATATGGGATACTGAACATTAAACCTGGGTTGGCTGTGTGCAAAGCAAGTGTTCTTTCCATGGCTCCATCCCTAATATGATATTTTTATCTTCCAGAAAGTTCCTTTACATACATTTCAGTTAAACTCTACTAGCAATGACTACTCTTACTTTTTATTTTACCTTAGTTCACTTGCTTTAAAATCTTATTAGGATACTACAGTGTTATTTTACTGTATATGGCTTCTCTCACTCTGCATGTTCTGGTGCTTATCTATTTATGTATATAGTGGTTGTGTTTTAATTTTTTGGCTGATTCATATTTCATTATGTAAATATTCAATGTGTTTGTCAGTTAACTTGCCGATAGATATTTGGGTTGTTTCCAACTTCTGTCCATTGCAAGTAAACTTGCTATGAATGTTATACGATTCTTTCTGTGAACATATGCTTTTATCATCATTGATAAATACCTGAGAGAAAATTGATTTATACCTTTTGTAAGTATTAAGAATAGAGTAAAGTGAAACAAGGATGATGACTGGAAAACCAGTTCAGATGTGATCGGAATAGGTGAGGAGAGATTGCAGCAAGTAAGAATGGATTAAGAGAGATTTAAGATGTGTTGATGAATACAATCATTTGTATTTGCTGAAGTAACTTGGAGATTAAAAAATGCAATCATTAAAGATGATAACTCATGAGTACCTAGCTTGACTGAACTAGCTGCATTTGGATATTTTTTTAAGAGTTAAGATGGTAGCTGATAAAAAAGTAAGTTTCTGTTTTGTAATACATGAAACATCCAAGGGAAAACATAAGGAGGAAAATGCAGACCCACTATTAGGCTTGATTCTATGATGTAGCTTCTTCCTTGTGCAGATGCAGACTTCTCCCTAAAAATACTTCATTATCTGGTAATAAGATGTGAATCTTATTTCAAAGTAATGTACTTATGCTGGTCAACTGGTAGCAATTTCCTGAAACACTGCAGTGGAAGAAGCAGAATCTAGGTTCACAATGGTAGGCAGAAAGGAACAATGTCCTCTATAGTATGAAAATCGGTGTGGTTGAATTCCGTTAGGTACTGTCTGCCTCTAATCAAGCAGAAATCCATAACTATAACTTAAAGTAAAATGTCTGCTCTAGAATAGCCAAGCATTAACAAAAAAAGACCAAGGCCCTAATTGTGCAAAAATGTAGATCAAGTCAATTAGTAATTATTATTTTCATTTTTTTATTCCAGTTCCTTTGCCAACATATCTGTTGCTATTGTGTGCTACAAATCTTGGGTGAAAGTCTTAGATCTTTTACCTGCTCTGCAAATAAAGGAAACAAAACCAGAATATGTTGGGTTTCCCCATTTCCCTTGAGAGCTCTTTAAAGTCTGCTATTCTTGGGAAAATCCATCCCAGAGGATTTCAATCTTCGGAACACAATAATGAATCATTTAAATACACTAGGGAAATGTCAAGAAGAGATTATGTAGACAATCAATGTGTAATAATTGGCTCCTTTTCTTTCCCAATAGAAGGCATGAGTGAGCTTGCTATTAACAAAACTATGCATTTATTAATAGATTTGTTTAATCACCAACATTTTATTGAACACATAATATATCCAGCCCTATAGTTACATAAGTAGAAGACATTGTCCTTGTAAAGATATGAACATTGTCCTCACAGAGGCTTATCTAGATATGTAAATAAGTCCAAGAAAAACTCAATATTTCACTTTGTTAATATTATAGAACAAATCAGAGAAGACTCCACTGAGGTTGCCAAGTCTAAACTGAATCTTAAAAAAAAATTAAATCACATTTCTCCAGAGGAAACCCTAAGAAAGGGGCATTCTGAGTAGAGAAGCCAGCATGGCACAGACCTGGATGTGGGATGGAGGGTTGGTGCTAAAGTCCAGTTGAGAGAGTTATTGAGAAAACCAGGCTAAAGCTGCTGAGGTAGATAGTCTATTTGATGATAGGACTTGAGGCAATTCTGGCTTCCATGCAAGAACTTAAATGAATTTTAAACAGAGAGGGACTAGACCAGATATTTTAGAAAGCTGGTGCAATGCAGTGGCTGCAAGAGAGGAGGGAAGACACGAGAAATAAAACTGCAGAAAGGGGAGAAAGGGAAGTGAAACAAGGACAAAAGGTCAAGCATTGAACCAAGAGTCATGAACCCTGGCTATGAGTGAAGATCATTGTGAGAGCATGGCAATAGGAACAGAAAGGAGAGTAAAGTTTAAAATTCAGGAGATGTTTGGAAACAAAAATAGGTAAGATGGAGCAATTAAATGGAGAGTAAGAAGATGAATATGAGAGCATGAGGGCTAGAAAAAGGAATCTACCATATACTGAGTGGGGAACTTAGAAAATGCCTGGATAGTATAAGGGTGGCCAACTTCCAAAGCCAATATTTATTCCACTGTTCAACCCTTTCAAATAGCTTGACTTCCAGTCCCATCACTTTGTCTTGCATCCATGAAGAACCTTTCTACAAAAGGTTCTTTTGCACATATACATGTATGTGCACCTCCACCTATCTAGGCATGGTTAACTGCAGCTGCTTGTTCAGTGCCCAACTTAATGTCCAATTCAAGTGTTTCCTGTCTTAGATCCTATCACCTGAAAGCATCTTCTTCTTAAACAATGAACTCTGAGTTTCCTTCACCTCTCTCCTTATGTTGTACTATGCTAAAGTTATTTCTGAGCATCAGTTTTTCCAGGTGAACTGCCAGCTCCTTGAGGCTGCCACTAAGAGTTTACTCTCAGTATTTTGGGGGGATTCATTTATATGGGTGCAATAATCACTTCCCATATAATGTGCATGGTTACACATGCCATCTTTTGGGATCTACCCAAGTGCCTGGTCATGCTAACCAGCAGGAGATCATAACCACCTTAGAGATCAAGCCTGGAGATTGAAGTGACAGATCTGGAATCCAGATCCTTTTGATTTGACACTCATTCCAGAGTGCCAACTATGAGATGGACACCTAGGGCTTCGAAGTTGTTGTGAAATTTGCAAGTTGGTCTTCAACCAGTCCTGGCTATTCACCTCAAAGACAAGCAGAATGTCCTAGGATAATTTCCTTAAACTTTCTTCTATTTTTCTCCTCTCTGATCAACTCACTCTGGGGATCCCAGGGTACTCATTAACAGTTCTTCCCACATATTTGGGGAACAAGGAAGTCCCTATTTCCTTGGTGGTTGTGTTGCAGGGGGGTGGGGGGTTGTAGGTAAATAGTATAGTTGAGAGAGGAGTAGATGGACCTGGTTTTCTGGGACCATGTGCTCACTGAGTGCTTAGCATGAGCCAAGAACCACACTAGGCAAATCCTTTGGTACTCTCTCAATCTTCTGTTCAGTATAATTACAATTTATATTTCACAAAAAGAAAGATGCTCAGCATGGAGGGTTCTGCCCAAGTTCACACCACCAGTAAAGGTCAAAACTAGTTCAAAACTAGTTCAAAACCAGTTCAAACCATTTCCTTTTGTTTCCTAAGCCCACATTCTTCCTTGTGCTCTCTGCTGCTTTCCAAAACAAGAAGACTCCTCAAGAGGATTGTTCTTACAGATCACCTGCTGTTCTGAGGTACTTACTTTCACAAGCAGGGCAACAGAATGAAGGAGAATTTTGCAGAAAATTGGCTTCTGGGAAAGAGGAAGGTAGGCAATTAGGTAGAGTGGACAAGAAAGTAAAAAAAAAAAAAATGCTGAGTTGAAAGGAAAGAACAATTCAGGTGGGGAATTTAACAGATATATTCTTTGTTTCTGATTTTCCTTGCCCACCCCAATGGGGAGGCAGTGATAATGTTTACTAAGTGCTTACTCTTACCAGCCACTCTTCTAAGTACTTTGCAAACAAGAAACTTATTTAATTCACAAATACCCTGAAGAGAGTGTTAGTATTTCCACAAATTTAGGTAAGGAAGCTAAAGCATGGGGAGATTGAGTTATGTCCCTATGGTTCTGCAAGTGATTATAGAACAAAGTGAGTCCAGCTCCCAATCCCCTATTGACCAGAGGATAATTGGGACCTCAGTAGACTTTGTTGAACGAGACAAACGTCTCAAGTTTGCATCCACAACACTGTCTCCATCTCTGAGAAAAGAAAGATTAAGAAACGTGACAAATCACAGAGACAGTCTAGTAACCAAACCAGGCACAATCCACAACCACCAGCCAGGTAATTAAGTCATTCATCTCTATGAAGATCCCCCAGTGATCAGGGCAGGCCATGCTTCTAGCCCTGGCTGCACTTTAGAATCACCTGGGGAATTCTTATGAAGCCTTGCTGCCTGGGCCTCATGCCAGACTGACTGAGTCAAAACCTCTTGGGATGGGCCCATATATTTCTAAAGCTCCCCAGGTAGTTATAATGTACTGCCTGGGCTGGGAACCACTGAGGCAGATAAATGAAGAGTTCATTCCCAGGTGGGGAGACAACTTTGTCAGTGGTTGAAACCCTTTCATGTAGGCTGCCAAGACATTTTCACAAAGGCCTGTCAGTCCAGGAGCATTTCAAAGATAAGCACTATGTCCTTCATGGCCATTATGGGGATCCTTCTTAGCAGCTTTTGACATGGAGAATTGAGTCACAGAATCAGTCTACCCTGAATTTTTGCCATATCCTTTGGATTTTTCAAAGGATCTGTGGCATGGCCAGGGTTGGGGGGAGGCCTGTGGGACTGGAAGTTAGAGGTGCAAGTTTCTACTGGTTTAATAAAAATTTCCAAAAGTTGGGTATGGCATCATTATCAACCCCAACTCTGTGACAAACTTTTATGTCTAATGTCATATCTGATAAAATTCAAGTGACAGAACCAGTGATCTTATCTAGAATCTAAAGAGTGTCCCTCCTCAGAATATATAGGCCACATCCTCTTTTTCAGTGTTACTAAGGTAGTAACACCATCCCATGAGGGAGGAGATGCTGGAAAGATAGAAAGTGGTGATACCTTTGGATACAATTGGGTAGGATTTTCTGTTGGTTTGCTTAAAGAAAGCAAATTTCCAGGTGATTATTTTTTTTGAAAAGGCAGCAGAGGCCAATTGAGTTTGAAACCATTTCCTTGGGGGATGTGTGTATTTTTCTCATTATATATATATTATTTCAAGAATAGGAACTTTGTTTTATATTTCTTCATTATCTAATGTCCCAAAAACCAATACATAGTGAAGAACAGAAAACTAATAAAAATTTCTTGAGTAGAATAAATATCAGAGTAGACAAAACTTGCTGTCTGCACTTTAAAGTGGCAACTTTAATGATTATGAGGCTTGGACACATTCAAGTGAAGACTCCAGAGACCACAAAATTTAAAAAAATGCAGGTAGACAAGTCTGTAGGTATGTACACGATGCTTACCCTTGCTGAAATTTAAATGAAGGCTGGTTTAAGTGTGGTTATTTAACCCATCACATAAATGAATGATTTAGATGAGAAATATACATGCCTAATGGCAATTTGGAAAACCAGCAGGATCAGAGATTAGTAGGGGAAAAGTAAATAAAAATCACTCTTAGTGATCCATCTATCCATCCATTAATCTATTCTTCCTTCCTCTCTCCCTTCTTTTCTTATTCCTTCCCTTTTTCCTTCTCTCTACCTACCTCCCTCCCTCTCTCCCTTCCTTTCTTTCTCTTTTACTTCTTTCCTCCCTCCATTCAGGGCTTAGTCCTGCCTCTGTTGCTCAGGGAGCACTTCTTGATGTGTTCAGTGTATCATATATGACTCCAGGCCAACTGCATTAAAGGCAAGCACCCTATCCACTATACTATCTCTCTGGTAACCAATAATATATTTCTTAAAAAATTAATTATCACAAAGAGGTCATAGGGTAAATATATAAAATTATGCTTATATTACTTTCTAAAATATAAATAAAATTTTATTGTCCTAATAAATCAAATTTATTAGATACATTAGGGAATAACTATACAATGGAATACTGTTATCACTATGAAAGAGTAGATAATTCCTAAATGACTCATATGGAAAGAGGTTTACGATGAATTAAGTGAAAACTCAGATTAAAAAGACATCTGAGTAATATTGTCACACTTTTACCATAATGTTTATATGAAACATATAATAAAGGGATAAAATTTATCTAGTTGATATGCCTATAAATGACATAGAAAGAATTATCTTTGAGAATAAATGTGTAATAGATCAGACCATAGGTTCATTTGAGGATGGCCCATTTTAACTATTTTATATACTTCCATATTATTGAATTTCTTTACCAGTCTTCTCATCTAATAAATCTATTACAATCTAATATAGCTATTTATTGTATAATCTAATAAATTTACTTATTTCAAAAATAAAGCCTAGATGTGGAGGAATTTGTTGTTGTTGTTGTTGTTGTTGTTTAAAGAAAAAAGTTTCCTATGAGCTTTGGCTTTGGACTCTGTGATTCATTTTTCAAGGTTCTCCAACCAGTACTTTCTTTGGCTCTAAGATCTCTGTGGGCAGGAACAAAACCAATACATGCATAAAAGAAGAAGTGATGAAAGAACAAAAAGAGGGAGGGAAGGGAATGTGGATCAACTGAGTCCACCTGAATCCAAGGAGTGCTCAGGATGCAGAAGAACCTTCAAAACATCAGGAAAATGCCCTGGAAATTCATGGCAAGAGGGAGACGTTTCTTCTCCCTCTCTTGTTTGAGAATGAATAGAAGTTTCCAACAGTCTATTTGACAGAATGGAAGCTGACTGCTACAGGTCCATAGAGGATTTCAACCCCAACTTCCAGCTCTGTTGATATTTAAGTTAGCAATCCACACCTCCTCCACGAGCCTTAACTTTTCCCTGGAAAATGAAGGGGTGAGATCAAATGGTTTGAGAGTCTGCAGCTGCCTGACTCAGTACTGAGGCCTCCATCTGAGCACTGGTGTGATTCTCATGGGTTTCTTACATGGTGTGCTCAGTGCTTCTTGAATATACAAACCCTGCACTTTATTGATAATGTTACTGGCACCGTTAGGCCTGGCATGCTAGTGGAAATGCCTGGGATGGCTTTCTCTGGTGAGTATTTGTAGGAACAGTGGTCAGTGTTTCTAGTCCAGACCTAAAAAGCCCAGCTTGGCAGACGAAACTTTATTTTGCCTGTCATTATATCATTATAGGCCCACTAGGAGGTGGAAAGTCTTGACTTAATGTCTTCAAGCAGAATCTAAGCCATTGCTTTACAGAACAGTGTGAGAACAGTTTTTAGAGGTTGTAGTGTAAGGGCTATGAAGTCAGGGTAGTTGAGGCTTGAGCCCAATATGTCTACAAATTTCGGGTTGACCCAGATAAAATGATTCACTCTCTCTGGTAATCTGTTGAATAAAATAATTAAGAAGGCCCTTTGGATGGTGCCAGATCCGGATGGTGATGGAGGCCTTTGTCCTCCAGCCCGAACCACGTGTGTCTCTGCAACCCCCAGCCGGTGGGTATCTGGTTTAGGAAGAGGCGAGTAAATCATTCACAGACAGGTTCCAAGAAATATCAGCTTTATTTGCCCTGGCCAACGTTGTATCATAAACCTATTTAAGCTCATGCCATTCTTAGCTTGACTTAACCTCTTTCAGCCATCTTCTCTCCTGCTTCTATCTCCAACGTCGTCCAGGCAAAATCTCTCCTTGCCCTTCCGGTCAAAGGCCTTATCTAACCTTCCCAAAACCCCTCCCAGAAATGGGAGGGTCTTGCAGGTAAAATTACATGTAGATCGGGGTGGGGGTCACAGTAATCAACCTGCAAGTTTTTCCAATGAAAATAATGAAATCGAAGAACAAGATTTGGCTCACAGTAGTTGTTTTAACTTAACAGAATGCACTGGTTGAGATGCAGAGACAGTTACCTGACTTGTAACATCTGTGGTCCTTGGATTATTGTTTTATTTTGGTATTGGGTCACATCTCACAATGCTCAGAGATTACCCTTGGCTCTGAACTCAGAAACTACTACTGCAGGTAGTCAGTGGCTCATATGGGATTCCAGGGATCAAATCCAGGATTGGCCTTGTACAAGGCAAATATACCTGCTGATATAATTAGCTGATTACTCTGAAGTTTGCAAAGAATGATGACTTTGAATGATGTACATTTTTCAGAGACTACTCACAATCTCAATAGAAGCTCAGCTGTGCACAAAGGAATGTGGCCTGGTAATTGACCAGGCCTAAGCAAAAGGCCCTTTTCATGGTTTGATAGCCACTAGCACTTTTTTAAAGCCAGACAGGTACCTAAGAAAACAGAAAAAAGCTTCTCTAAACAGGAGGTGATCAGGAAAGATTGAGGTAGATTCACTTGAAGATTTTTAAGCTTCTATCCATTCATGTGTATGGTTCACTCTTGAATCATAATAGCATATCCTCATGATACTTTCTAGAAATCCAAAGGTTAAACCACGTATCTTGGAAGAGAGGTTAAGTAAGACATTGATCATAGCTAGAACTTAATATCTCCAGACATTACTTTTCAAGTTTCTTGCAAGAGAAAGTGCTGGATAAAAACTCCACAGACCTCCGGAATCTCTTATGCATGAAGATCTGAGGTTGGGGAATCTAATCCAAGAAGACGTTGCTCAGCAGCCCCCTTCCACCATCATACTACATGAAGAGCAAGGCAAAAAGGAGGACTCCCCTCAAAGCAGGTCATCATAAATTTGCAAGCAGTCCATAAACCAAAACAATTGGTGTACAACAGAGATTAACCTCTTCTTGTCTATACTCTTACCATAATCTATGAGGTCCATCATACTACCCAAAACCCCTTTTATCCTGGAGATGTAGATTCCCTCAGTGACACAGAAAAATTGCCCATCATTCTGTTATAAAACTGATAACATGGGGCCAGAGCTATAGTACAGCAGGTAGGGCATTTGCCTTGCACACAGCCTACCTTGGCATCCCATATGGTCCCCTGGAGCCTGCCAAGAATTATTTCTGAGTGCAGAGCCAGGAATAACCCCTGAACGCCACTAGGTGTGCTCCCCTCCCCGAAAAAGCTAAGACTAGATTGACTTCACCAGTGACTTTAATCTCCACTACTTGTAATCCCCAACATATCCTTCCTATTCCCCCAAATACCAAAAGCAGGTGAGACCCAAGCACCAGAAGTTGATAGTGAACCTCTTGGCTCAGGTAAAGGTACACCCTGGGGACTGGACTGGGATTAAATTAAACATTAGAGAGCACAGAGAAAGGAGTGGCTGGTCTAGGGCATATGATAGATGAGTGACATTTCTATGTCAGAACATGCCCAGGAACTGCAGGAGGTGAGGCTAGCTTCCTGTTCATCGTGGTTAGTGCATGCCTCAAGGTCATGTTATTTCCCCTTTTGGAGTCTCATCTTCCCTTGTCTGGATTCTCTCTATAACCTAATCTGTCCACTTTTCTTTTTGCCTTCCTAGCCAAGACCAATTTTCCAGCCTCTTAACTGATAACTATCATCTACTCTGGCCTCTCATGCTTGCTAATCAAGCAGGGAAATAATTAGACTGAAAAATAAAAAAAAGGAGGAGGGAGAGATAGGAGAAAAGAGATGAGAAATCGTGTCTTAGAAGCTCCAGAACAGACCACAGTTTTCAGCCAGTCAGAGAGAGGAAGAAGCAGAAATATATTGTCTCAGTAAGCCAAAGCATAAACTTCCATAGAAGTCTAATATGAAAGTTGAAAGTGCACAACCAACAATGCTCAGGGCTTACTCCTGGATCTGTGCTCACGGATCATACCTGGTGGGGGTCTAGGGACCATATTCAATGCCAGGGATCAAACCCAGGTTAGAGGCCAGAGCAATGGTAAAGTGAATGGGGCATTTACCTTCCACATTGTCAACCTGAGTTTAATCCCCTGCACCCCACGGTGCCTTGAGCCTACCAGAAATAATCTCTGAATACAGAGCCAGAGAAAGCCCTAAGCATAACAGGGTATTCCATCCCTCCCCCAACAACAAAAAAAATGAAACGTAAGGCCTTATGCAAGGCCTTATCTATTGTACTACTAACTCTCCAATTCTAAAGGTGTAATTTTTTTTTTTTTTTTTTTTTTGGGTTTTGGGTCCCACCAGCAGTGCTCAGGGGTTACTCCTGGCTCTATGCTCAGAAATTGCTCCTAGCAGGCTGGGGGACCATATGGGATGCCGAGATTCGAACCATCGTCCTTCTGTATGAAAGGCAAACGCCCTACCCCCATGCCATCTCTCCAGTCCCCAAAGGTGTAATATTTTAAAAATAACTTTTTTTGTTTTGTTTTTCGGCCACACCCAGTGATGCTCAGAGGTTACTCCTGGATGTGCATTCAGGAATTGCTCCTGGCTTTGGGAACCATATGAAACACCGGGGATAGAACCAAGGTCCATCCTGGGTCAGCTGCGTGCAAGGTAAAAGCCCTACTGCTGTACTATTGCTCCAGCCCCTAAAAATAAATTTTTAAAGAATCATAATTTAAAACTTTATTGGTAGTTGAATTTTAGGCATATAATATTTTAACACCAATCTCACCACCAGCATCCACTGTTCTCCACCATTGTTTCCATATACCATAATCCTCTACCCCAATTCTCCTTACCCTCCATCTACTACCTTGACAAGCACATTATAAAGTTCTGTGTTTACAGCCTAGATCTCATGTTTTCAGTGTTGTTGCACCGGTGCTTTGGATATATAGTTATACCACTCTCTCACATCACTAGTATAACCAAAGCCATGATCTCTATTTTTCCTATTACTTTCCCTTCTCATCTTTTTTTTTCCTACTTTGATTTCTTACCTTCTCTGCCCTCCTCCCTAAGCTCTGTGGTCAAAGGTGATCGAGGTATCCCTTCTTTACTACATTATATTTCCTCATTCAGTCATTCTATATACCACAGAAAGTGAGGTCATCTTGTATTTTTCTTTCTTCTCCTGGCTTATTTTACTCAATGTGATTATCTTCCAGTTCCAGTTTGCAGAATATTGTATGATTTCATTGTTCCTTGCAGTTTCATTGTATTTTATTATGTATATATATCACATATTTATAATTCATTCATCTGTCATTGGACACCTAGATCAATTTCATGTCTTAGCTACTGTACTAAGTGCAGCAATGAATAACGGTGTGTATAAATCCCCTTGAATGAATGGTATATTTTAGTCCTGTGGATAGATTCTCAAAAGTGGGATTGCTGAATCATATGGAAGCTCAATTTTATGTTTACTGAGGACTCTCCATACCATTTTCAATAATTATCAACAGGGAAATCCAAATCAAGGTAACAATGAAATACCATCTCATAGCACATAGCAAAACTAGTAGGAACAATCTGTGCTGGCAGGGATATGAAAAAGGAACTCTCATCCACTGCTGGTGAGAATGTCTGGTTCAACCCTTATGAAAGTATAACTCTTAAGGAAAAAAGGAAGTGGCAGGAACAGCCTGACAAGTAGAAGAACAGGCTCCAAATCCTGGCTGGAACAGCTAGTTTAGGGCAAAATGAGACACAGTCAGCCTATAGAGCAGACCCAAAAAGTCTGAGGCTTAAGAACCAAGGTCCCCTTCTAAGCATCTGCTCAGGCTCCGGACTGGGAAACATGCACTGCTTCACATATGTGACAGCTTCCACACCTTCTGCTTCATCACAGCCCCACTACTCTTCAAGGTATCAGCTAAGTTACAGGGGAGCTCCCAAATACTCCCATCACACCACCAAGGCTCCAGATGCTCCAGCAACCTTCTTGTGAGGACATTTTTTAAAATTTTATTAATAGTTAAACTCGTTCCAATAGTGGTTAGCTGTACAGTGTTGGTGCACAAAGTTACTGTATACCACCCCCTCCCCCAAAGTGCCTGTGACCCTCCAACTTAAGGGCACTTTGGAGTGCACTGGACCATTTTAACACTTCAACACAGCAATGCTGACAAGGGAGCCATGTTTTCCTGTACTGAACTATAAGAAAACAGAGGCTATATGAATTTTTAAGGTCATAGGGTGAGAAAATGGTAGAACCAAGATAGAGCCAGCTGCTAATGTTTTTAATAACTTGTATTTTCCCCTGGTTCTAAAAGCAATATATTCTTATTATGAAAACATATAAACTAATAAAGTAACAAAATGAAAGTCACCCATAACCCTCTGCCCAGAGAGGAATAAAATGTCTGTATATTTCCTTCTAGTCTTTTAAATTAATTTATCTGCATATTTATTTATTCACTTACTTATGAAAGTGAGGTATTATTGGATACACTATTAAAATCCTTTCTGAAGCTTCATGTTAGGCCATGAGCAATTTCTCTGCAGCCATTATATATTCTAGAGAAACAGATTTTTCTTGCTTCATAGTAATAACCTCATATGGCTACCTCAGAGTTAAGTCAACCTTTTTTCTATTCTTGGACATTTTGTTTGCTTTGTACATCTGAGGCTTTATTAAATGACTTTAAGAAATGTATTTTAATATAATCTTTGTGGGTCTAGCACTAAACACGGTGATCTCAAAGCAATAGCTATGTAGACATACAGATCAATGGGGAAAAAGATATACTTGCAAACCTATTATACTCTGTAATATAGTCATAGAGAGAACTCCTAGGTGTCAGCACAAAGTGAGATGAATGTAAGTTGGTGGGTTCAGTTGGGTTTCACTGAGAGAATGACATTGCATTTGGAACTGAGGTCAGCAAACTTGTTCCATAAAGAGCCAGATAATAAATATTTTAAGCCTTGCCGACCAGATGGTCTCTATTACAATTCTGTAGCTCTGTCATTGCAGCCAGAATCAGTCATTGACAGTAGAGAAATGAATGGGAATGCATATGTTCCAATAGAACTTTAAAATAAGAACAGGCTGGGGCTGGAATGATAGTACAGGGACTAGGGTGCTTGACTTACTCATATCTGACCTGGGTTTCATCTTCAGCAATCCACATGGTACTCCAAATGCTCCAGGAGTAATTTCTGTGTTAAGAACCTAGAAAGACCTATGAGCATCACTAAATGTGGTCATCCAAAAATAAATCCACGAAAAATGTACAGGCACTGAACTATTTCCTCATGAGACTGCAGAATGCCAATCCTTGAGTTAGAACACCTAAAGTAAAGAATTTTTTTTTTGCTTGTGTCTCATCAAATGGAGCATAATTAATCTGGAAAGAACTACAAGGGCAAAACCAGGATATATGAGGAGTAAGGAATTATTTAATTAATGGTTAGCTAGTATTGTCTGCAATAAAATCATACAGCTTCTGAAGCTAACGTTTATTAATTTTTCTTGTAGTAATTGGTGCAATATTTCCCACAGTGGGTGATTTATCCCTCAGGAGTGCTGGAATTATCCAGGGGAGACTATATCAACCTCCAGTATAACTGGGGGTCATTTTCTGTTTTCTTAAAGAAAATAAACTTGAGGGGGGGGCAAAGTAATTTATTTTCCTGAAAGGGGGATAATGGGTCAAATAATTTTGAGAACTCTGAATCAGAGAATCCATGTATTTTCAGAGAACAAGGCCTCAGAACCCAACATCATGTTCCAGAATGACAGCTATCATTGAGAAATTATGGGAAAGTGTCCAAACCTAGAAAGACTGGTTTTGGCTCCATCTCTATTTTTTGTTTGTCTATATTAGCATCTTATAATTTATCCTCATTTAAGCATGTACAGAGGCCAATAGTCATCCACTTGGAAGAAACAAGAGAGTAAAAGAAACTAGAAAGGGAGCTTTTAGTTGTGGCTTTTTTGTTAGATGAATGCATTTGATGGAGCTGGAGCAGAGTAGCTGGCCAATTTGGGGTATGAAGTCAGCTGACACTCTGGTCCAGGGACTAGGCCTCCTTCTGGGGATAGCTCCAGATGCTTCCCTCCCTGGAAGTTTTCACATCATCCATGGAAGATACTTAAAGTGTAATTCCCTAGAGAGGAGCATCTGTCACATCTGGAAATTATCAGAAATTCAAGCTCTTTTGATTGCCCCCAGAGATACTGAGTCAGAAACTCCGGGTTAAAGAAGTGAAAGCCAGAAATCTGGGTTTCAACAAGCCCTTCAGGAGGGGTAAGAGACATAGTATAGAGGAGAAGGTGCTTGTTTTATATATGGCCAACCCAGGGTCTTTTCAGCACTTTCCAGGAATGATCCCTAAGCATAAAACCAGAAGTGAGCTTGAGCAGAGTCCTATGTTACCCCTTTTAAAAAAATTAAAAGTAGACTTGCTACAGGTGGCTTAAATACCTGCACCAGCTTGAGAACCTCTGCTCAGGAACACATCCAGTAGGGAACCAGCCCAAGGGTCTAGATATGTACTACTGAGGATTATATGCAATAAAACCCCTTCTAATAACGCCAAAATCTATTTATTTATCATCATTTAAAAGTGCAGACTCCAGGGCCCAGAGAGATAGCACAGCGGCGTTTGCCTTGCAAGCAGCCGATCCAGGACCAAAGGTGGTTGGTTCGAATCTCGGTGTCCCATATGGTCCCCCGTGCCTGCCAGGAGCTATTTCTGAGCAGACAGCCAGGAGTAACCCTGAGCAATGCCGGGTGTGGCCCCCCCCAAAAAAAAGTGCAGACTCCAAAGCTTTAATATAGCATAGAAATTTTATTTGGATCCAAATCTTCTTTATCTTAAAAGATCACTCAGCATTGTCCCATGGGTTTAATGTCTACTCAGGACAGTCAACTGACTTGCTGGCTGGATGCATGAGCCTGTCAACGTGGCGCTCTTGGGCCCAGTAGTGCTTGGAGCCACTGGGACCATACCTGACAGTGGTAGTAGGGAATGTAATGTGCAGGCCATACAGGGGGTCAAACTCTGGTTCCTCTTCTGCAAGCTATGTATCCCTGATCACTGAAGCTATCATCTTTGTCCTCTCTTGGGTCTTCATTCCAAAGCCCATAATGATGACCATCAAGCTCCAGTATCTTATCTTTATAGATCAGCATGAGATCTATGATGAGACTGTTTCCCCAGGTTACTGTGACTATATCTATCATCACTATTCAGTGTCAACGTCTCCTGTGATAGATCATTTCTAGTGATAATACATATATTATTAAACCCCAGTCTCATCTAAATGTATGGATGTCTTCACACTTATTAGGATAGAAAGCAGTGATGACAATCACTAAGGATGACAATGTGACTTATTCAGGGCTACTATTGATCAGTACTGGGAAATGTCATAAAAGATTGCATTGTTGGCTCATACAAAACAGGCTTAATGGAAGAAGTAGAAATTGAAGTAGGGAGGACCACACATGCATGAAAGGAGCAAGTGGTAGGCCTGACAAAGTTAGAAAGAGGGTGCAATCCCTGGGCTCTAGCTGTTGTAGCCTTATGTGCTGTCTTAGATACCAAGCCCACTGACAGCCTTCCTATAGCACCAACACATATCTCAGTAAAAATAGAAATAGTCCTTGACAGATATTAGGTTCATTTCTTACACTGGCTGTGTGGCCTTGGGCCAGACACTTGTCTTTTCTTAGACTGTTTTCCCAAGAATAGAAGACTCATTCAGTGAGTCTTAAACATGGGTTAAGTCTAAAAAAACTTGATTTAAATCATCTCTTTCACCAAACTCCAGTACATGGAATAAAAATAAAACTATAGTGATTCTGGATGGTAACAGGAGAGGAGAGAAAGGGTGTGGACCAGCCCTGCCTGAACACAGGACTCCTTAAAAGAAGGTACCCAGGACACCCAGACTAACCTTCAGGACCATGCCACACACCTCCCCTCATCACCAGACTTCCTGCTATTCCTCAAACGTGTCCATTACATGTCTCCTCTGTGACACTTCTTTACCCAGAAGCTTTAGTCACCCCAAGTTTCTTCCTAAGTTGTTTCCCACCAAAGTCAAAAGTTTCCACTCCTGAAAGCACAAGACCTCTTCACACATCAACATTTCCAATCCTCTCCCCACATGTATAGAAGGTTGCTTTTACCCAACCCCTTTGTCCATTCCAGCTTGACACCCATCTCTTGTGGGGTCTGCGTTCCTTGGGGTGTGGGGCAGCACCTGTGTGTCTTCTCTCATCGACACACCCCAGGTGCTGAGAGCATAGTGGTCCCTGGCTGTGGTTTTGTTTTTTGGGGTTTGGAGAGTTATTTGGGGGGTCATGGGAACACTAAGGAAGCAGAGAATATAGGTGTTTCTTCAAGTTTACTCACAGTATATATACTGTCTTCTCAACTATGTCCCCACTGCCTTGTCTGGAGCAGGTTCAGAGCCCAAAGACCACAATGCTCAGATCATACTTCCTTTACCCATACCTTTATGGTCCTTGCAATATGGTCACAGGAGAGAGAAGGAATAAGGGGAGAGACACAGGTGGAATTCTGGGTAGGGCAGGAAGCAGGGGAAAGGATAGATAGAGCAGTGGCATCATTGCAAGTGACTCAGCTAGGACCCAGCATTTGCCGTACTTGCTGGCATCCCTCAAACACCTTGCTGCACCTTTTAAAGGTCTGGCACATAGCAAAGAACTAGAATTTTGCTCCTACCCTGAGCCACTTCTGTAACAAGACATTTTCCATGAACTGACTCATGTGTGCTTGATCAGGCTGGGCCACACTAGAAACTGAATCCCAGAAAGTGACGTAAACTCCCCAAGATTGGCCAGCAGTAAGAAATTGCCTGGGAATCAGATCCAGGCCATCTGGCATCCCTTCCAATATGTGCACATTATAGAAAAAGCTAAATGCTTATCAGGGGGACAGGAAAGAAAAGGAAGAATTCACTAGAGGAGGCTTTGCTGCCCCTGCATCATTTTTCTCCAGAGTATTAAACACTATCTCTGCCATTCTGGGTGTCTCCAGGTCTCTTGTGCCTCTCCTGGAAGTGGTTTTTCCCTTTCGCTCCTTAGCTGAGTCCCCTCCATAACCAAGGGGGATGTTTGCCCACGTCACGCCCTTTCCTTCAGGCACCCACAGAGGCTGTGAAGTCAGCCACAAGATGTTTTGTCTGGCTAAGCTTTCGGACTGATTGAAAGTCTTCAGAACCTGCTCTCCTCCGGCTCTGCTCTTCCTGGAAACGGTTGCCATGGGACACACAGAGATGCAGTCTTCACTGTCAGAACTAATGAAAGTGGGAGAGCTATTAGGGGAAGGTTTTTTTTTTTTTTCTCTCCCTCCTCCTTGTGCATAATTCCACTCTTCCAGTGAGGTGCCTGCATTTTTCTTCTGTTTGTGAGATGTTAATTGCATCCTCATTGTAATTCCTTGCCCACCACCTTTACTTCTTTCACAGTTCCAGCCCCTGAAAAAGCCCTTTTGAAATCATGGAGGAAAGGTGCTCGGGCCTCTCTCAGACGGTCCTTTTCCCAAAGTGTGCCTCTGATCAAACTACAGGACTGCTGAAACGTTTCCCATGTGACCCCCAAGATACCAGAGATTCTCAAAGTCATCCAAACTGTCCTTTGCATCTTCTCTCTTGCCACATTCTCCAGAGCCACAGAAGGCCAGCACTCTGAGATAACATACTTCAGGTTCTATTTCTGCAACCCACTCTGAAGTGTCCTCCCAGCATCTCCTGCTCTTGCTCGTTGAGGGCTGGGCACTTGTGTTTCCACCTTAATGACTTGCTCCATTGCTTCTGCAGGCGAACCTTTAACTCCTCCCTGTTGCCTAGGAGACACACATCCTATCAAAACTATTTGCTGCAGAAACTAGCTTCCTCTTCTAGACCTGGAGTTCCTTGAAAGCAGAGCTAGGCTGATTTATTCCCAACTGCTGGAGCCTAGCATTGTGCCTTGAATTTACTTAGAGGCTATCCTTGATGCTATATTGTTGCTGCTTCTCATTACTCTACCTGTGCATTGTGGGAAGACAAGCACAGCCAAGATTGTGACAGGCACAGTGTAGACTGCAAGCCACAGAAGAACTAAGAAAGAGAAGTCAAATGAAGGCCAGGGAACTCATTCTGACTGGTATGTATAGCAGTAATTAGCTCTCTTCCCCTAGTACCCATGGAGGCCCTGGCAATCTAAGAGGCAGAAATAAGAATTCCATGATGAAGGGATTGCCATAGAAACATGGGGAAAGGGTAGGAACCCAGGAGAGGAGGTTATCTCCAGTGTTCCTGGTACTTCTCACCTGTTAGTGGAGTAGTTCAGTTTAGAGAGAAAGATTATTTGGACAGACTTAGGCTCTCTTCCATTTATTTTAAACCAACTTTGTTTTTTTTCCTTTTGGTGGGAAGGGGCTTGGGGCCACACTCAGTGGTGTTCAGGGCTTATCCTAGCTCTGTAATCAGGGTCATCCCTAGTGGGGCTTAGGAAACCATATATGATACAGGGAATTGATCAAACCCTGGTAGGCCATATGCAAGGCAAACACCTTACCTGATGTACTATCTCTTCAGCCCCCTGGAACCAGATTTGAAAGGCATTTTCTGTTTTTGCTCAAGGAGACCTTGTTCTACAAAAGACTCCAAGCCACAGAGCATGAACACACACTGCAAGTTCCCACCCTCAGAACTTTTAGAGAGATTTGCTCTCACCCCTATATCTACAAGTGCTCTGAAAGCCTGTTGAGACAAGGAGAGTGCAGGAGCTCTTCACAGGAGTGAGTTAGGGGAGTTAGGACAACACATTAGGACTCTTTCACATCTTGATATACTCAGCATTTCTCAACTGGAGTCTTGTGCTCACCTACTAACTGCTCATTTCTTTCAGGAATTAAATGTTCTCACCTCTTTTCAGTTGGTTCTCCCTGCTTCCACAAGACAGATATTTCTGAAATGCAATTCTGATCATGTCACTTGCCTGCTCAAAATTCCCCAGCTGGTCCCAGCAGGTTTGGGGAGAGAAATTTTTCTCTGCTTTGCATAGAATTCAGGCGCTGCCATGCTTTTACTACTTCTTCCCCATTCCTAACTCACGAAACTTTCATCTTAGTCCCACTCAACTCTGGGTGCCAAGCATTCAGCTGTCTCTTTCCCTGGGTTTTGTCCAGGCCTAGAACACCTTCCTTCCTCCCTCCTGACTTTCTTTCCCCTTCAAACTTCTCTTGATCTCTTTCAGTCTCAGTGAAACCATATAACCTATTCTTAGGGGAGGCTTCCCAGACAATCCAGGCAAAACCAAACAACTCTTCCTATTGCCCCATCAGATTCCCCAGGGCTACTTTCCAGTTCTACGAACTTATATAGAGGATGTAGGATCATGTTTTATGATTTTTTATACCCTAAAATTCAAATACACTAAATAGATGGCAAGGACAAGGAGTAGTGTGGAAGGGGCAGACAAGAAGTAGAATGGAAGAGCAAATCCCAGCCTTATTCTTTCTCATTTTATTCATTTCTCTGGTTCTAATATTTATTAGATTTGTCAGTTTCCATGAGCATATTAGTAGTTTTCTTATGGAGTTCTTTCGTCTTTTTTAAATTTAAATATTTTATTGTTATTTTGGTAATATGGCTACAATAGTGTCAATGTTGATTGGTTTTGTTTATTATCTACAAAGTTACTGAATTTTGACCATCACCGAAGTGCCCAAGACTTTCCACCACTATCCCATGTCACTTCTAGTTCATATCTCCCTTTTCTCCATTCCCTAAACTCCTTGATAATCTAATTTTTCAAGACCAAAGGTATGCCATAATTTTATTTCCTGTGTTGTCTCTTTATATATCACAGATGAGTTAAATAATCTGGTATATGTTTTCCTTTTGACTTAAGATAATACCCTTCAGTTCCATCCAAGATGTAGCAACTGCATGTTTTCATCTTTTCTTATTGCTACATGGTATTCCATGGTATATACATACCACAATGGCTCCATTCATTCATCTCTCATTCTTATTGGGCTCTCACAACCTGGATAGTACACTTGGATACAACCCTGCACTTGTGCTCATCAGTCACATATATTCCTGGGTGGTAGAAAGCACATTGACCATTTGGAAAGGGAAGAAGAGAGAATTTTTCTAAAAAAAAAAAAAAAAACTAATTCTGGGCTTTTTATAGAACTGAAACCAACTTTAACTTCACCAGAATCTCCCAAAAATGTCTAACCAATTGTATGAAGAACGGTATGAGGAAAGTTTATCTCTTTCCAAAGGCACTGGTGTCTCTGGTCCTTTTAATTTGGCTTACATGTAATCTAGAAGTACTTAGGGAGATATGCTTGGAAGATATTTCTAGTCCTAGAATTCTCTACATTCAGTAGCAAATCACAGAGTTTTTCTATGCAAAGATAGTCCCCAAAATGGTCATGAGTTGCCCCTGGAAAGAAGAAAGAAATACCACCAAAATTGCCTGCCATGTTAAGTGTCACCCCTATGATCTTTCTGCTTTGGTACACAACTCCTGTGGTAATATTCCCATAGAATGCAATCTCAGTTGTATTTCCTAAATGATGTAGCAGGAGGGCCATGCACATTATGATTTCTAAACCATATGCAGCAGAATCCCATATTTCTAGCACTAAACTCAACCCTTCCCCCAAGCATCCTCACCAACAACTTCAACAGAGAAAAAGAGTAAACAATCTTGATGTTGGCAAGCTGGCTCCAGAGACCACAATGGTCACTTATCTCACTTTCCAGAAGGACAACGCTGACCAAATCCCTTGGATCTTTTTCTCTGTCAAAGTAAAGGCCCACAAGAGGGCATTAATGTTCAGACTACATCATTAGCCTTGGGATACATGTGGAGGGAACAAAAGTACATAAAGTGATACAAGGTATATTTGGGTTCAGGGGAAGCAAAGGGAGACAGTGAGCATTAGAAAATGCATCAGGAGACTGAAGTCCAGACTGAGACTTACTGCACCTGCACAGAAGAGAGGTGGGTAGGAACAGGCCAAAAATAAATAAGGATGGAGGGATAGCACAGCGGTAAGGCATTTTGCCTTGCATGCAGCCAACACAGTATGGACCCCAGTTGGAATCCCGGCATCCCATATGGTACCCAGAACCTTCCAGGAGCGATTCCTGAGCACAGAGCCAAAAGTAACCCCTGAGCGCCACCAGGTATGACCCAAAAACCAACTAAACATACAAACAAACAAAAAAACCTGTACCAACTTTGGGCAGACCCCAAATCAGAAGAACAACCCAACAAAATAGTTTGCAACATTTCTATTATACTTGGGTAACCTTGCCTATTTTAGGTTAAATAAATAAATCCTAAAACAGATATACCTCCAACCACATATTATACAATTAAACAGACCACTTTTTTAAACACCCTAAATCTCCAGCACTACAAAGCATCCAATTTAAAGAATAATGGGGAAGCTAAGGTAGACACCAGCAGCTGGGGATATAGAGAGACATTCTAGCAAATTTCTAAGTCCTCCAAAGCGCATAAACTCTATAGATGAGGACCTAAAATCAGCTTTTAATGTCTTAGCAATGGAAATCAAAGAATCACTAGCCAAAGAAATGTAAAAATCCATAGACGAACAATTCAACCAATTCAAAAAAGAACTCTATAAGAAGATAAGATAATCCACACAAATGGAACTAAGAGAATTAAAAAACATGCTAGCAAGCCTCAATAGCAGATTTACACATAAGGAGAATTGTATAGATGAACTTGAGGACTAAATACTAGCCAGCAACAACAAAGATGTCAATAAAGAAATGAGACAAAACATTAGAAAAAAAAGTAAGTTACTTAATGAACAAAGATAAAAGAAATAATCTACGATTTATAAAAATACCAGAAGGGGAGGAAAAGGAAAAAGAGGAAAGAACAAGAAGTGAGGCAATAATAGCAGAGAATTTTGCCACTCTCTAGTAAGAGGCTGCTATACAAATCCAAGAGGCAAAAGAGTATAAAACAAAATAGACCCTACCAGAACAACACAAAGACATATAGTAATCCAAATGGCATAAAAACAGAGAGAGAGAGAGAGAGAGATGAACTCTTTAAAGCAATAATGGAGAAAAACCCCTCAAGTACAAAGGAAGGAACATAAGAATTAACCCAGATCTTCCATTTGAAACAATACTGGCAAGAAGAGAGTAAAATGACATATTTAAACTACTGAATGAAAGAAACTCCCAACCTAGAGTCCAGTACCCAGCAAAACTCTCATTTATGAGAGAGGGAGGGTTAAAAACATTTTCCAACAAAAAAAAAGAACTCGCAATATTCACACTAAACAAACTAACTCTAAATGAACTACTCAGAGATCAAGTACATAAACCAAATACCCATTTGTAACAACAACAACCTTACACAATATAACAGCATAACAACCCTCTCTGCCAATAATTTCCTTAAATGTCAATAGACTAAACTCTTGTATTAAAAGGAACAGAGTAGAGGGTTGGACTAGAAAACAAAACTTGGACATCTGCTCCCTGCAGGAAACACACTTAAAAGCTCAGGATAGGGGTCAGAGAGATAGCATGGAGGTAGGGAATTTGCCTTGCATGCAGAAGGACAGTGGTTTGACATCTGGCATCCCATCTGGTCCCCTGAGCCTGCCAGGAGCTATTTCTGAGCATACAGCAAGGAGTAACGATTGACCACTGCTGGGTGTGACGCAAAAACCAAAAAATAAATAAATAAAACCTCAGGATAGACACAAGATTAGAGTAAAAAGGTGAAAATCAATTATACATATCATGGGAAAACAAAAAAATTCAAATAGGGAAAGAGGAAGTCAAACTATATCTGCAGATGATATGATGACATACATCAAAATCTCTAAGAATCCACAGAAAAACTCCTCGAAACAATAAACTAATACAACAATGTGGCCGACTACAAAGCCAATACATAAAAGACAGTTGTATCCCTTTATATAAATTACAAATCAGAGGAGACAGAAATAAAATAATCCATCCCATTTAAAATAGTATCTAAAATTATCAAGTACTTAGGAATCAATTTAACAAGAGAGATGAAAGACCTATATATTAAGAAAACTTCAAAATACTTCAGAAATAAATTGAAGAGGACCTAAGGAATTGGAGGGGAGGGGAGGGAAGGAGAGGGGAGGGTTGGGGAGGGGAGGAGAAGGGAAGGGGAGGGTTGGGGAGGGGAGGAGAAGGGAGGGGAGGGGGAGGGTAAGGGGAGGTATGGGGAGGGGAAGAGAAGGGGAGGGGAGGGGAAGGGGAGGGTTGGGAGGGAAGGGGTGGGGAGGGGAGGAGAATGGAAGGGAGAGGAGGGCAGGAGAAGGGAGGGGAAGAGGTGGGGAGGGGAGGAAAAGGGAAGGAAGAGGAGGGGAGAAGAATAGAAGAGAAGAGAAGAGAAGGGGAGGGGGAGGGGAAGAGAGGGGGAGGGGAAGAAAAGGGGAGGGGGAGGGGAAGAGAGGGGAGGGGGAGGGGAAGGGAGGGGAAGGGAAGGGGAGGGGAAGAAGAAGGGAGGGAGAAGGGGAAGGAGAAGGGAAGGGGAAGGGAAGGGGAAGGGGAAGGGAAAAGGAAGGGGAAGGGAAAGGGAAAGGGGAGAGGAGAGGAGAGGAGAGGAGAGGAGAGGAGAGGAGAGGAGAGGAGAGGAGAGGAGAGGAGAGGAGAGGAGAGGAGAGGAGAGGAAGAAACAGGGTGGCATCTCTTTACCTAACTTGAAGCTTTACTACAATCATAGTAATCAAAACAGCATGATACTGGAACAAAGACAAAGTCTCAGACCAAAGGGTCAGAACAGAATATCCAGTAATATAGCCCCCCAAATATACAGTCAACTAATATTTGACAAAGGAGCCAAGAATTTGAAATGGAACAAAGACAGTCTAGTCTCTTCAACAAATGGTGTTGGGACAATTGGATAACCACGTGTAAGAAATTAAAGATTTATTCATACCTCACACCTTACACAAAAGTCAACTTAAAATGGATTAAAGACTTCAAAATCAGACCTAAAGCCATAAAGTTCATTGAGAAAAACATAGGCAGAATGTTCCAAGACTTACACCTCAAAAAAGTCTTTGATGATAGGATGCCAATGGCAAAAGCCATAGCATCAAACCTAAATAAAGGGAACTACATCAAATTAAAAAGTTTCTATATGGCAAAAGAAACACGAGCTAAAACTATAAGACAGGAACAAATTTTATAGGGAACAAATTTTGCACTCAATACATCAGACAAAGGTTTGAAATCTGGGATATACAAAGTACTCACAAAGGTTAGCTCCACAAAACCTAAAAAAAAAAGTCTCAAAAAATAGGGATAAGAAATGAACACACTTCTCTGAGGAAGATGAACAGATGGCCAACAGACATATGATAACATGTTCAGCATCACTTATCATTAGGGAAATCCAAATCAAGACAACAATGAGGTACCATCTTAAGCCAGTTAGGATGGTACATATCAAAAATAATGGGAACAGAGCAGACCCCACATGCCAGGATTTCACTGTTCCTCTTACAACTGGTATGTGGGGGGGGGGGGGTCACTGAGCAAGGGAGCTAGCTGACAGGCCCTCTGTACTGAACACTAGTGCAGGGAGATTGGACCCTCAAGCCAGACCAGGTTTTCAGGGCAAGGCCGGGCACCTGGGTCTCTGGGGGGTGGGGGAAGGGAGATACACCTTCTCTAAATGCAAAAAACTGGGGCCAGGCTGGAGACTGCTTCAGCAGACCCCACATGCCAGGATTTCACCGTTCCTCTTACAACTGGTATGTGGGAGTCACTGAGCAGGGGAGCTAGCCCACAGGCCCCCTGTACTGAACACTAGTGCAGGGGAATGGGAACCCCCAAGCCAGACCAGGCCTGCAGAGCAAGGGTCTGGGTCTCTGGCGGGGGAGGAGGGGAGGGAAACCAGACCCTTCCATGGCCATAAATAGGGCTATGCAGTGGACCCCCTTGCAGGGGGTCCTTTCTCACTAGTCCTCATTTTCAAAAGCTCCCTAGCGCTAATGCACCCACTTGACAACTATACTTTTTAACCATCATTCCACACTGCTCATAATCTTAGATTTTTCCTAGGAAAGGAAATGGAACGCCCAAGATCTGGAAGATAATACTCAAATAGATCTCTAAAGTCTGTCTATATGTGTGCATGAGTTTCTACACATTGATCTTCTCTCTGATTGCCAAGCCTAAATTGTAAACAATCCATTCTATAGTTTATATAGTCCCTCTTATATATTACCCCTCCCCCCACTTTAGAATCCCTTCTACTCTCTCATCCCCCAATCCTGATCGGTTATCCCTCCTTATTTAGCCCTCTTTACCCTCGGTTCTTAACTCATTAGGCACCAAGACTGACCTCCTGCCCCAACAAACCACCACCCAGCTCCTAAATAAAAAGAAACTCTCTCAGTCCCACATCTTGTGCCCCCTTTTGCCCCTTGAAGAGACTATACTGTCTTTGTTCCATTTCAAATTCTTGGCTCCTTTGTCAAATATTAGTTGACTGTATATATGGGGAGCTATGTAACTGGATATTCTGGTCTGAGACTTTGTCTTTGTTCCAGTACCATGCTGTTTTGATTATTATGACTGTAGTAAAGCTTCAAGTTAGGTAACCAACATACCTGCTGATTCATGCTATGTGGCCCTTCTCACATCCCCTCAAAACATGGACTGTTACATGGTACCAGATTCAGCTTCAGAAAGACCCCCAGCTCAAGGACACTACCTGATCCCATATGCTGCAAATCATGTCTCAAACTCAAGACCAAGGTGTCTGATAAAAAAAAGTGCCTTGGATTTCACCTCCACAAGAATATCTCAAAAGACCTCATTGGGAGGCCTATATTGCCTTTGTATGTGTAATATCTTTATAATAATGCATCTCAGGGTGTTTATTCCCAAATATAAAGGTAGTCTCCTCCATCACTTGTTTTCTTCAATTACTTCTTTTTTTAAATTCAGTTATATATATGTATATATATATGTGCGTATATATATGTATATATATATTCTTTATCCTCGCCGGTTTTGGTTCTGCTTGGTATGAAAACCAAGAAGAAAAAGTCTTGCCTGGGATAAAAGCCCAGGTCAAAACCAAAGCACAGAGACCGTGTAGCCTGTCATTCTTACCCACAATAGTACCAGCAATACAATATGACACCATATTCTTTATAATATACACAGTAAAAAGGGGGAAACCATATACACAGAAACAAGATCTTATCTTCTAGAGATAAGAACCCATACTTTTTATAACACAGGGGTGCTTCCCACCCTGAACATGTGTCATGTGGATATAACTCAGTCTCCATGAGATTGGACAGCGTTAGTCCAACCCTGAACCCCAGATCCCAGACAAAACTGATATAGCTCCCTGCAACAACACCAGGAACCAAACTCCACTGGGAATTTTTGAACACCGCTCTGGCACCAACTTGCACCAGTTCTGATATGACATTCTGACAATGAGGAAATGACAACTTGATCTAAGAGCAGTTGTCCTATCACATCACCTAACGGTAAGAGGAAACAGAAGACATGGCATCTTTTGATCTGTGTAAGAACCAAGAGTGCTAACTACAGAAGACTGACTTGGACAACCATGACTGAACAGAACTTATCCTGGAACCAATAAGAAAAACCTTACTCTAGGCTGTAGCCTAGGACTTGTACAAAAAACATGATCTCTAATTACAAAGTCTAGACTTTGACAATGGAGACTAAGCAGAACTTTTGGAACCATAAGGAAGATTCTATTCTAAGCTTCAGTCTAGTATCTGAGAAAAACCAAGACCACTCATTACAGAAGACTGATTACAACAATAATAGAACAGAACTTCTAGAACCGTAAAAACTCTATCCTAGACCTTGTCCTATAACCAGTGCAAATACCAAGATCTCTAGCTACAGAGGCCTTATTTTATCATCCACAACTGAGTGGAAAGTTTCCTGGGACCACAAAAAAGACCTTGAGGTGTGGTGATGAGCATGTACTGAGCCAGTAGTAGTTTCCATGACAGTATGCTTCAAGGGCAGAGAAACCCTGAATCTCATAGGCCAAGAGAATCCCCTTTCTTACTTCCCCAATATTTCCTGTGCCTATGCAAAAAAGGGGGGGCACAAAACCTTGTTACAACAGCACTCCTTTTTTCTCTTCTTTTTCTTTTTTACTTCTTTTTTCTTCTTTTTTTTCCTTTTTTTTTTCCTTCTTTTTCACTCTTGTGGTTATTTGGTGATTCTTTTGCTGCTGGGTGCTTTTTTTTGGTAGCTGCTATCTTTATTTTCTTTGTCCTCTTCCAGCAGAACTACACAGCGTGAATCAGTACCAGGACCAAACAGCTATATTAACATTGAGTGGAATTAAAAAATGATCTGATGTAAACATCAAACCTAAAGTCAACAACAAAATTGATACCCTATCTACAACAAGCTATACACAGAGGGGAACAGTTTCGCTAGCACTCTGGGGGACAAAGGGGAGATATGGGACACATCCTGGGAAAGGGGGTGGTAGGAGGAGGACAACCCTGGTGGTGGGAAGGGCCTTGATTCATTGTTACTATGTACCATAAATACGACTGTGAAAGATTTGTTATTCACTCTTTGGTCACAATAAAAGTTATTATTAAAAAATAATGGGAACAATCTCTTTTGGAGGGTATGTGTTAAGAAAGGAACACTCATCCACTGCTAGTGGGAATGCTGACTGGTCCAACCAAAATGGAAAACAGTATTGAGGGTTCTCAGTAAACTCAAAATTGATCTACCATATGATCCAGAAATCCCTCTCTTGGGTATCTGCAGGATAGAAAAACATTTATCCAAAAGTATGTTTGCACTATTCATCGCAGTACTCAGTACAATGCAATGCTAGGACTTGGAATCAACCTAGATGTCCAACAAAAGATGAATGGATTATAAAGATGTGGTAAACGTACACAATGGAATTCTACATATTGATAAGAAGTGTTACAATCATTCAATTGGCAGCAATATGGATGGATCTAGAAGATATTATGTTAAATGAAGTGAGCCAGAAGATGAAGGATAAATACAGAATGATATCACTTATATGTGGTATGTAGAATAACTCCACAAAGAAACACAATGGGCTAAATGATAGATACGCTGAACACTGTAAGTGCCAGTATATAGTGAAAAGGAAACAAATTAAGTAGAAGAGATTCACAAAGACTTTACTCACTTTTATTTATTTATTGTGTTTTTGTTTTTTTTTTTTGATTTGGGGCCACATCTAGTGACACTCAGGGGTTACTCCTGGCTATGCACTCAGATCACTCCTGGCTTGTGGGGCCATATGGGATGCTGGGGATCAAACCCAGGTCCGTCCTGGGTTAGTCTCATGCAAGGCAAACACCCTACCACTGTGCCTTCACTCCAGCCCCTTTACTCGCTTTTATACAACAAAGAAACATGCAACAACGAAACAACTGTTTAAATTAAACAGATGTTCAATCAACCTCTCACTACAGAGGCCTATAATAATGTTAGAATGTTTTTTCCACAGACACAGGTGCAGAATGCAACTGGAAGCCAGAGACTCTCACTGAAGTGCTCATTATCAGTGTGTTTTAGTGCCTTGATTTTATTATGTCTAAATTAACTCTTCAAATACTTTGTCCACAAAAGTTCTTGGAGATATAAATGGGTCACCCTAATTTTTGCATTTCAGTGCTCCATCACATTAGACTCCAAATATAGTGCTCATTATGACAATGTTTTGACAAAATACTCCAATGTATCCATTTCCTTTTGATTAGATCTGATTAGATTTGATTATGATGTAATGCTTATTTCCATAGAGACCACTGAAATAGGCAACTGCACACCATAGACTTTTGTCACAGGATCTATTCATTGAGTATGTTTTTGCAAAGTATTATATTTTTTATCTTTTTTCTTTCAATTCAAACTGCATTTCCATTATATCATAATGCCCAAAATGTCAGTTTCCTGAAAGGTAAGGAACCTAACTGCACAAGACACAGTAGATGATACTATATGGGTGCAGAGTCCAATATGGCAGTGAGCACTATAAGAATAGTGCTCACTGCCATATTGCTTAATACTTTAGATGTGAAAATTATGTTTATCCTAAAATGTTCCAGCATAATCTAGCCCCAAAAGCTCTATTTAGCAAAGTATACCCACACCATTGATAAAGTGCCTAGAAATTGGAAAAACCTTTCCCCTCTGAGGTGCCAACCCTATTTTTTAAAGAGGTCCCACCCATCCCATAAGGGTCAAACCTCCAACTACATACAACCTACAAGTAGATCTCCAATGTCTGTCCACAAGTCGGTGTGTGTATGTGGTAGACTCCTCTATGTTTGTCTAATCTGTATTATACATAATCCCTCCCTATATTTATATAGTCCCTGTTATATATATTATCTCTTCTCCCCCCCCCCATTCACCACCTTACAAAACCCATCTATCCTATCAACCCCTCAATCCTGATTAATTATCTCTCTTTATTTAACCCTCTTTACCCTCAGTTCTTAACACCTCAGGAACTTGGACCTTCTCCCTGCCCCGAGAAAGCTGCCATCTGGCTCCCAAAGTGAAAGGATATGCTCTCACCACCCCCCCACTTCTTGCCCAAGCAAGAAGCTACAGCTACTGCTTATGCATACTATGTGGCCCTTTTTCTCCCACCTCCCCTCAATGTGGACTGTACTTACTGTCAAATTAGCCTCCATAGGGACCCCAAGCTCGAGGACACTACCTGATCCCTGACTGCTACAAACCATTCCTCAGTCTCCAAAAAACCACAGTGTGAGATGAAATGTCCCCTGGATTTTATCCTTCCCAGATTATTTCAAAAGATTTAAAGGGGATATTTCTATTTTCTTCATGTATTTCTGGAGATGTACTTCCTTAATAGTTATAACTCTTATTGTTTATCTCCATATTAGGGGTAGCCTCTTCCATTCTTTAAATCTGCTTAGTAGAAAATTCTAGTAGAAAAGTCTTGCTTGGAGACTCTTTCATGAAATCAAAAAAAAACAGGAACACTTTCAAATAGCTTTTATGAAGCCAACATCACCTTGATACCTAAACCAGGCAGAGATGCTACAAAAAAAGAAAATTACAGACCAGTATTGCTGATGAACACAGATGCAAGGCTCCTCAACAAAATCCTGGCAAATAGGATTCAATGCCTCATTAAGAAGATCATTCACTACGATCAAGTAGGTTTCATCCCAGGAATGCAAGGATGGTTTAACATCCGTAAATCTATCAACATCATACACAACGTCAACAACAAGAAAAATAAAACTCACATGATCATATCAATAGATGCAGAGAAAGCATTTGATAAGGTCCAACACCCATTCTTGATCAAAACTCTCAGCAAGATGGGAATGGAAGGAACCGTCTCAATATAGTTAAGGCCATCTACCACAAGCCAGAGGCAAATATTGTCCTCAATGGAGAAAAACTAAAAGCCTTCCCTCTAAATTCTGACACAAGAAAAGGCTGTCCTCTCTCACCACTCCTATTCAACATAGCACTGGAAGTACATGCTATAGTGATTAGGTAAGAAAAAGATATCAAGGGAATCCAGATAGGAAAGGAAAAAGTCAAGCTCTCGCTGTTTGCAGATGACATGAAACTCTACTTAGAAAACCCTAAAGACTCTACCAAAAAGCTTCTAGAAATAATAAACTCATAGAGCAATGTGGCAGGTTACAAAATTAACACACAAAAATCAATGGCCTTTCTATACACCAATAATAATAGGAAAGAAATGGACATTAAGAAAACAACCTCGACACTTCTGCCTCTCTACTCTGCTGTCCTGCATTTTTGGCCTGATTTCATCCTGGGTGCGGCCCATCTGCCAGCCTGCCTTCCTGTGAGCCTTCCGTGGAGGTGACTCGACACGCCCAGAAAGGGAGAAGCCAGAGGAGCACGGTTGCTCCGCTCCCCTTCGCGACGGTGCACAGCATTTAGCCGATGAATACAATCACAACACGTAGAAAAACACGCAGTACTAGTGTGACAATGGGGAAACAACACGGGCCAGTGCCAGACATAGAGAATGAAGATGGCAACTCTGATGACTTGAACATGACCAACCACCTAGTCAGTCTCTCAGATAAGGAGTTTAGAGTTGCAATATGGAACATGTTCAAAGAACTCAAACAAAGTATAGAAGAGAAAACTAAAAAGAATCAGGAGAATATGAAGATAGAAATGAGAAAACTCCAAACAGAAATTTCAGATCAAATAACAGGTCTGAGAAACTCAGTAGATGAATTGAAGAAAAACATGTTTGAGATTTCCCACAGGTTAACAGCAGCTGAGGATAGAATCAGTACACTGGAAGATGAGATACATAACAATTACATACAGCAGAAGAAATTGGAAAAAAGCCTCAAAGCAAATGATCAAACAATGGAAAAATTACTCAAAGAATGGGAACAGATGAAAAGAGAAGTCTATGATAAGCTCAACAGAAACAACTTAAGAATCATTGGAGTCCCAGAGACTCAGGAAGAAAATCTCCAGGAAGAATCAACAGTCAAGAACATCATTAAAGAGAAACTACCAGAGATAATGAATACATGTGATCAAATCCTGCATGCCCGAAGAGTGCCAACTAAAAGAGACCCCAGAAAAAACACCCCAAGACACATCCTAGTCACAATGATGAATCCCATAGATAGAGACAGAATTCTGAAAGTAGCAAGATCGAAAAGAGAAATTACATTCAAGGGAACATCCTTGAGATTTACTGCAGACCTGTCACCAGAAACACTCAAGGCCAGAAGGCAGTGGTGGGACATAGTGACAAAACTCAATGAAATAAATGCTTCGCCTAGAATACTGCACCCAGCAAAACTCACTTTCAGGTTTGAAGGAACAATACATAGTTTCACAGACAAACAACAGCTCAAAAACTTCACAGACTCAAAACCATTCTTAAAAGAAAAACTGAACGGCATACTTTAAGACAAGGCTTACCAACAGACACACCAAACTTTAATATAAAGATGGCACTAACTCCCAGGACAATTCTTTCTCTCAATGTCAATGAACTAAATGCACCAGTTAAGAGACACAGAGTGGCTAAATGGATCAAAAAACTCAATCCAACCTTCTGCTGCCTACAAGAAACGCACCTGAATAGTCAGAACAAACATAGACTCAAAATAAAAGGCTGGAGGAAAATCATCCAAGCAAACAACACCCAAAAAAAAGCAGGAGTGGCCATATTAATATCAGATGATGCAAACTTTATACTTAGGAAAGTTGTAAGGGACAAAGATGGACATTTTGTATTAATCAAGGGATATGTACAGCAGGAAGAAATCACCCTCCTAAACATATATGCACCGAATGAGGGGCCAGCAAAATATTTAATACAACTGTTGACAAATCTGAAAAATAATATCAATAACAACACAATAATTGTGGGAGACCTCAAAACGGCATTGTCAACACTAGACAGGTCAACCAGACTGAAACCCAACAAGAATATACTAGAACTGAGGAGAGAAATGGAAGAAAGAGACCTAGTAGATATATACAGGACACTCCACCCCCAGAAGCCTGGATACACATTTTTCTCTAATGTACATGGGACATTCTCTAGGATAGACTATATGTTAGCACACAAAACATACCTCCATAATATCAAGAGGATAGAAATTTTGCAGGCTGCCTTTGCTGACCACAAAGCCCTGAAATTATATATAAACTACAAAGGGACACAGAAGAAAAATTTTAACACCTGGAAGTTAAATAGCCTCATACTGAATAATCAGTGGGTCCGAGATGAAATCAAAGAGGAAATCAAAACCTTCCTGAAAACAAATGACAATGGAGACACAAATTATCAGAACCTATGGGACACAGCAAAAGCAGTACTGAGAGGAAAATTTATAGCTTTGCAAGCACACATCAGGAAAGAAGAAGGGGCATATCTGAATAGCTTAATGACGCAGCTCATAGAATTAGAAAGTGCTCAACAAAAGGATCCAAAAATAGGGAGGCAGAAGGAAATAACAAAGCTGAGAGCAGAAATCAATGAAGTGGAAACCAGAAAAACCATCCAAAAGATCAACGAAAGCAGAAGTTGGTTCTTTGAAAAAATAAACAAGATTGATAGACCACTGGCAAAACTAACAAAGAAAGAAAGAGAGAGAAACTTGATAACTCGTATTAGGAATGAAAAAGGAGAGATCACTACTGATATGGTAGAGATTCAAAGGGTAATCAGAAACTACTTTGAGAAACTCTATGCCACTAAAAATGAAAACCTGGAAGAAATGGATAAATTTTTGGAATCTTATAATCTTCCACGATTGAATGAAGAGGATGTAGCATATCTAAACACACCCATTACTATTGAGGAAATTAAGAAAGTAATCAAATGTCTGCCCAAAAACAAAAGCCCAGGCCCAGATGGATTTACTAATGAATTCTTTCAAACAATTCAAGAGGAACTACTACCAATCCTGGCAAGACTCTTTCATGAAATTGAAAAAACAGGAAAACTTCCAAATAGCTTTTATGAAGCCAACATTACCTTGATACCTAAACCAGACAGAGATGCTACGAAAAAAGAAAATTACAGGCCAATATCGCTGATGAATGCAGATGCAAAGATCTTCAACAAAATCCTGGCAAATAGGATTCAATGCCTCATTAAGAAGATCATCCACTACGATCAAGTAGGTTTCATTCCAGGAATGCAAGGCTGGTTTAACATCCGTAAATCTATCAACATAATACACAACATCAACAGCAAGAAAAATAAAAATCACATGATCATATCAATCGACGCAGAGAAAGCATTTGACAAGGTCCAACACCCACTCTTGATCAAAACTCTCAGCAAGATGGGAATGGAAGGAACCTTTCTCAATATAGTTAAGGCCATCTACCACAAGCCAGAGGCAAATATTGTCCTCAATGGAGAAAAACTGAAAGCCTTTCCTTTAAATTCTGGCACAAGACAAGGCTGTCCTCTCTCACCACTCCTATTCAACATAGCACTGGAAGTACTCGCTATAGCGATTAGGCAAGAAAAGGATATCAAGGGAATCCAGATAGGAAAGGAAGAAGTCAAGCTCTCACTGTTTGCAGATGACATGATACTCTACTTAGAAAACCCCAAAGACTCTACCAAAAAGCTTCTAGAAACAATAGACTCATATAGCAAGGTGGCAGGCTACAAAATTAACACACAAAAATCAATGGCCTTTCTATACACCAATACTAATAAGGAAGAAATGGACATTAAGAAAACAACTCCATTCACTATAGTGTCACACAAACTCAAGTATCTTGGAATCAACTTGACTAAAAATGTGAAGGACCTATACAAGGAAAACTATAAAACTCTGCTCCAAGAAATAAGAGAGGACACACGGAAATGGAAGCACATACCCTGCTCATGGATTGGCAGGATTAACATCATTAAAATGGCAATACTCCCCAAAGCACTGTACAGATTTAATGCGATCCCCCTAAAGATACCCATGACATTCTTCAAAGAAGTGGATCAGGCACTTTTGAAATTTATTTGGAACAATAAACACCCTCGAATAGCTAAAGCAATCATTGGGAAAAAGAATATGGGAGGAATTACTTTCCCCAACTTTAAACTTTACTACAAAGCAATAGTTATCAAAACAGCATGGTATTGGAATAAGAACAGGCCCTCAGATCAGTGGAATAAGCTTGAATACTCAGAGAATGTTCCCCAGACATACAATCACCTAATTTTTGATAAAGGAGCAAAAAATCCTAAATGGAACAAAGAAAGCCTCTTCAACAAGTGGTGTTGGCACAACTGGGTAGCCACTTGCAAAAAATTGAACTTAGACCCCCAGCTAACATCATGTACTAAGGTAAAATCCAAATGGATTAAAGACCTCGATATCAGCCCCAAAACCATAAGATATATAGAACAATACGTAGGTAAAACACTCCAGGACATTGAGGCTAAAGGCATCTTCAAGGAAGAAACTGCACTCTCCAAGCAAGTGAAAGCAGAAATTAACAGATGGGAATATATTAAGCTGAGAAGCTTCTGCACCTCAAAGGAAATAGTGCCCAAGATACAAGAGCCACCCACTGAGTGGGAGAAACTATTCACCCAATACCCATCAGATAAGGGGCTAATCTCCAAAATATACAAGGCACTGACAGAACTTTACAAGAAAAAAACATCTAATCCCATCAAAAAATGGGGAGAAGAAATGAACAGACACTTTGACAAAGAAGAAATACAGATGGCCAAAAGACACATGAAAAAGTGCTCCACATCACTAATCATCAGGGAGATGCAAATCAAAACAACGATGAGATACCACCTCACACCACAGAGAATGGCACACATCACAAAGAATGAGAATAAACAGTGTTGGGGGGATGTGGGGAGAAAGGAACTCTTATCCACTGCTGCTGGGAATGCCATCTAGTTCAACCTTTATGGAAAGCGATATGGAGATTCCTCCAAAAACTGGAAATCGAGCTCCCATATGATCCAGCTATACCACTCCTAGGAATATACCCTAGGAACACAAAAATACAATACAAAAACCCCTTCATTACACCTATATTCATTGCAGCACTATTTACCATAGCAAGACTCTGGAAACAACCAAGTTGCCCTTCAACAGACGAATGGCTAAAGAAACTGTGGTACATATACACAATGGAATATTATGCAGCTGTCAGGAGAGATGAAGTCATGAAATTTTCCTATACATGGATGTACACGGAATCTATTATGCTGAGTGAAATAAGTCAGAGAGAGAGAGAGAAAAACGCAGAATGGTCTCACACATTTATGGGTTTTAAGAAAAATGAAAGACATTCTTGCAATAATAACTTTCAGACACAAAAGAGAAAAGAGCTGGAAGTTCCAGCTCACCTCAGGAAGCTCATCACAAAGAGTGATGAGTTTAGTTGGATAAATAACTACATTTTGAACTGTCCTAATAATGAGAATGTATGAGGGAAATTGAGAACCTGTTTAGAGTACAGGCGGGGGTCGGGTGGGGAGGAGGGAGACTTGGGACATTGGTGATGGGAATGTTGCACTGGTGATGGGTGGTGTTAAAAAAAAAAAGAAAGAAAACAACCTCATTCACAATACTGCCACACAAACTCAAATATCTTGGAATCAACTTGACTAAAAATGTGAAGAACCTATACAAAGAAAACTATAAAACTCTGCTCCAAGAAATAAGAGAGGACACGCAGAAATGGATGCACATACCCTGCTCATGGATTGGCAGGATTAACATCATCAAAATGGCAATACTCCCCAAAGCATTGTACAGATTTAATGCGATCCCTCTAAAGATACCCATGACATTCTTCAAAGAAGTGGATCAGGCACTTTTGAAATTCATTTGGAGCAATAAACACCCTCGAATAGCTAAAGCAATCATTGGGGAAAATAACATGGAAGGAATTACTTTCCCCAACTTTAAACTTTACTACAAAGCAGTAGTTATCAAAACAGCATGGTATTGGAATAAAGACAGGCCCTCAGATCAGTGGAATAGGCTTGAATACTCAAAGAATATTCCCCAGACATACAATCACCTAATTTTTGATAAAGGAGCAAGAAATCCTAAATAGAGCAAAGAAAGCCTCTTCATCAAGTGGTGTTGGCACAACTGGCTAGCCACTTGCAAAAAATTGAACTTAGACCCCCAGTTAACATCATGTACAAAGGTAAAATCCAAATGGATTAAAGACCTCAATATCCGACCTGAAACTATAAGATATATAGAACAACACGTAGGCAAAACACTCCAGGACATTGAGACTACAGGCATCTTCAAGGAGGAAACTGCACTCTCCAAGCAAGTGAAAGAAGAGATTAACAGATGGGAATATATTAATCTGAGAAGCTTCTGCACCTCAAAGGAAATAGCGCCCAGGATATAAGAGCACCCCATTGAGTGGGAGAAACTATTCACCCAATACCCATCAGATAAGGGGCTAATCTCCAAAATATACAAGGCACTGACAGAACTTTACAAGAAAAAATATCTAATCCCATCAAAAAGTGGGGAGAAAAAATGGACAGACACTTTGACAAAGAAGAAATACAAATGGCCAAAAGACACATGAAAAAATGCTCCACATCACTAATCATCAGGGAGATGCAAATCAAAACAATGATGAAATACCACCTCACACCCCGGAGATTGGCACACATCACAAAGAATGAGAACAAGCAGTGTTGGTGGGGATGTGGAGAGAAAGGAACTCTTATCCACTGCTGGTGGGAATGCCATCTAGTTCAACCTTTATGGAAAGCAATATGGAGATTCTTCCAAAAACTGGAAATCCAGCTCTCATATAATCCAGCTATACCACTCCTAGGAATATACCCTAGGAACACAAAAATACAATACAAAAATCCCTTCCTTACACCTATACTCATTGCTGCACTATTTACCATAGCAAGACTCTGAAGATACCCTTCAACAGATGAATGGCTAAAGAAACTGTGGTACTTATACACAATGAAATATTATGCAGCTGTCATGAGAGATGAAGTCATGAAATTTTCCTATACATGGATGTACATGGAATCTATTATGCTGAGTGAAATAAGTCAGAGAGAAAGATGCAGAATGGTCTCACTCATTTATGGGTTTTAAGAAAAATGAAAGACATTCTTGCAATAATAATTTTCAGACACAAAAGAGAGGAGGGCTGGAAGTTACAGCCCACCTCATGAAGCGCCCCACAAACAGGGATGAGTTTAGTTAGAGAAATAACTACATTGTGAACTGTCCTAACAATGAGAATGTATGAGGGAAATAGAAAGCCTGTCTAGAGTACAGGTGGGGGTAGGGTGTGGAGGAGGGAGATTTGGGACATTGGAGATGGGAATGTTGCACTGGTGATGGGTGGTGTTCTTTACATTGCTGAAACTAAACACAATCATATATGTAACCAAGTTGTTTAAATAAAATATATATTAAAAAAAGAAAAGTCTTGCTTGGGATACAAGCTTAGGTCAAAACCAAGGTATAGAGACTTTATAGCTTATTATTTTTAACCCCAAATGCACCAGTAATATAATATGGTATTGTTCTTTTTGCATAAGCACACTAAAATGGGGAAATCTTATGTATAGAAAGAAGTTCTTACCTAATAGGAATAAGAAACCATACATTTTATAGTGCAGGTGTGCCTTCCATCCTGATCATTACCGTATTTTCTGGCGTATAAGATGATTGGGCGTATAAGACGACCCCCTAATTTTGCAGTTAAAGCATAGGTTTAGGCCTATATTCGCTGTATCAGACAGAACATTCCTGTGCTGCAACTGTATGTACCATAGTGAGCCAATCACAACAAGCAAAGGTTCAAAGGTTATACTGTCATAGACTTCCTCTCTGACTCTGGCCAATCTGAGCAGGCTTTTTACAGTGTAGATTCGGGTCCAGAACATTGTCTAATTTGCATGCATAAAAAGCCTGCTTGGATTGGCTGAGTTAGAGAAGCGGTCCGAGCAGCCTTGCAGTGATTGGTGCAGGATCAAGTTGGAAAATTCGTTTTGTGGCAATATTCAGACAATTTTTGTTTAGCGGCATATTGAAACATTTTTCGGGATATACTTGGCGTATAATACGACTCCCGATTTTCGGTTGACTTTTTTTTTGTTTCAAAAGTCATCTTATATGCCGGAAAATACGGTAGTCATGGGGCTTTAATTTAGGCCTCAATTGATTGCATATTGACCGTCCACTCCAAACCCTAGATCCCAACATTAGAACTGGCACAGTTTTCTGCACCAGCACCAGGAATCAAATTCCTCTCAGGGGAAGCCCTAAAACTGCCCTGATACTAACATGCACCAGGGTATGTTCATATGGCACCCTGACAACGAGGAAACAATAACAACTCAATCTAAGGGCAGGTTGCCCTACCTCACCACCTAATGATGAGACGAAATCAGAAGACACTCCATCCTAAGATCTGTGCAAAACCAGCATCTCTAGTTACAGAAGACTGACTATGACAATCGCAACTGAGCAGAACTTTTCCTGGGACCATAAATAAAGACTTTACCCTAGGCTTCGTCCTAGGATCTGTGTAAAACACTGAACATTTCTACCTGCTTGTTCTGCCATTTACAAGTTATTTTATCCAGGGAGCCTTGTTTTGTCTCTATGATGCTCCATATTCTTCTATATAATTGGGGAGAATAATCCAGGTTCAGGGTATGTAAGAGATAATCAGGACATAGTACATTATCTCTCTCCCTGAGTTAACTTCAACTCCAGAATAGCTTGTGCACATCTCTTGAGACCCCAAAGGCTTTCTGACACCCATTTGCTTCTCTATGGCTCCAAATCTCCAATTCAGTCTCCAAGAACACTTAGTTTATCCCTACTTATAGGTCTTAGCTTGAGTTATAGATCTTCTACCAATAATTCCTTGGCTTTTATCTGCCCAAATTCTACAATGTTTTAAGACTCTTGGTCAAGTCTTTCTAGCTGTGTTAGGGAAACTTTTCACTATGCATGCCAGCAGACACCTCTTTCTTACCTTCCCTCCATGGCATTTACTCTCCACTCCACCTCTTGGAGAATAGAACATCAGTAGAATAAAAATATGGGGTGCTCAGTCATTGGTATTTCATGTTCAGAATTTTTTTTAATGAAGGGTCTCTTTTTATTCGCTATAGACTTATTTTACCAGGCTAGAATTTTTTTAAAGACTTCCTTTGAACCTCATTATAATATCACAAAACAATGACATTAACACCAAAAGAAAGGCATGAGAAAAAAATATCACACAAAAACTATCCTTTAAATAAAATATACTTGGCATCATGAAAAGATCACAACACCAACCACATTTGCCCTTTTTGCTTTGTATAGATGAAAATGTGTCACAGATGGGTCAGATCCAGAGTTGGAATGTCCCTGGTCCAATCTGGTCCCTGCTCCAGGCATGAATGTACCCAGTAATTGTCCTAGCCATGACCTCCACTGTTTCCACTCTGAACCTGGAATAAGAATAGGCCTTGTGCCAAGCACATCTTGCACTAGCTTTCTAAGTTCCTTTTATAACATGACTGCTACCACTTTTCAGATGAGGCTTCAGAAAATTAAGGAACCAGTCCAGAGCTGGAAAATTTGGTTGAGTTGGGTTTACAGCACAGGACAGCATGAATCCAAAACCTGTATCTGTATATTTTTTGCCTCTTCCAGTAGGAAAAATGTTTCAAAGGTAGGTGTACAGGGGAATGGTTCTCTGAATTTGTGTATGTCTCTCTGTATCTCTCCCTTTACACATACAGAGAGAAGGAGAGAGAGGGAGAGAGAGAAAGCGAGAGAGAGAAAGCGAGAGAGAGAGAGAGAGAGAGAGAGAGAGAGAGAGAGAGAGACTCTACTAGTTCGCAAACATTGGTTTCTGACACATGAGTGCTGCAAATCACTGTCCCAGGTGCTGAAATACAGTGACATGTGCAAACCCTGTGCCTGTCCTCTCATGAAGGGCATACTATGAAGTGTCAAATACATAATGCCTTTTTAACATCTCTCCTCACTCAACAAGGGCCTCCAAAGTTCAAGGTGACAGCCAGGTGTGTACAGAGGTTAAGAATTCCCTGCGGGAGCGGGGGGGGCGGGGGCAGAAAAATAGCACAGCAGTAGAGCATTTGCCTTGCATGCAGATGAATGATGGTTCCAATCCTGACATTCCCTATGGTCCCCGGAACCCGCCAGGAACGATTTCTGAGCACAGAGCCAGGAGTGACCCTCGAGCAACACTGGGTGTGATCCAAAAACCTAAAAAACGAAAAGTGCCCTGGACTTCTTGGGGCCTAGTAATTACCTGATTCCCTTAAACCCCACCTCTTTGTGCAATGAAAATTGATTATCCAAAGATTTGTTCTAGACTAACAAGCTCCTAGACCCCTATCCATTGCTTGATTTATTAGAGTAAGGAACTGAACTGAAAAAGGGAGAGATGCAGTATTGATTCTGCACCTTAAAATATGCCTCCCTCAACTTCCTGCATGTTCCAGGCTCCAGCCTCCCATTTGCAACAGAGCAGATCACAGTAAATGGCTCTCCTCACTGGTTCCTTTCATCTGCTCAGCCTTACTTTGATCCTATTATTTTTCAGACCTGCTATCCCTGATTTCAGCTTTTCCATGTCTTTCACCTGCCTCTACCTCCAAAGCCAGGGTGATCTGTCCAGAAAATTCTCTAATACTTGGTATTAGAAAGCCAGGGTTCTGAGTTGCTGAGACAACCTATTGTGTCTTTACCCCTGAGCAACTTCCAGCACCATCATTCTGACATACAAGCTTTCCTAAGACAATGTCCCCCTCAACTCATTTCTGTCACAACTCAAGCCTCCCAGCAGAATTCTCACACACCAGAGCAAATATACCAGATGTACCATGTCACTTTTGACAGGAAATTTTACAGGACAAATCAGAGTATAGAGGTAAGATATCTGAAGATTACAGTCTGGTGTTTGGCTGGCATCTAGGGCATTGTAAGATGAGATGCCAGTTCTTGTTTCTGTAGAGTTCTTGCTTATGTTTATGCTCTCTAGGATGCAAGGAAACTTAGAATCCCTGTACTTTGCCCCTAAAAATAAATCATTAGAGACAAGCAGCCAGGGCCCCCACACATTTCCAAATTCCCCAAAGAGAGAGTAAACATGGTACCTGTTGACAAATACAGTACCTGTTCAACTTCAAGTGAAGGAAAGGTGATCAAAGCCATTCCATGAGGCATGAAAAAAAGGTCATTCTGTGTGGCATGTCCTGACTAGGGTAAGTGAGAGACTGGGGGTTATAACAAGGAGCAGTCTAGAGTCAAAATCAGGTCTTCCAACACCCACACCCACACTGACACCAGCCATAGCATGGATCAAGGGATACTTTAGCTACTCAAGAAGGCAGTTTCAGTCAATTCCCCACCCCAAACCCCTGCAGGTAAGTTTCTCGTCATTCAATTTAACACATGGCTGGAGTAGAAGGGGAAGAGGGCATGTAACAGAAGGAAGTTCTGCATTTTATTTCTAAATAAGGGAACTCAAAACACTTGAGGACAGGCAACCTATTGAAGACAATGATTCACTTCTCCCCCACATACACACATATATACATATATACTCCCTATTTGGAGTATAGCACAGACAGTGAAAAACATGGGTTTTTCATATACCTGCAGCTCAGGTAGCCAACCCCAGCCTCTCTTTATGCTCATTTCTCATCCTTGCTACCTCTGGCTGTGGGCTGTCATATTAGGAAAAGGCCTCCAACTCCACTGGGAAGAACTAGCTGACTTTCTAGCCATTTAGCTCAAGAGGAGGAAGACAAGCTATTTTATTCCAGGATAAAAGGCATCCAGGTAATAAGTGAATACAGCCTTAGGAGCCAGGGTCCTGGAGAGGGGCTACATCTGCCTGCCTCATCTTTGTAGCATGATTCTCAGTCCCTTCACTGACAGACCTAAAAGTGACTTTAGATCCCCTCAATTCTAAATTATCCCACATAGAATATTTTATAGTAGGATTCCACGTTCATGCCTGAAGACAGAAATCTCCCCATTAATTAAACAACTGCCCTCATGAAATCCTCCCCCCCCCCCAGTTCTGAGCCAGACTTGAGGGTGAGAGGCAACTTGTTTGCACTGATTTTGTCTTTGTGCATCCCCCAAGGGTTTTCACTTCTTAGGGACCTTGTGATAATGGGTAGTTACATATAAGAAGTGTCTTATGTCAAGAGAGGGCCTTACTTGTCAGGCTGAATGACCTGGGCACTTCCCCTGGGTTCCAGACAGGTAAGAATCATCTATCTAAGACAAATCCCTGAGGTTAGGCCCATTGCATGCAAACTGCTGTAGTAGTTGTGAGAGGTAGCCTGACCTCTCCTCATTATGCAGCCAGAGGGGTGAAGACAGGACAGCACCACTTCTTGATCAAGGGACTTCTCTGTGTCTTCAGAACCACCATTGGAGAGAGAATACCACAGATACTAAAGTTCCTCCAAAGTCACTATACTGAAGAGTAAGTAACTTTAAAGTACTCAGGAGAGAAGGCTCAGTGACCCAAATGCCTCCATGAAAACATAGGCTAAGGTTTCAATCTCCAAAGCCACTACATTTGCCAAGCTCAGCCATTTGCAATCACCCAAGGAGCCACTCCTGTATGTAGCAACCAGGTATGAGTCACCACTACTAAAGGAAATGACCGCCCCCATTGAGCACCATACCCAAATGTGTGATCACCATAACCTAGTGTACATTCACAACAATAGCAGCAAACAAAAGGGAATAAATAGTAAAATGCTAGGATGTGCTGTGTGTGTGTCTAACAAAAGAAGTTCCCTACAGTGCTTAATCCCATCCACTCCCCCAGAACATTGCACAGGGATAGGCTGAGTGAGGTGAGAATACAGAGGGCTAGTAAGGACTAGCAAGGCCAGCAAAGCCAGAGTTGCTCACAAATCTGAGCAAGATTTTGGGAGAAGACCCAAGTTGGTATCTAACTAGAAGCAATCACTAAGTAGAAAGGAGATTCTCCTTCACTAATCTACTATTCTCTTGCTCCAGCTCTTAAATAAACTACTATGGACTACTTGAATATATATACACATATATACTTAAACGTGAATAACAATACAAGGGACACCAGGCATTATTATTATTATTATTATTATTATTATTATTAAGCATTACTCATGCAGTCTATCACCTTAGACTTCCTCAGGACCACATCATCTCTGTCCCTTCTCCCTATCATCATCCATGAGTTTAGATGTTCTCATTCCCGGGAACAATTTTTAAATTGTTACTATAAATTTATTTACTCCTGAACAATATATAGAAACCATTTGCCTGTTTTCAAACTTTAAATAAATGGTTTCATAAAGTAAGTCTATTTTTCTGTTGTTTGCCGCTTTTCATTCAACATTATGTTTGCTCCATTCATCCATACTGACATGCGTAGCTCTGGTTCATTACATGTCTCTGCCAAAACTCTTATTTGAGAACATGACAATTTATTGGTTCATTCTTTTAATAGTAACCCCCCAGTATTTTTTTCCTACACAGTGTAGCTGTGAGTATTCTCCAGCCTGACTCTGGGCACAAATAAGAGGTGCCATCTGCTCTATTTATCATTCCTGCATACAGTCTCCAGGGCATTCCTTCTCCCAGCCCTGCACCCAAGCCACAGGACTAGGCATAGTATTTAAAACTAGATTCCTATTGTCTGACCCTTCTCTTGTTGCCTTTAACTGATTTGCACCTTGTCACTTCATGCTAGCTTGGGGGATTCTCCAGTGCTCTTATCTCTGACCTCCATAGTAACTCAACCCAAGCCCTATACAATTCTACAGGACTCACTTCAGGGTTACTTGCTTAATATAAGCTTCAAAAGGTAGGGACTCAGTTTGATTCATCCCATGCTAAAACCTACCCTGCACCTGAAATATGAAATAATGCCCTTTAATCCTTTTTAACACCATGATTGCTTGAACTCATGCTTTATGGAGAACAAGTACCAGATAGCCACAATGACTTATGCACTTACATTCTTGTGAAACCTTTGTGATCATTGGGCCTTCTGCAGAGTGAGAGCTGCTACTCAACACGTATTTGTGTGTTCAGAGGAGCAAAGACAACCTTTCTCTCCCATACTGGGTCATTGTCAATTGAAGGCATCCCTGGGGGCATGGAGCTATAGCTGGTGAGGTCACTCTGGTGAGGTCACTTTTTTTTATGTAAAACACATGTTATCTTTGACTCATCCTGATGGCTGTGCAGTGCCTGGGAGCAGACAATGAAAGTAGGAGGACTCTTAAAAAGGGTCTTGGAAAATAAAGCACCAAGAAATAAATAGATTTATTGGGAGATGGGTGGGACTAAAGATACAGTCAAGAGAGATTGAGGACACTGATACAAGAGCAGATGGAAGACTATGGAGAGAAAGCACTTGCGATTCAACCTGCCTTGACTACTTCCCAATTATGACTCTGAACATGGCTTTTAGATTCATCTGAGAATAGTATTAGCTAAGTCTCCATGTATCCAATATGTCCAGTCAATTGTTATGCATCACTGGGAACTACCTAATAGTATCAAAGCCAGTACACCACCACATTCACAGTCAACCAAGCTGTAGCCCCTGAAGACTTATCACTGTCCACACATCATCACAGCCTTGCACTCCTTGAATGACCACACATGCACACACACAACATCCCTTCGAGACTGAGGAAAAGAATCAGTAGATAAAACAAGGTGCACAGCCAGTATTTGGAGATGGTACAAGTCAATCACAGGCTGGTCAGTTTGGCCTCAGCTACCAGAGTTGCTCAGAGTCACAAAGCAATTGTTAATGCTAAGGGACTTTAGCTCAACCTTGCAATGAGCCTGCAAAGTTCTTAAGTCCAAGCCCATAGTACCAAATTCCTGAATATAATTTCCATTCTATCACAGGGTACATGAACTCATGTGTCACCGAGTTTCTGAATTAATATTTAATAAATATTAAATTCCTGCTGGGTTCAAATTGCTGTTCTCACCCAAATGCCTCAGAGAATGGGAAATCACAGAGTTCTTGATCAGGAATTGCTCCCACAAAACAAAGGTTCACAGTTCAATGTCATGATGGTTCAGAGAGGCTTAGCATAAATGTGTAATGAGAACAATAAAGAACTTTCCTCCAGGAAAGCTTGTCTGATTTTTCACAGCCTCAGATGTGGCCCATGCTCTATGGTCTTTAATAAGTCATAGCTCCTTCCTACCTCTATAGTTTGAGTTTCCTTGATGTAAACTAAGATCATAGCATGGGATGCCTACTTGCTTCTTCCTGTCCTTATGCTCTCTGGCTCCTGCTCCAGATCTCTTTCCTATTAGTGATCAGAGCCTGGATGCCAGGATACAGATACATAAGGACTGAGAATTCAAATGTAAACAGAGCTCAGAAGCATTCCATGGCAATTCAACCAGCTTGGGCTGAAGGATTCCACACTGTCAATCTCCACCTCTCCACTTTCCTCTTTTTTTTTTTTTAATAGACATCTGGGGTTTGAATCTGGCAGTGCCATCAAAGACAGACTGGTGGCTGCATTATAAAAGGGTTGTATTCCCTCTTGTTGACAAATAAATCCTTTCTTTCCTAAATTGCCAAGCTGCGGGTTTAGTTGTAAGTGGTTTGCACTCTGCTGAAAGCCGGGACTGGCAATGCTGCATCCTTCATCTCTGCAATATTAATTAGGTTTCCAGGATGCTTGACTTTAATCACGAAAAAATGAGATTGGTGGAAACCAGTCAAAGAAGAAATTGGTAGAAAAGGAGCATAGAAGATGGAGTTAGAAATGAAGTTCTAATGATGTAGGAATATAGAAGAAGTAGGGAAGCATCCAGAGTGGAAAGTCCTAAGCCTCAAGGCACAGGTTGGCAGGTAAGGAAAAGAGCTGATAATACATAAACATTTATTCTTGGATGAGAATGATACTATATTCTTGCCCTATACTGTTTTAAGTTACCCTGAAACCAATTTATAGTTACTAGCCTCTTGTGTAGATGAGCATATTAAAGCTGATAAAAACAGGTGCTGTCTCAAAGTCAAAGATCTGATGTGAGGAAGCCAGAAATGTGACTCATTGGTAGAGTCTTACTGACATGAAATAAGTTCCAGCATTGTCCCACATACTAATTGCAGTATCCGGTGTAACTATGATCCCCTAATCTACAACATATGTGTAATACCCAGTCACTGACACAACAACAATAAGAACGGGAAGGAAAATATCCTTAATACATGGGGGATCAAGAGTTTGAACTCTAGATTTTTGACTGCTCATCTACTTTTCAACCAGATCTACTTTCATAAATATTTACATGGCAGTTTTTGTATTAAAGCTTGGTACTAGTAATATGCAACCCTAAACACACACATACACACACAGTATTTGACTCAATTCTCAAAAAAAATGGTGCTTTCATGCTTGTGCTTTACCAATATTCCTGAATAGGGTCCAGGACTGTTGTAGCTGCCCGGATGAAAGAGATCAATGTGACTTCAAGCCCTGGTTAGTGTGGTGGTTGTCAAGATGGAGAGAGATGACAACAAATCTCATAGAAATGCACTAAATGCATTTTCTCTTGGCAACTCACACAGGATAAGCTGATGCTGCTGACATGAGAATGATATTATCTACCTAAGGGCCCAGAACAACTGTGGAGAGGACAGTGCAGAGAAAATATAATCAATAGCTGTTGTGCCTTTATTACCAAACAATCCATAAGTACATATTGGGTCCTTAGTATATATCCAACCATCTTTGTGATGCCTTGAAGGCATGTTTTACCTTTTTACCCTCAAAAATATTTGAAGATAAAATCTCCCCATCTTCATGCCCTGCATATATGAGGATCCAACTTCAATACCCAGCCCGTGGAGCAATGCTACAGATTACTCTAGTGGTTCCCAGCACAGCTAGGTCCTAGTATTGAACCATCAGGTCTGGCTGACCTAGTCTTTTTTCTTTTTATTTTTTTTTATTTTTATTTTTGGGTCATATCCAGCAGCGCTAAGGGGTTACTCCTAGCTCTGCACCCAAAAATAGCTCCTGGTAGGTTCTGAGGACCATATGGGATGCTGGGATTTGAACCACCATCCTTCTGCATGCAAGGCAAGCACCCTACCTCCCTGCTATCTCTCTGGACCCAAGACTGACCTAGTCTTACAGGTAGTGATCCCAGGCTCCCTTATCACTCCCAATTTTTATTTAAAAGAATGCTTCCTTTTCTGGTTTTGGAAAATGTGTAGATGGCCATGTAGAGTCCAAAATCATGCTTCTTACACATCAGCCAGGGATACAGGAGCATGAAGTGGCAATGAGGGATTCTCCCCTAGGCACTTAGAAGAGGGCTTGACTGCCAACACCTTGACTTCAGATTTTTAAGTCAATTCCTTGACTTCAGACAATACCCGCCTCCAAATTATGAGAATAAATTGCTATTGCTGTAAGTTAACCAATCTGTAGAAAGTGAAACAGTATATCTTGTATTCTCTTCCCCACAAAACTAAATGAGACGAGCTCTCCTAGTTCTATTTTAGAGGTCTAGAATATGAGACACCAGAATTTGTATGTGCACATCATCAATGCCAGAGATGGATCTGGAAGTGAACTTGAAAGGAAAAGTAGGAAATACAGATTGCCAACAATGATCATGTAGAGAGCTTGCTTTCCTCCATGACGACATGCATTGCCTAAGTGCCCAAGGGAAAGGAGTGTTTCCCTGACTGTCAGGCATAAAGAAAAAGAAAAATGGTGGTTGAATTAGATGTCATTGCCCTTGAGAAATTCACAGTCTAGCGAGGGAGAAAGCAATGTGACTGAACACAATGAGGTGAGCAGTGAATCTACTGTAAGGATAGAGCGCATGGACACACAGCCTCCAATCACTTCCTGTCCCCTCCCCCTAGAGACACTTTAGATTTAGCAATAGCTTGCAAAAAAAAAAAGTGTGTGTATGTGACAACATGAAAATGAATACATCATGACTCAGGTATCAATAAGACTACACTTGCAATTAAAATAGTAATCGTAACAGTAAAATGTGGTAAAGTGTGCAACTTGGGATCAGGAAAACACAATCTCCATGCAAGGCAGGATTTTCTAACAATCATGGCACAAGGGTCCAACTGGGAGAATGAGGAAAAGGGTGACAAGAAAAGTACTTTGGGAACCCAATAGTTCACAAACTAGTCATGTTGCTTCCCCTAAGTTCCTAACTAGAGTTTCAGCTCCTCAAAAGAGGGATGGATTGAGATGGCTTTGAACACCCAGGTACTTGATGTGTAAATACATTTACTTAGTTCCCTATACATACACTTTTTATGATTCCAGGAATTTGATCTCTGTGACTGTATTAATTCCTTCACGAGTGAAACACTGACCCTAAGCTGTTTTCTGAAAATAACAGATGTTGAGTAAAATATGCTCACCATAGGCTCTCAGGAGACCAGAAAAAAAAAATGGTGCATGAGCAATTACCACCTCTTCTAGATGATCTGTGCTTGGAGAGACAGACTTGGTGGGTACAGGCAAACCTTGGAAGAGGAAGTACCATAGAACTGAGATTCAGAAGGTGAGCAGAAGAGAGGCATGATGTTTCAGAAAGAGCAACAACTATATCTGTGAATGAGCTTGTCACTCCCAATGGATCTATGGGACCTGGAAGGCAGATAAAGAAGGAAGCACAGCAGTGTGGCTGGCAAAACACACAGGGGTCAATCGCAGTGCTGGGCTCTGAGAAACCTGGGTTGTATTAGGAAGACAAAGGGAGAGTGAATCACTGACTCAAATTCTGTGATAAATGTAATTCACTTTGCTAGAAAACAATCTCATCCACTGATCCAGGAACTCAATACCTGAAAGGCAGATTCCAAGCAATTGTAGGAAGAGGAAGCAGTCACGTGTAACACTACCTTAATTTAACATTCTTCCCATTTTTTCTCAATCAGTGATGAATAGGTACTACATCTCCCCCCAATCCATTCTCGAGAGGCATTATAATAACATGTCAGGGAGGTGCGCATAAGCAGCATTATGGAGCTTGGTTTATAATGTGGTTTGTAACAGATGCTAACGTCCCGATTATGCATTCCAGCATCATTTATACTCGACTCCATGGTACGGTAAGACTCGTCCCATCATAATTCTCCAAAGCAGTTGCTATTAATCACTCATTCATTATTAAAACACATTGTATTCATTCCACATGGCCACAAAAGTAGGACAGGCTATTTATCTCCAGATGCTTCCAGAACAGTCATCTCCAGCTATTCAGTCCAGCACCTACTCATCCTCCAGGACAATGAAGAAATTTAAATAAACATCAGTGGGGCTGGAGAGAGAGAAGTACAGCACTTGCCTTGTATGTGACAAACCTGGGTTTGATCCTTAGCACCATATAGATCCCCTGCACCTCCAGAAGTGATCTCTAAGTTCAGAGCAAAGAGTAAACCCTGAACACTACTAGATGTGTCCCAAAATGCAAAAAGAAACTCCTGGTACTCAGAGGAGGCCCTCAATGGAAAGGGAAACATACTGTAAGAAGGCTAAAGACTTAAGGTATCTGGAAACTAACATCAGCTATTTCCCTGGGTGTCTCCTCTATCCTGTTTTTTTTTCCAAGTTGAAAGTCCCTCCTTGAAAGAGAACTCTCTCCTGGGAATTGTTCAACTAAAACCAGATCTGCCTTACTTTCAGGATTCTGCTCCTAAAATCATAAGGAACTATCCAATCTCACAGTCAAATATGGCACAAGGGTCAAATTCTTTGTCTTCAAAAACAGCGGGAGATTTTGACAAGATCTCTAACTTATTTGTCCCTTGGTCTCATCAGTTGTGTAAATGAGATCAGTCAGTCATAACAGAACTCACTTCATATAATTGCTGGTTGGATTTAATGTGTTCACTTTGAAAAAGATATAATCACATAAAATATAATCACATCTGCCCTTGTGATTACTTATTAGAACAATTCTAACATCTCCTGGAAGTCCCCCAGAACTTTCTGTCAGTGGGAAAGGAAGATGCCATTTATCCTCTCTTTCCAAAAATAGCTATTGAACATCTGAAAGATGCCAGGCATTGTTTTAAGTGTCAAGGACACAACTGACATGTAAAACCCAATACCTTCAAGTTGCTCAGAAACTTGCAATGCAGGGTACTAAAACATGGCTTAAGTCTGAAAACTAATCACATTCTCCATCCACAAGACTCTGTGTTTCATTCTATTTTAACAGCACATTTTCCATTTCACATTTCACTGAGAGATCTACTGGAAAGTGAGCAAAGTGAGCACCATTAGTTTGTTTTTCACAGAATCAAAAAAAACCATGCTCCTCTCTCAATATTAGGTTGGCACTTAGGGTCTTTGGTGGTTCTGCATTTTTCATTACATAGTTCAGCCTAAAACTTCAGAAAGGTGAGATAGAGAGATAGTACACTGAATACAGTGCATGCCTTGGTTCTTCAAGCCAAGCCTACCAAGATTAATCCCTGAGTACAGAGCCAGGAGTAAGCCCTGAATATATCTGGATGTGTCACACACACACACACACACACACACACACACACACACACACACACACACACATGAAAATAAAATAAAAACAAAAAACATAGAGAGGTCAATTTAAAAAATAAGACACAATAAAGGTCTTTGAAGGAATAGACGACAACAATAAAGGACTTTGAATTTTTTTTGTGCCATGCAGTGTCCCAAGTTGCAAATCTCAAGTTATGTTTCCCAGACCTGTTTTTAAACATTTGCCACAAACAAGCATAACTAAAAACAATGTGTACTTTTGTATATATTTTCATGTTTTCTATAAATGATGCCATATTGTACATCTCCTGTGGCTTATTTAAAGGAAAGAATCTTATTATGAAAATTGTGTTTTATTACAAAATGCAAAAAACATACTATACAAGCAGAATAGCTTAACAAATCCCCATGCAACTATCACCTAGATTCAAAGATAAACTTTAGTCATTCCTGATTCATCTATATAGATGCATATATCTATATATCATCTTTCACTCAAAAATTTTTATAAAAAATACAAGTCTATTTTAAGTACATTTACATATACTTATATTTATTTAGGTGCATATTTACATTTTTATTTAAAGCATTGTGGTTTATAAAGTTATTCATAGTTGTTTTAGACATGCATTGTTTCAGTTACCAATCCTACCACCAGTATTAACTTCCTGCCACCGATTTTCCCAGAGTTCTCAAAGTTCATTTCATACCTCTTCCCTCTCCTGCACATACAGATTGCCATCATAGCAGACACCTTTTAAAATTTGGTTGTTAAAGTTTGGTTCTTATTTCAGTTTCGCTAAATTCATGGTTGGATATTTGGTTCTGTCCTTCCTTAACACCCTCAAAGTACCTGAATCCCCTTGACCCACCCCCCATTATTTCACATCTGTCTTTTTATCCTCCATTCTATCTCTTCTCACTATCATCTGGAGCCAAAGAGTATCCTAGACAACCCCCATTTAGACCACTGCATTCCCTCATGTACAATTATTAATTATACAATTTTTAACAATAGAGCGTATGTCCCTATTTCTTTTCTTTTTGTTTGTATTTGTTTGTTTTTTGTTGTTGTTTGTTGTTTTCTTTTGGGGCCAAAACTGGCCCAAACTCGCTCAAAAACTAGAGCTTTCTCCTGACTCTGTACTCATATGAGAAGTGCTCCGGGAACCATATGGGAAGGGGTGGGGAGAACGAACATGGGCTGGACATTTGCAAGGTAGCTATCCTACTCACTGTCCTCCAGTCCTTCATTCAGTCCCTACTTCTATCAATATATAGGAACTCTGATTTTTACACACAAAAAATAATTCTCATTTCCCGCAAAGTCCTTTTCTCCTCCACCACCCCTAGACTTTAGAAATTCATTATCTTTTCACTATAGATTAAATTTGCCTGCTCTAAAACTTCACATAAATAGACCTATAGAGTAAATGATCATTTGGAGGTAAGAGACTTCAGCATACCATCTCTGAGATTGGTCAGTGTTGTTCCAGGTATCAATAGATGACTTTGTTCTACTACTGCATAGATTTCCTTCTCTGAATAGAGCACTCTTTTCTGTTCTTTCCTTTGTGAGTATTTGGACTGCTTCCAGTTCTTTATCAATGTGAATACAGTTACTATGAACATTTTTAGTCATTGCTTTTTGTGGGTTTTGTTTGACTTTCTCTTGGATAAAAAAGTAAAATTGCTGGGTCAGAGAGTAAATGTATTTTAACTTTGTAAAAAATTAAAAGACCATTTCCAGAGTGACTGTGACCTCTCCAGTAACATCTAAGTGCTCCTGTAGGTTGACCAAACTCACCAACCCTGCAGTGAAGGGATATTTCATTGTTCACAATTTGTCTATTTGTACTTATTTGTGACTTATTTTATCTTTTAGCTTAAAAAGTTCATAGAAAACAGTATTTTTGGCAGAAATATTTTGGAAATATTTTCTCCGAGTTTTATCTTCATTTTTCATAATGTCACTTATTATAACTTTTAGCTTAAAAAGTTCATAGAAAAAGATTTTTGGCAGAGATACATTTTGGTAATATTTTCTCCAAGTTTTATCTTCATTTTTCATAATTATATATTTTGTTGACCAAGATTTTTATAAAGTTTATCTTATAGCTACTTATCTTTCCATGTCAATGTTCTCTACATTTTTTTTTGAGTTTTTATTCTGGAATTTTTCTCAAAGTTTAATTGTATTAGGGTATACAATTCTAGCTAATATTAACTTTTGTGGGATTTGAGGTAGGGATAATTAAGTTATTTTTTTTTTTGTTAACCATACACATATTGTGTTGTTTCAGTACCTTTGAATAAAATTGTTGCTCTTATGAAAAAAATTAATGTACCAGATATATGTGTATCTACATACATCATATTCTGTCCTTTTGATCTATATGTCTGTATTTATGCCATTATCAAACTGTTGATTTCTGTATTCCTATTTAGCCTTATGAATGATAGTATAAGTTCTTTAGTTTTGCTCTTTTGCAAGATTATTTTGGTGATTATTTAATTAAATCACTGTAAGATATATAATTAAAAAGTTAATAGTTGATTTTTAGTATTCATTGTTTCAATATCTATTTCTTCTTCAGTGTTCATTTCCTGCCAACAATTTCCCCAGTTTCCCTCCAGTTTGCCACCCACAGCCTGTCTCTACGACAGACTTTTCTTCTCTCTCTTATTCTCTCCCTCCCTCCCTCCCTCCCTCTCTCCCTCCCTCCCTCCCTCCCTCCCTCCCTCCCTCCCTCCCTCCCTCCCTCCCTCCCTCCCTCCCTTCCTTCCTTCCTTCCTTCCTTCCTTCCTTCCTTTCTTTCTCCCTCTGTCCTTTCCTCTCTGCCTCCCTCTTTCCCTCTCTCTCCCTCTTTTCCTCCCTCTATCTCTCCCTCTTCTACTTTCCCTCTCCCTCCCTCTTCCTCTCTCCCTCATCCATCTATTCCTCTCTTCCTCTTCTTTTTTCCTTTTAGGCACCTTGATTTGCAGTAGTGTTTTATATATATATATATATAATTTCACTTTATATCCTTTAAATATACTTTAGTAATTTGTATTACCATTTGTAAGAGTATTTTAGAATTAGCTTATCTATGTTCATTTTTAAGTCTTTTGGCAGGACCAGAGAGATAGAACAGCAGGTAAGGCACTTACCTTGCTTGTGGATGACCTAGGTTTGATCTCTGGTACCACATACAGTTCCCCCCAAAACTTCCAGGAGTAATCTTGGATCACAGAGCCAGGAATAAACCCTGAGCACTGCCAAGAGTAGTTTGGAAAACAAGATAATAAAAAAAATTAAAGTCTCTTGGATTTTTATTTTATTTTTGTCCAACTATGGGTCATCGTAAGAATTTTCAGCATACCAATAACATTTCATTTTTCACCTCATATATAGAGAATACCATATTTTTCGTACCATAAGACACACTTTCCCCCAAAAAAGTGCATCTTATAAAGCAAATGCCGCCTGGAGCTGAAGCCTGAGTGCAGGGAAGGAGAGCATCTAAAAACTACGTGCGTCTAATGGTCAGGTGTGTCTTGTAGAGCAAAAAGTATGGTGATTCCCCATTTATTTAGGTCTTAATTTTGCTCAACAATGTTTTACAGTTTCGAATATAAAGTACTAGCATATCTTTTGTTAAATGCACCACTAAGCATAATTTCTTAATATTGTAAACATAACTTTTTCTTTTTTCTAATATTTTTTAAACACCTTGGTTACAAACATGATTGTGGTTGGGTTTCAGTCATATAAGATGACACTCCCCCAGTGTAACATTCCCATCACCAATGATCCAAATATCCCTCCTCCCCTCCCTACCCCGACCTGTACTCTAGACAGGCTTTCTATTTCCCTCATATATTCTCATTGTTAGGATAGTTCGCAATGTAGTTCTTTCTCTAACTAAACTCATCACTCTTTGTGGTGAGGTTCATGAGGTCGGCTGTAACGTCCAGCCCTCCTTTCTTTTGTCTCTGACAATTGTTGGGAAATGTCTTTCATTTTTCTTAAAACCCATAGATGAGTGAGACCATGAATATAATTTTTTCTTTCTCACTTGTTTTCTGCCAATATGTAAAAATATGATTGATTTCTGCTTATGCACCATGTAATCCTGAAATACTGATAAATCAATCCACTGTAATATTCCATAAACTTTCTTGGTTGATTCATAGAGATTTTTAAATAGAATATCATATTGTCTGTGAATTTGAATTAAGTAATTAATTATATTTTTATGAATATAAATAAAAAGATTTTAACTCTCCCTTTTGAAGCTTTACATTTATAATTTGTATTGCATTATTTAACAGACTAGAATCTTCATACAATATTGAAGAGAAAATTCAACATTTTTGCCCTTTTATAATCTTCAGGGGAAAGCACTAATGCCTTACCATTAAGTATTCACCAAAGGAACTTCGTAGACATTCTTGATCAGAATAATACCTATTTTGTGAAAGGATATCCAGTTTAATTGAGAATCTTTGCCATTAATAAGTACTGAATATTGTCAAATTCCTTTTCAATCCCTCTTATTATGATTATATGGTTTTTCTAATTTAATCCACTAATTTGCATACTACATTGATTAATTTTTATGTTGAACTAAACTTTATTTCTGGTATACACTTTGGTCATGTCATTGCATACCTTTTTTCTATTTCTGAGAATTAATTAATATCTTATCAAGTTTTTTTTCTGGGGTCTATACCTGGTAGTGCTCAGGACATGCTCCTAAATCTATTCTGAGTGTTCATTCCTTAAGGTGCTCAGGAGATCATATTCGGTAGCAAGGATTGAACTTGCAAACCAAGAGCCTCTTACTGTCTCTTCAATCCATTAACTAAATATGTTTTAATCTATGCTAGCAAGAATTTTTTGTAATATCTGTCACAAACTGTTTTCAAGGTTAAACTCATAAATGGAATGAGGCATGTTTCTTCTCTTTCTGGAAGAGTTGTGAAAGGTGATAATATTTACTCTTTAAATGTTTGACAGAATTCACCTATGAAGTCATTGGAAGCTAGAGTTTATTTGCTGGAAGGTCCTGATTTAAAATTTCAATTTATTTCATAGATAGAAGAGAGCTACTCAAAATGCTATTACTGTCTTGTGTCATCTCTGGTTTCTTGGTCATTTGTCAGTTGTGTTTTTCAAGGAAATGTTCATTTCATTTCATCCAAAGTGCAGGTTTTATTACCATGCTTTGCATAACATTTACTTTTATCCTTTTTTATGTTTTTACTTTATATACCATAATTTATAAACTGTTTATAATATAGTGTATTCAGAATCCAGAGCCTTTAAATATAAAAGTCTGATACCAACTATAACTAAAGTGTGAAAAAGTTTCACCAGGACCTTGAGAATGACTGGAGTTGGATAGACTGGTATGCCTGGAACCCAGAGTCTATCTTATGCCAATAAACTTCTGGGGTGAGGTCTTTTTGAATCAGGTCAAAGTTTGTTTTTCATTTTCTCCATTTTTCTGGACCTATGCAAACATTGGCGATTGCCACTATCACACCTTTACTATATTTTTTTACTCTTATCCTTTAAGGAAAAAAAATACAACTTACTGAACTTAAAAACAAATTACTGTAGTAGAATACCTGTCTCAAATACAGGCAGGGGATGGGAAGGGGGGAGGGGGTAATGCTGCACTGGTGAAGGGGGGTGTTCTGGTTATGACTGTAACCCAAATATGATCATGTTACTTAAATAAAAAATATATTTAATAAAAAAATAATATAGTGTATTCAATGTTCCAAAACAAGTCCCACCACCTGTGCCCTTTTCTCTGTCAATGTCCCCAGTTTCCTACCTCCCCTCCTAGCCTGCTTTCTTAGAAGGTACAAAATAATTTATTCTTCATTGCTTGTTACAATATATATCTCATAATGCTGTTACTAAAGTCATTGACTACAGATTTATTGAGCTGTTAGTTACGAGTTGAGTCTTCTGTGTAACTGGCTTTATATTCATTGAGCAAGTGGGCTTCTATATAATTTTCCCCATCTAATTTTAGGTGCTTCTATTGGGTTCTGAAGTCTAGAGGTTGTGTGGCAAATATGTGGTCATACACTTCAGGAGCATTTGGTGTTGGGACAATCAGCTTTTCGCATCTCTCCGTATCTCCAAATTAGTCATGAAATTGGGCCAATTCTCTGGCAGTGGTGAGAGCCAAATAGGAATGGTTGGAGAACTGGACCTTTGGAATGACAGGAACTTAGTCTGCCTCTATCCTTCTAAGGCTCCAGATTATCTGAGTCCAACAGCTGCTGGACATTCTCATCTGCAGCATTTATCTCCTCAGGGTCCTACTTTTATCCTTTTAAAGTCATTCTTAATCCCTGCTTTATTTGTATTTTTCTCAAATTTTATTAAGAGTGTATAAAATATTTTAGTCACTAAAAACAAATTTTGATATCAACTTTTCTTCTACTTGTAATTTTCTTTGATTTGTTTTTGTTTTTGTTTTTTTTTTTTTTTTTTTTTGGTTTTTGGGCCACACCTGGTAACGCTCAGGGGCTACTCCTGGCTATGCGCTCAGAAGTTGCTCCTGGCTTGGGGGACCATATGGGACGCCGGGGGATCGAACCGCGGTTCTTCCAAGGCTGGCGCAGGCAAAGCAGGCACCTTACCTCTAGCGCCACCGCCCGGCCCCTTCTTTGATTTCTTTATGATTTCTTTCCATCTAAGATTTTTAACTTTATACCTTTTTATAATATAAACATAAAAACTACCTTTCCCCACACATATACCCATATTGATTTTACTACTTTTCACATATTTTCTTGGATATAATTACTAAATTAATAATTACTAAAATGAAAAATGACAAAAAACTACAAAAGTAGAACTAACAAAATAAATACCCTTCATACAGACTCATTTTTGCTAATATTGTGCTTTCTCTTTCCATCTCTCTCCTCCAGTCATTACATGTTTCCATCTACTTGTCAAATTACTTCAGCCTTAGATAATTTGCAATATTCCACAGCCTTTTATTTTATGACAATGATATAATTTTCAGTAGAAAAACAGCCATTTTGTGTTTTCTGATATTTACTTGTAATTGGATGGGACACATACACTATTTTATATTATTACATGGGGAGACACACAGTGTCCATCTGTTTTTTGTAGGTGTTGTTAATTTTGATCATTTAACCAAGGTATTTCCAATTTTAGGAGGATATACTTAGGAGATTAAATTCTTTATAACTAATATTCAAGATATAGGCAACACTTCAAAATTAGGTAAAGCTGGGACCGGAGAGATAGCACAGCAGTAAGGCATTTGCCTTAGATGCAGAAGGACAGTGGTTCAAATCCCGGCATCCCATATGGTTCCCCAAGCCTGCCAGGAGGGATTTCTGAGCATAGAGCCAGGAGTAACTGAGCCTGAGCACTGCCGGGTGTGATCTCCCCCTCAAAAAAAAATTATGTAAAGCTATTATTCTCATCAAAACATGTCTCCCCCACCAAGTTTTATGTGTCAGCCATGCGCAGGGGCCATGCTAATATTCTCTGTATCATTTCAATTTTAATATATGTGCTGCCAAAGCAAATACTCCCCAAGTTTTGATACCCATTACTGGATCATATTTGAGTCCTCTTTATTATGATGGTTTAAAAACTATAATTTTCAAAATTCAGAATTCTCTATACACTGCTAGCTCCATTCAGCATTCTAATATAAGCACCTCTTATGCATGTATGATGGTATGAAAATATGATAGTGTTTAATCTATGTCTATAATCTAAGTATTGATCTAGCATGTATTATAAATAAAGCTTCATGAGGTGTAGCCCTCATTCCAGTCCTTATTAATTTGGTGCTTTGATTATTTCACTGCATTTGGTCAATGAGATCTCTTTAAAGATGGCTGCAGGCCAGAGCAATAATACAATAGGTGAGCCATTTGCCTTGCAAGCCATTGGCCCAGGTTTAATCCACAGGACTATATATGGTTCTCTGAGCCCCCTAAGGAATTATCTCTGAATAATGAGCCAGAAGTAAGCCCTAAACATCAGCAGGTATGGCTCCATAATAGAAACAAAACACAAAAATTAAGTTGGGTCCAGTTCCTTAATTTTCACTGTTATCATATGCATTGTTGGAATATACAAAATTCTACTTTTATATTGTTATTGATTGACAACCAATTTTAATATATGCAATGTCAAACTATACTGTGCATATCTACTATGTACATATGTTCCAAGACATATGTACATAAGTTCCAAGAGAGTGCTCTTAGGGAAAAATCATTCAGCTTTGTCACTTACATGACTAAAATATAAGTAATTTTGTCAATGTACATTTTTATCAGTATTGTATTGTATGAGAGTTCATACAAATTACATGCTTCCCAATACCAGTAATGTTACAGAGATGTCACACACACACACACACACACACACACACACACACACACACACACACTCCATATTTGCCATCTGGCAGGTTTTAATAGATTTTCACTATTGTGTGAATCTGCATCTTCTCAAATGCTACTAAGCCAGCCTCTTTGGGATTTTGTTGTTATTGTTTTGGGTTTGGGGCCATACATGGCAATGCTCAGGTATTACTTCTGGCAGTGCTTGGGGGACCAAATGGAATGGGATTGAAACCAGGTCAGCTGCATGCAAGGCAAGTACCCCACTTGCAGTACTATCATTCCAGCCCCTATTTGGAAATTTTTAAGATGGGACGTGAAAACTCTAGTGTATTCAGTGATATATCTAGATCATTGAGCTGTCAAGGATCAGACATAAATATAAGTATTCTAAAATTGAAAAGCACTTTATACCAATAAATCCTTTCTTCTATCTTGAAGCGTATATATAGATTTGTGACTAAATGGATCTGTCCATTTCTGTGCAGATAATGGTTGGGACAGTAGGTTTTTAATTGACGTTTTGGCTTGAGGTCTTCAGGGCCAGGGCTAGACAAACATAACATCCGAAACCAATCAATGGCTTCCCTGCTCCCTCCTTTATCCCGGGTGAAATCAAATTACAACAAATAAAAATCAGGCACAGTCCTGAAGAGCTGTCCTAAGAAGATACAGAAAGTCCTATCTTTCTGTGCAGATTTGTAGACTGAACAAATGAACAAATAGGTATCAAGTCAGCTTCAGCAACCACTTCTCTCTTGCTGTCTGCATCCTGTCTGAGACACTGTCGAGGCCACTAACTCAAAGAAATCCAGAAAGAGCTGCATCCTTTGACTGCCCTCGGAATCAAGAGCTCCTCCCAATGTGTCACTCAGCAGCTCCAAAAACCCAGACCTTGCCCTTCTTTCCCCCTACTTCCACCCCTGCGTGCAGACCAACCTCACTGTAACCTCTGTCTCCTGACTGCTCATTAGCCCCAGATTAGCACCCTGTCACAGTAGACAGGCCAGAGAATAGCTGCCAGGGACTGTGACTGCAGAGAGCAGCCTAGGGAAGGGGGCTTAGCTGCCAGAGTACCAGGCACATGTCAAATCTAATTTGGCAGAGGATCTCGTTAAGCCTCCTTATCTGATGACAGGCTCTTCCTTATAAACAAAAATCATCAGTTAAGATTTTGCAAGGTCTCCCCGATACCAATAGTCAGGTCACAGACTGTTTTCTGTCAAGAATATATTCTTTATCATCATGTAGCTCATCCATCCCTCAGATCAAGGGGATTGGATGAGTCATATAGGGCTTACACACCAGCCTTGCTGGCCACTGATCAGTCTCTGCCCCTCAGAGATTTGTGACTCATTTTCTGTGACCATATAATGCAACTTCTTCCCATGTAAAGAGCATAGAGCCTATTTGTTCCTATCTGGCTCTCCTTCCGAGATCATGAGAGCCCAAAACAATAAAAATCAATTGCTTGTGAATTTGTGATAAAATAGTACTTTCATATATTGTTGATGGTACAAGTTGTTCTAACTGTATGAGAACAATTTTTGCCACATCTATCAAAATTTTCAGAAGCATGTGTGAGCTGGCACACTCTATTTGGAAGGCTTTCTGAGTAACAGGGCTAACATTATTTATCTGTAACTTATCTATCATGAGATAGGCATGTTTACTATCCTTCCTTTTTTTTAAAATTTTTTTATTTTAATTATGACAACAAAGATGCAAAGAAAGAGGACAGGGTAAAGTTACAGTGGAAGCCCAATCACCCATAAGCAGAATTCTCGGTAGACCCATCGATGATATCCCAGCCTTGATCTTTCAACCAAATAAAATTAAGAAAAACAAAACTGAACCCATGTACAATACAATTAATTTGTCCCTCAAATCCCCAGTTGTATTACATACTATTTCTTAGCAGCACACAATATAATCCAAAGAGATTAGACTTATGTAACTCCTTAAACATTGAGGGCAAAGTACATTTATCTAGTTCCATGCACATGCTTACTAGTTTAAGTTAACCTCAAAAGTTTTAGTGGGTTGTTTTTCTTAAGGATTGGAGTCAAGGGGAAATAGTAAAAAATGGTGTTAGAGTGGCATTTGTTTGCATAGGCCCACCAAAATATAAGGGACATGGAAAGAAAAATTATGGTCTAAATACAAGGAGACCCTACCCCTGAAGTTTCCTGGCACAGGACTGACTCTAACCTCCAGGCAAACTAGTTTGTCCAATTCAAATCATCGTCTGTAGTGGCAATACACCTTCATTCCTCACATAGTCTCTGTTGTTGGTATCATGCTTCTGTATTAAAGGTCCTGGAGTCTGCATATCCCATATTGCAGTCAGGATGGTGCAGAGCATCCTCTCGTTTCACCTCACACTTAAGGGGCACTAGAGAGAACCATGTCCTGTAGAGCAGGTCATTGTTGTTGTCAAGTCTTCTCAGTGTAAACAGAAGTCTCTTTTTAGGAGGTCGATGTCAGACCCTTGGTAGTGTCTTTCCTGGTAGAGGACTGCTTCCAGCTGTTGCTATAAAAGACCTTGGATGTTTCGTAGATAGCTTGCCTGGTTCTGGCGTGAATGGAGGATGCCCATTCTTCTGAGGCCTGTGCCAGGTCATTATATCAATGTTCAGGGTGTAAGGTACATTGTACTGAGATTTATTAGATAAGAACTTATCTGTAGGTATAGTGTTTTCCTATTTTAATGTGTCTATGCAAAGAAGGATCAATGCCATGAAGCGTTATTGGTGCATCTGGAGGCAATAGGAACAAGACCAGCAATTTCCATGACATAGTTCAATCATAGGCATTAAACTGAGGGACAGTTCCACCAACAATATCCTTCCTTTTTAATAATATCTTTATTTAGACACTGTGATTACAAACATGATTGTAGTTGAGTTTCAGTCATAAAAGAACATCCCCCGCCCTGTTTACTATCATTCTATTATGGTTCTACATCTCAATCTTTGCCACACAGTCTCATTCCCATTTTATGGATGAAGAAGTTAGACAATGTTATGGCTTATCTGATGTGTTATCAAAAGGAAGATTGTATACTCAAACATGATTCTGGAGCCTATTTTCATGTTTCTTAATCTATAAAAGTCTGTGGGGGGGGGGCAGAGCAATAGCATAGTGGTAGAGGGCATTTGCCTTGCACATAGCTGACCCAAGAAAAAACCTCAGTTTGATCCCCGGTGTCCCAGATGGTCCCCCAAGCAAGCCAAGAGTGATTTCTGAGCGCAGAGCCATAAGTAACCCCTGAGTGTCATTGGGTGTGGCCCAAAATAAACAAAAAAGACTGTATAGGGGACCAGAGAGACAGTGAGAGATTAAGGTGTTAACATGCAGTACACTCCAGTTTGATCCCTGAACATCACTAAATGTGGCCCTGGAAAGCAGACTCCAAGCACCATTGGAACAGTATACCCAGATATATATATATATATAGATATATATATATATATACACATATATGTATATATATATATATATATATATATATATATATATATATATATATATATATATATATATACCCAGAGCAACATTGCCTCCTCAGATTCTCACTTTGAATAATCTATGTAGTTGGCCAAGAAATAGTGGAAGTAGACACCAGATTTCCTGTTGGGAGCCTCTCCTCACAGAAACAAAACAAAACATTTTTTAAAATAGCTAAAAAAAAATCTCATACTGCTTTGGAAGTATGAACTTTATGCATGAACATCTTAACTGCAGCATTATTCAAACTAGCAAATAAAGAGAGAGAAAGCAAAGTGTCTCGTAGTACAAGACTTTATGAAATTATGGGAAATTAACCCAAAGATATTATTTTTGCTATCCTTTAAGTGATCATTTTAAAAATTATTTAGAAATATCAGCCCCAAAACCATAAGATATATAGAACAATACGTAGGTAAAACACTCCAGGACATTGAGACTAAAGGCATCTTTAAGGAGGAGACAGCACTTTCCAAGCAAGTGGAAGCAGAGATAAACAGATGGGACTATATTAAGCTGAAAAGCTTCTGCATCTCAAAGGAAATAGTGCCCAGAATACAAAGGCCACCCACTGAGTGGGAGAAATTATTCACCCAATACACATCAGATAAAGGGCTAATATCCAAAATTTACAAGGTACTGACAGAACTATACAAGAAAAAAACAACTAACCCCATCAAAAAATGGGGAGAAGAAATGAACAGACACTTTGAAAAAGAAGAAAGGCAAATGGCCAAAAGGCACATGAAAAGATGTTCAACATCACTAATCGTCAGGGAGATGCAAATCAAAACTACTATGAGGTACCACCTCACGCCACTGAGATTGGCACACATCACAAGAAAGGAAAACAAGCAGTGCTGGCGGGGATGTGGAGAGAAAGGAACTCTTTTTCACTGCTGGTGGGAATGCCGTCTAGTACAACCTTTATGGAAAGCGATATGGAGATTCCTTCACAAACTGGAAATTGAGCTTCCATACGATCCAGCTATACCACTCCTAGGAATATACCCAAGAAACACAAATATACAATACAAAAAACCCTTCCTTACTCCTATATTCATTGCAGCGCTATTTACAATAGCCAGACTCTGGAAACAACCAAGATGCCCTTCAACAGATGAGTGGCTGAAGAAACTGTGGTACATATACACAATGGAATACTATGCAGCCATCAGGAGAGATGAAGTCATGAAATTTTCCAATACATGGATGTACATGGAATCTATTATGCTGAGTGAAGTAAGTCAGAGGGAGAGAGAAAGACGCAGAATGGTTTCACTCATCTATGGGCTTTAAGAAAAATGAAGGACATTTTTAACAATATCTCAGAGACAAGAGAGATGAGGGCTGGTAGGTGCAGCTCAGGACATGCAGCTCATCACATAGAGTGATGAGTGCAGTTGCAGAGATGACTACATTGAAAACTATCATAAAATGTGAATGAATGAGGGAAGTAGAAAGCCTGTCTCGAGTACAGGTGTAGGGGGGTGGGGAGGAGGGAGATCTGGGAAATTGGTGGTGGGAATGTTGCACCGGTGAAGGGGGGTGCTCTTTACATGACTGTAATCATACAACTATAATCATGTTTGTAATCACGGTGTTTAAATAAAGATAAAAAAAATGAAAAAAAAAAAAGATCAGATATGTTACAATAAAAAAAAAAAAAAAGAAATATTGGGAACAGTATATACCATTAAGTCAAAAGAGTAAAATACAAAGTATTTCTATGTAATGACTATGACTAAATGCATATCCAAATGGTGAAAATGCTCATGGAAACTTGAAAAATAAAATATTTTTAAGAAATACTAGTAACTTAATGTGATATCTCAAAATATCCATTATTGTGATGAATTTGTATTTGAAGAAAGGGACTAGCTTGGAAAGGAAAGAACAACAAATTCAGGATAGAATAAAAAGAATTTGAATGTTGACTTTAATATTCTAAATTTGTGTTTCTAAATTTGTGTAACTCTGCAATGTATAATCTCAGAGCCTCATTTGTAAAACCAAGATAATAATGTTAACTTCACAAGGTCATAGAGTACACGTTAAATAAATGAATACTTATGCAAACACTAAACTCACCTTGATAAATTCATTAACATAAAAATAAAGATAAATTTAAATGGCAGGTCTTTATCAAGCTTTCAGCACCTCCACCAAACATTCCTGTAGGTTCCCTGATGCCAGACTAGACTGTAAAGGAAGCAATAAGTCCACCTACAGGCAGAAAGACATGTTCATAGGCAGCTAAAGAAGGTGGATAAATGGGAGAATTCCTTCTTAGTGTCATCCTCAGCTCCCATTACTGCAGAGCTAATGCTTCAACATTATAAGCATTCTACAGTAATCCCTAGGCACTGCAGCAAAGCCAGCCTGTGAAACCCACTCTTCCTTGGTCTTTTGGGCATTTGCAAGCTTAGACCTTATTACAGGCTGGGCAGTGATGCTCCCTGAAGTCACTTAAATTCATGTTCTTTCTGAAATACTGCAAGCTGTGGTCCCTGGGGATTTTGTGAGAAGAGGTCATAGCTTCAATGTGCTAAGAGTACAGGAGACACTCAACAAGACAAGACCTATATGTGCTTCTACACATCCTGGTGGCAGGGTAACTGTGCTAAGTTTGCTCTTTTCTGTGACCCTTGTTCCCTAATCACATGTAGGTCCAAAGCAACTTAGGGAATGGGAGGCCATGCAAGAGATGCTAAGCAAACCCCCACTGGAAGAAGTGCAAATTTTATTGTGTCTCTACAGATGACTAGTAATTTTGACTCACAATGGGATGTTCTTCAGTCTTTGCCTGGGCTCCAAGTAAAGATTCCAAATACCATGATTGGTGACTTCTTCTTGACTGGGATGAGCAATTAACTTCCCCTAAGGAGAGGCACTTCCTACTTCTGGTCCAATCAGAGAGGTGAGAGAAGTGGAAAGCAGTGAGATGGAGAAAGAATACTACTATCAAAGAGATCCTAAGTATCAATTACCTAAGTGAAAAAAAAAATGAGTCCTTACTTACTGCACTCAAAGAAGACATGGTTACCTTCTTTATTTGAAAGATGAGGAATGGAGACTCCAACTTTACATTTAATCATATACTCTCTACTCACTGGGCACACATTATAGTCCAAGAATTATGACCCCACAGAGGACATAAAAGATAATAAAAGGGGGCAGGGTTCTCACTTGACAGTGATATTTGTTCTGAGCACCCCAGAACTTTTTCCCTAAGACAAGTGCTCTCAGGAAATTGACAATGAGGTTATCTAAGCTGTCTATTCTTTCATGCTGCACCAAATTAAATGAAACAGATCTGGATTGGGGACTGAGAACAGTATTTGAAATGGCTGTATTTTTAAGCTCCTGACAAAGGAAGGTTCATCTAGCATCTTCCAATAGGAGATTATGTCCCACCGTAAGTTCAGGCAGTGACACCATGGAATTTGGGACATGCTGGGGAAAAGGGCAATAGTAGTCTTTCCTTCCACAGACCAAGAAGATCATAGGTTCTTGAGTCAGACACACATACATGCTCACACACACACACTGGATAAAACTTGAGTCTATCTCTTGTTTGCATTGTATCTTAGGAACAGTTTCCTAGTTCTTCGATCCTTGAAGATGGTGGGGAGGAAGACCAAAAGTGATGTGGGTATTTACAAAACTAGACCAGTAACCTGGCACATAGCATCAACAATCTTTTTTTTTGGGGGGGGGGTCACACCCGGTGACACTCAGGGATTACTCCTGGCTATGTGCCCAGAAATCGTTCCTGGCTTGGGGGACCATATGGGATGCTGGGGGATCAAACCGTTTTCAGTCATAGGCTAGTGCAAGCAAGGCAGACACGCCTTACCACTTGCACCACAGCTCCCGCCCCAGCATCATTGATCTTTTATCCCAAACAATGGTTCTGGTTTATGGTCTGTGAGGGTTTGACAAAGTAAACCCCAAGAGAAATAGGTGCGAGATTCAGCCTGTAGTCAGCAGTGTGGGGGACACAAACTCGATACCACCTCCTAGAGCTCATTAGGAGGCAAGGACAGAGAGGTCCAACCATTAATTCTGAGTAATTTGAGTAATTCTCTTCACCTCTAATTTAATAGCCTAGAGTTCTGTTAAATGCGTGAGTACACTTATGGTTATACTCTTGTAGAACTGGGCACCTGAGATATTTCAAGGAATGACAGGGCCACTGAGACAGCTTTCTTGCAGCTGTTCATATCAGCAACTATTCCCCTTGTGCACGCGTGTATTCTGATGTAAGTCAGAGCCATTCTGTGTGCATCTCAGCCCTTTTCTCACTCAGATCTCTTGGGGCCAAGAAAAAGAACCACGGCATTAGCTCTTCTTTTAACACAGTATACCATGCTCTGCATTTGGTATTTTTGAATGGCACAAAAGAGATTCTGTATCTCTCTTTGGGGAGCTTTGGATATTTGAGCTGCAGTACAATAAACTATAGCTTGTCTTTTCCAATCATCCACTTAGCACTGGAATCCCTTTAATAGTGCCCATATCAAGCAGCCAATCAGCTCCTCTCTGCACGCATTCTGTGATCGGATAGAATAAGTAACACTTCTTCCTGACACCCCAAAAAATGTCATTTTATTTTGGTCCTAGCACCAAGCTTAAAGAGCGGTGAACTCATGACACATATTGCATGACAACCTAAACTGATTTTTTAAATTTATTTGTGCATTTGTTTAGAAATAGTTCTCTTGCTTCTCTAATAGTTGCAAGTCTCCACTAGCTAAACATTTCTAATTTCTCCAAATGTTTCTCAGACGACTTGTTTCTACATCCTGCCCTACCTTCCCTTTCTTGGTTTCTTCTTATCTCTGAGCAAGTTTATTTTTTAGACTGTGGCATCAAGAATCAAACAAGTTAAAAGCACTATATTTTAGAAATACCTTAGCCCAGTGATCCCCTTACTCATATCTCTTTTTTTGAGAATTCAAACAGCACATAGATGTTTGTATGTGAAAGTAAGTTCCATGCACAAAGAAAATTTTGCTGGAGATAATGGGTAGAAGGCAGATGAAATTCACCTACAGGGCTTTTAAGGTCCAGAACTAGAGACCAAAAACTGAAAAGTGCAGAAAATGATGTGAAGCAGAAAGGGAATAGCTGAGGTAGTTGCAAAATCACTTAGAGGAGGAAAGTTTAAAAGGACAGTTCTTGACATAATCACAGAAAGTGATTTGATGCTGTACCCCTTAGCATCTCCCTCCTCATTCAACAGAAGAGGTCAGAAATGTACCCAGTTTGAGTCAGGTAACCTGGGGCCTTTTTTCTCTGGGTGCTAGAAAGACAGGCAGGTGCTATTCTCCTTCTAAGCCTCTATTTGTTCACCTTTGCAGTGGAGCCCCAGGCACCATCCTTTCTATGTAGTAACATCAGGAGATACCAGATGGGACCTAGAACCACACATGGAACCTGGTGGTGACTAAGAGCCAGTTTAACACACGCCCAAACAAGGAGACCCCATCTTCATTTGTGAAGCCCACTTGAAGCAAAGACTGTATATCAGCCATTTCCACCATAGTGTGATTCCTATCGGCTGAGGTGTTAAAGAAATCTTATGCTCCAGACAGGGGGGTGGCCATGATGCTGTTGGTGGCATTTTCTTTTCTTTCCTACCAAATACCATCAGAAAGCTCTGAAATAGCAGATACCCCCCAGAGCACTTGCTGGCCCCTGGGCAGGATTCCAGATCACCCCCCCCCCCCCAATGATAATGACTACTGTCAGCATATCTGCCCCTCACCCCACAGGGCACAGTTCCTGATGAGACTCAAGACAGACACAGACTTGTGTGGTAATTGGGACTTCAAGTTGATTAAGCAGTTTCAAGAAACTCCAATCCTTCAGCACACATGTATAGATATACTGTCTCCAGCTATATACACTATGAACCACCAGACAGGGTTTTTCATCCATTTTATCAACATTCCATCACTCAATAGTTATTCAGAGAAATGCACTAAATAACCTAGGTGAGAAGTAGAGGTAGAGGAAAAAACATAGAATAAAGTAACTGTCTGGGTGGAAGAGAAAGAGATAAGCAGATTCTCCTGCTTTGTGGTACCCAAATGGAATAATGGCTGCAATTCCTGGGAGAAACTGTGAACATTCCCTTGGGGTCAGTAGCAGACATCAGGGTTCAGTAAGAATTCACAGGCAGATCTTCGCAGAGGCCCTGACAGATGAATAGGAGTTTTCCTGGAGGAGGGTGGAAGGACACTTGAAGCAGAGTCTGAGAAAGTCTGCAGATAGGCTCATGACTGCAGAAAACAGAAATACTTGGTGTTTTGGGCAGGCAGATGGACTCACAGAGGAGAAAGCCTGAGAAAGGAGAGGCCAGTGTGGGAAGGACACTGGTAAAGGAGCTTGCGCTAAAGGGAAGTGACTGCATCAGTACCACAAAGGATGCTGATGTCCCTCCGGCACTGACAGAGCTGCGTGGGTGGAAAGAAGAAAGGCTGAATTCCAGATCTGTTTTTCGATAGAAGGTGCTGAGCTGCTGATGGATGGGAGGGCTGGGGAGAGTTGAGGATGACTTTGGGGTTTCTGGTTTGGGAATGGACCAATCGCATCATCATTTACCAAGACAGAGGGCAAGGAGGAGACACAGACTCTAAGGGAGGGAAAAATAAATAATAACAAGGGGCACATGATCCATCAGCTTCAAGGTCACTGCTCTCCTAGCCTAGGGATGGAAATCAGCTCCACAGTGCCTGGGTCTGGCACCCTCTCTCATGCCTGGGCCTGAGAGAAGTTTCTTGTCACGAGGTCTGGGTGGGTCCTTCCTTTGCCTCCACTTCCCAGGTCAATTTAATTGCCATGGAGAGAAAGCATAGAAGAGTGGGTAAGAGTGAAAATGCTGAGTGCAGAAAGACCATTGTCCAAATCCTTCACCACCACTGTGAATTGAGGCACTTTTCTTCATGCATCTCTTTGAAGTCTCCATTCTTTCTTGTAGTGCTAAGGCATCAAACCCAAGGCTTCAAAAACACAAAAAGTGCTACCAGGCAAAGTTGTGTCCCTGACAAGAAGTCTAAGTTCTTACTTATAGAGCAGATAAAATGAGCCAGAGAGATATTACATCCCCATCACTGCATACAGTCTATGTATGCACTTAGAGGAGTGATCCCTGAGCACAGATCCAGGAGTAAGTCCTAAACACTGCCAAGTGTGACCCAAAAAAACAAACAAAACACAAGTATACTAAGAGTTTTTACCTCATGGGGTACCGGAACATAAAAATGAAGAGACCTCTCAGAAAATTCAGGCACACAGGACACACGAAGCATTTGATTAATATTAGCAGTGTACTTTTCTCCATTTTCCTTTCCTTTATTTATGTTTCTATGTTATTGCTATCATCATCATCATCATCATCACTGTGATTTGGTGTGAAGAATTCTGCAGCCAAAAAGGACAATGTCCTATCATTTGTTTAATATTGAGACCTCTTTCAGAAGATTCCATCCAGGCTGATTCAGTGGGGTCAAAGAGCAGCTGCCTTTAAAACATAAAGACCTGGGTCAACGTATGGGAAAGAGACACATCTGGCCTTGTGCTCAGGTGAAGTAGGTGATTGCCAAAGGATCTCTGAGCTCTGAATCTTCTGCTCTGGAGAGAAGGCTATAATTGTAAGGCCAGAGACAGAGCAGAAAAATCTGACCTGGAGCCCCCAGAAATTAACTCCTCCATGGGGTCAGCATGTACCTTCTCTGACTCCTGATCTTCTCTGTCTGCCTGAAAGGCTGTTGGACTTCAGTCCAGGGCCTGGGTGCTCTAAGGTTGCGCTGGCCAACCCCGTGATCAAGTAGCTGTCTGTACTGACTTTAAATCTGGATAGGAATCAGTCCTGCCCCTTGAGTGCCCCTATGTAGCCTACTAGAGCCTTTCAGAGTAGAATTTTTTCCTGCTATTACACAATTTTCATGCTGGAAACAGAAGTTATGACAGAAAAAATGCTTTGGTATCTAAAGAAATTTCTCCCTATAAGTTACCTCCATCTGCTTCCCTGTCTGGCCTCCATAGTCAACTCTATAGAATGTCTGAGCTAGTTTTACTAAGTAAGAAAGTGTTTGTGAGCATGTTGAGGCAAGAAAGAAGAGTAACCAAGGCATCAAAGTAGAAAGATCCTGGGCATCAGAACCCATATATTAGACTCCCTACTTTACCCTTTACTATGAGTGTATTGCATGCAAATAAGCTCCAAGGAGCTTCTACTTGCTCATCTAAAAGAAGACAAGATCTTGCATACCAGTATTACTATATTAAGAGAAATTCTGTGAGTAAATACGCTTTGTTAGTTGGACTTTTTACAACTAACATGCAGTTTAACTTGTATAGTTCTTATAGGCACTAAGTCCTAAGGCAATGAGACCATGTTAGGTCTCATTACTGTCTTTTCTCTTGTAGACCTGAAAAACCAGCGTGCCTAATCTATCTATACATTCCCAAATATAATCATCCTTCAAAGCCCAACTCTAAATCTAGCTCCTCTAGAAATGTGACACACCCCCTCACCTTCACAACACACACACACACACACACACACACAAACACACTGATAATTTCTGTGAAAGATTTACTAAGATTGAGAATTATCTCTTCTAGAAGCACCTGGGCTCAAACCCTATCTTCCACACATTACAGGTGAGTAATCTGTCATTGGGCCAGATGGCCCTAAATTAATTTCTGATGGCCAATTTCCAGCCTTAGATTACAACTGTCTGTGGACTCTAAGCTTCTGCCCAAACACAAAACTTACCATAACAAATAACAAGGATTTGGGGATGGTAGGTCTTGATGTCCTTGGCATTTCTTGACCTAGGGAAGCACCAAGAAATTATGCCCAATGAATGGTAAATTTTGAGATCACTATTTTGATGATACAGCAAACTTTCCCATTTTTCTTTCACCACATTCTGCTTGAAATAAGAGACAACCACACCTGGGTCTCATAATATCCTGTGCTTTCCAACCACAAAACAATCAGGGGTTTTTAAATCAAATAGTTTCCTGATGTCCTTTCTGCTGAGAAATATGGGGGAAAATGAGAACAAAATGATAAAAATATAATATGTAGGATCCAACTTCTCTTTGGTGTCCCAAACAAAACCAACCCATTCTAAACACAAGGCTCTCTTCTTCCACCTTATTCACCTGTTCTTCCTGCTCAGCTTCAATTTTAGCAGAGTCTGCCAGGAATATATACATCATTCACCCAGCATTGATGGGTGGCATGGAATGACTGGGGGTGGGGGCTATTGAGATAGAGTAAATGAAGTTTTCAAGGAAAGGACATGAATTTCATGAGCTACAGGAGGTATGATAGTACGACCTGAACTATCCCTCACAAAAGTATTGGTTAAATTCTTTGCCTCAGTGACTCTGATAGTGACCTCATTTAGAAATAAAGGCTGCAGCTATGACTGGCTAAATCAAGGTCACAAAGGAAGAGGAGTGGCTCCTGAGTCAGAAGAATTAGTATCCTTAAAAGAAGAGTAGGACTGGGGGTGGGGGGAAGGGGAGGAAGGAAAGGAGGACAGGAGGGAGGAAAGGAGGACAGGAGGGAGGGACGAAGGGAGGAAGGAAGAAAGAAAATGATAAGGAAAGGAATGAAGTTAGAAAAAGGGAAGGAAGAGGCCATGTTCAAAATTGGCCAGCTTCACTCATTTCTTGAACAGATGTAAACTGAGTTGTGAAAGACTATGCCTACACTAGCCCACACAGCACAAAGCTAGCCATCTCAGGAGAGGGTGGTCCAAGCCCCACACTGCCTAACCCACACTCACTGCCTATATCACCCAGAATCACTATTTCCCTGATGGTCTGCCTTATCGCTGACCCTCTATGATGTCCTGCAAGGGACACTGATCTGACTACACTTCAGGTATGCCAGGTATGAACTGATATTACCAGAGATTTTTTGGAGTGAGTACCCCCTGCCCCCCACCTCCCATATCTTTCTTCTTCTAGGAAGCCTATCAGCTGAAATCATGCCCACAAATACAGTCACCATGTCTGAACCAGACTTCTTCCAGGAAGCCCTGCAGCTGAGTAGATAGTATTAGAATTCATAGTATCATAGTTTTAAATTTCTGAACAACATTTGTTTGATGATGTCATTCCTAAAGGAATACCCCAATTTAATAGACTGGACATATAATAAGAGCTTACTAAATTTGCCATTGTATTAATGACTTTATTGGTGGTAGAATAATTTTCATAAATGAACTTGCTACTATACTTTTTATTTTTTCTTTTCTTCCACTGTATTTTTTCTTCTTACTTTTTCAATAACTTTGCTTAACTTTTCTGGAAATAAATGTATTAAATCAACCATGTCAATCATGTAATTTCTTTAAATAAAATTTTAAAAGGAAAGGAAAGGAAAGAAGGAGAGGGAGAGATAAAGAAAAAAATACAAGAAGTCATATGAACATAGAGATAAAAAACGAAGTAGCACCTGCATGATTAGAAAAAGACCAAGGGTTTCTGATAAACACCAGAAGCTAGAAGAGCCTAACAAGGACTTTCTTCTATGATTTCAGAGGAAACATTGCCTTTCCAACCATTTTATTATGGTCTTCTAGTCTCCAGAAGTCATACAATGTAGCCTTTTAGTTTATGGCCCTTTGTGAAGGCCTTTCTAGGAAGTCAACACCCTACCCCCACCTTATCCCATTGGGTCTCTTCTCCAGTCCCAACAACCATCCTCATCACAGCCTTTTTCTCTCTGTCTCAACAAACTGCCTTCTCACTGACTGACTCACCACACTTTTCATTTCATCTTTCCTCTCTTCCTTCCAGGAATATTACAAAGGCTTCAAGTCCGTGTTCCTGCAGACAGTCCCTTCAATCAAACATGATGCTATGAAGGGATCTTTCCAAAGTAACATCTAATTGTGCTTTTGGATTAAAGTCTGAATGGGCTCCTCTTGGGCCCAAGAAAATAGATAAAGAGTGGGCATAAATCTCTGTTTAGCTAAAGACCTGAGACTATGAAAGTTGCAGCCAACACCTAGAATTATCTCCCTATCCCCAACTCACATAGCCTTCTGGAAGGGTCTAATAGCAAATGCCTTGGTCTTTGTGAAATTGATTATGCTTGACTCAGTCTTGCTCCTCTTCTTTGAATCATCTTTTATTTATTGAAAATCATCTGAAACTCACCCCTCCTGACTCCATTAATAACCCTCTCTGATGGGAATTACCTCAGTACAATGCTAGAAGGCACTCCATAGAAGCAGGCACCATCTTTATTACTAGCATTGATCACACAGCAGGTGCCCCTCAATCAACAGTTGCACAGTCTGCCATTTATTTGGCTTATTGAATCTCAGCATTGTTTTCATTATGGAGGGCCAGGCACCATACCAAGAACATGTATGCATTGTTTCCTTTCCACCTCCCACCAACTTATAGTAGAGCATCTTCCAATTATTGAAGACTTCTTTAATTATGGTATCATCCAATAATCATGATAGCCTCATCTCAAAGTGATTGAATGATGCCCACTTTATACAACCAAAAATGGCAGAGGACAGACACTGGTCCAGGCGAGTCTCCACTAGAATCAATGAAGTAGTGAGTCAATAAACATTGAAGCCGGCTCACAATTAGCAGTGATTCATTCCTTGCAGTTCATCAGAATGCAAATAGATACCTTCTAGTCTCTTACTACCCTCTGCATCAACTAGTTTGTTATACAGCATGGAAAGGTGGGAGCATAAGCACCAATTTTTCATGACTGAGGAAGTTAGGGACTCAACCGTCACACCCATTTACACAAGCCTGGGTAGGGAGGGGAAGGATGAACACAAAAGTTAGAAACACTTGCGGAAGTAAAGAGCAGCTATTTTATCTCCTTGGCACAGAACATAAAACCGGAGCCACGAATACACTCTAAGCTTTATTTACAGCATGCAGTGCTGAACAGGAGCACTGACTGTGGAGGATCCCTCTGCAAGTCCCCCTCACCCTCCACCCCACACACCTTGTTGGAGGCAAAGACAATTTAAAAACACTAGCTGCTCAGAAAGAAATAAATCAATTTTCATCAGAGTAGTGCCCTGACACCATCCTGACAAATCAATATATTTCTCCATAATGGAGTCACTAAAGCTGCAATCGAGTCACTAGGAAACGAAAAGCAGCCTCATAAAGAAAATAGCCAAGTAAAAGAGTATCCAAATCTGCATTTCAATTAGCCACCTTCAAGGGCACGCTAATTTCTTCAGTAGGGAAAGACATCAAAAATTCATGGAGCCTGGCTTCACTGCCCCCAGTGCTGTGAACTGCCAGAGCTGTCTGGACTCCGTCTCCCCCAACTTGACATAAGGCAGATCTCAGTAAGGCCATGAAAAGAATCTAGGAGACCTTGGATTGTGTCTGTCCCAAGGGAGATGGAAAACTTTAAGCAGGCCAGCCAACCAGTAAAGGAATCCCTGCTAGCCTGGAGCAAGGTGAAATTCAGCATTTGCCTGTGTGAATAGATTCTAAGCAAGTTCAGGGGCCCTGAAATTCATATAGAGCTAAAAGATCATAATCACTCTTAGCTGGAACCCAGAACTGCAGTGGAGAACCCTACTAGGTCTGAGGGAAGGAGGTGCTCAGTCTTGTTACCTCATCTCCTTCTGATGTCCCTATAATAGATGAGAGAGGGAAGTTTCCTGGGAAGGCCTTGAAGGCAATGGAGGTGCTCCAGGAGCCACCTTGGTCATACACCATGTCATTCTTTGAGTCATCGTGACTGCAATAACCACATTTTGTTTTGGCTAAGAGCCTGGAACCAACAGCCCATCTATCTAGAACCAAACATGAAGCTACACCATGAGATTTTTCAGCTTCCCTGTCTATAAAAGAGAACAATGGGATTCTCTCAGCCACCATTGAGCTTCCCATTTATTCCTTGAGTGAAGACTTGACCAGTACTAGAAATTTTTCAAGGCTCTTTAAAGGTTGCAAGTTATTTTCTCTTGACACCAGCATAGTGAAATTAGCATTATTTCATGCAACCTTTTGTGGAAGAAAGAGTGAAGGCACAGAGGTGAATTGATAGAAATAATATGGAGTATGCTGAACATAATGCATGGAGACTCATAAATATACAAAGGGTGCTATCCCTTGTGTTACAATTCATATAATTTCTAAGCAACGTAAAAGCCACCTCTTACTCCTAAGCCTCATTTATCTATGAGAAGCATTTTAAAAATTCAGAGTACAACCCACAAAATTATCTGTAGAAGCTAGAAACAATAGAACCCTAATCACAGAGTAACAGTTCAGATCAAAGTCTGCATTCATTGAGTCAATGCAAGAGGCTCCACACAATTACACAAGAACATCAAACTTGGAAGGGAATATCTTTGATGAGAAAAGTAGAGAACAACCCCCAGGGAGTTCCTCTAGAATCCTTCCTGTCAAAGAGGAGGGATGCTGACAGTGTATTGGAAAGAATCACCCCTATACTATCTATCACAGGCACTAGAGGGAAATAGCACAGAACTCCATTAATGGGAAGGAGATAAAGATAGAAATCAAGAATATCCACATATACAATCTCTTTGAAAAGACTTAAGAGAGGAAATGTTGAGGATGTTTAATGATCTAAAAGAAACAATGGAATGCTATAGACAGCAAATAAAACATAGGAAGATATGAGAGCAGAAATGAGAAAGCTACAAACAGAAATGTCAGAATTTTTAAAATTCGTAGGTGAGGGGCCAGAGGAATGGCACAGCAGTAGGGCATTTGCCTTGCATGCGGATGACCCAGGACTGATTGTGGTTCGATCCCCCAGCATCCATATGGTCCCCCGAGCCAGGAGCAATTTCTGAGCACAGAGCCAAGAGTAACCCCTGAGTCACCAGGTGTGGCCCAAAAACAAATAAACAAAAAATTCATAGGAGAAATTAAAGCAAACAGGCAGGCAGGTAGGTAAAAATGGAAGACCCCTTCATAGTATTGAGACCTTAGAATGGAATAAAAGTTCTTCAGATATAATAAAACCAACAGAGATGCTTTGAAGAAGTTCCCCTTAAGTTATTAACAGTATTATTGCCAGGACAATAATATGTTCCATCTTATGGACAATAATACCCTAACTCCTGATAAGACTGTGACCTGGTACCACTGAATATGCCCTTTTCTCCCCTCTCCCTGTGAGAGAAGCTCCAGCATTAACAAAGGCCAAGAAAGAAATATCAAAGAGACAAAACTACTCCCAAATCTTTCACCTAGTAACTACTCTAGCAAGGGACTCTTACCTAAGTAGAAAGCGCCCCCCCAGGGGGCAAGTTAAGAAAATCTTATAAAAGGAGGGTTAGAACAAAGGATATATAGACCTGTGTGTTTCCAGCCATACACACATGTTGCCCACATCTCCCCTCTTGAGATGTGTACTTTGATATTTCATTCTTTAAACACTAGAATGTGTACTGAAGGATGCTCTCCACCTTTGGAGAAGCCTGTATTCTCTTAAGAGCATCACTCTCTTTTTATCTCTCTCTTCATAGCCTTCTCAGAATTTCTAAATAAAACCTATTTTTACTTCACTGTTCATATCTTTCTGAAACTATTTTGTTTTGTTTGTTTGTTTGTTTTTCAAGAAAATGGCTACAGAGTGAAAGGTCTGGGTAAGGATTGATTTTTTCCTTTTCTACAAATATCAAGGCTCACAGCCCTAGATATCCTAGCCATTCCTAAGTGACAGAAGTGGAAAAAGAAATAGCAATAGATTTCCTTCTCCAGGCCACCACTGCTCTCCTACCCATATTACATAAGGCACCCAGGAACACCCTCTGGTAACAAAATAAAAAACTCATTGGAAAGTCTAAATTGTAGAATAACAGTAGATGAGGACAAAATTAGTGAGATCCAATAAAAGATGTAGAACACCTCTAGGCACCAGCAAAAGTTGGGAAAAACCCTTAAAATAAATGAACAGCAGAAAAGAGAAGAGAAATTTTGGATGAACTCAAGAATAATGACATAAGAATCATCATAGACCTGGAGGGGTAGAAAGGTAAGCCCAGTAAAGAAGCAACAGTCAAAGACATTATTGCTGGAAAGTTCCCAGAGCTAGAGAGTGCAGGAATCCAGATCCAGGAAGCTCAAGGGATATCAGCTAAAAGATACCCAAGTAAAAATACTGCACAACATACCCTAATCAAAATGATAAAATCATAGGCATACATAAAGATACAATATTAAAAAGCAGAAATATGCAAAAGAACATAGCTAAGATTTACAGTAGGTCTATAAAATGAGACCCTCCAGGACCAAAACCAATGGTGGGATACAGTTGAAAATTTTTTTAAAAAGAATCAACAAAGTTAACACTTCGCCAAGAATACTTTATTCAGTCTCTTATACAGATTTTAAGGCACAATTCACATCACAGATAATCAACAACTCAGGAATTTCATACACTTGAACTCATCTTTAAAAGAATAACTGAAAAGTGCTACTTTAAGATAAACCCTACATAAACACCAAACTTCTACAGAAATATGACACAAAATTATATTCCAGTAATCTTTCTCAATGTCAATGGTCTAAATTCACCATTAAAAGAGTCAGAATGACAACATGGATTAAAAATAGAATCCAATATTCTTCTGCCTGCAAAATAACATATTTGAATAGTCAGAGCAAACAAAGACTCAAATTCAAAGATTGAAAGACAATCTTTCAAGCAAACAACTCTCTTAAAAAGTCCAGGGTGACCATACTAATACCAGACAACATAGACTTTAGGTTCAAAAAAGTTTTAAGAGACAGAGAGGATCATTCTTAATAATCAAGGAATATGTACATTAGAAAGAAACCACACTCCTAAACATTTTGTACCCAATGAGGGCCCAGAAAACTACTAAAAACAATTGTTAATAGATTTCAAAAAACATAAATTGCAACACAATAGTAGAAATACTTACCATAACAATTAGTCAAGAAGAGGATATCAAGAGAATTCAGATATGAAAGGAAGAAGTCAAGCTCTTACTATTCCAAAGACATGATGCTATATTAGAAAATCCTAAAGACTTCAAAAAAGCTTCTAGAAACAATATATTTGTATAGAAAACAATATATTTGTATAGCAGGTTACAAAACTAATATGCAAAAGTCCATGACTTTCCAACATACAATTAATGAAAGTGAAGAGATTTTTTTATTCCATTTACAATTGTGCCTCAGAAAATCAAGTACCTTGAAATCAGCTTAACTAAAGAGGTAGTAAAGAAAATTACAAAACACTACTCCAAGAAATAAAAGAAGACACAAAGAAATGGAAAACAAATATCCTGCTCATGTGGACTAATATAATTAAAATGGCAATACTTCTCAAGGCATTGTACAGATTTATAGTGGTCCCTTTAAGGATACCCATGGCATTTTCAAAGAATAGATTAAAATTTCCTGAAATTCAAATGGAATAATGATGCTTACCCCAAATAGCCAAAGAAATTCTTGAGAAAAAGAAGATGGAAGGCATCACTTTCCCTAACATCAAACTGTAATAATTAAAATCAGTAATAATTAAAATAGCATAATACTGGAATAAAGGCAGACACTCAGATAAATGGGATAGAGTGAAATATACTAAGACAGATCTTCAGTTAAAATTATTGGTTTATCTTTTCTAAAGGAGCAAAATATGAAGTTGAACAATGAAAGCCTTACAAGTGATGCTAGGAAAACTGGGAAGCAACATGGAAAAGAAAAGTTAGGCCTCTTTCTAACACCATGCACAAAAGTCAAATCAAAATGGATTAATGAGATTTATATCAGATATGAATCCATAAGATACATAGAGGAAAACTTAGGCAGATCTCTTCATAACATTGAAGCCAAAGGCATCTTCAAGGATGAAACCCTGCTGATCAAGAATCTGGAAGAAAAGATAAACAACTGGGACTATATTAAACTAAGAAGCTTCTGCACCACAAATAAAATTATGACCAGAATACAAAGATTACCCACTGAATCTAAGGAATTATTTACCCAACACTCATCTGATAAGAAGTTAATATCCCATCTATATAAGGTACTGATAGTTATAAAAGGAAAAAAAAACAATCCCATCAAAAAATGGGAGAAGAGATGAGCAGAAACTACTTCAAAGAAAAATTACAAATAGCCAAAAGGCACATGAAAAATATTTTATATCACTAATCATCAGGGAGATGCAAATCAAAAATAATGAGATACCATCTTACACCACAGAGACAGGCACACATCAAAAAAAAAAAAAAAAACAAGAACAATCAATGCTGGAAATGATGCAGGGGAAAGGGACTCTCATTCACTGCTGTTGGAAATGTAGACTGCTTCACTGTCTTTTTGGAAAACAATATGGACGTTTTTTAAAAACTAGAAATGTATCTTTCACTTGATCCAGCAATACTGTTCCTGACAATATGTCCTAGGGAGGCACAAACACAATGTATGAAAGGCATCTGCACTCATATGTTCATGGCAGCATTATTCACAATAGCCAAAATCTGGAAACAATGCAAGTACCTGAGAACAGATGAGTGAGTAAAGAAGAAACCATGTTACAGTTACACAATTGAATACTATGTAGCCGTAGAAAAAATAAACTCAAGAAATTTTCTTATACATGGATGACCATAAAGAGTATTATGCTGAATGAAATGAGTCAGACGGAGAGGAAGAGATATAGAATGATCACATTCCTTTGCAGCATACAAAAAATAGATAGCATGAGAGTATTACCCAAAGACAATAGAAGCAAGGGCCAAAAGACTGATCCATGGTAGGAAGCATGCCTCAAGAAGGGGGGAATGCAGTAATGGCAGAGAAGGGGCTACTATGAGAATGATGGTGAAAAAGATTGGGTGTCAAAAGGAGATAAAGTGATATGCATGATTCCATTTTAATTACAGTATTGCAAACCACTGTTCAAAAGGAAAAAAGAAAAAAGTGAAGGAGGAGGCAGTGGAGGAAAAGGAGGAGGAGGAGGTGGAGGAAGTGAAGAAGAGGAAGAAGAGAAAGGAGGAGGATTAGGAGAGGAATAGGAGAAAGAGAAGAAGGGAAAAGAGAAAGAAGGAGCATGAGGAGAGGAAAAGAGAAGAAGAGGAGGAGGAGTAACTGCCATAGAGACAGGCTGGAAGTGGGGTAGATGGGTAACTGGAGACAGTAGTAATGGGAAATAGACAGTGGCAAAACAATGGGCTTTAGGATATTGGATGACTGAAACACAATCATTAACAACTTTGTAACTGTATCTCACAGCTGTAAGATGACATCCAACTATTAACCCAAAAGAAAGGCATTCCCTCATCTCTTTTTTTTTTTTAACATATCTGCTTTGATATGTAAAAGTGCACCTGAGTCACTCATTCACTCTACCCTCCCCTCCCAGGTGAATTGGGACTGATTTAATAAAGAAAGGTCAGTCTGGCTTCGGTGCCCAGAGAGACCACGAGGCAAGCAGCAGACTAACTTCATGACTCTCCTGACTGCCTTGGTTTATTAATTCTTAGCAGCTACCCTACTTTCTTCAGACCCATTTGACTGGGATTAGAACTACGATGTGTGGGATGATTTCACAACATAGGAATATTTATTTTGATATGATTAAAAACTTAAAAGTATTTTAATTTAGATTACAAGAGCCTTCTAAGTGGTTGCTGATTGTCAGTGGGGTCTCTGGACCCCATATTCTTTTGTGCTGCTAAGAACAAATTTGGACAGCATAGTCAGTGAATCCTCTTCCCTGTTGAGCTCCATCAGAGGATTCTCCAGGCCTTTTGGATGGTGTCCTGGCCTCCTTCACTTTGCATCCAGGGATATATCACTTAATATTATCTGACCAGCCCCAGAACTTGCCCAACTTTTACCCTTCCATTCTTTCAGGAACATGATCTGCTGTCTCACACTCTGATGCTATGCTACAAGCTGCCTCCTTGCAAAGCCTTTCCCTTCCATATTTCTGGAGCTACTTTCCTTCTTCCAGGTACTCGCTCTTCAAAACCATCCTCAGACCAGGGGAATGTTCTTTGGTTCTTCAAGGACTCCCATGATCCTTGGTGCCAATCAGTGTCCTAATTCATGGCAGCATATGTGTGCCCATTACCTTTCCCCTCTCCTGGGCCAGGACTGGCCATGACAGACCCCAGACCCCCACACAAGTCTAAGAACACAGTGGGGAACTCTGTGAGTGGCATGAAAGTGTACATGATAGTTTTATTTGTACTTGTGTGGCACAAGGAGTATGATATAGTCAAATCTTTGAGCTGGAGGCAGAGGGAATGACTTATATAATTGGGGGGGGGGACTTGGAAACACCAGCTCCAGTGAGAGTTCCATGAGGAAAAGAGCTCAGGAAAAGATGAAAGGAAGCCCCATCAGTGGATTCCTGGAGACCAGAGAGGCAGGAAGTCATGATCCAATTTCTGTGCTGGGCCCACTAACACCACCTGGTCTATACTCTGAAGGAGCAGCCTCCATCTGTAGTATGGTGATTCATAATGTTTCATAGAGTAAACTGAGGCATTACAGCCAGCTGTGCCCTGATGTTCTCACATCTAGAGGTCCCTGCTGTACCACAGCCCCTGCATGTGGGTTGGGGGGTAGACGAACACTGCATAAGCCAAGGAAGAAGGTGGAAGCTCTACTCCCAGAGAAAAAGGATGTGACAACATGACAGGCTGCCCACATCCATCCTTCTCACTGACACACAGCTGAACACATGTCTCACCCACAGTAGTGCTGGGGCCCAGGGACTGAGTTTTTCTGCTCTGCAGAGTGTGAATGCAAGAGAAGTGGGTCAACACCAGCTAGTTCATCTCTTCCACCATCCTTTGCAGGCTTCACAGAGGATTGGGGAAAACAGAGTAACCCTGGGGAGATTGATCAGCTATGGAGACAGAGCTCATCCTTTAGTAGTCTCCTGTCATTTAGGCATTTGATTTGGGAGGGTGGGGAGAAAAACATCCAGCATCCAGGGGTTTTCCTGATATCGCCCTACTAGTGCTCAGGGAGACTATGTGGTACTGAGATGGAAGTTGGTCCATGCAAGGCAAGTACTGTCACAGTCTTTTAGGGATTCCAAGATGTGCACAAAATGAAATTGATCCCTATTAAAGGCTGAGCAAGGGAGATTCGGGGACCATTCACAGTGTTAGCCTGCCCTTCCCACCCAAAACCAAGAAGCTGCAGCTGAGACTAGATTCCTTGAGTCTGGGAGTAGGGGAGAGAAGGTAGAGAATGAACAAACATTGCCCCCACAGATAGATGCCCCAAATCCACAAAGGGACCTTTTCCCACAAGGGACTACTTAATCTCAGCCTCTTGGCTATGAGGGAACCTGTCTGGTAATATTAGGGACAAATTCTTCTTTATTGTGCTCTCATCCTCCCAAAGAGTTGCTGAGCTCTCAGACTCTGGGGTCATGACCGTCATCTTCTCAGGAGCACTCCTTCTGCTCTTCAACCATCATCTTCTCAGGAGCACTCCTTCTGCTCTTCACCATGCAAATGAGGTTTGTTGACACAAACATGACACTGCCACCAGCAGGGACAGAGATGGCCAGATCACAAATATCCTCACACTGCCTGTGCACATGATTAAGGCAAGTTCTGTTCCTGGCATCTGAGGTGGGGCCTGTACTGCATTTCTTACAAGTTCCAAGGTCATGCGGCCTCTGGATCATGAACCACATATAGAATAGCTGCCATTCCACTTGTAAATTCTCCTGGTTAGTAGGGGAGCTGGCCAGTTCCCAGTTCTTCCTACAGAGAGGCAACCCCTCTTGGGCCCCAGAATTTAAAAAGAGTGCAAGGAGTGGCCTTCCCCAGGACCACCCAGGAATCAATCAGAATCCACATTTTATTTTCAGAGAAGAAACCCCCCACTTATGAGGGGGTGGGAGGATTGAGGTTGGGAGATAGTACAGCAAAAAGAGCACATACCTAGTATGCACCTGATTCAGATTCACTGGCACCATATGACCTCCTGAGAATCACCACATGTGATCTTAGAACCATGTGATCTTAGAAGTTGCAAGCATTTTTGAGGTGGCCCTGGTGGTCTCCAAGTATTTCCAGCACAGCCCAGGCAGTCCTAGCACCACAGGATATGAGAAGTACCATATCCTGAGATCCTAGCATCAAACCTCCAAAGAATCCCTTATTTGGAGTACCCTCCCTAAAAGAAAAGAATTATTTCCCTCATAACTAAGAAGATATGTATGGCAAAAAGTTCAAGAGGCAATAGTGCAGAAGGTAGAATGTCTGTCTTGCACACAACTGACATGGGTTCCATCCTTGGTACCTATATGGTCCCCTAAACACCATCAGAAGTGATATCTGAGCACATAGCCAGGAGTAAGGCTTGAGCATGACTGGGATACCCCCTCCCCCCCAAAAAAATATTAAGAGGTCAATAGAAGAGTGTGATTTGGTGCTACAATAAAAAATAAATATTGGTCTTTGTCCTGAATCTTAGCAAGAAGTTTCTAAATTTGAGATTTCTTAAATGCCCAAGTGAGTAGCATTTTTTGTAATTCACTTTTATCCATCTTGGAGTATATGCTAGGGAAGTGACTTTTTTTGTTTGTTTGTTTGTTTTTGGATTACATCTGGCTCCACACCACTCAGGGGTTGCTCCTGGCTCTACTTTCAGAAGTTGCTCCTCGCTGGCTTGGGGGACCATATGGGATGCAGGGATTCAAACCATCATCCATCCTGGGTCAGCTTCATGCAAGGCAAATACCTTACCACTATGCTATCTCTCTGGGCCCACTGAATGACTCTTTTTTGTTGTTTTTTGTTTTTGTTTTTTCGGCCACACCTGTTTGATGCTCAGGGATTACTCCTGGCTAAGCACTCAGAAATTGCCCCTGGCTTGGGAGGACCATATGGGATGCCCGGGGAATCGAACGGCGGTCCTTCCTTGGCTAGTGCTTGCAAGGCAGACACCTTACCTCTAGCACCACCTCGCCAGCCCCTTGAGTGACTCTTGAGGAACTCCTAATAGCTTCTGGATCGGGGAATTGCCAGAGAATCTAAAATTCTCTCCAAATGGAGATTGAAGATGAACTTATTCACCAATATCCAATAATTTAATTTTTTATGTTTTGGTTTTAAAGTCATACCCAATGGTACTTAGGGCTGTTCCAGGCAAAGGTGCTGAGGGGTCACTGCAAGTGATGCTTAGAGCATCATATATTTCCAGGAATCAAATCTAGGATTTCTGAATTCAAAGCATGTGTTTAGCCCTTTGAGCCATCTCCCAGACTCTATGATTGACTCATCTGGCCTGTGAGATAGATCTTCATGAAGGTACTTTTGGAACAAGATTCACTGTGCTTCTGGGTTGAGGATCCCAAGGGCTTGGGTTGGAGAGTGCTGAGAGAAGGCATACAAGTTCCCAGACTTTTCCATATATCTTCCCTACATGTCTTTTCTTTCCTTTTATTTTTGTTTCTTTGCCACACCCTATAGTGTTCAGGGCTCATTCCTGGCTCTTCACTCAAGGATTACTCCTGGAAGGGCTTAAGGAACCATATGTGGTGAAGGTCAGACACATGCAAGGCTATCTATACCTGCTATGCTATCTCTCAAGCACTCCTCATTTTAATTTTTCTAAATTGCATCTCCAATAATAATCTGGAAGTAAGAAGCAAAGATCCTTCCTGAGTTCAGTGAACTCTTCAAACAAATCATCAAACCCAAACAAGGCTGCAGTGGGAGCCCTGACTTAGAGCCAGTAGGTCAGAGGCATGACTTATGATTGGCATCCAACCTGTTATTGGCATTGGCAAGATGTAGGGAAGACAAACCAGTCTGGTGACACTAAGCCCATAGCCACTGGGGTTTACACTAATTCTGAGAGCTAATGCCTAACTAAATTCAATCCAGGAACATTCAGGTGTGTCCAGAGAGCTGGAGAATTGGCCAGTGTGAGGAAAACCCCTACATATCAGTGGTCATAGATGATGAGTAGAAAATCAAATAGGTGTGAGCTTCGGGGTGTCTCAATCTTGAAATGGTGTTTGTCTAGTGCAGAATCTGAGTCTCCAGTTTTGCTCCCTTTGACTCTCTGCACCTAATACTCATATCTCCCTCTCCTCAAAAAAAAATGATTTATATTTGGCCATCCTCTCCAATACATTTTCCAATGTGTTCTGTTCCATGTGAAATAGCAGGTGAGACCCAGTTTATCTTCAGTTTATCTAGGCATGCAACTGCTTTGTCAATGCAGAGCAGTTACAAAACAATCAATGTTACCCAATAAACACAGAACTCAGATCAAAATTCAGAGCAGTGGAACAGTCCCTTCTCAACTGGTACACATTCTTTCCCGGGGGCCTAGTAAGCACCTTAGCTCCACCAACCCCAGCTCTTTCTCCATCTGGTGAAAACTCCCAGGAGTCAGATACCACCTGAGACCTCCACAAGAGGGACAGCTGGTCACAGGAATACAGATGCTCAGCACCTGCAAGAAAAGGAGCATAAAAAAGCAGAGGGGAAAGCAGTGTGCACCACATTCAAACTCAAGAACCTCTGGCTCAAAATCTGACCCAAGCTTGACATGACTTCCTGTGCTGAGTATCTCTGGCTGCAGAGAAGTTGGGCCTCCTTTGATTCTCATTCCAACAGGCTCTTCTTCTTGTGTGACTATGAGGAAGTTAACCAACCTCTCTGATCTTCATTTCTTCATTTTTTTAAATGAGGTAGGAGGGATTCAAGTCATTTATCCCTCCCAGGGTTGTATATAAAGTAAAGAATGGAACAAATAGCACCAGCAGCTTGGAGGACTTGCTCACAATCAGAAAGACATGAATGAACAAAAAGGACCAACTTTACTCTGCCTTGCAGTATGCCTAACACTCAGAATGATTGCAGTAGATCTTTGATACAGGGATGACAAAAGAAAAGAAAAGGAGATGCAAGAAGAGAAGACAAGGATGAAAGTAGCCTTAAGTCTTGATCCAGCAAGCAGATGGTGTAAGGATTTCACTACCTGTTTTGGCTGGGTATCTCCCCACCTTGGCCTTGGCTTTGGCCTTGGCCTTTACCTTCTTTTCCCTACAGAGAAACTCCAACTGCAGGTGGCCATGGCACAGTGAACCTCCTCAGACCTAAACAAGTGTGCATGTGCCTTGGGGCCTGGCCATTAACTATGAATTAGCAGAGAGCAAGAAAGGCAAGGCATGAGAGGGTTGTCATCAGAGGGTTTGGATCTAAATCTGGCTGCTCCTGGAGACCTACTAGGAAGTTAAAATATTCTGAACTGTGGTGAAGTGAACTTTTGGGAAGCTCCTAAGCAATGAATGTTCAAGGGTGCACTAGAAAGAACGCCCTGTAATTAGTAGGTCAAACAGGGCAGAGGATTCAATGCTCAGGCCTTGAGATGCAATGTTACTGGACTGGACTTAAAGTTGCTTAGGAGCTTTCAGAGCGTTTCCCACCCCACCCCACCCCACCCCCGCCATGTGAAGGGATAGGAAAAGGGCCAGATGATTAAACTTGATGATTAAACTTGGGACCTTGTACAAGCATGTGTACCAGAGCATTTCTAGACTTCCCAACCAAGCCAATAAACACAGGGAATTACTCAGTAAATAAACTGGAGAACAATTCTAACACTCTGGCTGTGAAACAATGTCACTGCCCTTCTCCCAAGTTTCAGGGCCTATTACATCTGAGAAAGAAACATCTTGGAACCTTGTTCTTAAAAGCAGTATACTAAATACGTGCTAGCCTATATCTCACTGTCCTCATAACAGCCCTTTGGTGGGGCTGGAATCAGGAGGGTTTCATCCCATGGAATGAAAAGAGATCTTGGCCTCATTTGTTACTCACACTGTTCCCAGAAGCAGCTGAACTTGACCAAAGCCAATCTGTACACAGCTCCTCTCTGTTCCTGCTTGTACCAAGTATCTCTGGACACTGACTCACCTTCCATTTAACCTGTGTTTTCCTTGGAGCTTATCACCCTGTTCTGTACCTGTTTTACCTTGAAAATGAGGTCACGGGGATGCCAGCTTTGTTATTCTTGGGCCTATGATCCCATGACCTTGCTTAAATATTCTGCCACTTCCTTTTTTCTTGTTTTTTTGACTTCTTAACTTCAGTCTGGACTTGAAATCAGGATAACAATCTAAAGAGAGTGATTACAAGATTCTGGCCTTTCTATGATTTCTGTGCTTTAAAGACGAGAAGTCTCATTCTGGTTTTGTTATTGCTGTTTTCTGTAAGATTCAAAGATCCTGGGGAATGATGGTGTGAAATCTGCCTGGGAAACTCTGCTATGCCATGACCTATTTTACTTCCTCAGGTTTCATAGCTTCTCATACCTATTACCTCGTCCTCTCTGGTCACATCTCAGACTCTAGCTAAGACGGATAATCCCTCAAAAAAGTTTGCTTTGAGGAATTAAAAGGTTCTTAGCTGAGAAGGAACATCACGACTCTTTGTACACACATCTGGATAGTCACAGTGCATGCAGCAGAAACTGGGTAAATAAATCATGTGACTTAAAATATCTGTATATACTTCAATGTCACCCATAATTTCGCCACACTTCCTTGGTCATGGAAGTCTTGGATTGAAAACCCAAAATGAATACTTCAAGAAGGGCCCTCTATTCTTTGCCAAATTATCCACCATTTCCCAACACTTCCAGATTAATGCTTCCTTGAAATAGAGAGGATGAGCTATGAATGAGTATAGGGCAGAACAAAGGCTGCTCTCTCTTTCTCTCTCTCTCTCTCTCTCTCTCTCTCTCTCTCTCTCTCTCTCTCTCTCTCTCACACACACACACACACACACACACACACACACACACACACACACACCTCTTTCCAAACAGAGCACTTCCTGCAAGGGCTATAATCAACAAAGCAGCTGGCACAGAAAAACGGGCACCCCACAGCCAGGTGAGCCCAGCTGGGTGACAATAGGTGACGGTGACAATAGTAAGAACTCACCCCCTGTTATCTCAGAGGTGGTCCCTTTGGGCAGTGGAAGCCAGGAAATGAACTGATGTTCAGTGGAGAAAAGACTCAATTAGAGATTTGAGGACAGACAAAATGACTCCTGGGTTGCTCAAACCCTTGCCAACCATGGCCAACTGGAAAACAGCCACCCCAGACTTGGCCCAACCCAGCACTGGCAGCTCCTCATTCAAAATCCAGCTTCCTCTGTACTTGTGCTGTAAAGAATGTGTGATGAGTTTGAACAGAGCACTGCCTCCCAAGGGTGCACCTTCACCTACAGACTTGCAAGCAGAACTGAAGCTAGAGAACTTGACTGGGAAAATGAGGTGCAAGGGGCCTGGAAACATGAGAAACTCCATCTTCATATTCCAACACAAGCTCATACCTACTGAGCATCTTCTGCATCATCTCAGAAGTCATCCTGCGTGCCCTGAGAATGGACAAGACAGTCAAGTCTCCATCTGAAAGACATTTTTGGTTTCCACACTCCTCCAACAGAGTAAACCATTTTCCCCTTCCAGCTCTGTAATTTCCCTTCCATGGTGCTTGTCACACCATAATGATTTTCACTTCAGTTAATTTTTTTTTTTTTTTTTTGGTTTGGGCCTCCCTGGAGGTGCTCAAAGTCCAAGGACTCCTCGTAATTTTTGATCAAACTATCTGGTGGTTCAATGCTTGGGTCTAAGGATTTAATGACTTTTCTTTTCCCATCCTGTGGTTCCAGATGATGACCCAGGCTACTTCAGTGGTGCTCAGCCTCTCCCCCACCCAGGCATATATCAAGAAATCTTAGGAAACTGTGTGGTGCCATGGATTGACCCATGGTTGACTACATGCACGGTAAGCACCTTAACCCCTATTCTTTCTCTCCTGCCCCAAATTTTAGACTGTCTTTTCTTTCTCTGAGGGCCTGCCAGCTTCTTGAGGCATTGTCCTGCTTTACTATTGGGGCCCCCTTTCCTGACCAACTTCTGAGAAGACAGTAAGTGTTCAATTATTGACTTTTCAAAAAAAAAAAAAAGACAGAGTAAGGCAGTCCTGGGGAAGGAAAATATAGAAATAAATATGATATAAGGCAACTTTGATGCATACTGGGGGTGAGAGGTCAGTGTAAGCTGTTTAAAGAATTTAAAGGGGATTCAAGGGAAAGGGGGAAGCAGAGAGACAGTAGGAAAGCCCTACCTCCAGGCAAGGCTGCACTGAACAGGATGGACTTGGAAGATGAGTATGCTTTGAACAAAATGATCCTAGTAGAGAAAAGAGGAGTGAGCTCTAAAGATGGCCAGTGTGCGCAAATCTAGAAGATAATGGGAAAGAAAGCATGTAAGGAAGTGTAGGTCGCAGCTCTGACCAGGGCTTAGGGAGGAACTGAAAACAGAGGCTGCTCTTTGGGAGACAATGGAACTTAAAAAAAAAAAAGCCAAAATAAAGGAAATGAGAGCTGAGATTCAGTTAAAAATAAGCTGTTTTAGATGAGGGTAATAATGGGCTTGAGAAGGATAGCCACCACTGGGGAAGGACCCATTAAAACACCCATTCTGAGTCAGTCTGCTAGTCCCCAAATAAACTGCTAGCTCCACTGCCCAGCACCCAGAAAAGTCATTCTACCTCCCTCCCCTTGGGCCATCAGGACCTATAAATAACCATCTAAAGGTCTCCAGGATGAACTTATCCCCTGTCTGCACAGCCAGCCCTGATTCAGCCCAGCCTGATCCCCCAGTGTCCCTTGGGGAAGCCAACTTACTCTCCCTACAGCACCAGGCAGTGTAGCACCTTGCTAAGCCTTAATTCTGCCCCAGGTCCCCACAAGGTGTATCACTCTATGAAAACAGGAGGGGAGGGATAGGTCTGTCCAGGCTCTGTGGATCTTAGTATGCATGGGCTCTGGTATGCAAGGGCTGTAGCTGAAGGCCATGTGTAAATGGAAGCAGAGGGAGAAGAAGTCCCTGGAAAGTCTGAGAACTCAGGAACCTCTACTTACTTCTCCATCTTTCCAGATAAGATTAATTTGTGACTGACAACATTGGCCCTACTCAGAATGGAAGACATAGCTCAGCAAATCTCACACTGATCACTGTTATACATTCTGTCATTGAGTGAAGATGTGCAAGGAAGGAAAATAGTAATCCCCAGTCTAATCCCTCAGAGTTTTCCAGGGGGTCTAACTACAGACTCACCTGCAGTGCAGCAGAAACTCTGGAAAACCATTGGGAATACTTGTAGGAACCCGCCAAGTTCAAGGAATGAAAGCAATGCAGAAGGCACAAGCATCAACCAGCTCTGAAAACAAAAATTTGGCTCTTGCAGAGAGCTGGCCCACCTCAGAGAAAGTAGGAGGGAGGGAGGGAGGGAGGGAGGGAGGGAGGGAGGGAGGGAGGGAGGGAGGGAGGGAGGGAGGGAGGGAGGGAGGGAGGGAGGGAGGAAGGAAGAAGGGAGGGAGGGAGGAAGAAGGGAGGGAGGGAGGGAGGGAGGGAGGGAGGGAGGGAGGGAGGAAGGAAGGAAGGAAGGAAGGAAGGAAGGAAGGAAGGAAGGAAGGAAGGAAGGAAGGAAGGAAGGAAGGAAGGAAGGAAGGAAGGAAGGAAGGAAGGAAGGAAGGAAGGAAGGAAGGAAGAATTCCTCTAAAGAGAGGTCTAGACCCCATCTAACCCAGGAGCAGAAGGCCTTTTAGAGCCCCCAGTTTGATTACTTGCCTTTCTCTCCCATTTTGAAATCTGAGATCATCTTGTAAAAGAAGAATTCCAAGTATTTGCAATTATATGCAATATCTTTTCCTATAATTGTGCTGAATATCTGGGCTGGGTATCCACTAACTGATTTAATTAAATGTCCACACCAACTTTCCTAGATAGCTCATATATAAAAATATATATGTGGCATATTATATGTAAAATCCTCCACATAATCTTTTTCTCATTTAAGAAGAAAAAAGACTATCAAATTCAAGTTTTGCCTGCAGGATCCTGTTTTATCTTAGGGATTCTCCACTCTTTGCATGATAAAGGGCAGGTGCCTTAGAGTCAGGGATAAAGGTCAGTAAAAGGCAATACTTTTCCTTTATTGTAAAGGCCTACTCCCAGTGCTGGAAAGAACCACTGGAAGTGGGCCTGGAACAGCCAGGCTGTCCAGTTGGCTATCAATCCATATCCCTGGAGCAGCACTTGCTCTGAAGCTTTGAGACAAAAGCGCAGAAGGCTAACACCCAGAGGCCTGGCCCCAGGCCAAGGTATCAGAGATGCCAAGACAAGGTATCTGGCACCCAACTGGGTTGGGGATCCTTGTAGAGCCTGACACAAGCTGGAAGCAGTAGTTGTGAGGCAGCCAAGGGGATCCACAATGTCAGTGGGTCCCTCTGGGCCTGCTACTAAATGCCCAGGGCTTTTTCTTTTCTTTTTTTTTTTTCAGGCCTTTTTCTTGCAAATCACACTGACACCTTTGGTTTCAGAGCTGTCAACTTATCAATGAAATGGCAGTTCACAAACAGGGACCATTGTGACAGCAGGAGACAAAGGACAATGTGTACAGTTGGGTTTCATGGTCAAAACATGGTTAGGACAGGGAATTGGAGCAGAATCACTCTGGCTAGAAGAATAGGCTGTTAAATGGCTTGTCACGCACAGTTTAGTGCCGTAGCACAAACAAGCACTTGGCATCAAACACCCATGATGTGAGTTTAAGAATCCCTGAGCTAAATAAACTGATGCTGATATATTCTTTATTAGTTCATGTGTCTGGTCAAGGCTGGAATCAGCCAGAGAGGCCATTGCTCTGATCTGAAGTCACTGCTCCTGAAGAAGTGTGATGAGCCAAAGCCAAGGGCATATAGGCACAACTTCAGCAGAAATAGCAGGGAGCTTTCTAAGTCAGAGAGGAGAAAAGATCCCATAGATGAGGAGAGACCTGAGAGCTTGTTAAGACTGTGGACTGGCACCAGTGACAAAGGAATTGTCAACAATGACTTGTTTAGATGTTATAAGTGCCCAGTCCCTTCTGGGTCTCCCCACTCACCTCCAGGTACAAATGTCTTTAATGTTAATAAACCCAGTAAATTTGCTAAGTCCAGAAAGCATTTTCCTTGCCCTCTAGGCATCAGGTCCCCAGGAGCAGGCTAGGTTACTGTGCCCCTCTTCAGTACCCTGGTCTGTAGCACATGACAATGCATGATGGAGAATTGAGAGGGAGAGATGAGGTAAGTCCCAGTACCCAGAAGTTCTGAGCAGACCTTTACCTAGATTCTGGGAATGAGATATAATTAAGTGACCTGACTGCTCAGTGCCAAGGGAACCATGAATCCAGGCATGAAGCTTCTACTTATGATGGACCCAGGATGACCTCAGGAAGGAGCCCTGTTCTGATTCCACTGGAGGACAGACACCAGCTGTTCCTGGAGAAAGCAGTTGAGGGCTTCACTCCTGTCTAAAGCCTGATGTCACCCTGGGGATCAAAGTGGATAACATTGTCTTGCATGCAGCTGATCCTAGTTAGAACCTTGACTCCACTTAGGTTCCTGAATACTGCCAAAAGTTATTTCTGAGCACCACCAACTTGTAGCCCAATAACAAAAGAGAAAAAATAGAATGTGGACCCTTATCTCAGGAATCCTGATTTATTGGCCTGCAATCGCCTACCATGTGCATGGTAGCAACTTAGAAATGATGCTTCATTTGGCTTATGAGATCTCCAAAGCTAAATGAGTGATGTAGCCCCAAATAAAGGCCTTTCTTCCTGGGGAATTTAGAAAGCTCTCAATGAATAATTCCAAAAGCAAACTTCACAACTTCTCCAAGTTCTGGCCAGCAAAACCTCTTAACCAAGACTGCCTTTTTATTATACAGCCAAACAGCCACCACCAGGCCTGCCCACTGGTGATTAACATCAGTTCAGAGCCCAGCAGGCACAGTGGGTAGCACAGACAGCAGGGGCCAGCAGGGGCCAGGTTGGTATGAACCTCTTTATGGCAGGAGACTAATCAGCAAAGCCAGCACTGACTTTTACTTCCTGTTCTCCAAGCTGCTGGTTGTCTGTGAACTGTAAAAACAACCAGGTGATTCTGTCAAAAAGTCATCCCTAGCCCAAAGCAGGCCCTTAGGGAGTGCAAGAGGAGGGAGGGAGTGAGTGAGTGAGTGAGTGAGTGAGTGAGTGAGTGAGTGAGTGAGTGAGTGAGTCCAACCCAGACATTCCCAGGGTAGGGGGTAAAGGGTTGAAAAGAAGAGACACCAGAGCCTAGTCTATTTTTCTTTTTAAAGCTCCTTAAACAATTCCAAGGCAGTGACAACTGTAAAATCACTCCATATGCCATATCTCCAGCCCTAGCTGAACTGAGTCTAAATCAGGGTTGCACATGAAATAATCCAGACCAGGCTGTGGGTGAGATACTTGTAGTCTGACAATCTTCTCATATCATATGGAGAGCAAGCTGCCTGCCAGAACTATCATTTTTATTGAGTACAGAGACCACCCCCAGGTGTGGCAGGACAGTAAGGGCAAAGTAAGTAGATTGCTCAGGCTATCTTGAGCCAGTCCCACTCAGGTTTACATGAAAGATTATCTCTGTTTGGGGAGTAAAACCAAGTTGTAAACAGATACAAAGGAACCAAGGATGATCTTTATTTGGGGTAAAATAAGGTGTAACCTAAAAGACAACCAATACTAAAAATATATACAGATTTAAACCTTCCCTTTATTAGTTCCTTTAATATTCCCTTGATTAGTTCTCTTGGCACATGATGATTAAAATTGTCACTGTCTGAAGTATTATTTCTCACTCTTCAATCAGTAATTCACACCAAGGACTCAGAGCACCATGAAGTTATGGGGAAAATATCAGAGGACCCTAAAAGAAAAACTCTCCAATGAAAAATAACAATGAGGGGCTCCTTTATCCCTCCATCTCTGAGAAGCTAAAAGATTAAAAAGGTCGTTGCTCTCTCATCTTGGTGTGCTCAGGTTGGCATGAAGCATTTGAATGGATACTTGGATGTATCATGAGAGAAAAAATTGATAAGGAGCTCTCAATGACAGATCAATAAGAGGCATCATGGCAGCCTGTTATTACTCTCACCTGTTCTTGTCATTCCCATAGCAGGGAGGATCTCAACTGAAGTTGGACTATGAGACATTTCCTACGAAAGGTTAAGGTCTCACTGAAGTCCATCCGACTTAAGTAGTCTGAGGATTATTGAGTTAAAACCTGTATCAGTATTGAATAATCAATTTGAATTTTTCTGTTTGGGGGGTGGCTCTACCCAGTAGTAGATACTCAGGGTTTATGCCTGGTTCTGTATTCAGGAATCACTTTTGGCAGGCTCAGGGGACTATATAAGGTGACAAAGATCAAACCAGGTCTGTTACATGCAAGGCTAACACCTTATCCACTGTATTAGTGCTCCGGTGCCTCAATTTTAATTTTTAATATCAATGGAAAAAATTAAATTTCTTTAATTTTAAGAATTACAATTATAACAAATCGGGGCCAGAGAGATAGCATGGAGGTAAGGTGTTTGCCTTTCATGCAGAAGGTCATCAGTTCGAATCCCGGCATCCCATGTGGTCCCCCGTGACTGCCAGGAGCAATTTCTGAGCATGGAGCCAGGAGTATCCCCTGAGCACTGCCAGGTGTGACCCAAAAACCACACACACATACAAAAAGAAAAAAAAAGCAAAACAATTATAACAAATCCAACCTTAACTATATTTTAGCAATATCTTTTTTATGTTTGTTTGGGCCCACACCTGGGGTGCTTAAAGCTTACTCCTGGCTTTCTGCTCAGGGATCACTCCTGATGGGCTCATAGAACCATATGGGGGGTCCTGGAGATCTAACACAGGTCAGCCTCGTGAAAGGCAAGCTCACAACCCACCTCCTGTACTATCTCTTCAGGCCCCACACACAGCGAATATTTTTATTATTTGAACTTTTCTGAACCAGAAAGAGGCTAACCAAGCTTCTACAAACAGGAAAAACGTGATCATGTTCCCTAGAATTCTCTATTGCTCCCCTTGGTCTAACCCTTTCCAACAGTTTGTCCCTCACAGAAGTCTCTGCTGATGCCTTAAGCATTATCTTCTGCCCCTCAGACTATTAAGAATTATCTCCTGCCCCTCCACACCTACCCAGAGACACACCTACCTAGAGACAAAAGCCTTGGTTCCAAAGGCTCCATCTACCCTTTCCCTGCTCCTCATTTTGTCCTCCTCCATGCTGAACTAAAATGCTAATTTACTGCTGAAAGTTATCTTGGTTTCCCCCCATTAGAAAAAAAAAAATGACTTCTTTCTTCTGTTCTCCCTCCCTCCACTCAGGACATAGATAAGTCTTCTGTTATATTTCTTTTTTTTTTTTTTTTTTTCAGTTTTTTGGGTCACACCGGCAGCACTCAGGAGTTGTCCCTGGCAGGCTCAAGGAACCATATGGGATGTCAGGATTCGAACTGGGGTCCCTCCTATTGGCCGCTAGCAGGCAAACTCCTTACCACTGTGCTATCGCTCCGGCCTCTCCTGTCATTTTTTTTTTTTTTGATATTTGGTTTTTGGGTCACCCCCCAGAGTTACTCCTGGGTCTGAGCTCAGAAATCACCCCTGGCAGGCTTTGGGAACCATATGTGATTATGTGATGCTGGGATTCGAACCACCATCCATCTGCATGCAATGCAAATGGCCTACCACTGTGCTATCTCTCCGCCCCCTCTGTCATTTCTAGTTAAAATTTTTTGTGTATGTGTCTATATTCCTCCCAAAACAGGACATGTCACTGAGCTGTCATGTAGTTATCCTGGCCCAAAGCAGGCCCTTGTAAGATGAATGAATGAATGAATGAATGCATGAGCAGGTGGGGCTGGCTGCAGAGCATAGACAGGTGCTTGGCCCTCCATAATTGAGACCTCAATCAGTGTGTGTTGGAGGCTTTTCCAGCAAGCAGAATGATTCTGTTTTCCCAAGAAGGTAACTTTAAATCCTTCAAGTGAAATCATCATTACCCACAGTCTGTGTTAATCCTCAGGGCTCATTAGCATGCCAGATAATTAGCACCCCTGTGCAGTAGAGGTGGATGGGGCAGCGGAGAGAGACTCTGCCTCTGCTTAAGAACATCAGGGACAGGAGGTAGAGTGAGGAATAGAACCTGAGCTAAGAATTCCTGGGGACAGTCACAATTGTGTCCACTGGACACCTCTCTCTGTGCCCCAGTTTGTTCCATGCCTTTTGCCATTAGAAGTCCCACCCTAGAGACTGAAGTCCAGTGAGTTGCTGAATTATCCAGTTATGCAGTGACAGGAAGATTACTCAGCACAGCAAAGTGTAAAATTCTCCAAATGCCCCAAGCCCCAAGTCCTCAATTCCCTCCTTGCAAAAACTCCCCATGTGCTTGCTACCTGGAGGGGCAGATGGGTAGAGTGAAAGGAATCTGAGCTTTGAGGCCTTGGCAGTTAACTTGCTCCCTACTGCATCAATCCTCATTCACGGAGTGGGAAGCATCAAAGAACCTTCCTTACTGCACCAACAGCAGGAAGGCAAGGCATCTTCTTGCCTGACAGAGTAAGTACAACAGTTTCCTCTTATCATTTAAACAGGCCACTGAATTTAATACGATTCACACCTGGGTCTTCAATTTCCTGCCCAGGAGGAGCAGCAGATGTGGGAATCCCTGCAGAGCAACATGGTAACACCAACATGGGGCAGCAACTTGGAGATACGTAATTAAGAAGTGACATTGAGGGACAGGTGAGGTAGTTAAAAGCTCTAGAGTTAAAAATCATAACCTTGTGGTCAGTGTTGTCACAGCCCTGTTCCACCAACCCTGGTCTAGTGCTTGTAACCTCTGCTCCAGGTCTGTCTGGCTCTGGAGCAATGAGAAGAATGAACAGATGAACTACTTCACCTTAGGATGCAGTAGCATCAGGAAGAAGTCTATGACTGACTTGACCTCTACACTGGGGTATTGCTAACCTAGCCTCTTCATACCTACAATCACTCTCTAACAATCAAGTTACTCTCTCTTGGGTGAATTCTTTATCCCATGTGCATCTGGGATCTTGTCACCATTGCACAAAGGTCAGCAGGGCAGTTATTATACCAAGCCCATCCTCTGAAAACTGGTCATTAAAGGACAAGAATAAACATGTTTCCTGCCTGCAAAGAACTGTAGTGAATCTCCAGATGGAGTAAAGGTCTTTACAAAAGAAGGTCATCTAACAGCTACAAAGAGAACGTAGGACAGAGGAATCACTATTTTGTGATCTTGAATGAGATGATTTAAAATTCAGATTATGAAAAACAGCAAGAAAGAGCCAGAGCAGGGAGGGCATTTACCTTGCATGTAGAAAACCCCAGTTCAATCCTTGGTATATCATATGGTCCCCCAAGCACTACCAGGTGTAATTCCTGAGTACAGAGCCAGGAGTAGTCCCTGAGCATTTCTATGTATGACCCAAAAACAAAGGGGAAAAAAGAATAACAGCAAACAGGTTATGTTCTTGGTACCAGGTTTATACTATAGGTGTGTGGTGATTTGATGGTGAGAGAAGAGGCACTGTAGAAGTTACTCTCTTGAGCAAGAGACCAAAACTAGCATCTCAGCCTTGAATCAGGCCCTACTTGACCCACTCTGCTTTATAGAGTGCACTTGTTTTTAAATATGCTTTAAAGGGAAAAAATAAAGCAAAATACTAGCAGCTTTAGCACATTCCATCTTGGAATTGTCACATCTTAACTTGGAACACTGCCTACACTTAGCAATATTCAGGGCTTACTCCCAACTTTTTGTTCTGGGGTCACTCCTGGCAGTGCTCAGGGAAACGAATTCAGTGCCAGGAATGAAACCATGCTGTATACAAAGCAAATGCCTTAACCCCTGTATTCTTTCTTCAATCCCTGTAATCCCTTTCTTTTTACTCCATAATACTTTCTCATCTCTCTGGAGAAACTTTCCTTCTCGCTTAACACATTACCTTTTCTCTCTTCCCTTTCAATAAAATTTCTTTATTTAAAATAAACTAACAAAAACCTTGCTATCCCTTAAGTGCTAAAACCAGAAGATTCTCCTCCTGATACATACAATAGCAAAGTCTACAGCTTCATTAACAGGGATCTATTACCAAAAGAAAAAAAAATCCACCCACATTAATATGAATATCACCAATTCTTTAAAGCTAATCCTTTATTTATAAGAGACTTAGGGTATGCATAGGCCAAGAAAACTATCCACTGGGTTAAAAGACAGGCCTTACATGTGATAGATCCCAAGTTTGATCCTCAACACAGCTCCTAAAGCACCACCCAAAAGCCCTTAAGGCCAGCAAATACTGTCAGTGTGGTCCTTATGGTCCCTACACTGAGTATCATTGCGTCAACAAGTCTAAATGTTGAACCATATGTCTGGTTAGCTAAGTATCACCAGGAGTGGTCCCTGGGCCCCCTAAGGATTGTTGAAAGACCCTTTCCTAAAATAAGGAAATATGGAGGGGGCCAGGATAATTAAAAGAAGAAAATAATCATATTTATAATGTGATATAATTGTATAGGACAATTGGTCAATCTATAATAAGTATAAATAGTAGTTTATAAACATCTGAAACATCAATGTTAACTCAGATGATAAGTGATTTTTAATTGGCACTGTCACACAATGGAATATTAGTTTATAATAAAGAGACAAAATACTGCTATATACTATAACATGGATGAACCTGAAGACATTATATTAAATGAAAGAAGCATGGTATCAGAGAAAACTAGGAATGACAGCATTTGACTTTGGTATCCAAAATAAGTAAAATTAGAGAGACAGAAAGTAGAGTTGCGATTACCTGGAACAAGGGTGAGACATTTAGAGGAAAAGGAAGTGAGGGTGACTAATGGGCACAAATTTCCTTTGGGGATAGTGAAAATGCATTAAATGTGAATTCACTAAATCTACTGAATTTTACCCTTTATGCAAGCAAAAATTGTTCTCAATGAAGTAATTTTGAAAACTATGTTATGTTGAGGGTGAAGATTTTTATTAAAGGAACAGAACTAAATTTAATACATGGAGCTTGATAACATCTTGAATAAAACCTGGATTTTAAAGTCAAAAAGTTATAAGAAAAATAAGTTTGAGGGACATCTGGGAAAAATGAGAGTGAGCACAAAAGATAGTCTTAGCAGTCAGAGCACATGTAAGGGGGGCTACCGGGGTCTTTCATAAATGCATCTTGCTGAGCTGCAGGTGAGGAGGATGTCAAGGCACACAAAGAATTTGTGGGTAGGAAGAAAATAGAGCAAATAAATTAAAAAGCATCATGGAGACCATCTTCCTGCTGTTGGAGAAAGGTAGGACCAATATGGAAAGGGAAAACTTAAGGGTCAAAGCAATAGTACTTCCTTTGAATATAGACTCAATCCAGATTCATCCCCTGAATCCCCATATGGTTAGTCAGCTGAGAGCAATGAGTTAGCCCTGAGTAACACCAGGTGTGGCCCAAATAATAATAATAATAATAATAATAATAATAATAATAATAATAATAATAATAATAATAATAATAATAAAACAAAAAATTTAAGATGCCTGCAGGTATGGAATGGGATGGAATATAGGGGGTGTGAATGCTGGTTCCAGGGGAAAGAAGATGTAAAAATGAATCAACTCACTTGGGCTGTGACAGGGCTGAGAGGGAAGCAGCCAGGAATTCAGCAAAATATTTTTTAACTAAAGCCTAAGTTACACTTTTTTCTCTGTGCATATTTACTGTTCACTAATACTCAGCTATCAGAAAGATATTTGTCCATAATTTATATCAAATCTAGTTTTTATTCACTTTTGCAATAAATTCCTTTTATGATATATCAGAAATGGTTATATATATGATAACTAATTTGAATGTTTTTCCTGTGCTCTGCAGGTAGTAGATTCAGTGCTATCATCTCAGTTATTTTTCTCATTTAATAGATAAACAACTGGACACTTGGAAATATATTGATAATAAGCAGCAAGAAGATTGTAGGAGGTAAAGTCAAGATTTGATCCCAGACTTTTAAGTGTTATGCCAAATTAATTTGGGGAGAAGAAATAACCCTCATTATTGGTAAACAGACTTGCTAGAGCTGACCTAGAAGTCTGCTTTTACTGTTACAACATATTTTCCACCAACCAGATTTTCTGGAGAAATAGCTAATGACAGACCTGAGGAAGGAAAAGAAAATAAAGAAACTAGAAACTTCTACTGGACTAGAAATTGTCTCAGTGCTGGAAGACTGCTGGGGAGTATGAGAAGAACATAGCAGTGATCTCTCAAAGAGGGGACCATTTTAGGTTCAAAATAAGCGATAACAATAAATTCAACCCCCTGAACTTAATAGAAATCTGATTCTACACTGCTATAAAAACAGAAAGGAGAAGAGACTGTGGGGGGGAGGGAGCGGTTGATAAATCCAACTAAGAAATGTAGAAATGAAGAGGGCTATAGAAGGTACCCACCTGGCAAGCATCCTTGGAATGACACAGGCAAGATAAAAAATCAATGTGTGATTGAATGAAGGGTGAAAGAAGCATGAGATTCAGGGCTTGACAGTATTGAAGTACCTCCCTGGAAGACAGCAGGTGAATCAAGTGATAAAATGCAACACTCTTAAGTTTTGAGAGAAATAGCTGACACGTGCCTTCAGGTAGAGTGCCGTGGGAAAAAAAATTCTGCGTCAGTTCTATGAAATCCAGCCAAAAATTCATTATCTGGGTCTAATCAAGAGGGAGCATCAGACAAACCCAAAATGAAAAATCCACTCTGCAAAATGACTGTCTTTGAATTATGAAAAATGTCAAGGTCATGAAGTGTAGGAGACAGAGCTGCTGAGAGCTATTCCGAAATGCAGGTGGCTAGGGAGAACTGATAACCAAGTTTTCCTAGATGAGGCCTTATGTCCAGAAAGGTCTTAGGACCACTGGAGAAAAAAATATGGATGAGTTCTTACAATATCTATATTGCATTAAAAATCTTCCAATATCTACGTGTTTGAACCACAGCAAAAATAATCCAATTTCTTTTCTTTTGGAAGAACCCAGGAGTAGCACCTCAAGACCATGTGTCAACTTGGGTTGTTTGGTAATAGGTGATCTCTTTGGTAACTGCCCTCTCTCCCATTTAGGTAGTGAGTTATAGGACTAGCCCTTATTTGTTTCCAATTCCTCTAGAGACGAGTATAATGCCCAAACACAGGAAACACTCAGTAAGAAATTTGTTTAAGCAAAGTGCTGAGCAATTCAAAATCTCAGAGATTGGCTCGTTTATCCTTGGATGTGGTCACTCTTAGCAAATGCTTTCCAACAATAAACTGAAATAAACCGCTCCACCAACCAGAGAGCATCTGTGAGCCCCACAGCCATGTGTCTGAGAACAGCAATCCCACTTCGAAGAGGCAGACTGGCTGAGAACAGAGGCTCTGTGAGGCTGAGTCTGGCCTTGTTTGACTGCTTCAGAGAGCAGCGTGGCCCCTGTTTGTTTAATCCTAGCCCATGGTGGCAGCCTTGACTGCACAGCACTCATTTGTGATTCATGTGAATGTCACTTGAGATCCCAGAGGTTCACAGCCATAATTCAACATTTGTTAATAGCCACTTAAAATGTCCCTGAAATAGCTAACTGTCCCAGTGGGGAATGGAAGGTGTTCTGCTAAGAAATCACTCGAGAAAGGCAGACGCAGTCGGGGCCCAAACATGAGAAGATGCTGCGACTTCTCACTAAGAGACATTTCTCTCTCAGCATGCATTCCCTGCTGAGAGAGACCGTCACCTTCTAGGCCACCAGGGAGATAGTGGGATCTGGAATCAAGAGGACATACTTGTCTCCTTTCCTATATAGCAGAGAAAATGTCTCTCAATCTCCATCACCCATGCAGAGAAGGAAACACAGAATAGCACAATCCAGAGGATCCCAAGGCCAAAAGACAGGAGAAAACTGAAAACAAGGGGAAAAAAATAGGTACTGTGGTCCAGAGCAATAGTACAGAGAATAGGACATTTGTCTTGCACAGGACTGACCCAGATTCAATCCTCATCAGACAATATTGTTTTCCCATGATCACCAGGAGTGAATCCTGAGCTCAGAGCAAGGAGTAAGTTCCTGAGAAAGACTGATTATGGCCCAAAAGAAAACCATAAGAAAAACAACTCATGTATGTGATTAGTTATCAAGTTTGTATTTAGGTGGAAAAATCAGGTGGCAGCCAGTGAGAAGAAAGACACAGACTAAAGTGGGCTTGTGTCATACAGCTAACAATAATTTCATTCTCCTCAAATCAAATTCTGTAACTTGCCTAAAGTCATCCAACAATAATCTGGTTATAGAATTTGGATGGAGACTATCTCTCACTGTGCCCCAGCTTCTAACCACTCTAATTTGGCCTCATGCAAATGTTCATCAGATGCCTGAACTGGCCATCAAATCCACATCTCTGATTCAAAGGCAAAAATGGAAGTTTTCTCTTGGACTAGAAAGATGTACAGCAGGTAGGACACTTGCTTTGCATGCAGCCAATGCTAGCATCCATATGAACTCCTAGAGCATTGCCAGGAGTAATTCCTTACTATAGACTCAGGAGTAATCCTTGGGCACCACTGAGTATGGCCCAAAAAGAAAAAAAAAGAAAAAAAAAAAGAAATAGAAGCTCTCCACACCATGCTTCATCTCCTCCTTCTTTAAACCCTTCTGTCTCTCATAATATTAGGTTGAAATTGGGGAATTGGTGGCAGATAAAAAGGGCGGAGCCAAATCACAGGCACCTCTGAAAATTGATGTTCATTCCTTCCTATAAGATACCTGAATCCCACACTTAGCAACAATAGAGATGCATCAAGCACTTCTCTGGCTAAAATAGACTTCTGTGATTTCTCCTTTTTTCTGGAGAGGGTGCTGGAAATTGTATGTTCCTCCCAGCTTGCATCCTGAGGTCAGAATGGACAAAGTAAGGAATGCAGATATGCATAGCTGGGAAGTCAAATGAGAGCCTAGGTCAATGTTCACCTTCATTGAGGTTTCTACTTGGGATTAGCAGAAATCATAGAAGCAGGATCCTCAGCTCATCCCTTCTTCTTAAGGGCGAAGGTTGAATCCAGGAAGATAATGCCCAAAGCTCTAAGGAAAACAAGAATATTGCAGCCTGAAAATTATCAGCCAATTCATCAGAGGGCCAGATGGGGAAGTGGAAGTAATATCTCAGACCAAGCACATGGCTACATCTGTGCTGTGCTTTCTCATGAAAGTCTGGAGGAGTAGCTGGAAGGTCTTGCTCAAGAAAGCAGGAAAACATTCTCTGTTAGTCCTTCAGATACTGAAAATTAGCCCGCCCTGCTCTTTCTCTGCACTGTCTGCACAAGGACAAGAACTGAAGGTAACTTCTAGGGAGCCAGGTGGGCAATCAATCAACAGTGGCAAACAGAGGTTTCACCTGCAGCCCACTCTCAGGGACTGGTCCAGTGGTCCTCAAACTACGGCCTGTGGGCCACATATTGTATTTGTTTCCATTTTGTTTCTTCACTTCAAAATAAGATATATGCAGTGTGCATAGGAATTTGTTCATAATTTTTGTTTTTACTATATATTCCGGTCCTCCAACAGTCTGAGGGACAGTGAATTGGCCCCCTGTCTAAAAAGTTTGAGGACCACTGGTAAGCTCTGGCAGCAACGACGCCCCTGTTTCCCAGGGAAGGATGCAAATCAGTTGATGGAACTTGAGCCTAAACTCCAAGTCCTTGGCTGAAGACTTGCTCATAAAAAGTTTCACTTCACTTAGAGCAGTTCTGCACAAGCCATGTTGATGTCTTAGGTGACTCCTCGAAGAGTATCAAAAGGTAGAAACTACTCTCTACCGAGGCCAATTTCTTGCAGAGTTGCTTGTGTTCATCACTAAGACTCTCTATTTTGCAATTGTGTGACTGGTACATGATTTCCTCTTCCAAGTTAAAAGTGTCCATGAGGTTCAAATAGTATTTTATTAAAAAAAAAAAAAAAGTGCTGAGAATCTGGAACCAGAGTACCTGGTTCAAATCCCATGCTCACTGATTTCTAGCTAAATGAGTTTAGGTTTATCACTCAACCTCTATCAGTCTCAACTTTTCCGTGGGGAAAAAAATAACAGAGCTACAAATATTACATATTTCATTGTGCTATGGAAAAAAATCAAACCAGAGAAACAGCACAAAGGGTTAAAGCTCTTGCCTTCCTTGCACACAACTGATCTTAGTTCAACTCCCTGCACTACGTATAGTTCCCTGAACACACAGCCATATAAGTAAGCCCTGAGAACCTATGGTTGTAGGCAAAAACAAACAAATAAATAAATAAATAAATAATATGGGAGGGAATTGAGTTTCCATGTAAAGAACAATACCTCAGATCTAGAATATTGTCAGAATTAGCAATTAATACAAATTTTGGAAACTGCTCAGCATTAATCAACTGGAAGGACTTTGTGCCATAAATATGCCTGTTACGTTCCTGGGAGCCGGGAGTCTAGCAGGAGGAGGTTTGGCAGGCCCCCGCTGTGCCGGAGGCCTGCTTGGCCAGGCCTAGGGGGGGTGCGGGACTTGGGTAACCCCAGCACCCCTCTGCCGCCTTGCTCCAGATCTCCAGGGCTTCCCCGGGCCACACGCCTGGGCAAGCCGGTGAGTTGGGTCCCTTGGTGGAGCTTGAAGGTACCCTAGGCCTTCCCCCACCATCCATGCGGCTCCTTAGGGAGGGTCCGGGTGGGGCTCTGAGCTTCTGGTCTCCCAGCTTCTTGAAGGATCTCTCCTTCCTGGGAGCCGGGAGTCTAGCAGGAGGAGGTTTGGCTGGCACTGGTAATCTCTGTCCAATCTACATTTTCAAAATCATGCGGGGGCTATCGCCCCCGCGCGCACAAGAACCATTAATAGTACTCTCACAAGAAACATTAATAGTACTCTCACAAGAAACATTAATAGTACTCTCACAAGAAACATTAATAGTACTCTCACAAGAAACTGTAATAGTACTCTCACAAGAAACTTTAATAGTACTCACTATCATTGAATTATGTTTTTATGTATGCAGAATGTCTATTTTTTACTCTGCCCTTTTGCATACCCCTTCATAAGTTCATATTTCTCTTTAACTTCTTTAACTCCTATCATCATTACTCCTTTTATACCCTTTCTAACTTAAGTACTGTTGAGTCCTAAGTCACAGACGAAAGTGGTGCCCTAGAGTTAACACCCACCCAACTATTTTAAAAGGCATAAAAAGGACACATATCTTTTCAACATTTTATGGGTGTTTTCTTTGACGGCTATAACTTTTGCTAAATACTTTCTTATACAGTGATGATTCCCCCCCCCCATGTTATTTATCTTCTCTTTGTGAACTGCTCAATATGGAATTTGGTGTGAAAGAATCCCTGAGTTTAATACTTATGTTTGAACCAAGTCATGGGTCTTGTTGGAAATGTTCTAATGCCCCCATTTATCTGATAGCACCACGTGGCTTTATATCTTGTTTGCGTAGGCACACTAATATGGAAAAATACTATACATACCAATAAGTTCTTATCTAATAAAAATCTTGTAGTGCAATGAGACCTTACACCCTGAACATTGACATAAAGACCTGGCACAGGCCTCAGAAGAATGGACATTCTCCATTCACCCCTTGATCTACAGAAGACATTTACAAAACATCCAAGGTTGTATATAACATCACCTGGTGGCATTCCTGTACCAGGAAAGACCCTACAGCTGCTCTGACATCTACTCAAAAGAAACACCCCTTAACACTGAGAAGACAACAAGAACAAAGACCTGCTTACTGGACAGGGCTTGCTGTATTGCCCCTTAATGGTGAGGTTTGTCTATAACATCACCTGGAAGCAATCCTCTACCACGGAAGACCCTACCACTGCTCAGACATCGTCCTGCTCAAAAGAGACTTCCCTTAACACTGAGAAGACTTAACAACAACAACCTGCTTACAGGAAAGGGCTCCCTGCATTGCCCTTTCATGGTGAGGTGAAACGAGAAGGCACTCCACATCATGACTTCAATGTAGGACATGCAGATTCCAGAATCTTTAATACAGAAACATGAGACCAACAACAGAGACTGTGTGAAAAGTGTGTTGGCACTACAGACAAAGTCTTGGATCGAACGATAACTTTCCTGAGGCCTAGAGCTGGTCTTATGCCAGGAAACTTCAGGGGTAGGATCTCTTTGTATTTAGGCCAAGGTTATTCCTTTCCATGCCTCTCATATTTTGGTGGGCCTATGCAAACAACAATTGCCACTCTAACACCGTTTTTACTGTGCTCCTTTGACTCTAATCCTTAAAACGCACCCACTTAAAATTTGAGGTTAACTTAAGCTAATATGCATGTACATGGAAATGTAAAAAATACTATGCCTCTAATGTTTAAGGAGTTATGTAAGTTGGATGGCTTTAGATTGCCTTGTGTGCTATTAAGAAATATTATAATGTGCTACAATCTGGAGACTTGAGGGACAAAGTAATTGCACATGGATTCTGTTTCATTTATCTTAACTTTCTTTGGTGAAAGTTCAAAGTTAAGATATCAGCAAGGGGACTTCTTCTGATAATTATGTTATGGGTGATTGTCCTTCCACTGTAACTTTACCTTATCCTCTTTCTTTGCATCTTTTGTTCTCATAATTCAAAATAAAAAAATTATAAAATAAAAAAAAAAAAAGAAAAAAAAATATGCCTGTTACTCAGCAGTATAGTAGACACTAGATGCCTACCTTTATGGGATTCTCATTCCCCATCAACTCTTGGCATGTCTAGATGTCAATACTTATTTTTTTAAACAAAAGTCCTTTTGCTGCTGACATCCTTCATCAGATCAGATGCTAAAAGTTTCACTTATATCATTTCCATCAACTGCTTCAAACAATCCTCTGAAGTAAGGTCTGTCTGTTCTGTGTTGTTTTTAATCAAACGAGAAAAAGGAGGGCTGGAAGGGCTAAGTGGATGGTACAAGATCATTACTAAAGTCACTTTTAACTCACAGAACTCTGACACCAGGTGTGGGTCTTCCCCTCACACTGACTGCAGTTAGCCCTTGGGTTAAAGGCTCCATCTACTATACTTACCCCACCAGGGGCACTAACCTCAAGCCAGGCCACCTGTGCCTCTGAGCAACAGACTATAAATAAAAGGCTCCATGAGTCACCCTCTCAGGTTTAATCATGTGCTAGAACAGCTCCTGGAACTTAGAAAAAAAATTTAGTATTTCTGGTTTCCTAGAAAGGACCCAACTCAGGAGTAGTCAAATGGAAGAGATGCAAAAGGCAAGGTCTAGGCAGGAGGCAGCTGAACAAAACTTCCTAAAGACACACACAGAAGCCTCCAATACCCTCTTTGGAGTTTTTATGGAGGCTCCATCAGAAAGGCCTGGTTGATAAAAATCATTGGTCAGTGGTAATCAACTCAATCTCCAGCCCACCTCCATTAGGCCTAAAGCAACCGTCCTTGACTGTCACTCCACATCCTTAAGTTATCTACGGTATTGCCAGGATCACAAAATTAGCATCAACTCAGGTGTTCTGCATTTTATTGTAAAAAACAAAGGATGTTCCACCTTTCTTCAGGCCCTAGGGAAAATCCTAAACTCTTTCAAGCCCTAATGTGAAGAACCTGAGACCAAAATCAAACTTTAATTTCTTTCTTTTTTCTTTTTTGGTTTTATTGGGCCACATCTTGCCATGCTCATGGAATACTACTAGCAGGTTTCTGAGATCATATGAGCTGGAAGGTTCAAATCACGATCATTTCTGTGCAAGGCAAGCAACACCCAACCCACTGCACTATTGCTCTGGTTTCACAATTTCAAAAAATTTTTAATAATATCTTTACTTAAGCACCATGATTATAAATATGTTTGTAGTTGGGTTTTAGTTCTAAAAAATGAACACACGCCCCTTCACCAGTTCAACTTTTTCACCATCAATGTCCCCCTCCCCCATCTCCCTCCTTCCCTACCCCTTGCCTGTATTAGAGACAGGAAAACTACTTTCATTCACTACCATTGTCATGCTAGTTGTTAATGTAGTTATATCTCTAGCTGGACTCATCACTCTATGATACGCTTCAGATCATGGTGCCTCCTTCCAGCCCTCATCCCTATTGTCTCTGGGTGTTATTTCAAACTTCTTATTCTATTAAAATACCACAATTCAGCAAGCTGGGAGCCTACCACTGCCAACTTCCACCACTGGACTTCCTCATGATACTATTGTCTCTGTTGCCAAAGCTTTCCCTTCCAGTACTGCCTTGATCCACTGGGGCTTCAGCATGCCTCTTCCATGTGTTAACCCCATCTCTAGCTCCATCCACCCCACAATGATTGGGAAAACTATCCCTCTCAGTCTTTCTAAGCACCCCTGCTCCCAATAAGGCCAGGTCCAACCGCATTCAAGCTTTTCTCTCTAGGTCTTGATCTTGTTCCTGAAACTCAGGACAAGTAAGCCAAGAACAAGACACTTGAAGCCTTGCACACTCACTGGAAAGGCCAAGCCTTTTAGTGACCACTCTCAGCCTGAGCTATTGCTACTCACAGGCTTCCTGAGTACACGATGGGTGGACTAAATATCTACTCTTTTTTTCTCCAAGAAATCTCACAATGCTCTCTAGACTCTTGGCCTCTAAAACACTTAGCCTAGAGGCTACACAGTACTGGGAAAGGAGATGGTCTGTGGGCTAAATGTACAAACTTGCATTCATTACTCCATCTCTCCCATACCATCTGCTTATGGCCCTTTCCTCTAACCTCAAATATCTCTTCAGTAAGGAAATGCATCAAAGATTTTCTGGTTTGGAAGTAGCTTTTGAGGTTATTCAATTCTACTCTCTGCCAGCTATTGATCTACCTCTCCATCAGTGCCCATATATGATGGCATGGCCTCTGCTAGATCTGATATCAAGGGACAGAGCACCTAGCTTCCAGGAAGCTCCTTCAGGTCATCTGGTAGAACCTTTCTGAAATTCTGTTCACTTGATTTGCCCTCTGGCCTCACTTACAGAAGGCCCCTTTACTTCTCTTCAAGTGCCTGCTTGAAGTGTTTGCAGACAGTCATCCCTTGCCTGAATCACATTCTTCCTTTTCAGGCTAAATAGTCTCAGTTCTTTCCTCCTCATCACTTCTGGTTCCTGTGACAGACCAGTAACAACAACAGATGCAGTAACTGCATCCCCCTGCTTTCTGTTGTTTTGGAGGGTCCCAATTACTGACAACATCAAAGCAGCTACTCTCTGCACTCAGCATGGGCTAGAAGTTCGAAGGACACACATCCCAGAGGAAGAGCAGTGAAGAACAGGAGAGGCAGTGTAATGTAAATCTGCAAAGAAAGAACTAGGACATGATGAGAGTGGCATATGGTAAAGGTGTGAGCTCAGACACAGGCAGAGAGCTCTGCTCCCCAGAAACAGGAGACTTGGAGAATGACTTTGCTGATTTATTCCAAAGATGAGCAAACCAACAGTAGCCTGTTGGAGATACCCAACTGATTTCCCTCAGAAACCATTTCAATCCAGAGGTATACAGGTGTTAAGAAAGTTCAATCGGGGCCGGCGAGGTGGCGCTAGAGGTAAGGTGTCTGCCTTGTAAGCGCTAGCTAAGGAAAGGACCTCGGTTCGATCCCCCCGGCGTCCCATATGGTCCCCCCCAAGCCAGGGGCAATTTCTGAGCGCTTAGCCAGCATCAAATGGGTGTGGTCCGAAAAACAAAAACAAAACAAAACAAAGAAAGTTCAATCAAAGGACTTGGAAGCATGAAGTGCCTTCTTTCTATATCCAATGAAGGTCCAGAGGCCTAGAAAGTTCTCCATGTTACCAGTAAATAAAAAAGCAAAAAAAAAAAAAATCCATACCCAGACACTAGAAGAGCCTTTGAGAAGGTTCTGCCAGAGTGAAGGTACAGTGGGCAGGATGCTTGTCTTGCACACAGCCAATCTGGGTTCTATTCCTGGCACCCATTATAGACCCACAAGTCCACCAGGAGTCATCCCTAAGCATAGAAACAGGAGTAAACTCTGAACACAGCTGGGTGAAATCTCAAAATCAATTTTTTTATTCTTAAAAGTTACTTTATTGGGACCAGAGCGCTGGCGCTAGAGGTAAGGTGTCTGCCTTGCCAGCGCTAGCCTAGGACGGACAGTGGTACGATCCCCCAGCGTCCCATATGGTCCCCCAAGCCAGGAGCAACTTCTGAGCGCACAGCTAGGAGTAATCCCTGAGCGTCACTGGATGTGGCCCAAAAAAATAAACCAAAAAATAAAATAAAATAAAAAAAATAAAAAATAAAAATTACTTTATTGAAACACCATAGTTTACAAGGCTGTTTGTAATACAGTTGGGGCTTTGTTTCACAGTTACAATGTTGTTTATTATAGAGATTCAGTCATACAATGTACAACATCCTTCACCAGTGCACAGTCCTGCCACCAATGTCCCCAGTTTCCCTCCTGCCCTTCCCTCTGCTCTCTTCCCTTCCTGCCTCTGGGTCAGACATTTTTCTTCTCTCCCTTTTCCTTCTCTCTTTTCCTTCCTCTCTTCCCCACTCTTACTTTTTCCCTTTAGACACTAATTTGCAATACTGTTGCTGTAAGTGTATCATGCATATCACTTTATTTTCTTTCACCAGCCAATTTTTGTCCAGAGTAATCATTTCCAACTATAATTATCATAGTGGTCCCTTCTCTGCCCTAACTGCAGTCCCCTGCTATTTGTAGAAAGCTTCCCACCATGAACAATCTTCTCTACTGTCTCTGGATATTATTACCATACTTTTATTTTTCTTAATTACCAGAAATTAGTGAGATTATTCTATGTCTATCCCTCTCCCTCTGACAATTTCACTCAGCATAATACTCTCCATATCCATCCATGTATAAGCAAATTTCATGACTTAATTTTTTTCTAACAGCTGCATAGTATTCCACTGTGTAGATATACCAAAGTTTCTTTAGTCGCTCATCTCTCTGTTCTCAGGTACTTGTGTTGTTTTCAGCTTTGGCTATTGTAAACAGTGCTATAACTAACATAGGAATACATAGGTCTTTTCTGCATGGTGTTTTTGGGTTCCTAGGGTATATCCCTAGAAATAGTATTTCTAGATCATATAGAAGCTCAATTTCTAGGGTTTTTTTTTTCCAGGAATTTCCTTTTTATGTTTTGAAAAGACTGGACCAGTCTACATTCCCATTATCAGCCAATTAGTCTCTTTCTCCCCACATTCCACCAGCAGTAATTGTTCTTATTCTTTGTGAAGTGTGCCGGTCTCTGTGATGTAAAATGATATTATCATTGTTGTTTAGATTTGCATCTCCCAGAAGATTAGTGATGTGGAGCATTTTTTCATGTGCCTTTTGGCCATCTGTATTTCTTCTTTAAGAAAGTCTGTTTATGTATTCTCTCCATTTTATGGATGGGATTAAATTTTTTGTTTGTTTTTGGAGCCACACCTGATGACACTTAGTGTCATCTCACTATGCGCTCAGAAATTACTCCTGACTCGGGGGACCACATGAGATGCAGCGGACCGAATCCAGGTTGGTCCTGGATCATCTGTGTGCAAGGCAAATATGCCCTATCACTGTGCTATTGCTCTGGCCACTAGGATTAGATTTTTTTTTTCCTTGTTAAGTTCTATCAGTAATTGTTATCTTAGTTTTTAACCCTTGTCTGATGTGTATGGAGAGAATAGTTTCTCCCATTCTGTGGATAATCTTTATATCTTAGTTACTGTTTCCTTTGAGGTGCAGAAGTTTCTCAGTTCATTGTAGTCCCATTTGTTTATCTTTGCTTCACTTGTTTGGTCAGTGGGTTGGCCACTTGCTTGGCTAGCATCATTCTTGAGAATGCCTTTAGCTTCAATGTAATGAAGTCCTCTACCTACATTTTCCTCTACGTACTATGTATACTATGTACTATGTATACATACTGTGTATGTACTATGCATTATGGTTTCAGGTCTGATATTAAGGTGTTTAATCCATTTTGGTTTGTCTTTTGTGTCTGACATTAAAGAGAGGTCTGAGTTCACATTTGTGCATGTAGTTGACCAGTTTCCCCAATACCATTTGTGGAAGAGTCTTTTTTTGCTGTATTTCTTGCCCCTTTTTCAAAGATTAATTGTTCATATACCTGAGGGTCCATCTCAGGATATTCAAGTCTATTCTGATGACCTGAGGATCTGTCTTTATTCCAATACTATGCTGTTTTAATTACTACTGCTTTATAGAACAGTATGAAGTTGGAGAAAGTAAAGCTCAAGGATTGCTTTAGGTATTCATGGAGGTTTATTACTCCATATGAATTTCGGGTTGTTTGATCTATTTCTTTGAAAAATGGCATGGGTATCCTTATAGGGATTGCATTAAATCTGTACAGTACTTTGCCATTTTAGTTATATTAATCCTCCCAATCTGTGAACAGGGTATGTGTTTCCATTTGCTTATGCCCGCTTTTATTTTTCAAAGCATTATTTAGTAGCTTTATTTGTCTAAGTCTTCCACCTCTTTAGTTGATTCCAAGGTACTTGATTTTCTGAGGCACATTTGTGAATAGGTTTTTTTTTAATTATTTGTATTTAAAAAAGTCATGAATTTTGTGTATTAATGTTGTTGCTTGCCACTTAACTATACAAGTCTATTGTTTCTAGAAGCTTTTTTAGTAGCATCTTTAGAAAGCCTAAATATATTATCAAGTAATTCACATGCAAACAGTGAGAGCTTGACTTCTTTTTTTCCTATATGGTGTCCTTAATATATTTTTTATTATTTGCCATTTCCAGCACAATGGTATATTTAATATCAGTGGCAAAAATGGGTAACCTTGTCTTACGTCGGATCTTAGAGGTAAGATTTGTTTTTTCCCATTGAATATAATGTTTGTCATGGGCTTTTTGGTAAATGACTTTGACTATATTTGTTGGGTTACACCTTATTTTACCTAACACAAAGTTTATCCTTGGTTTCTTTGTATCTATTTGTTTACAACTTGGTTTCACCAAAAAAAAAAAAAAAAAGATTGTCTTACTTATAAACCTAGGTGGGTTTACTGCCCCATTCAGGGCTGATCTCTGTACTCAATAAAAATGGTAATTCTGGCAGGCAACGAGCTCCATACTAGATAGAAGACTGCCAGATTACACGTGTTTCACCCTCAACTTGATCTGGATTATTTCTTGTTCGATCCTGATTCAGACTTGTTAACCTGGGCTTGGAGATATGGGGCTTGGGGTGATTTAACAACTGACACCCGAACAGGGACCAGGGAAGTTCTTGTGATTTTGTTTTGAGAAGCTTATGAAAAGAAACTTGGAATCTAGACTTATCAATAGTGCTTCTGTAAAAATACAATAAAGATGAAGAATGTGGATATTCCCTCCCCCAACTTCCTATATATCCCACCTGAATGATCAGAACCACCCACACCTGGAATGGGCAGAAGGAGGAATCTGCTTGGTGAGGAGAGAGGGGATAAGAAGGAGAGTTCGAGAAGGTAGTATCAGAATCAGCAGAGTATCAACAGAGAGAATCAGCAGAGAGGATCAGTAGAGAGAATCAACAAGGAGCATCAGCAAAGGGAATCAGTCAGCAATGAAGCCTGAAGAGCAGCTGAAAGGGAGACAGAGGTAAAAGAGAACCAGAGAAGAAAGGAGCAGAGAAGTGGCTGGTAGGAAAAGACAGCACAGAAGCCACATGAGGAAATGTACATGGTGATTAGAATAGGGCAGTGAAATAAAGCTGGCTGACTCCTGGAACTTCATCTGACTGCTTTGTGAATTTTTCTGCCATCACCATGCAACCTACATATCCACCAGGCCATAGGGGCTGCAGGAGTCGAGCCTAGCCAAGAAAAGCCTAACCAGCCCCACACCAACTCTAGGATTCATTAATTTACATTAAAACAACATGTATTGAGGAAAGTTCCTTCAATTCCTATTTTGTTGAGAGTTTTTATCATCAATGAGTGTTGGATCTTCTCAAGTGCTTTCTATCTACTGCTATGATCATATGATTTTTTTTTTTACTGATACGGTGTATTGATTGACTTGCATGTGTTAAACCATCCTTACATCTCTGGGAAGAATTCTACTTAGTCATAGTGCAAAGAACCTCAACAAAGTACTAGGAAATAGACTCCAACAACTCATCAAAAACCAAAATATATTTAATAAGTTAAAAGAAAGTTTAGCATCAGCAATTAAATGTGGGATTCAAAAAGAAAGGTTGATGAAATCTTCTTGCAGGTTGGCATGTCTAGAGTGACTTCAAAGCACCCTACCAATTTTACTGATCAGGAGACTGAGGTGTGACATACATGGTTAATTCTCTTGCCTACAGTTATGCCACTCAATCAAAAGAGGTCAACCATCTTTCTCATGTTTCATGCTTTATTTCTTCTGAGTGCAAATTTCAACATCCACAGAGGTAATTAATACAGAATGTGCCCAAGTCTACACAAAGTGCCTGAGTCAGGAGAAAAATAAGTTCTGAGAAATGGAAGAATTGCTTCAGCATCCAAGTGATAACAGTTTGAGGAAATTCTGTCCTCCATAAAGCCTCACTTGGTATGTAGGCTTTTGTGACAGGCTTTGGTGTTCTCAGATAACAACATGTAGTTCTGTGAGTTTGAATGGACAGTTACATCCACTATCCAGTAACACCAAGCCCAGATTGTATGGGCTGATTCTAAGTCAAGTTCACAGTTAAAATATGATACATGGAATTCAAACAAATGGGGGTTTGGGAGTATGTCAACTATTTGTTTGAAGTTAAAATAGAACAGGAGTCAAATGGACCTGCTGTTGGAAGGAAGGAAGGAAGGAAGGAAGGAAGGAAGGAAGGAAGGAAGGAAGGAAGGAAGGAAGGAAGGAAGGAAGGAAGGAAGGAAGGAAGGAAGGAAGGAAGGAAGACAGGAAGGAAGACAGGAAGGAAGACAGGAAGGGAGGAAGGAAGACAGGAAGGAAGGAAGGGAGGGAGGAAGGGAGGAAGGAAGACAGGAAGGAAGGAAGACAGGAAGGAAGGGAGGAAGGAAGGAAGGGAGGGAGGAAGGAAGGGAGGAAGGAAGGAAGGGAGGAAGGAAGGAAGGAAGGAAGGAAGGAAGGAAGGAAGGAAGGAAGGAAGGAAGGAAGGAAGGAAGGAAGGAAGGGAGGGAGGGAGGGAGGGAGGGAGGGAGGGAGGGAGGGAGGGAGGGAGGGAGGGAGGGAAGATATAAAAAGAACTTGCTCAGATGTTTCTGGATGCAGATAGCATGTTTTGGATCTGATGGGGAGAATGGGTAATTAGGCACTTTGAATTAGGAACTCCTCCATGGAGCAATACTTGCAGCAGCAAATGTGATGCTAAAAACTACCAATTCATTCTTGCGGTGTGGAAAGAAGGGTTTAATGGAATCCCTTTCCGTTATCACTAGAGAAATCAGTAGCAAACTGAAATTTACACAAAATTTTCTAGAACTCAACTCTGCACTATGGGAAGGAATTTAGGGACTGGGGATATGGTTCAAAGAACACTTGCTTTGCATATGTGACATCAATACCCCATAACCACTGAGCACAGCCAAATGTGTGGCAGAAGAAAAACAGAAGAAGAGGGAGAAGTAGAGGGAAAGGGTTCAAATTCAGTAAGTCTTCATTTATCTATAATTCTGTAGGTCTAAGAAACCCAGGAGCTAAGACATCAGCAAGTAACTTTGTCCCACAAGCAACTAATCACTTTCTGCTCTGTACCAAAGTTTCAGCTATCTCTTTGCAAGTAGATATTGTGGGCTATAATAGCTCCCAGTCACTTCCCTAAACCCACATCACATCAGAGAAAATTTAATACCCATTGAAAGTTTCACTCCCAGAGAGCCACACATTAAAACTGCAAACTAAATAGTTCTGACCAGAGGCTGCTACCATAAGAAATGATGTTTGCTCAGTTTAGCCAAGGTAAATGCTTGCAAATATTCTGGGCATTTTAATAAATATGAGTTACCACCTGATCTGTAGGCAATATCATGTAGATCATCTTCGAGAAACTTGCAGAGGGGGGACATAACAGAACCTGAATGCAGGGAGGAGCATCTGAGTTGGTTATTATCCAGGGTTGCAGCTAGGCCTCTGTATGAAAACTTGGATTTGGTATCAAGGAGCACCTCTCTGCCTCTGCTTTATCCTAGCACATATCCTACAGTGTGTGTGGTGAGCTGGGATGGCTTCAGGTGAATGCTCAGCCAGAAGGTCAATAAAGTGCAATAAAAGTGGAGTAACTGGGATCAGTTGTGAACACCAAATGTCTAGAAGGATCAATTAATTGACTAGTGGCCACTCCTTATGACAAAGTATTCCTAGTGCAGATTAGATGAGGGAAACTTGGTCAGTCCACTGATATATATACACACAGATATGCATTTTTTTATTTTATTTGAGCTCTTAATGGACCTTTGAGAGCCTCTGTGGCATCCTGAACACTAGCAGGGGGCCCAAGAGGAATAGAGCAAGCTGACAGGGGTACGCTAAAGGTCAGATGAGGCCACAAATACAGTATGGGATGGTCATGCATGGGGAAGATAAAGATACACTTATACACATGACATAAATGAATGGACCTACCTCTCAAATGCCCAAATTACACATGTAATTATTCCAGGCTATGATTATGGACAATGTTTTCTTTCTTTTTCATTCTCTGCTGTACCTCCCAAACAGTCTCCAATAAGCATGGATTGTTTCTATAATCACCAATAATGGTATTAAAATAATAACAATAATGGAGCAAGTCCTCCCTTTTCAGGAGGAATCTTAAGTACCTATTAAGAAGGGAAGCTGAAAAATAGTTATTTTACTTTTTATCAGCTGTAGCGTCACCTTACATTCAAGGAAGTTCAAGCCTACTTAATGCACTCTGAAGACACATTTTGAGAGCTTACCAGGTGCTAAGTCCTGGGAATAAAAAGGCATCATGTCTTACAGGGAGAAAATACAGAAATAGGCGATGTATAACAATTATCAGTGGTTAAAGAATTCAGGTATTAAGTTAAATCATCTCTAAGGTCCCTTTTAGCCTAAACACTTCATGATTCTAATGTAAGAAAAAGCATAATGACTGTTCTAACAGAGGAAGGAGCCAAATACTGCTTGGGTGACAGAAGAAAAAGACTAATTTAGATTATGGCCATGGGGAGGGGTTGGCAATATTTTCCTGAAGAAGACTGTAGGTATATTAGAGCCAAATTTTAAGGAACAAGTAGCGTTTAAATAAAGAGAAAGATTGGGCTGTGACTCAAAGGGAAGAGCAAATACCCTGCCCTTACAATGACTTGGACATTGCATGGTCCCCCCAAGTGCCTATGAGAGTGACCTCAGATCCCTAAGGATCACTGGATATGCCCCCCACCACCACAGAAGTAAATAGGAATGGAGAAAGAATTGCTAAGATAGAAAGTGGAAGTAGACCCATGTGCAAAGGTTGATGGGTAGTTCAGAAAACAGCAAATGTGTGATGAGCCATCTTTGGGGGTGTTTGGCTCCACAGGCCCACATTTTGCAACTTATATGCAGATGCAGAGAATGCATATTACATGCTAATTTCTGCTCTCAACTAGCCCTCATGCAGAGGGGACAGGAAAAGGACAGGACCAAGAGCTCTGATGTCTTACCCTGAGAGCTGTTTAGCAGAAGCTTTCTTCATCAGAGCCAAGCTGAGTCGCATGACATACTGCAGCCACCACTGCCCAGTGCAATTGACACCCCTCCTTACAGGAATTTTCTGGGCTACATTTAGGAATGTAAGTGGAAAGGAAAGGTTGATGAGGCAACAGAACCCATACCAATAACAGTACTGAGAGCAGGAAGGTTTCACGTAGCATGAAAAATCAAGAATCTCACAAACACAGCAGCTACCTGGACTCTAGAGCTGTGGCCTCAAGCTAAGTGAATGAGGGCTGTCATTGGTTGACAGCCAAGAGACCTTGGGTAGAGCTTAGGCTCTATCAATACCAGGAATGAAGGGCACACATGAAGCGACCCTGGGATCCTCTCTGGAGGAGATGTTTACTTCTCACTAGAACTCAGCTGACTCCTACCACCACCACCACCACCACCACCACCACCACCACCACCACCACCACCACCACCACCACCCCCCCCACACACACACATCTACCTTCAGGTCAGTGCAACAGCAGCTCTGAGTAACAAGTATTAGGGTTCCTGGTTTACGGAGGGAAAAGTGAGGACAAGGAATTCAGCAGAGGAGCCAGAGCAATAGCACAACATGGGGTAGGGCATTTGCCTTGCACACCGCCTACCCAGGTTCAATCCCCTGCATCTCAATCAGTCCTTCTAACCTGCCAGGAGTAATTTCTGAGCACAGAGCTAGGAGTAACTCCTGAGCACCACCAGATGTGGCCTAAAAATAAACAAAGCCAAAAATAACCAAAGAAATTCAGTAGAGATAATGCAACATATAGGAGACAAAGCTAAATTCTACCTCACCTCTCTCCCCCAAATTCTAATTGTGTAGCAAGTTGTCTTAGGTTTATTCCAAACCCACCAGTCTTAGGTAGGGTTCAAAATGTGTGAATTTCTCAGACCATCACCTCTGCCTCGAAGCCTAGATGCCGCGTGATCTTTGAGCTGCATCCCTCAGGACTCCTCATTATGGTCCTGAAGGATGTAGCTCAAAGATACTACACTTGCTTCAGGTGTATGAGGCCCTGGCTTCTATCTGTAGAACCAAAAACAAACAAAAATCCACAGGCATGCCTCTAACAAGATCCAATCACAGAGAGAAATGCTCCCCACCCCACCCGATAAACAACAAGAATATTGCTTTTTAATCTCCATTTCAAAATCCAAATATACACAACTGGGAAAATCAGTTTAAACATGCAAACTGAATGTGATGAGTAGAAAGACAGGAGACAGTCACAGATAGCCACCAACTGGGGTGGGGGGGTGGGTCAGACCCTGTCAGCAACAGTAAAGCTACTGATCCAACTCGGCCACCTCAAAAACCTAGTCAGGGAGACGAGGCTTTAATGTGGGATTTCCAAAGAGAGAGCAGGGTCACCTTTTCTGCCCTGGTTTCTGACCTGAGCAAGTAATCCTGTGGGCCGATGCAAGCCCAGTAGACTGGACAAGTCACTTCCCACAAGCAGCAGCGAGTTGCTGATACTTGTGCTGTTGATAAAGTGCAGTGGGATCATCTAGCACATTTCATCTTCCATCTGCCCCATGAGTCAGGAAGGCCCAGGTCATTGTCATATGTCCCAAGAGCAAGATGCAGTCAGAGCAGGTAAAAAGCTATGGTCCAGGAAAGATATTTGGGAAGGACAGAACTGGGATTAGAACTTCTAATTGTTCCTCACCGTAACATCAGACCATCCTAATCCTGGCAAGAGGAAAATAAGACTTACTGACCCCTCCACTCTTGATCAGTGGGCTGGGCTCCAATTACTCAGTGGATACTAGAGATCAAAGACTACTACTACTTTCCAAGGAGGAAAAAGCACAGTATGTCTGAGTCTGAGTGTCCCAGCTGAGAGTGGAACATGTGCCCAGGTGAAGGCTGGCTGAGAGGCCACCACCTACAATAACACACACCTGCTTAATTGGCAATCCCAGTTCTACACCTGGCTTCCTCGGGCATGGGAGTCTTCACCAACAGCCTTTCACTTGACTAGACTCATTCCCTAATTAAGGGGTATTACGCACTTCATTGCACACCGGCTAAAAACTCAGAAGGAGGAGGCTTATGCGAAAGCACTAGCCCTGGAGATGGTACCAGAGTTGCTTCAGAGAAAGAGCAAAACAGAAAGAAAAAAAACCACCACCTATGACATCCCAAACCTCATACTTTTCAAATGAACTACCCAAAGCATGACACCTCCAGGCATAGCCTAGTCAATAAAGCTAATTATTGACTGGGGAAGCAGAGAAGACAAGAGAGTGTACTGAGAACTGACTTCTTCAGCAACCACCTGCAAAGCATTCTGCCCTCTTCTGTTGGGGGATTCTCAAGATGGCCCCACCTACAACCTATATCCTAAAGGATGGGGAGTCAAGAGAGCCTAAAAAAGTTGAGCACTCACTGCTGAAATATCCTGAAACAATGTTATGTCGTCCCCACTTGCAGAGGCTTAACCCACTGGCTGCTCATTGACACCAATACATGAAAAACATAACACACACACACTTAAGGTCTCCTCAAGTTTCCTAGAGGTTATGCCCTTTTAGATACCCCCTAATAGTTTAAAAAAGACTCCTCCCCTTTTCAATACGGCAAGAGGGTGTATCATACACTTAGGGTTAGTCCAGGGAGAGACACTTCACCAGATCCATTGAATTTGGTGGGATTGATGGATGATGACACTGTGCCATGGATGAGGGAGAGAACTTGATTTACATGCTACTCCCCTCAATGCCAGAGACATCCTGGAGAGTTCAAGGTCTATAAAGGCTATCAGTCCTCATCTTTGGCCTCTTGAGACCCTCCACAAAACAGATGATAGGCTAGATACAAAACAGCAAAGAAGCTTTGCTTCTACTTAGAACTTAGTCATGGAGTTGAAAGAAAGCTACAAGTTACACCCTATTCCTCTACCCCTTACTGCAGACATGAGAATAAACATCCTCAAGAGAGGGCTCAACTCTGGGGGCTGCTGTCACATGTTCCTGTGTGAGCCCCTCAGGTGTTCAGGCAGAAAACAGTTGGGAGCACCATAAGCTTCCTGTTGGGACTGAGTATTGGGGCTAAGTGTTATCACAGCACTAGAAAGCATAGAGTAGAATTCATGGCTGCATTCAGCCTCCAGAGGAGGCATCATCACACACATACCATACCCCACTACCTATCATCTGTAGGTAACATAGGTTAGAATCCTTGTCTGCTTTAGAATACTGTTTAGAGGGACTTCTAGGGCCCTTCCCTCCAGCTCAACCTGGTTTTCCTCTTTAGCAGACAGCAACTGATCTTGCTTTGCTCTTCCTCACAGGGTTTCATAGGGATAATACTAAACAGCTCCCTCAGGAAACAGAGCTCTATAAGATCGGAAAGGTGATGTCCCTGGCCCCCTCCCACCGGCATTCTGGGCTCCTCCAGAATCAGAGACAACCACCAGCCAGCAGAGTCTGCTGGCAGAGGCTGGTTATAGCATTTAAAGAAAGTCAGAGTAAGAGAGCAAGAGCAGGCAGCAAGGATCTGGGAGTAGGTGGGGAAGGAATGCCTCATAGGAAAGAGGGGAGGTGTTATCTTCTTTAGGCAAAGGGTCTAGACAAGTGCTAGCCACAGAGTCCAATCCCTCTCCAGCTACTGCACCTGACATCCTGCACTTGCCATTGCAACTTGTGTCTGAAAGGCTCAGAGACTCAGAAGCTCTCGGCACCCCCTCGGGCATCTTCCCTAAGGCTGCTTTTGGGTGCAGAAGCCACACAGGGTTTCTGGGGAGTGGTGTCTCATAGTTTGCCAAAAGCACAGAGAGGTCTTCAGCTTCAATTTGATTCATTTTGCCAAGCCCCATCTCAGAGCCCACTAACTGGGCAAACAGAGGACCCCAACAAGCAACACCACCCACCCCATCCTTTCTTGTCTCTCCGGAAAGGCCCACATCCCTGCTAAGCTTGGCTTTTCCTCCTATATTATCTCCACACTCCTCCTGCAGTCTTGCCAATCCCGCAGCTGCTAGCCCCCTCCCCACAGCACACTGCTCACACATCCACATTCATAAGCGATTGTACAAACAGCAAACCCAGCCTTTGAGTTTCAGCAGAAGCTCCCAGGCGAGCCCGTCTAGAGTACATCACCCTTCTGAGCATCTTTCTAACCCTTCTAACACACAGGGCCTCCACCTGGACCCTCCTCTTTAGTCCAAGAACTCTTGGATTTCAACCTGCTGGCAGGTGAGTCACAGACCCACACGGAGCTCTGAATCCAGAAGAGAAAAGGAAGCAAAGACACTTCCACACCTATGCAGCATCACTTGCTCCGGCAAAGCCACTGAAAGCCTCCAGGCTGCCGGAGGACCCACACCCCCTCCACAAGCAGCCTTGGCACCAGCCCACAGGATGCTGTGCCTGATGCCACTTCCGAGAAGAGAGAGAGAGAGGGAGAGAGAGGGAGAGTGAGAGAGTGAGAGAGAGTGTGTGTGTGTGAGAGAGAGAGAGAGAGAAAGAGAGAGAGAGAATGCCACCTCATCAATGACAAGCTGTTCTAATCACACAGCTCAGACTCCAAGTGTCCTGGACCACCAATGACAACTCAGTCCTCTTCCCTCTGGTTGGGAAGAACCCATCTCAAGACTACTGGAGAAGTTATCCCAAACAAGCTGCCCTCAGTCCTCCTGACCAAGAGAAGATGATCACCCCCAACAGCGAGCCATCTACAACAAGTCTCACTCTCTGGCCTTCGGCAAACATGCTGTTCTCTTCTGCCCCCAAAGCACAAGACGATAACCAGCCCAGCAGAAGACCACTTGTTATGGCCCCCTCTGCAGAGCCACAAGCGCAAGAGAAAGAACTGAACCCAGCTACTCACTGTGGTGAAGTCCTGGTGGCTGCACTCCTGCCCTTTGAACTTGCAGTAGAGCAGCATATCCTTCAGGTCGTGGCCCACCCGGTGCAGGAACTCCAGCATGCTGAACTGCTTGGGTTTGTAGTGCTTGAAGTTGGCCTTCTGTCGCAGGGCCTCCAGCACCGTGGGGTCAGCCAGGTGCGGGTCCGGGATCTGCAGGTTGACGTCGAGCAGGGCCAGCAGCTCGCCGGCATGGTACAGGTCGTTGGTGGTGAGCCTGGAGAAGCGGAAGCCGTTGAGGTTGCAGAGGGTCACGGCGGGGAAGACGAGGCTGTGGGCCACCACCTCATCCACTTTGGTGATGTGCTGGTAGGAGAAGTAGTAGGACACCCTCTCTGAGCTCTCCACCAGCAGCAGGCCCAGGGAACCCATGAAGGCCACGGCCCAGAGCACTCTGCGGACGGTCAGCGGCCCGTACACGAAGATGTGGCGGATACCATGCAGGGTGGACGTGTTGGCAAAGAGCTGCAGACTAGAGGGCTGCAGGCTGCCCTCGCTGGGACTCTCCTTGAGGTCCATGGGGACCCTGGGCAGCTCCGCAGCTGGCTTCAGGTTGATCGAGTTTCAGGGGAAAAAAAGAGTTCCCAGTCCCCAGGCTTGGCTCAGACCTGGAGGTTCAGAAGCAGAGGAGGCAAGGCAAGGCAGGACCAAAGAGTCCAGCCAGGTGGCCGTGAGTTTATCCCGAGAGCCCAGCCGCACGCTATCAGGGGTGAGTGTTTATATAAAGCCCATTCAAACTCTAGCTCCTGATTTTTTCCAGGCGATAAGGAGGGCTGGTTTTATTTAGGGAGACACCAAGGTGATGTGGAAGAGATGTGGGTGGGAAGGGAGAGCTTAGCCAATGGAAATAAAGTCCTCCCCCCTACACACGCCACTAGAGACAAGATTAAAAGCGAGAGCGAGGGAGAAAATGCTTAAAACAAGTCGCTCGGCAGCTCGGAGCCTGTTAACCAGTGCATAATGCCCCGTGTTAAGCATCCTGGGCATGTCAGCGCGGCCACGCCGGTGCACTGCGGGCGACTGGGCGCAGCGGCGGCCCCGCGCCTTCCTCCCTCGGTGCGGCTTAGGACTCCGGATTCCGCTCCTCGCCCGCAGGCCTCCGTCCCTCCGCTCCTCCTCCTCCTCCTCCTCCTCCTCCGGGCCCCCTTTTTTGGGGGGTGGAATTACAAATGCCCGTGGTCACGGCTAGCGCCTCTGGGAAGGGGTGGGAGGCGGCGCGCTGCCGCGGAGAGAGGAGGAATGAGAGGCTGGGAAGGATGCGTGGGGAGGGGGGCAGGGGACTCAGATTCGGGGTGTAGGGGGGTTCGGCCCAGACTCGGCTCTCTGCCTTCCCTCTCCCCTTCCCACCTCCGGGAAGAACAGCGAGACCCCCGCGGGCGAGCCAAGCGAGCCAGCATGTGCGTCTTCTTTCACCAGGATGCGGGCTGCATCTGGGACGGGCAAGTGGGGGCTGGTGAGGGTTTGGGGGACCCGAGGAAAGTTTCTCGGGGACGGGGTCGCTGGAGGTAAACAGCCAGTCCCTGGTAGGGTGGTTGATTGATTGGAAGACCTGACCCCACCCGCCTTTGAAAGCTGGAAGGTGCCAGGTATTGGAGCTGTTGGAGGGAGCCTAAGTGTTCTTGGCACTAGGGTGGGTTACCAGGTCACACTTGGCCTGAGATCTCCAGAGGGAGAGGCTGAAAGGGGGAAGACATGTTTTGGGAGACCTGAAGAGGAGCAACAAGTCCTCACCCCTATCCCCCGCAGCGCTGTCTGTAGGCTCTGTCTCTGAGAAAGACAGGGGTGCTTCCAGGAAGGACTAGCTGCAGTCAGTGCCTATGCAGTGTACTGTGTGTGTTCCTGTCCCAAAATTTGCCAGATGGAAACACAGCTGTAGATATAGGTGAGAGCTGGGGATTTGGACTTTCAGCAGCTTCCCATTTCCTTTTTTTCCTGAATATTCACCTGTATTCAGGATATGATCCCTGGGTGGAGCTTGGCCCTGGCCAGGGATGGATGGTATCATGAGAATGGAACCTATAGAAGTAAGGTTCCTAGATCCCCTTAAGGAAAAAGGGGGCAGAAAGTTCTAGTACCCAATCCTATGCGGACTGCAGAACTGGGGGTGGCACCCAGGGGTGCCGTAGTGAGCTAGCCTGGTTCCCCGAGGCATGCTGAGCTTAAGTAAATGCTCCTTGGAATGAGGTTGAGCAGTTTAGGGAATGTTCCCCTTGGCTTGCATCTACTTTGAAATGTTTCTCAATCCCATCTGCCCTCTTGCTAAACCATAGGCAAGAGCTCTATGTGATATTTGATGGCTGGTTGATTGATCCTGGGAGTTCGTTGAAGCAAATAATAGATATGAGTTCAACTCCACCTCCTACCTTATAGGGCTTCCAAGCCCCTTTGTGTAAAGCTGCCTAAATGCAGCACAGGGATTTTGAAATGGGGCCCCAAGTGAACCCACATTCTGTCCTGTATCAGGGCCCATGTGAGGGTGATCTTATCCCATTAAACCATTCCAACCATCTCACTAAGTGTGGTAATGGTTACCGACCTCAGATGAGGAAACTGAAATTCATAACTAAGAACTAAGGTAATAACGTAAGTAAGGTAATCAGGTATTGATATCCCAAGTGTCAGAGCTGGGACTTGAACCTGTAGCATAAAATAATTAACGATGGGGCTGGATGGCGATGGATGGAGGCCTTTGTGCTTAGGCCCCAGCCACGTGGCTTCATCCCCCACCCAGCTGGCGGGTTCCAGGCCCAGGTGATCGGTGTAATCAAGACTCACTCACAGGCAGGCTTCAGGAAGCATTAACTTTATTCATACCCTATTTACCACATGTGTGTGGCCTATCTCATAACCTTTTAAGCACTAGTTATTCTTGGCCCTGCATCTAAACTCCTTTCAGCCATCTTCCTCAGAGCGCCCAGCCACGCAGAAAGGGCCAAGAGCCAAAGGGCCCAAATTCCGAAAGGGCCAAGAGCCAAAGGGCCCGAATTCCCTTGGTTCCGCCTTATTTAACATTTCCCAGACCCCTCCCAGGAATGGGAGGGGCTCGCAGGTAAAGTTACACCTATTATCCGGTTCCCAAGACCCCTCCCAGAAAAGGGTGGGACTAGGGTCTTAAATAGGTACACCCACAGAACCTAAGTCTAAGAGTCTCCAAAACTGATTCCAAAGGCAGATGCAGACACATCTTCCCAAAATTAGGAAAGGGAGCAAGTATTTACCCCTAGGTCCCCATTACACATGCATTCACAAGGTCACTAGGTGGCTCCTGGATTCCTCTATGCACCTATAAAAAAAAAAAAGCCTTACTCTGATCCCACCATCTCCACTGAGCCATCTCCTGGGGTTCCATTTAATCACAGTCAGGCTGTCCAGGAAGACTCATAAATGTCTCCCATCTCAGTCCATATGCCTCAACCCATATAATAAGTATGCTGAACTCTAACTCCTTAACAGACACTGTATGGGTTTGGGGAAACAAAAATAAAACCTATTTTCTAGCCTTGATTACTCAGGGTTCTGTGCCAGACTCTAGGCAGCAGTGTTGATTTTTTTTAAAGTGATGGGTCAACCCGGGGTCACATAGCCTTACTGAGCTCCTCCAACCTTCCCCAACTTTGAGTGTCTTTCAAGATCTTCACTCCCTTGGCCCATCTACAAGACTCCCCGGGAGATCAGCAGGAGTGAAAGGGGAATAATTGTTTTTTATGGGAGAGGATTGATGCTGAGTTGGTTTCTTATGGGGGGCACATGGGGTAGTTCTTTGGTTGCATTAGCAGCATATGCCAGGACAATAATACAAGCAATTATAAGAGAAAAGCACATATTAAAATAATGCATCCCCAAACCATTTTTTAATGATCAGAGGCTCATCTATTAAGTAACCCTCCATCCATTGAGGGCAATTGTACTTGTACCCCTCATGTACTTTAATGAAGAGGCTACACAGTGTTCTGTTTGGAGAACAGCACTAGTGGCCCTTTGTGAAACAGTAATAATGCCGAAGGCCATCTTATTCTAGAGCTCAGCCTTGCTCATTAGAGACATTTCCGTGTTCATTTACTATGGACTTTGCTGGTTGTCATCAAAGGCTTACTGAGTGAATATAGTGAGGGCTTCTGGTCATGCTCTAATGTCCTTAAGGCTAATGGAAGGGACAAAGATGGTGGCAAAGGAATCCATGGAACACAGTGCCCACCTGTACTCAAGTAGGGAGTAAATGCAAACTTTATTTACATACATGTTGGCCTGGGGAGGCAGTACTGTCAACTATGAGGAGATGGACTGGGCAGCTGAATCTTCTAAAACTTCTTGGACAGGTACATGTTCCATCCCAAGTATCATGTGTTTCAATAGATCCATTGATATTGTAGTACACAATGGATTCCATGGGAATGAACCATTCTCATTCACCGTCACCCAGGGATGCAAAGTTAGTTACCCACCCTAGTGAAATATCCCATTATGAATTCCAGTGGACCCAGCTCATCAGCAGCACAGCACATTGATCTGTGGTCAAAATCAGGGCAATAGCTATTTCCTGTCATTTCTATATATACCTTTACAACACTGTGTGTTTAGCAGAACCACCCAGTCTGATATAAGGGGCAATAGGCCCTCCTGGTTAATTATTCTAAAATATGAAAGTTATGGGTAGTATTTGAGGACCTTTCAAACATCCTTGGCAATAAACACCAGGGGCTCTTTCTCTGTACCCAGTCTGCTGACTGTATCAATCACTCAGTCTAAAGCTAAAACCTGAGTAAGGCCTTTAACTTAATAATTGCCAGGAGTTGTCAGAGTGTGAAGACCATGTAGTTTGCCTCTGGCTCTTGCAGGCCAACCCAAAAAGATCTCTTGCTCTTGACCTCTTTCCTGAATGCTTATTGTGATTACCACTTTGTCTCATTGTTCAAATCTGAGGGAGAATCCCCATGGAACAATAACCCACTGTTCCAAGTTGGTATAAAGGGTAAATGACCAGATCCTATGAGTAATTACCAGTCATATCTCTCCATGGGCATCCAGCCCTCTGACTATGGCTCAATCCTATTTTCAGGCCTGCTCACACAGAAACTTAGTAAGAATTTCCCCCACCCTCCACAGAGCATTAAGAGTGTCTGCTTTGTGTGCAGGAGCTACTTGAAGCATTTCACAGTCCATATGCTTAGTCAAAGAGGGGATTCGAGCCATGCGGGAGGAGTGGGTGGTAGAATCGATCTCAAACCTCTAGAAAATTCTAAAGTCAGTTTAAGGTCAACAAGAATGTGTTTCAAATTTGATTGGAAGGAAGTCTGTCAAAACTATCAGAAAGTTAAAAAAATATCTTGATTAAATAGGATTCTAGGTCACTGTGAAACAATACTTAGCCATGTAACTAAAGTGGAAATTACTTCAAAAATCAAACCTAGAAAGCTACAGTATACTAAAACCTGAGCTCTTTTAATAAAGACTCAGTTTCCTTAAATAAGCAGAGTGAAACCCAGCAGGGACTGAACCATAAGGTATTTGCCTTGCACACTGCTATCCTGGATTCAGTGTCTCAGATTCCATATAGTCCCCTTAGCCTGCTGTGAATGATTTCTTAGAGAAATCAAGAGTAATCCCTGAGTACCACAAGGTATTCACTTCCCCCTCAAAAAAAAAAAAAAAAAAAAAGAATAGAAAAGAAAAAAAAATTATTTTGGTTTTTGGGTCACACCCAGCAGTGCTCAGGGGTTACTCCTGGCTCTATACTCAGAAATCGGTCCTGGCAGGCTCGGGGGGGGGGGGGGGGGGGGAGAGACCATATGGGATGCCGGGAATCAAATCACTGACCTACTGTATGAAAGGCAAATGCCTTACCTCCATGCTATCTCTCCAGCCTCATCAACAGATAATTTTGTTTAAAAAAAATCACAGGGGCCCGGAGAGATAGCACAGCAGCGTTTGCCTTGCAAGCAGCTGATCTAGGACCAAAGGTAGTTGGTTTGAATCCCAGTATCCCATATGGTCCCCTGTGCCTGCCAGGAGCTATTTCTGAGCAGACAGCCAGGGGTAACCCCTGAGCAATGCCAGGTGTGGCCCAAAAACAAAAAAAAAAAAAAAAATCACAGAATTTTTTTATTTTCCAGGTAGATAAATTGAAGTTTTCATTTCAGAGCAGAAATTGACCAATAGTTAAAGATAATTTTGTCCTGTAAGCAAAGAAAAAAAAAGTTTTCCTTGTATTGAAGTAACTTTTGATATTAATGCTTCGTGTGTGTGTGTGTGTGTGTGTGTGTGTGTGTGTGTGTGTGTGTGTTTGGCCACACCTTGTGCTTAGAGCTAACTCCAGGCTCTACACTCAGGAATCAATACTGGTGGTGCTTTGGAGAACTTGTGATCCCTTCCAGCATGCAAGGGAAGCACTCCAGCCTACTGTACTACCTCTCTGGTTCCAAACTTATTTTTCTGTAGTCCTCTTAAGCAGAATTCAATTTACAAATTAATTTTGGCAATACCTCCAAAAGTAGAAAATAATTAGCTGTAAGATTGTTATACAAATATCTGGAATTTCAGGACTCAAATCTATTGTGGTGCTAGACCTGTTAAATAGGCCCCATTCAATCAGATTTACGATTCACTGAGCATCTGTGGGTGTGTGCAGGAGGTTGGGGTGGGCTTTAGATTGACTTTCTTTGTCCTAGACTTTGCTCTAATTGTTTATAATCATGGTCTTTTCATAAAGGCAAAAATGTTAAGTGTGTGACTAAGCATTAGAGAACTTTTCAGAAAATTCATTTTTAATTCAAGCCATTTAACCCCCTTTTAAATAATGTGCCCAGATTTTCGCTGCTGTGGTAAGTATATTCACTAACAAATGAATAAACACATGGATGAACTCACCATCACTGAGTTTGAGACTATTTTTCAGAGATGCAAGGAGGGGGCTCCTTTTTTAACTCAAAGAAGGTTGGGGCCCAGAGCAGGTGAGAGGTACAGAGCACAGGCTCCCACCTTCCGCCAATTATGACAGAAAGGAGAAGGTTAGGATGCTGAGCTCTGCAATCAGCTAGCATACTAACTCACTGCTTAACATGTGCAGGATAAGCTGTCATCACTGCCACCATCACCCCCTAATTAAAGACACATTCTTTTCTTACATACAGATGCTCAGTAGGCAACTTTTCCTCCTAGCTCATCGTTGCCATAAAGAAAGATTAAAGATCAACTATTGCAAACCAGTGTGTTTCTCTTCCATTGCTTAATTTATAAATAAACACCATCTACATCAAGTATTTACCTGGGTACCCTTTAGCAAACACTATATCTTGAATTAAGTATGCTAGGAAGAGGCAGTGAACTATTTTAAGCTCTTTTATTTCTTTTTACTTTTCTCTTGATTTTGCAGCCATGGATTCACTGCGTTCAGGGATCACTCCTAGCAGTGCTTAGAGAACCTGATGGTGTCAAGAATCAAACCCATGTCTCTGGCATACATAGCTTGTTCTCCAGTTCTTTGAACTACCTTCACAGCTCAAACATGGGCATTTTGGGCCTATTGCACTAAGATTTTGTTTTAAATTGTTTTGTTTCCCCAGAAGAAGATGGCAGGGGTCACTCATTACAGAGAGAACTTCCAGCAGGTCAGTGACCAGCTGATCTGAGCACAAAGATGACTTGAACTCTGTGGCCTTCAGAAAACCACATATTAGCTCTAAGTTGTTGATGCTAAATCACTGCTGAGCCTCCACCTGCATCAGTTTTCTGAGCTGCTGTGATTTGACTCAAGCCTTGACCAAATCACAAATGCTTAGTTAATGGGATAAAGATGGGTTAGGAGTTAGGCCTCTGATCATTAACCCTATGTCTCCACCTGCTGGAACAATTTGATGTGGCCAAGTAAATGTGAAGCACCCAGCACTCATTCAATTTATTAATCTGCTCCATCCCATGCCCATCAGTGGAGTGTCACTGAGTCAGAGTCTCTAGGCCTGGCACCTGGAAACCCCTCTCATGGCAAGGTTATGGAGGGGGGATCAGGAACCCAGTGAACTCAGCCATGCCGCACAGGTTCTCCATCAGGTATATGGTACTGATTTCTGGAATTTGGTTGCCTCCTATCCCCACCCTCTATTCACTATGCCACCCCAAGTTTGTTTTACTTCTTTCTCACCCCTGCTCCACCCTCAGCCCAGAGAGCAAACACCCTGCTCCTGCTGGATGCTCTTCTACTGCATGAGGCTCACGGGAGATGCAAGAAATAGAAAAATTTGTGAACACTGAATGAATGCCTTTATCTCTGATGCTTAGGCTGCTTCCCCCAAGATGTAGGTGGGATGAGCGGGGAGAGGGGGAAAATACAAGAGAGTAGGAGAGAGAGAAATTTATTTGAGGGCCACACCCAGTGATACACAGGGCTTATTCCTGGCTATGTAATCAGGAATAATTCCTGAAAGGACCGGGGTACCATATGGATGTTGATGATTTAACTCAATTCAGTCATGTGGAAGGCAAACACCCTATTCACCATACTAGCTCTCTAGCCCCTCCCAGGTTTTGTTTGTTTTACAGCCTTACCCAGCTGTGCTCAGAACTTACTCTAGCCTCTGGGTTCTGTGCTCAAGGATCATCCTGGTGGGGTTCAGGGTACCATATGCGATGCTACAAATCTCTGTTGACAAGCACCCTATCTGATGTACTATCTCACCATCTCATTTGTCTCAGTTTTGCGATCTTACAGCCTGCTGCTTCACAGATAATGATACTGGAAGAGATGCCCTGAGGTCCACTAACTAGCGACAATCTTTTCAACCTGGCTGGAGGCAGAGGTGAACAGGCAGAAGAGTTCTTTCAGCCTCCTCTGAGCCAACCTGCTGCCGCAGGGCCAGACTGCTTCACAGTGGAACTACCTCTCCCCCTTGTGGTCACCAGGCTTCCCATCTGGGATAAATTATTCGATGATGGTATTTTCTCCTCCTGGTGGGTTACTTGGATGTTTGATGTTATTGTTTATTGTCACTGGTTTCAGGGCTACAGGTTACTCCTGACTATGCACGCGGGAAATACTCATGGCAATGATTGTGGGACCATATGGGATGCCAGAGATTGAACTCAGGTCATCTGTGTGCAAGGCAAGTGTCCTGCTCTATCTCTCCAGCCTCCCTTGATGGGCTACTTATTACACAACCTTCTTCAGGCTACATATATCTGCTCTTCACCCTTCTGCTCTTTCAAAAGATTTTTTGTTGAGGAGAATCAAGCGGTATGTTGTCATGTGTTTTTGCATCAGATAACTTTTCTTGCCCCTGTACTCATTTTTATTTATCATATTTACCCCCTCGCCTTTACATTATAGTATTTGAATTAGGGCTCTGAATAGCACATGTAACATTACCCTGAGTTTGAATCCAGCATATCTGTGAGCTCACCAAGTATATCCCTGAGATCACCAAAACCACTGGCTAGAACCCCTGATCCTTCAAACACCACTAAGGGAAAGGAAGGAAGACATTAAGCATAAAGTAAGAAAAACAAGATTGCAGGAAAGAAGAGCAATGTATTTGTACCCTTTCCCTTCCATTTGTATCTGTGCTATTACAGATACATGTTTGCACATGTCCAAACCCATGGTAGATCCTACCCAGGAATCCCCACACAGTGAGAAATGCATAAACCCTGAGTGGCATCTCTGGTCCACATCAGAGCTGATCTCTGATTCACTCGATGGGAAACTCTTTGGCTAGCATTATTCTATTTGACGTTTGTGTGCAGAAAAGAGGTCACTGTTTCCCGGAGGCTCAGAGTACTGAGGGACCCTGATAAGTCAGAATAAATATCTGGAGCTCAGATCCAGGTTTCTACATTCCAAATCCACATTCTTTCATTGCACCATTACTCTAATGAAGCTTTCTACAGCTTCACAGAGTTAACCATGACAAGAAGTGATGTGACAGGGGCTGTTGCCTGAGCATGACAAGTTGGATCTGGATAAGAGCAAATCAATCAGGGTTGGAGAGAGTGAAGTGAATCCTAGGAATGACAGTCATGGGGAGAATCCTGGAAGATGCCAGAGGACTTGGCTAGAGGGCCATGCCTGAAAAGGTCTTCACATTTCCTCCCTTCTCTGTTGATCTCATTCAAAGATCAACAGAAGAAGCACTAAAGGCTGCATTTTTAAAGAGCAATTGTGGAAGAAATGAGGATTAGGCAAATGTCTCTTCTTACCTTTGTGTATTCAAATATGAATATATGCATATGTATATATGTTTCCTTTTTCTGTGTTTGATTATGCATTCAACTTAGCATGGATTTATTCTAATAAGAAGTCTAATTTTGATATGGGCATGTTAATAAAGCAGTAGGAGATGATCACAATAAGTAAAGGACCTTGTTTCAGTGTTCCTACCAAAGTGTGAGGGTAGACAGGCCTGAACTCCATGCTAAGGTAGACAGTTATGGTGGAAGAATAGCTGGAGAAGGGGCTAAAATGTTTTGCTGAATTTGAATTATTCCTCCAAAGAAATCCATACTGTGTGCCAAAATTCACCTATTTGTATCCGTTGGTGATTTTCTCAGCTCTAACAGTTTGTGTGTGGTTGTCCCATGTAGTAGAGGGTAGTTAACAGAATCCTCTCTCTACAGTATGCATTCAAATCTCCAATGCTCCCCTATACCCCCAGTATATCAATAGTGACAATCAAAAGATATCCGAGACCGCAGGGAGCAAATCATTCCCAGCTGTGAGCCACTATATAAATCCTAATACAAATTCATGCACAAGGCAAAACTATTACTATTTATACTAGGAAGCTGTATGTGCTCTCTAAATGTGCTCTCTAAATAGATGCCTAGCAAGGTGAAATACAGGTCAGCAGAGCTGGGAACCCACCCATCCCTCAGCCCATACTTGCTTGCCCATGCTGTTGCTTCTGCATCATGGTGCTCAGGGTTCCATCAAGTCCAATAATCCCACATGAAGAAGATCCAGACTCAAGGTAGCCTCTTTCCTTGCCCTGCATATAATCCCTTCTAGGAGCCACACAGTATCTCTCCAGATAAAGGTCTCCCTCACCTTCCATGAGACCAGGATCAAGACAAGAGGGGATCACCCCCAGGTGACAGAGCAAACCAGCCATCAGAAAACAAGCCCCAACTCATGTCTTGTCATTCTGTGACAGCCCCTTCTCATAGGCAGACACAGCAATTTCAACTATGGGAGACAGGCAAGAGGTGCACTCAGCAAAGCAAATCCAGGATGATGGATATATTTAGGGAATAAATTATTACATGATGGTATAAAAATAGATCAAGGGAGAGCACATGAAATTACAAGCCCAATTGTGTGGAAGACAGGGAAGGTGCCTGGAGAGTGTTGGGTACATTTAATTAACTTTGCTGGGGAAACATCAGGAGGTGCTCGTGGAAACCAAAACAATCATAGTCTCACTTAAAGCAATAATCCTAGTGTCTAAGGAGGAGGAACTTGGAGCCCTAGTGACTTTGGTTGGGCCCTATGAAGTCTAAAGTCACCATATCTGTGTTTGTGTCCTATGTGGATTCTGTGGACTGACCTGCACACCCACATTGACATTAAAACCTCCTACCCATTTGATTGGGCACATTAGGAATCAATATGGAACAGGAGGCAACATCACATTTCTGACATTTATTAAGCATTATAAGTGCATAAAGGTTTGAAGAGAGTAAATAGGGCCACATAGATAGATAGAGGGCTGGAGCGCAAACTTTGTATGCAAGAGCCTGATGTTTGACCCCCAGTACAAGTCTGATCATTGCCAAATGAGGCTCCAAAATAGATTTTTTTTAAAGTAAGAAAATTATGCACAGTCCCTTTGTTGGTATGGGAGAATAGGAGACCAGAGTAATTGGGTCACAGTGCTGCCTAGGTCTCTGATGAAGGTGTTGGTGCCATATGGCTATAATAAGTCTTGGATTACACTATTGTTATTTGAAGCATCACATTCAGTTTGTCTAAAGTCCAGTTTGCTCATCTGCAAAATGGGGATCATCTCAGCACTTACCTGGTAGGGATATTGGGATAGTTTAATAGATACCACCTAGAAATGCTAAGAAGTGCCCTGGGGAACATCAATGATATCTTGGCACCTGGTTTCAAGAGGAGATCTCGGGGCAGAGAAGTGAATCCAAGATTTTTAATATTTCTCCAGATGCTGAGCCACCTACCCACCACATGCCACCCCCTACAAAAGTGAGCATGGCTAGAGAGGTAGTAGAGCAGGTAGAGTGCTTGCCTTACATTGGGCCTACTCGGGCTCACTCTCCAGAATCCCATATGGGCCCCTCAGCACTACTAAGAGTAATTCTGAACGTAGAGTCAGGACAAAGTCCTTTACATAGCTGGATGTGGCCCAAAAGTCAAAACAAAACAAAGCAAAATGTGGAGTACAGTCAGGAATAAAGGTTCCAGTTTGAGAACAGAGAAGGAATACAACCACTATATCCATGGATCCCTGTTCCCATGAATAAGGGTGCCGATTCCCATCACAGCTCAAGGATCTCTCTACCTTTAACCCTATGTTGCTTGAGCCCAGGAAAACCACTGATGCCTTCATGATGAAAGAAAAACATGGTGCTCTCTGAAGAATGTTCACTCCATCACTTCTTGGCCTTCTGCACTTCACTAAGATCAAGAGCAGAAAGTCTACTCCAACATGGCTAAGCTACAACTGTTCGAGGACCCGTTTTTCTTCCCCAGCACAACCATACAGAACTTGGATGGTTTCTCTCACATGGGAGGGACCCAAGTCCCTGTAGGTTCATTCATTGGTTTGTGGATGTGATAGAGTGTTCGACAACAAAGCTAAGCTTTGGGTGTTTATTGTTCAGATCTGCAGCTAACAAGTGTCCAAGGTGTAAAACGGGGAAAGTCCAAGGGCCCAATCAGATCGGGAAGTGAGAATGCGAATGTTCACTGACTCGCTGCCTCAAAGAAAAAGCAAGACCCTTCAGTATCCAGTCCAAGCACTGTGCAAAGTTGCAACTGTTTCTCCTGGAATATTTTTCTCTCCTGCATTGTCCACCTCCACAGCTAGATTAGAGGGCTGAGGATAGTTTTTATCCTACTTCCCCTGGGTAAGGATTCACTTATTATTAATGAGATAAATTAATAACAAACTACACCAATAACCCTGTATATTACCTTTTTTATAAAATTGGAGATACGAAAGGTAGAAGAAATATTTTTAATATTTTATTTAATATTATTATTAATAATATTAATATTTAAATATTTTTAATATTTTAAAAGTCAAATCTTGGGACTATGGAGATAGTAGGGCAGATTGAGTGCTTGACTTGCATCTGCTTAATCTCAGTTTGTTGGGGATTGTTTGCTTTGGAGCCATACCAGGCTCCATACCAGGGGTGGTGAACACGCAGCTCTTGAGCCGCATACGGCTCCCGGCCAAAATGAATGTGGCTCTTTGCCTCTTATCATTATTTTGTATACTGTGGCTCTTTGCCAAGTTTGGATTTTGTTATGCTGCTTCTGAGGAGGGACCTCTGAGGAGAGATCTCCGAGTGCGTAGTCCCGCCTCCCATCCCTCAAAAACAACTGCACGGGCCAGCGAGCAGGGGACCCACGTGTCACCTGTTGTGTCACATCTTGCCGTTAATTATTAGTGTGGAGGACGCAGCACACCCTCACCATCACTGCAGGATTTTTACCCTCACTCCAAATGGCAAAATGCAATATGTGTTTAATAGATTATTGTTAAAATTAGATGCTTTTGTGTGAGTGAGTGTCTGTTTTGGCAGGTCCTGCGTGGTGTGGCTCTCTGACTCTCACAGTTTAAAATGTTGGCTCTTTGTGTCGAACTTGTTCGCCACCCCTGCCAGAGGTGCTTAAGGGTTACTCCTGGCTCTGCTTTCAGAAATAACCCCTGGAGGGCTTGGGGGACCACAATGGATGCCAGTGATCAAATCCAGGTCAACCTCATGCAAAGCTAGTGCCCTACCTGCTGTATTATCACTCTAGTCACTGGCAAACCTTGCTTTAACTCTGACAATGTATGTGGTTCTCCCAAATACTGCCAGGAGTGAGCACTGAGGCAGAAACAGCCCACTGAGCACCACTAGGTATGGCCTACCTCCCCACCCCAAAGTCAAATTTGTAATTTTTAAAATGTTATCATTTCAGAATTATTCCACCAAATATAAGCTCTTTGAAAATACAGAACATGTCCTATTGAGCATTACATCCTCAAAGGCTAGCTGTGGACTTAAGACAACTGAGACTCAGAACTCTTCTGTGAATAAAAGGAGTGTAACATTAAAGAAACAGCACTTTAACACATTGATCCCTTTTCAATCTTCACTGATTTCAGCCCAGCTGCCAGACTCTTGGAACCAGGTCCATGGGTAAGCATTAGCCTACTCTCACAGGCTCTGTCCTGCAGAAGCGTCTGCACAAATGAGCTTCCAACAGTCTCCAATTCACATGCCACAAGATGGACCAGGCCCTTTGAAAACCAGAGCAAGTTGCTAACAATTACATTTCCTATGTTTCTTGCCCAAATGGGCCAAAACCCACTGGCAGTGTTGCTGAAGTCATTACTGCAACGCCAATTTGCTTCCAGAGTTACAGTTGTATTCAAGGAAGTTGAGTTACACTCCTGAGAGGTCATTAGCTGCTATCAACACATTATTGAAGGCTGAGGTGTCCTTGCTGTCTGGGATGCCTTCAGTCAAGTGTGACAGAAGGAAATGGGGCCAAAATAATTAACCTCATGTGATTTGGGCAGGACTCTGCAACATTACCATATGTGCCCAATGTTGTTTTCAGTTAAATAATCTGAATGTTGCCATGTTTTCATTTCCATTCATAAGATTCATTTTCACACTCTCCTGACTATTGTTTTTCTGGTTCACAGTCTCATGACTTTTTTTTTCTCTATTTCCTTTTCCATTCTCATCTGCCCCAGGTTCTGCTGGTGATAATTTTATTGGGGTTTTCAATGTCATCAACCTCACACCAGGTCATAATTCTCAGAAGAAAGTCAGAACATTTCGCTTTGTAGAGGCTTTTTTTGTCTTTGTTTCAGTTCAGTCTGATTCACCAAGTCCAACCCTATGAACTATACTTAACCTCTAAGTAGTTCCTAATATCATTCAGGAACCAAGGCCCATTTGCCTGTAGCAGCCCAAATACCAAGATCAGCATATCTTTGGGAATCAATGCTGGTTCCAAATATTCTCTCTAGTGTTGCATAGAGAGTTTAAAAGGATGTAATGCATGCTTGCAAGGAACCTTGAGTTCAATCTAGAGCATTGACTATATATGGTTCTGATAGTTCCAGCACTGCTGGGTCCAAGCACTAAAACTATCATGCCCCCATTATTAGGCCTGATGTCACTGCTGGGAGTAACTCCTGAGTCCAAAAGACAACCCATAAAGGAGGATGACCACAAAGTCACATGCTGAATTCAGCCACCTTATGCAACCCAAGACTATTTCAGTTATATCACAACCTGATAACACACCAAGAAAGCTCTCCATGGAGTTTCAGGAGTCCTGAGGTTCATGAATCAACCAGACATTAGATAACCTGTACTGTAGGACCAAATTCTTTTTTTTTTCAGTTTTTATTTTTTAAACTTTATTTAATTTTTAATAAATTCTTTTATTGAATCACCATGAGATACACAAAATTGTTCATGATTGAGTTTCAGTCATACAATGTACAACACCCTTCACCAGTGCATATTTCCTGCCACCAATATCCTCAGTTTCCCTCCTGCCCTCTCTCCAGCCTGCTTCTTAGGCAGACATTTTTTATTTCTCTCTCTCTCTATCTCTCTCTCTCTGTCCATTTTTTTTCTTTTAGACACTGTGATTTGCAATATTGTTACTGAAGGGGTTTCAAGCATATCACTTTATCTTCTTTCAGCACCTAGTTCTTTTTTGTGAAGTACCAATTTCTAAGACAGCTTTCTTGCTCATCTCTTACACCCTAAGTTCAAAGCAGAACTTGGAAAATTAAGAGACAAACAACAAGAATAAATACCCTTTACTCCTCTTACTGAATCCCTTTCACCATCTCCAAGCTGGAAACACATGAGCCATCCAGCCCAGGTGAGCATCCTTTCCAGGGCTCAGCTGCCTAGAAGTGTGTCTCAACGTAAGTTAGGGGAGGGCTCTATAGACTAATGATCAATAAGGCGGGTGAGGCTAAGCTACTATGGAAACACAGGAAAGCACTGCCAGCCATTTAGAGTCTTGGCTTGACTCATAATTTAACCTTGAACATGGTTTACAAGAATCATTAAGTCCCCCCCCCCCCAAAGCCTTCATTGCTGGCAATGATTAGCCAGGATGCAGTAAACAGGAAGTTAACATATTTATATAGAAGGCAGGTGATGCAAGAAACGCTATTCACTCTGCATTCCCTTATGGATTCCTCAACGCCTACTCACTCAGTGCATCATGCTAAGAGTTGTGAGACAAGACAGTGAACACACCAGAAGTGGACAGCCTAATAACAGGAGGGACAAATATGCAGCACAAATGAAGTACCTGCTGTAAGACATACATTGTGCTTGGAGCTTTTATCACCATTAGTCCCTTATGCCAGCCCTGCAGCAGGCTGTACTTTATACTTAAGTAAAGCGAGGTTTAGAACAGTGAGTTCATCCAAGAGTACATGTTAAAATCAGGATTTCTAGAATGTAAGACATGGTAGGTCTAACTTTCAGATCTGTACCATTTCTACTCTGCTTTCGCCAAGAGACAAATGGGAAAGTGAGGTAGAGCATCCCCTGCTAGACCCATTCATTTTGCCCCTCTGGTCTGTCTGTTCCACCTGATCCCCACACGAGGGCTGGCTTGAGCAGGTCAGAGTACTCTGCCTGAAAATCTGGTAAGAGATTTTTTTTTCCATGCAGTATGTTACATATTTGAATAGTTAAGTTCAAAAATTCTGAGGTATTTTCAACGTTTAGAGTTCTCTATACGTTGTAGGTTATTGTTTATCTCAAAACACTGAGGGCCTTTGAAGTATCTTAGTACTCTCCTCAGTGTGCCAGTACTGTTTTACCTTGGGCTCACTGCACATGGGTGTGTGGTGGGCATGCTCAAGCTGCTCCAAATGGTGTTCAAGCCACCAATGGGTAGTTGTTGTACCAGGAATGGGTAAATGCTTAGGCCAGAAATCTATGTTGGCAGCTGGATTTGCTTTCATCAGTCTTAGAATGGGAGAGAAGAGTGTGATCTAGGGACTAGGCTGAAGGCTTCCAGAGCCCAAAGAAAGGAGAGGTGAAAAGGGTTAGATGTGTCCTCAAATTGATTGAGTTATTCAGTCACATCTTTGCCATGTATGTATCAGCTCTCACAAAAACACAACTAAAAATATCAAGTATTTCTTTTAGCTCTTTGCAGGACAAAAATATCACAGTTGATTTAACCCTTTGTTGTATAAGTAGTTGGCATTTCCTGTCTGAGTGCAACTGCCCAATGTCCTGGTACTTACGAGTTGGGGTGTGTGGCCAATGCAGTGGCTTTCCACTCAGCACTAATGCACACTAAGGTTAGCTCCCTCCTTTCACAAAGAACAGTTATTCTCTATAGTAATGCTATCTTGATGTGCAGGGTTATTCTCTGGAAGAGTTCCATATCTGTTTGTTTTTTGACTTATGTGTGTTTTCTTTGAATTTTATATTTTACATTTATCCCTAAACATATTTTGTATTATTTTTGAAAAACAAATTCTAGGTATATGAAACAGCAGATAAGGTGCTTTCCTTGCACACAGCCAACACAGGTTTGATTCCTGGCACTATATATGGTCCTCCAAGCCTGCCAGAAATGATCCGTGCGTGCAGAGCAGGAATAAATCCTGAGCAATGCTGAATGTGACCAAAAAGGAAAAAAAAATAAATTCTCTTGTGTATACATTGACTGTTGCATACTGTCCTGTAGCCAATATTCATTTCCTCAGAAGGTCTTGCGCTGTCAGCTGTCAAGTAATACATTCATTACAACTATATTAAACACATTTCAAATATAAATCAAGATGGAATATTGGGCCCTCATGCTTATAAGGCTTATAATAAAATAAAACCATGTTAAGATAATCAAAAGGATTGGATGAGATGGCCAGAGCCACTCCTGACAAGGAAAATAGTAATGTGTGCTAGCAGCTGCAATAGTTAGCAATGTTATATGCCAAGCACATACCATGAGTATGACCTAAATGGCTTTTAATCCTGACAACCACCCTGTGAGGTACAATTGGTATTATCCTCAATGTAGATAGTGCTAAGTAATTTGAACCAATGAAAAGTTAAAGATTTCAACCAAAGTTACACAGCTAGTGTAGTAGCTGGGCAGAGCTAGAATTTGACTCCAGGAGTCAAGTTATTAGAAATGACAGATAATTTTTCTAATAATATCTAACTCGGGAAAGAGCTAAATAATAGATGGATGTTTGGGTATACAGCAAACTGGATGGAGGCATGCATGGATGAATGTTTGGATGGTTGGATGAATATTTTTGAAGAATGAGTAGATGGATAGATAGGACTGCTGTTTAAATGGGTGTTTATATTAGATATATGTATTGGATTGATGGACAGATAATATTTTGTGGTAAATACAGAACTCAAGAACTTGATGTAGAAGAGGAATCTGAGATATCCTACCATTTGACTCTTAGTTTGACACTCAGAGGACAGGGTATAGAAAGGCAGTCTGAGCTTTATGGGAAATGCTAAGATTTTCATGCAATTTTTCCACTAGCAAGGAAAGTAGATCATCTCCAAGTATTTTTATCTTACCCAAGAATCCATGCCACTTCTGACTTCCTGGTGATTCTGTCTCCTTGCCCTCAGTCTGTTTAAAGACAGAACAGAACACAATTCACCATATTGAATTCTTAATTCTTGTTTTATAAATGTGCAATACTGGTGGCAGTCAGTGGAGATGCAAACCCATGTCTTTCTTGGCACCATTGACCAAGGAGATGGAGGGTGTAAAAGCAAAAGCTTGATGATACAAAGGTTTGTCTCTCATGATAAGGGTTTTTTCACCTAAACTGGTTAGTGACAGACACATGCAAGTCATGCTCTTGCCTGTCTCTACTCTAGCCTGTCAGACCAATCTTGTCCACCTTCGGAATATTGATTCACTATTCCAGTGAAAGGACAATTAGTATAGTGTGGAAAACCACACTGAGCACCTAAAACCCAGATATATTTGAAAGGAGATAGGGACACAGTTACAAATAATAAAATTGATTGTTGGGCATAAGGGTAGAGACATCTGTCCTAGCATCATCTGTATCTAAGGCCACCCAATCTATATAGGACAATCTCCATGATCTAAGGTCATACATATATTAACTTACTCAACTCTCACTGTAACCCTGAGAAGGAGCAAGTTCCACCCCCTCCAATCTATCTGATGGGGAAATGAGGCTCAACATTATCAACTAGATGGTGCTGGAGTAATAGTACAATAGGTAGGGCATTTACCTTGCACATGGCTGACCCAGTTCAATCCTCAGCTCCTCCTATAGTACCCAAAGCTAGCCAGGAGTAATTCCTGCGTGCAGAGTTAGGAGTAACCCCTCAGTATCACAGGTTTGTCCCCAAAACAAAAACAAAAAGGCAATTACCAGCCAAAAACTAAACCTTGCTGCAAATGTCCAAACTCTGATTTCCATTTCTGTTACATCACCGTATTAGGTGGCCAGCAAGGGGAAAGTGCATTGTTATTCAAACCCGTGATAACTTGCCTTTGGTCAGTGACTGAGTAGGCAAAATGTAAAGAAAAGAACAAGAATACAGATGGGCAGAGTGGCACAGTGGGAGCTGGATACTGAGGACTGGCAAGGTTGCAGTAAGGAGCTAAGCCATACACTTTCCCAGTGCAAATCTTTAGGCACTTCCTGTATATGTGTGACTCTCCAGGATGGACATTTGGGGACTCTAACTCACAAAATGAATCATAAATCATATATTCCTGTATCTGCTTCAGGGGAGCCCCAGGTAAGGATAAAATGGGGGAGATGTACATCTCATTCTCTGCTTCTACCTTCCCTATCCAAAAGTGCCCTCCCCATCTCCCCTAAGTAATGGTTCACTGAAACTCCAGAAGCTTCCCAGTTGCTATGGAAACGGTAAGACAATGTCTAATAGCACACAAGCCTGGAAGAAGCTAAGCTTTTATAGTATCCTCAGGCAAGCCCAGAGCAAATCCTACAATTACCCTTTGCATCCAGAGTAAAGCATTTTTCTCAATAACAAAGTTTCTTTTTTTTCTTTTTTTAAATTAATGGTTGAATCTGGGTTCTGAATTGCACCAAACCAGGTGCACTAAGTGGGGTGCGGGTGCGGGAAGGGGGGGCACTTCCCCTCTTTGGATCCCTTTCCTTGGACATTAGGATAATAAGTCTATAATCTGTGCGGGTCTGGGCAGGACCAGGTGGGGTTGCCACCACCACCACCATTAGACAAAATCTTGTGCCATCTTTAGCAAACTTCTAAGTATTCATAGACCAGCCTGGAGAAAATCTGGAGGTGGAGGTGTGATCCAGCACCCAGGCAGTAATGAGTGGCTCCCCTAGTGGACAGTGATGTTAATTACCAGGAAGGTGGGATCCCGTTCCACTTCGACTCTGCAGACTCTGGATCTCTGGATTCTAGTGTACAAACTGCGAGGAACGAGCGAGAGAAAGAGAGAAGAGGAGACGGGGAAGAAAGAGGGGGAAGAGAGAAGCGTAGAGAGAGAGAAAGAGAGAAGAGAAAGAGAGAAGAGAAAGAGAGAACTACCTGAGCGAGCAATCTAAGGAGTTCATAATTAGAGATGAAAGTGGAGAGTGGAAGCAGAAGCTGATGTGGAAAACAGTTGGGTCCCCAAGCTTTTTTTATTTGGTGTAACTTCCAATTTCCTCTTCTCCCAGACAAGAGCCCCCCCCAAACTCCTTACTGTTTCACTCTGCAATCATCTTTACCACCACTAGTTAAAGGCAAGCAGGTATATAAGTCATTGTTCCTTTGCTTCTATCAGATACAGCCCTCAGACCCACATGCAGACTTGTGGATGATCTTGAATAAGGAGTCACTTTGGGGCCGGAAGTGGCTCTATAATGGGAGGGTACACGCTTGTGTGTATGAGGCCCTGAGTTCCAGCTTTAAAGTACCCCACCCCCGCCAATAAAGAGTCAACTTCAAATCTTCACATTTTTCATGATCTTAGAGTTCAATTGTGTTCCTTATCAGTCTCTGCTGTAACTTCAAGAGCAAAGAGTTTTGACATCTAAACATAGTAAGAATCCAAGTCCTGCACTCCAGAAAGACCAGAAAGATCCCTTGTTTATTTTTGCTCTCTAGAATCCATCCTGGAGGATTCAAAGCTGAGTCTCATTTCTGGGCTCTCAACTACCACTTTAAGGTAACTCTAAGTTCTCCAGAAAAGTGTCATCACTTCTTCAGCCCTTCCCCCAGATGCCTGGAGCACCCTGCTGTGCTGAGTAGATCTTTCCTCCCGCTGTTTCCCAGAGTCCTGTTGAAAAGGCTTATTTGTATACGTCTTCAATTATTATCTTCCCAAAACCATAATCCAGGCATCACAAGTTGGGTGGCCTCATCTTACAGAGAAGACAGAGGCAGAGAGGAGAGGGGGCTTGCTCTTGGGCACACAATTGACATAGCAGAGCTATTAGTGTGTTGGAGAAGCTGTAAGTATAATGCGGTTAAATGCATGTATGCAGCTCTGGTTGAAGAGTAAAATCTATATCAGAGAAAAGAAATGTTGCTGCTTGCTATAGTCTGCAATAGTTCTTTGTGTTTATTTTTCCCTTGGCTGAGAATGTGCATTCTACATTCTTCATGTACAGAAATCTTGCAGTCAAAATAAAGCTACAAAAGGAGGAAGATATACCTAAATCTACTCTCTGTCTGGTACATTTAGAATGGCATAGTGAGTCTGATGGGATCCATCTGGAGACAAAATGAAACTGTGAACCTCTTTGTTTCTTCCTTTATACTTATCTTCCCTTTTCTCCTATAAGGGAAAAAAATATACCCCTTTACAAATTTATTTTTAGAAGTCTGTGCAAACCTTATGAGCTTTGGCTAAATTTGAGTTTGTAAGCTCATTGCATATTCTCAGTTTTCTCATTGATAACCCTCAAACCTTTTTACTCTAATTAAAATAAACACGTGTTTTGTGGCATTTTCAGGGGGGGTGGGGATGTTGAAGCATTTAAGTCAACAGTTGAGTGGTTGTGGTTCCAGCAAGACAGCCCCCCACCAGTTCTATAATGCACTTCTGCCAGCTTGGGACATTCCCTTTCCTAACACTGACCATTCCATCCTCGTCATATGGCATTCCTCATTTGCTTTTCAGTCATGTTCAGCCACTTTGAGTCTACCAAACTGGTTTGGCTAAGTGAGAAGCCAAAGAGATACTAGAATACAAAAGCATATTCACTTCTTCCTGTTACGCAAATAATGAGACAAGTTCAATAAAGAGGTTTAGAACTTTTTGCTCTATTCTTAATTCCTGGAGTCCCAACAAAAGCAGCCCAAAAGATAATGTATTGCATTATTTTCTGGAGCAAAGAAACTGCCCAAAAACTTCCCAACAAAATATTAATTACCTTAATCAAAGGCTGTTATAGGGAGATGTGGGGAGTTGAAGGGAGACACAGTTGGACTCAAGTATCTACAAGGACAAGGATTTTCCCTGTCTTCTTCATGGAGTAACAGCTGGAAAGTGCTGAATAGAGCTATGAGAAGAGGGACTGACACTGAAGAGAAGAAATCCCATTTCTGAATTGAGCTAGTGAATGATGATGATGCACAATTCCAGAGGTTTGTCTCATGGACACATGGCAAAAAAGAGCTAAATTAAAAGTAAGACTGCGTCAGAGAAGATTGCAAAGAAGGGAAAGGGAAATAAAAGGATAAAAAATGTGAAGAAGGAAGCAGAGGTTCAGTGATGTCAACAAACATTGCTTTAGTCTTCTGTGTGTCAACTATGCTATTAATAGTGCTAGTCATTTAAATATGCACATTGCCTTTTATTCCCCAAATAGTACAAGAGAAAAACTATTATCTCTTTTACATGTGATTAAATGTTTATTTATAGAGGATAAATAATTTTAACAAGGTCAAATAGATCTAATGGACTTTTTAACTTAGGTGTTCTGTTGCTGTAGCCTGCGCTCCTTCAGTTTCATAGTCCTTGCCATTGTTGTCATCATCATCATATCTTCAGCACATTGTCATCTCTTGTACCATCACACCATCACTGTCAAGCCATCATCACCTTCACATTATAATCACCATCATCATCATCACTCTCAACATCCCCATAAAACACGACCATCATTGCCATCACTCCCACCATTACCATTACCACCAAATATCACCATCATCTCATCATCACAATCACCTTCCAAGCATCACTAATATCATCTTTATCACATATCAGCACTTGTACCACAATCTTCATCTCCATCACTGGCTTTCTTTAAGCGCTCAGAAGTGTCATCTCTATAAATTTACACATTTTTTTATTTATTCATCCCAAAGACTGAATTTTTTAGTCGAGTTAGGTGGGAGAAAGAAAGCTAAATAATATTCCCAGCATCTCGAAACTGATGGATGGCAGTACCCAGACCATCTGATTCCTTACATTGGTACATTGCTATACTAGCCTGGTAGCCCCAGTGTCTCTTAAGATTGGTTAGCACTTCATTCCCATTTTTGGATTTTACCTCCCCTCTACCAATCAGCACATGCTAAATCACTGAAGATTCCTTGTCAATTTGATCTGACAGACTAATTTCAGAGCAGCAGCAATGAGAAAATGTTTTGAGTTTGGGTTTGTATTTCTGAAATAAAAGTCTTCTCTCTTCCTCCTCTGGAGAAACATGCAGATAAACGAGACAAAGGAACCCCCCCCCCAAAAAAAAACCTGCAAAATAAAACCAAGGGATGCAATGGAGTTAGCTCAGAAAGAGACTAAGACTTAGGTGGTTCCAAGGACATTTTGCTGTGCTTCTCATACAGCTGTCTATCAGAGGCCTGTACTGGCATAGTACTTTAAGAATAGCTTCCCTATTCACACAATGACCCAAACTCAGCACAATGACACCCCATACACTGTCCCAAGTCACCCAATATGTCCTCCTCCTTTATGTACCTGACTTAATCAACAAATTATATTTGATTTCATCTCTGAGATAGCTTGCAGTCACCATTCTATTTCTAGTGTTTGTCCTATACTCCTAAAAACATCCCCTAAATTTATATACTTATGATACTCTTGGGATATTATAGCAATTTTATAACTATCACCGTACCCTACAATCTACATTCTTCAGTGCAAAATGAGCAATATTCTTTAAACAAAAAATTTGTGACTCTTAGATTTACTATCTTAAATAGTAAAGTCATTAAAATGAAAAATGTCTGCTACAGAGGCAGGCAGGGGAAAGGACAAAGAGAAAGACGGGAGGGAAACTGGAGATATTGGTGGTGGGTTATATGCACTGGTGAAGTGTGTTGTGCATTATGTGAACTGAAACTCAATTATTAGGAACTCTGTGACTATGTATCTCATGGTGATTCAATTAAATAATTTATTTATTAAAAATAAAACTACCCAAAAAAGCAATTTACATGGGCCAGGTCAATAGTACAGTAAGTAGGGCACTTGCCTTGCATGCATCTGGCTCAGTTTATCTTGAGCACCACAAAACCACAAATAAGCCTTAAACACTGCCAGGTCTAGCCCCAAAATGAAAGGAAAAGCCATTTGCAGGTCTCCTAAGTATTGCCAAAGGTCACTCCTGAGTACAGAGCCAGGAATAGCTAAAGGTATGACCTCAAAACAAAACAAAACAAAACAGCTAAAGTTATGACCTCAAAACAAAGAAACACTTTGGTAGTATAGATATGAGGTAATTATAAACATCAAAATCAAAAGAGACTATAATATTTTAAACATGTGTCCCAATCTATCATTATTAGATCCCCATTCCAAAAAAAAAAAAATAAGTGTAATAAGAAGACAGGTGGAGACTGGGAGGGAATCTTGAGTTATTGGTGGAGAGACACTGACACTGGTGGTGGTTTCAATGATGGAACATTGTTTTCTGTTTGATTTTTGGTACCACACCTTTCAGTGTTTAGGGCTTACTCGTGACTCTCTGTCAATCCTGGCCATGGTCCATGGATCATATTCATGCCAAGTAGAACCAGTAAGGACTAGTGCAAGACAGGTACCTCAACCCCTGTATTATTACACACAGAGACACACCAAAAAAATAACTTATAAAGTCATTGACAGTTCTCTCTCTTTTCCTCTCTCTCTGTCTCTGTCTCTCTCTGTCTCTCTCACTCTGTCTCTCTCTCACACACAAACACACACACACACACACACACACACACACACACACAAAACCTATGCTGGAACACTCATGCTTCTTAGCTTTTAAATTTGTTTTCTCTTCACCCACACTTTTCCCCTCTGTTTTCCCCTATGCCATACCTGAGGACTCCTATTATGCTTCAAGTTTTAATAACCAGCTTCACTGGAATTTGACACTGTCTCTGTGGTTTCTCTACTAGAGTCAAATACTTCTGCTTTACAATTCTAGCATGAAAATGGTGACGTTTCAGATAGTTGGGTTTGTGCTCAATATCTGTACTGAAAACTTCTTGGGGAAAAGGAAGATGCCTAAGTTCTGACAGATGGTTCAACGTATTATGTTAATATTTATTTAAAGCTAGACTATGCTAATGGGTTCTCTAGGTGAATGAATAAATAAGCAAATCATTTATTCAAATTAATTAAATCTGAAGCCAGGGAGCACCCACCCCAGATTATTAGCAAAAAGCTTTGATAATGTCATTTCACAAAAGTTTATGAGGCTTTTGTTTTGTTTTGTCTTTCAATAAATATACACTAAATGTGAATTGGCTACAGGTTGCCATCAAATTATGCAGAAAACAAAAGAATTATGTGGTAGATACATTCTCCAAAAACTGCTGATGGTCTAGTAGGAAAATCAATATTCACAGCCATGAAATAGTAAAAAAAGAATTCAATATACCACAAATTAAATTATGGGATTAATACAATCTAAATCAAAGCTCCAAAGGGACTTTATTTTTTTATCTTGACAGAATGAAGTTCATTTTGAAGATCAAAAAAAGACAGGAACAATCTCAAGGAAAATCCCAGAAGGGTTTTGTGTGATAATTGATAATCTGATACTAAAATTTATATGAAAATGAGGAGGATCTAGTTCCTTCCCTAAGGCAATCTTACAGAAGAACAAAGAAAGAGGAATTATCTCACCAGATAGCAAGACCTATTTTAAGGTTTTAATAATTAAGACAATGTGATATTTGCACAAGAATGGAAACAGTCATGTATGGAACAAAATAGATGACACAACAGTCCTACTCATACATGGTTTTCTGATTCATAGCAAAGAATTACCATGCCTGCCCTTTTTGTGTTTGCTTTTCTCATTAAACTTGCTGTTTGTGAAATAAATTCATTCATGCTGTTGACTACAGTATAAAATTATTTATCCTCTTGGCTCTCTAGCATCCTTACATTCAGCATGCATCTCCAATGTTATGGGGAAAAAAGTCATCTTAAGAAATGGCTTTGAGTCAATTGGATATCCATATGGAAAAGAGATTTGCCTCCCTGCATCTCACATCATAAAGGAAAATCAATCTCAGATAGATTGTACACCTAAATATGAAGGTTAAAGTCATTAATATTGTTAAGAAAACACATCTATAATATTGGAGAAGGAAAATATTCCCTAAACATATTATAAGTAGTGCTAACCACAGATGCTGAAGGACAAACAATTCTGTTTCATCAAATACTAGTAATATTGTCAAGGGACTCAATAATAAAACTAGGAGAAGGGTTCCAGAGCAATAGTTCAGCGGGTAGGTCACTTGCCTTGAATGTAGCCAGTGTTTAATTCCCAGCATCCTATGTGGCCCTGAACCCTGAGTACGGAGCCAGTAGTAAGCCTTGAGCACTGCTGGATGTGGACCAAAAATCCAAACCAAGCAGAGATTAAGAAGCAAACCTAAGGAGTAAAGGAAGATATAGGGGCCGGAGAGATAGCATGGAGGTAGGGCATTTGCCTTGCATGCAGAAGGACGTTGGTTCAAATCCCGGCATCCCATATGGTCCTCCGAGCCTGCCAGGAGCGATTTCTGAGCGTAGAGCCAGGAATAACCCCTGAGCACTGCTGGATGTGACCCCCCCCCCCCAAAAAAAGGGAAGCTATAATTGCAATTTGAGTATATGACAATGAACAAAAGTGTCAGAAAGGAAGAATTCCTACAAAACTTTTTTGGGTCACACCCGGCAGCCCTAAGGGACTATTTCTGGCTCTATGCTCAGAAATTGCCCCCGGCAGGCTCGGGGGATCATAGGGATGCTGGGATTTGAACCACCGTCCTTCTGCATGCAAGGCAAAACTCTGCTATCTCTCCGGCCCCAACTCATTTTTTAAACGTTATTTAAACATCATGGTTTACAAAATTCTTTCTAATACAGGGGCAGGAGTGGTGGCGCAAGTGGTAGGGTGTTTACCTTGCATGCTGCTGACCTCGGACTCCAAGCCAGGAACAATTTCTGAGCACAAAACCAGGTGTAGCCCCTGAGCATCACCAGGTGTGGCCCAAAAAAAACAACAAAAAAACTTTCTAATACAATTGTTTCAGGCATTTAATGTTCAATCCCAATCCCACCACCAATGTGATCTCTCTACCATTGCTCCCAGTTTACCAGATACCCTCAAGCCTACCTTCTTAGCTGGTAAAACACACACACACACACACACACACACACACACACAAACACAGTTTATTTTATATTGCTTGTTATAATAAAATGCTAATGGAATCATGGAAAAAACCTTCAATAGAAGAAAATTTGTGAAAATTGTTGCATCTCACTATAGTTTAATTAAAGTCATTATCTAAGGTTTTACTAAGCCATTTGTTACAAGTTGAGATTTCTGAAATATTGTTTTCGTTTATTGAATTCATTTGGCTTCTCTGCTACTTCCCATCTCATTTGGTGTGCTCTTATTGGGTTCAATATTGTGTAACCTGAAGATACTGTGAGGCTGAATGCTCCATTAGGAAGTCAGGATCTATAGAACTGAGCCAGTAAGTTTTAGTGGCTTAGCTTGGCTTGCATCTCTTTTGAGATTAGTGGTGAAGATAGGCTGTTGCTTGTGTGGCAGTGGCTGTGGGTTAGGGGTGTGGTTGCTACAAATCATTTTTAAGGCAACCAGTTAAAAGGCAAAATACTTATAGAGAGGAGAATTCAAAGGAATAGATAAGTTACCAAAGTGGTAACCAAAATTTATTCAGGCTCATATATCATCAGAGAAAAGGAACTTCCTACCTCAGTACCTTTCACATCAGAATGGTTAAGTAAAACAGAAATAGTCTAGTGTTGTTGGTAAGAGTGTGGGTAACTGGAACTCTTAGGCACTATTGATAGAATTGTAAATTACTGCTGAAAAACTATTTAGCAATATCACAAAAAACACCCATCCACGTAATCCATTACCCAATATTTTCAATACTCCTAATAATGGGAGCAATAATGCAAAACGGTACCCAATAATATTAGTGAATCCAACAAATTTAAAGTTGAAGAGAAGACAGACACAAAATTAAAAAATTGTAATATGATACTTTTTGATATAAACAAAATATGGAGGGATTATTTCTGGTTTTGTTTTGATTTAGGGCCATGTTTGAGAGTTATTCCAGGTTCTAAATTTGGGGTGTTGCTCTCAGCAGGGGTCCAGGAAACTTTTGGTGCTAGGGATTGAACCCAGGACTCCCACATGTAAAGCATTTGCTCCAGCAATTTGGCCTAATCTCTCCAACCAAAGAAAAACAAGTCTTGGCTATATCAAGATAATGCTCACCTGGAAGAATAGTAACTAGAAGGTAGATAAATGTTATACTTCTGGGGTGCTGGTTATACTGTCTTTTTCTGCTAATTAAGCAGACTTGTTCAGTTTATAAATGTTTACCAGGCCATTTGATTATGACATATGCACTCCTCATGTAATTGTACTTCAATATAAAATCCAAAGCTTGGGACCAAGAGATAGTACACAAATCTCTAGGTCTCAAAGTCCTGCAGGAACTGATCCCTGAATACAGAAACCAGAAAAAAGTAAGCCCTGTGCATTGTTAGGTGTAGCTTAAACTTTTTTTAAGTCCAAAACTTACTCTAGTTGATCATAAGAAGAGAAATTAAAGAAAATCTGCATTATATTATATTATAATAATATTATATTATTATATATATTTATATTATATATATTATTATGTATGTATATTATAAAACTATGGTCAGGCAAAAAATGATGAGGCTCTTTGGTGTTCTTAATTGTGAAAGGAAAAAACCTTTCCAACAAAGTTGAAAAAACTACAAATTCAGCATTAGTTTATGAAAAAGTTTTTAATTAAAGACTGGAAAGGAGCATTCTTTTATACTCACTTTATAAAGGGGGTCTTTCTAAATATTAATAACAAAACATGTGTTCCAGTAGAAATATACATAAAACAAAAATATATTATACAGAGATAAAAATGTCTAATAAATTTACAAAAGTCTTTTATATCAATAAAAATTACAGAAATACTAATTGAAATGAGACATTTCCATCTATCTACGAACATTTTATGATATCACCCAATATTGATAGAGATGAAATGACAGGAATTTAACCTATAATTTCCTTTCTGAGAGATATTACGGTAATATACATTAAAAACTCATAAAAGCCTCATGCTGGTTGAACTAGATTATTTAAATGCTAAGATTTATCTTGAAGAAAATAATTAGAGGAGCAGCCAAAGAACCCTGTTAAAGAAGATTCCTTGCATTGTTACTTATGATTACTTTAACAGTTGAAACAACGTACTACGAAAAGAGAGACTAGTTTTATTATAGTGGGATAGAAAATATGCAGTCAATTAATTTAAAATAGCAGGAGCCATGTGGCAAGAGAGATTCAGTGGGTTCAATCCCAAGCAATTCTTATGATGCCCTCCAAGCCTACCAGGAATGATTCCGGAGTGCAGAGCCAGGAGCAAACCCTGAGCACAGCCAGGTGTGGCTCAAAAATAAAATAAATTAGTCAATGAATAAAACACAACATCAGCGCTAAAGGGTTGGACTGCATGCCTGGTATGTGAATTTGATTCCCAGTACATGCTCCCATGAACACCCTCAAGTATCCCCCGCCCCGCCAGGAAGCCCTCTCCAAAATAAATAAATAAATAAATAAATAAATAAATAAATAAATAAATAAATAAATAAATAAATAAAATTTTAAACCAGAAAATTGGGTTTGGAAGATGCTATCAAAATACTCCCTGGACTTTGAGTGTATGTCTGTGAGGTAGGTGGGTCTGGGGTTGGTCTTGCTCCCATCACTTTAGGGGATTAGGTAGAAGAATGGAGCTTGAAAGCCTGCTGGAGATGCTCATGGCAAAGGGCTCCATTTGCAATATCTGCATGGGTGTCCAAGGTGCTAAAATTACATGTTTTAAACTTACAACCCAATTCCCCTTAAGCCTTGATATTGAATTTACCTTTTAAATAACACAGTGTGCAGTGAAGAGTCATGTTTATAAAGGCCACCACACGACATGAGAGAGTAGACTGTATTAATAAAAAGAAGAGATATTGACAATGAAAGTGTACTCTGATACACATTTCTACCTCTATATAAAGAACATGCAAAAAGTAAAAACCACATGTATAAAGTAATGAGATTAAGGACTAACTTTCAATTTACAAAACTATTTTCCAATTGTGTGAATCTTTTTAAAAGGGTAGAGATTACTTTTATAATTATAAAGCAGTAAAATTTTCATTTTGGAAAGAAATTAAACAGACATTACAATGATGCTATACATCATAGTTTTTCTTTTTAAAAAAAACTGATTTTCGCAATGGGATTCCTTCTCAAGTAAAATCTTATGTGGAAAGTAGCTATTTGGAGCGATGGAAAACACAGCGAACTCTGTCACATGCCCCATGAAGCCCTCCCTGCTCATCTCTTTCCTGCCCCACCCCGTCCTTTGACTCCCTTTGCCTAATCCCTCAACATCTGCAAATGAGATGCTTCTACAGAACCCAATGCGCCAGGAACTTGGTGCTAAATTTTGAATTTTGATGACCATTAATTGGTATATGATAAACTTTTGTTGTATACTCTTGTTAAAAGTAAATAAAAGGAGACTAGAGTAGGGCATTTGCCTTGCATGCAGCCAACTTGGGTTTGATCTGCAGCATCCCATAAAGTCCCCACACACTGCCAGGATTAATTCTTGGTGAGATTTACAGAGCCAAAAAATAAACCCTGAAAATTACCAGATGTGGCCACAAAAAAGAGTAGATAATAGAATAAGTTTTAGGCTAAGATTCCATATTTGGAAACTCTTCATATACTATATAATTATATGCTTATCTGAATAAACATATAAGCACTTAAAAAGGAAAGAAATATATCATACTATACAGAGTATAGAGTCTTGTAATATCTTGTTTTATGTATGCTTTGTGGGAGATCACACCCCAATCCTAGAGTGAACTTCCAGTTCTGTGCCAAGAAGCTCCTAGAGGTGACTTTAAGATTACAACGCATATGCCCTCTAACCCACAGAATTATCTTCTCCCTACCCTCTACCTGGATATAGAACTAAGTTGACTTTTATTTTTATTTTTATCCCTATTTTCTAATTTTTCCACAATGAACATATATTTTTATAATATAAAAATATGAAAATCTAAAGAGCAACTTGAAGTTAAAAAAATAATTTGTTTTACTAAAGTTTATTGCTATTTTTGCCAGTAAGTGACTCAGGTGGTATTTGAGAATTATGCCTTTAGATCTAATTACATTTTTTAAAATGCCACAGTCATATTTTATAGACTAAAAATTCTCAAATTAAAAGTGTACAGCTGGATGAATTTTGGCCCATATATTTTTCCTGTCATGTAATTACTTTATCTCATTGCTCCTCTCTTCAACTTTTATATCTAATTCTGATTGCTGCTTTTAAAAGGTGCTAGTTTATTTGGAGCTGGAGCAATAGTACAGAGGGTCAGGTACTTGCCTTGCATGCAGTCAATGTGTGTTGATTCCCAACACCCCATATGCCACAGAGCCTGCCAGGAATAATTCCTGAATGCAGAGCCAGGAGTGACCCATGAGCACTGCCAGGTATAGCCCCTCAAAAATGGTGCCTATAAGTCCCAAAAAGTGAGTACAGCAAGTAAGACAGTTGCCTGGCATCTCATATGGTTTCTGAGCCCTCTAGAGGTGACCCCTGAATACTGACAGATGTGGCCCAAAAACAAAAACAAAAGCAAGGTTTTTTTTTTAGTGTAAGTTAAATGAGATCTAATTAACTTACACAAAAATATGCATATTTAAGTACTATGCTTTGATAAAAATTTATCTAGAAAGGATGATTAGTTATTCCTGAGCACCAGTTCTGAATCTGAACCATTCTTGACCTCAGGAAAATTATTTCATATCTCTGAAACTCGGTTTTCTCACTTAGTTATCGTGCAGGCATTTTGAGAGAACTAAATAAATCATTTGTGGTATAAACTGTGGTGCAGAGTCCGACATGTCCCTTAAATAATGAATGTAATACATGTTGTTTTGTTGTTTGTTTTCACCCAATCTTGAATCTAAGACCAGAAATACAAAGAACTTACTCAAGGAAACATAATGGGATGGAGAAAGCAGGTAAGATGCCACAAGCTAATTCTGAGATGTCTCTATGTACCTCCTTCTGAGCTGACTTCCCTTTAAAAAGTGTGAAAATAATTATATAGTGATCAAAAAAACCTGGAAACAACAGTGCCTCCAAATGCTCTGCCTGTGAACGAGTGATGATAAGGGAAGCCATGATGCTATGGGCCAGCAAACCTTCCTTCAAATCTGTTAAAGGAGAAACAAGATCTATTGTTGCTGCCTGTGAAGAAACTAAGTCTGAATCACAGAATCCACTATTGAAGCTTTGTCCAAGTGTTGACCTTGAGCTCTTAAAGAGTGTTACAGCAGAAAAGGATTCCAGAATTAACTTGAGTCAGGCATCTAGGCTCCTATGTGATGTAGTAATAATCACACTAAATAACAAAATGCCTCTCAGTTCTTGCAGCCCTGCTCAGTGTACCAAGTGAAGCTTTATCAACACCACCTTGTCTATTCCTTATCACCCCTAAGCTGAATACACAGTGCAGATAGGAATATGAAACCTTAGGAAGTTTAAGTCATTCTCCACATCCATGTAACTCAAAATCTTCTCAGGTTCTGTCCTTGTACAAGATTCCAAGTTTTCTCAGAAAACAAGGAAAAAGGAGAGACTTTCTAGCTCATTTCATGAATCCAATAAGACCTTGATACCAAATGTTCTTGAGGGCTCTACAGGAAAATATAACTTACATACAGGGACTAGAAGTGGAGGGGAGAGATAGTACAGGAATTAAGGTCATGCCTTTCACACAGAAAATCCTTTTCATTTCTGACACCACATATGGTCCCTTGAGTACCATCACAGAGCCAGGAGTATGCCCTGATCATCACAGGAAGTAGCCCAAATCTCCTCTCTACTACCACAATCCTCAAAAAGACAAAAACAAAGAAAAGCAAGACAATTTACATTAATATTATCCAGAAACATTTTCTCAAAAAATATAAAATAAAAAGTAATATAATAAAATTAAAATAATTGTGCATAACAACTAAGGAAGCTTTATCCTGACAAAGCAGAAAGTTTCAACATTGAAAACCAAATGAGCCCCCACATTTTAAAAAAGAGATCACCATAAACAAAAAAGAGTTGTAAACAAAAAATTTTGAGTGCTGGAGAGATAGCATGGAGGTAAGATGTTTGCCTTTCATGTAGAAGGACAATGGTTCGAATCCCGGCATCCCATATGGTCCCCTGAGCCTGCCAGGAGCGATTTCTGAGTATAGAGCCAGGAGTAACCCCTGAGTGCTGCCGAGTGTGACCCAAAAACAAAAATAAAAACAAAACAAAAAAAAAAGATCAATTTCCTTGTGATGTGATGTGATGATATATAGAAATGGAATTTGATGACTTCAACACCAATTCTTTATTTTATAAGTTTTCATAAACAGAATAAAGCAATCTACAGTAGGTTTTGTCTCCTACAGTAAACTTTTGTTCAACTTTACTCCAATTGTGTGGTCTCATCCTTCGTCTCTAGACCCTAACATTTGGAGACTCGCCCAGGATCAAACACTGATAATTCAATTGCCAACAAAGCTGCCTAGGTCCCGTGAACATACACCAGAACTCCCTCGAGATGCCAGACTGAAGAATCAAGAACTTCATTTCTTTTCGCAGTTGATTCACAGCCTGAATAAGAAGTACTCCCTGCAGATCCAGTTGACTTAGCTCCCAGAACCAGGACAGAAGGCAGATAGTCCTGGTGTTCCTGTTGACTATGCATTGACTGCAAGGCAACCAGCAAGAATGAACACTCTCTTAGCCAGCTGTAGAAATTTGTGGGTCAGGCCGGGAGAGATAGCACAGTGGCATTTGCCTTGCAAGCAGCCGATCCAGGACCAAAGGTGGTTGGTTCGAATCCCGGTGTCCCATATGGTCCCCCGTGCCTGCCAGGAGCTATTTCTGAGCAGACAGCCAGGAGTAACCCCTGAGTACCGCCGGGTGTGACCCAAAAACCAAAAAAAAAAAAAAGAAAAGAAATTTGTGGGTCAAACCGTCACCCTGGGGAGCCCTTTCCTAAATGTTGACTTATGTGATTTGTTTGGGGTTTCTGGTTATGCTCCACAAGATCTCCTGCTACTGAGGTTAAGTGTTAAAAAGAAGTGGGTACCAACCCATGGGATCGGGTTTCAGGGTAAGGAATTTTTTCTGAGAGCATTCTCATTTTATACTTGTCCAGAATGAAGTTCCCCAAAATGTAAGGGAGAGGGATATTTTTCTGTGGTGTATAGGAATGTGTCGGGGAAGCCACCTGGCAGCACAAGGGGAGCCAGACCCTGAGGCTAAGGCTGGAGGTCTCAGGCAGAGTTTTGGGAGTGCTATTAACTAGAGCTGTCTGGCCCAATCAGAAGGGCCTTTAAGGAATGTGCCCAGACTAACTTCCTAGTAGGGAATCATCAGTTAAGACAAATAAGAAGGGAGTCAGCAGCTCAACACTACCTTAAGGTTCCAATGTGATCCCCACAGCTCTGTACCCCAAGCCAGGAGGGACTTCTGAGTGCATAGCCAGGAGTAACCCCTGAGCATCACTGGGTGTGGCCCAAAAACCAAAAAAAAAAAAAAAACAATAAGAAGATCATCCACTACCATCAAGTAGGTTTCATCCAAGGAATGCAAGGATGGTTTAACATCGGCAAATCTATCAACGTCATACACAACATCAACAACAAGAAAAATAGAAATCACATGATCATATCAATAGATGCAGAGAAAACATTTGATAAGGTCCAACACCCATTCTTGATCAAAACTCTCAGCAAGATGGGAATGGAGGGAACCTTCCTCAATATAGTTAAGGCCATCTACCACAAGCCAGAGGCAAATATTGTCCTCAATGGAGAAAAACAGAAAGCCTTTCCTCTAAATTCTGGCACAAGACAAGGCTGTCCTCTCTCACCACTCCTATTCAACATAGCACTGGAAGTCCTTGCTATAGCGATTAGGCAAGAAAAAGATATCAAGGGAATCCAGATAGGAAAGGAAGAAGTCAAGCTCTCACTGTTTGCAGATGACATGATACTCTACCTAGAAAACCCTAAAGTCTCTACGAAAAAGCTTCTAGAAACAATAGACTCATATAGCAAGGTGGCAGGCTACAAAATTAACACACAAAAATCAATGGCCTTTCTATACACCAATAGTAATAAGGAAGAAATAGACATTAAGAAAACTACCCCATTCATAACAGTGCCACACAAACTCAAATATCTTGGAATCAACTTGACTAAAAATGTGAAGGACCTATACAAAGAAAACTATAAAACTCTGCTCCAAGAAATAAGAGAGGACATGTGGAAATGGAAGCACATACCCTGCTCATGAATTGGCAGGACTAACGTCATTAAAATGGCAATACTCCCCAAAGCATTGTACATATTTAATGTGATCCCTCTAAAGATACCCATGACATTCTTCAAAAAAGTGGATCAGGCACTTTTGAAATTCATTTGGAACAATAAACACCCTAGAATAATTAAAGCAATCATTGGGAAAAAGAATATTGGAGGAATTACTTTCCCAAACTTTAAACTGTACTACAAAGCAATAGTTATCAAAACAGCATGGTATTGGAATAAAGACAGGCCCTCAGATCAGTGGAATAGGCTTGAATACTCTGAGAATGTTCCCCAGACATACAATCACCGAATTTTTGATAAAGGAGCAAGAAATCCTAAATGGAGCAGGGAAAGCCTCTTCAACAAGTGGTGTTGGCACAACTGGCTAGCCACTCACAAAAAATTGAACTTAGACCCCCAGCTAACATCATGTATGAAGGTTAAATCCAAATGGATTAAAGACCTCTATATCAGACCCGAAACCATAAGATATATAGAACAACACGTAAGTAAAACACTCCAGGACATTGAGACTAAAGGCATCTTCAAGGAGGAAACTGCACTCTCCAAGCAAGTGAAAGCAGAGATTAACAGATGGGAATATATTAAACTGAGAAGCTTCTGCACTTCAAAAGAAATAGCCCCCGGGGATACAAGAGCCCCCCACTGAGTGGGAGAAAATATTCACCCAATACCCATCAGATAAGGGGCTAATCTCCAAAATATACAAGGCACTGAGAACTTTACAAGAAAAAAACATCTAATCCCATCAAAAAATGGGGAGAAGAAATGGACAGACACTTTGACAAAGAAGAAATACATATGGCCAAAAGACACATGAAAAAATGCTCCACTTCACTAATCATCAGGGAGATGCAAATCAAAACAACTATGGGGTACCACCTCACACCACAGAGATTGGCACACATCACAAAGAATGAGAACAAGCAGTGTTGGTGCGAATGTGGAGAGAAAGGAACTCTTATCTACTGCTGGTGGGAATGCCGTCTAGTTCAACCTTTATGGAAAGCAATATGGAGATTCCTCCAAAAACTGGAAATCGAGCTCCCATACGACCCAGCTATACCACTCCTAGGAATATACCCTAGGAACACAAAAATACAATACAAAAATCCCTTCCTTACACCTATATTCATTGCAGCACTATTTACCATAGCAAGACTCTGGAAACAGCCAAGATACCCTTCAACAGATGAATGGCTAAAAAAACTGTGGTACATATACACAATGGAATATTATGCAACTGTCAGGAGAGATGAAGTCATGAAATTTTCCTATACATGATGTACATGGAATCTATTATGCTGAGTTAAATAAGTCAGAGAGAGAGAGAGAAAGATGCAGAATGGTCTCACTCATCTATGGGTTTTAAGAAAAATAAAAGACATTTTTGCAATAATAATTTTCAGGCACAAAAGAGAAAAAAGTTGGAAGTTCCAGCTCACCTCAGGAAGCTCACCACAAACAGGGATGAGTTTAGTTAGAGAAATAACTACGTTTTGAACTATCCTAATAATGAGAATGTACGAGGGAAATAGAAAGCCTGTCTAGAGTACAGGCGGGGGTTGGGTGGGGAGGAGGGAGATTTGGGACGTTGGAGATGGGAATGTTGCACTGGTGATGGGTGGTGTTCTTTACATGAGTGAAACCCAAATACAATCACGTATGTAATATAGTTGGTTAAAGAAAAAAGAAAGAAAAAAAAATTATGATTCTTGGTACAATGTGAATGAATGTTAAAAACCATATGTTAAGTGAATAATCTATACATATTGTAATCAATAGTTATATTGATAATCACAAATATTGCAAAAAATGCAAATAATATGCTTTTTGGGGGGGCCATACCCAATGGTGCTCAGGGGACAAATCTGGCTCTGTGCTCAGGGATCATTCCTGAAGTTGTTTATGGGACCATATCGGGTTACAGGAATTGAACTCAGATCTATTGCATGTCAGGTAAGCACCTTCCCTGCTATACTATCCCTCCCGCCCACATAATACATACTTTTAATTAAAATGTGAAATATCTCTATTAAATTTTATATATATTTATATAAATATAAAATATTTATATTTATAAAATATTGTATTGGGTTTCCTATAAAATATCTTATAAAATATTTTATTGGGTATTCTACTCAGAATAATAAGGCAAAATAAAGGAGGCTATTCAAATAGAGGGATGGAGTGATAGAACAGCAGGTAGGGTGCTTGCCTTGTGACTGATCCAGGTTCAATTACCATTTGGTCCCCCAAGCTTTACCAGGAGTGATTCCTGCTCAGAGCCAGAAATATGCCCTGAGCACAGCTGGGTGTGGCCCAAACTCCGAAAAGAAAAAAAGAAAAGATAAATGACTACAAATTAGAAAGAAATAAAGCCGTTTTTATTCACAAAGAACATGATGTTTAATATATAAAACCCTAAGGAAGCTATAAAAGTACTAAAATTACTAAGCGAATTGAGCAAGGATTTGTAATACAAGACCAATATATAAAAGTTATAATTCTTCATACTAAAATATGAACAAACAAATGGAATAAGATATAAAAGAAATAGCATTTAAAATAGCAGCTACAGGCATAACATACTTAGACATAAAATTTATAAGAAGTATACAATACTGCTATACTTAAAATGTAAAGGATCTGCAAACAGAACTTAAAAACATCCTAAATAAATGGAAAGTGCTTTGACATTTATGGAATAGAAGCTTAAATAGAAAATTCATCCAAATATATCTACAATTTCATTGTTGTACAGACCAACTTAACATCAATCTTGTAATAAAAGCTGACTAGCTTATTATAATTTAGTATTTTAAATGCAAATTAAAAATACAAATGACTCATAATAATCAGAACAATTTTAAAAGTTACTTTTACAAGTAATTTCAGTCTTACTATAAAACTATAAAGAAATTAGGTAGTTTGGTATTGGCATGGTCAGATATATCAATTAAACAGAGTAGACTCCAGAAATAGGTCTATCAATGTATATGGGTTTATTTTGAAATGATTTTTTTGATAGAGAAAGGTAAACTTTCAAAAATTATTTGCCTATTGGGGGCCTGAGCAATAGCACAGTGATTTGGCATTTGCCTTCCATGCAGCTGATCCAGGGAGGACGGTGGTTTAAATCCCAGCATCCCATATGGTCCCCCACGCCAGGAGCAATTTCTGAGCACAAATCCAGGAGTAACCCCTGAGCATCACTGGGTTTGGCCCAAAAACCAAAAGAAAAAAAAATTATTTGCCTAAGGGCCAAAGAGATAGTACAGCAGGCAAGGTGCCTTACATGCAACTTGACCTTGGCTTAATACTTGGCACACACATCAAAAAGATTATATATCATGATTAAGTGAGTTTCATCCCAGGGGTGCAAGGACTGTTCAATATATACAAATCAATCAACATCATATACCACATCAGTAAAAGGAAGGATAAAAACCACATGTTCATATTAATAGATGCAAGCATCTGCATCTATTAACTTGTCAAAACATTTGACAAAATTCAACACCCATCCATAATTAAAACCCTCAGCAAAATAGGTGTGGAAGGAACCTTTCTCACAATACTAACACCTATCTAAAAACACCCATAGCCAACATTATTCTTTTTTCTCTTTCAGCGCACATTTATAGATATAACCATACACACAAAAGCAAATGTCATGTCATAAGCTATAAACATAAGCAGATAGTTGGAGGATAGGTGGGGATAGAAAATATCTAGCCCTTTCAACAAATTAATTTTTTTTATTTTTACTGTGGTCAAAGTGAATTACAATTCTTTCACGTAATATTTGAGGCACATAGTAACAATGAATGAGGGGCATTCCCACCGCCAGTGAGTCAACATTATGCTTAATGGCAAAAAGCTGAAAGCATTTGCACTAAGGTCAAGCACTAGGAAAGGAGGACCACTTTTATTCAACATAGTATTATTGTAAGTACTAGCTATACCAATCAGACAAGAGAAAGAAATCAAAGGAACCCAAACTGAAAAAGAGGAAATCAAACTATGTCTATTTGCAGACGATATGATGATATACGTTGAAGACCTTAAAGATTCCACCAAAATAAAGTTCCTAGAAACAATAAACCAATACAACAAAGTGGCCAGCTATAAAGACTATACACAAAACACAGATACATTCTTTTATACAAATAACCACTCAGAGGAGAAAGAGATTAAAGAGTCTACTCATTTAAAATGGTGTCCAAAAAACAATATGGAGATTTCTCAAAAAACTGGATATTGAGCTTCCATTTGATCCAGCTATACCACTCCTAGGGATATACCCTAAGAACACAAAAATACAATTCAAAAATCCCTTCCTCACACCTATATTCATCGCAACACTTTTTACAATAGCCAGACTCTGGAAACAACCAAGATTCCCTTCAACAGATGAATGGCTAAAGAAACTATGGTACATATACACAATGGAATATTATGCAGCTGTCAGGAGAGATGAAGTCATAAAATTTTCCTATACATGGATGTACATGGAATATATTATGCTGAGTGAAATTAGTCAGAGGGAGAGACACACAGAATAGTCTCACTCATCTATAGGTTTTAAGAAAAATTAAAAACATTAAAATAATTCCAGAGATGAGGGCCAGAAGGACTGGCTCAAGATATGAAGCTCACCACAAAGAATGGTGAGTACGGTTAGAGAAATAACTACACTGAGAACTATCATAACAATGTCAGTGAGTGAGGAACGTAGAATGCCTGTCTCGAATACAGGCAAGGGTGAGAAAGGGAAGAGATGGGGGCATTGGTGATGGGAAGGTTACAAGGTGAAGGGGGGTGTTCTTGTTATGACTGAAACCCAGCTACAATTATGTTTGTAATCACGGTGTTTAAATAAAAAATTATTTTAAAAAAAGAGCTGACTTTTATGTAAGGTGTGAATATAGATCCAGCTTTAACTTTTTGTCTGTAATTATCCAGTTTTCCCAGAACCATTTGTCAAATAGGCTATTTTTACTCCATTTTATGTTCTCAACTCCCTTGTGGAAAATTAGCTGACCATAGATAAAAAATAAAATAAAATGGTGTCCAAAACTATCAAGTACCTATGAATCAACCTTACAAGAGAAGTGAGAGACTGATACCATGAAAACTTCAAAACACTTAAAAAAGAAATTGAAGAAGACTTAAGGAAATGGAAGAACATTCCATGCTCATAGATTATAGAATGACCATCTTACCTAACCTACTATATAAATTCAATCCCTATTTAAATTCAAACAGTCTTCATAGACTTAAAATAATTAATTATAAAGTTTGTGCAGAACCATAAAAGATTTAGGATTGCCAGATCCATACTGAAAAATAAAAAACTGGGAGACATCTCATTACCTAATTTGAAGTTCTACTACAAAGGCATAGTGATCAAAACAGCATGGTATTGGAACAAAGAAAAACTTTCAGACCAATGGGTCAGAACAAAATATCCAGTGACAAACCCCCAAGTATATGGTTAATAAATCTTTGGAAAAGGAGCCTAGAACTTGAAATGAAATAAAAAGTTTCTTCAACATATGGTATTGGAACAATTGGACAACCACGTGTAAGGAACTACAGATAAATCCATATCTCACACTCTACACAAAAATTAATTTAATTCAAAAATGAATTAAATACCTTGAGATTAGACCCAAATCCACAAAAATTTATTGAGGAAAACATAGGCAGAACACATCAAGACTTACACCTCAAAAAAGTCTTTGATGATAGGATGCCAATGGCAAGGGCTATAGCATCAAATCTGAATAAGTAGGGGTTCATCAAATTAAAAAGTTTCTGTATGCCAAAAGAAACACAGACTAAAATTAGAAGACAACTAACTGAATAGGAGAAAAAAATTGCACTCAGCACATCAGATTAAGGTTTGATATCTAAGATATACAAAGTACTCATAAAGGTTAACTCCACAAAACCTAAAAACTCCATCAAAATGGGGAGAGGGAATGAACAGACACTATTCTGAGGAAGACCAACAGAGAGCCAACAGACACATGAAAAAATATTTATCATCACTTATTATTAAGGAAATTCAAATCAAGACAACAATGAAATATTATCTTACACCAGAGAGGATGGCATATATCAAAAATAATAGGAACAACCTATGTTGGTGAAGATATGGTGAGAAAGGAACTCTCATCCACTGCTGGTGGGAATACTGCCTGATCCAACCTCTATGAAAAAAGCAGTATGGAAGGTTCTTAACAAACTCAAAATTGAGCTGCCATATGACTCAGTGATTCCTTTTTAGAGTATCTATCCCCAGGACAGAAAATCACTCATCCAAAAGGATGCATGCATACTGCTATTCATTGCAGTACTCAGTACAGTAGCTAAGACTTGGAATCAACCTAGATGTCCAACAAATGAGTGTATCATAAAAATGTGGTACATATATACAGTAAAATACTACACAACTGTAAGAAATTATGCAGTCATACAATTTGCAGCAATATGGATGGAACTGGAAGATATTATGTTAAATAAGTAAGCCAGAAGAAGAAGGATACAGAATAATATCACTTATATGTAGCATTTAGAATAACTTCATCAAGAAATGCAGTGGTATAAATAGGAGTTGTTTTGAACACCATTGGCCCCCAGAGTATAGCAAGGAGAAAGAAAGAAACTTAAGTGGAAAAGGAGAAACAAAAAGATGAAAGAATGGAGGCCAAGGGCCAAGCAGTCAGGTAGTGTTCAAAAAGGACAGAACTAAATATCCAAGTCAAAGGCAACAGAAATCAAGAATCAAGAGGAATCAAAAGACCTAAACTTTAAAAATCTAAACTTAAAATGGGTCGGGGGCAAGGGTGTTATGGGATACAGTTGGGGAACATTGGTGGAGGGAGGTCGATACTGGTGGTGAGACTGGTCCTGATTCATTCATTGTATGTCTGAAACCCAACTATAAAAGATTTTGTAAAAAAAATAAATAAATAAAAAAAGACTATGGGGACAGAGCAATAGCTTAGAGGTGAGGCTTTTTGCCTTGCACTCGCCAATCTAGGACCGACCTTGGTTCGATCCCCAGGCATCCCATATGGTCCCCTGAGCAAGGAGCGATTTCTGAGCACATATCCAGGAGTAACCCCTGAGCATCACCGCATGTGGCCCAAAAAGAAAAAAAAGACTAGAAAGACATGTTACATAATAGAGAAAATAGAAACCTGACATTTAAAAAGTCCACAACCAAAGGATCTTACAATTTTTTATTTAGTCACCGTGAAATCACAGAGTTATTTATGATTGGGTTTAAGGTAGAACTTTTACAATACTAAAAATAGTACAAAATTTGAGCCACTTCTAAAAAATATATGACCAGTCACTGCCTGTGTTTCTGTTCCTCATAAAGTTAAACATGATCCTTCTATGATTCAACAATCTTATTTTTAGAAATTTTCCCAAGATAACCAAGAACATTTGACCACACAATTGCCTGAGTGCAAAACTGAAAGTTCTATCACCAAGAAAGTGCATGAATTCATTGGGCTATCTTTAGACACTTGAATCCCTTTAATAATATAAGTAAATAAAACAATACATACAAAAGCATGAATAAATTTCAAAAATATGGTCTTGGGCCAGAGAAATAGTACAGCAGATAGGGTGCTTATCTTGAACTCAACCAACCGAAGATTGATCCCTGGCACTCCATATGGTCCCCTGAGTCCTACTGGGAGTAATCCAGGAGACCTGAGCCATAAGTAAGCCCTGAGTACCATTGGGTGTGACCCTTCTCAAATGAAAGCCCGTAAGCAAACAAAAACACCCACGATTCTGTGTCAGAGAAGCCAGACCAAAAAGTGGGGCACCTAACGTGTCAGTCTTTTCTGGAAATGATCAAGGTGAGGGACAGAAGAGACAGTACAGTGAGTAAGGCGCTTGCCTACAGCAGTTGACCCCGGTTAGATCTCCGGCACCCGTCTGATCCCTTGAGCACCACCAAGACTGATTTCTGAGTGCAGAGCCAGGAGTAAACCTTAAACATAAGCCAGATGTGGCTGAAACAAATCAATTAAAAATGTCCAAAAAATTGACTTTTAAAATTATCAGGTTCGCCGGGTATATCTTAAGTTCAGTAAAGGATACGTACCACTAACTGTGATAAACATTTTTGTCTCTTTTACCTTTCTCTTTTTTCCTTCCTTTGGTTTTTGGGTCACACCCGGTGGCACTCAGTGGTTACTCCTGGCTCTGTGCTCAGAAATCATTCCTGGTGGGCTTAGGGGACTATGTGGGATGACGGGATTCGAACCACAGTCCGTCCTGAATCAACTGCGTGCAAGGCAAACGCCCTACCGCTGTGCTATTTCTCTCCACTGAGGTTCACAGTACCAGGCAAGTGCCTCAAGCCATAAGCATTTCGATCACGAGCCATATGGTGGCACCAGAGGGCTCAGGAGAATTCTTACTGTTCAATCCAGCAGGTGGCAGCAGGCTCAAGCCAACTTTCAATGAAATACGAAATTGGTTGGTTGGTTGGTTGGTTGGTTGGTTGGTTGGTTGGTTGGTTGGTTGGTTGGTTGGTTTTTGGTTTTGGATCACACCCAGCAGTGCTCAGGGGCTACTCCTGGCTCTACGCTCAGAAATCGCCCCTGGCAGTCTCGGGGGACCATATGGGATGCCAGGATTAGAGCCACCGTCCTTCTGCATGCAAGGCAAACGCCTTACCTCCATGCTATCTCTCCAGCCTGAGGAATACAAAATTTTTTAGGATCTTTTTGGATGATATTTTCTCTTGTTTTATAAATAATTTGTTTCGATGTCTGAGAAGAGAGAGAGAAGTGAGAGATATGATGATGATGATGATGATGATGATGATGATGATGATGACACATATATGAGCCCCATAAATATCCCAGGCACTGTTCTCCATATTTAATAACCATTATCTCATTTCACCTTCAATTCTGTACCATGATCATGATTGTCTTTATTCTAAAGATACACAGTTGGCCACACCGAGAGAATAAGTTTCCAATTCATTTAGCTACCTGGGAGTGATAAAAGATGGGTCTTGTCCCACAGTACCACAGGTGCAGATGATCAACAGATGGAGCTACTATCAGCTGAGGGCTTCTTGAAGATGCATTAAAGCTATTTTGCATGCATTCCACCTAAATCTGGCCAAAGATCAGTATTAGAAGGACAACTGTCCTTGCCCAAAGCCTGAAGCTAAGAACAGTGTCCTTCAGCTTATCTCTCCCATCCCCACAAAGTCTTAACCTCCTTTTGTTTAGATTGGCAGTTAGGCTAAAGCTTGCCCATGGTGCCTCTGTCCTACAGTCCACTCTTTTTGCCTGTTGTTTCCCCATAAAAGCCTGGTTATTGGTCTGACCCCTGAGACTGATGCCTAGCATTATGTACTTCATGCCCAATTCATGTCACCTGGGAGGATGGGAAGGCTTCTGGCTATAAAGAGGGAGTAACCCCTTTCTCCTGGTCACCTCCCAAATTCCATACTCCCTATGGAATCCTATCAGGGTTTCCTGATATCAAACTTCTAGGAGTTTTGGCTCCTAAAACTCAAGCCTTTCTGCCTTGTCTAGGCAAAGCAACTTTTACAACTTTCAGAGTCCCTGCTGAAGGCCAGGCACGGAGTGTTCCCATCCACTCAGAGCCACATACAGAGCTCTCTGCAGAGCATAAAAGCCCTCAAGATACTGTAGGCAAAACCAAAGGCACAAAGTGGATTTCAGGTGTGATCTCACCCCACATGAATGGTACCAATCTCTGCCTGTCGGGGACACATTCTGGACACGGGGCTCATCGGTTCAAGCCTTCAGGGGCAAGATTTAGAGAAAGGGAGGAAGAGACAGCTCATAACTTTGGCTTGGAAGAGGAGAAAGGAGCCAGTGAGACTAGAAGGGAGACCTGGGAGACTGGGTGAACATAAGACTAGAGGGAAGGGGTGCATTTTATGTAAACTACTATATACTTTTTTTAATTTAATTTTAAATTTTATTTCTTTATTTATTAAACAATAGTCCAGGGACTGAAGAGATGACTTGGGGATTAAGGTGCTTAGTTGCTTGCATGCTACAAACTCCCAGTCTGATCCCCAAAACTGTGCTTCTAAACATTGGCAAAGGTTGCACCTGTGTACAGAGTCAGAGTAACATTCAATCATCTCCACATGTGGCCCAGTCACTCCTTACATAAAAAATCATATAATATTCCAAATACAAAAACATCATTAAAGTCATTGAAAGCAAAAACATTTTTTTGTCTTAATTCTGACCTACTCAGTGGATGTTTTTACCTGATATCTAATGATAATTCAGAGCCATTCTAGGTATGTGGGAAGGGAGAGGGAAGGGAATGTCAGGACAGGCAGCTGTGGGGAGATGGAGGGAGAGGGCTAAAGGAATCTAGGAGGGCAGGAAAGAAGACCTGTATCAAGCCCTCAGCATGGACTATCACCTCTCACTCCTTCTAGGTTATCTGCCATAACCTGTTTTCTAGATGAATGAAAACAGGAACATGAGGCAGTTTCCATAAGGTCTCCATCAATATTCCTTTTAAAAAAATGAAAATGAAGCTTTACACAATTTGCCAATCCAGGCACTTATCCAAAGGTTACGCGAACATCATTGAAAGGGTATTTTCAGTCCTACATTAGAGCTACTCTATTCATTATAGCCAAAATATGGACTTGAAATAAATGTAATTGACACATGTCTGAATAAAAAAGAAGTGTGGGATATATACTCAATGTGGTACCACTTTGCTATTAAAAAGGATGAAGTTGAATCTTTTGCATCAACATGGATGGAGCTTGAGGCAATCATGCTGAATGAAATCAGTCAGGAAGTGAAAGACAATTATGGTTTCACTCACATATGAAATATAAGTAAACAAAGCAATGAATTGTCAAGCTGTGCCAAAACTAACACTTAAACTATAGTGTCAACCAGATAGAATGGAGGTGGTGAGTCCTGAGAATGGGGAGAGGATGGGAGGAATTGTGAAGCCTAGAACAGAAGGAACTCCATTTAAGGTTAACAAAGCTAAATTTTCATGTAAAGACTAAGTTTCTATTCCAACAATAATAACACAGACCCCAAGGCCCAATAAATCACAATATACCCATCTAGACATAAAAGGACATGTGAAATATTCTAGAAATGCCTTAGATAACAAACAATCAACTTACCGGTCAAGACTTCCTGCTTTTAGCCCTCTATTACCTGGATTGTGACCTCTTAAAAGGGCTCACTCTCTGGGAGATAACTCTGGTCCCGTCAGTTTGTAGCTTGTTGGTAGAGAGAATAAAGCTTTGTTTTGCTTTATTTCAATTGTGTGGTCTCATCCTTTGACTCCAGACTCTAATTTTGGGGGGGCTTGTCTTGGATTAAATGACATAAGCCAGTTCATGGTCTCCTGGATATTCTGAGACCTCTTCAAGGTAGGTGAAGATCTAAAGAAGACAGAGCTCTGGGTGTGGCTCAAAGTGAAAAACTGAATGCAAAATTTTCCCAAGCCAAAGTAGTGTGGGGACACCCCACTCCTCCCCAGGGTTGTGGCAGGAGCCACAAGGTTTGCAGAAGGAGTGGCAAGGTTTACAGCAGAAGCTGTGAGGTTTAGAGGAGTCCTAGGGATTTCAGCAGGAGCTATGAGGTATAAAGGACTCTCACTGACCCGTTTTTATTAGAAGAGGGTCAAGGGTCAAGACAGGATTCGGCTGGTCCGAATGCAATGGTGTTTACAATTAATTGATCACAGCCAGTTACAGATTTCTTTGTTCCTTCTCCACTCCCATTGCTTCGCTTGACTAGCCAAAAGAAAAAAAAAAAAGACAGAAACTGCAAGGTTGGGACACACAGGCAGTACCTCCATACATCCTTCATTTGGTTTGAGTTTCAGTGTGTTGTCATTGTCTCTCTGTCTTTTTGTGTAACCTTGTACCACAGGACTATGAGTCAGGGGAACTCTAAGGAAAATGCCACCTCTTGGGGTTGGTGGAATTTGGTTTGAGCTCAGAAAAAAATTTTGTTGTGCTTTGTTGTGCTTTTGTGCTTGTAGTTGAGTCTCGTGTCTTTCTTTGTGTATAATTTAATCTGCAAGTCTAATACCAGTCCAGGAGTGGAGTGGGAGAGTCAGGAATCAGCAGACAGTTTCAATCAGCCTATAGGGACTCAACTTGCCATCTTTCTTGACCAACCTAAATGCCTTCCTGCCATTCTTAGGTGAAAGCAGAGGAATATCAATCGAGCTTATCTGCATGTGTATGGAGAAAGGGGGAAAAGAGCAAGACAAAATGAAAGGAGGAAGTCCAGAGGAGCCAGGAAGGTCAGTCCTCATGCTGTCTCTTCATGTGATCCCCACCCCAAAGGAAAAGCGTGAGTGCACTCTTCCTCTTTCTATGCATGCTGCAGATATGTGCATCTGTTGATGGGAAAGCAGTCAGCAGGAGGGACTGTGCAGAGCCAGGCAGTCCGAGCTGGATGAGGGGAGAGGGGGGATAGTCAACAAGGGCCGGAGGCAGAGGCACCAGCCTAGCCCCTTCCAATGGAGGAATGGCTAGAGAAAAGCAGGAAAAGTGGACCAGTGAAGGATGATGTACATTGTATGACTGAAACTCGATCATGAACAATTTTGTAACCACAGTGCTAACGTTTTATAAATAATTATTTAAAACAATGGTGACATGTTTGCATGTCGAGGCTATTTAGAGAGGATAGATAACTTCAAGTACTTTGCTATACTTTCGTTCAGAAATGGTAGCTGTCACTGAAACTCTCTGGATCAGTGAGTCAAATTCCACTTTAATTCATGACTCCCAGTTCTGTTTCTTGAATCTGCACTTTTTGTGATTCATACTTTGCTGCACACCTTGCTCTTCAATTAGGCTAACCACCTAATTCATATTTTTGCTGCACACTTAGCTCTTCAATTAGGCTAACCACCTGATTCCCTCAACAACTCTTCAAATGAATGGTCTTGGCTCCTTTTACTACCCCATTTCTACTCCTTTGAAGGTAAGATGTGCTCTCTACAACCTTCTCCCTCAGTGCATGAAGGGCTTCAGAGTCTTCAGGACAACTGAGTAATAAAAGTGAGTCTTACTCACCCATTACTCACTCCATTTTCTTGTAATAGAGCCCAGGCTCACTTCCCCTCCTCTTAGTGATAACATATTGGGGAAATATTTGGAGCCTCCTGGTTGAACTTGTATGTAAGTATAGCATATAGGATCCAGAGTTTTCTCATCCCCGGAGAGATGTAACTTTAGAGGGTGTACCCAGAAGTTACTCCTGTGCTCTTGTGCTCATGGATAACTCCTGGCCAGCTCCAGGATCATATGGAGTGCCAGGGATCTAATCCAGGTCTATTATATACAAAGCAAGCACCCTACACCCTACCTGCTATACAATTTCTCAGATCCTTAAGAACAGATGTAACTTGAAAGCATTTTAAAATGCCCAAGTTTCTGAAGGCCTGATTTTCACATCTATTTAAAGCCTGTTGATTGACAAATACAATGAGGATAATCTTGTTACATCATCTTCATTTTCTCCATATCTTCATACTTTTTCACAAACAAACTTCCAGTGTACTGAGCAAGACAAAAGAGTCATTGAAAGTGAGTCAACAAGACACAAGACTGGGATTTGTAAAAAGACTTGGTTATCTCCAAAGCATTTATGGGATAGCTGATACAGAGCAGGCACTTGATGATCCATTGTCATCTGTGTCCTCATGACTGCAGTGAGTAAACCTATTTCACAAGTAAGGGTCAGTGAGGTCAAGAAAACTGCAGAAATTGTAGGGCTCAACTCCAGGCATAGTCAACTCGAGTAGTCTATTTTCTTCACCTTGTGTTATCTCCATTCCCACTTCACTAGTAGTTCTCTGAATAGTCTTCAAGAGTCATAGAACATAGGAATCACCTGGAAAGTGTTAAAAATAAAGATGGGGGTGATAGTAAAGGGTTAGAGTGCATGCTCACCCTACCATCACTGGGAATGACTTGACTTTAGAGGTCCCTAGAACTCTAGGACCTGAGTAGCATCGGATTTCCTGATTCTAATTGAATCACTGTCCTGGCTGCCCAAGTATTGCCAAGGGTGTATCTATCTGGCCTCCTGAGCACTTTTTGGCGGGGGGGCCCTCAAAAGTCTGACTTCTAGGTGCATAGTGAAGCTTAGATACTTTTTTTGGGGGGGGCACACACGGCGGTGCTCAGGGTTACTCCTGGCTGTCTGCTCAGAAATAGCTCCTGGCAGGCACTGGGGGACCATATGGGACACCGGGATTCGAACCAACCACCTTAGGTCCTGGATCAGCTGTTTGCAAGGCAAACACCACTGTGCTATCTCTCCGGGCCCAAGCTTAGATACTTTTAAGGAGTACTAGGTGGTTCTGAAGTTACAATAACTTGCACTGACACCTGAGCTACTAAGTCTGAGGTCAGTTCTCTGTGGACTAAACTGGCATTGGCTCACTTCCTTGCCAGGCCAGTACAAAGCACAACAAATAAGCCTTTTCTGACAGGAGAGGGGGACAGAGGGAGCTCCCTTGGTCTCTGATTCTTGCTGACCTCGTGAGGTTTCTCACCCCAGAGCCTCATTTTTCTTTTATTTATTTTCATATCTGACCAGGAAAATGGGAGACCTCAGACCTTGTGTCAGACATAATGTCAGATTTTGTAATGTAACAGGAGCCTGGCTGTGTCCTGGTCCACCTCCTCCACCAGACTCACATCAGTAGAAATAAAATGTTCCTGGGTTGTGGCCATGCCTTGTTCCAAGCCTAGAGAACTCACCCAGAAAGCAAATGGTTCCTTGCTGGCCAAGTCTTTTATCACTGCCACCTCTCCTCTCCCAAGCCCAGGGCACCAAGGTGCTGCTACCAACATGAGCACTATAAGAAGTGTTTTTGTGGGATCTTGGATTCACCTTCCTCACTGTCTATCACAAGTGTCTGTTACTTTAAAGCATCTTTCTTGGATATGAGATAAGAAGGGAAATAACCTCTTCCATCTTTTCTATATATGAGTAATGACCAAGTATTTTCTCATGGTAAGCATTGGCAGGGTTTTAGCATAAATAAGCTAACTTGAATGACAAGTTTTGAATGACATTTTGTCCACCTTTTGCTTGTTTCATTTGGAATAAAACATACAGACTCTGAGCTAAAGTATGTCTGTGACAATAAATGTCAGCTTCCTCTGTGAGCCAATTAATCTGTTAGTTTGGAGAGGGGAACAAGCCTAGCTGCCTCTTGGTTATGAAGAGAATGAATAGAGTGTGTATATGCACACACATGTGTAAATGGGTACTCATGTGCGCTTGCATGTATATGCATGTAAAGGGCTTATTCAGTAAAATTTCGGACATGCATAAAAGACTAAATCCCTTTCTCCTCATCTTGCACTACATAGCATCACCACTTGTCATAAAAGCAGGATCTCAGGTCTCACCCTAAACCTTTTCCACTAAATTTCTCCTCTTAACCAGATTCCTATGATTCAACTAAAACTGTAAAGTTTGAGAAGCTATGGTTAAATTTATCTGACAAGAAGTGAGTCTTCTAACCAATTTTCTCATCCCTTTATTTTTGGACCACACCCAACAGTGTGTAGGGTTTGCTCCTGATTGTGCTCAGAAATCACCTGGTAGTGCTTAGAGGCTCAGATGGACCATGTGTGGTTCAGGAATTTTAGTCATAGTAAGCCATGGGCAAGAAAAACCTCTGTGGGGCCGGAGAGATAGCATGGAGGTAAGGTGTTTGCCTTTCATGCAAAAGGATGGTTGTTTGAATCCTGGCATCCCATATGGTCCCCTGTGCCTGCCAGAGGCGATTTCTGAGCATAGAGGCAGGAGTAACCCCTGAGCACTGCCGGGTGTGACCCCCCCCCAAAAAAAAAGAAAAGAAAAGAAAAAAGAAAAACCTCTGTACTAAACCTCTATACTAATGTTCTGTCCCCCTTTTATCTTACTTGCATTGACATGAATATAGGACACATTCCTATATTCCTGTGGAAGAGATCTTAAATATTCCTCATTACTCTTTCATTATTGATGGTCTCCTGTCACTGAAGGAATCTTTGAAATTATATGATAGAGTATCCCCTCCAAAGAAAAAAGAAAAAATCAATATCAAAACTTCTGATGATCCATCCTGACTTTGTTATTTTTGTTATTGAGGGGGGCACGCCCAGCAGCATTCAGGGTTTACTACTGTCTCTACACTCAGGTATCACTCCTGATGGCACTTGGGGAACCAAATGTAGGACCAGGGATTGAACCTGGATTGGCAGAAAGCAAAGTGAATGCCCTATCTGCTGTATTATCTCTCCAGTCCCTGTATCTATCATCTTGTCTGTCACTGCAAAGTCAAGCAGTGTCAGAGAGAAGCCCTGAGTCAGTTTGGGGACAGTGTTAAGCCCAAACCACACAGGTAAGAGAAGTGATGGTTCATGTCGTGAGAGTAAGCAATACAGATAATGGCTGAGACAGTTCCACAAAGCAGCTGCCAACATGTACCTGTCAAGCACAGAAAACTTGTGTTTCTGCTTGTGCAGGGCACTCTTTCCATCACCAGTATACAGGCAACAGGAACAACAGCTGCACATGTGAACTCCACTGAGAGAGTCCTTCCATATGTCCTTGGTTGGGACTGGGACTGGCTCCCCTCAACTGCAAGCCACCCTCTTCTCTGTGGAGCATTCATGCGAAGCTACAGGAGAGTGGCTGCTCCAATCATTTATCCTTTCTCCAGAGTTGTCAGTCTTTTTTCAGATCCTGGCAGGGCAAGGCCAGGGGGTGGAGCAAAGATGGTGTCTGACCAGCTGTGAAATCACAGCACCACAATGCTAGAGCTACCTGTGAGCCAGATGGTCCCAAGGTCACCTTCAAGTTAGATGGAGTATTGTACCTGGAGCTGCTGCTCACACAGAAGCCAGTTACTAGAAAGTCTAATTTGGACTGGAGGATGATTTTACACACACACACACACACACACACACACACACACACACGCACACGCACACGCACACACACACACACACACACACACACACACACACTGAGCTGGAGTGTGGTACCATATTCTTATTTGTTTGTTTGGGGGGGCATACTGGTGGTGCTTAAAGTTTGCTCCAGGCTCTGTGTTTAGGGACCATTGCTGAAAATGCTTGGGGAGCCATAGGGGGTGCAAGGGATTGATCCCAAGTGGACCGTATGTAGACAAATGCCCTCCCACCTTTACCATTGCTTTATCCTCCCTATATTCTTCCTGACTCAATAAAAAAGAAGCACATCCCAAAGCAAACATCTTGTCTATAAAACCAGAAATTTTCCTCGGAGCATGCTATTCAAACAGTGCAGCAGGTAAAAAGCCAGAGTATCACAGGGCACTCTTGAATATCTTGACAACATGGACTTGATTGCATTCATCATTATGATGCCCCCAGTGTAACAGATCATAAAGGACCACCTCCAAGAATAGACTAGATTTCAGGCCTAGACTTCAGAAATGGAGGCTCAAGACTCCAATTTCAAATTAATATCTGCTTCCTAAGTGTGAAAATATGTTATGTCCTACAGACCCAAGAACCTGATTTAATATTGTTTATTCTGGTGACCCAATTGTTTGAAGTAATCTGGAGCTAAGTAAATCAGTTACACCTAACAACTGAGGGAGTGGGGAGGAAGTAGAAATACAGCAGTCCTGGCCTTGAAACTTGCATTATGAAACAACAGATTGCGAGGGTTCCAAGTAAAGTCACCAGAGGAGGGACAAAAACAATCAAAGCAGTACACAGGCCCACACGCTTACTTTTCCAGGCTCTGTGTTCTGTGTTTCTCAAGCAAACCAGATTGAAACCAAGGCACAAACCAAGTAGCTGGCGATGAAATTTGGATTTTTTTTCTAACAAAATACTGTGTAGGAGAACCCTGGTGGGGTCCCAAGGATGAAACCCTGGTGCCCAGCTGGGTACATTCCCCTACACATTTCTACTAACAAAGCCTCGGGACTTTTTGGAAGAGGCTGCAGGTGGTTGGAGACGTGAAACTTAACCTTTCCAAAGGCACAAGTCACTGGGCTGGGAGTGAAATGTTGGGTTTTCCTCACAATTTTAAAGTTTGGGGAGTTTGGGGCAGGACTACAGGGCACCACATAGACTAACCTGGTGCTGTTCTCCATGACCTGAAAGGTAACAGGCCAGGCACAAACAAAAAAAAAATGGAGATATGATATTGGGTTTTTCCTAAGAAAACAAGAAAAAAAAAAGCACCCAGTCAGGCCTGGTGGAATGAATGAAGAAAAAATGTAAGGAAGGGTGGAAGGGTAGAAGGAAGGAAAGAAAGGGAAGGAAGAAAGGGTGGAAGGGTGGAAGGATGGAAGGGAGGAAGGAAGGAAGGAAAGGAAGGAAGGAAGGAAGGAAGGAAGGAAGGAAGGAAGGAAGGAAGGAAGGAAGGAAGGAAGGAAGGAAGGAAGGGAGGGAGGGAGGGAGGGAGGAAGGAAGGAAGGAAGGAAGGAAGGAAGGAAGGAAGGAAGGAAGGAAGGAAGGAAGGAAGGAAGGAAGGAAGGAAGGAAGGAAGGAAGGAAGGGAGGGAGGGAGGAAGGAAGGAAGGAAGGAAGGAAGGAAGGAAGGAAGGAAGGAAGGAAGGAAGGAAGGAAGGAAGGAAGGAAGGAAGGAAGGGAGGGAGGGAGGGAGGGAGGAAGGGAGGGAGGGAGGGAGGGAGGGAGGGAGGGAGGGAGGGAGGAAGGAAGGGAGGGAGGGAGGGAGGGAGGGAGGGAGGGAGGGAGGGTGGGAGGGAAGGAAGGAAGTGAAGGAAGGAAGGGAAAGAGGGAAGGAATAAAGAAGAAAGGAAGAAAGCCAAGTGTGGCTTTCTACCTACTTAACAGCAAAGGTAGTCGCCAAGAAAGAGTTGAGAGTTGATGGTATTTCTTGACATTCCTTTCTGGCCTTTGTTTCTGCTGAGGTCCAACCTTCTCTAGACTGGTGCCAGGTTAAAGTCTTAACAGGCCTTAATGATTCTGATCACAAAATGGGTCCTGACAGTAATACTTTTAAAAGCTTAAAGCTAATGGTAGAGTACTTGTTCAAATTTTGTCTCTTGGTTTTACTATTATATCCCAAGAACACTTTTCCTATCTACCTTCCTGCCAACTTCAAAAGGAATGAAGATGCCTTTAATCTCAATGTCATGGAGTGTTTTACCTTATATACCTTATGTTCTATCTACCTTATGGTTTTGGGTCTGATATCAAGGTCTTCAGTCCATTTTATTTTGACCTTTGTGCATGGTGGTAGACGGAAGGCATCTTTAAGTCATCTTTAAGGAGGAAACAGCACTCTCCAAACAAGTGGAAGCAGAAATAAACATTAATAAATATTAAGCTGAGAAGCTTGTGCACCTCAAAGGAAGTAGTGCCTAGGAAACAAAACCCACCCACAGAGTAAGAAAAACTATTCACCCAATACCCATCAGACAAGGGGTATATATAAGTTATATAAGGTACTGACAAAACTCAACAAGAAAAAAATCTAACCCCATCAAAAAAATGTCAAAAATAGACAATTTCTCAAAGAAGAAATACAGGGGCCAGAGTGGTGGCGCAAGCAGTAAGGCGTCTACCTTGCCCATCCTAGCCTAGGACGAACCACAGTTTGATCCCACAACATCTCACATGGTTCCCCAAGCCAGAAGTGATTTCTGAGCACATAGCCGGGAGTAATCCCTGAGCGTCACCGGGTGTGGCCCAATAACCAAAAAGAAAAAAGAAAAAAAGAAAAAGAAGAGGAAGAAGAAGAAGGGGGAGGAAGAGGAGGAAGAAGAAGAAGAAGGAGGAGGAGGAGGAGGAGGAAGAAGAAGAAGAAGAAGAAGAAGAAGAAGAAGAAGAAGAAGAAGAAGAAGAAGAAGAAGAAGAAGAAGAAATAAAAATTGCTGAAAGGCACATGAAAAAATGCTCCACATCACTAATCATCAGGGAGATGCAAATCAAAACAACAATGAGGTACCATCTCATGCCACAAAGACTGTCACACATCACAAACAAGAACTATCAGTGCTGGCGGGGTTTGAGGAGAATGAAACTCTCATTCACTGCTGGTGGGAATGCTGTCTAGTACAGCCTTTATGGAAAACAATATAAAGATTCCTCAAGAAACTGGAAATTGAGCTCCCAAATGATACAGCAATACCATTCCTAGGGATATACCCTACGAAAAAAAATACAAAACAAATACAAAAACACTATACAAAAATCCTTTCTTCACACCTATATTCATTGCAGGACTATTTACAATAGCCAGACTCTGGAAACAACCAAGATGCCCTACAACAGATGAATGGCTAAAGAAACATTGTGTATATATACACAATGGAATATTATGCAGCCGTCAGGGGAGATGAAGTCATCAAATTTTCCTGTACATGGATGTACATAGAAACTGTTATGCTGAGTGAAATAAGTTAGAGGGAGAGAAAGAGAGAAATAGAGAGACACAGAATAACCTCAGTGATCTATGGGTTTTAATAAAATAAAAGGCATTATTCTTATAATGTCCAGCGATGAAGGCTGGAAGGACCAGCTCATGATATGAAGCTCACCACAAAGAAGGGTGAATACAGTTAGAAAAGTATGACAATGTAAATGAGTAAGTAGAATGCCTGTCTCGAATACAGGCAGTGGGTAGGAGAGGAGGGAGATGGGGGGCATTGGTGGTGGGAATGCTGCACTGTTGAAGGGGGTGTTCTTTGTACAACTGAAACCCAACTACAATCATGTTTGTAATCACGTGTTTAAATAAAGACACTATTTAAAAAACAGAAGAAAGGAGATTTTATATATTCACAAATAATTATATATGTATAAATGTAACAAATGGGTGTGATCATAAATGTAAACAAAAATGTTAAATCTGATGTTAGAATATTTCAAGAGAGTACTCGTGCAAGTTTAAATATAGCAACCCTATTAGAACACTTACACTGTAATATTCATTCTTGCTATGAAATACTTCCTTGCCATGATAGTTTGACAGAATTATAGTTTTCATTTTCAAAATTAATTCTTATGCTGTGAATATAGTTCTAGGAAAAATCCAATTGAATATATTCCAGAAAAGTTTGATCTTAATAGAAACATCTTGGTTTCATTTTGTTAATATTGTGAAAATATGTTCCTTGTCTTTGCCAATTGAAAAGGATAGTAAATAATAGGGAGATTATAGACATGTTGTGAAGAAACGATGTTTACAATGAAATTCAAAACTGACATACTTGGAAAAATTCTGTGTATATATATAACAAACTGCTGAATAATGTTAAATCATAACAAGTACATAAAAAGCTTTAACAAAGATAAAGTAGAAAGAAAAGTAGTCGTAACCTATTTTTATTACTGCTGTGTATCCCTATACAGAAAGTCACATTCTCCAGGTTTTTACTTAAGAACACCTTTTTGGGGAAGTAAGATGTCAAATTATTTTGTTTTTGTTTTTTTTTTCCCCTAAACTGCTCCTGGCACTCTGCATTACCAATTATGTCTGCCACCTTGTCATGTAATTTTCCTTTTTATCCTGAATTTAAAAATTGGTTCAATTCTTTCCTGTCTTTTTGTTTTGTTTTGTTTTTGTTTTTTGAGTCACATCTGGCAGCTTTCAACGGTTACTCCTGGTTCTGCACTCAGAAATCGCTCCTGGCAGGCTCAGAGGACAATATGGGATGCCAGGATTTGAACCACCATCCGTCCTGGATTGGCTGCATGCAAGGCAAATGCCCTACCGCTGTGCTATCTCTCTGGTCCCCGATTCTTTCTTATCTTAAAGAAAGTTCATATGGGGGGGGGGAATGGACACGGAGTGATGATTAATAACTCTCGTGTTGGGGAAATGAAGTGGCAATTCAAGTATTAGACAATAAGATGTAAATTGTTGTAATCCATGTTGTCTCTGTACCAATTAGAAAGAATATTTCTACTGCTAGAAATTATATTCTAAAACTAAAAATAAGTATTCTTTTTCTATTAATATATGCATAAAAATAAGTATTCTTTTTCTATTAATATATGCATAAAAATAAGTATTCTTTTTCTATTAATATATGCATTATCTGTTAACATATGCATTATAATGATGCATACAGAAACTTTTAAATCAAAAGAAAATATTGCAAAATCTTAAACCAGCGAATTATAACCCCCAAACTATTTCTAGAGTCACTTTCTTAAGTCACTTATCAGGTAAACTTTATTGCTTTACTTAGATTATTTTTAGAAGTTATAAAATGCCCAAGTCTGAATGTATATGGATGGAATTAAAATATTTATTTAAGGTAATCTTTTTTTTTGGCGGGGGGGGGGGTCACACTCAGCAGCGCTCAGGGGTTACTCCTGGCTCTCCGCTCAGAAATCGCTCCTGGCAGACTAGGGAGACTGTATGGGATGCTTGGATTCGAACCACCGTCCTTCTACATGCAAGGCAAATGCCCAACCTCCACGCCATCTCTCTTTTCGGCTTTTTGGGGGACCATACCCGGTGACGCTCAGGGGTTACTCCTGGCTATGCGCTTAGAAATTGTTCCTGGTTTGGGGGACCATATGGGAAGCTGGGGGATCGAACCGCGATCCTTCCTAGGCTAGCGCTTGCAAGACAGGTGCCTCACCTCTAGCACCACCGCTCAGGTCCCTATTTGAAGTAATCTTATTGATTTTTTCAATGGATTAAAAATCATAAAAGTAATGAAAGTCAGGGGCTAGAGCAATAGCACAGGAGATAAGGTGTTTGCCTTGCACATTGCCTACCCAGGTTTGATCCTGGCATCCCATTTGGTTCCCTTAGCCTGCCAGCAGTGATTGCTGAGTGCACAGCTAGGAGATACCCCTGTGCATAGCTGGGTGTGCCACCAACAAAAGTAACTAAAATAAAAATATTCAGAAGAGACAACACATAACATTATCTATACAATCATTCAATTTTGTACACTGATCTTTCCTTCATGTATATGTACATGTATTAAAGATTTTATAAACTTGGGAGTGAGTGAGAAATGGCTGCAGGTGGGGGTTTCCAGGCAGAGTGCTGACTGCTCTACCTGCAGAATCTCCACCGGGCTGTGCTTCTTCTGAGGAACTGAGCACCGGAAGGGAGCCCTGTCCTACCCTTCTCTGTCTTTCCTGAACTCTGGAAGCTCTCCTCAGAGCCCTGGGAAGCTAACTCCAAAGAAACTACATTCGGGAAGAGATAACAATGCTATCTGGGCAAAAGCCGGCTCCCTGTGTGTGACACCAGGCGGGGAAAATCCGCGAAAGTACACCGGCCCAGTGGGGCTCAACTGTGAAAGACTGTGAGTGTGACCTGTCTATGTCTGTCTACTGTCCTCTTGCGTGAAACTCTTGCGAGTGGGGCAAAAAGAGGCTCAGAGGAGCACGGCCGCTCCGCTTCGCTACGCGGCCGTGCACTCTTTCTAAGGAAAGAACTCCATTGCAATAAGAAGGAAAAATCACACTAAGAACGGCGCTATATCACAGAAGCAAACATTTCTCTCTGGACTGTCTTCTCTGTTGCATGCTCGGGCCTAAGATTTGACCCAGTGTGAGGCTTCATCCACGGAGGACTCCCCTCCCTTAGAGGCAAGTCAGCCCATCCAGAAAGGGAGGAGCCAGAGGAGTGTGCTGCCTACATCATATAGACAATGAATACCACCACAACACGTAGAAAAACCCACAATACAAGTGTGACAATGGGTAAACAACGCAGGCCAGCATCAGACATAGAGAATGAAGATGACAATTCTGAGGACCAGATAATGACTGAACAACTAATCAACCTCTCAGATAAGGACTTTAGACTAGCAATATGGAAGGTGCTCAACAGACTCCAAGAAACCATGGATCGAGTTGAACAGAACACTAATAAGAACCAAGAAAATATGAAGGCAGAAATGACAAAACTCCAAACTGAAATAACATGTCAACTAACAGGACTGAAAAAGTCAGTAAACGAAGTGAATGACAAAATGGATAAGCTCTGGGACAGGGTATCAGAAGCTGAGAATAGACTTGGTGCTGTGGAAGATGAGATACATAACAATTCCATACAGCAGGAGAGATTGGACAAAAAACTTGAAGCAAATGAGCAGACAATGGAAAAATTAGTCAAAGAATGGGAACAGACGAAAATAGAAGTCTATGATAAGATCAACAGAAACAACTTAAGAATCATTGGAGTCCCAGAGACCCAGGAAGAAAATTTCCAGGAAGAATCAATGGTCAAGAACATCATTAAAGAGAAACTTCCAGAGCTAAAGAATATATGTGATCAAATCCTGCATGCCCGAAGAGTACCAACCAAAAGAGACCCCAGAAAAACCACCCCAAGACACATCCTAGTCACAATGACAAATCCCACAGATAGAGACAGAATTCTGAAAACAGCAAGATCAAAAGGGGAAATCATGTTCAAGCAAGCTTCCCTGAGATTTACAGCAGACCTGTCACCAGAAACGCTCAATGCCAGAAAGCAGTGGTGGGATATTGTGACAAGACTGAATGAAATGAATGCTTCACCCAGAATACTATACCCAGCAAAACTCACTTTCCGGTTTGACGGAAGAATACATGGTTTCACAGACAAAAAACAGCTCAGAAACTTCACAGACACAAAACCAGTCTTAAGAGAAAAACTGAAAGACCTAATCTAAGACAAGACTACCCAAAAGACACACCAAATTTTGAAATAAAGATGGCGTTAAATCCCAGGACAATTCTTTCTCTCAACGTCAATGGACTAAATGCACCAGTTAAGAGACACAGAGTGGCTAAATGAATCAAAAAACTCAATCCAACCTTCTGCTGCCTACAAGAAACGCACCTGAATAGTCAGAACAAACATAGACTCAAAATAAAAGGCTGGAGAAAAGTTATCCAAGCAAACAACACCCATAAAAAAGCTGGAGTGGCCATACTAATATCAGATAATGCAAACTTTATACTCAGGAAGGTTGTAAGGGACAAAGACGGACATTTTATATTAATCAAGGGGTACGTAGAGCAGGAAGAATTCACTCTCCTAAACATATATGCACCGAATGAGGGGCCAGCAAAATATTTAATACAACTGTTGACAAATCTGAAAAATAATATCAACAACAACACAATAATTGTGGGGGACCTTAACACGGCTTTGTCAACACTGGACAGGTCAACCAGACTGAAACCCAACAAGAATATACTAGACCTGAGGAGAGAAATGGAAGAAAGAGGCCTAGTGGATATATATAGGACACTCCATCCCCAGAAACCTGGATACACATTCTTCTCCAATGTACATGGGACATTCTCCAGGATAGACTACATGCTGGCACATAAAACATACCTCCATAAGATCAAGAGGATAGAAATTTTGCAGACTACCTTCGCTGACCACAAGGCTCTGAAATTATTTGTGAATTCCAAGGGGACTCAGAAGAAACACTTTAACACCTGGAAGTTAAACAGCCTCATGCTCAATAACCAGTGGGTCCGAGATGAAATCAAGGAGGAAATAAAAAGGTTCCTGGAAACAAATGACAATAAAGACACAAACTCTCAGAACTTATGGGACACAGCAAAAGCAGTACTGAGAGGAAAATTTATAGCTTTGCAAGCACACATCAGGAAGGAAGAAGGAGCTTACCTGAGTAGCTTAATGACACAGCTAATAGAACTAGAAAATGCTCAACAAAAGGACCCAAGAATAGGAAGACAGAAGGAAATAACAAAGCTGAGAGCAGAAATCAACGAAGTGGAAACTCAAAAAACAATCCGAAAGATCAACGAAAGCAAAAGTTGGTTCTTTGAAAAAATAAACAAGATTGATAGACCACTGGCAAACCTAACAAAGAAAGAGAGAGAGAGAAACTTGATAACTCGTATCAGGAATGAAAAAGGAGAGATCACTACTGATATGACAGAGATTCAAAGGGTAATCAGAAACTACTTTGAAAAACTCTACGCCACTAAAAATGAGAACCTGGAAGAAATGGATAAATTCTTGGACTCTTATAATCTTCCACGGTTGAAGGAAGAGGATGTAGCATATCTAAACACCCCCATCACCATTGATGAAATTAAAACAGTAATCAAATGTCTGCCGAAAAAACAAAAGCCCAGGTCCAGATGGATTCACTAATGAATTCTATCAAACTTTCCAAGAGGAACTACTGCCAATCTTGGCAAGACTCTTTCATGAAATTGAACAAACAGAAACACTCCCAAATAGCTTTTATGAAGCCAACATCACCTTGATACCTAAACCAGACAGAGACGCTACCAAAAAAGAAAATTACAGACCAATATCACTGATGAATGCAGATGCAAAGATCCTCAACAAAATCCTGGCAAATAGGATTCAATGCCTCGTTAAGAAGATCATCCACTACGATCAAGTAGGTTTCATCCCAGGAATGCAAGGCTGGTTTAACATCCGTAAATCTATCAACATAATACACAACATCAATAACAAGAAAAATAAAAACCACATGATCATATCAATAGATGCAGAGAAAGCATTTGATAAGGTCCAACACCCATTCTTGATCAAAACTCTCAGCAAGATGGGAATGGAGGGAACCTTTCTCAATATAGTGAAGGCCATCTACCACAAGCCAGTGGCAAATATTATCCTCAATGGAGAAAAACTGAAAGCCTTCCCTCTAAATTCTGGCACAAGACAAGGCTGTCCTCTCTCACCACTCCTATTCAACATAGCACTGGAAGTACTTGCTATAGCGATTAGGCAAGAAAAGGATATCAAGGGAATCCAGATAGGAAAGGAAGAAGTCAAGCTCTCACTGTTTGCAGATGACATGATACTCTACTTAGAAAACCCTAAAGACTCTATCAAAAAGCTTCTAGAAACAATAGACTCATATAGCAAGGCAGGCTACAAAATTAACACACAAAAATCAATGGCCTTTCTATATACCAATAGTAATAAGGATGAAATGGACATTAAGAAAACAACCCCATTCACAATAGTGCCACACAAACTCAAATATCTTGGAATCAACTTGACTAAATATGTGAAGGACCTATACAAAGAAAACTATAAAACTCTGCTCCAAGAAATAAGAGAGGACACACGGAAATGGAAACGCATACCCTGCTCATGGATTGGCAGGATTAACATCATCAAAATGGCAATACTCCCCAAGGCATTATACAGATTTAATGCCATCCCTCTAAAGATACCCATGACATTCTTCAAAGAAGTGGATCAGACACTTTTGAAATTCATTTGGAACAATAAACACCCTCGAATAGCTAAAGCAATCATTGGGAAAAAGAATATGGGAGGAATTACTTTTCCCAACTTTAAACTGTACTACAAAGGAACAGTTATCAAAACAGCATGGTATTGGAATAAGGATAGGTCCTCAGATCAGTGGAATAGGCTTGAATACTCAGAAAATGTTCCCCAGAGATACAACCATCTAATTTTTGATAAAGGAGCAGGAAATCCTAAATGGAGCAGGGAAAGCCTCTTCAACAAGTGGTGTTGGCACAATTGGATAGCCACTTGCAAAAAATTAAACTTAGACCCCCAGCTAACATCATGTACAAAGGTAAAATCCAAATGGATTAAAGACCTCGATATCAGCCCCAAAACCATAAGATATATAGAACAGCACATAGGCAAAACACTCCAGGACATTACAGGCATCTTCAAGGAGGAAACTGCACTCTCCAAGCAAGTGAAAGCAGAGATTAACAGATGGGAATATATTAAGCTGAGAAGCTTCTGCACCTCAAAGGAAATAGTGCCCAGGATACAAGAGCCACCCACTGAATGGGAGAAACTATTCACCCAATACCCATCAGATAAGGGGCTAATCTCCAAAATATACAAGGCACTGACAGAACTCTACAAGAAAAAAACATCTAACCCCATCAAAAAATGGGGAGAAGAAATGAACAGACACTTTGACAAAGAAGAAATACACATGGCCAAAAGACACATGAAAAAATGTTCCACATCACTAATCATCAGGGAGATGCAAATCAAAACAACGATGAGATACCACCTCACACCCCAGAGAATGGCACACATCACAAAGAATGAGAATAAACAGTGTTGGCGGGGATGTGGAGAGAAAGGAACTCTTATCCACTGCTGGTGGGAATGCTGTCTAGTTCAACCTTTATGGAAAGCGATATGGAGATTCCTCCAAAAACTGGAAATCGAGCTCCCATACGATCCAGCTATACCACTCCTAGGAATATACCCTAGGAACACAAAAATACAATACAAAAACCCCTTCCTTACACCTATATTCATTGCAGCTCTATTTACCATAGCAAGACTCTGGAAACAACCAAGATGCCCTTCAACAGACGAATGGCTAAAGAAACTGTGGTACATATACACAATGGAATATTATGCAGCTGTCAGGAGAGATGAAGTCATGAAATTTTCCTATACATGGATGTACATGGAATCTATTATGCTGAGTGAAATAAGTCAGAGAGAGAGAGAAAAACGCAGAATGGTCTCACTCATCTATGGGTTTTAAGAAAAATGAAAGACACCCTTGTAATAATAATTTTCAGACACAAAAGAGAAAAGAGTTGGAAGTTCCAGCTCACCTCAGGAAGCTCACCACAAAGAGTGATGAGTTTAGTTAGAGAAATAACTACATTTTGAACTGTCCTAATATTGAGAATGTACGAGGGAAATGTAGAGCCTGTTTAGGGTACAGGCAGGGGTTGGGTGGGGAGGAGGGAGATTTGGGACTTGGGTGATGGGAATGTTGCACTGGTGATGGGTGGTGTTCCTTTTATGACTGAAACCCAAACACAATCATGTATGTAATCAAGGTGTTTAAATAAAAAAAAATATGCAAAAAAAAAAAAAAAAAAAGAAAAAGAGGCACAGAGGCAGGCAGAGAAGAGGGCAAGGGGGAGGGCAGGAGGGAAACCCTAGACATTGGTGGCAGGAAATGTGCACTGAAAGTCAATCATGAGCAACTTTGTAATTGTGTATCTCATGGCGATTCAATTAAACAATTTATTTATATATAAAAATAAAATACCTTAATAATCTTCTATACTGAAAAAAAAAAAAAAAAGAGTTACTCCTGGCTCTATGCTCAGAAATCGCCCCTGGCAGGCACGGGGGACCATATGGGATGCTGGGATTTGAACCACTGTCCTTCTGTATGGGAGGCAAACGCCTTACCTCCATGCTATCTCGCTGGCCCCGACATTGGAATTCTTGATCTAAATATCCTATTGAGGAAAATGAAGTGTATAGATGCCTGAAATTCATGAACATCAGAAACTGCTGTTTAGAAAGAAGTGCAGATCTGAATCAAAGATAAAGTGAGATTAGCTACAGTACTTTATCTTGCAGGCCTAATGTAATTTAATTTAGAAATCAGACATTTTACAGTTAGAGATATAATTTCAGAAATGCCATGACCTCTATAAAATCATTAAAATTAAAGGGTTTTGGATTTATAAAGTCTGATAGATGAAAGTTTTTGCATTGCTTTCTAAAATTTTAGTAAGAACTGAGCACTTCTATATTTAAATGTAAGCATTTCTTTGCTTATGCATAAAATTGTTAGAATATTAACTCCAAAATATTTAGAAACTGGTACTAGTATAATTAATTAAGATGTTAAATATCAACAGATATTTAGTATTTAAAGTTTTTTTTTAATTGGGTTTTGGGTCACACCCGGCGACACTCAGGTGTTACTCCTGCCTCTGTGCTCAGAAATCACTCTTGACAGGTTCAGGGGACCATATAAGATGCCGAGATTAGAACCACTGTTCTAGATCAGCTGCTTGCAAAGCAAACGCCCTACTGCTGTGCTATCTCTTTGGCCCTGTATCTAAAGTTTTTGATAAATTAGATTTCTAATGATTCTAGGTTGTGGTGTACCCCAAGACCCACCCATATCTGGGAGGAGTTTTGGGAACCGGATAATAGGTGTAACTACCTGCAAGACCTCCCATTTCTGGGAGGGGTCTGGAAAAGGATAGATAAACCTCTGAGCCAGGGGATTCGGGCCCTTTTTGCCGTTTCTCTCTTGGCCCGGCTTGGCTTCCTGGCTTTTGGATCTTTGGGCCGCATGGAGCCCAAAGGGAAGATGGCTAACAGAAAATAAGATGCAGGGCGAATGCTTAAAAGGTTGACATAGGCCACACACCTGTGGTGGCTAGGGCATGAATAAAGATGATTCTTCCTGAAAAAAAAAAAAAAAAAGATTTTATAAACTTACTTTATTATGTAATAATATTTTATTGTGTAAAAACAAATGCTACATTGTAAAATTTATTATACCCTTCACTCCACATCACTTATGATTTTTATATTCAACCGCAATAAGTACCATAATCAAAAGGATTGTCTGGAGCCTAACTCTTTGATTATAATACTTAAATTATTCACAACATACAAACTCTGCCCAACAGCCACAATCTCACCAACCAGTAATCTTGACATTTGCTCTTTGTCTTATTTACTAATAATCAAATGTTTATTCTCACCTTCAGACCCTCAGCCTACTGTTTTTGGTTCAGCCACCAACAATTTATGTCTACAAGCCCAAAGTTTTTGCAGTTATATAGGCCAGACAGGACAATGACACAGGTAAGACCTCTATATTCTTGGTCAGCTGGAAGAAATTCAGCAGACGGAACCATAAATCCTGTAGTAAGATTTTCATTAGGGTCTCTCAGATAAGGTTATGGTATGGGCCACAAAATTACCTATTATTTACTTTTATTTATTTATTCATGTAAATGATATATTATGTATTTGGGCCACACCTGGTGGTGCATAGGGCTCACTCCTGGCTCTGTGCTCAGGCATCACTCTTGACAGTTCTTTAACCTATGTGATGCAGGGAAGTGGGCAAGTCGAGTGGTTAGAACCCAGACAGTAGAAATGGTGAGGCAAAGGGAAGAATGTCTGAGAATGACTTTCTTCTCCACCAAGAAAGCCCTTGCTCTAGAGGGAATTGGCAAAAAATTGAGGCGATTTGGAGGGTTTGGGAAACCGAAAGCGGATGTGAGAACCAGAAAGACTTTCTGATGTCAGAATTGAAAGGCATTAAAAGGAGGTTTAAACGAAGTGTCAGAAACGAAACTGGAGCGTTTCCGGTCTCCTGACTCCACTACTTGACCGCCAGGGGGCGGTGTCCGTGGAAGCTCACGTATTCCATAGACTCTAGCGCCAGAGCGGAAGACAAGCCGTGTGCCTCTCTGGCCCGCCGCGCCTCTACTCCTCTCTCCCGACTGACGTTGAACAACAAAGATGGCGGCAGGGACTAGCAATTACTGGGAAGGTGAGTCCGAGGCCTTGGGGTGGGTCTAATCCAATAACTGAGGGGTGGGATGAAGTCGGATCTTGCAGGGTAGGCGGCAGAGGAAAGAGCTGAACCTTCAGATCGGTCCTTTTCAGGGTCGGGTCTGGTTTCTTAGAAGCCTGGGGCCTGGGAGCTGAGGAAATCGGGGGGCGGATCTGCGAGTTGGCCGAGCCCGACCCTAGGCCTGGGGCTGATGTGGGTGGCAGCGGGTGGAAAGTCTAGGGAAAGGGGTTTGGGGTGACTCACAGGAGCCCGGAGATGAGCGCCTTGGAGTCGAGGTCACTGTTGGACGTCGAGGAGGACAAGAGAAAGGCGGAACTCGTCGGTCTGGCCCACCCAGGGACGAGTGAGGGGCAACTTGTGTCCCCGGAGTCCCCCCTCTGCCCCACAGGCGAAGGGTCCCAAGCACTGGACGTCCCGTCGCATTGCTAGACTAGAGGAACTGACTTTTTAAACCTCCTGGCTCTGGAGTTGGAGATTGTTTCAAAGAGGAAGCGAGAGAACTGGAACCAATTGGAATGAATCACTGTGGCATTTGCTCTCCATTTTCTGGCCACAAACTTCTATTTGTGCTTCTACAAATGTCTCTTTCCATTCTTGAAAATGCGATCCCCATGAAGTGGCCTCCCTTAAAAGAAGCTCTTCCCCCGCCCACACCTTATTTTGAATCACATTCATTGCAACTGATAAATTAACTCTCCCCACCTCTTTCTCAAAATCTGTTTCTTGTCGCTATCTGTCGAAGCCTCTGGAAACCACCATGAATTTTTGATAGCTTTGTCGCTGTCACCTGAATTCTAAGGTCCTTCACCTGTCCCTGTCAGACTTGCAGAATGCTTTTACTTGATGCTTTCTAACAAGAAGACAGTTAATGGCAGGGAAGCATGCAAGTGGTCTAAAAGATAATCAGATGCCTATTTGAAATAGGCATTTCAGCTAGAAAATATTTTACTGCTCGTCATTAGGTTATGGTTTTTGAAGTGCCTTGTAATAATTACAATTGGTTTATGGTAGTTTTTTTTTTACAGCTTACTGTTCAGTGCCATTTTTTGTTGTTATTTTGGGACCTTGGTGGTACTCAGGGCTTACTTAGCACTGTCATCTAAGATCACTCCTTGTAGTGCTCAGGGGACCGACCAGATGTGGTGCTGAAGCTCAAACCTGGGTTGGCTTACTTCAAAGGCAAGCACCCTACCCACTGTACTATTGCTACGTCCCTAAACACATCATCTTTTAATGCATAGATTATCCATAAACGTTTTTCTGTGGAACATGAGATTTTGGAAAATAATAAGTTGAGAGTTTTGGAAAAGACTTTTGGAAAACAACAAGCTGAGATTTTAAAAAAACAAACCCAGTTTTCATGATTTCAGACTGGATTGGGATTCTAAGATTTGGTCACTGGGCAAATACTGCTATATTAATTTAGCTTCTTTCTTCTGATTGTTGATTATATGTCTGTTGAAAGAAGATTTTGTATTCCTCTTTTCTGGAAAGATAATACCCTTATGCCACTTCTTGCTGTATTTCAGTTCATTGGTGTGAGACTACTTGTAGGTTTTTAGACTATGGTTTTTAGACTCTTAGATGCCAGCTATACTTTTATTTTGCTTGTTTGTTTGTTTGACTTTGTCCTTTTAAGACTTGTGCTCTCATGTATGTTAAGTTTCTATACTTAATTTGACTTTGTTAGAAGCATATTTACTATTTTAGATTCTCCATATTTGTTTCAGTAAGTTTACTAGCAACTTAAACCTTTGTCAGCAATTACTTTTTCATTACTCTCCTTCACTAAGATATTGTAAAATAAGAAAAGGATTTAATAAGCCTAATAAAACTTGGAGCATAATGAGATAGGAAAATCCTTGTCAAAGTCCACGGTAGTTTTTCTTTTATAAAGTTAGATGAAATGCTGGTCATGAACCATATTCTGTTCTTTTGTGACTTAATCTCTTCTGCTTTCTTTCAAGTTAGAAAATTTTAGTTATTCCTTAGAAATAATTTCAGGGGACTGGAGAGATAGCACAGAGGTAGGACATTTGCCTTGCATGCAGCCAACCTGGGAGGGACCCGGTTCGATTTCCGGCATCCCATTTGGTCCCCTGTGGGGGCGATTTCTGAGTGCAGAGCCAGGAGTGACACCTGAGCACCACTGGGTATGGCCCAAAACACAGTCAATAAATTAATAAATTAAGTTTAAAAAAAATAATTTCAGGGGTGGTAGGACATCGTTTGTCTTTAAGATAAAGCTAAAAAAATTGCAATTCCCACTGTTTCTTTGTTTCTTGTCCTATCTGAAGTTTAATTGATAATTTGTTTGGTTTCCTCCTATTCTTGGCCAGGGATGGTGGTGGCTAGATATATATGCAGCTATTTGTATAGTTTTCTTAAGAAAAGTTTTGTGATTTTTATGTCTACCAATGTACTTTGATGTCTAGTTATTTGCTTTTATAATTTTTTTTTAAAGATCTCAGGAAACAGGCTCGACAACTGGAAAATGAACTTGACCTGAAACTAGTTTCCTTCAGTAAACTCTGTACAAGTTACAGCCACAGCAGTGCCCGAGATGGAAGACGCGACAGGTATAGGTACTACCAGATTCTGTCTCTTATGTCTTAAACTATGTAATTTTTTTATATTTTGATTGTACTATGGATTCCCAAGGCCTTGGAAATGTAATACTACTCAACTAGCCACGTTCCATATTTAAAATGTCTTTGAGTACTAAAAACTAGGCTAAAATATAAAACTCCATAAGAGTCATTTGGTAAAATTAGATTTTGGGTCTTTGTGTGTATTTGTTTGTAGTTTTTGTTGCTTTTTTGGACCATACCTGATGGTGCATGGGGCCTCTCCCAAAGGTGCTTGAGGGGGAATTTGCAGTGGCAGGGATGGAATCCAGGTCTCTATGTGAAAGCCTGCACTGCTGGGCCCAATTTTTAGTACTTTGTTTTCTTTGTTAATGATTGTTTTTATCTTTTAGTCATTCATAAATTTTTTTTCTTAATTTTGTTTGTTTTGGCACCACAGGGTACTAGGGATGGCTTGTGTGTAAGACAAGCACCTTATACCCTATTATCTCTCTAATCCCTACTCTCTAAACTTTTCCTAATTCTTGAGATAAACCTTTGTGGTCCTTGTGATTGTTACAGTGTTAGGAGGAAACTACAAAGGTTTAAGAATGATAAGAATGAGTCTGTGAGGCTGGAGCAATAATACAGTGGCTAAGGTGCTTCCTTGCATATGCCCAACCCAAGTTTGGTACCAGCATCCCACATTATTTTCTGAGCACTGCCAAAAGTGACCCCTGAGTATGATGTCCCCGAGGCAGAGAGAGAGAGAGAGAGAGAGAGAGAGAGAGAGAGAGGGAGGGAGGGAGGGAGGGAGGGAGGGAGGGAGGGAGGGAGGGGGAGGGGAGGGGAGGGGAGGGGAGGAGAGACCCGTATCAGAAAAAAGTGTTCCTAATTCAGCAAGTATAAGAAAATATGGTCTGCTCACATTATTATATCTCTTAGATCTTTAATAGTCTAGTAGTAGATTTAAAGAACTACCCAAATGAAAAGTATCCATACTATTCTGATGTTTTATAATGAATGTTATACAGCATATATCCTCACTACTCATTCAACCTCACTACTCATTCAACCTATTTTTAATTTTGATTCATTTTGGTTTTTTGTTGTTGTTATTGTTTTGTTTTTTGGGCTGTGACACCCAGCGGCGCTCAGGGTCACTCCTGGCTACCTGCTCAGAAATAGCTCCTGACAGGCACAGGGGACCATATGGGACACCGGGATTCGAACCAACCACCTTAGGTCCTGGATCAGCTGCTTGCAAGGCAAACGCCACTGTGCTATCTCTCCGGCCCAATTTTGATTCATTTTAATTTTGTTTGTTTTTGTTTGGGGGCCACACCTGGCAGCAGTAGGGAGTTTCTCCTGGCTCTACGCTCAGAAATTGCTCCTGGAAAGTTCAGGGTACCATATGAGATGCCAGGGATTGAACCCAGGTCCGTCCCAGATTGGCAGTGTGCAAGGCAAATGCCCTCCCTGCTGTACTATCATTCCAGCCCCTAATTTTGATTTATTTTGAAAAATAACAGTATTGAATATTGAATATGAAAAAAATTATTTTTTTAGCTTTGAATCTTAGTCTCACTTTTGTTAAGGTGTTGATCCATATCCAGTGAAGTATGTAACTGCAACTGGTGTTCAGGTTAATCTCTCTGGCTCCTCTTATGCTCTCTGTAAGTCATTCTTTCGTTTAAAAAAGAAAAAGGAAATATTTGTAATATTTATAAAGGTATAGAAAATCTTTTTTTTTTGGGGGGGGGGCCACACCCGGTAACGCTCCGGGGTTACTCCTGGCTATGCGCTCAGAAGTTGCTCCTGGCTTGGGGGACCATATGGGACACCGGGGGATCGAACCTCGGTCTGTCCAAGGCTAGCGCAGGCAAGGCAGGCACCTTACCTTTAGCGCCACCGCCCGGCCCCAGAAAATCATTTATAGATCCCCATCTAGTTATCTTTCCCATGGAAAAGTAATCATCAATTTACTTGAAGCCTCTGATAATATCCCATTTTCTCCTTCATAATCTCGATATATTTTTAATATATATGTTGTATCTCCTAAATAACTGCTAGTTGGGTTGAAGAGATATTACAAGGATTAAGTTGTATGAATTTGCTTTTCATGTGGCCAACCCCAATTCAGTCCCTTGCACTGGTTCCCCCAGTTCAAGACTCATCAGGTATAATTAAATTGTACTAAGTACAATTGGTTGTGGATTTCCCCCCTAAAAATGATAAAAGCCTACTAACTTGTTCTATTGTTTAATATTATCTTTGAGATTAAGTGATGAATGCAATGCATTTAATTCCAGTATATCAATTGCTATCTCTAATATTACATGATTGTATTACATTATACTCTGTGGCTGAACATGATTTCTAATTTTTGCTAATGAATTTTTAAAAAAGTTGGCACATACAGTTCATCTTGTGTTATAGGAGTTTAATATAAAAGCTGCTGGAAACATTTATGAACAAAAATATTTTATATGCCTAGAAGATAAATTCCTGGTAGCAGCATTTTCAGTTGCTGTCCTCTTTGGTTTATTTATTTATTTTGCACACTGGTAGTGGGTGAGATATTTTTCAGCCAACAATAAAGAAATGAAAACTGAGATCTAATTTGAATCTCTCTGAAATAATCAGTGCTTATTGCTTCTGTTAGAGTCTAATGTTAAAGAATTAAAATTAAAGGCAAAAGGGACAGCATGTTGAATCTTGGACCTAAGAAAGCAATTAACATGTCACATTTTTTTTTTCTTTTTGGTCTTTGTGTCACACCCTGCAGCACTCAGTGGTTACTCCTGGCTCTACGCTCAGAAATCACTCCTAGCAGACTCGGGGACCATATGGGATCCCGGGATTCGAACCACGGTCCTTCTGCATGCAAGGCAAACGCCTTGCCTCCGTGCTATCTCTCTGGCCTCACATAATTTTGATCATAATGAGTTGCTTTGCATTGTGTCTCCTTTTTGGCAAAAAGAGACAATTTTCTTTATCATAACTGAACTTTTGGATTTTTTTAAATTATTGGAAAGCATTCTTCTGAAACTTAGGTCTTCCAAATAGATGTTGTAGTTTCATAATTTCTAGTTTCTACTCGTTGGAGAGAGTACAGTGGGTAAAATCTTGCATTGCAAGTGGATGACCTGGATTTGATCACCTAGCACTGCATTTGGTTAACCAAATGCTGCCAGGAATGATCCTTGAACACAGAGCCAGGAGCACTAGTTGTGCTCCACCCACCTACCTCCCCCCAAAATTGTTTTAATAAAATACCTGCTTGTTGGAGGTACAATTATATGATGCTTTTAAAAGTATTTTGTTTACTACTTAGGTTGAAAGTTTGTGACAGGTGTAGTTTATTAAATGTATCTTGAGAATTTTATCATCTGTGAAAAATGTCTGTAAATTGAATTAAATTTAACTGAATTATATTAATTGGAGAATGAGGTATAGGCTATTTCTCGAATTTAAGAACTAGAAGAAATTCTTTCCTCACTTACCTAACATTTTTGTTTTGTTTTGTTTTGTTTTGGTTTGGTTTTGGGTCACACCCGGCGGTGCTCAGGGGTTTCTCCCAGCTGTCTGCTCAGAAATAGCTCCTGGCAGGCACGGGGGGGGGGGGGACCATATGGGACACCGGGATTCTAACTAACCACCTTTGGTCCTGGATCGGCTGCTTGCAAGGCAAACGCCGCTGTGCTATCTCTCCGGGCCCCTTACCTAACATGTTTTTAAGGATCATCTTCGCTGTACCTGGCACTGTTCTTGTGTTAAACATTGTGTGTGTGTGTGCGTGCATGTGTGTGCTTGTGCACATGTTATAAAACATAGTTTCCTTTCTTCTTCATTCTCATTTTGGTTCATTGCTTTTTTTCCAGAGGTGAAAATCTAGGCATATTCTGTTTCGTTGTTAGTTTTTTATTCTATTTTTCTGGACATACTCTAAACACTAATCAAAAAAACTTGGGTTGGCTCTGACATTTAATAAATAGCTAGATACTTATTAACAATCCTGCTACATGCCAACTTTTTTTGGGGGGTGAGAATCACATCAAACAGTGCTTAGGAATCACATCTCACAGTGCTCATGAAATATATGTGGTGCTGGGAATCAGACTGGGTTGGCCATATGAAAAGCAAGCATCTTTACCTCTGGGACCCAAAAAATTAAATATATTTAATATATGTCAAGTACTGGCATGATTCTTTTTTTTTTGGCTACTTTTTGGCAAATACTACTGTGGACATGTACAAGAAGGGAAATAATATCTAATGTTACTAGTATCCAGTATTATGTTGATGTATTTAAATCTGTTCTTCATCTACACCCTGCCACCATCATAGGCAGGACAAAATTTCTTCAGTAAGATTGAAAAGCAAGAGAGAGGTTGGAGCAATAGCACAACAGGTAGGTAGGGCATTTGCCTTGTATGTGGCCAACCCAGATTCAATCTCTGGCATCTCATATGGTCCCCTGAACCTGCCAGGAGTAATTTCTGAACACAGAGCCAGGAGTAACCTCAAAACAAACTATTAAAAAAAATTATAAAAAGGATGAAAATCAAGTCATTGCTGGGCTTTCTCTATGTTTAGGATAACTAGAATTTATATTTCACTATTTCAGTGATAATATATACCACTTGAAGATTTAAGGAATTATATTTGCTTAGGTATAACAATTTAGGGTTTTTTAAAAAATTTTATTTAGACACTGGTTACAAGGTTGTTCATAATACAGTTACTGGTTATAGTTACTGGGCTTTTTGTTTTATTTGTTTTGTTTTTTTACAGATAAAGTTGTTCATGATTGAGTTACAGTCATAGTGTACAATAGTCTTCACCAGTGCACTTTTTCTACCACGAATGTACCTTGTTTTCCTCTCACTCTCCCCAATGCCCTCTCCCCTTCCTGTCCCTGAGGCTTAGTTCTCTCCCCCTTTCTCTCTAAGTAACTTTCATTTAGGTAACAATGAGCATTTGAAAATGTTTTACACTCGTATTATTATTATCATTATCATTATCATCATCTTTGTTTTAGGATCCATACCCAGAGGTATCAAGGATCTACTACTAATGTGACTGAGAAGTCTGGGGACCAGGCAATGCCTGGTTTGAAACCTGGCATCCAGCATGCAAAGCTTATGCTCCAGCCCTTTGAGCTGTTTCACTTTCTGGATTCTTTCTTTACATTCTTAAAATTAAATATAGTAAAGTTTGGGGAAGTTTTAGATTCATATGTGTGTGTATTTGTTTGTTTGTTTGTTTTAGGGCCACACCCAGTGGTGTTCAGAGGTCACTTTTGGCTCTGCACTCAGGAATTACTCCTGGTAGGCTAGGGGGATAATGAGATGCTACTTTTCAAACCTGGGGTGGCCACAAGCAAGGCAAATGCCCTACCTTCTGTACTGTCTTCTCATCCCCAGATACACTTACATTGTGTACTGAATTAAGTATTTAGGACATCATGATATATAATAGTGATTGCTTCTTAAGAAAGAGAATGTCTTAGGATAACACTTAACCTTTTTAATATTTTTTTAACTTTAAGTGTATTTAAGTGTATTTTAAAAGATTAGATTTAAGAATGGATTCTCTCTACTTAAATTGCTCTTTAGCTCTGACACAACACCCCTTTTAAATGGATCAAGCCAAGACAGAATGTTCGAAACTATGGCAATTGAGATTGAACAGCTTTTGGCAAGGGTAAGTGCTTTTGTTAAATGGCTATTTGCTATTAATTGTACTTGTTAGATATGATACTTGTTTTATATATATATATATATATATATATATATATATATATATATATATTTAATTTTAATGATCAGTGTATTAAAATTTTACAAAGTTATTTATGAATACATATCATATGTGCAATGTTCCAGTGCCAGTCCCTTCACCATAATAATGCTCATTATAGTAATGAAGATTTGTCTACTGAAATTATCCTCATTCAAGATGCTTGCCTCCTTGAGCCAATTAAATTTTATGAAATCTATTCCCAAATCTTATGCCTTATAAGATAAATTGGGAGAAATGCAAAATCTTTCTCTATTTTCATCTTGGGTTTGTTGGCTTTTGTTTTTGTTTTTGGTGTTTTGTTTTATTTTGCTATTAGCTAAAGGGACACACACTGGCAAATAATTTGCTTTTGTTTTATACTCTGAAATATTTTTTATTGGCTTTCCTTTTTCTCTTTTTTAGCTTACAGGAGTGAATGATAAAATGGCAGAATATACCAATAATGCTGGTGTTCCTTCCTTAAATGCAGCACTGATGCATACATTACAGCGGCATAGAGACATCCTGCAGGTAATATATTGTGATTGGCACTTTTTAACATTATGAGGAGGGATTGAGGGAGGGAGGAGGGGGGGAGGGAAGAGAGACAGAAGAGGAGAGGGAAGGAGGGAGAAAGACAGAGGGGAAGGGGGAGTGGAGAGAGAGAGAAAGAGAGAGAGAGGGAGAGAGAGAGAGAGAGTCCCCTCTGAATAGAATATGTTTAAACTGTAATGATTTCACATTTTAAAGGGAGGTAGATGGCTCAGTGATAGATCCTGTTCATTCTCTGGCACCACTACATCATTAGATGTGAGCCCCATAACATGGCTTTTTGGATGTTACAACCAAGTGTGATCTCTGATCTCTGGTGCACAGCCAAGTGAGCACCCCAGTGAAAGTGAGTGACCCTTAAAGAGCAGCACAGTTGATGGTGCAAGTACCACAACAAGTTTATAAGCAACACAACCAAGTATAAGACTTGTATTCATCACAAGCACAAAAAGAAGGGGAAAGAGGATAAATGTTTAGAAAATTAAAAGAACTAGGGCTGGAAAGATAGTACAGTGGATAAGGTGGTTGTCTTGCAAGCAGCTGGCCTATCTTCAATCCCTGCACCCTGACTGGTCCCCAAGCCTCAACGATAGTGATCCCTGAGCACCATTGAGTGTGCCCTTCACCCCCCTACCTCAAATGAAAGGAAAATTTAAGAGAACAAAGGGGAAAATCATGGATAAATGCTATTATGCTTTACGTGTGTGTGTGTGTGTGTGTGTGTGTGTGTGTGTGTGTGTGTGTGTGTGTATGGGAGAGTAGAAATTCTGGAAAATCTAAATAGCTTTTGATTTTTTGACTACCAGAATTGAATAATATACATTGCTAGATTAATCTTCTGGTTAGTTGTATCAGTGAAATTGCCAGTAGACAATAATTTGGTGGTAGAGAATTTACTTTTATGCTTTGACAATAATGTTAAAGGAGAGTAGCATATTGTTATTTAAAATACTACGAATGGAGGGTGGAGTTATAGTTAAGTGTGCATAGCCTTGCCTATAACCAACCCAAGTTCAAATATTGGAATCCCATGTGGTCTCCCCTGAGCACAGGAGTAATTCTGCTGCAGACAATGTCAGGCCATCTATAGACATCTCCATTTTAGGGGAACTCAGGAGGCCCACCCGATGCATCCTGGATTTCCCTGGCATGGAGAACTGAGAAAACCCCACAGGGTTCCTCAAAAGGCCTGCTGCAAATGTTTCTGTCCCTGTTTGGAGAGTTGAGGAATTCCTGAAGAGATATTTCTGAGATTCGTGTTATGTACCGACATAATTACTGAGTCAGAGCTAGGAGTAACCCCTGAGCACTGCCAGATTTGACCCAAAAACAAAACGAAAAATTAATAGCAAAATACAACTAATAAAGGCTGCCATTAAAAGCTCAATGGTAGTTGCCTGTGAAACCCTTGACTCTATCCCTTAGCACCACAAAAACCAGTATTAAAAATACCAAAATGGGACTGTGGATAGCTCAGGTGCAAGACCTTGAGTTAGATTACCAGTACCATAGGCCTCTGTCTAGTATCTTAGAGTTGACCCTCACAATCCCAAGTACTTTCAGGTGTCCTTGTGGCTGCCAAGTATCGCCAGGCCCAAGCATACAAATCATCTAGGCAAAGTATTGCTAGAATCAGCTTTAACTTTTGTAAAAGGTACTATACTAGTAAAACAAACTTAGAGATTTATATACAGAGCTGGAGAGAGAGTATGGCACATAATGTGCTTGCCTTGCACAGTCAACCCAGTTTTGATCCTCAGCATCCTATATGGTCCCCTTAGCTCTGCCAGAAGTAATGCCTACACATTGCCAGGTGTAACCCAAAACTAAAATAAAAGTAAAATAATATGGGGCTGGAGCGGTAGTGCAAGTGGTAGGGCGTCTGCCTTGCACACGCTAACCAAGGACAGACTGTGGTTTGATCCCCAGTGTCCCATATGGTCCCCCAAGCCAGGGGTAATTTCTGAGCACATAGCCAGTAATAACCCTGAGTGTCACTGGGTGTGGCCCCAAAACAAAAATAAAATAAAATAAATAGGGGCACATATCTTTAAAATAATAATTCAATTTAAGATTTTGAAAATTATCTAAAATAGGAATAGATGGATACTTTATTTACCTAATGGGGGGAAATGTATATTAGAAATGTAGGTAGGGGCTGGAGAGATAGCAAAGCAGTAGGGTGTTTGCTTTGCACATGGCCTACCCAATTCCCTGCATTCCATATTGTCCCCTGAGCTTGCCAGGAGCGAATTTTTTTGTTTGTTTGTTTGTTTTTTGTTTTTGGGTCACACCCAGCAGCACTCAGGGGTTACTCCTGGCTCTCTGCTCAGAAATCGCTCCTGGCAGGCTCAGGGGACCAAATGGGATGCCTGGATTTGAACCACTGCCCTTCTTTATGCAAGGCAAATGCCTTACCTTCATGTTATCTCTCCGTCCCCACCAGGAGCAATTTCTGAGTGCAGAGCCAGGAGTAACACCTGAGCATCGCCAGGTGTGACCCAAAACAAACAAACAAAAAATGTAGGATAAAATGAATTGGGTATTTACTGTTGCTAAAAACTGAAATTGTTTAGCACTAACATTTAATTATTTATTCTGCTAGGTATTTACTTCTCAAATATACTTAAATCTCCCTATTCTCCAGGGCTAGGGATTGAACCCAGCACCTCAAACATGTAAGGCATATGCATGCTCTACCACTGAACCCATCCCATCCCTTTAAATAGATTTCAATAAAAATATATATAAATGTACATTGCAGCATTTTTAGCAGCAAAAATATTTTAATGACAAAAATGCACATCATTAAGTATTTTTAAGTTATAATATTCATAAAATGTTATAGTTATTAAAGTAAGTAGAGTCAATATGGAAAGATTGTATTTTTGTGAATATAAAAGCCATGTTCAGCAAAGTATGATTTCTTTAGCATAAATGAAATAATAGATATGATTTCATATGCAAATATATTTTTTAAAAAGAAAATACAAGAAAGCGATGATAATAGTATGAGGTTGTAGAGCAGGGTGGTTTTTACTTTATTCCTTTGGTACTTAGTCTTTTTTGGGCCACACTCAGTTGTACTCAGGGGTTATTTTAGATTTCTGCACTCAGAAATCATTCCTGGCAGTCTTGGAAGACCATATGAGATATGTGGGATCGAATTCTGATTGCCTCATGCAAGGAAACCTTACACCCTGTACTATCACTCCAATTCAATTCTATTGACACTTCAGAAACAAAAATGAGGCATCAGAGTGATATTACAGCAGGTAGGATGCTTGCCTTGCATGACACCAACCCAGGTTTGATACCTGGCTTTCCTGAGGCTCCCCCCCACCCCCCAGAAGTGATCTCTGATACAGAGCCAGGAATAAGCCCTGAGCACCAACAAGTGTGGTTCAAAAACCAAGATGCCAACAGGAATTCTTTAGTAGATGGGATTATTTGGGGGTGGGAGCAGTTCAACAGGGATTGAATCTATTTCTTTACATAATGTGGTAGTAACAAAAAGAAAATATTTAAAGAATAACTTTGTTCTTTATATTTCTCATGGTTCTGTTTCTCTTTGTGTACATAAAAATTAAATTTCTTTGGAACTTCCAAAATGATGAAATTTAAAAATGAGTTTCTTTAAGTACTCTGAAGAATAGAAAGTTATCCTAGGCTATTTCATGTCATGTTAGATTATTTTTGCCCTCCTTTATAAATCTGTACAATGAGATAAGGTACTAGACAAAAGATAGTATTTAGTGGCATTTATCTTCTAGCATTGAATTATTTTTGTTTGAAAGAAGTTCAGGAAGATATTTTTACTTCTCAGCAGTAAATAACAATTTTTGACTAAAAAAGTATGATATGATTATAACTTGTTCAATAAGATGATAACATAATTAATTTATGTTAAGTCTTGTTGCTGATTTATTGTAGGATTACACACATGAATTTCATAAAACCAAAACAAACTTTACGGCAATACGGGAAAGGGAAAATCTCATGGGATCTGTACGAAAGGATATTGAGTAAGTTGCCTTTTTTCTAATTTTTTGGATGTTTATTGAGGTTTTAGTCTTTGAGTGATTGCAAATTGAATAGGAGACCATGATTTGAATGTCAAGATTTCTAATTCCCATTTCACTGTTGTTTAAACATTGCTGCTGTGATTTGACCCTAATCTGCTTTTCTTGTTCTTATCTTCAGTTTCTACATTATCATTGGCTCCTGCCAACATTGATTTTCCTTATCTCAACTTGAAGTCCAGCTCAAATTTATTTGGCTCACTGTCCCCTTTTCAGAAAAAAAAACTTCTCAGTGTTTCCCTAGAAATCAGCTTTCTTTAAGGGAACAGACAGAAGTACCCCTATCTCCACCACCCACACACACAGTTGCACCTTATCCCAGTGATCTAGCCAACTCTCTCTCCCACTTTCTAGGCTGCAGTATCATTCACTTTGGGAAACACTTTGACAATTTCACAAGACTTTTTTCTGATCTTTTAAACATCTACTTTTAGATTTATAACCTTGCATCTCCAAGATAGCTCAAGGGGCTGGAGTGTTGGTTTTGCATGTATAAAGTCTAGATTTGTCCCCAACACCACATTACTGTGTCCCCAAGCATTACTGGTATTTATTTCTGAACACTGAACTGGGGTAGATTCTGAGCACTGCAAGGTGCGGCCCAAATAACATTACCAATAACTGAAAATCCTTCCTTTTGCCCTTCCTGATAAACACCTAATTTTACTCTTTCCCTTATCCCAATAATTATTCATTCAGATACCTATCAGTAAAGTATAGCCTTTCCTGACGCCTGAAAGTCTTTTGTTCCATTTCTATATAAACTCTTAGCTTTTTGTTTTGAGTTTTGTTTGTTGTTTTGGATAACCCATGGTTATCCAATCCCCAAAGTTGTTTTCACCTCCAGAAACTGTATTGGAAAATTAATTTTTATTATTTGTTTTATTTATATTTTGTGTCCAAGCGTATGAGTTTTGTTTAAGAAGTTTTAAAAAAGAATACTTTGCCATATTTTTAAGTGTTTTTAGTTTTCAGGAACATATAAAAGTTTTTAAGTAACTGTAGTCTCTTTACATACATGTTTTAAGAAATACATTGAGAACCAATTTAAAAGATAGTCTTATGTATAAGCATTCAGCTTTACCAGTTTGTGGGAATAACTAGTAATGAACAACAACAATAAGTTGATTTCTGAATTATGACCAGAAAACAAACATATTCTTTCACTACACTGTTTCCTAATTGCCAATCATGGGTAAGATTATATTAATCAAAGAAGGTAGAAATGAAAGACCGGGGACGACAGATAATATAGGAGTTTTATATCCCAAGGGACAAATAAAAAAAAACCCACAAAGAAAAGACATCTGTGTTCATTGCAGCTCTATTCCCTATAGCCAAAATCTGGAAACAACCCAACTGCCCAAGAATAGATGAGTGGACAGAGAAGTTGTGGTACATATATAAAATGGAATACCCACAGAATAATGAAATTAAAAAAAAAAGAAAAGAAAAATGAAGTTTAGAAATTTGCTGATACATGAATTACCTGGAGAGTATATGAGTAGAGTGAGTCAAGGGAGAGGGATAGACAGACACAGAATGATCTCACTCTTACAGGATATAAAAATATATAGTAGGGTAATAACTAATATCTAAAGACGATAGAAACAAGAAGAAACAGCAGGATAAATATTCCTTAGTATTAAGCTTGCCACAAGGAGGGGAGGGAGACAGAAAAGGACATAATGACAATGGTAGAAAGTAGTTTTTCTGGACAAGAACTGAGTGCTGAGAATAGGGTAAGTGATATGACTGATATCCTTTCCATTACAATATTGCAAACCACAGCACCTAAAGGGAAAAAACGGAGAGGAGCAGAGCCCTTTAATATAGTGGGTAGTGTGTTTGCCTTGCATGCAGCCAACATGGGTTCAATCTCCACCACCCTTATCGTCCCCTGGGCACTGCTAGGAATGATCCCTGAGCACTACTGGATGTGACCCAAAAGCAAGCAAACAAAACAGAAAAAAAAAAAAAAAAATGTCTGCCATAGAGGTAGACTAGGGAGCAAGAGGGTATACTGAAACTCAATCATGAATAAGTTTGTAATTCACAGTGATTCAATTTAAAAAAAAAAACGCTCACTTCAACAGCACATATACCTCCCCAAAATAACTAAATAATAATACCCCCATAAACTTGAAAATGTTAAAAGTAACAATGAAGACCAAGGTAAAAATTCTTAGATTGCCCAAACTAGACACTTTTAGCTTCCTGTTAGTGTTCCTTGGGCTTCCATTAATCAATGCATGTGCCATTATGAAGGAAGCCTGGTTCCTATATAAAAGAAATGAAGATTTCAGTATCTTTTCACCCATGCTGTGTTCTGATATCAGTCTGACATTTATACTTAGAGAAAGTAAGAATCTAGAAGATAAGGGCTGGCAAGGACACAGGATGGGGCTGGGGGTGGAGTGAGTTCAGATGATAGAGCACATATCTAGCGTGATAAGAAACTTAAACAAAATAAAGGCCATATGTAACAGATCTGTAGTCAGTGACAGAAAACTGAAAGCTTTTCCTTTAAGATCAGGTGCAAGAGAGGCCAGAGAGATAGCATGGAGGTAGGGTGTTTGCCTTGCATGCTGAAGGGCAGTGGTTCAAATCTCAGCATCCTATATGGTCCCCTGGGCCTGTCAGGAGTGATTTCTGAGCATAGAGCCAGGAATGGCCCCTGAGCGCTGCCAGGTGTGACCCAAAAACCAAAAACCAAAAGAGAAAAAAAAAAAAAAAAGATCAGGTGCAAGATAAGGAAGTTCACTTTTACCACTGTTAAACATAACATTGGAAGTCACATTAGGCAAAAAAAAAGATAAAGGATCCAAATTGGAAAATAAAGAGTATATAGTTAGTTGCAGAAAAATTGATAATAAACATAAAAACTTTAAAGACTCCTCCAAAATACTGTTAGAAACAATAAAAGAATAATATAGAGAAGCAGAAGACTAACCAAACTAATATAAAGAAATCTCTTCCACTGAAAGAAAAGTAAAAAGTCCAGGTACAATTTTATTTTAAAAATTTTATAGAATAAGATAGCCACCCTGATTAAAATACAAAAAACTTGGGGAAGGCATCTATGGAACAGTGTTCAAAGACAAAAGCCAGGAGACCATGAGATTGTGGCTTTGAAACAGGTGCAGCTGGATGACAACGATGAGGGGTACCGAATTCTGCCCTCTGAAATCTCTCTCAAAGAGTTGAAGCACAAGAACGTTGTCAGGCTTTCTGATGTCCTATGTAGTGACAAGAAGCTGATTTTAGCATTTGGATTCTGCAATCAGGACCTGAAGAAGTATTTTGATCAGCTGCAATGATGACCTAGGTCCAGAAATCTTGAAATCCTTCCTCTTCCAGCTGCTCAAAGGCCTGGACAGTCACAGACACAACACAAAGTGCTGCACAGGGACTTGAAGCCCCAGAACTTGCTCATGAACAGGAACCTGGGGCTGAAACTCTGCTTGGCTCAAGCCTTTGGTATCCCCGTGCACTGTTATCTGCTGAGGTGGTCACACTAGAACCGCCACTGGATATCGTCTTTGGAGCCAAACTGTACTGCACATCCATTGGCATGTGATCAGCTGGTTGCATCTTTGCAGAACTAGCCAATGCAGGACAGACCCTCTTTTCTGACAATGACATGGATGACCAGCTGAAGAGTATCTTCCAATCGCTGGGTACAACCACTGAGGAACAGTGACCCACCATGACCAAACCCACGTGGGTACCCCACAGTGTGACCCCTGGGAGAACTAGGGTGTCCCTCTAGTCCTCTGCCTCGGGAGCCGTACTGCGTCTAGTTTCTCCCTAGGGCTTCCCCGGAGCTCCATTTCTAGGCCTTCACATACCTCACATACCTTCACATACCTTCACATACCTCAAGGGTGTCCCAGTGTATTCGTGGGACCTAGGAAGCCTTGGTGGCTGGGTCACTGTTTTTCAAATCCCGGATGAGCCCCCCAAATGTTAGGGTCCAGAAATCAAAGGACGAGATCACACAAATTGGAGTAAAGTTTAAACTTTATTCTGCCTGCCAACAGCTCCTAACTGACCAGTCAGGGTTTTCTCCCACGAAGGATGAAAGAACCTTGCCTAGGATTGTGAATGGAATTATATAGGATAGGGATATAGGGAGGTTTAGCTTTCTGATGATCTTTAAAATAATTGGCTCTTATTTAGGGGTACCTTCCTATTGCTCCTTTGTCCTTCCCTGATAGGCTACCTAGTATGGCCAGGTAGAAGGAGGAGGGATCTATGGAAAAAGGCTCACACCATGTGGTCCTTACAAAATTTTGTTTCTCCCTGCTCAGAACCTAAGAAGAAGCCTGCCATGTGGCTTTTACAAAATGGCGTCCCTCCTTATTTAGAATTCAGGTCCCAACAAATATTCCATATTTATAGATTAGAAGATTTAACCTGGGCCCGGAGAGATAGCACAGCGGTGTTTGCCTTGCAAGCAGCCGATCCAGAACCAAAGGTGGTTGGTTCGAATCCCGGTGTCCCATATGGTCCCCCGTGTCTGCCAGGAGCTATTTCTGAGCAAACAGCCAGGAGTAACCCCTGAGCACCGCCAGGTGTGGCCCAAAAACCAAAAAAAAAAAAAAAAAAAAAAGATTTAACCTTGTTAAAATGACTCTCTTACCAAAGTAGTATGCAATTCAGTGTAATACCTATCAAATTTCTAATGATATGTTTGAAATATGGGATGCAAATACTTCTAAAATTGGGTTTGGTTTGTTTGTGCCACACCCAGTGATGCTTAGGCTTTATTCCTGGCAGGACATATGGAACCATATGAATTGCTGGTGATTGAACCTAGTTTAGCTGCATGCAATACAAGTACCTTGCCCACTGTAATATCTCTCTGGTCCCAAAATAATCCTAAAGTTGTATGGAACCACAAACCTCCAAATAGCCAAAACAATCCTGAGGGGAAAAGGTTCATGGTAGAATATTCTATGGGTTTAAACTGTAAAGTGTGCAGCCACATGAGCCACCAGATCTACACAAAAAATTATTTGCTGCTCATAGTTATTCTTGCTGTCATTCTGTGAAGATGGGCAGAGAAGACAGAGAGCAACCTCCAGAATCCATTGATCCCTTTGAATCTTCCAGGGGAATTAAGTACAAAGACTCAACCACAGCACAGCTAGAACACTAGGAAACTAATGGCGGGGGATGTAAAAATTCAACAAGCTCACTGAGCGAGTACAATATCACCGAAGACATAATACCAATAAATCTTCAAACAGTGATACTCTGGGGGCCAGAGAGATAGCATAGCGGTAGAGCCTTGCATACAGAAGGACAGTGGTTTGAATCCCAGCATCCCATATAGTCCTCCCAGCCTGCCAGGTGCGATTTCTGAGCCATAGAGCCAGGAGTAACCCCTGAGCGCTGCCAAGTTTGACAGCCTCCCCCCTCCCAAAAAACAAAACAAAAAAAAAAAAACCAAACTGATACTCTGAAGTTATTAGGTGAGTTCAAAGAAACAGTAGCTGGGTGGTCAGCAGAGCACAAGAATATGAGTCAAAATGAAAAGACTACATCAGAAACAACATGGTATATGGTATTTAAAAAAAAAAAAAGTCAAGGGTTCGGAGAGATAGCATGGAGGTAAGGCGTTTGCCTTGCACATGGCCGACCCAGGACTGACAGTGGTTGATTCCCAGCATCCCATATGATCCTCCAGCCTTCCACGAGCAATTTCTGAGTCCAGAGCCAGGAGTAACCCCTGAGCATCACATAGTGTGACCTCCCACCAAAAAAAAAAAACGAACAACAACAAAAAAAAGAATTAAAAGGGACAATTCTATGGAGGAGGGATATTGGCACTTCAGTAATAGGTGTGCTATGATAACATTGTATCCTAAAACATGCAGGTACATACATAGTTACCTCAATAAATTTAAAATATTTTTTATTGTAGGAGATAACGAAGTTCGATTTTGTTTATTTAAGAAAATGTTCAATTTTGTTTGTTTAAGAATGTTGGGCTAGGGATAAAACAAATCTCATGGCTTTCATGAGACCTGGATTTGATCCTGAGAACTGCCTACCTCTCCTCAAAAAGAATAGAATTATTTAAGTGAAAACTAATGAATTCTTAAATTAAAGAAGTATTCAGACCCAGAGAAATAGTGCAAAGGTTAAGTCACTTGCATTGAATGCAAGTTTGTATAAAATAGATAACGGGCCAGAGTGATAGCACAATGGGTACGTTTGCCTTGCATACAACTGACCCAGGTTCAATACCAGGCATCCCATACGACCCCTGTGACTGCCTGAGCTCAGAGGAATCTCTGAGTGCAGAGCCAGGAGTAATCCCTGAGTGCTGCTGGTTGGCCACAAAGAAAACAAAAATAGGTTAATAGTTTTAGAATCATTGAAAGTGTTAAACATTTTAATTGTTCATTCTAAACAATGGACTCAGTTTTTCTGTTGTGGATATTAACTTAAAAATTAATCTTTTTTGCATTATCTATGAAAAATGTTTTTTTCCTTTTTTCTAGATCTTATAAAAGTGGGTCTGGTATAAACAACAGAAGAACTGAATTGTTTTTGAAAGAACATGACCACCTGCGAAAGTAAGTATTGCAGAATATATTCATACTGTATAATATCTCATGTAAAAATGTTATGGTAAACTGTATGAAGTGCCTTTATCATTCAGCCATAAATATCTTAGTCAAGCTCTGGTGTCAGATATCTAAAATCTGCTTTCTATCACTAGCTTGTTTAATGTTCTATTCTTTATCAGATTTGTTGCTCTAATATTGTGCCCTATCAAGTGTTAATAACAATAGTGATGATAATACTGTAGCAAATCATGTTTGAAAGACCCGTTACCATTTACATATATAAGTTTTATAAAGGATGATTGACTATGGGGCTGGAGTGATAGCGCAGTGGTAGGGCGTTTGCCTTGCACGCAGCTGACCCAGGTTGGGCCTGGTTTCTATCCCCGGCATCCCATATAGTCCCCCAAGCCAGTAGCGATTTCTGAGCACATAGCCAGGAGTAATCCCTGAGTGTCACCAGGTGTGGCCCCAAAACAAATAAATAAAAAAAGATAATTGGCTGTGCATTAGATTAAAAGAAAATTTTTCTTATTTTTTTTATTATTTTACTTTTATTTTTTTATTTTCCCAAATTTCATAAGATGCCTAAAAATTAACATATTTATGAGTATTATATTATACCTATTTTATTTTTTTAAGAAGGTAAAAAAGTATTGGAAAAATAGAGGAGAAAAGATAAGGAATTCCCCATGTGGGAAGGCATTTAGCGTTGGACTAAGTTGTACCTATTCTGTCTCTTTCCTGACATAATGATTTATAAATCATATTCTAGAGTAAAAGTATTAGGAATTTTTTATATTTCAGGTGGATATTATATATTAGTCATGTTCATATTACAATAATGCATTATTTAATTTTTTTAATTACCATTTAATTACCATTTTGGGATCAGAGAGATAGTACAGAGAAAGGTAGTGTGTTTGCCTTGCATGCAGCCAATCCAGGTCCAATCCTTGGAATCCCTTATGGTCCCTCAAGCACTACCAGTAATGATTCCTGAGTGTAAAGCCAGGAGTAAGTCCTGAGTGAGCACCACCACATGTGGCCCAACCACCCTTCTCCCCAAAAGAAGTTGTTCATGTTCTGATGTATTGTATAGTATTAATTGGCACAAGGGGGCAGTGTTTCCTAGTTAAATGTTTATTGTTATTCATAGCTTGAGTGAATACTTTGGTATTTGAAAGGATCTCTGAAATATAATTTAGCATCAGATACAAAACCAGGCATTCTCAAGTAACACAAAATAAAGATTAGGTTTACCAGTATTTCAGAAGTAAACAAAATTACTGTAGTTTGATTATTTAAAGAGGAATGATTTGATGCTTAAAATAATCTGCCAGAGGATTTGCATGCATGTATATTTTTGTTTCAGAGCATGTTATTATAAATTTTATATGAAAAATTTCTGAATTTTATTTAATTTTAAAACCTTTTGGTGTGGGCCGGAGAGATAGTCTGGAGGTAAGATAGTCTGCCTTTCATGCAGAAGGACTGTGGTTTGAATCCCCGCATCCCATAAGGTACCCTGAGCACTGCCGGGTCTGACCCAAAAACAAAACAAAACAAAACAAAAAAATATATATCTTTTATATATATATATATATATATGATATAAAATGATATATATATCATTTTAACATGAAAACAATGAGATAATATTAGCACACAAACAAGTAATGTGTTTAGAGTTGTAAAAATAATGAGAGCGTTGGGAGGTTGGGGGTCACTTCTGATGGTTATTAGGGCTTACCTCCAGTCTCAGCTCAGGGGTCAATCATGGAAGGCTTAGGGAACCATATGGAATGCCAGGGATCAAAACTTAGTCAGGCACATGCAAGGTGCCTTATCCACTGTATTGTCACTTTAGTTCCTGAAGGTATATTCTATTGTTGTTTCATCAAAGTACAAAATAGAGTCAGAATAAAGTTAGATAAAATGATTCTCATGAATTTGGAAAATTCTTGAGACTGAAAACAAGAGCTTAATTCAAATACCGTATTTTCTGGCGTATAAGACAACCCCCTAATTTTACAGTTAAAGCATAAGTTTAGGCCTATATTTGCTGTATAAGACAGAATGTTCCTGTGCTACAACTGTATCTTCCACAGTGACCCAATCACAACAAGCAAAGGTCCAAAAGTTATACTGTAGTAGACGTCCTCTCTGACTCTGGCCAATCTGAGCAGGCTTTTTACAGTGTAGATTCGGGTACAGAACACTGTATAATTTGCATGCATAAAAAGCCTACTTGAATTGGCTGAGTTAGAGAGGCAGTCCAAGCAGCCTGGCAGTGATTGGTGCAGGATTGAGTTGGAAAATTCGTTTTGTGGCAATATTCAGACAGTTTTCGTTTAGCATATTGAAACATTTTTCGGGATATACTCGGCGTATAAGACGACCCCCCCCCCCCCAGGCCCGGAGAGATAGCACAGCGGCGTTTGTCTTGCAAGCAGCCGATCCAGGATCAAAGGTGGTTGGTTCGAATCCCAGTGTCCCATATTGTCCCCCATGCCTGCCAGGAGCTATTTCTGAGCAGACAGCCAGGATTAACCCCTGAGCACCGCCGGGTGTGACCCAAAAACCAAAAACCAAAAACCAAAAAAAAAAAAAGACGACCCCGATTTTCGGTTGACTTTTTTTTGTTTCAAAAGTCGTCTTATATGCCGGAAAATACGGTACATTTTAGAAAATCATTTTGTGTAAATTAAAAATATTCTTAGGTAATAAAATTATGAAAAAAATAGAAAAATGAGGGTTTTATTTTTCCAATGTTGATAGTATTTGCTAAATACTTTGAATAACTGGCAAAACTTTTAGAATAACTTTAGATACTGAAACTGTGAGGTGAGCTGTAAGTACTGGGGTTAAAGCACTTGCCTTGCACTCAACTGACCTCTATCTATGGTCCCCTAAGCACTGCTAGGAGTGATCTCTGAGCATAGAGCCATGAATAAGCCTTAAGTACTTCATCCCTTATAAAAGAGACAAAAACTGTGTGGCCTCTTTAAGCACTGATTTGAGAATATTTTTATTTTGATCTTTATTAATACTTTTTAAATACCCAGTAACTCAGTTAACTAGTTTGATTTTGTGTAAAGGGATCCGACTTTTTAGAATTCCTATTCTTAAAAGTTTCATCTTTTTCATGTCAATGTAAATTTCTACAACTTCTTTTCAAAAATACTCAATTTTGCCTGAACAGTAAAAAGCTCTAATGAATGAATACCAGACTAGTTTTGACCAGTTTTCCTTAATACGTTTTTCTTTAAAAATGAATGCTGGTTTGTAATATTTTCCTTGTTTTCAGCCATACCCTATAGTACTCAGTGTGTATTCCCAGCTTTGGGGTCTTTCCTAGTGGTATTCAGGGGACCATATGGGGCCCAGAGATTGAACCTGAGTCTAACTCAATGCAGTGCAAAGGCCCTGCCCTCTGTACTCTTTTTGACTCTTCATTTCACATTCATTCTTTTTTTACTCTTTCTCATTGAAAATCTCAGCCACCATGACACTGAAATTTACAGGTTATTCACTTAACCTTTCTTTTTTTTTTTCTTTCTGAGGCCTCCAAATTGAGCCTCAGAATCCTTTAACTAGTGCACTACTCCAAGAAGAAATTAATTTATTATAGTTCACAAAAGTGATTTGCCATATACAGTCCCAATTATTTAACCCTGACACACATTATAGCAATACTTTCTTCCCATAGTTGGCAGGTATTTGAAAACTTACCAAGAGAAATTGAAACTTAGTTGCATATGTAAAAAGTGATTCGTGATTATTGTTTTCTTGCCAACAATAATACAATTAAGTAGAATATTGAAAAAGAATAAAATTTGAAAGTATGTACAATTAGCTAAAGATTAAAGCCAAAGATTTCATTTATAGTAGGAAGCTCTGTGTATTTTTATGAATAATTCTTGATTTGTGGGCCTGTCATGATTTACATTTTGAATTACAGATTAGATGTATTAATCAAGTCAGCTTAAAAATCCATGTCAATTTAAAAAGACAGTTACTCAAAATAAAATACTTTAAATATTTATTTTTTTATTTTATGTTATTTTTTGGTTTTGTTTGTTTTTTTTTGTTTTGTTTTGTTTTGTTTTTTTACTGCAAAGGTCTTGTTTTTCTTTTTTTCCTTTTAACTTTTTTTGGATTTTGGGCCACACCCGGTGACACTCAGGGTTACTCCTGGCTATGCACTCAGAAATCACTCCTGGCTGGGGGACCTTATGGGACCCCAGGGATCGAACCAGGTCCATTCTGGATCTGCTGCGTGCAAGGCAAACACCCTACCACTGTGCTATCGCTCCAGCCCTGCAAAAGTCTTCTTGTTGGGTCCACTGCTAAAGAAATGATAGGAATAATGGAGAAGACTTAAGACATACTCTTGATAGTTGGGGGTCCTGAGTACTTTAAATATTTCTATAGCATGCAGGATCATAAAGTGGAATTCTGTATAATGATATTTCACAAACAAACAAGTAGGGATCAGAAGGAGTACAGCAGATTGCATATAGTTGGGTTCAGTTCCTTATATTCCATCTGGTTCCTGAGTACTGCCAGGAGAGATCTATGAACAGAGCCAGGACTAAATTCTAAGTGCTGCCTGGCAGTACTTAAAGACTTAAAAAAAAGAAACTAAATTAAAAAGAAAATAAATTCATAGAATTTGGAGCTGTAGTGACATGATAGTCATCTTCTGTTGGAACATGGCATTGGTAAAGAGTAAAACATTCAAGTTGAAGGCAGTTTTCTGTAGTGAGAAATTTTCTTTCCTCAAATGTATCTTTTTATCTGATAAAATGTTGCATCCCCCCCCCCATGGGGAGATTTATAGAGATTGTTCAGTGTCAACTTGGGTTGATTATTAATTCAACAAATGTTTGTTACTCCTCTATTCATTTGTCAAGTATTTAATGAATGTCTCCTGTGAGCAAGGTGCTGTATTAGACTCTAGGGAATCAAAGATTAATCAGACTCAGTAACTTCCCCTTTGGGAATTCATTCTGGTTAGAAAAATAATAAGTATAAAATCATGTTTATCGGGGCCACATACTACATGCAGCAGGTAAGTAAGACACTTGACTTGCACACAGCTTGCTTGGTTTCAGTCCCCAGCAACCCATATGATCCTTGAGCCAACCTGGAGTGATCTTTGAATGCAAAGTCAGGAGTAATCCCTAAGTACTGCCAGTTGTGGCCCCAAAACAAATACAAACAAAATATTTATGGTATTCTTTGAAGTACTATTTTTAAAGAACCAAATGGGGTATTATAAGTGAGAAAAGTTTGTGACTTTATAAACTTAACAGTTGATTGTTACAACTCTAAACACCATATGATCAAACTCCTAGATATTTACTGGAGAATTGGAAACTTTAAATAGAATTATGAACACAAATGTTTATGTGTTACAGATTGACAGGTGTTTAACATTTTTTTGTTCCTTTGTAACTTCATGTCTTTATAAAACAAACCATGAAAAGGGAAGTAGAAATAGATATTTCTTACAATGAAATATTTCTTACAATTTCTTACAATTCCTTTCCAAAATGAAAGGATATATGACACATCATTAAACTTCTAAGAGTGGTTATAATCTAGTTTTATCTTTGTGTCTCTGTGTTTTCCAAATATCGATTAGCACTAAAACAGGTTTGTGTATTCTATTGCAGCTTAATTGCATTCAGGTAACTTGTTTTGAGAAATGTATTATATAGATGCAAATTTCATAAGACCGTAAAGAACTTCTGGTTCACTCTCAGTGAAGACTGCAACGTCATAGTGCTAGATGTCAGAGGTCTTATCAGTTAGTGACAATCTTATTTATTGTAGTTTGTGAAAGAATGAAAAAAATTATATCAATCTAAATACATTTTTAAAACACCATACCTAGTGGTGCTGGGGCAGGGAGCAATATGATGCTGGGTGTTGAACTCAGGGCCTCATGCATGGTAGGCATATATAAGCTCTATGAATTTCCCCTCCAGGTCCCAAAAGACTTGACTTAAAATTCTTATTTGGGGGCCGGAGTGATAGCACAGTGATAGGGCTTGGATACCCCTTAGTGTCACTGGGTGTGGCCCAAAACAAAATGAAACAAAAACAAAAGTCTTTGGGACCGGAGCAGTGGTGCTGCTGTAGGGTGTTTGCCTCGCACACAACTGTCCTTGGACAGACCATGGTGAGATTCCTCAGCATCCCATACGGTCTCCCAAGCTAGGAGCATTTCTGAGCAGTGTGGCCCAAAAAAGAAAAAAAGAAAAAAGAAAATTTTTATTTGTACTTGTTTGTTTTATACACACACACACACACACACACACACACACACACACATTTGGGTTTTTTGCTTAATTTTTTGACACACACACACACACATTTGGTTTTTTGCTTAATTTTTTGACAGAAGATCCTAGTTATTTAGCCAAGTTCTTTTTTGTTGGCTTAAATTGCTTTACAGTATATGCTTGAAATTCCAGTTTTTGTTCTGGAAATTTGTACCATTTATGGTATTACTAAATGTCCTTCCTTCTACTACAGTATCACTGAATGTGGCACCACTGGTCCTTTGTAACACTTGGCCAAACAGGATGGAGGCTACTAAGGCCACATACTCAGCTTTGCACCCAGATCCACCAAACCCATCAAACTCTGCTTGAGATATTGCATATTTAAATTTTACCGAAATCAGATAGTAGAAATAATGAAGTGTGTCTGACTGATTTTCTGATGATTTGTGTGATGTGCTTAACTTTGTAGTCTTTTCCTAAGCAGAATGAATTGAGTTGAATAGCAAAGTATCGGGGCAGGAGTGGTGGCGCAGCAGTAGGGTGTTTGCCTTGCACACCTAGCTGACCTAGAACAGGCCGAGCCGCAGTTCGATCCCCCGGTGTCTCATATGGTCCTTCAAGCCAGGAGCGATTTCTGAGCGCTGCCTGATTTGGCCCAAAACAAACAAACAAAAAGAATAGCAATGTAACAACGGTTCCCTCTTACAATTTTATGCTATTTAAGTTATATATCAGCTATTCTAACTTCAGAGTGGGTTACTATTTAGTTTAATGCATTGTTCACCACTTCAGTTTGTAAGTTTTTAGCTACTTATTTGAAATTAAATGTGCATTTACATGCATTCCCATGTTACTATCTTCTTAAATGATAACAATATTATAACCAAGAAAACAACATTGGTGTCAAAGCCATTGATTTTATAGTGGGAATAGCGCTTGCCTTGCACATGGCTCATCTAGGTTTCATCCCTGGCACCCCATATGGTCCCCTGAGAATTGCTGGGTGTGGCCCATAAACAAACAAAAAGACAATGATATTGATACTGTTAGAATTTGTCACCACAGTGATCACTCACATTTTGTACTTTAATAGCTATATCCATTTCTCTCCCTCCTTCACTCATCTCATTAATCCCTGATAACTGTGAATCTTTTCTCCATTTTTGAAAAACTTTTGTTTTTTGATCCATAACTGCAGTGCTTGGGCTTTTACTACCTAACTCTGTACTAAGGGGAATCCATATTTGGTGCCAACGGTTGAACCTAAGTGCCTTAACTCATGTGTTTATCTCCAGCCCATGTTCTCCATTTCTGTACTTTGTCATTAAAGAAAGTTCTATATATATGGAATCATAAAATTTGTAACCTTTTAAAATAGACTTTTTCAGCATAGTTCTCTGAAATTCATCGTTCATATTTTTCTTAGCTTATTTTTTATTGCTGAAAACATAGTAGTCCACAATAAAGATATACTATGATTTTTTCAAGCATTCATTGAAGAGTATTAAGTTATCTCCATTTTTTGGCTAGTCTGCATATGTTTGCTATAAAGTTTTGTATACAAGTTTTTTGGTGAATATAAGTTTTTACATTGGGCTGAATGTCAGAGCAGTCATATATTTTATTTACTTGAACCATTCTGTTACATCTATAGAGATATCTCATTGTGGTTTTAATTTGCCTTGCCCTAAAATCTAATGATTAATATTAAAGTCTTTCTTTGTGTGTATTTGCTGTTGCTGTTTGTTTCTCTTTGGTGAAATGTCATACCTTTTTTTTTTTTTACCATTAAAGACCTTTTTTTCTGTAGATTTTTTAGAATTATGCTATAGATACAATCCTTTGTCATATGTGTAGTTAACACATATTATTCCTAATTTGAAGTTTGTATTTCATTCTCTTAGCAGAGTCACAGAGTAAAAGTTTTAAATTTTGATGAAGACAAATTTAGCACATTTCCTTTCTTAATTATGCTTTTAAAGTATCAAATTAAGAATGCTATGCCAGGGCCGGGAAGGTGGCGCTAGAGGTAAGGTGTCTGCCTTACAAGCGCTAGCGTAGGACGGACTGCGGTTCGATCCCCCGGCGTCCCATATGGTCTCCCCAAGCCAGGGGCGATTTCTGAGCTCATAGCCAGGAGTAACCCCTGAGCGTCAAACGGGTGTGGCCCAAAAACCAAAAAAAAAAAAAAAAAAAAAAAAAGAAAGAATGCTATGCCAAGCTCTAGATCTCAAAATAGTTTTTTTTCCCTAAAAGTTTTGTCATTTTTACATTTGAATTAGTTTCCCTTTTGAGTTAACATTTTTATAAGGTGTATGTAAAACTTTAGTAAAAGTTTCTTTTTTTTACCTACAAATGTTTTTTAATTACTTTTTTGTTTGTTTTTTGGCCACAGTCGGCAAGCACTTAGGTGTTACTCCTGGCTCTGCATTCAGAAGCCACTCTGGCAGGCTGGGGTGGGTGGCATCTGGCATGCCAGTGATAGAACTCAGGTCAGCTGCATGCCAGGCAAACTCCCTACCTGCTGTGCATTGCTCTGGTCCCATTTAATTACTATTAACCAGCTTTTCTTTCTTACATTGAGTTGCCTTTGCATCTTTGTCAAAAAAACAGAATGACTTTGTGGTGGGTAAAAGATTTTAGGTGATTGGACAACATGGTATATATACTAAATGCCATTGGTTTGTACCTTTTTTAAAATGATTCTTTTCATTTTCTATGGATTTTTACCTCAGTTATTTTAAAAATCAACTCAGAAATTTACCTCAAGGACTCTGAGTATTAAATGAGGAAATAAGTTGGATATATTTGCATGGGACTATTTATGGGTTCTATATTCCATTCTGTTGATCTGTGTACATCTCTAACTCAGCTAGTGCTTTGTAGTCTTGATTGCTATAGTTTTATAGTAAGCAGTGAAATTGGTTCTTCTCATTTTTTACTTTCTTTTGCAAAATTGCTTAGCTATTCTAATTCCTTTTACTTCCTATATAAATTTTAGATAATCTTGTCTATATCTTGGAATTGATTAAACCTGTATATCAGTATGGGGAGAATTGACATCTTTACTATGTTGAGTCTTCCATGAACATGGTATGTCTTCATTTATTTAGATCATTGATTCTTTCATCAATATTTCTAAATTTTCAACATAGAATTTCTTTATGGGTTTTGTTCAGTTTATACCTATTTTATTTTTATTTTTTTTTTATTTTTTATTTTTTTTGGTTTTTGGGCCACAACCCAGCGGTGCTCAGGGGTTACTCCTGGCTGTCTGCTCAGAAATAGCTCCTGGCAGGCACGGGGGACCATATGGGACACCGGGATTCGAACCAACCACCTTTGGTCCTGGATCGGCTGCTTGCAAGGCAAACGCCGCTGTGCTATCTCTCCGGGCCCTTTATTTTTATTTTTTAAACAAATAGTATTAGATTTTTCAGTTGTGTGTTTCCATATTTATTACTAGTATATGTGGAAGTATAATTGGAAGTATATAATGGAAGTATAATTGAGAATTTTGTGTATATATTGGGTTCTGCAGTCTTGCTAAACTTACCTATTAGTTTTAGGAGTTTAGTTTGTTTCGGACCTTTAGACCATATCCAGCAGAGCTCAGGGCTTATTACTGTCACAGTGCTTAGTGATCATTCCTGACTGTGTCTCCAAAGACTATATATGGTGCCGGGATCACACTAGGGTCTTCCAGGTGTAAAGCAAGTACTTTAACCTCTATACTTTCTATCTGACCCAGTTTTAGGAATTTCAGTAGAAATTTGGGGGAACTATAACTACAACTATAAATATTTATTTCTTCCATATATAAGGCAAAAGCTTATATGCTTTTCTTTTCTAGAATTATTGCACTTGTCTTAACTTCTGGCAGCACTGTTGAATTCAAGTGGGGAGAATTAAGAATAAACTTATTTACCCTTTCAAAATCTTAGGGGGAAATAAGTGTTTTGTGTGCTTTTGTTAAATACTCTCATATCAAGTTGAAGATACAAATATTTTCCTAATTTTCTGAGAATTTTTCTCATAAGTGGTCATTGCAGTGGTCATTCAAATATTTTTGACAGATGATATAGTGAATATCTTGAGAATCTTTTGAAGAGTCCTTTAGTTTGTTATTGAGACAAAATTGAATGATGACTGTGGAGAAGGGAAGAAGTTACCATGCCTGAGAAACATGAAAGAAGGAATGTGTTATTGTGTTCATTCTTAGAGATCAAAGAACTGCTGGATGTAGAAATATAGACTCTCTTCTGAGCCTTTTAAATACTCTGCAATGATGATAAAATATGGAATGTGGAGATTGTCCAATGACATCAATGTTACTAGATGAGAGAAGGGGAAGAATAGTAAAAGGTAATGAACTGCAAGAGAACTTTTTGCTAAAGTTAGGAAGTAGTAGAGGAAATAAAATTTATTGTCAAGAAAATGGGAAAAGAGATGTAAAGAGCCAATCTCTGAAATCAGATTCCGAGACTTTTTTGCTTGGATTTTGGTTTGAGGGCTACCATACCCGTGTTGCTCAGGGACCACTTGCTTGGGAAACCAAGGATCAAACTTGGGTCAGCTGCATATAAGACAGTTGTTTTACCTACTGTACTATCTCTGTAGTCTAGACTCGTAGAGTTTGAATTCTAATTCTATCTATTCCTGTGTAACCCATGGACAAGTTGCTTTCCCCTGCCACAGTATTTTAAATCTGTAAATAGTGAGAATGATAGGATAAATATCATAGAATTGTAAGGATGGAATTAAAACAAGACATTTAAACAGGTACAAGATTCATAATAGGCTCTCTATAAATATTAGCTACTTTTATCTTAACAATTCAAAAACTAATAGGTTATCTTCTTTTTAACCCTTAATTTGGTAAATTATTTTATTTTTATCTTCATGTAATCTGTTACCACAAAGTTTGTTTGTTGAACTTGCAGTAGAATTTGTTTTATTATTGTTATGCCTGGAGTTTTAAGTCTTATTTTTAGGCTCTTTGATATATTAAAAGACCCTAATGAGAATACTCAGTCAGTCCATTTTGTTGATCACAGAGGTATGAATCCAAATCTCATTAAACACAACCTCTTTTCGATACTTGTGAAACTGAGACATCTGTGCTGTGTCTCTTCATTGGAAGATCTATAGCAGTTAGTGTACTTTTCTGACTCATGACCCTCCGGGTATACCTCCACACACATTTGTTGACAAAATTTATGCATACTTTACTATCACATTCACAGAAAATTCGCATTCAACTTTATGCTTAGAATTAAGTTAGTCTGTCATTTTTAAGAAGTTATTGTAATGATAGTAAAAAATACTTAGCACTTAAAGTTATCAGGTACAGTTTAATTGCTATATAAACTTGTTTAGTCCTCTTAACAGCCTCATAGGCTTTGTTATCATTCCTATTTTACAGAAAAGGATGTTGAGGCACAGGGTAAATTGTCTTATGTTAGATCACTATTAAGTGGTAGAGCTAGCACTGGATAGCCACACTTTCTGGCTCTTAATTCTTCCTCCATAATTTTTGAACACCTTAATCACAATAATTATTTAAAGTATATTTTTAAAGCTCACTTTTATTCCCTAGTTCATGCAGTAACTTGAAGTTCCTGTTCACTATTTTATATTGAAAGTTCAATTTAATTTATAGAATAAGCCTAGAAAGTCCTTTGGAAAGAAGTTGATAGAAAAATATGCAAGTACTTATTTGTTTATATATGCTGTATTCTTTATATTACACCAAATGGATAGATTTATTGTTTTGCTACTTCCTTCTATAAAGCTACCTTTGTATCAAATTTACTTACAAATTCTTCCCTAAAGTGGGTCTTTCATATGTTTCCAGTGTGTGGTGCATAAAAGCAGACATTTTATAGATCAAAAGTACATTCCTGTCTTTGTTCAGATTTTTAAATTCTAAAGTACAATGACCTAACATTTGGTCTTATTTCTCATAATTGTTTTTCCCAAAAGGAAAGAACTGTAAGGTATAAGTAATTACTACTTAGAGTCATCACAACTACATTTGTCCATCTTGTCTCAACAAGTTGGTTGTAATTCTTTCGTTTGATTTGACAGTGGTGACATCTTTGGACTATCTAAAGACAGTTTCTTTCTTTTTGCTATCTTAAAGGTATTCTGACTTTAAATTGTCTCTGAGAAATAGATTTAAGCTAATACATAAAATTGTATTTGTGGGCAGACTAATTTTTCAGAATTTCCTCCAGATGCTTTCTAATGTATGAGTACTCTTTAAAGTGATAAAAAACAAAGTTAGCCTATTTAACGTAGAAACATTAAGTACATAGCTTATTTAATGTGCTCTTAATAATTCCATTTTAATTTTTCTTTTCATTTGTAGCTCTGATCGTCTGATAGAAGAGACAATAAGGTAGGAAAGTTTTTTGTTTTATTATAAGTAATTTGCATGAACAGGTAAGGTTTACCCTATTATTACAGCTAAATTAATTTTATTCTCTAAGCTTAATGATAAGCATTGTATTAGATTGCTATGTACTTTTCCCAAGTCTTTCCTATATTTTTATATATAGTAGAAGCAAAAGCATTTGTTTCTAGAACAACAGTAGACTGTTTTGTGGGAGTTAAATTTTCTGAGTAATTAATAGTAATATCAACTTATGTTTTTATTTCATTGGAAAGCAATCAAACTATGATTAGTAAACGTCCTGTTTACACTGTTTAGATTTGGTTTCTGTAAAAGCAACTGTAGAAAATCTGCAGTAGTACATACATAGTATTTGTAATAATAATAATAATTTTGCTTAGAATGTGATAAATTAGTTTGTTAGTTTGAAATGCTTAAGTCTCTTGGTTTGGGGGATCTTTAAATATTTGACAACAGTAAAAGGTACATAAATGAGATATAAACTCTAGAACTCAGCAGTGACTAAAGCAGCAATTTCCAGGGAAGGTAGAATAAACTGCATTGTATTCTTACCATAGCTTTTATTGTTCTCAGGTCCTTTATGTGCTTTATTTAATCTCTTCAAATTCATGCTATAGAGATCCAAGTAAAAAATTGTGGGAAGAGAGTGAGCGAGATAGTACAGGGATTAAGACTTTATTCTTGTGTATTTCCAACCCCAGTTCCATGCCCCACATTGCATGTTACCCAAGCACTGCCAGAAGTCACTTCTGAGCCCTGTCTAGTGTTCCCAAAGGCCAAAACGATAAAAAAGAAGAAAGAAATTTGCTGTAGCTTGTTACGAATATTTAGATTCAGATTCTCAAATCTGAGTAACTGTAGAACCCAGAACTCTAAAGCATTGGGCACCATGATGCCCTCTGTGAACCACCAGGATATTCCAAGGAGACCACAATTGAGATATCATAAATGTGGGCCACAGCATGAGATTAGGGTCAACCATAAGTCTGTGGCCATAAGACAAAAACAAGTTTGAAGTGGTCACAGTCAGAAGATTGAGAAACACTGCTCTCCATCACTGCTCTATTTACTACTCATTCAAAAAAAAATATATATATATATATGGGGGAGGTGGAAAATATATATGTATATACATACCTGACTCTGCTACATTTTAGATCTTTGTTCTTAGATAATCTTTATTTTCCATTTTTTAATGTTTTAAAACAAGGGATCAAGAACAGTACCAATTCTAAAAGAACTGATCCTAAAGATTGCTGTGAGGACAAAGATAATATGAGTAAAATTCCTAGTATGGTGCTTAGCTGGCTGATAATAATCTAAAAATGGTATCTCTAAATTTTTTATCTTTTTTTATATTATTTCATTTCTGCATAACTCCAACAGTAAAAGAATTCCCATATGCTCTTTATCTGGAATTCCCAGTATTACATTTTACCTTTGTTGTTGTTGTTGTTGTTGTTGTTGTTGTTGTTGTTTTGAGTTTTTTTTGGGGGGGTCACACCAGGCAGCGCTCAGGGGTTACTCCTGGCTCTGTGCTCAGAAATCGCTCTAGGCAGTCTCAAGAGACCACATGGGACGCCAGAATCCAAACCACCATCCTTCTGTATGCAAGGCGTTTTGCAAGGCAAATGCCCTACCTCCATGCTATCTCTCCGGCCCTTACCTTTTTTTTTTAACCACAATTTTTTCTGAAGTTTGTTGCATATATGAGTTTTTTAACCCCTAAAAATTTCCATTGTTGTATCTATTTAATTATTTTATAATGAATCTTTATTTTATTCAATGGATTAATAAATCATACATAATATGTCATTCTGATATTTTGGAATTTTAAATTATATATATTAGGTCTTCAGTCTGAACAAAAGTTTTACATAATCGTTTAGTTGATTACTAAGATAGCTCCTTGTGGCTCCCTTTTATTAGCATGTGAATTTAGTCACATTTTGCAAAGAATTTTTTTTATTTTTGTTTTTGGGTCACACCCGGTGGTGCTCAGGGGTTACTCCTGGCTGTCTGCTCAGAAATAGCTCCTGGCAGGCACGGGGGACCATATGGGACACCGGGATTCGAACCAACCACCTTTGGTCCTGGATCGGCTGCTTGCAAGGCAAACGCCACTGTGCTATCTCCCCGGGCCCTGCAAAGAATTTTTAACTTAAAATAGTCCTTGTTTATGGGATTACTCTTGTGCTCAGGACTTACTCCTGGTTCTGTTTCAGCACTACGATCTGTTATGCCAACGATTGAACCTCAGTCTTGTTGTTTGTTTATTTTGTTTAGTTTTTTGGCCTTGCCTGGTGGCACTCAGGTTACTCCTGGCTCTGTGCTTAGGACTTACTCCTGGTGGTGGGGAATCATGGATGCTGGGGATCAAATCTGGGTCAGCTACATGCAAGGCAAGCACCCTACCTGTGGGTGTACCTATTTAAGACCCTAGACCCACCCACTTTTGGGAGGGGTCTTGGGAACCGGATAGTAGGTGTAACCTTACCTGCTAAACCCTCCCATTCCTGGGAGGGGTCTGGGAAATGTTATATAAGGCTTGGACCAAGGGAATTCGGGCCCTTTTTGGCTTGTTGCCCTTTTGGCTCTTTGCCCGTTCTGCGCTGCTGGGCGCTCTGGCTTTTGGGTTCTGTGTTCTGGTCTTTGACCAGCATGGAGCCCAAAGGGAAGATGGCTGAAAGGAGTTTAGATGCAGGGCCAAGAATAACTAGTGCTTAAAAGGTTATGAGATAGGCCACACACATGTGGTGAATAGGGCATGAATAAAGTTAAGGCTTCCTAAAGCCTGCCTGTGAGTGAGTCTTAATTACGCCGATTACCTGGGCCTGGAATCCGCCGGCTGAATGGGGATAAAGCCACGTGGCTGGGGCCTAAGCACAAAGGCCTCCATCCATCGCCATCCAGCCCCATCGCTAATTATTTCATGCTACACCTACCCACTGTGTTCTTGCTCTGGCCCCCAACCCCAATCCTTTTTATTTCCTTTTTTGATCTTACTGCCTGGGACCAACTACCTTAATTAAGCATTATCATTTCAAATCTGACCTGTTTAAGAATTGGTTATGAGTATAAATTTTGTAAATTTGGAATATATCACAGGATAGAAATAATTGAGAATTATTGAATCATTCCTACTTTTACTTTGTTAAAGTGTAAAAGAAATTGCTAGGAGATCCGTTTACTGCTTCTCTTTATTGAAGATATAATAGATTTCATAATGAAACATAAAACTAGTTATGATTTCCTATGCACAGTTCTAAAAGTTACATATCAATTTTCTATATGCAGAATTTTTATTTTTCCTTTTGGGTATAAATTTTTAAATATGTCACAAGGAGATAGCATAAGAGATAATCACATGTAAAAACTCTGAAATTGCTTTCTACACTGCATGACCCTGTCCCAGCTGGGTTTAGCCAAGGTAGCACCAAACTGTCTGGTACCAAACCTGCAATGCCAGTCCAAGCACTACTGAGAGTTCCTCTATTTAAAATATGGGAGGGGGTGTTTAGAGAGATAATATATTACCTGGCAGGGGAGATATCATGATCACGAAGGTGGTTTCCCCAGGACGAGGCTTATCCATTGCACTCTGGATGTGCTGACTCCTGCGATTTCCTCAAATGTGGGAAACTCGACTGCATAATATGATTAAAAGAGAGAGAGAGAGAGAGATAGTATAGGAGGTAAGCCAAACCCTGTTCCATCCTCCGCTCCACATATGGTTCCCAGGGATCACTCCCAAGCATAGAACCAGGAGCAGCCCTAGAGCATCACAGGATATGGTCACCATGCCATCAATTCCACAGGCCTCCCCTCCATAAACAAGCAATAAAATGGGGCCCAGGAGATAGTTCAGTGTATATGTTTTGCATACAGGAAATTCAGTTCAATCCCAGGACCTCAGCTCTCTATTGGCTCCTAGAATACTGCTAGGAATGACCTCAAGTACTGAGACAGTAATCCCTGAGCACCAATAGGTATAGCTTTAAAAAAAATAAAACATAATTTTTATTTTAAATGTTCACTGAATATAGCTTAATGTCGACTTATTGAAAATGACTAGTATATTTTAATAAATTTGCCTTAGATGTGTGACTGTGATCTTTTATTGAAAAATGAAAGTATTTAATTTATAGAACAGGTAAGAAAATAGAAGTTCCAGTAAGCACATCAATGATTTATCATTTTAAAAGCCTTATATATTATCTGCAGCTTTTGTTTGCCTCTTAAGTAGTTGACCCTGGAAAAAAACAACAATCTCGGTTTCACTCAGCTTGGCTCCAAAAGATGGAATGTGATGGAAAGGCATGTCTAGATATACTTCGTGTGGTACTGGAAATCATGCATATTCAACAAGATAATAGCATAATATATGATATTAATATCCATTCTCCAAGGAATAGAAAGTGCTGTGGAAATTATTTTTTAATCTCTATTTACTTCTGAATCAAAGTGCATAGCAGATGTTGATATTACTCTACGTTTAAAAGATAGAGGCATATGTATTCAAAGATTCCCGGCAGATTGCTTAGGACAGGCTTGAATTTGTTTACTTTATACAAAACTGTAACACCACTTTTGGTGGGGGGTGGGGTGTTGTTTTCTCGGTTTTGGTTTTTTGGGTCACACCGGCAACACTCGGGTTACTCCTGTCTCTGCGCTCAGAAGTCGCTCCTGGCAGGCTTGGGAATCATATCAGATGCCAGGAATCAAACTGGCATCTGTCCAGGCCTACTGCTGTGCTACCACTCCTGTGCTATTACCCCCTGTAACACGGATGTGTGCGCGTGCGTGCGTGCAATATTTGGAAACATCACCAACTTTGCTTAGGGGCTATGGTGGTGGGAGGGATTGATTCATTACTGTAGGATTCAAACCAGAACCCCACATGCAATGCATGTGCTCCAGACTTGAGTGCTCACCACAGCCCCTTTAACAACGACTTTAAAAGTTCATGTAGAAAAAAAAAAAGTCCATGTAGGGGCCTGGAGCGATAGCACAACGTTAGGGTGTTTACCTTGCATGCAGACAACCAGGACGGGCCCAGCTTCATTCCTTACATCCCTATGGTCCCCCTGAGCCTGCCAGGAGCGATTTCTGAGCGCAGAGCCAGGAGTAACCCCTGAGCAGTGCCGGATGTGGCCCAAAGACAAACAAAAGGTCCATGTAGGGGGCTGGAGCAAGTAGTTCATTGTGTAGAACATTTCCCTATCATGTAGCCTGTCTAGGTTTGATCACTGACACTCCATGTGGTCCCCTGAGTATCACCTGTACTGGTTTCTGTGTGTAGAGTCAGCAGTAACACTGGATGTGTACCCCTGCCAAAAAAAAAAAAAAAGAACACCTTGTAAAGTAGGTTTATTTTTAAATGACCACATTTTAAGTGTTTGTATCCTGTCATACACTTAAACTGAAAATTTTTTAAGAATTAATAACAAACTGTTAATAAAGCTTCATCTTGTGCTCTTTTAGTTCTTTTTATTATTATTATTATTATTATTATTATTATTATTATTATTATTATTATTATTATTAGTGATTTGGGGGCCATACCCCACAGTACTCAGGGCATACTCCTAGCTCTGTGCTCAGGGATCACTTCTGGCATGCTTGGAGGACCATATGGGATGCAAGGCAAGTAACTACTATTGTTCCTACCCCTCTTGTAGGGTTTTTTTGTTTGTTTGGGTTGTTTTTTTTTTGTTGTTGTTGTTGTTGTTTTTGGTATCTCAGATTTATTGTATTGTTGGGGCCAGAGCAGTGGTGCAAACAGTAAGGTATTTGCCTTGTGCACACTAACCTAGGACAGACTGTGATTTGATCTTTCTATGTCCCATATGGTCCCCCAACCCAGGGGCAATTCTGAGCACATTGTCAGGAGTCCCTGAGCATCAGTGGGTGTGGCCCAAAAAACAAATTTTTTTTCATTGTGTTGTAAACTCAACATGATATGCATCCTTTTTTAATCTTGACTGCTGTGCACTAGGCTTATATGTTGTACTCTGAATTGCCCTGTAACCATTAACCTAAAATGCCCATACCTGACTGTTCAGGGCTTACTCCTGGATTTACACTCAGATTCTCCTGGATACTCCTTTGGAGTGCTGGGCATTGATCCATATTGACCATGTACAACTTAAGTGTACTATTGTACTATTTCTCTCACCCCCTACTAATTTTTTTTAATATTCCAGTTTTCACTTCTGCTCAAGAATATTTTATTTCCTATTGCTTTTAGCAGTGTCACAGTATCTAAGCATTATGCTGTTTTATATCTAAAAGGGATACTGACCTTCCCCTTTATGATTTCATATTGAGGATGATTATGGAATCAGGGAGATCAAAACTTTTTTAAAGTTAATTCTTGTCATGATAAAGATAAAGGGAAAAGATATTGAGACTTTTAAACATAACATCAGAGTAAGCTGTGAAAGACTATACCAGGGGTAACTTATTTGCTTTTCTCTTAGTCGATAATAAATCAGTGAACTGAGTCATTTGACTTGGAAGTTAAACATGCTCGTGTGTCCTAAAATCAGCTTAATTGGTTCTCAAGTAGAACTTTGGAACAAGTTTGTTGCATAAACTGATGGCTTCTTATATCATGAATATTTTGTGATACACTTTTAGTTCTATTTTTATTACAGTGATTTCCTACATCCCTCTCAACAGTTCTTTTCTAATTAAGGATATTTTAATAACTCACCTCTATTAAAAACCATTTTAAGAAACTTTTGTAATATGTGATTACAAATACGTTAATATTTTCACTTGTTACTTAGGTTACTTCATTAATCCAAAAAGAAATAAGGATAGCATGGGGCCAGAGAACTAGCACAGCGGTAGGGCATTAGCCTTGCACACAGCTGACCTGGGATGGACCTGGATTGATCCCCAGCATCCCAGTATGGTCCCCTATGCCTGCCAGAAGCAATTTTTGAGCACAGACCCAGGAGCAACCCCAAGCGCTGCTGGGTGTGGCCCCAAAACAAAACAAACGAACAAAAAGAAATAAGTATAGCATAAGGTGAAGTAGTCATTAGGAAAGGGATTCTGGGAAGGGGTCTTGGGAAGTAAATTTTGTTTTCATGTTCCTGCCTACTGATTTTCAAGATAATATTGCTCACCATAGTGTTCTGTTTGCTTTTAAAGGTATGTTGGATCTTTACAAGATAATCTCAAGTGCCTGTTTAACTTTTTTTTCTTTTTCACACCCTTACAGTATCGCTATGGCAACAAAAGAAAATATGACTTCCCAGAGAGGAATGTTGAAATCAATTCAAAGCAAAATGAATACTTTGGCCAGTATCCTTTTTGAAAATTTAAATTTGTGTGATTTTTTTAAGAAAATATACATTTCTGTTTTATGACAGGTTGTCAATATCAGTAGTAGAAGCCATAGTATTGGCATAATATGAATATACCCTACACCTCAACTTTGTGAAAGTTCATATTATTTCTAAAAGATTGTATACCAGAGGTTTATTTGTATATTTAGGGAAAATTTATAAATACAAAATTTCTAATTATTCACACAATTATTTTACATGTTAAAAGCTCTTGAATCGGGAGATAGCACAGTGGTGTTTGCCTTGCAAGCAGCCGATCCAGGACCAAAGGTGGTTGGTTCGAATCCCTGTGTCCCATATGGTTCCCCATGCCTGCCAGGAGCTATTTCTGAGCAGACAGCCAGGAGGAACCCCTGAGCACCGCCGGGTGTGGCCCAAAAACCAAAAAAAAAAAAAAAAAAAGCTCTTGAATCCTTGTTGGAATGCCACAGAATATATTATTATCTAATATCATGAATTATATGCTTCCTTTTATTTCCCCTTTTTTTTAGTTTGGAGAATAACTCAGTGACAGGTGATTAGAAAGAGAAGGCAGGAGACACCTATAAAGCTGATGAGTTGTAACTGCTGATAGCCTATTTTCACTTTGGTTCATTCTGCACAAGCTGAACTCTAGGATAGCTTCTGTGCTTCTTTGTTGTGACCTCAACTTTTTCTTCTTCAATTTCCCAATTTAAATTAGGATTACTAAAACTTTCAAGAAACTCAGTCTGGTAGGTACCATGCCTCTCTCAGCATGCCTCTCTAAAACATTTGCTTATACTTTGAAAAGCAAGCCTTTTAAGGGAAAAAAATTTTCTAATAACTAAGAGGGGAGGAGCCTGTAATTTTCAAAAGTTGATTATCTTCAGGCCTTTTGATAATTGAAGTCAGTTACTTTTATTTTGATGCCTTCTTTGCCAAGGAAAAGATTATTCTAAAGTGTTTTTTGTATTTTGCAATTTAAATGTATTTTATTTCAACATTATCACTCTTAAGTATAAAACCACAGATCTAAAGTCATTTATATTTTATGTAACTCTCTGTAAGTTTACAAAGTACCAGTATATACATTATCTCATTTTTTATTGCCACAAATTATAATCATTCTAATAGAGCTTGAGTTCAAAAACTCAAATCAAGTGGATATTAGTTGTGACTCTCATGACTAATGAACACCAAAACCCTAATTCAGATTTATTTAAGGCAAAGGCAGGGTTAGTTACTTTGGTTTTTGTTTTTGGTTCACACCCAGCAGTGCTCAGGGGTTACTCCTGGCTCTGTGCTCAAAAATCGCTCCTGGCAGGATTCGAGACCATATGGAATGCTGGAGATCAAATCCAGGTTCATCTTGGGCTGACCACATGCAAGGCAAAAGCCCTACCGCTGTACTATCTCTGTGGCCCCACAGGGTTAGTTATATATCTAAAATTCAGGGATAGTATTTGATCTAGGGCATGCCCAGATGTTACCCAAGTTTCTCTGGAAATTCTATATTTTCTTCCATTTTTATGTGTATTGATCAGACTCTCAGGCAGATTTTCTTATGGTGACAGAGATAACTACATGTATCATGTCCTACCAGCTCAGTATTCTACTTAGGGAAAGGGTGTCTTTTCTAATGATAGTAGTTGAAGTCCCCAAAGAGACTGTCATTGCCCTAGCTTGAGTCACTGCCTTTGCACTGGCCATAGGGAGAGAAACTACTCCTGATCAAAAGTAAGGCACTTGCCTTGCACACAGCAGTGGTGGATTCCCAGGCTACATATGATCAGACCCTAGCCCTGCCGGATGTGTCTCCATCTCCCCCAACCAAAAAAAAAATAATTGTGCTTATAAATTATACCTTTTTTAAAAAAAATTTTAAAGCCCAAAAATACATACAGTATAAAATATTCTAGTTGCATAGAAGATTCAATATAGGAAGAAAAAGTAGTTGTGATCACACATGCTGTAAAATATGTAAGAACACAAATAAGGGGGCCGGAGTAGTGGCTCACACAGTAGGGCATTTGCCTTGCACATGCTAACCTAGGTTGGACCACAGTTTGATTCCTCCGGCATCCCATACTCCCCCAAGCCAGGAGTAACCCCTGAGCATCACTGGGTGTGGCCCAAAAACCAAAAGAAAAAGAAAAAAAGAATACAAGTACAAATCTGCTGAGAGGCAGCATAGGGAGGATACTGAGAACAGAGATAATTGTCTCAGTGCTGCTGTCCTAGGTGGTTTGGTTGGATGTTCTCCAACCTTGACATAATACTTCTACTAACAAAGTGACAACTCCTGCAGGTGCACAGTCAGAAACAGTTGCTAGAAATGCACCCTAAAGGAAGTCATGTGCTTTTGTCTCCAATACATGTACAAGAAACAGCATAAAACTGTTTGGATGTACGAGTATGTGTGCATGCCTCATGACTGCTGTAATACTCCCCTCACTTCTTTAAAAGATACCTTTTGAAGCTGGAGCAATAGTACAATGGTTAGAGTACTTGCACTCAGCCCATTCAGGTTCAATCCCTGGCATTCCATATGGATTCCATAGCACTATCAGGAGCAATTGCAAATGAATACAATTACTAGCCTGCAGAGCCAGGCTAACTCCTTGAGTCACTAGTGTAGCCCCAAAACAAACAAACTAAAGAATTTTTTCATTTCTCCCCTAAGTAACACAGCTGAAGCAGCTTGAGTTACTTTCCTGTCATATTTTACCTACTACTACAAAGCTAAAAAAAAAAAAAAAAAAACAAAAAACAAAGAAAACTCATGCAAATAATTCACCAGTGCTTTTTTTATGTGTTTCCTCTTTATTTTTATTTTGTGGGCCACGTCTGGTGGTGCTTGGGCTTAATCCTGGCTCTGCATTCAAGGTCCACCTCGGGCAGGCCACTGCCTTTTATGCAAGCCCTAGAGTTGTCCACCAATTATCTGAACTCAAGGGGAACTGTCATGTAGGAGACAGGTACTTCATTAGTATCCTTCTGGTAAAACTTCCTGGTCTCCTGAGGAAGGAATTTTAAAAAAGAATGAGAGGTTGTGGCTGACTAGCTATGTCTGTGCCTTTCTAACCTGTGGATATTCTCTGTACCTAACTAGGCTGGCTCGCAGATTGTCCTGCAGACAGTAACTTTTCAGTGCACAAAGTAGCCTTTAGCATTTATGTTTTCCTTTTTCTCATTAATTTGTTTTCACTGTTCTTCTGTACTGCTATTTATTTGGGATAGATTAAGTTGTGAAGTAGTAAAACTTTCTCATTTGGGGACACGTGTGTTTGCTAAAATCTCAGTATAATTTTCTCTTCCCATTCTCAGTGCTTCTTTTTTTTCCCACTGATCTCTATTCTTGTTAATTGCTGTGACTTTTCATTGAAGAGGTTCTAAAAAAATAATGACCTTAATTAAGATTCTCAAAGATCGTTTTCCTGCTGTGAATAGTCTGATCCAACGAATCAACCTTAGGAAACGGCGAGACTCGCTCATCTTGGGTGGCGTTATTGGTGTCTGTACCATCCTCTTGCTACTGTATGCTTTCCATTGATGGGACGGCTCCAGAGACTCTTGACAACCACCACTTTCACACCATGACCTGGAATAAAAAAAAGGAGAAGTTGATTGTCTTGATAATTAGCCTGACTGATGGGATTAATCCAAGACTAACAGCAGTGGACACTCTGACTTGGTCAGGTTAAGCTGAAGCCACAGTTTTTCTGTGCTGACTTTTCTAACACATTTCCATCTGTTTTTAGTTATTTTTTTAATTTTTTTTCTTAAGTTGATTTTTATTTTCTCCCCATGGAGGTAAGTAAACCAATCAAAAACAGAGTTTCTGTGTTTTGGAGATAGTATTGATGGCTGTTGACAAGCCAGGTCTTACAGCTGAACTCTTCAGGAAACAAGGTTTCACTATATCCAAAGACTGCTTTCCTTTTCAACTACCAGATTGAGTTGTAAATAAAAGTAGTTCTTATTCTTTTACTCTGTCCTTAAGATGAGAAATCACAAGTTATTTTGTGATAATCTATGTATAAATTCATACTCTCTGTCTCCATCTCTTAATTTTCAAAGAAAGTTCTTTTTTTTTTTTTTTTTATCCATTCTTTGAGATTCTGACTGGTAAACTTCAGCCCAATTGAAGTGGTCAAAAACAAAAGTCAAACACTGCAAAAACAACCAGTTTTTCTTTTTTGTGTATGTGTGCTCACTACAGGTTTAAGTATGTTATAATGGATAAACATCAAGAATGAAAGACTTATTTTAAAGGAGTCAGTCATTATTTTGATTTTTTTTTATTTATTCTGTTGGAATAATAATACTTTTACAGGTGAAAGTGAAATCTAAATTCTACCATGATAGTAGAAACTAATAATCAATGTTTATCAATGTCCCAACTATTTCTCATGTCAGGATTGTTACTAGTAACTGAAGAGAGAACTACTGAGTTTTCAGTAAGATCAATACAATAAGCCATGCATAAAAAGATGAAGGGTTCACCATCCAGATAATACCATTTGTATCTGCTCAATTGTTGATGAGCAAAAGCCTGATATACCAGAAATACTGTGTTCTATGAAAGCTTGTTCATTCCAAATCTGTTGTGCTTTCCAAACACCCAGAGAATGGCTTCACAATTGAAGGTGCACACGAAAGAATCTGTCTCCATGCACCTGTCTGCTGTTGCTATCCCTGGACAATGTCATAATTTTAAGCCACCTACCAGAATTTGTTTCAAGTTTAACCACTTCTCAGATCCTATAAATGTATTATCTGAACCATCACAAAAAAGTTTGAAATTTTCCAACATCAGAAAGACGTCTTCATCAGTGGAATTGACTATGATATTTGTAATAATGGCTTCCAACTGTGCAACAGGGAGTAAAAAAGATTCTAGCATGTCATTCTTAACAGCATAGTGTATCAATATTATCTTTCAACAGACTTGATTTCTAGACCAATGAATAGACCAACCCTTGGTCTGGTACAGACTGAAAGGTTTTTTTGTTCTAGTGTCAAAGTTTTATTATGTTCCTATATGAAGGGAATTTGATATTTTTAACAGGTTTATTTTTCTAAATATGGGTTGATTGATGGAGATAGTTGATTGGGGATGCCCTTAGAAGAAAACTTAAGTTTTCCCAATGTAACCTTAAAAAATAAGGGAAGTAAGTTAATTTATTAAATTCTCTGTCAAGAGAATGAAACAACTCTCCCCTGATACTTTATTATCTTTGATTTTTCAAAGGTCCTTGATTGGTGGTTGTGCCTCAGCTAGAATATATGGGACTTTGGTTGCTATATAGTTGGCATTTATAAAATCTAAAGTATCATAAATAAAGTTATTTATTTAATTATATTAGAAGACTTTTTTACTAGTCTGATTATTTGGTGCATTCATTAAAGCGGATTGTGTGAGCTAGGACACAAGCAAATCCAGCTTGCTGCCAGTAAGCAAACAGATGCTTTTGGTGGATGATGTGCATTTTAGAGCTGTGCTTAAATGATATAATGGGATTATGTTGGTTATTTTCTTTATGAAAATAAACTAGTTCTTCTAAGGAAGTTGAAAGGTTTCGTGTAGATGTTAGATTCAGATGGGTCTAACTGGTTTTCCAGTCTTTGGCCCGTAGTGAGGTGGCCCAGGGACAGAAGTAGACAGAAAAGCAGAGTGCTTATCTTTTCCCCTTACAGTTTCTTCTTGCAGAAAGATTTTGCAGATAAAGAAGTAGAAGTGTGACACTTACTTTTCCCTGATAGCTGGTTTGAACTTTTCAATTTCGTGCCATGTTTCTGCTTTTTAAATCACCTTGATTTCCTGCACTAGTAAACTTGCAGGCTAACAGTATTTGCTTTATTTAGACCCTCGGGCCGTTTGCGGCCCTCCATACAACATTTTGTGGCCCTGCCGTAGAGGAATCTTTTTTTGTTTTGTTTTGTTTTAGTTGTTTGGGTCACACACCCCCAATGTTCAAGGCTTACTACTGAATTTGCACTCAAGGATCACCCGACTTTGCCTCCTGCAGCCTCCAGGTAAATTGATTTTGAGACCCCTGAGAGCCAATCAGAACTGGGAACTCTGAAGAATCTTTTATTTCTGGTCTCAAATGTTGCCTCTTGTATTTTTTTGTTTTGTTTTTGTCAAATTTTTGAGGCCTTTCTGGGCAATATTCAGTGGTTACTCCTGGCTCTACACTCAGGAATTACTCCTGATGATGCTCGGAGACCATATAGGATAATGGGGAATGAACCTGAGTTGCCCATGTTCACAAACATCCTACATGCTGTGCTATTGCTCCAGTCCCAGATGTTATTCCTTGGGAGTTATTCCTCAGCCATTGACTCATGTAAAAGAATCTTTCCTTTTTGGACCTTTCTAGCAACCACTGAGAATTTTTCATTTCACTTTACAAGTATGAAAAACCTTGACAACAGAAAGGTAGAAATTACAAAATGGAGTATGTTTGTGACTTTTTGATATATGTGTATAACTAGTAAAAAAAAAAAATAAATCAGTTACTCAAGTTCAAGCCAACATATTTAAGTTCTTTGGTTTATCTGGGTTCTTCTCTACATTCTATTCTAATTATTAATTTTCGCTATTCCTAAAATCTGCACTTTTCCCCTTTACTTTTCTAATATTAGAAAGAGGCTCTCTTTCTCCACAATTCTTCTGTCCTTTATGAATATCTTTTTTGTTTGTTTTTGTTTTTGGATCACACCCAGTGGTACCCAGGTGTTACTTCTGACTCTGCGCTTTGGGTACCAGGGGACTATATTGCATGCTGAGGATCAAACCCTAATCTGCTTCATGCAAGGCAAATGCCCTAACCACTGTGCTATCACTCCAGCCTCAAGAATACGATTTTAAATACTATCCAATGCGGGGCTGGAGCGGTGACATAAGTGGTAATGTGTCTGTCTTGCCCATGCTAGCCTAGGACAGACCTCGGTTCAATCCCCCAGATTCCCAAATGGTCTCCCAAGCCAAGAGCAGTTTCTGAGTGCACAGCCAAGAGTAACCCCTGAGCATCACCAGGTGTGGCCCAAAAACAAAAACAAAAAAATACTGGAGCCAGAGAGATAGCATGGAGGTAAGGTGCAGAAGACCTTGCATGCAGAAGGTCGGTGGTTTGAATCCCAGCATCCCATATGGTCCCCCGAGCCTGCCAGGAGTGATTTCTGAGCGTAGAGTGAAGAGTAATCCCTGAGTTTTTGGGTGTGACCCAAAAACCAAAAAAAAAAAAAAAAAAAAAATACTGCCCAATGCAAGGATCAAACTTGGGAACTCCATCCTTGAATGAATTCATTATTCAGTTTTATAATTGAACTCCATTTCAATTATAAAATTGAAATAAGTGATGGAAAGAGATGCTCTGAGTCGTTTTATTCTACCTAGAGCCAAATATTTATTTTTGTTATTTTCCATTGGATGCTGACTAAATCTGATCAGAAAAAATAAAATGTATTTCAGGAGCTGGGGAGATAGTAATAAATAAGGTGCTTGCTTGCCTTGATGCAGCCAACCCAGGTTTGACCCCAGCGTCCATTGTGATCCTCTAAGCCCTTCCAGGAGTAAGCCCTTTGCACAGTCATGTGTAGTCCCTGAGGGGAAAATAAGAGAAATGAACATTGTGATACTTGTGGACCTATTAGAGTTGAGGCTCCTTAGTCTTGCATTCCCACTGTTAATTTCTCTCACATTGTTAATAATTTCACTCTGATGAAAAAAGACTTTAAAGAAGTTCACTAGTTGGGGGTTGGAGTGCTAGCACTGTGGGCAGGGTGTTTTCCTTGCACTCATCCAACCCAGGTTAAATTTCCGGCAGCCCATATGGTTCCCCTGAGCCTACCAGGAGTGGTTTCTGAGTGCAGAGCCAGGAGTAGTACTCTTGAGTGCTGCTGGGTGTGGCCCCAAAACAAAAATTTAATTTTTTATAAAAGAAAAAAAATTCACTAGCTTTTTTGGTGTCTAATATTTCATGTCATATCTTCAAAGATATGAATTTTTGGGAGTTGACTAGTATTGCATTGAGTTTTATAACAAATAGTAACTAAAGAACAGATGGTTTCTTCTCAGACAATTTCTGATTGTGTACTCCTTTGGGGTTAGCCTGGTCTCCAAAAAAAATGGAGAGCTTGGCATTATGGTCTTCACACATTAAATCTTATCTCTTTATATACTTAAATATATATTGTCTTGTATAAAAGAAAGTAAGTTAGGAAGTGTCTCTTGGAATATTTATTGGTTAAGAAGCGAGGCAAAGTTGGGCCATGTTTGAGAGCTCTTTCTCGTTTTCTTTCTACCTAAAGTCTCACGTAAATGTTGTATTTTCACCTGATCCTGAACTGTATTAGCTTTTAGGGAGGGAAACAGGAAACCAATTACAGTCACACTTTATGATGATAGAAGATGTTTTCTCATGAAAAAAATGCCAATACAGATTATTTTTAAATTATTCCAGGTGCAGTTTCTAATTTTTGCCTTTAAAATGGCTTCTTGAAACCAGTTTTGTTGTACTTATAATTTTTGATCTCCTCTAAATGCACATTTCTGACTGTACAGAAGAAACTTTGTTATGTAATTTATTAATAAATTAGAAGTCTAAATGGTTGTGCTTGTGGTTGTTTCTTTTGGAATAGAAACTATTTCTCACAGTGTCCTAATACCCAAAGTTTCTGTTGGAGCCAGAGAGATAGCACGGAGGTAGAACATTTGCCTTTCATGCAGAAGGACAGTGGTTTGAATCCCAGCATCCCATATGGTCCTCCCCCTCTCCCCCCCCCCAGCCTGCCAGGAGTGTTTTCTGAGCGTAGAGCCAGAGCCAGGAGTAACCCCTGAGTGCTGCAGGGTGTGACTCCAAAGAAAAAGAAAGAAAAGAAAAGAAAAGAAAAACAAGTCCAGAGGATTAACTAATTTTCTCATAATCTTAGTGACCACTAAAACAAGAATTTGAATCTTGAGTGCACTTTGATGGCAAGTTTTGTGCTTGTGCCACAAAAATAGATTATAGCTCATGCTGTTTGAACAAAAATTTTATTATGAAAATTATAAAAGCCATTAATTTAACTGTTTAAAATCTATTTAAGGCCTTGTGGCTTGATTTTTTTTTCCCAAAAAATGTGAATTACAAACCAGGAACTTGATGAAGACCTTAACTCATTTGTGTGAAGCAAACATGATAATCACTATGCTACGGAAACAAGACAATGTAAATAACTGTTTCGTTGCAAAAACTAATATACTCTACCCAAGAGTGCAAAAACTTGAATTTAAAAGTGATGTCTACAACTATATTCACAGCAGCACTATATAAAATAAATAGCTACGGTCTAGAAACAGCCCAAATGTCTAAAAACAAATGAGTGGGTGAAGAAATTATGTATATATACATTGAATAATTTAAGAAAATATGAAATTCTGCCTTTTACTGCAACTTGGTTGGAACTTGAGGTTATCTTATAATGCAGAGGGAGAACAAATGCCACCTATGTCAAGCGATGTTTGCAAAGAGACAACGGAACAAAGAAATCTTAGCAGAAATGAGGTCTAAATTGAGGGGGCAGGGTAGTAGTTGAGTTTAGGGAGTGTTGGAGCAGTCTAAAAGGGATATAGACCAGTGGTGGAGTTTCTTTAATGGTGTGGGGTTACAGTAGATGTATCCCAAAAGTACAAATAATGCTATTATTTTAAAATTTAATTAACTTTGAGGAGGCTTTTGGGCCACACAGTGGTGCTCAGGGATTACCAGGAACCACTCCAGGCATGCTTGGGACCCATATGGAATATCAGAGATTGAACCCAGGTTGGCAGCAGGTAAGGCAAGCGCTCTACCCACTCTGTCCCCAAAAAACTTCAATAATAGTTTAAAAGTATAAGATGGTAGTTTAGATTGCATTGAACTTGAAGAAATTATACTTGGGTGACTTTGATTTGGAACAAACTCTTGCCAGACTGTTCATTCTCTGGCTTAGCCCCTCAGAATTATGAGAAGTAGCTGAGGCTTAGCCTGATGAGGCCTCTCAGTACAGACAGGTCCTCAGGCAGTGGCAGCCAGACTTAGTTGGTGACTTGTTTTCTTTCCAGATGATTTTAATGGGCTCTCTCAAACTGACCTCTCATGGCTGAAGGATCAGAAACTCCCCTGTATATCTGCTACCAGATACCAGCAATGGCTACAGAATCTCATTGAATGTTTCCTCTTAAGGTATTTGACTTGTACTCAAAAACGTAAAGCAAAGCACATGCTCAGTTCCCACCACCTCACCCCACTCCACCCAAAAATACTACCAGGAGCAGTAGGTGTGGTTTCAATATCAAAGAGATTTCTTATTTCTTTTTTTTTTTTTTTTTTTTTTGGGCCACACCCGGTGACGCTCAGGGGTTACTCCTGGCTATTGGCTCAGAAGTCGCTCCTGGCTTGGGGGACCATATGGGACGCCGGGGGATCGAACCGCGGTCCGTCCTAGGCTAGCGCAGGCAAGGCAGGCACCTTACCTCCAGCGCCACCGCCCGGCCCCTTCTTATTTCTTTTTTAAAAAAATAAAGTACTTTATTTAAAGACCGTGTATTACATAGTTGATTATAATACATTTATGAGAGCCAAATGTGTGAAAACTATTTTATCTCACAATGAGGTAACTAAGTCATTGTCAAAAAGTTTACTAAGCTCTTGTTGCTAGTTGATCTTTCTGTTACTTCTTTTGTTTCTGAACAGTAGGTGGCTTTGAATACACCTTGGCATCTAAATTGGTTATGTTCTGAATAGGATGGTAGTATTAAAGATAATCGGAGTTGTCAAGCAGCCACATATGTATCTGCCTGGTCCAGGATTCCCAAGCACTGTGGCTGATACTATGGCTTTTGCGGGGCATGTTTTCATACTTCCAGAAGTATGAGAAGTATGAGAAGGCACTCCAAAAAAGTCTGGGTGATGTCAGGAAATACTGCGTCCCTGGAGTTTGGGTCTGATTGTTGTCTGCAGAAAACTATAGATGAGTGGTGAAGCAGGGTCATTGATAAAGTGGTGATTGTGTGTGGTGGGTACAGCTGGAACAAGGGCAGGAACTTGGGCTACCTCTTCTCTTGAGATTGCCAGCTTTCAACTGCATAGCCTTGGCTTGGTTTACATCTCTTTCAAGAATAGTTGAGTCTATGAAGCTAACTGGATGAAGATGGTGACTGCATTTGAGGTGCAGGGTGGGAGGGATGCCTGTACTCCCCCAAAAAACTTGGTATTGTCAGCATACATAGCATACATATGTATACCAGCATACATAGAGTTTTGGTCAGATTGGTGTTTCTTCAGAGAGCTGCAGGTGTGTGATGAAGTGGTATCTATGGGTGATGAGTATAGCTTGGTATAGCTTTGGCAGGTTGTGGGTTTGGCCTGCCCTCCTGAAATTACCAGCCTTCAGCGATATGGCTGGTGCATCTATAATTTTTCTTGGCTTGGTTTACACATCTTTTGAGATAGATTGAGTCTATGGAGCTGGCTGGATTACCGACATGGCACCTTCTTGTTCATTTCTGAAAGAGGAAGGGGGGGGGCAATTTTCCTGCTTCAGGGCCAGAGCAATAATACAGCAGGTAAGACCTTGCCAACCCAGATTCGATCCTAAGCATCCCATGTGGTCCCCCAACCACCACCAGGAGTGATACCTGAGTGCAGAGTCAGGAGTAAGCCCTGAGCACAACCTGATGTGGCCCTAAAAGAAAAAAATATATATTTTTCCTGCTACTGGAGATAGTACTTGCTGACTGAGTTGGTGCTGAGAGGAATGCACATCTACCTGAGGTCTTCCAATCCATGTGGGCCAAGATTTCCTACCTCTGAGGAACTGCTAAACTTGCAAAATGTGTTTAAATGAACACACTTAAAACTAAGAAGTTGGGTACTGAAAAGTCTGGGAGGAGAAGAACTATTCAAGGAACCCCAGAGATCACCAAATGCTGCCTGGTCTGTGATACTATTTGCTTCCTTTGAGGAACAGAGCTCTTAGAAAAGTCATCTTATGGGGCCAGAGAGATAGCACAGCTTTGCACACAGCTGATCCAGGACTGATGGCAGTTGGAATCCCGGCATCCCATATGGTCCCCGTGCCTGCCAAGAGTGATTTCTGAGTGCAGAGCCAGAAATAACTCCTGAGCACTGCCAGCTGTGACCCAAAGATACAAAAAAAAAAAAAAAATATTTTTTAGCACATATCTTTTTTTTTTTTTTTTTTTTTTTTTTTTGGTTTTTGGGCCACACCCGGCAGTGCTCAGGGGTTACTCCTGGCTGTCTGCTCAGAAATAGCTCCTGGCAGGCACGGGGGACCATATGAGACACCGGGGTTCGAACCAACCACCTTTGGTCCTGGATCGGCTGCTTGCAAGGCAAACCCGCTGTGCTATCTCTCCGGGCCCTTAGCACATATCTTTGAGACCTTCTCAAACATCCATTAAGTGAGGAAGTTGAACCTCCCAAGTAACACATTCCAGGGGACCTGGAGGCCACTCCCAGTGATTCTTGGTCAACCAGGTCTTACTGTTCTATACTGGGGCCCACAGATTCGATTCTGTTCAGACCTGTCATACAGAGAAGCACTAGGGCCACATCCAGTGGTGCTGAGATGAGCTGGGGGTGCATGGATTGAACTCAAGTCCTGAGCATGCAAAGTGTACAGCCCTGACCTCTGTGCTGCCTCCCAGGTCCTCAATTAGTTTCCTGCTAATGAAATTACAGCATGAGGTACAATGAGCAAATATGACTGGTGGGTTCTTTTAACAATTCCAGAAGCATAGGTTTTGGATTTTGGGTTTGAGGTCTACACTCAGAGGTGATCAGAGCTTACTCCTAGTGTTATGAACAAATTAGAATTAACTATGTGCAAGGCCTTTCTGACCCTTAAAGCTGTTTTTCTTTTGTTTGTTTAGTTTTGGTTTTTTGGGAGGCACACCAGGTTTGCTCAAGGATTACCCCTGGCTCTGCACTCAGAAATCGTTCCGGGCATGCTCAAGGGATGTCAGGAATGGAACCTGGGTCCATCCCAGGTCAGCCGTATGCAAGGCAAAAGCCCTACTACTGTAGGCCACTGTAGACCATCTCTCTGGCCTCCTTAAAGCTGTTTTAAACTATTTTTCCTAGTGACAAGTATCATTAAATGAGTATAACTTATAACTTAACATTTTCCCTTTCTCATAATGTTATACTGATAAAAGAGCATCTTGTGTTTTTCACCATGGAATATGCCCTGTACTCTCCATTTCGATCTCTATCTCCTCTTGAATGTGTCACCAACTGTGACCCCCATTATTCATTAAAGACCACAGATAGCAACCACTCTGGGCTGAGTACTGGCTTCCCATCTCACTCTTAAACACTATACAGAACTGACTAGCTTCCAAATTCTCCATCTCCAATTCCAAATTGTCCATCATTCTTTCTCAAGAATATCTGGCAGTTTTTGCTTTTCTATAATAACTTGGTATGAGCTAAATCTTGAGATATATGCCCACAGGTTTCTGCTTTAAAAACAATAAAGCCCCAAGCTGGATTCTTCAGAGGAAGGACAGATAAATATCCAGATAGATTGATAATATGAAGTAAGAAGACCCCCTATAGGGGTGGTCAATTGTGCTAGGGTTCAAACTGGAGGTCTTCTGCATGTAGGACACACATTCTTGACCCCTGAGCTATTTCCCCCAACCTTTGAATTCAGCCACCTTTCCCTAACAGGAGTCAGCAACCTTTAAGACATAAAAAGCCACTTAGACTCATTTCGGAAGGAAAAAAAAAAAAAAAAACCTGGGAGCTACAAAACCATCTGACATTTAAAACAAATATAGCACTGCATTCATTGTTTCTTATCTTAATGTTATATACAGGATCATGCAGTTAGCTGTCGATCTGAAGGAAAAAAATAACTTTTTCACTTAATATATTTGTGCAAATTTGTAGCCAATTAAAACATTTAAGTGATAATGCTCCCCGGTCCCCTGCAATCCTCCCTGCTCTTGGAGCTGCGGCAAAGCTTCAAAAGAGCCGCATGCAGCTCTGGAGCTGCAGGTTGCTGACCCCTGGTCTAACCAAAGCTTCCTCATCTTTTATGGACTAATCAGCAGTGCTGTCAAATTTGTACAGGGAGAGGAATTTGGCCTTAGAAGTGTTCTACTCTGCACTGAAGGCTCTGAGGTCAATGAGCACATCACTACCCACTCTTAAGTTCAGCTCTCTAGTTTGCAAATAGAGTTCAGCTATGTGCAGTTGTAGAGATCAAACCAAAGGGAAGGTAACCATGGTATGAAATTCCTAGGAGTGTGGGACAGACGATACACATGGCTAATTTGGGTTCAATCCCCAGCACCACATATAGTAGGAAGATCTCCCAGCCAACAGCAGATCAGTGGATAGCTAATTTGTGTTCTTTTTTTTTTTTTTTTCTTTATTGCCCTTCCCACCATTGTCACTGATATGTTATCAGAGTTATCACATCTGGCAGTGGTGCTACCTAGGGATCATACATTAGGTTGCAGAGCTCACTAACGTTTGCACTCCTTAAGTTGCAGTGAGGGCTCATGCACTTGCCAGGGCTCATGCACTGTTTTTGTTTTAGGGTCACATACATAGGTGCTTGAGGAACCAGAGATCAGGCGTGGGGCTCACATTAAAAAAAAAAAAAAAAACACATGTAGGCCACCTCTCTGAGGCATCACTAGGGGCTCTTAGTTGAGCCACAAAGTTGTGATTATGGTGCTCACCGTGGGCCACTGTCATACCATATGGTCATCTTGGTTTTTGTTTTTTCATGGTGTGTGTGTGTGTGTGTTTAAGTTTTGAGCCAATGCCTGGCAATGCTCAGGGTTTACCTGGCTCTGCACTCAGGAATCACTCCCAGGGATTGAACCTTTGTCAGCTGTGTACAAGGCATGTGCCCTACCCATTGTCCAATCTCTCTGGCCCTTATCATGTCTAGGGGCTTATTCAGAAACTGATACAAAAGCAATAGAGATGAAGGGAAGGAGAACGAAACTGTCACCTAACTAATTCCTAGGCATGACTTGTGGCAAAAGACACCTGCCTTGCAAGCCTAAAGCCTTAAATTTAATCCCTGACTCTGTCTACATGTACCACATGAGTCCTGGTAGCTTTACTCTCTAGGGGCCCCAGCCCACACCAGGTGTGTGACCCCCCCCCCAATCCATCACTACAACTAAAAACAGATGGGCTCATACTGAGGCTAGAAGTGGTATAGGCCATGCAGGTCCCACTCCCAGAATCATAGACACCACAGTTAAAGTGTTTGGCCCCAGCAAGCTCCACAGCCCAGCATTACAACAACTTCAGCAGCATAGGGAAAGGAATTGGGTAGAGGAGAAAACTCAGGTAACTTCGAAATTTAATTAACTCCAATTCAGAGCCCCCCTCCCTGGGCCAAGAGGAAACAAAATTCCAGCTTGGCCCTAATTGACTCACCTTCCCTTTACATCCTGGGTCATGCAAAACTCCCAAGGGTCTTAGTACATTTGATTCTTACACTGACTCACCCTCCAACCTCTGACTCATCCTGTCTGAGGTTTAGCCTCCCTGGGGCATCCCCTTACATCATTGCCCTGAAGTGCTGCCACTCCCTTGCAGTCCTATTGGGAATTGGAACATTGACCTGGAACAAGGTATCAGCTGATCCCGGTATCCCCTCACCTCCTAAGATTTCCCAATTACTCAATTGGCACCTCTCTCTCACCACTCCCTAACCCCACCAATCTTCCCACCCTCTTCTCTCCCCCACTAGAATGAGCTGCTCTTTGTGAAACTTTTCCTGAGCTGGGGAGATCTGGAAAGTATAGATGCAGAGTCATCAGTCTCAACTACAGATGAAGGGCATCTTCCCCAGGAGATGTCTGGCCCTGTTCACAGACTTTGGTCATTACCGCTGGATCAGGGCTCAGGGGCACACTTCCAGTCATGAAAGATGAGGATCAGAGATATTACTAAAGAGAACTAAATTCCCTAGAGAACAGTTCTACTCAGCAGATATTAGCCCATGCAAAATGTGTGGAAGGCCAAAGTTGAGAAAGCCTAGTAAGGGACTGGAGTGATTGAATAGAAGATAGGTCATTGGTCTTATGCACAGCCAACCTGGATTCAATTCCTACTAGCACCCTGTATGATCTGAGACCTGCCAGGAGTGATTCCCCGAGTGCAGAACCAGGTTAGTAAGCCCTGAGAGCACCACAGGGTGTGACCAAAAGAAAAGACAAAAAAAAAAAAATGGGGGGGGCCACACACCCAATGACGCTCAGGGGTTACTCCTGGCTATGCACTCAGAAATCGCTCCTGGCACATCCCTAAGACTTACAGCAGACATGTCACAAGAAACTCTCAAGGCCAGAAGACAGTGGTGGGATATTGTGACAAGACTGAATGAAATGAATGCCTCACCGAGAATACTGCACCCAGCCTGACTCATGTTCAGGTTTGAAGGAAGAATACATAGCTTCATGGATAAACAACAGCTCAGAAACTTCACAGATGAAAAACCAGCCTTAAAGGAAAAACTGACAGGTCTACTCTAAGAAAAAGAGACCAAGAAACACAGCAAACTTATCTACAAAGATGACATTAAATCCTATGACAATCATCTCCCTCAATGTCAATGAACTAAATTCACCAATTAAAAGACACAGAGTGGCAAATGGGTAAAAAAGATGAATCCAACCTTCTGCTGCCTACAAGAAACACATCTGAGTAGTCAGAACAAACATAGACTCAAAATCAAAGGCTGGAGGAAAATCATCCAAGCAAACAACACCCTCAAAAAAGTTGGGGTGGCCATATTAATATCTGATGACACCAACTATATACTCAGAAAAGTGGTAAGGGACAAAGATGGACACTATGTACTAATCAAGGGATATGTGCAGCAGGAAGAAATTAGACTATTAAACATATATGCACCCAATGAGAGACCAGCAAATTATCTAATACAGTTACTGACAAATCTGAAAGAAGAAATCAATAATAACACAATAATTGTGGGAGACCTCAACACGGCCCTATCAACACTTGATAGGTCAACCAGACTGAAACCCAACAAAAACATACTAGCCCTGAAAAGAGTAATGGAAGAAAGAGGACTAGTAGATATATATAGGACACTCCGTCCCAAAAAACCTAGATACACATTCTTCACCAATGTACATGGATCATTCTCCAGGATAGACTACATGCTGACACATAAAACATACTTCCATAAAATCAAGAGTATAGAAATCTTGCAGGCTATCTTTGCTGACCACAAGGCTCTGAAATTAGATGTGAACTACAAAGGCACACAGAAGAAAAACTTTAACAATTGGAAATTAAACACCCTGCAACTGAACAACCAGTTGGTCTGAGATGAAATCAAAAAGGAAATCAAAACTTTCCTGGAAACAAATGATAATGAAGACACAAACTGCCAGAATCTATGGGAGACAGCAAAAGCAGTCCTGAGAGGAAAATTTATAGCTCTACAAGCACACATCAGGAAGGAAGAAGGGGCATGTCTGAATAACTTAATGACGCAGCTCAAAAAATTAGAAAATGACCAACAAAAGGAACCAAAAATAGGGAGACAGAAGGAAATAACAAAGCTGAAAGCAAAAATCAATGAAGTGGAAAACAAAAAAACAATCCGAAAGATCAACAAAAGTAGAAGTTGGTTCTTTGAAAAAATAAACAAGATTGATAGACCATTGGCAAAACTCACAAAGAGAGAGAAATCTGATAACCCGTATTAGAAATGAAAAGGGGGAGATCACGACAGATATTGCAGAGACCCAAAGGGTAATCAGAGACTACTTTGAGAAACTTTATGCTACTAAACACGAGAACCTAGAAGAAATGGAAAAATTCTTGAAAACATAACCTTCCACATTTAAGTAAGGAGGATGTAGCATATCTAAACACCCCCATCACTGCTGAGGAAATTGAAACTGTAATCAAACATCTGCCCAAAAAGAAAAGCCCAGGCCCAGATGGATTTCCTAACGAATTTTTTCAAATCTTTTAAGAGGAGCTACTACCAATCCTAGCCAGGCTCTTCCATGAAATTGATAAAATGGGAACACTCCCAAACAGCTTTTATGAAGCCAACATCACCTTGATACCAAAACCGGACAGAGATGCTGCCAAAAAAGAAAATTACAGATTCCTGATGATGCAAAGATCTTCAACAAAATCCTGGCAAATAGGATCCAATGTATCATCAAGAAGATCATACACTACGACCAAGTAGGTTTCATCCCAGGAATGCAAGGATGATTTAACATCCGTAAATCTATCAACATCATACACAACATCAGCATGAAGAAAAATAAAAACCACATGATCATATAAATAGACACAGAGAAAGCATTTGATAAGGTCCAACACCCATTCTTGATCAAAACTCTCAGCAAGATGGGAATGAAAGGAACCTTCTCAATCTAGTTGAAACCATCTACCACAAGCCAATAGCAAATATTATCCTCAATGGAGAAAAACTAAAAGCCTTTCCTCTAAATTCTGGTAGAAGGCAAGGCTGTCCACTCTCATCACTCCTCTTCAACATAGTACTGGAAGTGCTTGCTATAGCGATCAGGCAAGAAAAAGATATCAAGAGAATCCAGATAGGAAAGGAAGAAGTCAAGCTCTCATTGTTTGCAGATGACATGAAACTCTACTTAGAAAACCCTAAAGACTCTACCAAAAAGCTTCTAGAAACAATAGACTCATATAGCAACGTGGCAGGCTACAAAATTAACACACAGAAATCAATGGCCTTTTTATACACCAATAATGATAGGGAAAAGAAGGAGGTCAAGAAGGCAATCTCATTCACATTAGTGCCACACAAACTCAAATATCTTGGAGTCAACTTGACCAAAGACGTGAAGGACCTATACAAAGAAAACTATAAAAACCCTGCTCCAAGAAATAAGAGAGGACACACGGAAATGGAAACACATACCCTGCTCATGGATTGGCAGGATTAACATCATTAAAATGGCAATACTCCCCAAAGCATTATACATATTTAATGCGATCCCTTTAAAAATGCCCATGACATTCTTCTAAGAAGTGGATCAAACACTTATGAAGTTCATCTGGAACAATAAACACCCTCGAATAGCTAAAACACTCCTAGGGAAAAGGAAAATGGGAGCCATTACTTTCCCCAACTTTAAACTGTTCTACAAAGCAGTAGTTATCAAAACAGCATGGTATTGGAATAAAGACAGACCCTCAGATCAGTGGAATAGGCTTGAGTTCTCAGACAATGTTCGCCAGACATACAATTACCTAATTTTTGACAAAGGAGCAAGAAATCCTAAGTGGAGAAGGGAAAACCTCTTCAACAAGTGGTGCTGGAAGAACTGGCTAGCCACTTGCAAAAAAAGCAAACATAGACTCCCAGTGAACATCATGTACGAAGATAAAATCCAAATGGATTAAAGACCTTGATATCAGACCTGATACCATAAGATATATAGAACAACACATCAGTAAAACACTCCATGACATTGAGACTAAAGGCATCTTCAAGGAGGAAACTGCACTTTCCAAACAAGTGGAAGCAGAGATCAACAGATGGGAATACATTAAGCTAAGAAGCTTCTGCACCTCATAAGAAATAGTGCCCAGGATACAAGAGCCACCCACCGAGTGGGAGAAACTATTCACCCAACATCCATCAGATAAGGGGCTAATATCCAAAATATACAGGGCACTGACAGAACTTTACAAGAAAAAAACATCTAATCCCATCAAAAAATGGGGAGAAGAAATGAACAGACACTTTGATAAAAAAGAAATACTAATGGCCAAAAGGCACAGGAAAAAATGCTCCTCATCACTAATCATCAGGGAGATGCAAATCAAAACAATGATGAGATACCATCTCACACCACAGAGATTGGCACACATCACAAAGAATGAGAACAATCGATGCTTGTGGGGATGTGGAGAGAAAGGAACTCTTATCCACTGCTGGTGGGAATGCCGTGTAGTCCAACCTCTATGGAAAGTGATATGGAGATTCCTCCAAAATCTGGAAATTGAGCTCCCATTCGACCCAGCTATTCCACTCCTAGGATATACCCTAATATACCCTAAGAACACAAGAATACAATACAAAAACCCCTTCCTCACACCTATATTTATTGCAGCACTATTCACAATAGCCAGGCTCTGGAAACAACCAAGATGCCCTTCAACAGACGAATGACTAAAGAAACTGTGGTACATATACACAATGGAATATTATGCAGCCGTCAGGAGAGATGAAGTCATGAAATTTTCCAATACATGGACGTACATGGAATCATGCTGAGTGAAATAAGTCAGAGGGAGAGAGAGACACAGAATAGTCTCACTCTTCTATGGGTTTTAAGAAAAATAAAAGTCATTTTTGCAACAATCCTCAGAGACGATGAGAGAAGGGCTGGAACTTCCAGCTCACTTCATGAAGCTCACCACAAAGTGAGTGAGTTATAGAAATAACTACACAGAGGACTACCATAATCATGTGAATGAATGAGGGAACTGGAAAGCCTGTCTGGAATACAGGTGGGGGTGTGGTGGGATGGAGGGAGATTTGGGACATTGGTGGTGGGAATGTTGCACTGGTGAAGGGGGTGTTCTTTACATGACTGAAACCTAATCACAATCATATATGTAATCAATATGTTTAAATAAAGGGGAAAAAAGAAATCTCTCCTGGCTTGGGGACTATATGGGATGCCAGAGGATTGAACCGCTGTCTGTCCTAGGCTAGCACAGGCAAGGTAGATGCCTTACCACTAGTGCCACCACTCTGCCCCCCGCAAATTTTAAGACTATGAAAACCTAAATGGGAGGTTAAAGAGATAGAACAGGAGTAAAAGCATGTACCTTGCAGGTGGCCAACCCTTTTTTAACTCCCGGCACCATATGGCCAACCAAGTAGTAGCCCTGAAGGGTTCCAAGCACTACTTGGTTGGCCCAGACATTGCCTACACTACAAGATCAGATAACACTGAATCTTCAAGAAGGTATTGACCCACCAGGAAAGGACCCTGGACTTCCTGAGCTTTGTTTGTGAGCCCCCTCTTCAAAGCAAAGAGAAAAAAATTAACCATCAGTGGAAGATGATCAAATGGGTTAAGTGTATTATGTAGAGCAGAGAGTAAAATATATATTTTATATACTCATATTTAAACTATCTTTATTGAGTCTAATTGACTATACAAATTCTGTATAAAGTTTGAGCACCATATCAAAATTGTGAACATAGCCACCATTCCAATAGCTCTTATACACCTCTTATTGTCCCCTTATCCATAAGCAGTCAATGCTCCACTCCAGAGATCAATTTGCACTTTCCAGCACTTTATATTAACAACATGTTTCATTTAGAATGGGCCTGTCTTCTCTCAGCTGCTATTCTTGATTTGAGATTTATCCATGGTGTCCTGTACATCAATAATGGAACATTCTTCCATATTGCTAAATAGTCTCCCAAAACATAATTTGCTCATTCATCCGTTTACCTGCTGTGGGACATTTGGGGTCACTCCCAGTTGGGGATCATTACAAATTGGGCTGCTCTGAACCTTCAGACATATATCTGTGTAGATGATTATTTTCTTCGTATATATATATATATATATATATATATATATATATATATATATATATATATATATATATATATATATCCAGATTGGACAGGGGAGGGCTAGAGAGTTTATGCCGCAAATAAGACATTTGCTTTGCACACAGCTCACCCAGGTTTGATCCCCAGCACAGTATATGACCCCCTAGGTCATACCATGAGTGATTCTTCAACACAAACACAGAAGTAAGCCCTGAGCGCCTCTGGGTAAGTCCCAAACCCAACCTTATCCCAGCACCTTCCAAAGGTTAGAGATGGCTGGGTCAATTGATAGTGTACAAAAAAACAAAACAAACAAACAAAACTAAGTTTAAAGGTAGGGCTTAAGACTAAAAATCAGGTAAATACTCTTTCAGATTTTTGTCTTTTTTCTGCTGAAGATGACCTATGGAAAGAACCCTACTGGCCTATGACAAAAATTTAGACAAAATTTCTCAGCACAACTTTCCACCTTGACTGTTTAGCCATCAGTGTTGTTTTGCAATCTAAACAGTCTAAACTTCATTGAAGTTCAGTCTCTTTAAGTGGTGAAGTAACAAGGAATGCTTGATTTTCTAGACTGTTTTGTGTCTCTATCCCAGTCCTGCTCTTTGATCCAATTCACTAATTAGTTCATAAAATTTTCACTTCGATAAAATTCATCTCTATCAGATAAATATTTAAATGCCAGGAAATCTGCCTTGAAGAAGTTCCTTATTCCAGAAAAGGAGAGATAGATATGGATATATGTAGTCATTAATTAAATATAATATATTATGCACTGCTGTAATGACAAATTCTTGGGCACCATTAACTGATTCAACACCTTAACTTTTTTTAAATATTTTGATAAAATTAGTGTGCTTATGTAGAAATAAGAATTAAATAGAAAAATGCAAGGAAAGCATCTACTTCCTTAGCACTCTATGACTATTAAAACTTTTTTTTTTATTTCTACATGTCTAAACACTTATGTATATATTTGGGGGGAAGAAGTTTGAGCCACATCAGGCAATGCTCGAGCCTTACTCTTTGCTCTATGCTCAGGGATCACTCCTTACAGGGCTCAGAAGGCCATTTGGGATGCCAGGGGTTAAGCCCATGTTAGTCACATGCAAGGCAAACACCCTGCTACTGTTCTATTTCTCCCAGCCCTTTTCTAGCTTTGGTGGTCTCTCTCAGCTCTTACATGTTCTTGAAAAAGTTGCCCCAATTTTTACAGTGTTCTGTTACCTAGCCAGGAGTTGAGATTTACAGTTTATCCATATCTTAACCAACATTTGGGTCAGCCCCCTCCCTAATATTTCATGAATGTCTCACTGGATTAGTTTTTCTTGTGATTCTTGGGCAATACTCACAGACGTTCAGGGCTTACATTTGGCTCTGTGTTCAAGTGTTACTCCAGGCAGTTGCTCATATACTACCCTGGGGAACAACCAGATTAGCTGTGTGTACAAGGCTAACACCCCTATTCTATCTCTCCAGCCTCCCTTACACTGTGATTTTAATTTGTGTCCAGAATAACTAATTATGATCATGGCATCCTGTGGCTTATGGACCATATTTGCTCATGAATCTAAACCAGGCAGCTTGCTGATCATTCTGTCCTCGTAGGCAGCTTGCTGTGTCGCGTCTTCTTTGGATTTCATTATGCAGACACCCAACTGCTCAATGGTTTGGTTGTACAAATATAATTCATGCCCTACTTTTTAAATGTAAAGTGGTTTCCACTTTTTATTCTTTATAAATTTTTTGACTTTTTAAAAATCTTAAAAACAGCATGTAAACAGGCTGACTCCCTAACTACTGTTGTATATGTAAAGTAGCCTCTTGATTTCTTTCTAGGAAGGAGAGAGAGAAGGAAAGAGGTAAGAGAAAGAGAGGAATTAGGATTTGCTTTGTCCCCCAATTTGTCTTGAGAAGTGTTTAAACTATTCTGGAGCTATAAGTAGGGAACTCAAGGCAAAGGACATTGCAACCAAGACCATCATTCCTCCACTGAGAAGAGCCAATGAGAATAGTTCTCATAGGGCCAGAGAGATAACATGGAGGTAAGGCATTTGCCTTGCATGCAGAAGGAAATCCCCGCATCCCATATGGTTCCCTGAGCCTGCCAGGAGTGATTTCTGAGCATAGAGCCAGGAGTAACCCCTGACCGCTGCCGGGTATGACCCAAAAACCAAAAAAAAAAAAAAAAAAAAAAAAGTTCTTACAGACCCAGGGGCCAGTGACAGGCCTAACAACACATTTTCTTAAGGTTCCTTTTCTTTCAGTTGTGTGTGTGTATGTTTGATTTTTTTGTTTGTTTGTTTTGTCTTTGTTTTTGTGTTATATTTAGCGGTGCTCAGGGGTTACTCCTGCCTCTGTTCTCAGGAATCACTCTTAGTTGTGTTTAGCAAACCTATGGGATACCAGGGGTGGAACCTGGATCCTGCTGCATGCAAGGCAAGCACCCTCCCTTCTGTACTATCTCTTGACCTCTCTTTACATTTGTTGTTGTTTTGAGGCCACACATCGCAGTGTTCAGGGCTTACACCTGGTTCTGTGCTCAGAGGTAACTCCTGGGTTGTGCTCAATAGAATTCATGCATGCTGGGATTTAAACTAGGGTTAGCTACATGCGAGGCAAGCACCTTAGCTCTGTACCTCGTAGACAGGGCTGCCTGATATTTGGTACTCTCTGCTTCCTCTTTGTTGATTCATGACTACATCCTTTACAACCCTGTTTTATTTATATAATGTATATAAGTATAATATATATGTTATACCTACCCTGAGAGATTTCTATCCAGTTAGAGGGGGAATGGAGCCAAGCATCAGATTATTTAAAGACACTCCCTCAGACACTTCTTCTTGCAGCCAAGGGTGAAAATCTTTGCTTTATATCTTTATTTTTTATGAAGACTTGAGTGCCTGGACTTGATGTTGATTTTCTTCAGATTACAGGGTGCATCCAAGAAATTCCCTTTTCCCAAGTCAAACATGTCCAAAAATGCTGAAGCCTACTGTGCCCTAGCTCTCTCTCACTCTCGTGATTTAGGGCCGGTGGATCAATATATTCACATTCAACTCCCAGACTGTCTATTAACTACAGATAGAACCAACACTGACATGCAGAAACATAGCCTGCAGCCTGAGTTTGGAAGCAAGAATTCCGGGGAGTTGGCCAGTTATGAAAAGAAGGATCATGAGGCCCAGAGCCAGGAGATTACTCTCATTTCTACTTGGCTTTCCAGTAAGTTTTGCTAATTCCTTCTCTATTACAAATGAGGACATAGATGGCTGGCATAATTGTGTCCTAATCATGTCAGAGTTCTATGAGGCAATAATGCTCAGCAATTGGGTGCAGTGCTGACTTGTCAAGAGAGGTTTTTGTGTTTGTAAAAATGGTCAGAGAGAAGGCCTTGGGTGCTTTCTTAGTTCTCTGTCTTTTCTTGGTAAACTGGGAGAATACTCTAGAGGTACTCGAGGGCAGCCATCTGTAACTCTGACAGCAGCAGCAAAGGAAGAGAAATAGGAAGGCTGCTCTGTGTGGTGCTGAAGCAGACAGGTAGAGCCCAGCAATGAGTAGGTGATCAACCCTCCAGGCGATTCTGCTCTACACTAATGGCTGAGAATCACTGTTCTAGAAAATTCCATTGCATGACTCTTTGTATTCTACATAGGCACACTGTTTGCTAGATGGGAGTCTTTTATTTTTATTTGGAATAGCTACACATTGTACTGCTCCAAGTGTTTCTAAATATGAGTTTGGGATACATGTACAGTGTTCTCTTTCGTTATGAATATCAAATATCTCAAAAAGTGAGATTGTCAGCTTAGACATATAGCTCATATATATATATATATATATATATATATATATATAGGTCACACACATATATTCAGCTTTATATATACTTTCATGTGGTGATTACATACATATTCTACACACAATAGAAATGTGTGAATATTTTATTTCCTGCACATCCTCATGGATAGTCTGAATTTTCACTACTTTGATGACTAATAAGGTTAAGAATTTTTATGTCTTTTTTATATCCAGTAGGATATTAATTTTTATGTAGAAGTCCTCAGTTTTTACAGATATAATAAAAAATTTTCTAGTTGAGTTTATCATATTGAATATACATATTTTAAATATATTGCAAGGATAGTCATTGAATAATACACTACAAACACATTCTGTGGTTTGTCTTTTAGCATTGTTGATTAGAAAGTCTTCATTTGAATATAATCCATTTCATCAAGTTTTTTCTTTATAGTTGGAGTTTTTGAATTCTATTACTATAGCTTGGCTAACCTTCAAAGACCAGGAATATATTCTTGTTTTTTACCATCTAAAATAGTTTTGGTGGGCACAGTGGTAGGGCATTTTGCCTTGCATGCAGCCAATCCAGGTTGGACGGTGGTTCAAATCCCAGCATCCCATATGGTCCCCCGAGCCTGCCAGGAGCAACTTCTGAGCACAGAGCCAGGATTAACCCCTGAGCATCACCGAGTGTATTAAAAAAAAAAATTTGGTTTTGGAGGCTAAGTGCATTTTCTGCATGCTGGGGTAACAGTACAATTACCATAATTGCATGGTACCCCAGATACCACCACCAGAAGTGACACCTAAGCCTTAAGTAGTGAGTAGCCCTTGAGCACTGCTATGTATGGTCCAAAAGCAAATAAATAAAAGTACTATTTTACTTTTCACAGAGTTTATATGTACAGCTTACTGGATTTGTATGTATGATGTGAGTAGAGGACAAGATTCATTTTCCATGAGCATGCATTTAGTCTACACTTAGCTTTTATTTACTCTGCACTAGTATGCCAACTTGGTCATTAATCAAGTCAATATTTATGTTTGGGTCTTTTTCTGGATCTTTCATACTTTTCTATTGGCATATTTTTCTATTCTGAGAAAAAATATTCTATCGTAATTACTAATAGTATAAATCCTGAAGACTTGTTCTTTCTCCCCTAAGGTTGTTATGCAATGTTATGTGATAGCTCCAATGCAGAATCCAAATATCTAGGGGCTGAAGAGATAGCACAGTGATAGGGCATTTGCCTTACACGCAGCCGACCCAGGACAGATAGTAGTTTGAATCCCAGCATTCCATACAGTCCCGCAAGCCTTCCAGAAATGGTTTCTGAGTGCAGAACCAGGAGTAACCCGAGTGCTGCTGGGTGTGACCAAAAAAAATAATAATTCAAATATCTACTGATTAATGGAAGGAAATATAAAATGTACAAGAGAATATTCAGTCTGAAACAAGGAAATTTTTGACCTTACGCTAAGTGAGAGAAACCCACTATAAAAGGACCAATACTGTACACTTATGCAAAGTACTTAGTGTGGTCAAGTTTACAGAAACACAAAGCTAAATAGTGGTTTCAGGAGCTGGGGAAAAGGAGAAATGGGGAGTCATTATTTTATGAATGCAGAACTTTCCCTTTGCAAAATAAAAATGTTCTGAGCTGGATGGTGGTAATGGCTGTATATTGCTGTGAATGTACCTACCACTACTGAACTGTTCACTTATAATAGGATCATCTTGGGGCTGGAGCAATAGCACAGTGAGTAGGGCATTTGCCTTGCATGCAGTTCACATGGATTCAATCCCAAACATCCTATATGGTACCCTGAGCCTGTGCAGATCCAGAAGCAAGCTCTGAGCACTGCCAGGTGTGGCCCAAAAAACAAAAACAAAAAAATTACCTTTTTGTTTTTTAGTTTGGGGCCGCACCTAGCAGTGCTCAGGCATTACTCCTGCCTCTGCACTCAGAAATCATTCCTGACAGCCTCTGGGGATTATATGGGATAGGGGATTGATCCCAGGTAGGTGGCTTACAAGGCAAATGCCCCATGTACTATACTATTGCTCTGGCCCATTTTTTGGAGGGGGCCACACCCTGCAGTGTTCAGGGGTTACTCCTGGCTCTACGCTCAGAAATCGCTCCTGACAGGCTCGGGGAATCACATGGGATGCCAGGTTTTGAACCACCGTCCTTCTGCATGCAAGGCAAACACACTACTCCATGCTATCTCTTTGGGCCCCTGGCCCATTTATTTTTAACCAGACTTACAACTGAGTTGTAGTTCAAATGGATGGCAAAGATGTTCATTTTTAGTCTCCAATAGTACCACAGGGTCCCCCAGCACTGTTGGATATAGCCTTAGAGACCCCTCAATACCACCAGGATAGTCCTCCTGATTCCTGAGTAGTACTGTACTATTGAGCCTTCATTGAACTTTAGGGCCTTGTTGGCCTAGAACAGGGGTCCTCAAACTATGGTCCGCAGACCACATACAGCCTGCTGAGGACATTTTATCCAGCACACTTTTTTTTTTTTTTTTTTTTGCCAACACTGCCTGTCCTCCTTAGCAACCTACTTATGCTAGTCCCACAATGCACTGTGTGAGATGTGCACCATGCTCTCTGAGTCTCCTTCTTCACTCTGTCTCTCAACTGTTCCTCAGTTTGGGGCAGGGATCCTCAAAGTAAGGCCCGCCCAAAGCAGGCCCATAGTTCCTTTTGAAATACTAGTAAGTTTGTTGATTTAACTTGTTCTTCATTTTAAATATTATATTTGTTCCCATTTTGGTTTTGTTTGTTTGTTTTTGGTTTTTGGGGGGCCCATACCCTATGACTCTCAGGGGTTACTCCTGGCTATGCGCTCAGAAATTGCTCCTGGGTTGGGAAGAGGAGCATATGGGATGCCGGGGATTGAACCCAGGTTCGTCCTGGACAGCCGCATGCAAGGCAAATTCCCTTCGCTGTGCTATCCATCCCCCCCATTTTTTTATTTTATTTTACTCAAAAATAAGATATGTGCAGAGTGCATAGAAATTTGTTGTGATTTTTTTTAAATAAAACTATAGTCTAGCCCTCCAATAATCTGAGGGACAGTGAACTGACTTCTGTTTAAAAAGTTTGAAGATTCTTGGGCCCTAGAATCACTGAGAGAGGCCCCTTACTTCCCTGAACACTGTGTAGGAAGTCCAAAAAATGAATAAAAATTAAAGTGAGTGGTACTGGAGAGATAAAATAATACAGTGGATAGCCTTGTATATGGCTAACCCAGTTCAATCCTGAGTATAGAACCAGGAGTTATCCCTGATCATCACAAAGTGTGACAAAGTCACTTGAATTTCAAATGGTGCCATGTATTGAGAAGGAATGATACATGCTCAGTAAGTGTTAAATGTGACTTTAATATCAGGCAGAACTTCCAAGACTCTCATTGATATATATTCTTGATCTCTTCAGAAGCTCATGATTTACCCTCAGATGATGAGTATTAAGAATAAGATCGATGGGGCCGAAGAGGTAGCACTAGAAGTAAAGCATCTGCCTTGCAAGCACTAGCCTAGGACAGACCGTGGTTCAATCCCCTGGCATCCCATATAGTCCCCCCAAGCCAGGGGCAATTTCTGAGCACATAGTCAGAAGTAACCCCTGAGCATCACCGAGTGTGCCCCCCCCCCAAAAAAAAAACAAGAATATGATTGATTAGGGCTGTAGCAGTGGTGCAAGCAGTAAGGCATCTGCCTTGTCCACGATAGCCTAGGATGGACCGCGATTCAATCTCCCGGCATCCCATATGGTCCCCCCAAGCCAGGAGCAATTTCTGAGTGCATAGCCAGGAGTAACCCCTGAGCATCACCGAGTGTGGCACAAAAACCAAAAAAACTAATAAGATTGATTAGGGGCTGGAGTGATAGGGCACTTGCCTTGCATGTGGCCTACACAGGTTTGATAATCTCAGATATCAGATATTCCATAATGTCCCAAAGGCACTGCCAGGAGTGATTCCTGAGTGCAAAGCCAGGAGTATAACCTCTATTATAGGTGTGGACCAATAACAAAAATTAAAAAAAATGTATAGGACAGATTAGGATAGAGTAATAGTACAGCAGGTAGGGCAATTGCCTTGCATGAGGCAGACCCAAGTTTGATACCAGGTGCTCCATATTGTCCCCTGAACCCACTAGGTTCAGGGGTGATCTCTGAATGTAGTGCCAGGAAAAAGATCTGAACACAGTCAGGTGTGGCTCCAAACAAATGAATAACAGAAGGACCAGAGCAAAAGTGGGAAGAGCACTTGCTTTGCATTCAGACAACCCAGGTTCAATTCCCCACACTCCATATGGTCTCCTGAACCCCTAAAGGAATAATCTCTGGGCACAGATCCAGGAGTAGGTTCTGAGCACTGTGGATGTTGTCTCAAAACCAACCAGCCAATTTATTTGTAATTACTAAGTAAAATTAATATGTTTTGTTTAAAGTGAATGATTTATACTATCGATGGAATACTACCATCTTCTACAGTAACCACATTGTTCCATAATAATCTATAACATTTTAGATAGATAAAGTTGAGCTCAAAAAAAAAAAGAAAGAATGCTGGGGTCCAGAGAGGTAGTACTTGCCTTGTACACAGCTGATCTGAATTCAGTTCCTGGCACCTCATAGATTCCCCTGAGCCTGTCATGTGTATGATTCCTGAGCACAGCCATGTCTGATCCTAAAAACAGACCCCCTCCAAAAAAAATGAACTCTTCCACTAAACCAATCCGACAAGCAAAAGTGTCTTCATATTCCTGAGCTATATGAGAACAAAGCGTCACTCGGGTTTGAAATTGCACCAGACCTTTGTCTAGGTTAACTAACCAGCTATGATTTGAACTCTTAAATTCAATCTCATGAAATTAATGTTATCAGTACAGACAGGCATTTTTTAGAACAGTATCCAAGTGAAGATGACACACAGTACTTTAAATATACGTTTGAATTTTTTTCGAAGTTTCTTTTTGATTAAAAGCTTTCTTAAAAGATAATCTCTATCTCTGCTTTGATTTTTCTTTTCTAAATATAATCAAGCTTTTTTTATTCTCTCTGAAGCTCCAAGACTTGACTCCACTACTAATTGTTAACCAGCGATGAGAATCTGAGCAGCATTGTCTGAGTCTCAGATTGCTCTTCAAACATCCACAAAAAGCAAAGAGATGGAGCCCCCATGTGAGACAGGTATAGGGTTCAGGTGTCAGTGTCATCAGCCTGCCTTCTCTGCTCTCCCAGCCTCCATGTGGCAAGGCCTGAGCATCAAACTAGCCAACCCCTCTACACACACACACACACACACACACACACACACACACACACACACACACACACACACCAGCATGAAGAACCTGAGAAGTAAGGACACAGAACAATTACTGGTGGAATTGCACTGCCAGATTCACCAGACACACAGTAAATTACCTACTTTAAAGTAGATACCTGTGCTTCCCTGGGCCTTGAGCAGACCCTGTATACAAGACAGATCAAAGTGGAAGGGGGGGGGGAGGAGACAAGAGTAATAGTATAGTGTGCATGCAGTGATGGCTAACCTTTTTGAGCTCGAGTGCCCAAACTGCCACACAAAACCAAAAAATTTCCTCAAAGTGCCAGCACGTCCTACCAATGGCCAGTCCAGCCCTGTTGCCTGTTGCCAGGTGAGCTGCAAAGCAGACACCAGCACACTCGCCTCCCACCGCGCCAATATATCTTAATTGCAGACCTTCCCGAGTGCCAGCTGGCACGCGTGCCATAGGTTCCCCATCGCGGGAGTATAGGGAATTTGCCTTGTAAGAAGCTGAAACAGGTTCAATCTCCTGCATCTCTTATGGTTCCCCACTCCCTACCAGAAGTGATCTCTGGGTGCAGAGCCAAGAGTAAACCCTGAGCACTGCAGGGCTGGCCCCAAACCAAAAGAAAGAGAAAGAAGCCAACCAAATGATTTCCCAGAGCAAGTGTGCTGCCAAGATTACAGCCATTGCTGTCCATTTTATATAATACGGAAGTTTTTGTCTTCAGTTAATTAAGGCTGTTTCATTCATTACACTTTTAGCATTTGCCACCGTGAGGCTTTCTGTGTGTATGTGTGTTGTGTGTGTGTGTGTGTGTGTGTGTGCGCGCGCGTGTGTGTGTGTGCACGCGCGCGCGTGTGTGTGTGTGTGTGTGTGTGTGTGTGTGAGAGAGAGAGAGAGAGAGAGAGAGAGAAAGAGAGAGAGAGAGAGAGAGAGAGAGAGAGAATATCAAAGGGGATTTTAAAGAGGGGGAATAAATGATATGGTTTTCTGACCAGCAGAGACAATGACTTAACAGGCACATATACATATATATATATATATATATATATATGTATGTATGTATGTATATTCTGGAAGGAGAATGCTGAGCATGGCATTGGGGGAAACAGTGAACATATGTCCCAAGTACAGAAAATAGCTGATTATGACTGAAACCCAACTACAAACATGCTTGTAATCATGGTGTTTAAATAAAGATAATATTCAAAAAGAAAAAAATTAAATGGCTGAGAAGTGTCATAGGGGGGTACTTTTTAGTATGGTAATGCTTCAGGTAGCTTAGTAAAGTAAGAAGTGAGAAAGGTAGACTTGAGAAAGAAGTATTTCCACCTCTCTGCCAGATCTTCCTTGGCCACTGGGAGAAAGGCCTGGCATGGATCAGAACTAGTAAACTCTGCTCCAAGCACCTACATGGCACAGATGCACACATCCAGCAAGACAGTTACCAAAGCTATACCTGGAATCCATCTGTTCTGCACAGTGTGGGAGAGGATCCCTAGAACCATTTTTCAGGGAGCCATGGACTCAGGATGAAGTGAGGAATTGCTCTTTGCAGAAAAGAAAAGTTTGTCCTTGTCTCAGCACTGACCTTCCAGGTCCACTGTCTTCCCTTGCAGAAAAGATGTTCAGGAGGTGGTGAAATAGTGAAGCAAAACAGCTTTTTTTTTTTTAAAGAAATTTACTTAGATGTAAGGATAGAGAAAGAGAGGAATATGTGTTCAAGAGAGAACAAGGCCTTGAAAATGCAAACACTCAAGAAAGAACATGGGCTTGAACTTAGGCTGCCTTAGTTTTGTAATCAGAACAAACTCAAGGAAGAGACTGTCCATAATTGGGCAGGCAGTGGCTGAGAAGTTATTTTCCCTCCATTCTCCCCATTTCTCTCCATTCTGTCGTCATCATGTTGCACTTTTAATTAAACAAGCTGCTCAGGGAGCCATGGTCCCCGTCTCCTGGGTGCCTGTTTACCTCCTGCCTATTTCACCAGCGCAAGACTGGCCCCCATGGGCCTTGATCAAAACATGAGTTCATCATGTGGGCTCCCGCAGGAGGCCCCCCCCCCACTCTTCTCTGCCAGGAAGGCTGTGTCTCCCTTCCCCCAGGGAGGGCCTGAGACCGAGAATCTCTCTCCCACTCAACAGCCAGAGGAAGCCTCCCTCAGCCACCCAGAACCTCCTGTGATGACACCAGGGAGAACTTCAGGGTCTAGTTTGAAGCATGAACAAGAGCAGCCCCACAGCATAGACTTTCCCTAGCCAAGTCCCCAGGGATGGACATCTTGCTCTGTCAGAGGCCCTCAGAGAGACTTAGTAAGTGCAGGGAGAGGAGAAGGCCTGGAGCACCTGGGGAGGGCAAGGGACTCCTTGGTGGGTGAAGACAGAGGAATTGGCTGAAGCACCCAGGTCTCAGCAAGGACAAATAGTGAGAATTGAATCCATAACAAGGGTGGGAATTCTGGGTAGTTCCAGGAGATAGTGCCCAGTGGAGGAGTATTGCTGGAGCCCAAGGAGGGTGTTTATCAAGAGCACATCTCTATGGTCTTCCAGTTCACTTGGCCATGCTCATTCCTCAGGCCCACCAAGTCCCACTTCCTGTGGCCTCTCCTTCAGCCAGCTCAGCTGGCATGTGTGAGAAGGCAGGGTGGGGAGGTGGTGGGGGGGGGGACTCCAAGGCGCCTGCCACTTAAAAGCCCTGCAAAGGCTGACTCTGTTGCAAAGAGCACTTAGTTGAGCCCTTCTATTATCAAGTGCCTTGCTGTAGATTGAAAACAAATTCCTTTTTAAAAGCTTGGGAGGAAAAAAAAATAAAGCTCAGATATTCACATTGATTGCTTTGACTAATGGATTATGGGGACTAATTTTCCTCCCTCGGATATTCCTATTTTTTAATTAAGTTATAGCTTGTAAAAGTAATACAGAAATAAATGTTTCTTGTCAAAATCTGAAGTTACAGTCGGGACAGAAATGGATGGACAGGCTGCCTTTTTGCACCTTTACGGCCTCTTTCCACAGGTGGCTGGTGATAGCAGTTTAGCAGATATAATTTATATTGCTTTTATGTTTTTCCAAAAGTTGAAAGAATGAATATTGCATGCACTGGGCAGCACAAAACGTTCTTGCGGAAGAGGGTTGCTCATCGCCCCGGTGCGCCTGCCAGGACCCAGGATGTGTTTTGCCATCTGCAGGGCCTCTGGGACTCTGGCCCTTGCTCCATGGTCCGGCTGGCTGCATTCCTGTCTGATGCCAAGGCAAACTCAGTCTCCTCTTACCCAGAAACCTCTTCCTCCAACAGGAAACTGTGCACAAGGGAATCCCTGTCAAAACTTTCTTCAGAACCCAGAAGGCAAGCCAAATTCAGAAATATCTAGAAGATTCTCCCTCTAGTGAAAAGAAAGCAGAGACACACTGGAGAGGCAGGAGCAAAATGAAGCAGGAATGAGGCCTGATCAGCCCCAGCATCTGTGTTCCCCCCTAACCCCAAAGCCAGATGGAAAGTACAGAGAGAAGCTTAGAAGTCTGGGCTCCGCCCCAGCACCCCAGGTCCCCAACCACAGGACCCTGGGGAGTTGCCTAGTCCAGCCTCACGTGCCAGATTCTTCCATTTTCCTGAATAGTGGTCATGGGGACCCAGTCGGTTGTTCCCAATTTTCTGTATTTTTCTTTTGCTGGTTTTAGAAAAAAAAAGTTGGTGCCCAGGGACTTCTCCTGGTTCAATGTTCAAGAATCCATGTGGTCCCAGGAATTGAGCCTAAGCCTCCAGCATACCCATAGGAACACAAAAATACAATACAAAAATTCTTTCCTCGGGGCCAAAGAGATAGCATGGAGGTAAGGCATTTGCCTTGCATTCAGAAGGTCGATGGTTCGAATCCTGGCGTCCCATATGGTCCCCTGAGCCTGCCAGGAGCGATTTCTGAGCATAGAGCCAGGAGAAACCCCTGAGCACTGCCGGGTGTGGCCCAACCCCCCCCAAAAAAAAATCCCTTCCTCACACCTATATTCATTGCAGTGCTATTTACAATAGCCAGACTCTGAAAACAACCAAGATGCCCTTCAGAGATAAATGGCTAAAGAAATTTTGGTACATATACACAATAGAATATTATGCAGCTGTCTGGAGAGATGAAATCATGAAATTTTCCTACACATGGATGTACATGGAATCTATTATGCTGAGTGAAATAAGTCAGAGGGAGAGAGATACAGAATAGACTCACTCATCTATGGGTTTTAAGAAAAATAAAAGACATTTTTCAATAATTCTCAGAGACAAAAGAGAGGGGGCTGGAAGATCCAGCTCATGACAAGAAGCTCATCAAAAGAATGATGAGTGCAGTTAGAGAAATAACTACATTGAGAACTATCATAACAATGTGAAAGAATGAGGGAAGTAGAAAGTCTCTGTAGAGTACGGGGGGGGGGGGGGGGGGGGGGGAGGAAGGAGATTTGGGACATTGGTGATGGGAATGTTGCACTGATGTTCTTTACATGACTGAAACCCAACTACAATCATGTTTGTAATCAAGGTGTTTAAATAAAGATATTAATTTAAAAAAGTTCAGAAACTTAAAAAAAAGCCTCCAGCATGTATGTAAGCATGTGCTTTGCCTGCTGATCTCTTTATCCCTGGGCCATGGCACCCAGTGAGACCTCACCTGGAAGAGATATTCTTGTAGCACCTTCAGAATTTTCTCCCCTCTTTTAAAAATTACAAGCAAGAAAAAAGATAGAGTGAGAAAACTTGGGCAGCTGAATGACCAACTATTGGGAGAAAAGGCCAATAAATAAGTGATGATTTTTACATGTTATGAAGCCAGTCAAAGGGAAGTTCAGACAGCATAATAAACAAGAAAAGGCCTGACTCAGCAAATCTAAAGTAGGTTTTAAAAGAAAATGGTCTCTAACTAGAGGACTTGGAAGTGCATTAATTTAAGAAATACCTTTTGGCTTTGAACAAGAGAGTCTACAATAACTTCTAGATTGGAGAATTAAAATCTTTTTTTTTTTCATTGTTTGGGCCACACCCAGCAATGTTCAGATTATTCCTGGTAGTTCTCAGGGGAACATATGGGATATTGGGGATTGAACCTGGGTTGACCACTTACAAAGCAAGCACCCTATATGCTGTACTAGTCCTCTGAGCCCTGTGTCTGTTTTTAAGTAAGATCAACCTTGTGTTCATGAACCATCTCTGAGTAAAAACCACACAGCAGGTAGGAATCCGCATCCTCATAACAACTCTGGTTTTCTGGTCTTGTGTCTTGTTATGTAAGAAGCAGTGAAGAAGAGAAGTAAATGCCCCTTCAGAGATTGTCTTGATGAGAGGTAGCCTGATGAGAGGCAAAACCCTATTTGAAAAGTGATGGTGTAGTTTTGGCTGAGGGCAGGCTCCCCTGGAAAAAAAGCATAGAGTTCAAGCTAGAGAGAGAGTTCCAAGGATTCATAGGTTCATTTTCAGGTTCACTGAGCACCATCTAGAGTGACCCAGGAGCTCAGAACCAGCTCAGTCTCTGAGAAACACTACATGTGGCCTAAAAGCAGAACAAAATTTCAAGGATCAAATCCTGCCCATAGGCCAGGCTCCAGAGGCCTCTTGGGATCCTCTCCTCCAGCCTGTTCCTGCATCTACAGACCCTAGCCCAGCAGGGGTCTCAAACTCATAGCCGTGGGCGTTTGCGGCCCCTCTGTACAACATTTTGTGGCCCTGCCCTAGAGGAATCTTTTTTTGTTTTGTTTTGTTTTAGTTGTTTGGGTCACACCCCAATGTTCAAGGCTTACTACTGACTTTTGCACTCAAGGATCACTCCGACTTTGCCTCCTGCAGCCCCCCAGGTAAATTTAGTTTGAGACCCCCTGCCTAGGCCTTTACTCAGGCAACATCTCTGGGCCTGGTCTCATCCGCCTTTTCTGTCAGCCTGCATCTCCTCACTCAACACAGAATTCAGCTCCATGGGGAACATCTGGGCTGTGTTTACCCATTGTGCACAGCCCAGCTCCTGCCTGCTTGACTGCCTCCGAGATACTGAGTGTCTATGCATGCTTTGTTCCTGGACTGCACATGTTCCTGGAACAGATGCTTGACCCAGAGCACTCGTGGCATAATGCTATTTTGAAATATTAACCACATTTTCCCTTTTTCTCTATGTCCTTGAGTGTTTCTGTTCATTCACATTCCTTACTTCAGAGAGAGGAAAAGCTGAAAGTTCAAAGGAGAGGCTGGAGAGGTGGTGTAGCAAGTAGGGCATTTGTCTTGCACACGGCTGACTTAGGATGAACTGCAGTTTGATCCCCCAGCGTCCCATATGAATCCTTAATTCAGGAGCGTTTTTTGAGTGCAGAGCCAAGGAGTAACCCCCTGACCCCTGAGCATCACTGGGGTGGCCCAAACACCCAAAAAAAGAAAGTTAAAGGAGCCAATTCTTGGCTTTTATGTTTCCTCAGCCTGCTTTTCAGAAAGGAATAGAAAGCTCTAGGGCTTAAGAAATAGATGTAGATTAATAACTGTTATGATATGAGTTATATCAAAGCCAAGATCTGAATCTGGAAGTGAGGCCTGGACAGGGGGCCAGAGTGATAGCACAGTGAGTAGGGCATTTGCCTTGCATGTGGCCTACCTAGGTTCAATCCTCAGCATCCCATGTGGTCCCCTGAGCCTGCCAAGGAGTAATTTCTGAGCACATAGCAGGAGTAACCCCCCCTGAGCAACTGCTGGTAGGGCCTAAAACAAAAATTTAAAAAAAAAAAGGCCTGTACAGTTTGGTTCTTTCCTTTAGGGTCCTTGAGTGGGGTTATAGGATCTGGGACAGGGATCTGAGAGAACCTGACGTTGTTGAGCAGGTGAAAATGAGAAGAAGGATTAATCACTTCTCTCTCAAGTGGGCTTATCCTCTAATGCAGAGCTCACCCTTTTCCCAACCCTTCACTAAGACTTCAGCAACAGGCATAATACAGTACAAAGGGTGCTTGTCATGCACATAGCTAACCCAGATCCAACCTTCAGTATACCATAGCGTCCCCCAGGTGATTTCTGTGTTCAAAGCCAGAAGTAACTCCTAGCATCACATGGCATGGCCCCCCAAACAAAGAAAAAAAATGAGACTTTGGCAACAAAGTAAGAAGTCAGAATTTATGATAAATGGCATCAGCAACCATAACACCTGGGCTTGGAGCAGCCTGCTATGGTCAGGTTGTTGTTAAGACTTTGCCAGTCACAGGTTGCTAATCTGAGGGGCCAGAGTGTTCGGCCTGTCCACTCACGTCTTGTGACTTTCACAGCCCCAATCCATCTAAAGCTAACTTAGGCTGCAGGCACTTTGTCCCTGTGACATTAGGTTGGTTGCAACCCCGATATTTTGAGGTCTTTTCTGGGCCAGCTGTGTGGGCAGGAGAAACTGGAAATGCTGGGCCTCCCCTAGAAGCCCATTTAAGGGAGAAGTGTAAACCCTGAGCTCTGCCTGGGGAGGAGCCCGGATGCTGCTGGTTTGCATCCTCAGTGCTTCCTTCCCCTGCTGAATTATTTATGCTCATGGCCAGGCGGCAAATCAATAATGCAGAAGGCAGCAGCCCTGGCAAGGCTCTGCCTCCAGGTGACCCTGCATTGCCCCTACTTCATGGGGGAAACTCTCCCAGCTCTTCTTCAATGAATGTGGTCCTGAGGGCCCAAGATCCACTCAGGAGGGACCCTCCTTCTACTCCCTGATTTGAACCTGCCATCCAGGGCCTATTCAGTATCAGTCCCACAGAAACATGAAGGCTTGGCTGTTGGGTCTAGGAACACCTGGCACAGGACAAGGCATGAGAGACAAACCCAGTTTCTCAAGGTATCTCCTGCTCTTCTTCTAGGGCCTGGAATCTAAGAGATTAGAGTGCACCCAGAAGAACTGGGGTATTTGATTTTGGTTGTTGAGCAGAAATTCCCATCCAAGTCTCTTTAGGACCTGCTTGACTTTCTTCAGTACCACATGCAGAAGGTTCCAGCAAGTTTGCAATGGAAATCCAGAGGCTGGAACATAGGGGAATGCTTTCACTTTCTTGAGAATTGTACCTTTTAGGGCAACCCACCTTACCCTCTAATGTCCTCCCCTGTTCCCATACCACACACACACACACACACACACACACACACACACACACACTTTGCCAACGAGTGTTGGATACAGACCTCTTCTGCTTTGAGATTCCACCAAAACTGATCCAGGATTTCTCTCTTTATCCTTCTCCCTTCTCACATATTTCTGCTTCGATTGGGTGACTCCCAAGTGGGTGCCCAGGACAGTGGTTCTCAGGGACCATTCCCAGCCATTTTCAGCAAACAGAGCCCTTAGTTGAATGCTTGAGCCAAAGATGCAGTGCTACTTAGGCCCTGAAGTTCAGGAATTATCTGGGTCACACCAGTGGTTTCTTGGGGGCCTTCAGGGTCATGCCCAGATATGTGGTGTCAGGGATCAAGCCAAGGGCCAAGTGCATGGCAGACATGCACCCTAACCTCTGTGCCATCTCTCTAGCCCCAGAGTTGCTCAAATATTTATTGTTTGTCATAGTAGACCCCATTTCATAAGAAAGAATGATTATTTTTAAAGGGATAATCATAGACCCACTAAGAAGATACCCTGAGGAGAGATACAATGCTGACCTGTTTGGCCTTCAGTTGTTTCCCCTCACCATCCCCCCCAATAATTTCCCATTGCTGTGGCTCGCCTCAGCCACTACTAGGGACCATGAGTTTCTGAGGTGGTGTGTGGAACAGAGGATTTCTGCACTTCTGACCAGCTCTGGGCTGGGTCCAGTTCAATGGTGCACTGCCCCCACTGAGCGGTGTGAAACTCTAGGGCTGGTTCAGTGGTCTCTAACTACAAGATGGCCATTAAACTCACTTGGGAAAGCTTTTAAAAATCATCGGGATGTTCAGAACACACTCCAGGACCTCAGAAACCAAACCCCTCTAGGAAACAATAGACCACACATGAGCAGTTTTCAGACTTTGCAAATGATTACTGGCTGGCTGGCTAGAGACCAACAATGGTCATTCCTTACAGGAGAGATTGAGGGCTGACCCAGGAGGACAGGCTGGAGGAGACCTGGATCGTGGCCTGAATGCCTCTCCTGGCCTCTTGTTTGAGCCCAGAGACTAAAGGCAGGTAGAATACGGATTGAGGAGAGCAGAGATTCGAGGGTCCTTCCTCTAAGATTCTGGAGGTGTCAACATATCACATCCCCTCCCTATTTCTATCTTCATTTGTGCCTCTAACCAGTGTTCCAAAATGTCTCTGAAAAGATCATGATACAGACAAAAAAGCTGCAGAGAAATGTGACTCTTCCAGGCCAGGCCTCAGCACTGTGAAACGGACAGGAAAGTGTCTAGCAGTCTTGGAATAGCTCCTGTCCCTAAAGGCCTGTGTCATAGAGGACTCCTCGGTGAGGTTATTGTGGGCCACTCTAGCTTCATTTTTGCTTAATTAAGTGTGATAGAGTGCTGCCAGGGAGAGCTGCAGGGATTTACTGTGGCTATTTGTACAAAGAAGAGGTATGTGCCCCCATAGCCACCAGCCCTGACCCCAGTCTTCTCAGCCTCCAGAAGGAGAGCCCTAAATTTCTGTTGTGTCCAAGTCTCCAATACTGCAGGCTTTGTGACAGCTGCCCCCTACATTTGGCCTCTGTGCTAGCCGATGCTGTGTCTGGGGCCTGGAGCCCTGAATGGGCCACTCCACAGCTGGATGAAACAGGCAATAACCTTAATCCTATACTGAAGCTCACTGTTCAGCTCCCAGTCCTCACCCTCAAGAGTCACTGGCCATGTAACCTCCCCCTCAACTTGGCACACACTAGCCCACCGTCAGCCAGCACGTTCATCTTTATTGTTTTCCATGCAGAGAAGTATAGAGGGCAGTGGTAGGACAGGCAGCTCTGCTGTCCCTATGGGATACAGGGACAGGCTGGGACAGCACCCTAAGCCAGGAGACACTGTGTTCATGCAGTCAGATGCTGGACCGAAGACAGTGTGGCACAGCAAGGCCACCCTTCTTTCCAGCTTCAACAAGGCCTTAGGGTGCCCACTGCTGAGGGACCTTCTTCCATGTTTAAAACCAAAGGATTTCTGGTGCTCTAGTTCTGGGTTTCTCCTAGCAATGGGGTTTGAGAGGGAGGGGTGGTCTTGTGGGCCCTCTGCTTTTCCCCCACTCACATAGGTCTCTGAGCTGGGTCCTGGTGCAATTTATAATTCAGTGTTCTTCCAGCCTGAATGGAAAGACTTGATTGCAGCTCAACCAGGGCCCCTCTCTCGGGCTGCTCTGGGATCTGAGTGTGAATAGGTGTTGTCCAGAAGTGACATGCTGATCACAAGGCATCTTGTGGGTACAGGTAAGGCATGTGTGATATCCCTGGCATGTATTGACACATGCAGGGAAAGCACTGCCCCTGTACCCTTTACCCTGAACGATGCCTAAACCTTAAACTTCATTTATTTTGGCTCCCCGGGTATACCTGGTGTCTGCTAGGAGACAGACCCTTGTAGAACCAAGACCTGGGAAGCGCTGAACTAGGGCTACCCTGTATCCCCACCACCAGACCTAACCTCAAGGATGACACCATTTCTCTGGCTTGCCACCTCCACCCACTGAAAAGCAAGGGTCGCTCTTATTTGGGTCTCAACAGGCTCATGATACAAACCGAGCAGGACCCTCCTTAGTATATTCCCCAGGTCAGGGTGGATGCAGAAGCTCCAATTCTACAGGGAGCTCCACAGGTGTCTGGGGCCTGCCAAGAGTTGGACCCTTCTAGAAGGTTCCAGGCTGTTCTCAGGACCCTAGGTCCCTCCTGACAGCCTCTGTGCTAACTAATTCCTCCTCCAAGGAATGCAAGGTTCTGAAAAGTGAAGGGAAACCTTCTTGGTCAGTTGTGGATAGTCTGGCTGTGGCTAGTCTACCGTCCATCATGACCTTCCACTCTCTGGAGCCCAGGGAGCTTGTAGCACCCTTCTCCGGGTATCTGAAAAACTGAATCCATGGGGTAGTTACAGAAAAAGGCCAAAGAAGAAAAATCCTGGGGCCAAAACCCAGCTTAGTTCCTGAGGATAGGCTCTGAATCAGGTGAAAATTCCTCAGTTCCCCAGCTACTGAGCACACTCCCAGCCCAGGGTCATCACCCACCCAGACTGTGCCTTCAGCCATTCTCTTCCCTCTGTCCTGGAACTTTCCTGGCCCGAATAAAAACTGAACTGGGAGCAGGAAGCCCTATCTGAGACTCATTTCAGGATCCCCAAATATGTATCCCTGACCCCCCAGGGGGCCCTACAACAGCCCCTATGACAGGAGATCAAGTCTGTACTTATCACTGCTTTTGAGGGTCAGGGTTTCAACTGTTCTGGGTGGATACCCCAAGATTCAGCAAGTGGGAAGAGAGAGGCAGATGTGTCAGGACCTGAGTTCTTAGCAGATGCTCTTGTGGTGAAAAGTCTGAGGAGGGGCATAGGATGCTGTCCCATGCCTGGGGTCATCACCCCATCACTGTGGGTCTCTGTCCTGACAATGATGAGGATGAAGACAGCTGGTGCCCCTTTTGGAGGCAGGCGCACGTCCTGTGGCCCAAGTAGCTCCTCTGTGTACCAAGCAGCCATCACTGGGTCTCAGAACCTGAGTACTGACTGGAGTGGCAGCAGGCATGTGGTGCAAGGCATGCAGACCATCTTTAGTGTCACCTCCTTGAGAGAAAATATGAAAGAAAAAGTCCCATGGGTCTGCTCCTGGCATGGGTTGCAGCTAGGTGTTGACTCCTTCCCTGTGCTGCATCGTGGGTTCTGAAACTGGGGAGCAGGGGAAGAAGCCAGAACACTGGAGTGAAAAATGTGAGGCCATGTCCATGAGTGAAGAAAAATCCCCTGATTCACTGGAGTAACAGAGAGTTTTATTTCCTTCCCATTGTGCTTCCATCCATCCAGTCTTCCTTCATTTCTTCCTTCATCTTTTTCCATCTGACATGGGCTCATAAAAGAGTGATTTGAGGGTTTTCCTCTGAGTTTGTGCTTTGGGAGCTGACAGGCAGGGCAGTAGCCATGCTGTCCTCCATGGTACATGGGGAATGTGGGTTCGGAGCTCACCAGCTGGCCAGGGCTTGCTTCAGCAAGCACAGGGCCTCACTTACTCTTATTCTTATCTGTGAAGAAAAGAACAATTGTGATCAAACAGAGCTCAGAACTTGGTCTCCAAATCCCTGTTCAAAGTTCTGGGGTTTGGGTTTTCAGGTAGATTCATAGTGATACAATTTGGGGCTCTTGGCAGAGTGTAATTCTTGCCAATGAAGATTAGAGGCTGGCTCAGAGTGGGGTATAAAACACCGGGACATAAAAATCATTCAGCCTTGGGCCCAGAGCAATAGTACAGTGGGTAGGGTAATTTGCCTTGCACATGGCTGACTTAGGATGCCTTGGATCCCATATGGTGTCCTGACCACATCAAGCATAATTCCTGAGTGCAGAGCAAGTAGTAATCTTTAAGCACAACCTAGTGTGGCCCAAAAAGGAAAAAAAAACATTCAGTCTTTTGAAAATTTATTGTTGGGTTTTGAGACACCCCTAGTGATGCTCAGTGGTTACTCCTGGCTCTGCACTTAGCATTCAATCTTGGTAGGACTCAAAGGACATCTGGGATACTGGAGATCAAACCTGGGTCAGCCACATACAAGACAAGCACCCAACCTGCTCTACAAGCTCGAGCTCCATTCAGGCCTGGTTTTTTCCATGCCTATTCCTGTAGTCCTCTTCAGCCTCAGAAGAGTTGGCTCTCCAGACCCCACCCCTTGGTCACTGAAAGGATCTGAGTCACTGCTCTGGAGATTCTGAGATTGTAGCCCTGATATGGTCTTTGTTCTGGTTCCTATTTGTTTGTTTTGCCAGACCATACCTGGAAGTGTTCACGGACTACTCCCAATGTAGTGTTCGGAGGTTGTTCCTGGCCATGGAGACCCTGAGTTGCTGGCTGAACCCAGCGGAGCCCTTTGAATCTCCCTTCAGACCCATTATTTTCACCCTAGCCCTCCTCCTTTCAAGTACCCCTGCCCCTCCTCTGGCCCTCATCTGGCAACATCCTTTCCTGAACCCTACACTAAGCTAACCAGCTCCTCTACACCCTAGGACTGGATCTCACATGCAAGGTTGACCGTCACTGCCACGATGATAATGATGATCCCCATGATGATGAAGGTAATGCTGAGCAGTCGGGCTAGGCGCCCCAGCCTCCGGGCCCCATCTAGGTCCCCTTGCTGCACACTACTTCGGGACTGCAGAGAAAGGAAAGAAAGAGGTCAGAAAATCAGGCCTCAGCACTCCTGGGGTGGTGGCCTCTTCCCAGGGCCTCCACAACAACTCAGCTTCTCTCTGCAGCCATCTGGAAGCCAGAAATGGCTCCTCCTGAAGAATCCAAGACTCAAATGGCCCAAACCACTTAGAGGGGCCCGGGCCTCTCACTGACTGAAGTTCTTCCTCTTAGGAGGTTGGCACAGCCAGTGGTGGCACAGGGAAAACCATGGACCTACGAGGGTGAGTAAGGAACATCTGAGCTGACAGGAACAGAGAATCTAGACTCTGGCAATGCCCATCTGAGCTCCAAGTCAGTCACTGAGGCTTTTTCTTCGACCCCAAAGATCACTGACCCTCCCACTTATCCTCCTCCCACTTAACATCCATATTCAAACAAGTCCACCTCTGAGTCATGGGGTTTGAACAGCAAGGCTGAGGCTCATGTGGAACCCAGTACTCTACTCAGTGCTTCACTCTACAGTGTGTTACACACATAGCAGAAGGGGGTGATGGTGGCAGTTACAAACCAGTTACTAAGACACTTACCTTGCACATACAAAGCATGTGCTCTATCGCTAAAGCCTGTCCCAGGCCCTTTTGACCCTATTTAACTCAATACAATCAAGTGTGTGAAGGTAAGGATTAATAGGAACCTGAGAGTTCATGGAGATGGTTTAATAGGATGATTACTGGATTTAATAGAATGAATAGTAAAGAATCAATAATGTGGGGCCGGCTCAATAGCGCAGCGGTAGGGCATTTGCCTTGCACGTGGCTGGTCCAAGGTGGGCCTGGGTTCGATCCCCATGTTCCATATGGTCCCCTAAGCCAGGAGTGATTTTTGAGTGCATAGACAGGAGTAACCCCTGAGCGTCACTAGGGGTGACCCAAAAACCAACCAAAAAAATTCAATAATGAATTTTCTTTTGTTTGGTTGGTTTTCAGGCCACACCCAGCAGTGCTTCTGCTGTGTGCTCAGGGTCCATTTCTGGAGGGGCTCAGGGAAGCATATGGAGTACTGAGAATCAAACCTGGGTCTGTCACATGCAAGCGCCTTATCTACTGTATTATCTGTCCAGCTCCAATAATGAATTTTCTGAAAAAGAAAGTAATCCTATTTACACAGTATCAAAAGCAATAACATACTTTGGAATACTTTTCTTGGGGGTTGAAAGTTGGGAGTTTTGCTCAGGGCTTACTCCTGGCTTTGTGCTCAAGGATCACTGCTGGCAGGGTTAGGGGGACCATTTGGAGTGTCAGGGACCAAACTCAGGTTGTTGCATGCATATAGGAAGGAATTTAACTGCAAAGGCCTGGGAGGCACCACTGGTGATTATGAGTCAACTGGAATGACTGTTCAAGGCAAGACCAAAAGATACGGTGTTACTGGAGCCCTGAGGAGTCAGGGACTATCCCAGCAGTGTTTGGGAGTATCCCAGGCCACACCTGTCAGTACTCCTGGGCCTCCAGGACTGTACTTGGTGATATTTCAGGGAGAGCATGAGGTGCAAGCAATCAAATCCCAGCATATTATGTGCCTTCACTACATTATCATCTCCTGACCTCTTGTTTTTCTATTTTGTTCAATGATTATTTGAGGCTCCAGAGTCCAACCTGAAATATAATCAACTCAGTGGTGATGATGATGTGATGATAACCAGAGGAAGAAAATTAAACCTGAACTTTTTGCCCATCAATATGTTTAGAATTTTGTTTTATTTGTTTTTGTTTGGGGGCCACACCAGATGGTACTCAGGGCTTACTCCTAGCTCTGTGCTCAGGGATCACATCTGACAGTAATTAGAGAACCATCTATGGTCCCGAGAATCAAACCACAGTAGCTGCTGTAGCTGCATGCAAGGCAAATGAATCAACCTGTATACTCTCCAGTCCTCCAACAGGACATCTGTACTGGCATGACCTCATTCAGCCCCTGAGTCATCCTTTGAAGTTGGTATTGTGACCCAATTATGCCTGTTTAGAAGCCATATCTAGTTGTGTTTGGAGAGTTAGTGGGGGATCATGTGGTGCTGGAGATGGAACCCAAGTTGGCCACAGGCAAGTGCCATGAGCTCTGGCCCTTTGTTCAGAGAAGTGTGTCCTTCCTTCTCTCTTCTTGTAAAGCCCCAGCACTCCTCTTCACCTCTCCCATTTCTAACCTGCTCCCCACCTAGGCATCACTGTCCTAAGGTCACCCATCCACAACAGTATGAGGTTACCCTCACTTTGCCCCTCACCATAGCTTTCTGCTCCCTAGATCTGTTCCCAGCTCTCAAATCCACTGATCATGTGCCTTACCCAGATTATTGGTTACAATTTGCAGACATTCTTCTGGACCACCATGCTGATTCATTTCCTCAAACACCCATTCCATCCAACTCTCCTCTCTAGCCTTTTGTACCTACCTTCCTTGATGGTTGCCTCTGTCCCCAAAGACCAGGCTGCAGCTTCTGAGAATCTTCCTTCCCCCAGCTTCAGTCCCAATATCCTCAGCATCCAGCTCTGGCCTTTATTCTACTCATCTCCCCAACTTTTCTCCCCACAGATATGACCTTTGGGGCCAGCAGAGCGTGGGACAGTCCAGGTACTCAGGATCAGGAGCTGATAGGCTGGTAGGGAAGGCTGACCTCCCCACAGTCAAACAAGAGAAGGTATGGTTGCCACTGCAGGCACCTATTACCAAGTTGAGAAGAAAGGTGAAGTGGGGCCATTTCCTGGAGGAAGGACATGTGGATTGAGCTATGAAGAGTGAGTAAGAATTTAATAGGTTGTTATTGTTTTTGTTTTTCCCAAAATGAAAGATTAAGATTCCAGGCAGAGAACAGTATGTGCAAAAGTCCTGGGGGAGACACTGCAGAGCAAAAATGTAGATGTTCAATAAATCGTTGTGACTGAAGGCAAGATTGGACCAAGGCCAGAGTGTTTGGAGCTAAGACAAGGAAGTCACAAAGTGAGCAGATTTCTTACCTGGCCTAAATCAACCTTGTTCCCAGAAGTTGTGAAAGCTAGTGACAACATCAGTCTGGGTCAAGGGCCTAGTCTGATTGGATAAAGCTTTCCAAAATACCTCACTGGGCAAAACATAGAATTAGAGAGGAAGGGAGAGGGAGAGGAGTAGGGAATGCCCAAATTCAGTGATGGGGGTCAAGGGAATGCTCATACCCAGCATCTCACTGGCTCCCCGTTGTCTGAGAACCCAGGAACTTGTCAGAAGTAGCCTCTGAGAAACACTTGGAATAATATTTAGTTAATTAATTAGAAGAGAGAAAAATGGGGGCATTGTTGGTGAGAATGTTACACTGGTGAAGGAGGGTGTTATGTTTATGACTGAAACCCAACTACAATCATGCTTGTAATCATGGTGCTGCTCCAACTTGGATCTCATGAGTACTGGGCATGCACTTGACCACTGACTGAATCAGCTCTCTGGCCGAGGAATCTGTTGTTTCGTTTTGCTTGTAAAGCAAGATAGTCTTCATTGAAACTTATTTCAAAAGTATGAGAGGAAAAGCAGGTACAAGACAGAACATGGGCTCCTCCAGAGTTGGAAAAGCCAGAAAAGCAAGAGAGATGTATGTTCAAGGGAGAATACAACCCTGAAGAGCAAGCCCACAGTCAGTTTTCCAGCAACTGAACTTGGTGCATCGTTAGCTTTCTAAATGATTTAATAAGACAAATAAAGGACCCATAAAAAAGGTGTTTCACTTTGGGGGCTGGTCCCATCCCCTAACCCATGACACATTTTGTTTCCTGCCTACCAGGTCAGGCTAATGAGCTTCAACACCAAAGGGTGGGCGGGCAGTAGGAGGTGGACAACACATAATGACTTCAAGAATTTCCAGAAACTTCAGCCAATGAAATCCTGAGGCTGCCTCAAATTATGTACCAAGGGCTCTTCCTCAACTGATAAGCCAGCATTCAGGGTGAAAGATATAAGAAGGTATTTTTTTATATTTTTATTTGTTATTTCTTTTGGATTTTGAGTCACACCTGGCAATGCTCATGGATTACTCCTGGCTTTGCACTCAGGAATTACTCCTGGTGGAGTGGATTGGGGGGACACTATATGGGATGCCAGGAATTGAATCTATATCAGTCACGTGCAAGCCAAGTTCTCTAACAGCTGTACTAACACTCTGGTCATCCAGGTTTTTTTGTTCTGTTTTGTATTGGGATCACACCCAGCAGTATTCAAGATTTACTCCTGGCTCTATACTCAGGAATCATACCTGGCAAGGTTCAGGGGACCATATGGGATGTCAGGAATAGAATCTGGCTCTGCTAATGCAAGACAAATGCCCTACCTTCCATAGGATATACTATTGAGATGGGCACAAATCTGGACATAAGCTTGAAATGAATCCTGCCAGTCACTTTCCAGAGAAAACCATGGCAATTCAATAATTGTTCAGAGCCTAGAATGAAGTGTGTTCTGGCTCTCTGGGTTTGAGGGGCAGAGGGAAGGGAGAAAGGACAAATTGAGAGATTCTGGGGTTAGAGACATAGTATAGGAGTTAAACAGGTTGGTCTTTGGCCAGCCCTGGTTCAATCCCCAGCACTGCATGGGATCACTTTCAAGTACAGACCATCATGGAGTAGCCCCTGAGCACTGTCCCCCAAACTACCCTCCTTCAACTTCCTCTTTTTCTCATCACTTAAACCCAGTCTTAAGATTTGGGTTTTTAGAAATTTTATGGTTTGGGAGCTACACAAAATATACTTTGCACTCAGGGATCACTCCAGGCAGGCCCCAGAGAACCACAAGTTAAGAACCGAATCCTGGCCAGCCACATACAAAGCAATCGCCCTACTCACAGTACAACCTCTCTGGCCCTGGAAGTCCAGTCTTTGTCCTGCATTTTCAGATCCATCATTCCCATATGTCCCAGTCACTATAGAATAGGATAGGCGGGCTGGTGGCAGTGAGTTTCAGGGAGTCTATCTTTACTTCTACCTTCAGGCATTGTCCACTGCAAACCACACAACTAGCCTGTAAAAATGCTTTTCTTCTTGGTAAAATGCAGGGAAGAGAGTTACTTTATGAGGAGAGAGCCCTCAGGCAAGGGCCTAACAGGTCCATTCTCTCCCTGAAGAACAGGAAGCCAAGACAATGTGCACATATCCAAGAAAGCACCCCACCTGTGCTCCCCTGATTTTCAAGAGAGAGCTAGCCCACAGGCCCCTTTTACCTGCCCCCTAACAGCTCCCTTCAGAGATACATTCCCACAACTACATTCTGCCTTTGCAATCCCCCAGCATAGGTACCTCTCCTGAAATTGCAGATTCCTCCCCCCTGAAATCTACCCCCTAACTTCTTTCCCCCTTTCCCTTCTGCAGAGAGGGATCCACTCAGCTAACCTTGCTGACACATCTGTGCTACCCAGTTCCTGCTCCTGTGGGCTACACTGTCATCATAGCCTTGGATGGAGCCCAATCCCAACCTCAGATCACAGCCATGTAGCTGTGCAGAATGGGGCATAAATCAAGCCTGTGGTCCCTATCTCAGCAGAGCCCGGAGGCCATTGCACTGTCTGTTCCTAGGTCCCTCTCCCTCCTCTCCCCAGTAGGCCCTTGTTCTCAGTAGGATCATCTCTTCTCTCAACTGGGCAAGTATCCTCACTGGGTCCAGCTCTCCCTCTCTGCAGGGACCTTACCCTTGTTCCTCTCCTCTGTGCATCCATCACCAGGACCACCCAAGGTCTATCAATGGTCAGGCCCAAGGTTAAGATCATCCTTTTGGGAGACAGTTGAGAGCACACCTAGCAGTACTCAGGACCAATTCCTAGGCTCTGCTACCAAAGATTACCCTTGCAGGTGTTGAGATATGAAATATATATGAGATCTGTGGTTTAAAACCGGGGTCTGCCACTTACAAGGCAAGTTGCCCTACCCACTTACTACCTTACTGCCCTACTTATTATCACTCCAGCCCTACAGGCTCATCCTTCTTGAGCCTAATCCTCTCTGCTGCCTTAAACTCCTTCTTCCAACTCACTCTTTACTGGGGGGGGGGGGGGTGTCTCTACCACTTAACTAATTTCCTTCTAAATATTCTTTCTAAAACTCTTTCCATGTCCATTTTACCACCCTTAAAATGGTCTGGGTCCCCATAGCTCTCTCTCTAAGATTTAATTCTAATATTTTGTAAGCATTACCCCAGCAGAGCTGTGGGGAAGAACCACATCCTGTGATGCTCATCCATTACTACAGGATTTGGAGCTCAGGACTGATGATACAGTGCTGCTCTTGCCAGGAAACTAGGAATCCTCAGGATTATAATCAAAGGTTCTAGATGAGGGCTTGGTGAACAACAGCATACCAGGAACATACCTAGTATGCATAGGGGGCTGAGCAGTGCTAAGACTGAATTTAGGACCACACACATGCTAGGTATGAGTGCTATCATTTGAACAATTTCCTCAGCCCCACTTCTAATATTGGGGGTATTAGGGACCATACCTGGTGGTACTCAGGGGTTACTCCTGGCTATCTCTGCATTCGGGGATCACTCATGGATAGCTCAGGGGATCATACGGGTTGCCAGAGATCAAACCTGGATCTACCACATACAAAGCAAGTGTCCTATCCACTTTTATACTGTTGTGGCTCCTTAGTTCCAATATTTTTTTAGTTGAATAATCAGGAATTTAAAATAAAAAAAGATATAGCACAGGGATTAATCTGACCTTGGTTCGATCCATGCACCAAATATGCTCTCTCTCACCCACCCTACCCACAACCCACAACCAAGCATCACCAGGAGTAAGCCTTGAATACAAAACCAGGAGTAAGCCCAACTGGGTGTGGTCAAAGAACCAAAAAATAAAGATAATAAAAATATACACTGTTCTCTCTGTTGTCCTTCTTTCTGAATTCTTCCATTGCGGTTCCTTTCTTTTTGGCTATACCCTACAATGTTCAAGAAACATGCAGTGCCAATGATCAAACAAGGTTTCCACATGCAAGGCCTTGATCCAGCCCTTTCATCCATTTCCCTGGGCCCCATGCCCTTTTCTCCACACTAATGCTTAGTTCAAGCCCTCACCACCCCTATCCTAGATTCTCTTCAACCCTTCCTATAGAGTCTTCCTCTCCCCCAGTTGCTGACTGTTCTAGCTCATTTCCTATGGTGCAGTGGGTGTTGATTCTTTTTTATTTGAGTTTTCATTTTTTTAATTTTTTGTTTTGGGGCCACACCCAGATGTGCTCAGGGGTTACTCCTGGCTCTACACTCAGAATCACTCTTAGCAGTCCCAGGGGGATTATAAAGGATGCTGGGGGACTGAACTGAATCAGCAGTGTGCAAAACAAATGCCCTCTGCTTTAAAAATTTTACAGCATATATCCCTACAGCAGTTTCTGTCTATCCAACAGACTACCTTTTAGTCTTCTGCTCCCCTATGGTTTAGCATAAAGCTTGGGATCACCAAAGAGGACGTGTATTCAAGAGACTTCTACCTCCTCTACTGCTCAGTACCTTCCACACGGCCACTTGATTTTTGATTGGTTGCCTGAATGCTGAATGATTCCTGTTACCAAAGTCTTACACGCTCCACAGTCCTTTGTCCTGGCTTCAATCTAGACCCTCCTTCTCGATTGGCCTGCTTGCTACAATGATCCCTTCTCCCAAATACTCTGCTCAGCGTGTCCCCTTTAGTCAGAATCTGCATCCAGATTCATCGACCAAAGCAGAAACCTAACTACTCTCGGTTCCAAACCTGTACTGTCTCTCACATAGGACTAATGAGGCAGGAAAGCACTGTGACAGTCTCCATGGCCTTTCTGGCTGAGAGTCCTTAGACAAACTTCTGAAAGAGGTCATGGTCAGACTCCACCAGAGGCAGAAAGAAGATTCACTCTTGCTCAGGTTTGGGAAAGATGGGGATGGGGGGCAAAGGAAGAAAGCTGCTAAAAGCTGACTGTAGCTGTGGCTCCACTTGTCAGTGAGTTAACTAATACACATTATGTTGTACACGTTAGTTAGAAAACTTGTGACTTCTGGGTCTAGAGCGATAGCACAGTGGGTAGGAAGTTTGCCGTGCATGTAGCCCACTGGGGTTTGATCCCAGCATCCATATGATCCCCTGAGCCTGCCAGGGGTGATTTCTTTTTTCATCTTCTTCTTCCTCCTCCTCCTCCTTCTTCTTTTTCCTCCTTCCTGATCTTCCTCCTCCTCATCTTCCTTCTCCTACTATTTCTCTTCCCTTCTCCTCCTTATCCTCCTCCTCCATTTCTTTATTTAAGCACCATGGTTACAAACATGTTTGTAATTGGGTCCAGGAGTGATTTCTGAGTGCAGAGCCAGGAGTAACCCCTGAGCATCTCCAGGGTGGCCCAAAAGCCCAAAGGAGAAAAAAAACATGTAAAATTGTGACTTCTACACCCAAGCTAATAAAAATAAAAACAAAAACCTGGGCTGGTAAGGTGTTTGCCTAGCACACAGCCAACCCAGAGTTGATTTCCTGACACTCCAAATGGTTCCCTTTATCTTCCAGGAGTGGATTTCTGAGCACAGAGTCAACAATAAGCCCTTAGTGATGCTGATGTGGCCCCCAAACCAAAGCAGAACAAAAGAACTTATTGTTATGTTTTGTTTGTTTGTTTTTGGATCATACTGGTATGCTCAATGGTTACTCCTTGCTATGCGCTCAGAAATTGCTCCTGCTTGGGGGACCATATGTATGCTGGGGGATCGAGTCCTTCCTAGTCAGGCCACGAGCAAGGCAACACCCTACCACTAGCGCCACCCACTCCAGCCCCCAAAACAAAAGAATTTAAAAGCAAACCAACAACACTCCACATTGAAGAGATGACTGACTGGGCTGGGAGTGTATACTCTGCATGTGGAGAGACCCAAGTTTGACCCTCAGGTATCACAGGACTTCCCTGAATACCACCAGGAATCACATCCCAAAAACCATTGGTATGGACCCCAAAACCATGTCAAACAAACTAGAAAATCCCACTATGGCCTCCATAGTTTCCCCAGCCTCACTATTGGGAATGTTGGGAGTCACAGAGTCCTTCATAGGTAGCAGCACCTCTTGCTGCAGGGGAGTGCATACCTCCACACAACCTGGTGACCCTTGACTTCTGCACACAACTCTCTGACACAGGTATTCTAGTGACCAGCTAGTTCTACGAGGGAAGGCTGAATGGCCTGTATTAGGCTATACCAATGTCTTGGAAGCTCTGTCCAGCATGGACACTGGGAACAGTGGTTGTGAGACATCTGTTGACAAGTCTCTCCCTTGTAGGCCTGCAGGCTCATGGGAACAGGGGATTGGAGTCTGGTGTAGTACCTTACCCCTCTCAAGGCGCCCCTGGTTGTCAGGGTCCAATTCAAGACCCTCAGAGGGCATGAGAATATTGGGGAGGGGTCTAAGGGCTCAGTATTACTTTTACAAAGGTCAGTGCAACCTGCACACTACTGGCCTGCCAGGAGCTGGATTCTAGCAACTACTTCCCCCAGGGCCCTGCTGAGCTTTCTCTTCAATCCTGTCTCTTCTCCTGGGGCTTCTCCTGGTAACCAAGAGGGGGCCCTGCCCAGAGTCACTGCTTGCACTCCTGGAACTAACTCTGTCCCAGCCAGAGTCTCCCCAAGCTGAAGGTAGGAAGGGATACCCCCTTGTGGTCCCACCCTCGGCTCTAGCAACTCCTGCCAATTCCCCAGAATTCAGGGACATCCCTGTGCCCCCTGACTTCCTGAATAGGGAATGAAACCATGCCAGCATGGAAATGGGCCTCAGAAGTGGACAGAGAAATGGGAGAGAAGCAGGACAGTCCTGGGGCAATTGGGTGACCCACTAGACCCAGAAACTCACTAATTGATGACTCAGCTGCTGGGTTGCTCCAGAGGGAAATGATAAGGTTTCCCTGCCCTGGCCCTCACCAAGGCTGGCCTGCCACCATCCTCCTGCTGCTTCTCAGGACAATTCTGAAAATCACACCCAGTCTATCTATCTCTCTCTCTTCTCTCTGCCTCTCTCTGTCTCTCTTTGTTTTTCTCTGTCTCTTTGTCTCTGTCTCTCTATCTCTGTCTCTGTGTCTCAGTCTCTCTTTGTCTCTCTGTGTGTGTCTCTCCTTCCTGGGATCCAGAAGTCACTTGGAAGTGACTTGCCTGCGACCCCACAATTTGTGGCTCCCTGTAAGAAAGTTCCATGTGACTATATTGGTTTGGTGGGTACCACCTAAGAACAATCTCTTTCCCCTCCCCTCTCCCACCACAGCATACGCCCAGCTCCCCACTCTTTCCTGACCAGTCTGGCAGTGCCCTGTGACCCACAAGCCCATACCATCCCACCCTGAGACAGATACTGATATCAGCCTCTAAGCCCCCAGAAAGCAGCAATGAGTACCTCAGGGCCCTTTGAGGCTCAGCCTGCAGACTCTCCACTCTTCCTGTGCCCCAGGAGCCAGGCCCCCGAGGCCCTTGCGCTTGCCAGGAAAGGCCCTGCCGCTCTTAGAAACCAGGGCTGGCATGCTGCTGGGAGTGTCCGAGGAGGTGCCCAGAGCAGGGCTGAGGGCTGGGGTCCCTCCTGGGACCTCAAGCTAGTTGCAAACCTTTGCTGATACACAAGTCAGGAATGACTTCCCCACCACCCAGCGCCACTAGGCAAGACCCCAAATTCATCATGCAGAATTTACCTCCCACAATTTCCCCTGGTAGATAGGGGCTGGCCCAGTCAAGCCAAGATACCCAGGAGCAGAGAGCAAGGGCCAGACAGCCTCACCTGGCACCAGCCTCCTCCCCTGCTGTACAGAAAGCAGCAAGCCGCTAAGAAAGGGAGGCTCCCCCTCCACACAAACTACCTCTACTTGTTGCCAGGGGAACCCGCTGCTAATATCCCTGGAGCCCCTTGGAGCTCAGGGCTGCACTCACCATGATAGAAAAAATGAGGGGGATGAGGTTGAGGGGCCAGACGGGGCAGAAGCAGGAGGGCGATAGCCAGGATGAGGTAATCTTTCGGTACTTCTCTGTCCTGGGCATCGGAGTGGGGACACAAGGGAGGAAGCCCGCCTGGAGCTCACCCGGGACAGCGAGCGGGACAGCGAGGCATCTTGGTGAGCCTCGGGGACTGCCTTGAAGGCAAGCCGTGGCCATTCTGCTCAAGATCCAGTGTCCCAGAGAGGGACTTGGACAACTTCAGAGAACTGTCATCTTGGAGCTCCACCTTAGTGAGGAGTTTCTCCATCTCCGGTAGGTCCAGGGGGCAGAGGCGGTGGTGCCCGACTCCTGTTCTGGGGGAAACTGAGGCTGCCCTGTGTTGGCCATATCGGCTGGGCCTTAAGCTGCTCCAACTCCAGGCTTGGAATGAAGGGCTTCGGCGCACCCTCAACACACCATTCTTGCCCAGATGAGAGAATGTCCAGTGCAGGTCTCTCCCAGGGGGTGCAAAAGCTAGTTGGGGGCCAGCAAGGTGGACGCTTCCAGGCCAGCTGACTTCGATGCGGCTGCAACCCTTGTGTGCTCTGGGAACCCGGAGCCTTCAGCTCAGTTCGAGTTGGAGGTCAACTTTGTTGAGCTGCTGACAGCACCAGATGGGCGGGGGAAGCAGGGGCAGCGCCAAGAGCAGAGTGGAGCTCTTCTTCCTGAAGGCTCAGCCAAGGCAGGGCGGCTGTATGTGCGCGTGTGCACTCCACTCTGCCAGCCCGCCCTCCTCAGAGATGCTTTTCCTTCTCAGCTCCCCTCTCCCCAGAGAACCACCCAGCCTCGTTCTGCCTTGGCCCAGCCCAACCCAGCCCAGCAGGACCAGGACTCATTTTTCTATTTTGTTTGTTTGGGATCCACACCAAAGCTTACTCCTAGGGCTGCACTCAGGGATCATTCCTGGCAGGACCGAGGGAACTGTCTAGGGTACTGGATTGAACCTTGGTCAGCTGTGTGCAAGGCAAGCACCTTTCTCTCTATACTACCTGTTTCCAGTGCAGGAATTCACATCTGAGTTCCTCAGTCACACCCAGGATTCCTCTTCAAGCTGGGGATTTGAGTGAAGAAAAGTAACGCAGTTCCAAAGTTCGGAAAATGGGGGCCCTCCTTGTTTCTCCTCCTGGAGCAGTCTCCTGCCTTTTTTATCTCTGGGGGCAACACTGAAACCCTGGTCCCGAACCTCTCATCTACATGCTGCTGCTGATATACAGCTCTAGAAGGTGTCCAAGCCAGAGCCGGCTCCAAAGGGAGAAGGGAGACACATGGACATCTGAGGGTGTGTGCTCCTGGAGACTGTACAGACCCAGACCCTCAAAATGGGCTTCTTTTTTTTTTTAAACGTTATTTACTGATTGATTGATTGATTGATTGATTGGGTTTTTGGGCCACACCCAGTGGCGCTCAGGGTTACTCCTGGCTCTGTGCTCAGAAATCACCCCCCGACAAAGCTGGGGAACCATATGGGATGCCCGGAATCGATTCAGGTTCCTCCTTGTTCTTCCACATGCAAGGCAAACACTCTTCTGCTGGGCTATCTCTCCAGCCCTCAACATGGTTTTCTGAATCACTTACCAAGGACTGCAACAGGGAGACGCCCAGGAGTGTTGGCCACATCTTGTGCCCATCAGATCTTCCCTGTGGTGCCAAAGAGCAGCTCCAGATGAGCATTCCGTTGCACCAGGTCCCTGGAGGACCTGGGTGCCAGTGGAGTCTGCTCCCATTTTCGTTTTTTCTTCTTTCAAAAAGCTCCTGCTCTGTTTCTGCTTCCTCCTATCTCTGGAACTACATCCAAGTGCTCTATCACTTTGTTGTTTAAGGGTGACTGCTACCACCAGACATGTGTGTCTGGAGGAGGGGGCAAGAAAAGGTTTCATTCATTGGAGTGGACCCAGGGGAAGCACCTCCCTCACCAGTGTACGCTCATGAGTTCAAATCCCCTTGGGGCCGGGCGGTGGCGCTGGAGGTAAGGTGCCTGCCTTACAAGCGCTAGCCAAGGAACGGACAGCGGTTCGATCCCCCGGCGTCCCATATGGTTCCCCCAAGCCAGGGGCGATTTCTGAGCGCATAGCCAGGAGTAACCCCTGAGCATCAAACGGGTGTGGCCCAAAAACCAAAAAAAAAAAAAAAAAAAAAAAAAATCCCTGTGATTCACATGAATCCAGTATGATCCTGGCAGCTCTTCCCTCTGCAATTCCTCGTGCTGTGAGTTCCAGTCACACTGCTGCCAATTGTGTGTGAGTCATAAAAAGAGAGTGTGAGCAACCCAACTAAAAAGAGTGCCAACCAGGCCAGAGGGCAGTACAGCAGGTAGGTAGGGTGCTTGCTTTGCTGAAGGCCAATGTGGGTTTACTCCCTGATACCTCACATGGTCCCCTGAGCCCTGCCAGGAGTAAGCCCTGAGCACAGCAAGGTGTAGCCCCAAAACAAAGTCAAACAAAAAAAGCGTGCCAACCTCAGCAAGCACTAAGACAACCTGACACACAATCCCCAGCAAGAACAATAAATGAAAATATATGTGGATACCATGGCCAGACAGGTATGTCTGAACATCACAATGACTATGAGGAGGGAAGGAATAAAAATAAGTGAGTACTTTCTAAAAGCCATGAAACCCTAGGAATATTTATGCCTGATGGAGAAGTGGAAGTGCAAAAATTAGATATAAAAGATGGATTCCAGAAGTCATGAACTCAGCTCATTTTCTCCTCCTGATTAGAAAACCGAGGCCAGGAAACCAAAGAGACACTCCTCACAGCTGAATGTCGGGAGCAATCCCAGCAGCCTGATGAAAGCAAGTGAGCCGCTTGGTAGCAAGAAATGGCTTTTAGATGTGCCTCTTACTGACTTCAAAATACAGTTTCCAATAAGGGTCAGAGGGAGGGGTACAACAGAGGGAAGGAAGGAGGGGAAGAAGGGATGAGAATGAAGGGAAGAAAAGAAGAGGAAGAGAAAGAGAGGAGGAGGAGGGTGTACGAGGAGGTGGAGAATGAACAGTTGGCACTCCAGGGCAGGAAGAGTTCAAGTCTTAGGGGGAGCCCAGGGAATTGAAAGATATCTAGAGGTAAACAATTTCAAATATTGTGGTTTGAGGCAAATTTTCAGGTTTAACAAGGTTCTATTTCTATTTTAGGTCTAACAAGTTTTATCTTTTTTTATTTTGTATGGTTTTTGAGCCACACCTGGAAGCACTCAGGTGCTCTTGACTCTTGGCTCTGCACTCAGAAATCACCCCTGGCAGGCTCAGAGGACCATTATAGGTCAGGAATCAAACTCAGGTCTGTCCTGGGTCGATCACGTGCAAGGCAAATGCCCTACCGCTGTGCTAGTTCTCTGGCCCCTATCATATTTTATTAAACATAATATGATCCTCAAAGAGGAAAATTATTGTCAACAAATAAAAAATGGAGGCTCCTGGCCCACTGCAATCTGGGGAGGCTCTTACCCATCCCAAGTAGAGAGAAGGAAGGGAGTGATCTGGTGTTTTTTTGGCCTGAATTTCCAGAATTGTGTGAATGCCTTTCGAATCTGTGAGCACTATACAGAGAGTGGCATGTTGGGCGTCAGAGTCCCTGGTCTCTAAGTTGGTATCAGTTTAAATGATCTCTGTTAGGAATTTCCACTTCCCAGCCACTTCCAGTGCTTCTTGCTAAAGCTGGCTTCTGAGATTTAAAATAAGGCTGGTTCAAACTGAAGTGAAGGGCCGGAATGGTGGCACAATGGTAGGGCATTTGCATTGCACGTAGCCAGCCCAGGACAGACCCAACCCAGGCATTCCATAGAGTCCCCTGAGCCTGCCAGGGGCAATTTCTAAGTGAAGAGCCAGGACTAACCCGAGTAACCGGGTGTGGTCCAATAAATAAATAAAATTAAATAACAAACTTACTCCAAACTGAATATTCAAAATAGCACAGAAAGAAATGCAAGATGTCTCATCAACCCTCTGCAGAGTAACTACATTTTTAAGTTATAATTTTCTGAATACATATCAAATACAAATCAGTGTCACCTATGTCTTCACTTTTTGGGAGGAAGGGTAATACCCAGTTGTACTCAGGACTTATTTCGAGCTCTGTGCTCAGGCCTGATCACTGAGCTCAAAAGACCATATGTGGTGCTGGGTATGGAATCCAGGGCCAGCTGAGAACAAGGCAAGCACCCTGACAGCTGTTATTATCTCCAGGACCTTGTTTGTATTTTATCTATATGGGGTAGTGCTTGCCTTGATGATCAAATGAGCATGACATCAGTGGGCCTTTGGACTAATCAAAACATGAAGAGAAAAGAAAAAGTCACAGCAGCTCCTGGCAACAGCCTATGTGAACTGGGCTTAGGCGACCGAGGTGTAGGCTGTCACTGAGGGATGCTAGGCTCGCTATGCCATCTAGTGGCCTAGTGGTGCAGGAATGACAGGTTGGGGGCTGAGAGAACAGGCTTTCCAAGCAGTGACTCTTCACCCATCAGGCACTGTCACCTCCTCCTGCTTCCAATTTTCACTCCCAATAGAAGGACCACAGGCCATAGTTAAGAGGTCAAGGAAGTGTAGCTTGTTCAGGGTTAACTCAACATGTGTGGGTTTTGTTTTGATTTTGTTTCGGAGACCACAGTGGTGGTGATGGTGGTCTGACCTTACTCCTACCTCTTCTTACTTCAGGGATTGCTCCTTGCAGGACTCAGGAGTTGAGGATGCCAGGAACTAAACATCACATTAGTGGTGTGCAAGGCAAGTTCCTTTCCCTATGTATCATTCTGGCCCTCAATATGTGTTTTTTTTTTTCATGAACTATATTTGAAGAGCCAGAGTACAATGGATGAGACAGTTGCCTTGCATGCAGCCCATTTGGGTTAGATCCCGAGCACCACATAATGCCAGATGTGGCCCCTGAAACAAATAAATAAAATTAAATACATTTTACAGAACATCTGATGTTTTTTGAACCATGGAGATAGTACAGGATAGACATTCTGCTTACATACTACTGCTTCAGCTGTGACATGGTCCCCAGCACCATATATAATCTTGTGAGCACAAAACCAGGTGTGGTCTCTGAGTACAGAGGACATGGGCTTCAAAAAAAAAATAAAAATGAAGCTCTTGTTTTGGAATAGAATGATGACTCAAAGAACTGAAGGAAACTCGGGCTATATAAACTGAGCCTGGAAGTTAAACAGCCTAATACTGAATAACCAGTGGGTCCGAGAGGAAATCAAAACCTTCCTAGAAACAAATGACAATGAAGACACAAACTATCAGAACCTATGGGACACAGCAAAAGCGGTACTGAGAGGAAAATTTATAACTTTGCAAGCACACATCAGGAAAGAAGAAGGGGCATACCTGAATAGCTTAATGACGCAGCTCATAGAATTAGAGGACCCAAAAGGACCCAAAATTAGGGAGACAGAAGGAAATAACAAAGCTGAGAGCAGAAATCAATGAAGTGGAAACCCGAAAACTGAGAAGTTTCTGCACCTCAAAAGAAATAGCGCCCAGGATACAAGAGTCCCCCACTGAGTGGGAGAAACTATTCACCCAATACCCATCAGACAAGGGACTAATCTCCAAAATATACAAGGCACTGACAGAAATTTACAAGAATAAAACATCTAATCCCATCAAAAAATGGGGAGAAGAAATGGACACTTTGACAAAGATGAAATACAAATGGCCAAAAGACACATGAAATAATGCTCCACTTCACTAATCATCAGGGAGATGCAAATCAAAACAACTATGAGGTACCACCTCACACCCCAGAGATTGGCACACATCACAAAGAATGAGAACAAGCAGTGTTGGCGCGGATGTGGAGAGAAAGGAACTCTTATCCACTGCTGGTGGGAATGCTGTCTAATTCAATCTTTATGGAAAGCAATATGGAGATTCCTCCAAAAACTGGAAATCGAGCTCCCATACGACCCAGCTATACCATTCCTAGGAATATACCCTAGGAACACAAAAATACAATACAAAAATCCCTTCCTTACACCTATATTCATTGCAGCACTATTTACCATAGCAAGACTCTGAAGATACCCTTCAACAGATGAATGGCTAAAGAAACTGTGGTACATATACACAATGGAATATTATGCAGCTGTCAGGAGAGATGAAGTCATAAAATTTTCCTATACATGGATGTACATGAAATCTATTATGCTAAGTGAAATAAGTCAGAGAGAGAGAAAGATGCAGAATGGTCTCACTCATCTATGGGTTTTAAGAAAAATGAAAGATATTCTTGCAATAATAACTTTCAGACACAAAAGAGAAAAGAGCTGGAAGTTACAGCTCATCTCATGAAGCTCACCACAAACAGGGATGAGTTTAGTTAGAGAAGTAACTACGTTTTGAACTATCCTAATAATGAGAATGTACGAGGGAAATAGAAAGCCTGTCTAGAGTACAGGCGGGGGTTGGGTGGGGAGGAGGGAGATTTGGGACATTGGTGATGGGAATGTTGCACTGGTGATGGGTGGGCGGTGTTCTTTACATGACTGAAACCCAAACACAATCATGTATGTAATAAAGTTGTTTAAATAAAAAATTTAAAAGAAAAGAAAATACAATGGTAAAGAACTCAGTGACTATTAGCCCTGTTTCCATCCCTCAAAATTATCTCATTTTCTGTTCCAGTATCCACATGTTTGTTATTGGTATGGCCAGAGTGCACTGGCCATTCAGGAACTGTTTTGTTTTTTGTTTTTAAGCTCACCAGGATTTTTCTGTTAGAAAACTCGAATGTGCCCAGTGGTAATGACTAGCTGTGTATCTCTAATCCACTCACTACTGTACATGGTGCCAGTAGGACTGCCGTTTTTGTACAGTTGCTTTTTTTTTTTAAATAATCTCTTGGAGTATTGCAGGAAGAAATCTGGTAGACCGCACTCAGTGATTCTCTGCCAGAAGTCCAGTGTGTGGACCTGAGGATGCAATGCTGTCATGTCCTGCACTGTCAGAGATTACCTGGCCATTTTTGGAGGTGCTCCATGCCCAAGACCTTCTCAGACCATACCCAGCAGTGACTGGAAGCCTGCAGGGGTGCATTTGCAACACTTGGGAGACCAAACCAGGATTAACCACATTCAAAGCATGTTCTTTAATCCCCTGTACTATCTCAGTACTCTGGGAGAATTTTTATTGTGATTTTGCAAAAATATTCTCTGCCCAAAATTGGGATATAACATATGTACAGCAAGAAATTTGTAAACATGCCCCATTTGACCCAATCCTGATGATGCTGAATGGCACAACTAGTGTTTATTTTTGCTAGTGTACTACATGGGTGATGACACGGGCATTGCTCACTCGAATGTATGCAGCAAATATAAGGATACAGCTTCTTGTAAAGTCCAGAGACAGAGCATGGAGCATCCTGTGAGAGCTGATATTTTGGCCTTTAGAAATAGACTCTCTTTCCCTCCTTCCCTTCCTCTCTCTCTCTCTCTCTCTCTCTCTCTCTCTCTCTCTCTCTCTCTCTCTCTCTCTCTCTCTCTCTCTCTTCCCTACTACCTGAATGCCTGGGTATTAATCTTATAGTTATCATTTCTGTCTTTTACATATAATGATTTTATGCTGTTATGACCTCTGGACCATGACATTTTTCCAGAGGGAGTCACATCCAATGGTGCTCTGGGGTTACTAACAGCAGTACTTGAGGTAAGAGTTTCAGTCTTGGAAGTCTCCTACACCATGAAAGGTATTCAGGAAGTTATTGTACTGCTGACACTAGCTTAATCCCTGATATAGCATATTGTCCCCCAAGAACTGCCAGGGATCACTCCTGAGCACAGAACCAGAATACCCAGTGTGACCCCAAATTAAAAAGTTCGTTTAAAAAAGACATACACATACATACAAATATTGCCACATGCCACATACTCCAGTATAATGTGTCTCCAATGCAGGACAAATACCTGTCAGCATATAAATATACAGAAATTGAATTCAAACTCATATCCTTACTAAAATGATAATAAACACTGGTGTATTGTAGAATTTAGTTCATAAAACCCCTTCTTTCCATTAAACCTGGTGAATTTTATGCTTTAATAGCTTCCACTCACTGAGACTGCCTATGAATTTGACATTATGCTAAGTGCTTTAAATGCACGATCTAGCTTGTTCTGCCCAGTCTCCTTTGATGCAAGCACTTATTGTATCCCATTATCAGGAAGGGAAGACCAAGGCCACAAGGTAGTAAGCGAGAAGTCCCAGAAGTGTTTTCACTTTTCTCCCAAGGAACTGATGCACTGGCTTCACACTCAGTCTCTACCTACAAGGGGCACCCTCCACATTTCCCCAAATAAGAGTGCAAGTAAGGGGTGGGGGAGGGATGGTTTGTACCTGACTCTTTGTCCTGGAATTTAGGATGGCGGAACTGATGCCAGAAGCAAGGCAAAAGCATTGTTGGGGCTGGTCTGTCACATGATTCTAATAATATACAACAGTAACCATTTGGGGAATACCTTCTGATTGCCAACTGTAATCCTGAAGAAATGTTAATCCTCACAGTCACTTGCAGGAAGAACCCTGTGTCTAGAGTCTTGGAGAGCTGTTAACACCATGAGTTGCACATACAGCAAGTGGCAGAGCAAAGATTGGGTCCCAAATAGGTCCAGCTTTTTTCCCTCACTTTGTTGTGTTGTTGCTGTTGCTGCTGCTGCCATTGCTGCAATGAATGACCTTGGATAGCCCTACTGGCTGCAATGTTCACATTCTCAACACAGTCAGTGCTCATGTGGGGTGCACAGTTTACTGCCCACACTCACCCACCTGGACATTGAGGACCACACCCTCTGTTGTGGTTGAAGAGCACAGACACTGGGACCATACTCAAGGAATAGAATTAACAGCTTCACTGTTGCAAGATAGATTTTTTTTTACCACTAATTCATTCCCCTGAATCCTTCCCACTCAAGATTCCCTTAGCTCTTTCTTTCCACCACCAAGAACATGGCACTACCTCTTCAGAGAAGGATACTCCATGGGGAGGCTGGAGACAGAGTCCCATGTTTTGCTTCAAACTGAATCCCATGATACATTAGAATTGACTCTGTTTTAGAGTCCGACAAGGTCTCCTAGGATTAATATTACAGACACCTGCTCTGTGCAACTAGGAGCCATGACTGAAGGCCTGATACCAAGTGCCAACCAACTTGCTTGCTGAGAGCAGACCCATATTTCATTCTGGCAGTCACCTCTTAACTGCTATGGGACAGCCTCATTCCCCCCTAAGACCATCTCCAAGGGCCAGGATCGGGGCACAGCAGTAGAGCACTGGCCTAGCATGTATGAGTTCCTTTCTGGGTTTGATCCTTAGCATCTGATTTCTTTAGTCTGTTGGTCTGAGCTGGATAACTTTTTCCAGTTGGCAAGACTCCAGCTCTCCAAGGAGACTAGAAAGCTATTGGTACTAGAAAGCCCTCCTGGCACATCCAGAGCCTCGCCTCTCTGAACAGCACCTGCCATGAGTGTTGTCAGCCTAGGGGCAGCCACAGGGAGCTGAGCGCTAGCCTCAGACTGGGTGAGCTGCAAAGTGGGCAGTTCTCCAGACGTGGGGTGGGGCTGTGCCGCCCACTTCCTCTGCCAGGTTGGCCCCAGGCTTCACTTTCAACTCTTCCCCATAATTTCTCCTGTGTGCTGAATCTGCTCCTCATCAGAGGCCCATCCTACACTTCCCTCAGTGCTCCATCCATCCTCACTTGGGGGTAAAACGGGACTGACTGACCTTCCAATTCTTGGCCTTGCCCTTAGTTTTCTGGGTGAGACTGCCCCAAACTCTGCTGCCTGCACCGTCCTGGCTGCGCCTCGTGCAGACAGGCTGGTTGCAGGGGCCATGGGAGTAAAACATGCAAGTTTCCTACGCATAGCTGGTCTTCTTCAAACCTCTGTCTCTTCCCTAGAGCTCCTCTCAGTGCCAACCATACCAGGGTTTTGCCATAAACAAGTGTCCCCAGATGTGTTCTAGGCTCAGGGCCAGCATTGCAGGGTAAAAACCCCAGGCCTGAAGTACCTGAGGTCTTCCTACCTGTCTGAGCCCCTAGGCCCAGGAGAGTCCTGTTAGCAGACAGAGTGATAGCTTTTCCTTTTTATTTGCTGCTTCTGAAGGTCTGTCCCAGATCAGACCTGGGGAAGGAAACCCCACACTGTTCCAACAAACCACCCACAGGTCCACAGATAAGTCTCTCAGGTCAATGCTCCGATTTGATTAAAAAAAGTAGCAGGGTGAAACAGGACTCACAACATGCAGAGGCCACTTTCCAAGAAAAGTTCTAGTCCAAGTAGAGCAAGGACCAGGGCAGTGGGATTCAAAGCCACTGACTCCAGAGTTTTATGCCACTGGCAAGGTGGCCTCCTTTCCCCCTCAGGCCTCAGCCCTTGCAGTTTTGCTCTGTCCAGCGCACCTTTTTTTGTTGACTGTGGTGGAATTTCCCTTTGTAATCATCCAGCCACCTGCCCCTCCCAAATCAACCCTGTGTGGGCGCTCCAGGTCCGGATCAGAGATGCTGGTAGCCCAGCCCGAGGCCCGCGCGCGTGTAACCCCGTGGCCAGGTAAATCTCCCTGCAGAAGGAGCTCCGGGACACAGGCGCCAGCTTCCCTCCGGGCCCTGCCCAGCGCCCTGCTCCTCGGCCGCTGCCCAGGAACCTTCCAAGCGGGACAGCGAGGAGCACGAAGCGCAGCGCGGCGCTAGGGGCCTGGGGCCGACAGGAGTGAGTGTTAAGACAGCTGGAGGTGGATCGGAGCTCTCGTCCCCGGCGCAGGTAGGCTGGCCATGGCACTCCAGGTGGTCACAGGGCCAGCGGGGTGCGGGAGTGGAGCGCAGGACGAGCGAGAGCGCCGTGATGCGGTGAATGGCCCGGCGCAGCGTGGCGATCTTGGAGAGCCTCTTGCCGCCCAGGTCATGGCGCAGTGCCCGGCGCAGCGCGTTGAAAGCTTCGTTGTAGTCCAGGATGCGTTTGCGCTCCCGCACGTTGGCCGCCATCCGCCGAGCCTTGGAGCGCACAGGCCGAGTGCGCTTCTTGCCTCCGGCCACCTCCTCCACTTCACCCAAACTGCGGGGGGCACCGTTCTCCTTGAGCACCCCGAAATCCCTCCTGGTCCTTAGGCCTGAGATCCCCAAGCCCTCCGCTGGGCCTTCAACTCCTTTCGCGTCTCTGAGGCCTGACCCTGGCCCACCTTGGTGCATGGCCCTGCTGCGTGGGCTGCGGCTCCTTCAGGCCCCGAGTCCACCCTCTGAGCAGGCTGGACACTCCCTTGACACTCCCTTGCTAGTTGGGCTTTATGGCACCACTTGTCTCCCCGCCCTCCTCTCATTCATCTCCCTCCTCCTGGGCTATTACCTGCCTCCAGGTAAGTTACTGAGGGAGGATATGGAGGAAGGAAGCATGCAGATTCTTGTAGGAGAGGACCAGACGGTGGCAGCAGGCCACGCCTGGGGCAGTTTCCCCACCACCCTGGAGAACTTGTTCTGCTTCACTCTAGAGTGCCACATTCTTTCCTCTGACCCCAAGTGTCAAATTTAGTCTCTAGGGGGCTCAGAAGTGTCACAAAAGGCCTGTGGTAGCAGTGGAGTATATTCAGAAACTTGGAAGTTCTTCTTCAATCCCATGGACATCACAGAACAGTCACTGAGAATAGCATGACCATCCCAGAGGGCCAAACATCTTACATAACAGAGCCTGAAAGTAACAACGACAGCAAAGGCTGCCTGGGATTCTGGACACTTCCTAAGGATGTTGCGTTTCTGTTGTTGCCTTCCCAAATCTGCAACGTGTGTGAAATGGAAAAGTGAATGGAAATAGCTAGAATGAAAACAGCTAGACAGGCTGTTTTCTCAGACTGGTTCCCAACATCCCCTACCACATGCACAGCCACACAATCAGGTACAGTCACACACAAAGGCCTACTTGCCAAGCAGAGGGCTACACAGAGTCTGGGCCACTGTGTATCAGAATACCTGTGTCCACACGTTCGTTGCCAAGAGTTCTTTTTCACTGGCCTCAGAGTGGGAGGCAGGACTCAGGTCAAAGCCCACACTGCCCAATTCGTGAAGGTCACATTCCATGGCCCTCTCTGCCAATTCATCCCTCATCCTGTGTTCATGAGCCTCCCTAGAAACAATTAAGCCCCTGCCCTGCTCATTGTCTCTCAGAACAGCCTAACTCCTGGACTCAAAGGTGGGTAGACACAGGAGGATTTTTATGTTTTTGCTTGAGGATCACATCCAACGATGCTCAGGGGTGTTCCTCCTGGCTCTACACTCAGGAATTACTCTTGGTGATACTTGGTGGACCACATGGGATGCCAAGGATCAAACCAGATTAACTGTGTGGAAGGCAAGCACTTTACCTGATGTACTACTGCTCCAGCCCCAGCACAGGAAGATCTTTCAGTCCCATAAAGACCAGGTGGTTTGGTGGGCAGTAGCTTCTTCATTCTGGGCTCCCATATGATTCCAGATAATCCCAGTGAATGGGGGTCTAAAGGCCTGGTTCTAGTATTGCCAGCAACTTGCAATGTGACCTTATACCACTCCTGTTTCCCTCTTTGTATCCATTTCCTTTTCTTTCTGAAAAAAAAAAAAAAAAGAGGGTGGACAGAATAAGCTACACATAATTTGCAAGATCTATTGCAAGATAACAATGTAGAGTTTCCGAATTCAAAGTGATTGTCAGTATGATCATAAAGTAGTAAAAACTTGCCTTACATATGACCAACCCAGATTTAATTCCTGCCACCACATATAGTCCCCTGAGCCTTGCCTGGAGAGCAGAGTCCCTGAGTGCAGAGTCAATATTAAGCCCTGAGTACTGGTGGATGTGGCCAAAACCACACAAAAATTTTTCTGGAATGCAGTAAGCATTAAATTGAGTTTGAAGCCCTTCTAAGTGCCCACACCCCATGCCACAGCTCACAGCTGAGCATTGAGTGCAGGATAGAGTAATGCTGGGTAATAAGCACAAGATTTGGTCATAATGATGTTGGGGAAAATTCTGGACCCCAGTCATCCCCCTGCAAAATGGGATTGATACCAACTGACCACAAAACACTCACTAAAATAGAATGTAAGCTTCCAAAAAATATTGCATCTTGTTAGCTTGAGTATAATCTCAGCTGAGTACAATCATTACCAAGCTTCTCCTAACCTATAATGTTCCCAAGAGGCCGATGCATGATCATCAGGAAGAATTTGATGATCAAGCCTAGAACATCCCTCATCTCCATAGAAAGTAGATGACTCATTTAAAGGAATCTGCCGTTTCCAATGTCCCCACCACATAAGTCTGCCTAGAGTAACATGGGTGCTGAGGCAAGGTTGCAAGTGGGCTGAGAAACAAATGTAAACTTCTTCCAGCTCTATACTTCCCTCCAATAAGAAGTTGACAGTTCACCATGCACAGGATATACCTAAAAACAATAATCATCTTCATAGTGTTGGTAGCAACTTCCACTGAGTGCTTATTATAGGACAAGTACAGTACTCAGTGCTTCATTATCTCGGCCTCAAAACAATCTGCTCTGGACTGTCCTGTTATTATAATGCCCATTTTACATATTGGAAACTGAGACTTGGGGAGAGTAAAGAAATTTGTCCCAAGTCAGAAGGCTGAGCTATAGCTGAGCCAGGATTTCAAATTGGGCAGTGTGGTTCCCATATGATGCCCAAGTTCACAACCCTCTAACTGGGCCTATATCCCCAGCACAGTAGGTGCCCCAGGCAGTATCAGCAACCTCCACTGACAACATGTAGATAACTTTAAAACAAAGGTCATTTATTTTTTTTCTTTAATTTAAACAACTTTATTATATACATGATTGTGTTTGGGTTTCAGTCATGTAAAGAACACCGCCCACCCATCACCAGTGCAACATTCTCATCACCAATGTCCCAAATCTCCCTCCTCCCCACCTAACCCCCACCTGTACTCTAGACAGGCTTTCTATTTCCCTCGTACATTCTCATTATTAGGATAGTTCAAAATGTAGTTACTTCTCTAACTAAACTCATCCCTGTTTGTGGTGAGCTTCATGAGGTGAGCTGTAACTTCTAGCTCTTTTCTCTTTTTTTTTTTTTAACTAAACTCATCCCTGTTTGTGGTGAGCTTCATGAGGTGAGCTGTAACTTTCAGCTCTTTTCTCTTTTTTTTTTTTTTTTTTTTTTTTTTTTTTTGGTTTTTTGGCCACACACGGCAGTGCTCAGGGGTTACTCCTGGCTGTCTGCTCAGAAATAGCTCCTGGCTGGCAGGCACAGGGGACCATATGCGACACCGGGATTCGAACCAACCACCTTTGCACGTTTGCAAGGCAAACGCCGCTGTGCTATCTCTCCGGGCCCTCTTTTCTCTTTTGTGTCTGAAAGTTATTATTGCAAGAATGTCTTTCATTTTTCTTAAAACCCATAGATGAGTGAGACCATTCTGCAACTTTCTCTCTCTCTCTCTCTCTGACTTATTTCACTCAGCATGTACATTCATGTATAAGAAAAATTCATGACTTCATCTCTCCTGACAGCTGCATAATATTCCATTGTGTATATGTACCACAGTTTCTTTAGCCATTCATCTGTTGAAGGGTATCTTCAGAGTCTTGCTATGGTAAATAGTGCTGCAATGAATATAGGTGTAAGGAAGGGATTTTTGTATTGTAATTTTGTGTTCCTAGAGTATATTCCTAGGAGTGGTATAGCTGGGTCGTATGGGAGCTCGATTTCCAGTTTTTGGAGGAATCTCCATATTGCTTTCCATAAAGATTGAATTAGACAGCATTTCCACCAGCAGTGGATAAGAGTTCCTTTCTCTCCACATCCCCGCCAACACTGCTTGTTCTCATTCTTTGTGATGTGTGTCAATCTCTAGGGTGTGAGGTGGTACCTCATAGTTGTTTTGATTTGCATCTCCCTGATAACTAGTGAAGTGGAGCATTTTTTCATGTGTCTTTTGGCCATTTGTATTTCTTCTTTGTCAAAGTGTCTGTCCATTTCTTCTCCCCAATTTTTGATGGGATTAGATGTTTTTTTTCTTGTAAATTTCTGTCAGTGCCTTGTGTATTTTGGAGATTAGCCTCTTGTCTGATGGGTATTGGGTGAATAGTTTCTCCCACTCAGTGGGGGGCTCTTGCATCCTGGGTGCTATTTTTTTTGAGGTGCAGAAGCTTCTCAGTTTAATATATTCCCATCTGTTAATCTCTGCTTTCACTTGCTTGGAGAGTGCAGTTTCCTCTTTGAAGATGTCTTTAGTCTCAATGTCCTGGAGTGTTTTACCTACATGTTGCTCTATATATCTTATGGTTTCGGGTCTGATATCGAGGTCTTTCATCCATTTGGATTTAACCTTCGTACATGATGTTAGCTGGGGGTCTAAGTTCAATTTTTTGCAAGTGGCTAGCCAGTTGTGCCAACACCACTTGTTGAAGAGACTTTCCCTGCTCCATTTAGGATTTATTGCTCCTTTATCAAAAATTAGGTGATTGTATGTCTGGGGAACATTCTCTGAGTATTCAAGCCTATTCCACTGATCTGAGGGCCTGTCTTTATTCCGATACCATGCTGTTTTGATAACTATTGCTTTGTAATACAGTTTAAAGTTGGGGAAAGTAATTCCTTCAATATTTTTTTCCCAATGATTGCTTTAGCTATTCTAGGGTGTTTATTGTTCCAAATGAATTTCAAAAGTGCCTGATCCACTTCTTTTAAGAATGTCATGGGTATCTTTAGAGGGATCGCATTAAATCTGTACAATGTTTTGGGGAGTATTGCCATTTTGATTATGTTAATTCTGCCAATCCATGAGCAGGGTATGTGCTTCCATTTCCACGTGTCCTCTCTTATTTCTTGGAGCAGAGTTTTATAGTTTTCTTTGTATAGGTCCTTCACATTTTTAGTCAAGTTGATTCCAAGATATTTGAGTTTGTGTGGCACTATTGTGAATGGGGTTGTTTTCTTAATATTCATTTCTTCCTTATTACTATTGGTGTATAGAAAGGCCATTGATTTTTGTGTGTTAATTTTGTAGCCTTCCCACCTTGCTATATGAGTCTATTGTTTCTAGAAGCTTTTTCGTAGAGACATTAGGGTTTTCTAGGTAGAGTATCATGTCATCTGCAAACAGTGAGAGCTTGACCTCTTCCTTTCCTATCTGGATTCCCTTGATATCTTTTTCTTGCCTAATCGCTATAGCAAGGACTTCCAGTGCTATGTTGAATAGGAGTGGTGAGAGAGGACAGCCTTGTCTTGTGCCAAAATTTAGAGGAAAGGCTTTCAGTTTTTCTCCATTGAGGACAATATTTGCCTCTGGCTTGTGGTAGATGGCCTTAACTATATTGAGAAAGGTTCCTTCCATTCCCATCTTGCTGAGAGTTTTGATCAAGAATGGGTGTTGGACCTTTTCAAATGCTTTCTCTGTGTCTATTGATATGATCATGTGGTTTTTAATTTACTTGTTTTTGATGTTGTGTATTATGTTGATAGATTTACGGATGTTAAACCATTCTTGCATTCCTGGGATGAAACCTACTTGATCGTAGTGGATAATCTTCTTAATGAGGCACTGAATCCTATTTGCCAGGATTTTGTTGAGGATCTTTGCATCTGCATTCATCAGCGATATTGGCCTGTAATTTTCTTTTTTTGTAGCATCTCTGTCTGGTTTAGGTATCAAGGTGATGTTGGCTTTATAAAAGCTATTTGGAAGTGTTTCCGTTTGTTCAATTTCATGAAAGAGTCTTGCCAGGATTGGTAGTAGTTCCTCTTGGAAAGTTTGAAAGAATTCATTAGTGAATCCATCTGGGCCTGGGCTTTTGTTTTTGGGCAGACATTTGATTACCGTTTTAATTTCATCAATAGTGATGGGTGTGTTTAGATATGCTACATCCTCTTCCTTCAACCGTGGAAGATTATGAGTCCAAGAATTTATCCATTTCTTCCAGGTTCTCATTTTTAGTGGCGTAGAGTTTCTCAAAGTAGTTTCTGATTACCCTTTGAATCTCTGCCATATCAGTAGTGATCTCTCCTTTTTCATTCTAATATGAGTTATCAAGTTTCTCTCTCTCTCTCTCTTTCTTTGTTAGTTTTGCCAGTGGTCTATCAATCTTGTTTATTTTTTCAAAGAACCAACTCTGCTTTCGTTGACCTTTCGAATTGTTTTTTGGGTTTCCACTTCGTTGATTTCTGCTCTCAGCTTTGTTATTTCCTTCTGTCTCCCTACTTTTGGGTCCTTTTGTTGAGCACTTTTTAGTTCTATGAGCTGCGTCATTAAGCTACTCAGGTAAGCCCCTTCTTCCTTCCTGATGTGTTCTTGCAAAGCTATAAATTTTCCTCTCAGTACTGCTTTTGCTGTGTCCCATAAGTTCTGATAGTTTGTGTCTTTATTATCATTTGTTTCCAGGAAACTTTTGATTTTCTCCTTGATTTCATCTTGAACCCACTGGTTATTCAGTATGAGGCTGTTTAACTTCCAGGTGTTAAAGTTTTTCTTCTGTGTCCCTTTGGAATTCACAAATAATTTCAGAGCCTTGTAGTCAGCGAAGGTAGCCTGCAAAATTTCTATCCTCTTGATATTATGGAGTTATGTTTTATGTTCCAGCATGTAGTCTATCCTGGAGAATGTCCCATGTACATTGGAGAAGAATGTGTATCCAGGTTTCTGGGGATGGAGTGTCCTATATATATCCACTAGGCCTCTTTCTTCCATTTCTCTCCTCAGGTCTAGTATATTCTTGTTGGGTTTCAGTCTGGTTGACCTATCCAGCCACTTGAATGGGGGGCTGATGAGGGAGTGTCCCAAATTAAGAGATCAAGCAGGAAAAGGGATCAAAGGGATCAAGGGAAAACTGTTTGAGAGCCAGGCAAAGGTTGAGCAATTCAATTGATGCCTCTGGGACCAGGATTTTCTGCCAGCATTTTGCTTGGCTGATTTAACCTGATCCCTGCTGGTGGCTGCTGGGACCCAGGGAAACCCAAGAAAGTAGAAGTGAGAGGCCCTTGCTCACATATTTATCCTATAAGACGTGGTAAGAGGGGATTTAGCACCAGCCGTGGCTCCCTACCTGCACATAATCAGGTGGGGCTGGAACGATATAGCACAGTGGTAGGGAATTTGCCTTGCACATGGCCAACCAGGGACAGACCTGGGTTTGATCCCAGCATCCCATATAGTCCCCCAAGCCTGCCAGGAGTGATTTCTGAGAGCAGAGCCAGGAGTAACCCCTGAGTACCGCTAGGTGTGACCCAAACCCCCCCACCAAAAAAAAAGAATGTTCAGGTCTCATGGAACTTAGTGACCAACAACTTCCAAGCAGTTCAGTTTTCATCTCCAGGGGACCCAGCTCTTCTTATAGGTCTCCCCTTCTATGCTGCTTCTTCCTCTTCTTCTTCTTTTTTTATTTTTGAAAGCAAAAAGGTGAACTTGCCAGGGCATGCCTAAGCTTTTAGGGGGACTCAGCCCACCAGATGTATCCTCAGATTTTCCTGGTGGGTAGAACTAATTTAACCCCCATGGGGTTCCTCAAAAGGCCCACTGTGGACGCCTTTTTCCCCTGCATAGATGATTGAGGAATTTCCAAAGAGACACCTGGCATTACATTTTCAGCCAGTATTTGACTATCTCTCCTTTGTATATATCAGACAAAATAATAGCCTCTATCAAATAATTTGGCTCAGAAATGCCAGCACCAAAGTTTATTTGAGAACCCCTTTTTCTGGATATAGTCAGCCCTAAAAGCAAAGACAATTTTTCTTTCCTTTTCAAATATGTTCTTTGCAGCTGCAGTTTCTGGTAAGCAAGAGCATAACCAGAATACAGATTTTGACTTTTGACCCTCCTTTAGAAATAGGGAAGCTCATTCCTGGGGAATTGGTACCTCCCTTCATTTAACCTCTAAAACAATAGAGTCCAGCCTAGAAAGACCAAGTTTCTAGATATTTCCTACTAATTCTGATTTTTGCATTTAAAGTAAGCTTGCAAGGAGTTACCTTGAGTTGTGACCTTCTCTCTTGTAACTTAGAATTTTTAGTCACACCCATTGCTTAGGTATTGTCATTGTTGTACTAGGCTTTGTGATTACAATTATTCTTTACCTGTGGCTAATTTTACCCCTATAAATTCCCCTGCTCAAAAAATTAAACTTGTCGCACTCCTGCCAGAAACGTGTTGACCCCACATACTGCGTGTGATATTATTATTTCATATTTCATATTTGTCCGCTCATGTTATCCATTTTCCTCCCGTGAAAGGACTATGACCCACGAGAATTGCTGAGACGCAAGATGTCTACAACATGAACTTCCTCACCAGGACCCAGGGGCCCCTGACCTTTTGTTGTTACTCAAGCTGACATAATGGAGTCCCAGCCAAGCTGGAAACTTTCAGAGCCACCCCCAGAGATGCTCACAGGCCACCAGGGCTGCATTCTGAAGTTCTGGGACTGTGGGGGTGGGGATGTGCAATGTCAGGGGGTGACCTCAGGGTCTTGCACATGCACGGCATGTGCTCCACCCCGTTGAGTCATTCCTCCCCTACATAACTTCAACAGAATTTAGCAGATTGAAAGTGTGGCCAAATTGCTCAATGATCTGAAAAGCAGGACTGCAGAAACAGGATAGCAGGTAGAGTACACACATCAATCTGAGTTCAATACTTGGCATCTATATGGTCCCTGAGCATCACCAGGAGTGATTCTTGAGTGCAGAGCCAGGAGGAACCTCTGAGCATTACCAGATGTGGCCCAAAAGCAAACAATAAAACAAATATAGATCTAGAGAGCATGCTTTGCATGCTGGAGACTTAGATTCAAGTCCTAATGCTAAGTGATTCCCCAAGTACTGCTAGAAGTGGAGTCTAAGAACAACTAAGTGTGACCCAAAAAGTAAAAAAAAAAAAAAAAAAAAATTTAAGGGCCAGAACAATAGCACAGTTGGTAGGATGTTTGTTTTGCATGTGGCCAACCCAGGTCTGATACTCAGCATCCCATATGGTACCCAGAGACTGTCACGAGTGATTTCTGAATGCAGAGTCAGAAGTAACCCCTAAATGCTACCAAAACACAAAATGATAATAATAATAATAATTTAAAAGATCACACCATATTTTGTACATGCTATATAATCATGTACAATCACCTTTGTATCCCAATTTCTTAGCACAGTACCCACTATACTCAAGAAATTTTGTAAATTTAACATTGGTCTTACATAGAATTTCTCTATTTAAATTCGACAGACATTTACTAACACCTACTGTAGCTGGGGTTGCAGCTTGGAGCAGATTGTTTTGCCTGTGTGAGGTCCAGGGTTGGGTTCCCAGCACCAAAAACAGCTACTATTAAAATATTAAGAAGTAAATCTTGGGCTGGAGTCATAGTACAGCTGATTTGCCTTGTATGTGGCTGGCCCAGATTCAATTTCCAGTACCTCAATGAGAAGGAGGAGGAGGAGAAGGAAAGAAGAAGGAGGAGGAGAAAGATGAGGAAGGAGGAGGGGGAATAGGAAAAAGAAGAGGAGGAGGAGGAGAAAGAGAAGTAGGAAGAAAAAGAGGAAGAGGAGGAAGTGAAGAAGGAGAAGGAGGAGGAGAAGGAGGAGGAGGAGAAGGGGAAGAAGAAGAAGAGGAAGAGGAGGAGGAGGAGAAGAAGAAGAGGAAGAGGAGGAGGAGGAGAAGAGGAGGAGGAGAAGAAGAAGAAGATGAAGAAGAAGAAGGAGGAGGAGGAGGAGGAGGAGGAGAAGAAGAAGAGAAGAAGAAGAAGAAGAAGAAGAAGAAGAAGAAGAAGAAGAAGAAGAAGAAGAAGAAGAAGAAGAAGAAGAAGAAGAAGAAGAAGAAGAAGAAGAAGAAGAAGAAGAAGAAGAAGAAGAAGAAGAAAGAAGAAAATTTTGCAACCAGAAATGTTTTAGAGTTCAATCACTTGGAGGGAATGTGATAGTTGTTTTAAAGCTGTGATTCTCAAAGTAGGTGCATATTAAAATTCCTGCCCCTCCACTTTCTGAATTCAAAATTCTGCCTTAATAAGCAAAGTGATTTAAATATTCAGAAAGATATATTCATTCTTCCAGAGTCTAGCTCTCTGGTTATTAAATTTTGGCTTGTATAAGAATGATCAGGCTATATGCATAACGCTTTGTGCATTGCAATTTAAGTCTATTCAAGGATCATTTTGTCTACACACAATTTTCTTCTTGCACATAAACTTTGGAACACCGCACGCATACGCTGAGTGGCAGGATTCACAGCAACAGCCGAGTTGGAGACGCAAAAGGAACCAAAGAGCCATCGAAAATTAATAAGGGAAAGAAAGAAAACGGGATTGCACCACGAATTAGTCTTCAGGGCCCCTAGCAGGAGCTCACAAACCGACACAAAGATGAGGGAGACGACAGAAAATAAAAAAAGAAGGCACATTTCCCTGGTTCCTCCAGACCCCTTCCCCCAAACAGTGCAGGCCTTCTCTCCAGGCCTGCTCTGCGCCTTCCCCGCACCTGCCAGGAAATGGCCCGGGGCGCCCACTGAATCATTCGGGGACCACCCTCGACAGGTGGCCGGCACCGCCCTGCCCTTCGGCCCTCGCTCCCACGAATCCCGGGAATCTAAGATGCTTCCGGCGGGTGGCGGGTCACCAGGGTCCCGGGGAGGGACTGGGCTGCAGCGCACGCGGCCAGACTTCAAAGACCGGCGGCTGCCTAAGAATTTCCGCGGCACCTGCAACGGCGGCGGGACGGGAGCCCCGCGTGGCCGAGCCCCGCCGAGCCCCAGCCCGCCCCGCCGCGCGCGGTTCCGGGCCGGGCCCGGAGGAGGAGCCGTGAAGGTGATTTAGGGCCGGGCCGGCCCGCCCGCCGTCTCCAAGGTGTCTATTAGCGCACGGCCCGGCCCGGATTTCAGGAATTCCTGCGTGGCCCCCAGGAGTTCCGGCGTCGCTCCCCCGAGGGAGGATGACTGGCACGCCCCCCACTTTGCAGAGATCCGCGGGATGGGAGGCGGTCTGGTCCGTTAGGGCCCCAAGAGCATATCCCCCCCCCGCCCCCAAAGATCTTCCTCCTCTCTCGGATCTCAGATCCCTGGATGGCCCCTATTGCAGTTCTGGTGACTAAGGGAGGAAGGGAGTAAAACAGATGAAAGCTTGACCTCATGGAAGTCACGTTCTAGTGGAGAAAGCCATAAGGATAATAAGTAATATTTGTAGGAACTACTCAGTCAAAGTAGATTTCTAATCTACGAGTGATCACGTGCTGCATGGGGGGGGAAATGGTTGTACCAGAAAAAATAGGCAGTGAATTGTGTCCATAGGGTTGTCAAAGAGGGACAGTTGTGCATTGGTGACAAAAGTCCGGAGTTAAGGATTTTGTTTGGTTTTGTGGTTGGGTGCAAATGCTCAGGGTCACTAGGGTTGGTGATGGGACCCAAGTGCTGGTGGACTATGCCAAGCTCCTGCAAAGCACTGAACAGAGAGAGACCTCACACATGCAAGGCGGGTGCTGAAGGCTGAGCTGACAACCTGGCCTTCCAGTTTTGTTTTTTATGTAGAAAGGACTGTAGAGGTTGTTTGTTATCTTTTGACACGTGGTATTTAATCTTTTCAAGGTACTGTTTAAAAACTTTCTGTTGCAATGAACAGAGGGTCACAGACACTCACTCAGTGGTGGGGGTCGCAAAACCTGCTGAAGGGCATCAGTGCAGGCTCTATGGTGGCACTGGGGGTGGGGATCCCAAATGCAGAGCTACAGGATCTACACTTGGCATGAGAGGGCGGCTCAGAGAATCTAACTCATGACCTCATGCTTGCAAGGCAAGTGTCTTGAGCCACTGGGCCTTCTTGGGCCCTCCTCTGTGAGTAAGGATTTGAAGGAGACAGGCATTTGAAGGAGACAGACTACATTGGAGATGAAGTTCCAGGCATAGGGAACAAGAACAAAGACCCTGAAGTAGGAGAATGACCTACAAGTTCCAGGAACAGCCAAATTGGCCACTAAAGTTGGGGTTGAGTAGAAAAGAGCATAAGTTGGTGACTTGTTCACAATGGCTATTGCTACAACTGCTGTTTTGACTTGGGGTTTGATGGGAATCCATTAAATATTTATTTTCTCCTCTTACTCTAGGGATCTTTAAAAAGAAAAGCTATTAGCATTCCTTTCCTCTGAGTGCTGAATGAAAACTTCCTCCATCTTAGCTCTCTCCCACAACTCCCATCTTTCCATCTCACTTCCCCTGTGATCCCTATCTGGACTCTTGGGAGTGGGATCCTCTTCCCTCCATCCTACCCTCCATCTCCTGAAGTCGGGTGAGGAGGGGGCAGTCAGGGGTCTTGTCTCACCAATCACCTCTTCTAACCTGTTTATACAATTCTCCTGCTTTCTCTGAGATCATTTTTTTTCTGGATATATTTCCCTATTGCTATTAAATACTTTCCTTTCTTTCGTCTCCCAACCCTCATCAGTCAGATCTGATTGTTGTTGTTGTTGCTGCTGCTGTTGTTGAAGAAATAGGGAGTTTGAGCTCTACCTGATGGTATTTAGGGGACCTGCTCTACTTAGGGGTTATTTCCCATCATGTTCAGGGACCATACAGAGCCAGGGATTGAACTACGGTCGTAAGCATCTTATATTTCCCCCCTCCCCCGCACCCAGTTTGACTCTTATTACTTCTCAACCCCAGTTTATTAGACTTCTCTTCTCTCATTTCCCTCACCTCATACCTCCTGACCTCATTACCTCAGCGAGACTTTACTGATCAAATTATACATTTAAGTTATATGGAGTACCTGCCATTTATCAGGTTAACTTAGGTACTGAAGATGGAGATGAACAAAACAGATATGGTCCTGCCCTCAACTAACTTGCCATCTATCTAGAAAGGGCAACTTGTGAACAAATTAATAGAAGAAAGCAAAAGAACATGCACTGGTTGAAAGAGGATGGAATATCAACTTTGCTCAGGAATAAGGAAAATTTTGAGTAGGGAACGGGGCCAGCAGGTAAGGTGCTTACCTTGATTGTAGTCAACCTGCACCATATATGGTCCCTTGAGCACTGCTAGGAGTCATCCCTAAGCCAGAAATAAGTCCTGAACACAGCCAGGAGTGGCCCAACCCACCCCCAAAATAAAGTTTTATAAGGGAAATGTTGCTACACTGAATTCCAAAGAATGACTAAGGAATTTGCCAAGTAGGCAAGGAGTAGAAGAGCATTAAAGGCAAAGGAAAAGCATGTGCAAGGCCCAGAAATATAAGCCATCACACTATAACAAAGACAGAACATGATTTTGCCAAAATATGAGATGCAAGACTAGCAAATGATGGAAGATGTGGCAGAGATAATTAGTTATAATACCCAAGAACTATCCTAGAGATTCCTGGGTTCATAAACAAGATAATAAGTTAAGGATTTATATGGTCCTATTTGAATTGTCAAAACTGTCCTTCATACAGTGTGGAGAAAGGATGCTGCAAACTCCAATGAGGGTCCAAGCAACAGAAGAGGGCCCTGAGTTATGTGGGTGGCAGTGAGGAAGGTGAATGGGGCCCACATTTGTTTGGAAAATAGAATTGGCACATTGGGGTGACCAACAGGGTGTACTAGATTAAATAAGGAGATGATATCCTCACCACATTTTCTTCAGAGTCCAAGGCTGGCTCTAATAGAGGTCTATGATGCAAATAGGAGCAGAGCTGACTGGAGCCACTTTTTTAGATGAGAGTCCCTGGAAAGTGCAGAGCACTTGATAGGAACATTTCTTACTGGAACTGCTTTTGGCCCTGCGGTTTTTGATTAGTCTTTCTCTCTGAGAGTAGGAATGCCTTGGGTAGGTGAGATTACTGACAACCAGGTCAGATACCAGTAGGTATTTAATGTCAGGACAGTAGCCATAAAGAGAGAAGTAGCAGCAGAGGAAATGCTAGGTCTCTCTGTGGCCTCCTCTCCTCCTGCCCTGTGATCCAACTACACAGTTGGGCTCCTGTGGTTCCTATAATGCAGTTGTTTTTCAAATCTAATCTTCGTCCATTGATCCTGTGAGCTACCAACCTCAGAAACAAGCCAGCAGAGGGAAGGCAAGGAAGGGGTGAGAAAGAATTCTGATAACACTGAACAGAAGAGCCTAGAACTCCCTCCACTGCCCCCAGCCCAGCCCACAGAGCAACATCATTCAAAGAAACTCCTCCCTGACAGCTTTGGTCCTTTTGGTCTACAATCAGTATATGTCTTAGTTCCTCAAGTACACTTGCCTCTGCTGGACCTTCCACACAATGACTGGGTTGTTGGGTTCTGAAATAAGATGCTTAGTAGCTCAGGCCTTACTTAGCTCTGCAGTCTCAGGCAAGGTGACTGAGTAAACTCCCTGAGACTCTCAGTCATTTTGTCCAGAAGGTACAGGGACCAGTTCTCCATTTGATTTTCTATAAATGAAATAAACAAGTCATACTCAGTTCAGGCCCATGCTCTGAAACAGTGCCCTCAGTCTATGAATCTCTCACCACAGGTCTTCCCAGGCCAGCCAGGCCACTGGAGCTGTAAATCATACAGCCTTCCCCACCCACTAGGTCCCAACTCTCCATCAGCCCCTCCCACTAATGACCAGGTGATTGGCTTCTCATTAAAGAAAATAACAAAGAAGACTCTGTGGTTAGTGCTGGGGGTCAGTCTGGGTAAAAGAGGAATTCTGGATCCAGGGGCCCTCTGAGCTCCTGAGTTCCAGTTTTCTCATCTGCCAGGAAAGAAAGATAACCCTACTTTGCAGGTTTGGTCATGGGGGCAGGAAGAGATCACTTAAATGTAATTTTCTAGCATTTTGTAAATGTCAGTCTAAAGCTATTATCATTAATTATTGCTTTACATTATTATTTGGATTTTAATTTTCATTGTATTTGGAACTCAGGTGCTGATTCTGCCAACTCCATTTGGTGAATAATTTATTGTTTCCAATGATTTGTAATGCCACCTCCAGCTGCCTTTTTAATATCTATCATATCTGGCAAAAATCCTTGGCCTCCTAATTTGTTTTCACAATTGTCTTAGGAATTCTGACCTTTTACACTTTCTATGGAGGATCTTAGAATCCCTTTGTTTTATTTCCCATGATTATTTCTCTGTGGTTCCCTTCTTCTTCTTATATGTATGTTTATTTTTTTCTTAAGGCTAATTTTCTTAATAATGTCAAATAGCTGCAAGAATTTTAGAATCCACATGCATATTCCAGGGCCAGCGAGAGAGCACAACGGTAGGGCATTTGACTTGCACGCAGGTCATCCTGGATAGACAATGGTTGGAATCCCGGCATCCCAAATGGTCCCCCTCCTGCCAGGGGTGATTTCTAAGTACAGAGCAAGGAGTAACCCCTGAGTACCGCTGGGTGTGACCCAAAAACAAAAACAAACAAGCACATGCATATTCCTTCATGCACAGAGAACTTTACAAGTAGGCCACTCCAAAAATCTGGCCCATAGTATATGTAGCACATGAGGTTGGAGAGAGCACAGCAAATAAGACTCTTGCCTTGCATGTAGCTAACCTAGTTCAACTTCTGGCACCACATATGGTCTTCTGAGTCTCACCATAAGTAGCATCATAAGTATCACCAGAGATTTCCCAAAATAATAAAACAGAGACAACATAACACAGTAAGAATAACAACTAATGCAAAAAGAAAAAATATAAATAATAATAAAGTAAGATAATTATGATAATGTACCATATAATAAAAGTTTTATGAATGTATCTTCTCAAAATACCATACTGTATGTAGTATCTTTGGACAATGGATGACCACAGAAAGTGAAATCATGGATTAGAAGGGACTACAGTGGGTAAGGTGCTAGCCTTGCATGCAACCTACTGAAGTTTGATCTCTGGCACCATGGTACCCTATATGGTCCCCTAAGCATTGTCAGTAGTGATCCCTGAGCACAGAATCAGGAGTAAGTGCTGAATTCTACCCCAAAATAGTATACACACACACACCCCACTAATTCTTTTTCCCTTTAGTACCTCCTATATCTTAGGTTATCTGAGATCTTTTGTTTTTGTTTTTTCTGGTTTTTCTTGAGGTTTTCCTTTTGGAGAATGCTGTTGGTAATAACTCTATTTCTCCTATAAAAGACTAGTTTGGGGGCCGGCGAGGTGGCGCTAGAGGTAAGGTGTCTGCCTTGCAAGCACTAGCCAAGGAAGGACCGCGGTTCGATCCCCGGCATCCCATATGGTCCCCCCAAGCCAGGGGCAATTTCTGAGCGCTTAGCCAGGAGTAACCCCTGAGCATCAAACAGATGTGACCCAAAAACCAAAAAAAAAAAAAAAGACTAGTTTGATAGCTAGATTTTTTTGATAGTTACACTTTTTAAATACTTTAGGAAATAAGTATTTTAATATGTTCACTTCTGTTGAAGAAATGTCAACTTCATACAAACTATCCTTTTATGTAATTTTTTTCCAATTTTGAAGTCTCTTTATAGTTTTGTCTTAGATATTTCACTATAATACAGTTAAGTGTGTGTTTAAATCTTATTTTCTAGAATTTTCTGGGTATCCTAAATGTGATTTGACATCTCAGATTAAAATACATTAGTGTTGGGGTCAGAGAGGTGGCACTAGAGGTAAGGTGTCTGCCTTGCAAGAGGTAGCCTAGTACAGACCAGCATCCCATATGCGCCCCCCAAGCCAGGGGCGATTTCTGAGCACATAGCCAGGAGTAACCCCCGAGCGTCAAACGGGTGTGCCCCCCCCAAAAAAAAAGAAAAGGAAAGAAAAAGAAAATACATTAGTGGTGGTGGTGGTGGCGGTGGCTGTAGCGGTAGCAGTGGTCGTGGTTGTGGTGGTGATGGTGGTGGTTCTAGAAGGCCATACCCAGTGGTGCTCAGGGCTTATTCTGGCTCTGTGTCAAGCATCCATCAAGCAGGGCTCAGGGAAACCGTTGGCAGTGCCAGGGACCAAATCTGTTCATCGGCTGCATGCACGGCAAGCACCTTTTCTCTGTATTTTATCTCTCTGGATCCTATCTTAAATTCTTTGTTTTATTTCTTTTATTTTGTGGCCGGGGAGATAGCATGGAGGTATTTTGTTTATTTAATTTATTTGTTTCTACTATAATTAATGTTTATAATATTTTTTAATGTTTTTTTGGAAGTGTTTGAGTCACACCAGTGTAACTCAAGAGTAACCCCTGGCAGTGCTCAAGGAACCATATACAGTACCAGTAATACAGATCCTAGTTGACCTTGTGCACTTTTTACCCACTGTACTATCTCTTTTGCCCCTGGATGTTTTTTTTTTTTTTTTTTTTTTGCTTACTCCACTGGTACAGCATGCCCTCCACCAGAATCTTAGGATTCATCCACCATTACCCTAAGGTCTTTTTCCTCTTTAACATCCTGGTTCAGTTCTTAAGAGCATTCTTTAGGGTTTTTTACATTAGAGATTCCTTACTTTGTTTCTTTGTATTCTCATATGAGCAGGATCATCTGGTACCTGTCTTTTTCTATGTGATTCTTTTCAGTTAGCATGACCCCCTTCGGTTTCATCTAAGTTGCAACCAATTTCAAGTTTTCTCACTATTGATTATATTCCAATGTGTGTATACTTATATGTACTGTATATTATTTATTTACTCTTTTCTTGGAATGCCTCACATCTTTTTTTTCTTCAAGATGCTTTGGCTATCCTAGGAGTTTCATGGTCCTGTACACACTTTTGAACTATTTTGTGTCCTTGAAGAAGGCCATGGGAATTTTGATGGGGATTAAGTTACATTTGTAAATTAGTTTAAGAAATATTTTAGGGGTCAGAGAGATAGCATAGAGGGAGGGCATTTGCCTTGCATGCAGAAGGACGGTGGTTCGAATCCTGGCATCCCATATTATGGTCCCCCAAGCCTGCCAGAGGTGATTTCTGAGCGTAGAGCCAGGAGTAACCCCTGAGCGCTGCTGGGTGTGACCCAAAAACAAAAAAAAATTTTTTTAATGGTGTTTATTTTTAAAATGTCAATTTTAATTATGATGATTCTTCCAATCCATGAACATGTTTTCATTTCCTTAGTGCTTCCTATTTATTCAAGAAGTGATTTATATTTTTCAATAAATAAATAATTCATATCCATTATTAACCTGATTTCTAGAAACTTAGTTGGTTAGTTTGTTTTGTTACACTATCATAAATAGAATAGAAAGGTGGAATGGGGCATACACCTGCTGTGCTTATGACTTACTTTTTTTTTTTTTTTGATCACACCCAGCAGCTCTCAGGCTCCATACTCAGAAATGGCTCCTGGCAGGCTCGGGGGACCATATGGGTGCCAGGATTCGAACCAATGACCTTCTGCATGAAAGGCAAATGCCTTACCTCCATGCTATCTCTCCGGCCCGATGGCTTACTTTTGACTCTGTGCTCATGGATCATTTCTGGCAATGTTCAGAGGACCAAACCCAGGTTGCTCACATGCAATGCAAGCATCTTAAGCTGTACTAACTCTGTAACTACTTTACTGTGCAGGTTTATGGCTTCTGGGAGTCATTTTCCCAACTTTTAAAACTCTATTACATTTTTGTTGTTTTCTTTCTTTCTATTTGTTTTTAGACACACTTTTAGTTACAATACTTTTTTTTCACTTTAGTTTTGGTTATGGGTGGGGGTTTGTTTGTTTTTAGACACTTTTTTTTTAGTTACAATATCGTTGGGCTTTTTTTTTATTCCTTTGGTTTGTTTATGGTTGTGATTTTTGGACCATACCTGACAATGCTCAGAAGTTATTCCTGGATCTACACTCAGAAATTATTCCTTGCAAGCTAGGGCAACTATATAGGATGCCGGGGTTCAAATAAGTTTGGTCACATGTATGATGATAGTTCTATCTGCTGTACTATCTCTGGGCCCTAAAATACTGTTAATGATAAAGTTTTATGAGTAACTTGGTGGATTATTTAGGGAGGTTATCATATTATTTGCAAATAGCAACTGTTTGACTTCTTTATCAATTTCAATTCCTTTGATTTTTCATAATTAACTTGCAAAGAACTTCTAATACTATTTAAATAATAAGATGAAAGAAGACATGCTTGTCTCATGCTGTTTTCTAGGAAAATCTTTCACTTTTGTCTCATTAAGTTTGATGTTAGCTGTAGGTTTGTTATATGTATTTCACAAAATTAAGTCCTTCAATTCCAGTTTTGTTGAGAGTTTTTATTATAAATGGATGTTAAGTCCATTTTTTGCATCTATAGAGATAATCATAAGTTTTCTTATCTTTCCTTTTATTAATGTGGTGCATCATATTAATTTATTTGCATGGTAAAAGTATTTTTATTGGGGCCATGTAGGGTCATGTTTTCTATTGAGGTTTGATTCCCACAGAGCTCCCAGGAAGAGAAGGTAGTTCCCATTTCCTGTCCAACCAGGACAGGGGAAGCAGTTCTGGTTGTATAGATCTGCAGTAAATAATCCACTTAGACAAGGGAGTTGGACACAAAATCCTTTATTAACCCTCCAGCTGCTCCAAAACTCTAGAGCTTGCTAGCCAGCTATTAAAGGACACTATCCTCCCAGTCTAACTCCTATTTATTCAGATTCAAACAGCGCCCCCTACTTGAAAGGTCATAGGTGGGAAAGTAGGCAGAGAAACATACCAAAGAGAAATATTATAAAAGCCTCTAAATACTTAACAGGGCCAGAAGGATAGCACAGCAGTAGGGCGTTTGCCGTGCACACGGCCAACTCCAGACGGACCCATTTGATTCCTGGCATCCTATATGGTCCCTCGAGTCTGCCAGGAGTGATTTCTGAGCTCAGAGCCAGGAGTAACCCCTGAGCACCGCTGGGTGTGACCCAAAAAGCCCCTCAAAATATTTTTATTGAATATGTTTAGATGCTACCATAAAACTATATAAGAAAGAACTGTCCTATAAAGAAGGAGTAGTAAGGAAATTAGACATTTTTGAAACACATACAATTCCAAATAGAATACTCAGACAAAACCGACAATAGCAAACTCATAGCTTGTTTTGACACATCAATATGATGCCATCCAAAACAAGCCTAGCCTGAAAGACTTCAGAGAGGTATAAAGTTCTCATCCTGAAAAAAATAAATCATCATGGCTACTTTCATGCACACTGAAAAATAATAAAACCATTCACTGTTTGTTCCTTGGATCTATCAAAGTAGTCAAGCAAATGCATTCTAGTGTGAGGCCTTGTCATAAGAACCTAGAGAAAAATACTTCCATATACCCCTCAGACATACCTATAGATATCTGGTGTCCCAACTGACCACCTCTGTCTAAGCATCAGGGTGTGGTGTTGGATTACTGATCCTACCATAATCAATATTCATATTCCACCCTGGGGTGTGATCTAGTGATGGGATATTGGATTATTTCCTACTTGGTATTCCTCTCCCACCTTAGGTTGTGGTCTGGTTCTTGTCAATAAAAGCAGGCTCTGAGGAACTCTTTTCTTCCACTAATCTCCATTTCTTCTTAGGAGCAGAAAGTTTGTGCGGTAGGATTCCTTGCTTGAGTGCTGGATTTCCTGAACCCGTACTTTTGCACCTTTTCATTGTGTGGATTGTTTCTTGCATCAATATTTGCTTCCAGACCTGCATCTCCCCAGATTTTCATTTTGGAACCCTGGACTCCACTTGCAATGTGGTTTCTGATGTTCCAGAATAGCTTATGGTCAAGGTCATTACATGTTTCTCTGAACTGGAATCTCCTACAGTGTCCCCAGCAATGTGAGGCTTTTATATTCAATTAAATAAAGTTGGTAGAAACACGACACACATCAGTAATGCAGACAAGGACCAGTTGTCAAGATACTTTACAAAAAAGGATAGCTGAAAATAGAAAACAATGCTACCTTCCCAGTTTACCTAGGAGGAAATTCTTACATATCCTTATCTACCTCTACAAATGTTGTTTTTGGGGTTTTTTTTTGGGGGGGGAGGGCCACACCCGATGACGCTCAGGGGTTTCTCCTGGCTATGCGCTCAGAAATCACTTCTGGCTTAGGGGACCATAAGGGACACCAGGGCATCAAACTGCAGTCCATCCTAAGCTAGTGCATGCCCTACCGCTTGCTCCATTGCTCCAGCCCCATCCCTTACTCTCTCTTACTCTCCCTTTCTTTCCCCTTCTTGCCACCCTTTCACCTCTTCCCCTCTCCAATTCTCATTATCTCCATTCTTCTCCTTTAATACCATTCTAGCTCTCTTTCTCTCTCTCTCTCTCTCTCTCTAGCTTTCTATATACTACAGCCAACTCAAGCACATATTCACAGTTACCATGCAGTCTAGGAAAATATACCTCAATACTCACACACAGCCTCAGGCCACTTTTGAAACTATTGTGTCCAATAAATGAATGGACCCTAGCGATAATACAAAGGTATAAGGCTCAAGCCTTGTATGCAGCCTATCTAGGTTCCATAGTAGCACTGCATATAGTTCCCTAAGAAACATTCCCACTAGATTCTTCCCCAGATTTCACTTAGAAATCAAACCTACTCTACTCCCCAATAACTTTTTATCAGGAAGCATGATACCTCAATAGACTGAAGATAATAGAAAAACCAAATTATTAGCACAGATGTTCTCAGCAAATGAACCAAACCAGAGTACTTAAGATATCTAATTAAGGAGAGTTCTAAAATTATAAACCCCAAAAATTATGAGGTTCAGATATATTTTCACCTATGCTTTGGTTCACATAAAGATTTTAAGAAACAAATATTAAATGCTCTTAGATACCAAAAGTATAACAATAGTAAAAGTATAAGCTTTTATGAGGAAAAGATCTGTGTTAAGAGCATCAGAGTATCAGTGGCAAAATACATTATCCATTGCTTGAGAAAGAGTATTATTTTTTAAGTACAAGTTCATTTCCATGCAATGTATATACGTCCTTCCACAACATTAAAGGAAGTAACGTCTATGTCATACACTCATATGTTCATATGTCAATTGTAAAAATAAAAATACAAACAATGCACTTAATTTCTCTCTGATGCAGACAGGTGACCTTGCCCTGGACTTCGATGAAGTTGTCCCATCCTCTTGGTCAATTGCCAATACATCAACAGGAGCATTTTCAGATGTTGGATTTCCCACAGAATGTGCTGCTGTGTCCTCTTACTCACCATCATAGCATTCAAGGACAGATTTATTAGATATAGGTAAAGAATAAACCTTTCTACATCTCCTTTTGTGTAACTTTACAATCCAACATGTCACTGCATCACAACATGACACAGCAACCACAATCATTTTCTTTTCTGGCTGAATGTCCACCCTCCTCAACTTTGGAGTCAACCTCTGGATAACTTGAACTGCCCTTACTAGAGTATTACTCTCTCTGCAGAGATGGGGGAACTTTTAAGAGAATGAATGTAGAGACATTACAGAGAACCTAGGTCCCATCCCAACTCCACAAGTTTTTTTCTGTTGATAGAGACCTTGTTTCATTTATGTTGCTTTATTTTATATATTTTATATTTATATATATATAAATATTTTATATTTTATAAGGGCTGCTCATGGCAGCCCTTTGCTGATAGCCCACCCTTGAGGTGAGCAATTTGATAAAGCATATGGGGCTTTTTCATATATCACAGGCTTGTCCTCTTTGCCCACTCAGGCTTGGGCTGTCTTGTTATTGACACAGTCAGCAGAAGTGTGTCGGACATGCCTGGCCCAGACCGGCTTCTAGACAGCAATCGTAAGGCAGAGAGGTGCGAACAAGACACCAAGGCACTCATCCCTACCAGACATGACACATCAGTGTGATCCATTCACCAGCCTCAACAGCAAAAGAGTGTCAACATCTTGGAAGTACAGCTGTACCGCCTGATGTACATGTTTTGCTCTATCCTTGCATCTAGATCCCAATTGATCATCCCAATTAAATTCATGATGCATTTAATGTTTTTAGATCACCAAAATTTTATTGAGGACCTTTGCATATGTGTTTGTAACTGGAATTTTGTTTGGTTGGTTGGTTTTTGGTTTTGGGGCCATACCCAGCTGCACTCAGGGGTTACTCCTGACTCAGTGCCCAGAAATCACTCCTGGATCTGGGGACCATATGAGATTCTGGGATTCAAACTCAGGTTCGTCCTGGTTTGGCCGCTTGCAAGGCAAACACCTTACCACTGTTCTCTCTCTCTCTCTGGTCCCAGTAACTGAAATCTTGATTGGTGATGTCATTTTGTATTGAGATAATGTTGGTCTCATTGAAACTGTTCAGGAGAATTCTTTTTCTTCATTCTGGAATATTCTACTGTCCAATAATGCTAGGACCCAGCTTTAGATTTTGGGGGGTTGGGGAGAATTTGGGCCACACCTTTCGATGCTCTGCACCCAGGAATCACTTATAGCAGACTCAAAAGGCCATATGAGATCCTGGGTATTGAATCCAGTACAGCCGAGTACAAGGCAAGCTTTCTACCGTCTGTATGCTCTTCAACCCCCAACTTCAGTTGTTTGTTTGTTTGTTTGTTTGTTTCAGTCTCTTAACTCCTACAGAGAAGTAAGACTGGAGGCTTTTTGACCAATTAAAAGAACTTGGACTTGGGAAGGGCACAAAGACATTTGGCCAAGGCTTTACAGCTCAGGAGGAGTCACCATTGTAATCTTATCCACCGAGGGCAAGTCATTTACATCAATCTCTTTTGCTTGGATTTCCACTTACAATTTTTAGATAAAACCCTAACAATCTCAGCTTGCAGAGAAGATTGGGGAAGATTCATTAAATAATACAAGCAAGATATCTGTTACCAGAGTTCTCTCGAATATTTGATGAATTAATAATTTAGCACATCATGACCATTAGCAGTTATATTTATGGTGTTTATATTTTACTTGTAAGTAAGTAAAAATACTAGAGTTTCTAGCTATCAGGATTGTCATTTCAATGAGGAATTTAGAATCTGGAGGAGTCTCAAGAGTCTTGCTACTCCTGTGTCCTGAGACTTCCCCGTACAAGTGTGTTCCACCTGGGGGACCCCTCAGGGTTCTTGTGCTGCGAATTTAGGGCCAGACTGCCTATAATTGACCAGCGCCCCCAAGGAAGTAGGCCACTGACCCGGGCTTCTGGGGCCTTGAGAGTGGATGGAGACCTGGGAGAAGAGGTAAAGGGCTGAGGTTGACCCTCCCTCCCATCATCACCATCACCCTCCAGGATTCTGTGTGCTCAATGAGATGGAGTTTGCGGTCTAGGACCCAAAGCTCTGGGGGAGAGACTTTGGGGAGCGAGGCATCAGAGGACAAGGATCCCCTTAGTGGGTCCCCAGCACGCTTGCTGCGCAGGGTGGGCCCTGCCACACTTCAGGTTCGGGTTCCAGGGGAGGGTCAAGGTTTCTAGGACCCCAGATCCTGAGTCTCCCTCCACCAGTCTCCCAGGGGCCTGTCTCTGAATTGCAGGTTCCGGAGGTTTCCCAGAGCTATCCTAATCCTCATGGCTTCCTTTATATTATTCCACCCTCAACTATTTCTTGTGGGCCCGGTTTTTTGTTCGTTTGTTTGTTTGTTTGTGTTTGTTTTTGTTTTGCAGGGAGGGACCTCAGGAGTACTTTGGGGAGGATCAGACCAAAGGCTCAGTTAAGCATCTTCCTGGGCTGATTCTATTTTCCAAGTTTGCTCTCATTCCCTGCCATGGGCTGGGGCTGGGTTTCTGTGTGGTGGGGGACACCAGGGAAGCAGTTTGGACTCGTGACTACACCAGTAGACCTGGGTCTTCCTTGAGAAACAAACGGAGCATGGCTTCAAGGGCCCACCAGCATCAGAGGCCGGTAGGGCAGGTGTCACCAGGTGCCTTCTCTAGGGAATATTTCCTACTAGCAGAGGTGACACCAGCCACAGTCATTGTGTCCTCAAGTGCAGCCACCCCACCTAGCCACTGTGTGCCTGAGTCTCCCCAGTTAGCAGAGCCCTGGGTCCCCTCCTTATGTCAGGGTCATTGGAACAAAGAAATATGTTTCCATGGATTTGTTGTTTCTCTGGCCAAAACCAGTAGGTCTGAGGTCGGCTATTCCCATCTCAGTGCTTTGGGCAGCTCCTGGTGGGATTCAGAATCCATGCAGTGCTAGGGAACAAAATTAGGCTTCTGCCTGCAGAGAAGCCTGCGCACTCAGAGCTATTTCCTTGGCTCCCTTCAGTCAATCTTGAAGCAGACAAAGGTTCCTATCTGAACTGGACCAGTCACCCATTAGGGTGAAGAATCTGGGTCATTCAGGTAAACCATTTGTCAACCTCTCTGACCCTCTGTATCCTCATCAGAGAACAACAACAGGATAATTAGATCACTTACTTTTATTAGGTAAGTGTGAAGGTTGCTGCAGATAACATATGAAAGGCATTTAATCTACCTCCTGGTCCCCTGACACAAAAGAGCTGCCTAGAAAGTACAGTGTTAGAAATTTGTTTTCTCTCGATCCTCTCTTGAGCTGGAGGCTAGCTCTAGCAGGCATGGGGTTGGGGGAGACCCCATGTGGAAGGCCTTCTCCCTACATTGGGTGCGCTGGGAGCCTTGATAGGCTTCCAGCCTTCCCCTCTTCTGCCCCCAGCCTCCAGGCCTTCTGGGGTGGCAGCCCAGGCGGTCAGACAAGGTGGGTGTCGGGGGGTCCCTCCTGGATGGGGTCCCAAGCCTTCCCCGCCCTTCCCTCAGCTCTAGGGAGGGAAGGGCACAGGGTGTAGGGCGGGCAGAGCCTGGCTTCCGGCTCTCTCTCGATCCTCTCGAGCTGGAGGCTAGCTCTAGCAGGCATGGGGTTGGGGGAGACCCCATGTGGAAGGCCTTCTCCCTATCTTGGGTGCGCTGGGAGCCTTGATAGGCTTCCAGCCTTCCCCTCTTCTGCCCCCGGCCTCCAGGCCTTTTGGGGTGGCAGCCCAGGCGACCAGAAATGGTTGGTCCTAACTTGCGGTGTGCTGAGATTTGCTCGCTTGCGCTGTTTGTCACTGGCAATTTCTGACCACTCTGCATATGGAAAACCGTGCGGGGGCTAGCGCCCCCGCGCACTGCTTGTATTAAGAGTATTCCTTATCTTAATGTTATGTTCTGCGTATCCAGAATGTCCATTTTGTATTCTGCCCTTTCCCACACCCCTTCAAAGCTCACTTTCACTCCTTAACTCTCTCACCCACTTCAAACATCACTAACCCACATTACTCTTTTTAACTTCAGTATTGCACAATCCTAATTACAGACCAAAGCCGTGCATTGTGTGTAACAACCCCGAACTGTTTCAAAAGACATAAAATGGACACGTATGTCTTTAGAATATTTTGTGTTTTTCCCTGACAACTATAAGTCTTACTAAATATTCTCTTATACAGTGACATTTCTAACCACTTTTTATCTTCTCTTTATGAGCTGTTCAACAAGGAATTTTGGTGAAAGAGTCCCCCAGTTTAATGCTTATGATTGAACCATGTCATGGGGATTATTGGACTTGTTCTTATGTCCCCCATATGCACCAATAATGCCACATGGCATTGCTCTTTTTTTTGCATAGGCATATTAAAATGAGAAAATATTATACATACAAATAAGATCCTATCTAATAGAGATTGGAATACACAAATCTTGTAGTGCAAAGGGACCTTACACCCTGAACATTGACATAATGACCTGGCACAGGCCTCAGAAGAAAGGGCATTTTCCATTCACCCCTGAACCAGGGAAGCCAGCCACAAAACATCCAGTTTTGTCTATAACATCACCTGGAAGCAATCCTCTACCATAGAAGACCCTACCACTGCTCAGACATTGATCTGCTCAAAAGAGACTTCCTTTAACACTGAGAAGACTTAACAACAACAACCTGCTTACAGGACAGGGCTTCCTGCATTGCCCTTTAATGGTGAGGTGAAACGAGAGGACGCTCCACATCCTGACTTCAATGTAGGATATGCAGATTCCAGGATCTTTAATACAGAAACATGATACCAACAACAGAGACTGTGTGAAAAGTGTGTTGGCACTACGGATGATCTAACTTGCCTGGAGCCTAGAGTTGGTCTTATGCCAGGAAACTTCAGGGGTAGGGTCTCTTTGTATTTAGGCCAAGGTTATTCCTTTCCATGCCTCTCATATTTTGGTGGGCCTATGCAAACCACAATTGCCACTCTAACACCGTTTTTACTGTGCTCCTTTGACTCTAATCCTTAAAAAAAAACCACTTAAAATTTGAGGTTAACTTAAGCTAATATGCATGTACATGGAAATGTAAAAAATACTATGCCTCTAATGTTTAAGGAGTTACGTAAGTTTTATGGCTTTAGATTGCCTTGTGTGCTGTTAAAAATATTATAATGTGTTACAATCTGGGGACTTGAGGGACAAAGTAATTGTACATAGATTCTGTTTTATTTATCTTAATGTTCTTTGGCTGAAAGTTCAAAGTTAAGATATCAGCAAGGGGACTTCTTCTGAGAATTATGTTATGGGTGATTGTCCTTCCACTGTAACTTTACCTTGTCCTCTTTCTTTGCATCTTTGTTCTCATAATTAAAAAAAATTTTAAAAAAAAGAAAAAGAAATTTGTCTGTGTGAAGTGACTGACATTCTGGAACAAAGGAACTCAGGGTCTGTATACTTCACAAATCTTGGCACAGGATAGGATTGTCTAATTCCAGGATTGCAAACCTTATGTACATGCATAATATGTAGATAATAATAGATAGATATACGTGTATATAGAAGGTTAGCTTTTAATCCCCCAGATCTATTCGATCTTTAGGAAGCGTCTACTATGTGTGAAACAGAGCTGTCTTCTATGGCAGTGACAGACAGATAACCTTGTCTTAGAGCTGACATGCTAATGGGTACCAAGAGTTTAAAAAAGTTATATTCAGAGAATATATCTAAAATGTTATGTCTGGGACTGGAGAAAATAGTACAAGGATTAAGACTGTTGCCTTGCATATAACAATCTGGGTTCCATCTCCTGTACTCCATATGCATACATGGACCTTAAGCCTGGAGGAAGCCCTGAGTACTGCTAGGTATAGCCCAACACCCAAAATAAAAAAATAATATAAAAATTATAATTTTGATGGTCAGGGATCCATAACCCCCAAACTTCCTTTCTGTCTCTCCCTCCTTCGTTTCTTCTTTCCTTCCTTTCCCTCCCTCCCTTCCCCTTCCTTCTTTCCTCCCTTATTTTCCTTTCCCCTCTCTTCATTCCTTCTGTCCTTCCTTCCTTTGGGGTCATATTCAGCAGTGCTCAGAGTTTGCTCCTGGCTCTATGCTCAGAGATTGCTCCTGGAAATGCTCAAGTGACCATACGAAGACTGATCAACCAAATGCAAGGTAAGTAAGTGCCTTACCAATTCCACTGTCTCTCTGGCCCAACCCTCAGAGTCATTGACCTGATAAGTTATTTCACCAAAAGGAGAAATAACCTCCCACCAAAAGGAGAAATAACTTGAAATCTCCCACTCCATCTATGGAACTGTGTAATCCAGAGAACAGATATTCATGTATCCAATGGGCTCCTGCTTTTGTGGAAGGTTCCACCACAGAACCAACCCTCCAAAGCACAGACCCACCGTAACCTTATCCTGACATTCGCCCTGAACAAGGTTCCACTCTCTTTATCCAAAAAGTCACTAGGGGTGCTGGCTAGTTCCTGACTTTAGTTCTTCCCCCACCCCTTTATATGTCTATGGTCAGACTCTTCTTTACTGTTTGTGTCAGAGGAAGAAATTGCCCTCCCTTTTCTCAGTGACAGTGTTTCAGTCTCCAGGACAGACACACCTTAGCAGTTAATCCTTTCTGTATGCATCAGAGACCCTGGCTCTGGCACCTTCCCGCTGCCTATGAACACCGAGACCAGTTCTCTGGGACTGCTTGGCAAACTGCGCCCCCTGGTGGATTGAAAGACCAATGTGTTCTTTTCCATATGTCGTCTGTGAGTCCGTCCAGTCCAGACAGTGATATCTGCCTCCCTTGATGCCAGTATAGGTCACTCCTAGGGCTTCATTTCTTTCTCACTCTCTTTTTCTCTAACTCATCTCTCTTTCTCAGCTTCTCCAAGATCTCCTTCCTTTCAAGCCACCTCTCCAGCAGGGAAACATCAGTCTTCCTACAACATAGCAGCTGCGATCCAAGAGAAAAAAGGGGAAAAAAAAAGAAAAAAGAAGGGAACCTGCTCTTTCTTTGGAGGATTAAACTTGGAAGAGCCTTCTTCTTTATCCTTCTTCTATCTACTTCATTTTTCTTTCATATTCTTGCCATATGGGAATCAAACCTGGGTTACCACATTCAAAGCAAGTGCCCCATTGATTCCAGCCCCTTCTGCTATTTCTGCAGAAACCCAGATTGTTGTTAGAATGACCGAAGGCTCTTGTTTGAAGTGAGATAAAGGCAAATAAAAAATACAGCTTGACTTGATTCCAGCCTCTGTGAGAGGTTGAAATAATTTCATCTATAAAATGGGCTGATCATAATTATTCCCGCAGGTGGGATGTGAGGATTCAGTGGCACACTTAAAACCCTCCTGACTTCAGTAGGGCTTTTACTTGAAGACAGCAAAAGCACATAACTAACTCTCTGGCTAGAGAAAACCCAAGTCCTGGCCTTGCACATTGACGGGCTCACTTCTGAGTACCACCAGGTGTGACCCAAACTGCCTCCTTCCAAAAAGGAAAATTAATTAACTCTCAAAAATTATGTTTGCTTTAAGGGGGGTCTAGAGTAGTGGAGGTCACGAGTTCTGTGCTTGGGGAATCACTTGCAAAGTAAATGCTCAAACTGTTGAACTATTCTCAATCTTTAAACGTGGCTGACTTAGAAAATTATTTCTACTCCATCGGAAGATGAAAGTGCAGAAAAGGAAAGCAGAAGTTGGGTGGTGTTTTGTCGTCCTCTGCTGGTCAAATGTGGATCTATACGAAAAGTGTCAAGTTGGGCCTGGGGTTTGTTTTAGGTTGGATGCTCACTCCTGGGATATCATGTGGTGCAGGGTCCAGCCAGGCTCCCACATGCACAGCATATGATCCTGTCCTTTGAGCTACCTTTCCTGTACCTTCCTGATGTTGGCCAGTGTCCCCACCACACTCCTTCTCAGGGGTTCTCCAAACTGTTGCCATTCTGACCAAGTTTCCCAGGGCTCTTTCTCAACTTCCCCCCAGAACAGGAAGCGAAACTTGAGGCCATCAGAAGTGAGCTCTCAACTTTCTACCCAGGCTCACAAAAATGTCTGTACCCAATTGTGCAACCTTTTTTTCTGACTGAAAAGCCAACGTCCAGCTGACTCCTTCCCTCCCACCTCCTCCAGTCTGCCATTATATTGTGTAGAGTTGTTACAATTGAGTGTTTGGTTTGTGTAACTGATCTCTGAGTAGTTCATTTCTAGTTGGTTTGGTTAGTGCTAATATTGCGAGTTTGTTGTTGTTGTTGTTGTTGTTGTTGTCTGAGAATGTTTTCAAACTTTCCTTCATCCCTACAACTAGTCTCTCTTGGGTATTCTTGTCAAATTTTTTTCTTTTTCTTTTCTTTTTTTTCCTTTTTTTTTCTTTTCCTTTTTCTTCTTTTCATCAATTTTTTTTCAAGCTCACTGACATTATTGATTTTTAAGACCTTATTTACTTTTTTTGGTTCTGGGAGTCATACCCAGCAGCGTTCAGGGATCACTCCTGGTGGGTCTGTGGAAGTATATGGCGTGCTGGGATCAAACTTGGGCCAGCTGTGGGTCAGACAAGTGTCTTGCCTGCTGCACTCTCTCTGGCCCCTGAATATGTTTTTATGTTTGGTTTGGCTTTTGAGCCACACCCAGCGATGCTCAGAAGTTACACCTGGCTATGAGCTCAGGGATCATTCCTGGCAGGCTCAGGGGAACAGATATAGTGCCAGGCATTAAACCTAGCATCCAGTTACATGCTCTTGCTACATGTCTTACCTTGTTACATGTCAGTTACAAGCCCCTTCACCCTTGTACTATCTCTCCAGCCTCTAATTTACACTTTATATAACTTTAAGTTAGGACCTGATACTACTTAGTCTTATTGCTCAAAATGTTTTCTGTCTGCTCTTTGAATTTCATTGCTGCTTTGGAGTATACATAATCATACTCTCGAGGTTTGCTTAGTGATGTCTGATGCAGAACTGTTTCCAATAGCAAGTATTGGAAATAGTCAAAATGTCCATCATCTTATGGATAATATTGTATGGAAAAGTTATCTTCCTCACCCTGCTTTCTTTCAGTGAAATAAATAGACCTTCATGTACTTGCATGGGAAAATATATTTGCATGATTCAAACCACATATTCTAGAGATGGCTTAGGTTAAATTTTAGAGTTCCAGATATTTAAGGTGTACCTTTAGGTTGTTGATTTTTTCTTTTTCTTCTTTTCTAATGTAGGCCTCTTTTGCTGTGAGTTCTCTTAATTACTGCTTTTGCTGTGTCCCATAGATTTTGGTAATTTTTTTCTTCATTATCATTTGCCTCAAGGAATCTCTATTTCTTCTTTGAGTTCCTCTTTTATCCAGCTTTGTTGAGCAGCATATTGTTTTTTTTAATATGTTTTTTTTATTTAAGTAACATGATCATAGTTGGGTTACAGTCACAAACAGAACCCCCCCCCTCCTTCACCAGTGTAACATTCCCCCCTTCCCATCCCCTGCCTGTATTCGAGACAGGCATTCTACTACAGTTATTTGTTTTTAAGTTCAGTAAATTGTATTTTTTTCTTAAAGGATAAGATTAAAAAATATTGTAAAGGTGTGATAGTGGCAATTGCCGTTGTTTGCATAGGTCCAGAAAAATATGGGAAAAACGGAAAAAAAAATCCTTGGCCTGATTACAAGAAGGCCTCGCCCCAAAAGTTTATTGGCATAAGACCGACTCTGGGTTCCAGGCATACCAGTCTAACCCGAGTCATTCTCCGTGATCCCTGTGAAACTTTTTCACACTTTAGCTATTGTTGGTATCAGGTTCTTATATTTAAAGATTCTGGACTCTGTGCATTTCTTTCATCGATGTCAGGCTGATGTGGAGCATCCTCTAGTTTCAGCATACTGTTAAATGCGGAGCGATCTGCCCTGCAAGCAGGCTGTTGCTGAGTCGTCTGGGTTTTGAGAGAACTCTTTGGAGTAAATCAATGCCAAAGCAGTGGTAGGTCTTCCCTAGTAGAGGCTTGAATCCTGGAAATGTTATAGATAATTGTGGTTGTTTCCACAGATGTTATCCATTGTTCAGGTGTGTGTGGGCGATGCCCATTCTTCTGAGGCCTAAGCCAAGTCATTATGCCAATGTTCGGGTATAAGGCCTAATGAGCAGCATATTGTTTAGTCTCCAGGTGTTAGGTTTTCTCCACATTTTTTTTACAATCAATCTGATCTCTATGGCATTGTGGTCTGATAGGGTGCTTAATATTATTCTTATATTTTTTTACTTTATGTAAGTTAGACTTGTGTCCTAAAATATGGTTTATCCTAGAGAAAGTTACACATGCACTTGAGAAAAATGTTTATTCAGTTTTATTAGGTTAAAAGGCCGTATATAGATCCATTTGTCCTAGTTCTTCTAGTTTCTCATTTAGGGCTCTAATATCTTTGCTAGTAGATCTGTTAGTGGCGATACAGGTGTGCTGAAATTTCCCACTACTATCATGTTTCTATCATATGTTTCTCTAGGTTTGTAATCAAAAGCCTTACATACTTTGCTGACTCTACATTTGGTGTATATCTGCTTTAGAGGTTATTTTCCTAAATAAGCGAGGTTACCTAAGTGTGATAAAAAATAAATAAATAAACATTGCAAACTAATTCATTGGTTTGTTCAACTAAGTTTTGTGCTATATTTTTTTTTGTGGTTTTTGGGTCACACCCGGCAGTGCTCAGGGGTTATTCCTGGCTCCAGGCTCAGAAATTGCTCCTGGCAGGCACGGGGGACCATATGGGGCGCCGGGATTCGAACCGATGACCTCCTGCATGAAAGGCAAACGCCTTACCTCCATGCTATCTCTCCGGCCCCTGTGCTATATATTTTCTAGGTCCTAGGAGAAGAAAGCACAAGATCCAATCTGCCTGAAAAATATTATTTAAATTGAAATATCTTTATCACCGTGGTTTGGGAAGAGGAGGGTTGTCAGGAGGGACCAAAGAGGCCCTCTCTATTTACACACACAGACCTAAGATGTGGCGCCAGACAGCAGGAGAACCTGGATGGGCAGTGGGACTCAGAAATGGCTGAAATTTTTAATTGTTCTTTTTCTCAGCCATATCAGGAATTGAATTGAGGACCTCACACAGTTAAGGCAAATGATCTACTGCTAAGTTACATCCTGAACATTGAAATCAAAGTTTGGTACTATGACCTCAGGCAAACTGCTTAACACTTCTGAGTTTGCTTCCTTAATACAAAGTGTGATTACAAGATATTCAATTTTATTTGAAATGATTAGGAGAATTAAACAAAACATGAAAAAGGCCCAGAACTATAGAGAACTGTTCCTTCAAATTCCTTAAATCTTCCCTAAGTGTTTGTTGTTAGAAGTTTATATCATTATAGAAAGATAATCCATGTTATTACGCTAACCCATATTATTCCAGAAAGCTCTCCAAGATGTAGCACTGCATGAAAGAAAGCAAGTTGCAGAAAAGTACCCAAAGCATGTGAACATGTAAATGTAGTACATAATCATATATGATGCTCTATATTTACAAACTGTGAGAGCTGTTTGAACCTTTTCATACACAGGGAAAATTCTTCTTTCTCTATTCCTCTATTATGCTCTTAGATTAAATTGTTTCTGATGTGCTTTGTCCCAGGACTGCATACACAGTGGGTCAGGAATATTAACACAGGCTAAAAAGACAGCTCAAGTGGCAGAACTCATTCCTAGTGACTGTGAAGCTTAAGCTTCTCTTCCCAGCCCCAAGGTCCCCCACCTTTCCCACCCATTGGCCAGAACTGTTGCTGTGGACATTATAAAAATACATAAATAGCTAGAATCTAGAAACAACCCAAGTGTCCAAGGACATATGAGTGGATAAAGAAACTGTCATATGGAGCAGGAGTGAAAGCACAGTGGGAAGCACAGTCTTGCATGCAACCGACCTGGTTCGATCCCAGTCATCCCATATGGTCTCCTGAGTATCCCAGGAGTGATTTCTGAGTGCAGAGACAGGAGTAACTCCTGAGCACTACTGGATGTGGCCCAAAAACAAACAAACAAAAAGAAACTGTGGTACATCTACATAATAGGATACTATGTGGATGTTAGGGAAAAATGAGGTCACACAATTTGTTTATATGTGGGTGGTTATGGAGAGTGTTATGCTGAGCAAAATGAGTCAGAGGGATATATATAGAATAGCATCACTCATTTGTGGGATTTTTTAAATATTGTTTGGCAATAATATCCAGAGACAATAGAGACAAGGGCGAGGAAGACCTGTCCATGGTAGGAAGTTTGCCACAAATAGCGTGGGAGTGCAACTGGGCAGAGAAGGGAACACTATAACAGTAGTAGTTGGAAATGATCACTCTGGACAAAAACTGGGTGCTGAAAGAAGATAAACTGATATGCTTGATACCCCTTTAGTAACAATATTCCAAACCACAGTGTCTAAAAGGAAAAATGGAAAGAGAGAGAGAATGTCTGCCACAGAGGCAGGCAGGGGAGAGGGCAGGAGGGAAAGTGGGGACATTGGTGGTGGGAAATATCACTGGTGAAAGGTGTTGGACATTGTATTGCTAAAAATCATGAACCACTTGGTAACTGTCAAATAAACAATGGTATTATGAACAAGTTTGCAACCACCAATAAATATTTTATTATTTGGGCCCGGAGAGATAGCACAGCGGCGTCTGCCTTGCAAGCAGCCGATCCAGGACCAAAGGTGGTTGGTTCAAATCCCGGTGTCCCATATGGTCCCCCGTGCCTGCCAGGAGCTATTTCTGAGCAGACAGCCAGGAGTAACCCCTGAGCACTTCTGGGTGTGGCCCAAAAACCAAAAAAAAATTTATTATTTAAATCAAATAATTTTTAAAACATAAAAACATGGCACTAATGTGAATGGACTTGTTTTCTTAATGTCCATTTCTTCCCTATCATTATTAGTGTATAAAAAGGCCATTGATTTTTGTGTGTTAATTTTGTAGCCTGCCACATTGCTATATGATTCTATTGTTTCTAGAAGCTTTTTGGTAGAGTCTTTAGGGTTTTCTAAGCAGAGTATCATGTCATCTGCAAACAGTAAAAGCTTGACTTCTTCCTTTCCTATCTGGATTCCCTTGATATCTTTTTCTTGCCTAATCGCTATAACAAGTACTTCCAGTGCTATGTTGAGTAGGAGTGGTGAGAGAGGATAGCCTTGTCTTGTGCCAAAATTTAGAGGGAAGGCTTTTAGTTTTTCTCCATTGAGGATAATTGCCATTGGCTTGTGGTAGATGGCCTTAACTATATTGAGAAAGGTTCCTTTCATTCCCATCTTGCTGAGAGTTGTTATCAAGAATGGGTGTTGGACCTTATCAAATGCTTTCTCTGTGTCTATTGATAGGATCATGTGATTTTTATTTATATCTTTGAGTCAACTTGACTAAAGATGTTCTGAAAGACCTATACAAAGAAAACTACAAAACCCTGCTTCAAGAAATAAGAGAGAATACTTGGAAATGGAAACACATACCCTGCTCATGGATTGGCAGGATTAACATCATCAAAATGGCAATACTCCCCAAGGCATTGTATAGATTTAATGTGATCCCTCTAAAAATACCCATGACATTCATCAAAAAAGTGGATCAAACACTGTTGAAATTCATTTGAAACAATAAACATGCTCAAATAGCTAAAGCTATCATTGGGAAAAAATATGGGAGGCATTACCTTCCCCAACTTTAAACTGTATTACAAAGCAATCATTATCAAAACAGCATGGTATTGGAATAAAGACAGACCCTCAGATCAGTGGAATACACTTGAATACTCAGAGAATGTTCCCCAGACATACGATCATCTAATTTTTGATAAAGGAGCAAGAAATTCTAAATGGGGCAAAGAAAGCCTCTTCAACAAGTGGTGTTGAACAACTAGCTAGCCACTTGCAAAAAAATTGAACTTAGATCCCCAACTAACATCATGTACAAAGGTAAAATCCAAATGGATTAAAAACCTTGATATCAGTCCTGATACCATAAGTATATAGAACAACAGGTAAAACACTCCATGACATTGAGACTAAAGGCATTTTCAAGGAGGAAACTGCACTCTCCAAGCAAGTGAAAGCAGAGATTAACAGATGAGAATATATTAAGCATATATATATGCACCTCAAAGGAAATAGTGCCCAGGATGCAAGAGCCACTGAGTGGGAGAAACTATTCACCCAATACCCATCAGACAAGAGGCTAATCTCCAAAATACACAAGGCACTGACAGAAATTTACAAGAAAAAAACATATAATCCCATCAAAAAATGGGGAGAATAAATGGACAGACAATTTGATAATGAAGAAATACAAATGGCCAAAAGGCACATGAAAAATGCTCTACATCATTAATCATCAAGGAGTGCAAATCAAAACAACTATGAGGTACCACCTCACACCACAGAGATTGGCACACATCACAAAGAATGAGAACAAGCAGTGTTGGCAAGGATGTGGAGAGAAAGGAACTATTATCCACTGCTCATGGAAATGCCATCTAGTCCAACCTTTATGGAAAGCTATATGGAGATTCCTCCAAAAACTGAAAATTGAGCTCCCATACAATCGAGCTATACCACTCCTAGGAATATACCCTAGGAACACAAAAATACAATACAAAAATCCCTTCCTTACACCTATATTCATTGCTTCACTATTTACCATAGCGAGACTCTGGAAACAACCAAGATGCCCTTCAACAGATGAATGGTTAAAGAAACTGTGGTACATATACACAATGAATATTATGCAGTTATTGGGAGAGATGAAGTCATGAAAATTTCCTATACATGGATGTACATAGACTCTATTATGTTGAGTGAAATAATCAGAGAGAGAGAAAGATGCTGAATGGTCTCACTCATCTATGGGTTTTAAGAAAAATGAAAGACATTCTTGCAATAATTTTCAGAGAGAAAAGAGAGGAGGGCTGGAAGTTACATCTCACTTCATGAAGCTCACCACAAAGGGTGATGAGTTTAGTTTAAAAAATAACTACACTGAGAACTATCCTAACAATGAGAATGTATGAGGGAAATAGAAAGCCTGTCTAGAGTACAAGCAGGGATGGGGTAGAAAGGAGGAAGATTTGGGACATTGGTGATGGGACTGTTGCACTGGTGATGGGGGGGTGTTCTTTACATGACTGAAACTCAACTAAAATTATGTTTGTAATCAAGGTGTTTAAATAAAATATTATTTAAAAAACATAAATACATAATTAGGGAGATGACTAAATGGACAAGAGTTCAGGCTTTTCCTGTGATTTCAGTATAGCATGATCCTCCAAGAACTGCAAGGAGTGGCCCTCTGAGCATTGAACTGGTAGTAACCCCAAGAACTGCTGGAGTGGCCTCAAGAAGAACCAAAAACAAAAAATTAAATAAAACACATTAAAACTAACATTATTATTCTTTTTTGTTTGTTTGTTTTTGGCCACACCTGGCGTTGCTCAGGGGTTACTCCTGGCTGTCTGCTCAGAAATAGCTCCTGGCAGGTACGGGGGACCATATGGGACACCGGGATTCGAACCAACCACCTTTGGTCCTGGATCGGCTGCTTGCAAGGCAAACGCCGCTGTGCTATCTCTCTGGGCCCAATATTATTATTCTTTTTTTTTTTTTTTTTTTTTTTTTTTTTTTTTTTTTTTTTTTTTTGGGTCTCACCCGGCAGTGCTCAGGAGTTACTCCTGGCTCCATGCTCAGAAGTCGCTCCTGGCGAGCACGGGGGACCATATGGGACGCCGGGATTCGAACCGATGACCTTTTGCATGAGAGGCAAACGCCTTACCTCCATGCTATCTCTCCGGCCCCCCAATATTATTATTCTTGACTCTTACCAGGCACCATACTAATCTTTTATGTATTCTTTCATTTATTTATTCCAACAAATCTAAAAGGTAGTTGCTACAATCGTCTTTGTTTTATATATGGGGAAAGTGAGGCTTGGTAGATGAAGTCTGAAGCTTGCTGGTAAGAACTGCCTGTCTTCAAGATAGGCATTATATTTCTCTCTATCATTGTTATGGTAGTTGTTACTGTAGTTATTTCTCTAACTATACTTACCACTCTTTTTGGTAAGCTTCATATCATGGGTTAGTCAGTCCTTCCAACCCTCATCTCTATTGTCTCTGGATATTATTACCATACTGTCCTTTATTTTTCTTAAACTCAATAAATGCATGAGACTATTATATGTCTATCTCTCTTCCTCTTGACTCATTTCACTCCATGTCCATCCAAATTTCATAATTTATTTTTCCTAACATCTGCATAGTATTCCAGCGTACAGGTGTATCGTAGCTTCATTAGCCACTCTGGGTTTTTTTTTCCAGATTTTGGCTATTGCAAAAAGTGGCATGCAACAGACTTCTACTCAATCACTAGTCCTGGAAGTTACCCTAGGATCACAGACCCTAGGACTGACCACTAACCCACTTCCCCCAAAATGAACCCTAGTATCTAGTGCCCAGTTTGTATTTCATTACATTACTTCCCCATGAATGTCCTTATTCTATAGAGGAATTTGTGTCCTCTGGCTACACACTGTGTAATTCCCACCTTCCTGCCTGGTCCAATCTAGAGCCAGACACTGCATTTGGGTATCATTATTCTACCTACAACCTCCTTCTATTGGAGACTCCACTCTTGAGCCCATCTCATTCCAGAGTATGGACAGTGCCTTTGCCATATAAGCAACATCTGCCAAGCATTGACTGTTTCCTTCCTGCCCCCAGATGAGGACAGGGCCACAATCAGGCTGATTCTTCTGAAAGGAATAGCATTGGAGGAGCACCAAACATGCATGCAGGAGGCCTGGATTCCATCTCCTGCTCTGCACTGTCCCCTAACACCTCTGGGAGATATTCCCACCCCAGGTACCCCAATAATAAATCAGGAGTAGCTCCTGTTTACTACTGGGTGTGGTTCAAAAATTAAACCACTGAAAACAAAATTTTAAAATGGCATGAAGTAGATTCCAAGATGCCGATGAGATCTGGCAGGTGGAAAGGAAGCAAAGAGCCTGGATGCTAAAACAGGAAAGTTCCGTAGGTCAGTGTCTGGCGGGGAGTCCAGCCTTCCCCAGCTGGATGGCTCAGGGCTTGTCCATCAAGTTATTACTATCTTACCTGAGGCTTTATCAGGGCTTAGGGCCCAGGAAAGCAGCACCCCAGAAGGAGTCCCTACTCTAAGCTGTGCCTGCTGACCCTAAGGAAGGAATTGGTGTTGTTCCCATGTCTGGTGTTTCCTCGGCATTCATGCCCTACCTCTCATCTTTCATCTTAATTTTCCGTTCTTCATCCTCGTCAGTCACTGCTCCTATATGCTTGGGTTTCTATTTCAGAGCAGCTCACAACATCAATAGCTGCCACTTGAACTTCTCGGTCACTGCCCAAGCCAGTAAGATGCTCAGATATGGTTTCTTCTGGAACCAAAGACCTGTCCTCTTCTGGACATGGCCTGAAAGAGCTTTCACTTGTGAGCAAACCTGAAAAGGAAGCTTTTCTCCGCTTCTCGATCAGAAATGGGGAACAGGCCTAAAAATAAAGCAGCCCCTGGGAAGCAGAGCCAGGAAGTTCAGTGAGAAAAAAATACAGCCTGCCTACATCATGGGCACTCTTGATCCCTCAACACAAAGAAAATCCCCAGCATCTATGGGTGTGGCTTTAAAACAAAATCAATTAAAGAATTTTAAAACGTTCCATTATTTAAGCAGTCTAATTGGTTGTAATTGTGATTTGCAAAGTAGAGCCCTAAGAAAAATATTAACAACAATTTCCCATACACATATACTTCTGTTTTAGTGTAGGGACACACCCAGTGGTGTTCGGGCTTACTTCTAGCTCTGCTCTCAGGAATTGCTCCTGGTGGGCTCAGAAGACCATGTAGGATGCTAGGGATTCAACCAGGGTCAGCTACATGCAAGGCAACCACCCTATCTGCTATATTATCACTTTAGACCCACTTCTGACAACCTTTAACTCCCCGTGGCCTCTCTTTTGACTGTTTTTTAATGATTAATTTTTTGGTTTGGAGTTCATACTCTGCACTGCTCTGGACTTACTCCTGGTGGTGCTCAGAAGTACTCAAATACAGGGGCCGGGCGGTGGCGCTCGAGGTAAGGTGCCTGCCTTACCTGCGCTAGCCTAGGAGACGGACCGCGGTTCGATCCCCCGGCATCCCATATGGTCCCCCAAGCCAGGAGCGACTTCTGAGCGCATAGCCAGGAGTAACCCCTGAGCGTCACCGGGTGTGGCCCAAAAACCAAAAAAAAAAAAAAAAAAAAAAAAAAAAAAGAAGTACTCAAATACAGTGTCTGGGATCAAACCCAGGTTGGCTGCATGCAAGGCAAGTTTTTTACCTGCTGCATTATCTCTCTTGCCCTCATACCAGTTCTTGTCTGTTGAATAATGAACTTTTGGGCAGTGTCTAACTATACCTTGGATTAGGTCATAGTACTTAGGTTACAACAACAACTACCCTTAAATAGTAACCAACCCATGGGGCTGGAGTGATAGAATAGTGAATAAGGCATTTGCCTTGCACTTGGCTGACTGGGGGTTCGATCTTTGGTATCCCATATGGTCCTCCAGCACTGCCAGGAATGACCCCTGAGTCCAGAGGCACAAGTAAACCCTGAGCACTGCTAGGTGTGGCCCTGGGGAGATTGGTGGCAGGAAATGTACACTGGTGAATGGTGATGTACATTCTATGACTGAAAATCAATCATGAACAATTTTATATACACAATGCTTAAATAGAGTAATAATAACAATAATAATGTTAATAATAATAATAATAATAATAATAATAAAAAAAGAGTAACCCAATCACCCAACCAGCTTTGGTCTTTTTTTTTTTTTTGCAGGAGAGGGAGGGGCACATCTGATAACATCCAGGAGTTATTCCTGGCTCTGCATTCAGAAATTACTCTTGATGTGCTTGGGGGACCATTTGGAATGCCAGAGATCAAACACTAGTCAGCTGCATGCAAGGCAATTGCCCAACCTGCTGTACTATTGCTCCTGCCCCCAACTTGGTCTTTTAATTCTTTATTATTCATTTACTTATTTTTGTTTCCTCCCTCCTCCACTCCCCTTCACTATTGCTGAGATGGGGGAGCTATACATGTGTCTTGCTGCAGATCAGTTTGCTGGGATAAAATAGTTAACAGTAGTGCTGACTAAGGGCTGGTTTGCTGTCATTGCCATCTTTCACACTGTTCCCCAGGGGTCTCATTCTTTAGCTATGGTTTCTATGAGGGGTCAAACTTTCTGCTGTGTTGCTCCCAGGTCTCTTGAGTAGTGGATTATTTTTTTGTTTGTTTGTTTTAAGTACTTTTTCTCTTTTGTTTCTTTTGTGTTACTTTCGAATCATACGGTACTATGAAGTTCCTCCCTGCTCTATGTTCAGAGGTCACTCCCAACACAGCTCAGGGGGCCATGCAGTGCTGAGGACCAAACCCAGCCCTCCTGCATGTGGAGCATGTGCTCCAAACATTGAGTTCTCTTTGGTCTTTGAACATTTTTCAGTGGTGCTCACTGGGGGCTCAGAGCCTTTAGTTGCTGTGCTTACACACAACTGACTGTAGTGTGAACAGAAATGGTTTGTGGTTCTGGGGATTATAGACATCAGTGCCATCAGGATCCAGCTCAGTGCCTACAAATACTCGGGGGTGTGGAGGTGTGGTGTGAGGGTATCAAAGTCTCACTTTGAACTTGTAAGGCAGGAGTCCTAAGTTAAGCCACTAAAGTATTCTCCCAAGTCCCCACTTAGTCTTTTCAAAAAAGGAAAAATCAGAATACTGGGTCAGGGCTCAAAAGATAGCACACATGTTTTGAATGCAGGAAGTTCAATCTTGGCCACTTTATGGCTCCCCAAGCATCATCAGTAGTGATACCTGTTTCTGAGCTGGAAGTAGATCCTAAACACCACCAAGTATGGCCCTCAAAATAAGCAAATAAATAAAAGTATTAAGAAAGATGCGTCTGTGTTCTGAAAACTTTCTCTGGTCTCAAGAGAGATGCCACAAATGCTTTTTGTTTTATTTTGGTCACACTCAGCAATGTTCAGACTTATTCCTGGCTCTATATTCAGGGACCACTCCTAGCGGTGTTCAGAGAAACATATGGGTACTGGAGATCAAACTCACTTCAGTCGCAAGCAAAGCAAGTGCCTACCCTCTGTGCTATCTCTCTGGTCCCACAAATATTTCTTTTTGGCAGCACACAAGATAGACCAGGATCTGGGGTCAGAGAAATAGCATGAAGGTAGGGTGTTTGTCTTGCATGCAGAAAGATGGTGGTTTGAATCTTGGCATCCCATATGGTCCCCTGAGCCTGCAAGGAGCAATTTCTGAATGTCGAGCCAGGAGTAATCCCTGAGTGCTGTCAGGTGTGACCCAAAAACAAAAACAAAAACAAAAAAAAGATAGACCAGAATCAACTAAGAAGCTCAACCTAGCTTCTGAGCAATTAACTCAACACCACTGACTCAAATGGGATGTGTTCATTAGTGTGACTATAGTCTTTTCAGTCTGTGTATCAAATGTACTTTAAACATGGACAATTTGGGGGACAGAGCAATAGTACAAGTAAGGCATTTGCTCTACAACTGAACCTCATTAAGCTGCTAAGCCAACAAATTGTTCTAGTTCCATAGTTCCTGGATCCCTCAGCCACATATACCAGCTCCAAATTTCATAGTACTGTCAGCCCCGTAGGACCACAGCAAATATGATAGGACAGTTGTCTAGAAGTCCACCAAGCTCAACGAACAAAAACAATAACACGGAAGATTCACCTAGCATCAACCTGCTCAGTAAATCCTCAGTGATTTTACTCATGCTGTAGTGAGATATAATTATGACAACAAAATGATTTTTATTGTTCAATTTTTTGATGATTTATTTGCCTTTGTCTTGTAGCAGGCAATATAAAGTAAATCTGTTTGAGCTTGCAAACAAATTTTTTACAGGACTGGAGTTGTGGGTGGAAAACTGGGGACACTGGTGGAAGGAAGGTCAGGCTGGTGGTGAGATTAGTTTTGGAATAATAAATACCTAAAATAAGTATCATAAGTGACTTGATAATCATTGTGTTAAAATTAAAATGGACTGGGGACAGAGAGACAACATGGAGGTAAGGTGTTTGCCTTGCATGAAGAAGGATAGTGGTTCAAATCCCGGCATTCCATATGGTCCCCCAAGCCTGCCAGGAGAGATTTCTGAGCATAGAGCCAGAAGTAACCCCTGAGTGCTGCCGGGTGTTACCCCCAACCCCCCCCAAAAAATTTAAAATTGACTTTCATTGTTTTCTCTCATGCCATGGAATCAGGTAAGAACATGATAAGGAGTTAGGGAATTAACTACACTAACAAATATCATGACAATCTTAATGAGTGAGAGAAGTAAAATTCCTGTCTCAGATACAGGCAAGGGTTGGGAAGGAGGGAGGCAGGCAGTGGTGGTGGGAATGCTGCACTGGTGAAGGGGGTGTTTTGTTTATAACTGAAACCTAACTACACTCATGCTTGTAATCATGATGCTTAAATAAATATTTTATATAAAAATAAAACATTGGGGCCGGAGAGATAGAATGGAGGTAAGGCATTTGCCTTTCATGCAGGAGGTCTTCGGTTCGAATCCCGGTGTCCCATATGGTCCCCCGTGCCTGCCAGGAGCAATTTCTGAGCATGAAGCCAGGAGTAACCCCTGAGCACTGCCGGGTGTGACTCAAAAACCACCAAAAAAAAAAAAATAAAAAAAAATAAAACATTATAGTAATGAAGAAAAGAACACAATAAGGAAAACACAAAGGTGCCTGCCACAAAAAAAAAAAAAAAAAAAACCAACAGGAGCTCTTTCTATCAATGTAGAAACATAGATATTAGATAACTCACATTGATTTTTTTTTTAAATTGCACCACACCCTTCGTGTTCAGGGCTAACTCCTGGCTCTGTGCTCAGGGATCACTTCTGGAGCAGGGTTGTCCCCCAAACCATGGAGTGCCAGGGATCAAATCTAGGCCTGCCACATGCAAGAGATGTGCCCAACCCACTATTGTTATTCCTATCTATTCAATTATGAACTATCATGTATAAGGAAAGAGACAGAAACAGAGTCATGAATTTACACCCACTATTACAGCACTTCATCACTCACACCCCTGGTCTTTGAAGTGTCAGGACCACTTCATGGTGTAATCTAGAATGACAGGGCAGCCACTGAGAACTCCCTGAGAAAGTTTGACCTTCCTATTCATTCTCATGGCCTTTGAGCTGGAATCCATCTGAGAGGCTTGGAAGGGGACTACTCAGAAGTAGCTACTCAGAAAGGGTTAAGCCCCAGCCTGTGAAGGATGGTTTTGCTTTGGGTTTTTGAGTCACACCTAGTGGTGCTTAGGGCTTACTCCTGGCTCTGCACTCAGGAATCCAACTGGAGTTGGCTTCCTACAGGCTCTCTTAGCCGTAAGTCAGGTTCAAACAAACCACCATGATGAGCCTAACCCACTGCCCTTATAAATAGGAATTTGGACACAGTTCCTTTGGCTCCAGGGCCTGGATTTGAATGTCGATGTGGCCTTGAACCTGACACAGTCATTTGCTCACTTTGGCTTCTTTCCTCTCTTCATGAGGTGGCTGCTCAGCCAAGTGCTAGGGATTTTGAGTTCTTGTCTGCCATTGTCCATCTCTGTGAAAGGTCCCTGATATAGACCACACTTCATGTGAATGGGCCCCTCCTGATTGTGACATCGCTGCCCCACCAGGCACAACCTTACAGACCCATATATTGGCTTAGGTCTGGCCTAGCCAGGATCATGGTGGACTATGTCCACAGCCTGGAATCACCCCATAGGCCTCAGGAAATTCATCCAGTTACATGGCACAGTTTTCTCAAGAACTCCTCTTAATGACCTCCTCACCCTCCACCCATATTGTAAAATTAAAGTACTCCTCTGCTCAGAGGAGGACTTGGGAGACACAAGCGATCAGAACTTTGGACTTCTTCGGCTCAATTGATTCAGAAAGGGAAGGGGATTGGATAGTCAGTCTCACATGTGACTGACTCTGGTTTTCTCCCCAGCACTACTGTATGATCCCCTGAGCAATTCCTGAGCATACAAGTGTGAAGTAGGCCCGGAACACTATCAGGTGTGCCCCCCAAAGTCCCCTGCACACATGGAAAAGAATCTAGCAAAAGCCTGAAGGAAAATATTGTGGGAGGGAGACAGAAGGAATAGGGGAGCAGCATTGAGTAGGGATTCTACTATTTCCCCACCTCAGGAAATCTAGGATGAAGGAGAGTCTGTGATGAACACCAGCACAGTACAGACTGACATCTCACCTTTCTGTGAAAATGTTGTCAATCTACACCTGGTTCCACTTGTTCAGCCTGGCATGAGATATGGATCTTGAAACCAATGCTTCAGGGAGCTGTGAAACTCAGGCTGGAGTAGGGATTGCTCTTTGCATAATAGGGGAGTCATTCCTTAATCAGGTCCAGACTTTGTAGGTCCATCACTTTCCCTCACAGAGAAGAATATCAGGAAAAGATGAATAGTAAAGTAAAATAATTTATTGGGGAAATAAGACAAGAGAGAGAGAGAGAGAGAGAGAGAGAGAGAGAGAGAGAGAGAGAGAGAGCATGGGGTCTTCTGGAATGGAAGAAGCAGCACACAGATCTGCAGTGCGATGTGGACCATAATCCCAAAGGAAAATGTACCCTATAGTAAGAAAGTATCATCTCATGGAGTAATGCTGGCAGATGAGCCGTAAGGGAAAAGGGAAATAACATCTCAGGCAGAGAGATGGGCTAATGTGCAGCAAGTTAGTGTATATACTTTCCCCAAACTGCTCCCCAAAGTCTATTGCTATGGTGGTTGCCAAGTGGATGAGCTCAGAGTTGTTGATGGTCTTTTGATATTCTTAGCCTGGTGGCCTTTGTTCCATCAGTGGTGTCTCTCCAGCACCATCCCCAAGAGGTCCAGCCACACACTGAGCTTGAGATTCTGCAGCTCATCGGATAGGTCCTGCGTCTCTAAGACCTTCCTGCCTTTGGGTTGGTTTAGGTTCCCGACAATGTTTTTCCTAATATACATTACAAGGGTCCTAGGATCTCTCTGCTTAAAACAAAACCGATGGAAACAGTAACAGCAACAAACTATTGCTATTGCTGTAGGGTTCTTTGCAGGAAGCAGAGAAATACTGGGCACACTTTAAGCATTCTGTGTGTGGTAGCATTGAAGAAGATGAGGATGATGGTGGAGGGTATCAGGCTGTAGTACTAAAAAAACAGACACAGGAATGTGCTCACAAGAGGTTTAGGGTGAGAGAGCATGAAAGCCACCCTGGATTGGGACTAGCTGGACCTGAATCTAGAACGGGGAGCCACATGAGTGACAGTGCCTACCTGTTGAGCCCACACCACCTGAGTCAGGGGGTCCAAACACCAAATCAAGGTGTCGCTGTTTGCCCAGGGCCTGTTCCTCCTGCTTCAGTTCCATGGGGCGCCCTTTGCCACTTCCCAGTTCCTTTGCAAACGCACCCACTGCTCTCCCCATCCCAGATTGCCAAGAAGAGGTCAGCCAGCATGCCAAGGCCTCCCGCCAGGGAGAAGGAGCCCTTCCACGGAGCACAGCAGCCTTGTGGCGCACACGGTGACTGGTGCGAGCTTGGGCTGCGGGGGCGGTTCCAGAACACCAAGCTATTTTTAGTCTGGCACAGATGCCCAATTCTCCCCCAAGGAGAGGGGGCGTGGTAGGTGGGAAGCAATCTCGCCTTTATCGTTTATTATTCTATTAACCACTTAGGATGCTGTGTGCAGTGAGCAGTCACCTGGTTGCCTGTCCAGCTTTCCTTCAAACATTTCCTTCGGAGTGTGATTGCAGAAAGGACAGTCCTTCCCTGGGGGCCAGAGAGAGATGAGGGAGAAAATGAAATTGACCAAGTGACAATGAATGAGGACCAGGAGGGGAGAAATATTCCATCCTGTGCCATCAACTGTGGGAGTGGGTCCAAGAAAACACTTAGCCTCACAAATTGCTCACTTATCCTCCCTGTAGTGACTTTGCTCCAAATGGTTTAGAAAAACTATTGCTGCTGATCAAAGACGGCAGCCCCCTGGCTGGAAGGGGGCCAGCCTGCACCCAGCAGGAGATGGAATGTGCCTGGTTTCATTATCTCTGTTGAGTCCCACATTTCTATGGTTGGGTTTTGTTTGATTTCTGAGTGAAAGGGTTGGGTCATTATTTGTTTAAATTATAGCTTTTAATTAGTGGATCAATGGAGATGAAAAACTCTGAAAGAGGCTCACAGGCTTCTAAGTTTTTGCTTGGAATTTATAATTATCGCTGTTTGCAAAAGATTAGTTGAAGTGTTAACGTCTTTCTTTTTAAGAAAGCTCTCACACGGCATGCAACTGGCATCTAGGTGAAGAGAGAAGCCAATGAATAAGATATAGGCCTCAAAGTAGTGCTGATTGTATTATTAATCAAGCAAATTGTCTTTATATTTTCAGAAAAAGGAAAAAAATAATGTTTTATAAGAATTCATAAGCTAGGGCCATAGCGAGAATACAGTGGGGTAGGGCGTTTGCCTTGCACAAGGTTGACGGTGGATTCAATCCTGGGCACCCTCATATGGTACCCTGAGCATCACCAGGAGTGATCCCCGATTGCGGAGCCAAGAGTAAGCTCTGAGCACCACCTCCAAAAATAAAATAATAATTCATGCTGTCTCTCCACTAAGAGAAGCCTATGCCAGGAATAGAAGCCTAGAGTGGGAGTGAATTGACCAGAAGAAAAGGTAACCAAGGATTTGGTGGACAAATGGCGTTTGTTTCTCACCCCTTTTCTGCTTCCCTCCAGAAAGTAGGAAATATTGTGTGTAGGGGGAGAGGTGGGTGTACTTAGGTGTTTGTTTTCTGCCTTTAGGAGAACAACGTGCTGTTCATTAATTCTCTGCTTTGGGTCACTTAAACTACCCACTCCGCACCTGCATTGCCCAAGCTCCTCTCGTTGCAGAACGGTCCTAGAGCCAGCAGGTGGCGCTCCACTGCCTGATATAGCGTGGTGGCCTCGGTCTGGCAATAGTTTGATTTCCCGCTGCAGCAGCGCAGATTCTTCTCTGCAGGCAAGTGCAATGTCCGCGCTTGGGCCTTCGGGCTGTGAGGCGCTGTCTGAGTGGGTTGCCGGTGTCTTCTTCATCATGTCATACCCAAGGAGAACGTTACAACTAACTGAGCAGGAGCCTAGGCCGTGACAGCCACCCTCAAAACCTTCGTTCTGCTCTTTGCAGGTCGTGTGCGCAGGGGATGGGGAGCCTGTCCAGAGGACAGTGGGGAGGACCAAGGGGTTACTCTTAAATCACCTTCCCTCCTCGAACCTCCTGGGGTGCTTGGACTTGTGGCCGCTCCTCTGGCACAGATACACAATATAAACTTTGTTTGTTTGTTTGGGGGGCTACAAACAAGCTGGGCGGTGCTCAGGGTTTACTCCCGACTCTGCTCTCAGAAATTATTCCTACAACGCAATAGTCATTAAAACAGCATAGTATTGGAATAAAGACAGACCCTCAGATCAGTGGAATAGACTTGAGTATTCAGAGAATGTTCCCCAGACATGCAATCAATTCATCTTTGATAAAGGGGCAAGAAACGCAAAATGGAGCAAGGAAAGCCTCTTCAACAAGTGGTGCTAAGGAGAGATAACACAGTGGTAGGGTGTTTGCCTTGAACATGGCTGACCTGGGATGTACCTAGGTTCGATTCCCGGTATCATATGTGGTTCCCTGAGCCTGCCAGGAATGGTTTCTGAGCACAGAGCCAGGAGTAACCCCTGAGCACCAGGAGTAACCCCTGAGTGCCGCCAAGTGTGGCCCAAAAAGAAAAAGAAGTGATACTGGGACAACTGGTAAACCACATGTCAAAAAGCGAACTTGGACCTCCATCTAACACCCTGCACAAAGGTCAAATCCAAATGGATTAAAGACTTTGATATCAGAGCTGGAAACCTAAGCTATATAGAGAAGAACATGTAGGCAAAACACCCCATGACATTGAGACTAAAGGCATCTTCAAGGAGGAAACATCACTGTCCAAACAAGTGAAGCAGAAATAAACAAATAGGACTATATTAGATAAGAAGCTTCTGCACTTCAAAGGAACAGTGACTAGGATACAAAGGCCACCCACAGAATGGGAGAAACTATTCACCCAATACCCATTAGATAAGAGTCTAATATCTAAGATATACAAGGTACTGACAGAGCTTAACAACAACAACAACAAAAATTAAACCCCATCAAAAATTGGAGAGAAAAAATGAACAGATACTTCCTCAAAGAAGAAATACAAATGGCCAAAGGATACATGAAAAAATGTTCCACATCACTAATCATCAGGGAGGTGCAAATCAAAACAACAATGAGGTACCATCTCATATCACAGAGACTGGCATAAATCACAAAACACAAGAACAATCAGTTCTGGTGAGGATGTGGAGAGAAAGGAACTCTCATTCACTGCTGGTGGGAATGCCATCTAGCCCAGCCTTTATGAAAAACAATATGAAGATTCCTCAAAAAAAAACTGGAAACTGAGCTCCCATATGATCCAGCTATACTAATCCTAGGGATATACCCTAGGAACACAAAAACACAATACAAAATTGCCACCTGCATTCTTATTTTCATTGCAACGCTATTTACAGCAGCCAGAATCTGAAAACAGCCCATATGCCCAACAGATGAATGGCTTAAGAAACTGTGATACATATACACAATGGAATACAATGCAGCCATCAGGAAAATTAAGTCATGAAATTTTCTTATACATGGATGGACATGAAAACTATTATGCTGAGTGAAATAAGTCAGAGGGAAAGAGATAGACACAGAGTAATCTCACTCATCTGTGGAATTTATTTTTTTTTTGGTTTTTGGGCCACACCCGTTTGATGTTCAGGGGTTACTCCTGGCTATGTGCTCAGAAATCGCCCCTGGCTTGGGGGGACCATATGGGACGCCGGGGGATCGAACCGCGGTCCTTCCTTGGCTAGCGCTTGCAAGGCAGACACCTTACCTCCAGCACCACCTACCCGGCCCTCATCTGTGGAATTTAAGAAAAATAAAAGACAGTATATTAATAATACCCAGAGACAATAGAGATGAGGGCTGGAAGGACCAGTCCACAATATGAAGCTTACCACAGCTACATTAACAACTATTATGATAATAGTAGTGAGTGAAATAGATTGCCTGCTTGAATACAGGCAGGGGGTGGGGGAGGAGGGAGATGGGAGTTATTGGTGGTGGGAATGCTGCACTGGTGAAGGGAAATGTTCTTTTTATGACTGAAACCCAACTATAAACATGTTTGTAATCATGGTACTTAAATAAAGATTAAAAAAAAAGATAAAGGACCACTTTTTTTTGTTTGTTTGTTTTTGGGGCCACACCCGTTTGATGCTCAGGGGTTATCCTGACTAAGCACTCAAAAATTGCCCTGGCTTGTGGGGGGACCATATGGGATGCCGGGGGATCGAACCACGGTCCTTCCTTGGCTAGCACTTGCAAAGCACCTTACTTCTAGTGCCACTTCACCGGCCCCAGGACCATATCTTTTAAAGTTAAAAAATAATTATTCCAGGCAGGCTTGGTGAATTATATGGAATATCAGTAATCAAACTTGGGTTGGCCACATGCAAAGTAAATGTCGCATGCCAGCTGAGTCAGATAGCACTGAGAGGGGCTTTAGGGTTATTTGATAGGAGGATGGGAGCAAGGAGTCAGCAAAAGTGGGTACTTAGAGACCAGATATACTCAAAAGTAGTTGGAACTGAGTTTGATTTATTAGAAGTTCTGCTTCATGTTTAAGCAAAATATTGTCCATAGTAGGAAGTTGGGTAGACCAAGCATGACATGTTTTTTAGTCATAGGATTAAACATTATATCAGCACAATCATTAGCCAAAAATCTAAACATTGTATGCATTTTTTTTTTTGGTTTTTGGGCCACACCCAGTGATGCTCAGGGGTTACTCCTGGTTATGTGCTCAGAAATCACTCCTGGCTTGAGAGACCATATGGGACGCTAGGGATCAAACCCAGGTCCATCCTGGGTCAGCCGCATACAAGGCAAACACCCTACTGCTGTGCTATCACTCCGGCCCCACATTGTCTGTATTTTATAAACTCTTTGTCATCAGTTTTATTTACCATAAACAGAAATCATAAAAATACCTTTCTTTCCTCTTGGATATGATTCTTGCTAGTCAAATATTAATCAACAAAATACAAATCAAAAAAATTAATTGTTTATTAATGTTATACTTAGGAACTATTGTAAAAAGAGGTAGATATAATTAAAAGACCAAACATTTTGTAGCCTACACAATACTAAATAACTGACTAAAAAATATTATTGTTGGAGCCAGGGCGGTGGCTCAGCAGTAGGGCATTTGCCTTGCACGGATCTGACCTATGATGGATCGCAGTTTGATCCCCAAGCATCCCATATGGTCCCCCAAGCCAGGAGCTATTTTTGAGCACAAAAGTCAGGAGTAACACCTGAGCATCACCTGGTGTGGTCCAAAAATATTATTGTTAATTCTACCAGCTTGAGAAAAATATTATTGAAAATTATTTCATCAGCTTAGAGTAAGCTAATTGTGTTCCAGAAATTCTTGTTTTAATGCAAGGACAAAGGCACACAATTTGTTTTTTATGTACTAGGCATTGTTAGATCTCATTATTCATTAATTTTTAATAAGTTCATTGTTGCTATCCTGCCAAGAGCTAACATACGGCACAACTGGCCTTTTCTCAGCAGTGTCTGCCAGGTCAGCACCCCCTTTTTCAGGAGGTAGGCCAGGCCTGCACCTCAGTAGTCTTGCTGGTATTCAGCCATCATGCCTTTAGGCAGGCCATGGGTTATGGCAGGTAAATGTCCTACCAGCTGTGCTATCACTCTGGCCCTACACACTAAAAACTCTGAATGAATACACTCAGTGATGTTAACTTGTGTTAAGTCTCTTGTGTTTTGAGCATGTCCTCTAGCCTGGCATAGAAAATCAGATGTAAATTAAAATTCATTGGCACTGGGGAGACAGCACAAGGGTTAGGGGCACATGTAGATTTGGGTTTGATTCCCAGCAACATATTTCCTCCCCAGCATGGCCTGGTGGTCCCCCAGTGCTCTACATCCTTGGTATATGTTAAACCCCTGCCTGGTTGTTGAGCTGGAACAACCCTGGGCCTCATGAGCACTGCTGGGAAGTCATCAACCTCCACTAAACACCAAATAAAATATAATCATTGATTTAGGTTGTGCAGAAAATTTTCCCAAAGCCAGCAAAAATCCAAGCAGCATACCTTGAGAAGTGGGAAAATATTGGTATATTTTGGACCCAGCAGAGCTCATACTCCAAAAGAACTGGGTTCAGCTGGCAGGAGAGTACAGAGGCAGAAATTCCAAAGCATGTTATTTTGCAAAGCAGTCTAGACTTTCTCAAGAATATGAATACGTATGTGTCCAAGTCATCAGAATTACAAAATGAGACTCTGACCATCTCAGGACATCCCAAATGTACTCCATGGTTGTTATGTCTGCCAGACACAGTTGCCTCTTGGCATCTCCTGCTCTTCCTGGTGTCTCCTGAAAATGAGCCTATTTAAAATATGGCAGGAATATTTTTTCTTCATCAAGGTGATGTGACTCCCTGGTTCATTGGTAGAGTGTATGCCTAAGAAACTGGATTTGAGCCACAGCACATAATTACTAAGCAAACAAATGTCCTGAGAAAAATAAATAAAATGTAATCTTCATCTTCAAAGATGTTTTCATCCTAATAATGGAGAAAGACCAGAATTTCCCAGCTATGATTTATTTCCATCTTCCACTAATTAGTGATTAAATAATTTCTTTTTTCTTTTTCTTTTTAGTTAAAAGAAAATTATAGCCTGCATAGTGCACACTCGAGCAAAATCCACTGCCCAAACTCGAAGTGCAACCCCTACTCAATTCAGCAGTAAACTTAACTACCAGCCCCCTTTCCAGGGTGCTTTCAGTCGCATATTACTCTGAAGTGATTGTACTATTCTAAGCAAACTGATGTCTTGAAACAAATAAGTAAAATAAAAGTCCTGCCTTCATGAGTTCACAGTCTAGTAATGGAGAAAGAGCAGAATCTTGCTCAACAGAATAGTTTGGAATCCAAACCACCTGGAAAAATTTACTTCAGAGCAAGACCATGCAGGTGGTGACCAGAGGTTCTAGGATGATTTCTCCCTCCAGAGTTGAAATGAAAGAACTGTTAATAAACAAGCACTTTGGGGCCAGAGCAATGGCGCAAGCAGTAAGGCAGGTCTGCCTTGCCCATGCTAGCCAAGGACAAACCTCGGTTCAATCCCCCAGCATCCCATATGGTCCCCCAAGCCAGGAGTGATTTCTAGGTGCATAGCCAGGAGTAACCCCTAAGCGTCACTGGGTGTGGCCCAAAAACAAACAAACAACAACAACAAAAAAAAAAAACCAGCACTTTGACACAGAGAGATAGTACAGCAAGGTAAAGCACTTGCCTTGTATGAAGACCTGGGTTTGATCCCTCGTCCTGCCCTGAGCACAGAAGTAAATAGGAATAAGCAGGAAAAACCAGAAGTATAGGAATAACTAGGAATAAACCAGGAATAAGCACCAAGCACAGTAGGGTGTGGCCCAAAAGTTAAAAAAAAAAAAAAAAAAAGTACTTTGTCCCAAGGAATTTTGGGCTCTAGCTATAATTAAGATCTGGTTTGCTTTGATTTTGCTTTGGACTGTGGATTTGCTGCTCCAGCTCCCCATCTTGCTTTCATCTTCATTCTAAATGATCACGTTGACTTCCCATATGGGAGTAATCAAAGAGATGAAACCCTGTCCCCGTGGGGGAGAGCCACACGTAGATGAAGCCCAGACACAGAAATTGTTTTCTGATGAGCAAATGTCAGGTCTTATAGGAGATTAGCTTTGGGATTGCAGGGTGCGTTCTCATTATGGCCTGAAGCAACTAGCTGCATCTTTAGAGCCTTACTGTCCAAGGAAGGAGAAATAAACGTTTGGGAAGTGGTTCAATGGTTTAAAGGTATGTTTCGTCTTTAAAAGGTCAGAGGATAATAAAGATGTCATATCTATTAGGTTCTGCCAACAATAAAACACCCAAAATTTTATTTTTGTAATTTCATGGTATTGAAAATGTATTAGAATTAATTTTTTTTAAATCACCACCATTGCTCCAGCTCCAGCTGTGTGCACTGGTGTGAATAAAATACTGTCTGTCATTAGATTACTCTGCCCCCGCCTCGGCCCCCCCAGCAAGGGTTCCGATGACTATAATTAAAACCACTGTACTGCATGGTTTCACAGGGGAACTTACCAAACCATCAAAGAGAAAATAAACTATTACATATATAGAAAAAGAAGGACAATGTTCAAAGGAAAATGTCCAAAGGAAAATATCCAAATATATTTTTAAGAATGAGCACAAACCGGTAAAGACTTCATCAATCAAACAAATATTCATAAATATTAATGTAAATGTCCAAAATATTGTATCTTATATTAATGCAGAGAACACAGCAAATTACAATGAATTGGTTGATGCCCATATTCCAGAAATTCCAGAGATACTAATGTGCTAGGTAACTTCAAATAGCCCTCTAAATGAAGAAAAATTTAATATCTGGACAAAATATGAAAAAATATCATAAAATCATCGGAGTTAACTAGAGGGGGAGGGATCAATTATCAGATAAAACCTGGGAAAATCAATTGAGGAATAAATCACCTGGTGTCACTTCTTCCAGAAACATTCACAAGGTATTGAAGAAGCGGTACGTGGACAGTATTTGCATCGAGGTAGGGGACTAGGCCAAGAACCTTCAGGCGGTCCCCAGTAAGCCCCTTTATCTCAAAACTTTGAGTCAAAGCTCTGAAAGACTCTACAGATGTGTGATCCTACAGTAAACCAACATTCCCAACCTCACTACAACTGTTTTCTGGTCACACTTCATCTCCCCCAAATGTTCACACATGAACTTTACATAAGGAAGTCCAAGACACCAAGAAGAGGTTCAAGGAAATACTGCCTGATGGAAGATATATCACCTTGGGTCTCTAAATATTAATGCAGATAATATTTTAGAAGCAATAGGTAGCATGAACTTAAAGTGAACAGGGTACAAACAGAATAGAACTGGAGTAAGAGGGAGCGCTCCGGAGGACACAGAACACTCAGTTACTGCTACATCCATTAGTGGCTCTCAACAACTTGTTGCCTGTTTCAAACCAATGGAAATCAAGTGTGCAAGTATCTCCAGAGAACTGGAAACCATAAAGACAAACTTCACAGCCTGGGCCCTCCACATGTGCCAACACCAGGCTTCATACTTCTGCTATCAGAACCTGTTAGCTCTGCTGTCCAATCCCCTGCACCCTGGTTGATTTTAGGCTGTCTGCAGGGTGCTCACCCATGAGCGCCACAACCATAATGGTGAACATCAGAAATAGAGAGTACGGGGCCAGCGAGGTGGCGCTAGAGGTAAGGTGTCTCTTCCTTGCAAGCGCTAGCCAAGGAAGGACCGCAGTTCAATTCCCCGGTGTCCCATATGGTCCCCCAAGCCAGGGGCGATTTCTGAGCGCTTAGCCAGGAGTAACCCCTGAGCATCAAACGGGTGTGACCCCCCCCAAAAAAAAGACATAGTACAATTTCCATGGGCACAATCCCATACTAAAGGGGTAGAAATCTCAGTGCTCACCGACACTGAGCACTGCAACCTTGAGTACCACTTCAGAGAGCACCACAATGTTAAAAGAACATGCAAGGGACCAGTGAGAGAATTCAAGAGATAAGGTCTTTACCTTTCATGAACCTGATGCAGATTCAATCCCCAGCATTACATATGATCCCCCAAGTTTTGCCAAGAGTGATCCCAGAGCACAGAGTCGGGAGTAAGCCCTGACCACTGTTGGGTACAGCCACCAAATCCCCAAAAGCACTTTGTCACATTTTCTCCAACCATTTGCTATCCTCAATTCCCCTCCCATTTGAAACTTCTTTTAAACGTCATGATTTACAACGCTATTTATAATACACTTATTTCAGGTATCTAATATTCCAACACCAATCCCACCACTGCTATGACCTTCCCTCCACCAATGTCCCAGATTATCGACCACCCCTGCCCAACTCTGCCCCCTAAGTAGGCACAAAATAATGTGCTTTGCATTTCTTGTTACAAGATATATCTCATGATGGTGTTACTGAAGTTATTGTCCAAGGATTTTCAGAGCTGTTAGGTGCTAGTTGAGCCTTTTGTGCTCATTGTGCTTAGGGGACTTCTATACAACTTTCTTGTCTAATGTTCTGTTTTCTTACTTGGCTGTTAGTACTGGGAACTTTAGAGATGTTGCACTACCATAGCTGCCTCATGAGGATGATTAAACACCATGGCATCTTGGGTCTACCAGATTAGGCCCAGTGGTAGATTCTCTCGGAAGTCAGTTGTGGAGCTGAGCCCTGAAATTCTAGCAGAAGCAAGTATAGGTGGGTGGAAAGCTGAGCCCTCTCACAAGGCACATCCCAAAAGGGCTCTAGTAATCCAGACAGAGACTCTGGACCAGGTTGGGCCTGGCAGTGGCTTCTCTCTGTCATCAAATCTTTGACCTCAAAATCTGTAGATTGCCGTCTTCAGTCCCATCAAACTGTCCTTTTTTGTTCCTCCCCTAATGTATCCAGAACATTCCTGGTCTTTTTGTAATTCTTTTAATTTTTGTTTATTTTGGTTTTGGTGTTTGAGTCACACCTAGTGGTATCCAGAGGATACTTCTGACTCTTCACATAGATATTATTGTAGGGGACCATATAGGATGCCGAAGATCAAACCTGGCTAGCACTGCTCAAGGAAGGCAAAAGCCCTATCCTTTGTTATCACTCTGGCCCTCGTTCCTAGTCTTTTTCATGTCCTTTCCCACTGCCTGCAATATTATTCCCTAGAAATATATGTCTTCAAATGGCTTTCCCTAGTTCTCTCTAGTCTTTTCCCTGTTTTGTTTTTCTTTTTTAATACTTCTCCCTATCTGATATAATTTATATATATACATATATATTTTAATGTACCTAGCTTTATTCTCCCCCCAATACTCTTCCAGAATCTAAGGTCCACAAAGATAGAGATTTTTATTTTTTTTTTTTTGGTTTTTGGGCCACACCCAGCAGTGCTCAGGGGTTACTCCTGGCTATCTGCTCAGAAATAGCACCTGGCAGGCACGGGGGACCATATGAGACACCAGGATTCGAATCAACCACCTTAGGCCCTGGGTCCGCTGCTTGCAAGGCAAACACCTCTATACTATCTCTCCGGCCCCTTATTTTATTTTTCACTACTCAATCCTCAGTGCCTAGAAAGATATCTACAAAGAAAGGCCTTCCATAAATAAGTGCTGAGTCATTGAGATTACATGCAGAAACAGACAATGCAAAAAAATAAAAAGCTTATTTAGTTCATTAGTATTTGATATGGTTGGGATTTGAAACAAGAAAGGAAAATAGATTGATTTCCTCAATCTGTAATATTGAGATAATAAATAATAATACTCAACAAATCATAAATAATACTCAACCTCTAATATTAGAACATTGAGAGTAGCCACTAGAAAAACAAAGTAAGGTGTGTACCTATACAATGTAGGTTAAATTTCAAATGGATAAAATTTAAAATGGAAAAAAGTAAAAGAAAAAAAACCAGAAAAGTTGTAGAAGAAAATATAAACAAATTTTCTTTTAAATGTCAGAGTAAATAAGTCTTTCCCATCATCTCATTTTTTAAAAGGCCTCTTAGGAAAAAAATAGGGTACTAGAGAGATAGGACAGCAGGCTTGCCTTGCACATAGTCAAGTAGAGAGTATAATCCCCTGTAGGAGTGATCCCTGAGTGCAGAGTCAGAAGTAAGCCTTGAGCACTACTGGTTTTGTCCCCCTCCCAAAAAACAAACTATAAAACAAAAGAGGAAAATTTGACTATGTAAAAAATTTTGCAAGTGGTAACATAAGCAAAGTCAAAAGACAAATGTCAGGGCTGGAGAAATAGCACAGTAGTAGGGTGTTTGCCTTGCAAGTGGCAGACCCAGGACCAATGGTGGTTCCTGGCATCTCATATGGTCCACCATGCATGCCAGGAGCGATTTCTGAAAAGAGAGCCAGGCGTAACCCCTGAGCGCCACTGGGTGTGACCCAAAAAAACAAAAATAAAAACAAACAAAAAAAAAAAGACAAATGGCAACCTGGAAAAATATCTTCAGCTTGTATTCAAAGAACTCCTACAAAATGATAAGTAAAAATTAATAACTTAAAAGAAAAATGGGCAAAAGATTTAAACAGATGGTCCACAGAAACTTAAAGACAAAAAGGCTTATAGAAAATAAATTCAATTGCTCAATTTTAGTCATAAGATAAATGCAAATTTAATCCACACTGTACAGCTTTTCACCCTACTGGTAACACTCCCCACCACCAATTTTATCTTATGCTGCATGGGACAACTAATTTGAAAATTAGCATCTTCATCTATCACTGGCAAGGATACATTAGCCCCCTGTACAGATGGAAAATTTTTAGTAATTATCTAAATTAAAAATGCATATACCCTCTTACCCAGTAATCCCTCTCCCAGAATCTTTTCTACAGATATCTTAATACATGTGTAAAATGATATTCAAAGTTGCTCATTATAATTACACAGTGACAAAATTAAGAACAGTTAAACATTCAACAATAAAGGGTTGTTTGAAAAGATTATGATGCCTTCACATTTTGGAATATTTTATAGCTGTGAAAAAGTGACAAGGGTGCTCGCTTCGGCAGCACATATACTAAAATTGGAACGATACAGAGAAGATTAGCATGGCCCCTGCGCAAGAATGACACGCAAATTCGTGAAGCATTCCATATTTAAAAAAAATGACAAGGAAGTTTCATATGTGATTATGAACACAGACAAGGGGAGAAGGAGGGGGAAGAAAAGGAGGAGGAGAGTAGTAGCTCAGACACTGGGACACATGTCATCCATGAAAGAGGCCCCAAGTTTGATCCTAGTCACTGCAAAGTGTCCAGCAATAGCTGGTGAATTGAATCATCTGGCCTGATTGGCCAAGTATTTCTGGGAATGGCCCACAGCCCCGCTGAACACTGCTTGGGAAGCTCTGTCCTAAAAAATATTTTAAAAGCAAGAAGTAGAATAGTGTGCTATCATTGTAAAACAAAAATAAAAAGAAGAAAATAACATATATGATACTAACTTGCACATTTATATATTTAAACACTTGCCCTTTTTCAGTAAAATAAACAGGAGACAGACTACAAATAAAAATCACCCATGGGAAAAGTAGGAAATAAGCAGATGAGGAAAGAGATGGAAGTGACACTTTAAAAAATTGTTTTACTTTAATTAATTTGAATAAATTTAAATAATTTGAATAAATTATTTAAACAAATCACTGTGAGAAAGATATTCATGTTTGAATTTCAGACAATGTACAACACCCTTCAACAATGCACACCACTTATGTCCTCAGTTTTCTTCTCTCTCCCCTGCTCTCCCTCCTCTCTCTCTCTCTCTCTCTCCCCATTTTTCTCTTTTTAGACAGTGTGGTTTGCAATAGTGTTACTAAAAGGATATCAAGCATATCAGCTTATCTTCTTTCAGCACCCAGTTCTTTGTCACAGTGGTCTCTTTTCTGTCCTAATTGCACCCCCCCCTCTCTTTGTGGCAAGCTTCCTACCATGGACTAGCCATGGTACATTTTATTAGATGTATTTTTGGCCACACCCACCAGGGCTGAGGGATTATTTTGGCTCTGTGCTCAAGAATTATTTCTGTGAGTGCTCAGGGGACAATATGGGGTTCAGGAGATCAAACCCAGGTTACCTGCTTGCAAGATCAGTGCATTATTAACTTATTATTATTATTTATTTATTATTATTATTATTCACTGATTATTTCTTTAATCCCAGGTGCATTTTTTCTTGATGTTTAAACAATGTGATGTCTTAAGAATTATTCCTCTCAGGGTGGGTTCTAGTTACTCCAATCTCAGTGCTCAGCTGAACTTTTGAATGGCTATTGAGTGCCCAGCAGGCAACTTCTTCCTACACACAGATACTGAGAACAGGACCATGCATCTTCCTGTTGCAGGGGTCGGGGGGGTGCGGCATTCCACAAAGCTGGCCTATAGCAACACTCATGCATTGCTTGCATTAGCAAGACTCTGAAAATGGCTGAATGTTTAGTCCTTTATTGATTGCCTTTCAACTCCACTGAGATGGCTGTGGGGCAGAAACACCTAACTAGTACAAAAACTGTGCATGAAACCAGCTCTCAGCCTGGCCCACTCTTTGGTTTCAGGACTCTGCCTCACCCTGGCTAATGTGTGAGAGATTGCATAGGGCAGCTTCCTGCACCAAAGACATCTCAATCCTCTGCACAGAGCTCATGGTACCTGTTCTGATTCAGCAAGTCCTGTGGCCCTGCTTTCAGTCTGGATGTGATCACACACAGCTAGGGTGGGCTACTGACTATGGGGCTCACCCTATCTCAGTGAAGACAGCACCCTCTGCTCAAAAGAGAAGGAAAACACTAAAGAAACAGGAATGGAAGAAGCTCTGTTCCATCCAGAGCAAGCAGCTATGTGTGCCAAAACCTCTTCTTCCTGGCTTAGCCTAGAGCTTTGGTTATAATTAACCTCATCCTCTCCTTCATCCCTAGGTGCCAGGAGAGGAATCTGACTGCTTAAGACAGAGATCTCCCAGTCCTTGATGCAAAGATGGTCTTAAAATGGGAGTTAACCTCAACCAGTGAGATGCAAGAAAGTATTTGCTGGGATTTCTTGGGTGGGGAGGATATGAAAATAAGGAAGGATGTCTCCTGTGGAGTTTCTGGCAATTGATTTTCAATCCTAAAAGGGAGCATGACTGAGATTCAAATTCATGTTGAGGAAGGTGAGAACAAGCAGAGAGAACATGGGTGCTGATTATATTGTTTGAGCACAAAGCCAAGCCTTGTCTGAAGTGGTCCCATCTCTGAACTATTCAGTATGTGAACCAATGAATGACCCTAATTGACTGATTTGGGTTTGGGGGTCACATCCAGCAATGCTACTCCAAGCTCAGTGCTCAGGAGTCACTCCAGCCTGTGTTATTATAGGAAAGTGGAGGGAACCATGAAATGCCAGTGACAGAACCCAAAGCTCTTGCATCCAAAATATGTGTTTTAGCCTTTTGCACTATCTGCCAGCTAGCTCCTAGTCTAAAACAACTAGGGTTTTGCTTTTAAAGCCATTTGAAGTTGGAGCTTCTGTTCTTTGCAACATAAAATTGTCCAAGTGATGGCAGCCTCTATAATTTTTTTTTTGGTTTTTCGGGCCACACCCATTTGATGCTCAGGGGTTACTCCTGGCTAAGTGCTCAGAAATTGCCCCTGGCTTGGGGGGACCATATGGGACGCCAGGGGATTGAACCGTGGTCCTTTCTTGGCTAGTGCTTGCAAAGCAGACACCTTACCTCTAGCGCCACTTCACAGGCCCCATGGCAGCCTCTATAATTAATGCCACAATAAATCCAGATCTTTCAGCTAGGAATACGGTGACCTTTCCTGTGACATCTAGCTGTTCAGCAGAGGAAGCAAATAAGGAGGGTGCTTGCGGTCTGCACAGGAGTGGGAGAGCAGCCTGAGGGCTGCTTGCTCACAAGGAGCAGCTGTGTGTTAGGGGCTGCATTAGAGCAGTTCACCTCCATGTCATCTCCCCACTATGAGTTCCATTTCCTCTTTCTCTAAAGAGGATGTTGAGCTTGCTGAGTTCTACAACCCCTCTAACTCAAATATCCTATATGTCTTTGTCTCTGTATAAAGAGTGCCAGCTTTGACATGCCACAGACTTGAGTGTGAGCTTGCCAACACCAGCTGAGCAACAATAATTGAATTACTTAAACTCTCTGAGCCTCTGCTGTCTCCTCTCTAAAATGGGGGTATTGATCAGTTTTTGTGAGGACTAAATGAATGAGGTGCCAGCACAGTAAGCAGCAGGGGGGAAATGTACCTATAAATAGATCAGTTCTCCTTCCCCTCAACCTTCACCCTTCTCACTAAATGCCCTACAAGTGGTAAGCAGCCCAAGTCTGGTGCCTACTTTTGTACCTGAAGCTTTATTGGAACATAAGTATATTCTTTACACATATAATCTTATCTTGGGCTACTTTCTAACTACAAAAGGATTTCTGGTTAATAAGAACAGAAACTATATGGTCCAGAAGGCTTAAAATATTTCCTATCTGGGTCTGGAGTAATAATATAGTATTTAAAAAAACTTGCTTTGCATGATCCTGGTTCAATTCCTAGCAACCAATATGGTCCCCCCCCCCATTTCCTGCCAGGAGTGAACCCTGAGTGCAGAGCTAGGAGTAAGCACTGAGCATAGCCAGAATGGTCCAAAAACTAAAAATTAATAAATAGATTATTTTTTTTTATTTTTGGGTGACACCAGACAGCGCTCAGAGGTTACTCCTGGCTCTATGCTCAGAAAATCGTTCCTGGTAGGCTCAAGGGACCGTATGGGATGCCAGGATTCGAACCTACCTCCATGCTATCTCTCCTACCCAATAAACAGATTTTGGGGGGGGGGAATCACACCCGGCAGCGCTCAGGAGTTACTCCTGGCTCCACACTCAGAAATCACTCCTGGCAGGCTTGGGGGACCATATAGGATGCCGGGATTTGAACCAATGACCTTCTGCATGAAAGGCAAACGCCTTACCTCCATGCTATCTCTCTGGCCCAATAAACAGATTTTTTTTTTATAAACAGATTTTTTAATTAAAAAAATAAAACAGTTCCTTCCAGGAGCAGAGCAATAGTACTGCAGGTACGGCATTTGCTGTGCCCACAGCTGACCTGGGTTCAATCCTAGCATTCTATAGGCTGACCTGGGTTCAATCCTAGCATCCCATATGGTCCCCTGAGCACTTTCAGGAATAATTCCTGAGTGCAGAGCCAGGAGCAAACCCTGAGCTAGATGTGGCCCCCAATTTTTTTCTGACTGGTTTTATAGAACACATTTGTTGATTCTTATACTTTGATTCTTATACTTATACACCCAGTGGTACTCAGGGGTTACTCCTGGTTCTGTGTTCAGAAATTGCTCCTGGAAGGCTCGGGAGACCATATGGAACACTGAGGATCGAACCCATGTTGGCCATATGCAAGGTAAATGCCCTAATGCTGTGCAATCAATCCAACCCCAAGTTTGTTGATTCTTAATGTAGAATGGAAGGTCTTGGATATGAGAAATATTTCCATAATTAGCAAGGAAGGAAAATGTTAGATTATTACTTTCTCTGCCACACCCAGCAGTGTTCAGAAATCACTCTGGCTGTGACTGGGGGATTCTCTCTGGGGCTAGGCATTGAATCGGGGTCAGCTGCAGGACAAGTGCCCTGCCCACTAAACTTTCTCTTGGGGCTGAGTCTTTCCTGACAACTCTAGGAGCACAAGAACTTTCATTCTGAAGGTGGCAGCATCTGCACTTCATTTCAGGAAAATGCCAGTGAAGCAGCAGAAGGCGGTCAAGCACTGAAGCCTTCCCCAGCACATGGGAGAAGGTGCCGAAAGGAGAACGACTGTCTCTAGATGTCATTCACATATCCATGCACCCACGCACACCTTCACAAAGTCACCAGAGCTCTTTCTTGAAGAGCAAAACCAAAATAAACCCAATAAATGCTGCAAAAGAACCAGGATCTGTTCTGGTGCCAGCAAACAACCTCCCTTGCTTGGGGGCACCATTTTTATTTTATTTTATATTTTGGTTTTTGGACCACACCTGGCAACACCTGGCAACACTCAGGGGTTACTCCTGGCTCTGCACTCAGAAATTGTTCCTGGCAGATTTGGGGGACCATATCAGATGCCAAGGATAGAACCCGGGTTGGCCGCATGCAAGGCAAATGCCCTATCCACTGCTATCACTCAGGCCCTATAGCAGGCAGCATTTTCAATGGGTGGAGCATTCAGAAAAGATGATGGGGGTACTAGTGTTGGTTGATCTTAAGAGACTTGAGGGAGCCCAACACAAAACATTTGACCCTGAGTTCACTCCTCTTTGCAGGCTTCCCTGACTCACCAATCAGTGTGATTTATACTTACCTTTGAACATGTATTTGAACAAAGGGGCACTACTCTCCCTTTCTAGGTGGTTCAACACCTGGGACTCCTAGGGATGGTCCCTGGAACTGAGTACATATGGTTGACAACTTTCTGAACTCCAGTTGGCATCCATAGAAGGTACCAGTGCTGGGGCCAGAGAGATAGTGCAGCTGGTAGGGCATTTGCCTTGCACACAGTCTGGGTTTGATCCCTAGCATCCCATATAATCTCCTGAGCCCTAACATAGTGATCACAAGGGCAGAGCCAGAGAAAGCCCTGAGCACAGCAGGAGGAGCACAAAGACCAAAGAGAAGAAGATGCCATTGTTAAAGTCTTTCTCCAATAACCAACATGAGGAACCCAGGCACAACAGGCTGGCTTCTTGGCACCTTGTGGGTAGTCTGAGCTTTCCTTGTCTGAGACAAAAACCACAGAGGTGACCCCTCCCTGCTGTGGTTCCCATCTGCTTTTAGCCTTTGCTCTGTGAGAGCTCACGTCCGCATCCACTCGCTTCCCAGAACTCAGGGCCAGAAATGCAGCCTGCCCAGTCGATGCCAACAGCTTTAAGAAACTTGCCCTCACACTGGCAGGCCTCCGTATGTGCCAGCGGCCTCTTGGCCCGGCTTAGGGTAGGGGGGCTCGGACATGGGTCACCCGACCCCCCTCTCCCCCTTTCCTCCGGATCTCCAGGTGGGTTTCTGGAAGGAGCTGATGGGACACCCTGGGTTTTCCCCACTCCCTGGCCCGGTCCGGACTCTGGCCTAGGGTGGGGCTTAAATCCCCTTCCTTCGGGCTTGGGAGGGTCTCTCTCCCTTCCTGGAGCAGGATTTTTGGCTAGCACGGGCGGCAGCTGGCAGGCCTCCATATGTGCCAGCGGCCTCTTGGCCCGGCTTAGGGTAGGGGGGATCGGACATGGGTCACCCGACCCCCCTCTCCCCCTTTCCTCCGGATCTCCAGGTGGGTTTCTGGAAGGAGCTGATGGGACACCGTGGGTTTTCCCCACTCCCTGGCTCGGTCCGGACTCTGGCCTAGGGTGGGGCTTAAATCCCATTCCTTCGGGCTTGGGAGGGTCTCTCTCCCTTCCTGGAGCAGGATTTTTGGCTAGCACGGGCGGGCAGCTGGCAGGCCTCCGTATGTGCCAGCGGCCTCTTGGCCCGGCTTAGGGTAGGGGGGCTCGGACATGGGTCACCCGACCCCCCTCTCCCCCTTTCCTCCGGATCTCCAGGTGGGTTTCTGGAAGGAGCTGATGGGACACCCTGGGTTTTCCCCACTCCCTGGCCCGGTCCGGACTCTGGCCTAGGGTGGGGCTTAAATCCCCTTCCTTCGGGCTTGGGAGGGTCTCTCTCCCTTCCTGGAGCAGGATTTTTGGCTAGCACGGGCGGCAGCTGGCAGGCCTCCATATGTGCCAGCGGCCTCTTGGCCCGGCTTAGGGTAGGGGGGATCGGACATGGGTCACCCGACCCCCCCTCTCCCCCTTTCCTCCGGATCTCCAGGTGGGTTTCTGGAAGGAGCTGATGGGACACCGTGGGTTTTCCCCACTCCCTGGCTCGGTCCGGACTCTGGCCTAGGGTGGGGCTTAAATCCCATTCCTTCGGGCTTGGGAGGGTCTCTCTCCCTTCCTGGAGCAGGATTTTTGGCTAGCACGGGCGGGCAGCTGGCAGGCCTCCGTATGTGCCAGCGGCCTCTTGGCCCGGCTTAGGGTAGGGGGGCTCGGACATGGGTCACCCGACCCCCCCTCTCCCCCTTTCCTCCGGATCTCCAGGTGGGTTTCTGGAAGGAGCTGATGGGACACCCTGGGTTTTCCCCACTCCCTGGCCCGGTCCGGACTCTGGCCTAGGGTGGGGCTTAAATCTTCTTCCTTCTTCGGGCTTGGGAGGGTCTCTCTCCCTTCCTGGAGCAGGATTTTTGGCTAGCACGGGCGGGCAGCTGGCAGGCCTCCGTATGTGCCAGCGGCCTCTTGGCCCGGCTTAGGGTAGGGGGGGCTCGGACATGGGTCACCCGACCCCCCTCTCCCCCTTTCCTCCGGATCTCCAGGTGGGTTTCTGGAAGGAGCTGATGGGACACCCTGGGTTTTCCCCACTCCCTGGCCCGGTCCGGACTCTGGCCTAGGGTGGGGCTTAAATCCCCTTCCTTCGGGCTTGGGAGGGTCTCTCTCCCTTCCTGGAGCAGGATTTTTGGCTAGCACGGGCGGGCAGCTGGCAGGCCTCCGTATGTGCCAGCGGCCTCTTGGCCCGGCTTAGGGTAGGGGGGATCGGACATGGGTCACCCGACCCCCCTCTCCCCCTTTCCTCCGGATCTCCAGGTGGGTTTCTGGAAGGAGCTGATGGGACACCGTGGGTTTTCCCCACTCCCTGGCTCGGTCCGGACTCTGGCCTAGGGTGGGGCTTAAATCCCATTCCTTCGGGCTTGGGAGGGTCTCTCTCCCTTCCTGGAGCAGGATTTTTGGCTAGCACGGGCGGGCAGCTGGCAGGCCTCCGTATGTGCCAGCGGCCTCTTGGCCCGGCTTAGGGTAGGGGGGCTCGGACATGGGTCACCCGACCCCCCTCTCCCCCTTTCCTCCGGATCTCCAGGTGGGTTTCTGGAAGGAGCTGATGGGACACCCTGGGTTTTCCCCACTCCCTGGCCCGGTCCGGATTCTGGCCTAGGGTGGGGCTTAAATCCCCTTCCTTCGGGCTTGGGAGGGTCTCTCTCCCTTCCTGGAGCAGGATTTTTGGCTAGCACGGGCGGGCAGCTGGCAGGCCTCCGTATGTGCCAGCAGCCTCTTGGCCCGGCTTAGGGTAGGGGGGCTCGGACATGGGTCACCCGACCCCCCTCTCCCCCTTTCCTCCGGATCTCCAGGTGGGTTTCTGGAAGGAGCTGATGGGACACCCTGGGTTTTCCCCACTCCCTGGCCCGGTCCGGACTCTGGCCTAGGGTGGGGCTTAAATCCCCTTCCTTCGGGCTTGGGAGGGTCTCTCTCCCTTCCTGGAGCAGGATTTTTGGCTAGCACGGGCGGGCAGCTGGCAGGCCTCCGTATGTGCCAGCGGCCTCTTGGCCCGGCTTAGGGTAGGGGGGCTCGGACATGGGTCACCCGACCCCCCTCTCCCCCTTTCCTCCGGATCTCCAGGTGGGTTTCTGGAAGGAGCTGATGGGACACCCTGGGTTTTCCCCACTCCCTGGCCTGGTCCGGACTCTGGCCTAGGGTGGGGCTTAAATCCCCTTCCTTCGGGCTTGGGAGGGTCTCTCTCCCTTCCTGGAGCAGGATTTTTGGCTAGCACGGGCGGGCAGCTGGCAGGCCTCCGTATGTGCCAGCGGCCTCTTGGCCCGGCTTAGGGTAGGGGGGCTCGGACATGGGTCACCCGACCCCCCTCTCCCCCTTTCCTCCGGATCTCCAGGTGGGTTTCTGGAAGGAGCTGATGGGACACCCTGGGTTTTCCCCACTCCCTGGCCCGGTCCGGACTCTGGCCTAGGGTGGGGCTTAAATCCCCTTCCTTCGGGCTTGGGAGGGTCTCTCTCCCTTCCTGGAGCAGGACTTTTGGCTAGCACGGGCGGGCAGCTGGCAGGCCTCCGTATGTGCCAGCGGCCTCTTGGCCCGGCTTAGGGTAGGGGGGCTCGGACATGGGTCACCCGACCCCCCTCTCCCCCTTTCCTCCGGATCTCCAGGTGGGTTTCTGGAAGGAGCTGATGGGACACCCTGGGTTTTCCCCACTCCCTGGCCCGGTCCGGACTCTGGCCTAGGGTGGGGCTTAAATCCCCTTCCTTCGGGCTTGGGAGGGTCTCTCTCCCTTCCTGGAGCAGGATTTTTGGCTAGCACGGGCGGGCAGCTGGCAGGCCTCCGTATGTGCCAGCGGCCTCTTGGCCTGGCTTAGGGTAGGGGGGCTCGGACATGGGTCACCCGACCCCCCTCTCCCCCTTTCCTCCGGATCTCCAGGTGGGTTTCTGGAAGGAGCTGATGGGACACCCTGGGTTTTCCCCACTCCCTGGCCCGGTCCGGACTCTGGCCTAGGGTGGGGCTTAAATCCCCTTCCTTCGGGCTTGGGAGGGTCTCTCTCCCTTCCTGGAGCAGGATTTTTGGCTAGCACGGGCGGGTAGCTGGCAGGCCTCCGTATGTGCCAGCGGCCTCTTGGCCCGGCTTAGGGTAGGGGGGCTCGGACATGGGTCACCCGACCCCCCTCTCCCCCTTTCCTCCGGATCTCCAGGTGGGTTTCTGGAAGGAGCTGATGGGACACCCTGAGTTTTCCCCACTCCCTGGCCCGGTCCGGACTCTGGCCTAGGGTGGGGCTTAAATCCCCTTCCTTCGGGCTTGGGAGGGTGTTTCTCCCTTCCTGGAGCAGGATTTTTGGCTAGCACGGGCGGGCAGCTGGCAGGCCTCCGTATGTGCCAGCGGCCTCTTGGCCCGGCTTAGGGTAGGGGGGCTCGGACATGGGTCACCCGACCCCCCTCTCCCCCTTTCCTCCGGATCTCCAGGTGGGTTTCTGGAAGGAGCTGATGGGACACCCTGGGTTTTCCCCACTCCCTGGCCCGGTCCGGACTCTGGCCTAGGGTGGGGCTTAAATCCCCTTCCTTCGGGCTTGGGAGGGTCTCTCTCCCTTCCTGGAGCAGGATTTTTGGCTAGCACGGGCGGGCAGCTGGCAGGCCTCCGTATGTGCCAGCGGCCTCTTGGCCCGGCTTAGGGTAGGGGGGCTCGGACATGGGTCACCCAACCCCCCTCTCCCCCTTTCCTCCGGATCTCCAGGTGGGTTTCTGGAAGGAGCTGATGGGACACCCTGGGTTTTCCCACTCCCTGGCCCGGTCCTTACTCTGGCCTAGGGTGGGGCTTAAATCCCCTTCCTTCGGGCTTGGGAGGGTCTCTCTCCCTTCCTGGAGCAGGATTTTTGGATTATGTGCCAGCTCCTCTCCCCCTTTCCTCCGGATCTCCAGGTGGCTACAGAGGTTGTCTAAGGGGGTGGAGATTGATCTGGGGGGTGGCAGATAGCTGCTCAGCTATACTCAGTCTGTCACTGGGAATTCCATACCAGTCTACATTTTGCAAACCGCGCGGTGGTTTGCGCCCCCGCGCGAACATATGCTCCTCCCTACCATTAGTATCCCATATTTACTCTTCTTAACTTCAGTAACAAACAGTTCTATTCTCTGACCAAAGACATACAGTAGATCTAACAAATCCCAGAACTACTTAGAAGGACAGAAATTGAACACATATTGAACACATATATCTTTTGTATATTTTATGGGTATTTTCTTTAACTGATGTATCTCTCTATATATTCCTCTACTATGATGTTTCTATCCACTTTTCATCTTGTCTTTTCTTTGTAAGCTGTTCAGTAAGGATTGTTGGTGGAACTGTCCCTCAGTTTGATGCCTATGATTGAACTATGTCATGGAAATTTCTGGTCTTGTTCCCATTGCCTCCAGATGCACCAATAATGCTTCACGGCAATGATCCTTGTTTGCATAGACACATTAAAATGGGAAAACACCATACATACAGATAAGTTCTTATCTAATAAATCTCAGTACAATGTACCTTACACCCTGAACATTGATATAATGACCTGGCACAGGCCTCAGAAGAATGGGCATCCTCCATTCACGCCAGAACCAGGCAAGCTATCTACAAAACATCCAAGGTCTTTTATAGCAACAGCTGGAAGCAGTCCTCTACCAGGAAAGACTCTACCAAGGGTCTGACATCGACCTCCTAAAAAGAGACTTCCGTTTACACTGAGAAGACTTGACAACAACAATGACCTGCTCTACAGGACATGGTTCTCTCTATTGCCCCATAAGTGTGAGGTGAAATGAGAGGATGCTCCGCACCATCCTGACTACAATATGGGATATGCAGACTCCAGGATCTTTAATACAGAAGCATGATACCAACAACAACAGAGACTAAGTGAGGAATGGAGGTGTATTGCCACTACAGAGGATGACTTGAATTGGACAAACTAGTGTGCCTGGAGCCTAGAGTCAGTCCTGTGCCAGGAAACTTCAGGGGTAGGGTCTCCTTGTATTTTAGACCATAATGTCCCTTATATTTGGTGGGCCTATGCAAACAAATGCCACTTTAATACCATTTTTTACTATGTTCCCTTGACTCCAATCCTTAAGAAAAACAACCCACTAAAACTTTTGAGGCTAACTTAAACGAGTAAGCATGTGCATGGAACTAGAGAAATGTACTTTGCCCTCAATGTTTAAGGAGTTATATAAGTCTAATGTCTTTAGATTATATTTTGTGCTGCTAAGTATGTACTACAACTGGGGATTTGAGGGACAAAGTAATTGTATTGTACATGGGTTCAGTTTTGTTTTTCTTAATGTTCTTTGGCTGAAAGTTCAAGGCTGGGATATCATCGATGGGACTACCGAGAATTCTGTTTATGGGTGATTGGGCTTCCACTGTAACTTTACCCTGTCCTCTTTCTTTGCATCTTTGTTGTCATAATTAAAATAATAAAAAAAAAACTCAACAGACCAAAAAAAAAAAAAAAAAAAAAAAAGAAACTTGCCCTCTCTCCAGAACCCTTTCCCTCTCTCACTCTTAAGTTCCTATCTGTGGATGTTTAAGGCCACTCTGTTTTTTTCTGGAGTCACTCTTAATTCTTGCCACTTTCTTAAGAGCTTTGTGTTATGATGGTGCTTGTTTATATTTTTTTGTTTGGGGTTTTTTTTTTGGGTCACACCCAGCAGTGCTCAGGGGTTACTCTGGCTCCACGCTCAGAAATCACTCCTGGCAGGCATGGGGGACCATGTGGGATGCTGGGATTTGAACCAATGACCTTCTGCATGAAAGGCAAATGCCTTACCTCCATGCTATCGCTTGGGTCCCAACTTGTTTATATTTTTGGTTGTCTTTTGAACCACACCCAGGAGTGTTCAGGGTTTACTCCTGGCTCTATGCTCAAGGGTCATTCCTGGTGGTACTTGGGAAACCATATGGGATATCAGAAAGCAAGCCCAGGTTGGCTCTATGTAAGGTAAACACCCTACCCACTATGCTATCACTATGGCTCCCATTAATGTTTTGTTTTGTTTTGTTTTGCTTTGCTTTGCTTTGCTTTGCTTTTTTGGACCACACCCGGTGCTACTCAGGGGTTACTCCTGGCTATGCGCTCAGAAATCGCTCCTGGCTTGGGGAACCATATGGGACACTAGGGGATCGAATCACGGTTCATCTTAGGCTAGCACTTGCAAGGCAAATGCCTTACCACTTACACAACCGCTCCAGGCCCAATAATGCTTTGTTTTTAATTAAAAAATTTGCTTTGGGGCTGGAGAGCACAGTAAGATTGCACACAGATGACCCCAGTTTGATCTCTGACATCCCATATGTTCCTCCTGAACCTGTCAGAAGTAATTTCTGAACACAGAGCGAAAATTAACCCCTAAGCACTGCTAGGTGTAGGCCGAAACAAAAATAAAATTGTTTTGGTTATTTTTTTGAGGGGCCACATCAGCTTCTCAGGACTTCCTACTGGTTTTGTGCTCAGGAATCACTCCTGGTGAGGCTGAGGAGACCATGTATAGTACTAGGACTGAACCTGAATTGGCTGCATGAAAGACAAAGGTCCTCCTATCCAATGTACTATTGCTCTGGCCTCTACTGACTTCTTTTGACAGACTTCTTTTGTTTTGATTTGTTTTGTTTTGGGACACAGAGAACTATGCAGTGCTGGAGAACCCACTGAAGCATATGTGCTCCAGTACTCTGAGTTGTTTTTCCAGCCTCTTCATTGTAGAAATTAGAAAACTGAAGCACAAATCATTAGTGGTCTACGCAGGCTACTTAAGTACAGAGCTAGTAAGTATCAATGGTGCTCATTTCCAGTGTCTGTTTCTGTTTTTGTTTTTAGGGGGAGGGTCACACTAGGCAGCGCTCCGGGGTTACTCCTGGCTCTACACTCAGAAATCGCTCCTGGCAGGCTCAGGGGACCATATGGGATGCCTGGATTCGAACCACCGTCCTTTTGCATGCAAGGCAAACACCCTACCTCCATGCCATCTCTCCGACCCCAGTGTCTAGTTTTTTTTTCTCTAGAAGACACACAAAAACACAATCACTAACCACAGAAATACAAACACACACACACACACACACACACACACAAACACATTCCACATACACCGCCATCCTCGCTGATATGGACACAACTGCTGCTGTCCTGAAGTTACTGAATTGCCTCTCTCTGTGCCCTTTCCTCTAACCCAAGTTCATTTGTTCTCCCTCCCTGTGCTAACCTCACTAGCAAGGCAGACACTCTGTCCCAGAGCTATATCCTTGGCCAGCCCAGTTTGTCTAATCACACAACCAGCCCAAAGTTCAGCCCAGCCAGCTGGTCAGCCTCCACTCCTCAACTACTGGCAGAGCTTCTTGAATGTGTGAGCTGCTTCATTCCCTAGGTGTGAGTCTTCTGTGGGTCACACCAGAATAGGATTGCTGGTGAAACTAGGATCACCTCCCCAGCATTTCTGACCTGGAAACTTATTGGGAGAAAATGAGGCAGAGGTTATGAGAGTTCTATTCTCATGTGGGAGTCTCAAAGCATGAAGGTGAAAAAATTTATAAACTTCACCGGCCCGTAAACCTGGTGGAACCGCAGATTTTACACTCCTACTTTTCCATTTTCTAGATGTTAAAACTGAGGTCAGAGAGGTGATGCAGAATCTTCTAAATGGCTAGAAGCAGCATAGCAAATCCTGACTCAGGTCTTCTTTTGCAGTCCACTAGTAGAACTCGTCCTTCCCCTCCTGTAGCTGCCCTAGCTGGCATCCTCAGCACAGTCTTAATTTTCTCCTTTAGTGGTGCTCATCTCTATATTTGGGAGTGCTCCCAGAAGGGCTGGGGACATCATGCAGATCTAGGGGCTTCTGTATGCAAATGGCGTTTTCTGTGGTTATGCTCTCTCTAGCCCCAGCACACCATCCTATGAAAGGATGTTGACACAAAGCAAAACCTGGCAGCTCTCACCTACTTTCGGCCACAGAATACAAGGTCTGCAGGCTGCTGTGGGGGTTGGGGTGCTCACACCACAGATGGGGCATATGTGAGACTATTTCAGGTGGTTCCCCTTTTAAGGGGTTATTTGGGGAGCATACATAGTAGTGTTCAGGGTTTACTTCTGGCTGTGTTCAGGAACTACCCCTAGGATGATTTCAGAAATCATTTCAGAGATTCAACTCAGGTTGGCTACATGCAAGGCAAATGCCTCACTCATTGTACTTTCTCTCTGAAATACCCACTTTGTTGGGAGGAAGGTTGGGGCCATACCCAAAAGTACTCAGGGATTACTCCTGATTCTGCACTCAGGAAATATTCATGACAGTGCTGGGGAGGACCATATGGGGTACTGGGAATTGAACCTGGGTCAGCTATATGCAAGACAAGTACTTTTCCTACTATTGCTCCAGTCTCAGTACCCATTCTTTTTTTTATGTCAAAGAGATAGCACAAGAGGAAAGGTACGTGCTTTACATAAAGTCAATCCTCGTTGAAATCTCTAGCATCACATATGGTCCTCTGAGCACCTCTAGGATTCTGTCCTAAGCACAGAATCAGAAATAGGCCTCAAGCACCACTGAGAGTAGCCCCAAAACAAGTAAACAAGCCAAAAAAGAGCCAGGCCTTTAGATTAATATTCACTAGGGAAGTATGTAAGTAAGCATCAAATCTATTAATTTTTCTTTTCTGATTTTATTTTATTTATTTATTATTTATGTATTTTTGGTTTTTGAGTCACACCTGGCAGTGTTCAGAGGTTACTTCTGGCTCTATGCTCAAAAATCGCTCCCGGCAGGCTTGGGAGACCATATGGGATGCCGGGATTTGAACCACTGTCCTTTTGCAGGCTAGGCAAATGCCTTACCTCCATGCTATCTCCCCAGCCCCTCTTTTCTGATTTTAATGATTCCTTCACTGATTACAAACCTCATAAAATAAAAATGTTAGAATTTTCTATAAATTAAAAAAAATTATTTTCTATAAATCATAAATTTTCTATAAATCTTTTTTAAAGATCATACTGAGTTGACTTAATGTATATAGTGTTGAAGTTATACATGCTAACTTAGAAATGGAAATTTGAAATATTTTCAACTATCATTCTATATTCACCTTATTTGAGAATTCTTGCTCATCACCACTGACATTATACCTTATTGTTAATGTTAATGATGCTTGCATGTGCCTGCTTAGGAGGGCACTCAGAAACTGAAAATATATTCAGTAAGTCATAGCAAGACTAAAGTGTGGGTAATGCTGTTATGGAGAATTGCCAACTATTCGAGGGAGAGACTATATCCAAACTTGCCTATCATAAGAAGACACAGCCTCTGCATCATCAATTACCAACAACTAGAATGAGATACCTTTCAGAAGAGTATAATGTTTGTTCTCACTTCCAAAGCATACATCCTAAATTTAAAACAGGCCGGAAAAGATTGGCACTGATCCCTGGGCACAGATGACATGCAAACTAATGAATGATAGATTTTGTGAGACTGCTGTGTGAGTGATCACATTAATGAGAACTGGGCCTGTGTGTGTGTGTGTGTGTGTGTGTGTGTGTGTGTGTGTGTGTGTGTGTGCGCGCACGCGCACGCGCGTGAGTGTAAGATGCCAGGGATCAAGCCCAGGGTCTCATTTGTGCAAAGCATGTGCTATTCCACTGAGCCACTTTCTTGTCCCAGGAACACATTTTTGATGATGCATAAGAAGGAAAGAGAAAATAAACTTTATTTTAATGAGTGTTTGGCTACATCTAGTAGTGTTAGGGAATCATGGAACTTAGGGAACCTGCATGCAAAACACCTCTCAAACCCAGAAAATAAAATCTTTGAGGGCAAAAAACACTTTTTTTTAATATTAATAGAAAATTTCAATACAGAATCATGTGGTAGACATACCACAGTCTCTTGCCAGATAAATGGCCCAGATTCACACCTTCATAACTCATCTTAGAAGAGAAGCCAAGCCAATGAAATTCACTTGGGTTGAAAACTCTGAAGCTCCCTTGGGAGGATGATGGCCTAAAATTATCCCAGTTCTACCAATCCTAGGAGTCCTGGAATGTTGGATCATTAACAACACTTCCAACTTCCACAATACTGACAGCCCAGTAGGAGCACAGAAAATCAGATGGGGAAGTTAACATAGAAGCCCACTAAACTCAATTAGAGAAAACAGTAACAGAAGGTTCAATTAGCAACAAACAGCTCTGTTAATCCTCAGACAGTGACCTTAGTAACACAATTGTGAGATAGAGTAACTTTCACAAATTTTATTTTATGGACTATTTTTTTAATAATTCCATTTACCGGGGCCGGAGCGGTGGCACAAGCAATAAGGAGTCTGCCTAGCAGACTAGCCTAGGACTGACCAGGGTTTGATCCCCCAGCATTCCATATGGTCCCCCAAGCCAGGAACGATTTCTGAGTGCATAACTAGAAATAACTCCTGAGCATTTTTATGGGGCCAGAGAGATAGCATGGAGGTAAGGTATTTCCCTTTCATGCAGAAGGACAGTGGTTCGAATCCCGACATCCCATATGGTCCACCGTGCCTGCCAGGGGCAATTTTCTGAGCATAGAGCCAGGAGTAACCCCTGAGCACTGCCAGGTGTGACCCCTCCAAAAAAATTCCATTTACCATTTGGTAACAAAGCAATATAAAATAAATTGTTTTCTACCTGCTAAGGAGGCAAACTTAGAGGGTGAGAAACTGGTGAACAATGATGGAGGGCAGGTCACATTGGTGGTAGGGTTGGTGTTTAAATACTGAATGCCAAAACAACTGTATTATAAACAACTTTGTAAACCACAGTGTTTAAATAAAACTAGAAAAAATAAAACCATGAGGTCATTTATACATGTCTATTTATGTAAGTGTATATTATGTGTCTGTGTTATCTGTATATTATATATATAAACACAAATATTTCCTAGCTTTTTTCCTCAAACAAGACCTATAATTGCCAATCCAGTAAAAAATAGCCATCTCTAAGGGCCGGAGAGATAGCATGGAGGTAAGGCATTTGCCTTGCATTCAGAAGGAAGATGGTTCGAATCCCAGCATCCCATATGGTTCCCTGAGCCTGCCAGGAGCCATTTCTGAGCATAGAGTCAGAAGTAACCCCTGAGTGCTGCCGGGTGTGACCCAAAAACCTAAATAAATAAATAAATGAATAAATAAATAAATAAATAACCATCTCTAATATCCTGACTTAGATCACCAAATGCCATTTCACACTAAAAAAAAACCAAGATTCTTTAGAAAAATGGCATATTTTCTGTCTGGTATAGAAAATGTACAAGAGAAATATGGAACATCTTTTCAAGAAACAAAGGTTTCAACTTCTAGAGTGATGGCAAAAGGTCTAAAACGCCACTTGAAGAGGTTCCTGCTGATCAAAGTTGGAATATTTTGGACATTCGTAAAATAATAAAAATAGTGTAACAAAATGCACTAATATATTGAAATCCCTGACTTTATAGCCTTTATGCTAATAAAAAAAAGTTTTAAACCAAAGAAAACCACCAACTACCTTTTTTTTTTTTTTTTGGTTTTTGGGCCACACCCGGCAGTGCTCAGGGGTCACTCCTGGCTGTCTGCTCAGAAATAGCTCCTGGCAGGCACGAGGGACCATATGGGACACCGGGATTCGAACCAACCATCTTAGGTCCTGGATCAGCTGCTTGCAAGGCAAACGCCGCTGTGCTATCTCTCCGGGCCCTTTGATTTTGTTAAAGAATTTGTTTTTATTAAAGGGACCTAAAAGATGGCTTGATGCTTCAAGATCTTGCCCTGCAAATGTGAAGCCAAACATTAATATTCTGGTACTTCTTTGTGCACTGAGGTGATCCTTATGGAGAGGGAAAAGTTTCTTTGTTAGAAATACATACTGTTGAGGCTGGAGCCATAGTACAGTGGTTAGGGCATTTGCTTTGCACATAGCCAACCCGGGTTTGATCATTGGCATCCCATATGCCTAGAGTGATTTCTGATCACAGAGCCAGAAGTCATCCCTGAGCACCACAGGGTGTGGTTAAAAAAAAAGGTGGGGGAACATAATGTTGAGGCCAGAGTCATAGTACAGTAGGCAAGGGACTTGCCTTGCATGCAGCTAACCCAGGTTTCATCCCAAAAAACCCATTTGATCCCCTAAACATAGTCAGGATCCTGAGCAGAGTTAGAATTAAGCCCTGAGTACTGCAGCTTTGGAGCAAAAACAAAAAACCAACACATTTTTGACTGCTGGGAACCACTTTTCAAAGTCCACAAGACCATGTCGCAGGTTGAAGCTGTGCTCCAGATTTTATTCTCCCCCCCCACCCCGAGACCATTTCAAAACTTAAAGGGGACATGTATATCTTCTTCAAATATTTCTTTAGATGTATTTCCTTAATAGGTTAATACTTATTGTCTATTTTCTTATGTAGTGGCAATTTTCCCCATTCCCTTTTTTGGATCTATTTAGTAGGAAATTCTAGTAGATAAGTTTCTCTTGTGTTCTGAATTCATGTTAGAACCAGGTTATGAGGCTTGTTTAGCTTGTTATTTTCCCCCCATATGCACTGGTAGTACAATGTGTTCCTTTTTGCATAGGCACATTAAAATGAGGAAATCTTATGTGCACAAACAAATCCTCATCTAATAGGGATAGGAACATATAAAATCTATATTGCAGTGGGGCCTTACACCCTGAACCAGGGTCCTCAAACTTTTTAAACAGGGGGCCAGTTCACTGTCCCTCAGACCATTGGAGGGTCTGACTATAGTAAAAACAAAACTTATGAACAAATTCTTATGCACACTGCATATATCTTATTTTGCAATGAAGAAACAAAACAGATACAAATACAATATGTGGCCCGTGGGACATAGTTTGAGGACCACTGCCCTGAACACTTGTCATAGTGACTGGGCTTAGGCTTCAAAGGATCAGACATTTCCATTCATCCTTGAACCTTTTATGGAACCAGCACATTTTTTTCTAGACTAGCACCAGAAATCAGACTTCTACCAGAGAAGGCTCTAATGCTGCCCTGGCATTGACTTGCTCCAGAGTGGATTCATATAACACCCTGACAACTTGGTAAAAGCAACAACCTACTTTCAGAGCAGGGTTCTCTGCATTGCCACCTAACGGTAAAATGAAACCAGAAGACACTCTTTGTCACCCTGACAAGACTTCGGGGTTAGACAACTTAATATAGTCTTGAGCCTGTAGTTAGTCTTATGGCAGGATGCTTTATGGGTAAGGTCTCCTATTTTTAGGACAAAGGTTTTTCCTTTCTATTTTCCCCATACTTTGCTGTGCCTATGGTGGGGGGAGAAACCACACCTTTTTTAAATTTTATTTTATTGTGTTTTTTATATTTCTTATCTTTTAAATTGAGGCTCCTGCCTTTTTCATAGAACCTTGGGACACAGATTACTTTATTTTCCCACATAGTCCCACCTTTTTCTATAAAACTAAGAAGGGAAGAAAGTAAGGCTGAAGACCAGGGGCCAAGTGTTCTCGGGTGCATTGGTAGGAAATAAATAAGGACAAAACTAAATATCCAAGCCAAAGTCAGTAACAATAGAATCAAAGAACTAAACTTTAGCAATTGAAATGTAAAGGAGCCTGTTATACTGGCAGGACAGGGGTCAAAGGGTTGTGGTATAGGATGCACTCTGGGTTCATTGGTGGAGGGAGGTTGACACTTGATTGGAAGGACTCTGACTCATTGTATATATAAAATTCAACTCATTGTATATATAAAATTCAACTATGAAGGACTCTGTAAATCACAATTGCTTTACTAGAATAAAATTTATTTTTTTAAACTTTACTTATTGACTGATAGATTGATTGGTTTGGGGGCCACACCAGGTGGTGCTCAGGGGTGACTCCTGGCTCTGCACTCAGAAATTGCTTCTGCTAGGCTGGGAGACCATCTGAGATGCCGGGAATTAAACAAGGTTCCTCCCAGGTCAGCCACATGCAAGGAAAATGCCCTACCATTGTGCCCCTCAATAGATAAAAAAAATGTTTTGTTGTTTTTTGTTTGTTTGTTTATTTGTTTGGGGGGCCATACTCGGCGACACTCAGGGGTTACTCCTGGCTATCTGCTCAAAAATAGCTCCTGGCGGGCACGGGTGGCCATATGAGACGCTGGGATTCTAACCAACCACCTTAGGTCCTGGGTCGGCTGCTTGCCAGGCAAACACCGCTGTGCTATCTCTCCGGCCCCCCAAAAAAAAGTTTAAGGAAAACAGTTTTTAAGAAAGAGAAGAAAAATAAATAAATACTGAGGTTGCAAAGCTATAATTTTAGGGTTAGAGCCCTAGCTTTGCATGTGACTGACCCTGATTCTATAATCTCCAGCACATATATTGTCCCTTGAGAATCAAAGGGGTTTACTCCCAAGAAGAGACAAATATAGCCCCTGAGCACCACTGAGTATATCCCCCCAAATAAACAGCAACCAAAAAAGAAGGCAATAAATACACACTGAAATGTTTGCATATGTCTTTTTTTTTTCCGGGCCACATTCATTAGATGCTCAGGGGTTACTCTTGGCTAAGCGCTCAGAAATTGCCCCTGGCTTGGGGGACCATATGGGACACCAGGGGATTGAACCGCGGTCGTGATCTTTTCTTGGCTATGGCTTGCAAGGCAGACACCTTACCTCTAGCGCCACCTCGCCAACCCTGCATGTGTCTTTTATTTGGGATTTGTTCAAAATAGTGTGGGAATGGAGAGTGATAGTACAGCAGGTAGAGCACTGGATTCGCACACTTGAACCAGGGTTTGATTTTCAGCATCCCATATGGTCCCCGTGCCTAGAAGTAATTCCTGAGTGCAAAGCCAGGAGTAAGCCCTGAGCATCACTGGTATGCCAACCCCCAAAAAGGTTTTTAAATATTGGAACACTCTTTTTTTGTTTTGTTTTGTTTTGTTTTTAGGCTTGACCAAGTGGTGCTCAGGGACTATTCCTGGTTCTGCAGTCAGAAATTAACTTTTGGCAGGCTCTGGGGGCCATCTGGGATGCTGGGGATCTGACCCAGGTTAGCTGTATATAAGCCCTCCCTGTTGTCCTATCATTCCAGCCCCTAAATTTTAGACCATTCATTTTTATCAAGGGTCTAAAGAAATAGTCTTTTTTATTCATTACTCCTGTGGATACCCTTTGAGATACATTTTTGTTTTGTTTTGTTTTGAGGTAATGAAGAAAAACCTGGATAGAGCATGTCAAACATGCCAAAGACAAGCAGAAAATGTCAAAGACTTTGGCCCAAGAATTTCAGTTTGCAAACTAGAACCTACAGAAATGGGGGTCAGGGGGAAAGTTCAAAGGGTTGGAGCACACCTTTGAATGTGGGATGTTTGGGTTGGATCCCTGCATCTCAGAAATTGTCACAGTAGTGACCTTTGAATAGTGAATCAGGAGTAACTCCCAGAGCCCCTCTTCAAAAGGGGAAAAATGCTAACAGGATGTTTCATTGTTAGTGATGGCACGGATCATGAATAAGTCAATAGTAGGAATTTCAGTAATTCATTTTGAATGACAGTGGCTACTATTACTACAAACACCTACAAAGTCTGTCAATAGTGAATGTTTGACTAAGTCATGGGACATCATTGTAAGGGACTGCTGTACAGCAATTAAACAGATCCACACCTTAGGTAAAATGAAAAGTCAATATTTAGAATTTGTCCTTGTTCTCTGACAACAAATGCCTAAGCCTCTTGGATTTTGAGATCTATTATATAAAAAGATTCATGTGGGTTTAACAGAGTTTCAGGATAGGAATTGTGACCAGAAAAAGCAACTCCAGGAATTGAAGATCAGAACTTTCAGTTCTCCCCAAATCTGGGGAGGAGAGAGGACTGGAGTTTGAGGTTGTTGGATGGTTAGTTGGTTTGTTGGTTGGTTGGTTAGTAGTTAGTAGTTAGTTAGTTGGTTGGTCGGTTGGTCGGTCAGTCGGTCATTCGGTTGGTTGGTTGGTGGATGGGTGAGTCAGCTGTCGGTTTGTTGGTCAGACAGCCAGTCAGTCAGTTATTTAGTAAGTTAGTTAGTTAGCTAGTTAGTTAGTAAGTTAGTTAATTAATAAACCCTAGCTGTGGGCCAGAGAGATAGCACAGCGGTAGGGTGTTTGCCTTGCACGCAGCCTACCCAGGACAGACCTGGGTTCGATCTCCGGCATCCCATATGGTCCCCTGAGCTTTTCAGGAGGAATTTCAGAGAGCCAGAAGTAACCCCTGAGCACTGCCGGGTATGTCCCCAAAACAATAAATAAATAAACCCTAGCTGTATTCAGAGCTTATTCCTGACTCTGCACTAAAGAATAACTCCTAGAGGTTCTCATGGGACCGATGGGGCAGAGGAAATTGAACCCAGGTTGATGGCGTTGCATTGCAAATGCCCTTCTAATAGTACTTTATCTCTGACCTTTGGAGATCAAACTTAGTCACCAAAGACCAATGATAGAATCAGTTGTGTGTACTTAATGGATCTTTCCTAAAAATCCTTAAATGATGATTTAACCCATAAGCTGAGGAAGGCGGTTGTATACCCCAAATCCACTGGGACAGAGATTGCATGCTTCATATACTGTTCTGAACCTATGATACTTTTCATCAGGTTTTACTTGTTTTGTTTTGGTTTGGTTTGGTTTGGTTGTTTGTTTTTATTTTGGGGCCATACCCAGCTGTGCTCAGAATCTGTGCATGGGAATTATTCCTGGCAAATTCTAGAGACCATATGGGGACAGAAGATCAATCTCATGTAGGCCACATGCAAGGCAAATACCATACCCTGCTATATTCTCACTCTGGCCTGCCATTTTTGTTTTCTAAAATAAGTTTTGAGAGTTAGTACAGGGTCTAATGAGTTCCACAGATTATTCTACATCTTGCCTCATCTGGAATGGGAATTATCAAATCCTCAACTTTGAGCAGAAATGCAGGCAACCTAAGCTGGCATCTGAATTGGGGAGTTTTGTGGGGTCAAGCCCTTCACTGGTATGGTGGGTATCAACTAACTGAGGAACTGGTGTTAAATTTTAATTTATGAGGTACTACTGTGAGAGAATAGGAGAATTGCTCACTATCAGAAAAAAAAAAAGCCACACAACAGTCTTTGTCATAGAATTATCTCTGAGAAGTATCTTTGAGATTCATTCTCTTTTATAGGGACCATATACCAGGTAGCCAGGAAGGGAGACCTGGGACTACTGTCAATTTGGACCTAATGATTCAGTGTTGGGATCTGATTCTCTGCTGCATGAGTCAGTAGTGCTAGAGATCACCGGAGTCACAGGTGGCAGTGCTGGGGAAGCAGGAACATGTGATTCTGGGGATCAGACTCGAGACATCACAGATACTAAGTATCTGCTCCACTTCTTTGTGCCACATTCCTGTTGCTAACGCTTTTCAGAAGAGGCAAAGTTAGCTTGTTCTTCATGCCAATGCTCTTAAACACTTCTCTTGCTTATTTTCCATTTCTTTGCTTGCCTATTTCTACTCTGAAGAAGCCTTATGTTCTTTTTTGAACACACACTTCTCCCTTTTGTCCTTTCTAAACATCTTTCTAAATAAGTTTCAAGAGGCAAATTCTGGTTTCATTGAGGAGAATACTTCTATTATTCTGAGCCTTCTAGATCTATAGAACAAAAACTATTCTTTCTTCTTTTTCCAGTGAGTATTGTGCAGAGATTGTATGCCCAGTGCTATGTGAAACATATGTTTGAGTGAAAGTACATCTTTAAGGTTTTAGAGGAAAACCCCAGAATGAAATCACTACCCCTCTAGGAAAGAATGTTCATTTTATAGAGTTATATATAGAGTTATATTTTATAACTTTATAATATTTTATAATATTATATTATAATATAGTTGTATTTTATAGAGTTCTGGATTCTTCCCATTTCTTTAACAAGTATTGCTTTTTTTTGTTTTGTTTTGTTTTGTTTTTGGATCACACTCAGTAGCGCTCAGGGGTTACTCCTGGCTCTATGCTCAGAAATTGCTCCTGACAGGCTCGGAGGACCATATGGGATGCCGGGATTTAAACCACTGACCTTCTGTATGCAAGGCAAATGCCTTACCTCCAGGCTATCTCTCCGGCCCCTAAGTATTGCTTTTTGAATTAAAAAAAATGGCATAATGGAAGCATGCACAAGATACCTCTTGATTTTTGTAGGGGGTGTTGTTTTAGGGTCACACCAGGAGTGGTAATCAAGGATCATGCCTAGCTGGCACAAAAGACCATATGTATGCCTAGGACCAAATGAGAAATGACTGCATGCTATACTCCCTGGCCTGAAACCTCTTGATTTTTATTTTTATTTTTTATTTATATATCCCAAGGGCCCAAAGCACAATGCAGAAAAGACATGTTCTCCTATGTGCATTACTGCACTGCTCACAAATAGTCAAAATCTGGAAACAACATGTTTTCAAATACAAATAGATAACTGGATAAAGAAAATAGGATACATATACACAATACTCGACCACAAGAAAAATGAAATCATGCAACTTGTTATGTGGAGGCATCTGGAGAGGAGCATTTCAAGTGAAGTTAGTCAGAGGAAAAGGGAAGGAACAGACACAGGCAGATTTCTCTCTTTTATGGGATATAAAGAAGCCTTATAAAAGAATAATGCAGGCCCAAAGGCAATAAAAATAAAAAGTAGGAGAAATGGTTTTTAGTATCCAACTGACCACTGATGGGGGGAAAACAAATTAGGGAAGGAAACAACACTAGGACAGTGGTAGAGGGTGAAGGTGCCATCCACAGAGGCAAGCTGGGGGCAGGAGGGTAAGTGGGCTATTGGTGAAGATAAGTGGACATGGGTGAAGGGATTGGTGTTGAAACATCGTATGCATAAAACTTAATAATAAATAACTTTATAACTGTAATCTACGTGACACAATTTTTTTTGGGGGGGTCATACCTGGCAGTGCTCAGGGGTTACTCCTGGCTCTATGCTCAGAAATCACTCCTGGCAGGCTCGGGAGACCATATGGGATGCTGGGATTCAAACCACTGTCCTTTTGCATACAAGGCAAACACCTTACCTCCATACTATCTCTCGATAGTATGGACTCATTTTAAAAAAAATTTTTTTTTAATTTTAAAAAAATTTTAAATTTTAAATTTTAAAAAAAAATTGCATCCTGCAGAGTCCTTGTCATGTAAGGACCAAGTGGACAGCATTTGCAGTTTCTGTTAGAGGAGCTAGAAGAGATGAACACAAGCCCCACAAACTCCCATCCTGAGGGGTAGTGTGACTAAGTGTGAGGCTCTGTTTGTTCTCATGCCTTTGGCTCTCTGGATCCTTCTGGTCCACATGGTTGATATCCGCAAGAGCTCAGGCTCTGAGACAGGCAGGGTAGTTGGGCCCAGAAACACAAGATACAAAAGAGGAACTGCTGCAGCTTCACCCAGAGGTAGCAGGAGAGAAAAGCTTCAGTATCCACCCTCCCATCATCCCACTGGAGAAAATTCCAAGGTTGGAATCATTCTATCTACTTTGCCCTGCTGAGTTTCCAGTCAGATAAAGGAATTGGAAGGGTTGAAACATTGGTAACATGTGTAAACCACGGTGTTTAAATAAAGTAAAAAAAAAAAAAAAAAGATTTAGTAACAAGGGGAAAAGATTATCTAATTGAACAATTTGTTCACAGAGCTTAGTAAAATTTCTAGAGGAAGTTTGTGATGCCCTGATACAAAGATATTTGATAAATGGTGAAATACGAGAATTTAAAAGATAAGAAGTTGGAGACTAGAGAAATAGTACAGAGGGTAAGTTGCTTGCTTTGTAGGTGGCCAGCCTAGTGTGATCCCCAGGAGTGATCTCTGAGCACAGAGCCAGGAGTAAGCCCTGAGCACTGCCTGATAATGGTCCAAAAACCAAAATGAAAAGAGGAGTAGGACTAGAGAGATAGCATGGAGGTAAGGCATTTACCTTGCATGCAGAAGGATGGTGGTTTGAATCCCAGCATTCCATGTGGCCCCCTGAGCCTGCCAGGAGTGATTTCTGAGCGTAGAGCCAAGAGTAACCCCTGAGCGCTGCTGGGGTTACCCTAAAAACCAACAAAAAAAAAAAAGAGAGAGAGAAAGGACGAATTAAAGTAGGACTGAGGAAATAACACACAGAACTTAGCTCATGCTTTGTATGTGGGAGGACTGGGTTTAATCTCCAGTACCTCATGGTCCCCTAAGCATCACCAGATAACTCCCAAGTGGGAGTTACTGCCAAGTGGGAAGTAGCCTTTGAGAACCACAAGGTACTACTCAAAAACAGAGGGTGTGTGTGTGTGTGTGTGTGTGTGTGTGTGTGTGTGTGTGTGTGTGTGTGTGTGTAAAGAGCTGTTTTATGAGACAATGTGGTTGTTGTTTAGGGATTATACCTCTCAGTGCTTGCGGGAACCATGTGTGGTATTGAACCCATTGCTTTACAACTTGACCAGTGTCTATATACCACCGTCTATATTTTTTAAATAGGGTCTATTAGAAACACCAAAGCACAGGCCACAAAAGCAAAAATAGACAAAGGAGGGCCCGGAGAGATAGCACAGCAGCGTTTGCCTTGCAAGCAGCTGATCCAGGACCAAAGGTGGTTGGTTCGAATCCCGGTGTCCCATATGGTCCCCCATGCCTGCCAGGAGCTATTTCTGAGCAGATAGCCAGGAGTAACCCCTGAGCACCGCTGGGTGTGGCCCAAAAATAAAATTAAAAAAAATAGACAAAGGAAACTACATCAAACTTAAAAACTTACATGGATCAGGAGCCAGAGAGATAAAGCAGTGAGCAGGGCACTTGCCTTGCACTCAGTCTGGGGTTTGAGCCCCAGCACAAATGGTACGATACCATCAGCTATTAGTGATCCCAGGAGTGATCCCTGAGTGCAGAGACAGGAATAAGCCCTGGACACCACCTTGTAAGCTCCAAAATAAAACAAATCAAAAATACAAAAGCATATATGCATCAAAGGGAATAATGAATTGAAAAATAAGCTCTGGTGGGGCCAGGAAGGTGGCGCTACAGGTTAGGTGTCTGCCTTGCAAGCAGATGGACCGAGGTTCGATCCCCCGGTGTCCCATATGGTCCCCCCAAGCCAGGGGTGATTTCTGAGCACATAGCCAGGAGTAACCCCTGAGCTTCAAACGGGTGTGGCCCAAAAACCAAAAACCAAAAAAAAAAAAAGAAAAAAGAAAAATAAGATCTGGGATGAGAGAAAACAGTAACAAATATTAATAATTAATAGCAATTAATAATTGTACTACAACTCTTACCACTCAACAACAAAACCAGCCAAAACCAGATGTTTTTCCAAATATGTATAAACAAAGGGTCATCAAGCATGTAAAAAATTGTTCAACATTATTAATTATTAGTGAAATGCAAACCAAAATCATATTTGGGGCAAGCGAGTTCAAAGCTCAAAGCTCCTGCTATGAAGCAAAGACCAGGATTTGATTACTGGCATTGCTTGGTTCCCTGAACACCACAGGGAGTAGTCTCTGTGCAGCTTCAGTTGTGATCAAAAGCAACACAACAAAAATAAACAAAATATTTACATACAACCTCACTTCTCTTAGGATCACCACTATCTTTTTAAAAAATCATAAAAGAGGGGCCAGAGCAGTGGTGTAAGCGGTAAGGAATCTGCCTTGCACGTGTTAGCCTAGGACGGACCGCAGTTCAATCCCCTGGCATCCCATGTGGTCCCCCAGGCAGGAGCAATTTCTGAGCACATAGCCAGGAATAACCCCTGAGCATCACCAGGTGTGGCTGAAAAACAAACAAAAAATCATAAAACAAAAAAATGTTTTAAGAATGAATAGAAATGGAAAACTGTGCGTACTGGCAGAAAGGTCAAATGGTATGATCATCTATGGAAACTACTATGGGAGGTGTCCACTATTAAAAAATTGAAAATTGGGACAGAGAGATAGTACAGCAGGCAGGGTATTTGCCTTGAATGAGGCTAACCTAGGCTTGTTTTCCAGCACTCCCATGTGATCCCCAAGCCTACCAGGGGTGAACCCTGAGTGCAGAGCCATGAGTAAACTCTGAACACAGACAGTGTGGCCCAAAAAGCAAACAAAAAAACAAAAATTAACTGAAAAATAAAGTTTGAAGCATATGCTTCACATGCTGGAACCCTTGATTCAATCTTCAGCAGTATGTGGTCCTTTGAGTAGCCACTAGGTGTGACCAAAACAGAGAAACAACTGAACTAGGTCAGAACAATATTATAGCAAATAGGGCATTTGCCTTGCATGTGGCTGACCAAGGCTTGATTTTTGGCATACCATCGGGTCCCCAAGAGTTATTTTCTGAGTGCAAGAGCCAGGAATAACCCATGAATATCACGAGGTATGACCCAAAGACAAAAACAATAACCCAAAAATCCACAACCAAACAAATAGAAGGGATATTTAAAAAGCTCCCAAGTTAGGGAAAGATTAGTATAGTGGAGAGAACACTTGCCTTGCATTCATAGCTGACCTAGATTAAATCCTGGCACCACCATATAGTCCCCAAGCACCACCAGGAGGATTCCTAAACACAGAGTCATGAGCATCATAGGGTAGAGCCAAAATAAATACATAATAATAAATAAATAGCCCAAAGCTAAAAAATAGGAGTAACAGAGATTCCAGTAACCCCACTTCTGGATAACTCAAAAGAATTAAAAGCAGAATCTCAGGGCCGGAGAGACAGCATGGAAGTAAGGCGTTTGCCTTGCATGCAAAAGGACGGTGGTTCGAATCCCAACATCCCATATGGTCCCCCAAGCCTGCCAGCAGTGATTTCTGAGCACAGAGCCAGGAGTAACCTCTGATTGCTGTGGATGTGACCAAAAAAATTAAAAAGGCAGAATCTCAAGTAGACATTTGCATAATCATTGCCACATTTTTCTAAATGCCAATAGGCAGAAACATGATGAATGAATGCATCAGATACATACAAAGTGACATAAAATACAATCCACTCTTGGGGGCTGGAGAGATAGCATGGAGGTAAGGTGTTTGCCTTTCACGCAGAAAGGTCATCAGTTCGAATCCGGCTTCCCATATAGTCCCCCATGCCTGCCAGGTACAATTTCTGAGCATGGAGCCAGGAATTTCCCCTGAGCACTGCCGGGTGTGACCCAAAAAACACAACAACACAACAAAAAAAAGGCAAAACAAAATACAATCCACTCTTATTAAGCTTTACAAAAACTTAAGAAATCCTGATCAAGCTGATGGAAGAGGTAGATTCCCAGCAATACAATTCCAAGAGCACTGACAGCTGTTGCCCCACAATAAACCTAGGAAAACCTGTTCCAGGATACAACATAGCTGAAGCTTGACGATATTCTTCTGAATGAAAAATAACTGGTCACAAAGGGCCAAGGATATCTCTAGTGATATCTCAAGTGATATAGCACATACTAAGCATGTCAGAGGAGCTAAATTCCACCCCCCAGTACCACATGAGCCTTGGTGGCTTCCATCCCCAGAACACTACTGGCCAACCAGAGCTGATTTCAGCCAGGAATAAAACCTATAAAAGGAAAATTTGGACTGAAAGATAGTACAGCAGGTAGGGCACTTGCCTTGTATGTGATCCACCCTAGTTCAATCTCCGTAACCACATATGGTCCCCTGAGTCCTTCCAAGAATGATCCCTGAGCACAGAGCCAGGAGTAAGCCCTGAGCATTGCCAAATGTGGCCTATCCTCCTCCCACAAAAAAAGTTAAGCAAAAAGGCTCATCACAAATAGTCCCCTGTGTGCTTTGACTTTCTGAGCTATGGAGAGTTATAAAAGTTCTAGACACAGAAAGTCCCATGGTGGGTTGCACAAGCTCAGAAGGGGAACAGGGAGCTGTGTTTATTGGGTATTAAAATTTTAGTTTCTTAAGAGGAAGCACTGCCAGGCTGCATGCTTAAAATGGCAAAGAGGGGTAGTTTTAGATTATTATTTATTAGACAACAATATGCATTCTGTTTTATTACATTTCCATAATGTTGATTCTGCAGTGACCCAGGATACACATATCTGGGGATCACAAACTCTGTTGTGGCATCAAGTGATCCCACAGGGTGGTTTTGCCACCATTCACAGCATGTGGAGTTGAATTGGGGATCAAACTTACAGCCCAAACTGCATGGAAGATGTCCCTAGCACTGAGTCATGTCCCCAGGCCCTGTAGTCACAAAATTTTTTTGAAGAATAAAATAGTGAAGAATGAATCTAAACTCGGATTAGTCAGTGATTTATTTGGGCATCAAAAGCACAAGCCAAAGAAAGGGGCCAGAGTGATTATATAGCATGTAGAGGGCTTGCCTTACACAACGCCAACCATGGGTTCAATCTCTGGCATCTCATATGGGTCCCCCGAGTCCTCTAGGAGTGATTCCTGAGTGCAGAGTCATGAGTAATTGCCTGAGCATCATTGGGTATGATCCCAAAACAAAACCTTGGTAAACTGGACTCTGTAAATGTACCATTCCTGTAAATCTAAGATTATCAAGAACATAAAAATATGAGGGCCTAGGTTAGGGGACTCTATGGTTAAAAGTGTTTTCCATGCAAGTATGAAGCCTTGAGTTAAATCCCCAGTGCTGCCCATATGCACTGAGCACAGATTTCCATATTGGAGTCTGGTCCTCAATTAGTTATGTGTGGACATTGCAACTCAAAGTGTGTGACCAACCTTTGTGGAAAGCGATATGGAGATTTCTCCAAAAACTGGAAGTTGGGCTCCCGTACAATCCAGATATACCACTCCTAGGGATATATCCTAGGAACACAAAATACAATACAAAAATCCCTTTCTCACACCTATATTCATAGCAGCATTATTTACAATAGCCAGACTCTGGAAACAGCCTAGATGCCCCTCAATAGATGAATGGTTAAAGAAACTGTGGTACATATACACAATGGAATATTATGCAGCCATCAGAAGTGATAAAGTGATGAAATTTTCCTATACATGGATGTATATGGAATCTATTGTGCTGAGTGAAATAAGCCAGAGGGAGAGAGATAAACACAGAATGGTCTCCCTCATCTATGGGTTTTGAGAAAATGAAAAACATTTGTGTAGTGATTCTCAGAGACCAAAATAGAGGAGGACTGGAGGGTCCAGCTCCCAACATGAAGCTCACCACAGGGATCGTTTAATGCAGTCACAAAAATAATTACTTCTGAGAACTATTATAACAAAATGTGACTGAATGAGGGAAGTAGAAAGCCTGTCTAGAGTACAGGCCTGTGTGGGTGGGGAAGAAAGTAACACTTGGGATATTGGGACATGGGAATGTTGCACTGGTGAAGGAGTATATATATATATATATATAAATAAAAAATATTATATATATAAGTCACAAAAATAAAAGATAAGGCCCTCCCAATTCTTACCACAGGCTGTGTCCTTTACACTGACTGTTTAGAAAGAGGAGGTACAAAAAAAAAGAAAGAGGAGGTACAGTAAATGCACTCCATATACACCTCTACACAGGCCCCTTTGCCTGGTCTGTATTGTGAATTGAGGAACAAAAAAAAAAGTGTGTGACCCCTAGATAAGCACCAACAATTAAAGATGTATGTACATATGAACTCCACAAGGACCCCACACAAGCAAAATAACCAAGCATGTCAGTGTCAACATCATGGTCAAGCCCATGTGACCCCTGCTCATTGTAACAGCAGTCACAAAAGATGAGACTCTTGCAAGATGTCAGCAAATATGTACAAATATCTTCAATGAGAGTCTAATATCCAGAATATATTGAGAACTTTTGGACTACAGGAATAAAATGACAACCCAATAAAAAAAGTTAAGTAGCAATTTGAATAGACATTTCTCCAGCAAAGATATCAGAATTGCCAGCGAGCACATAAAAGTCTCAACAGCATTAACCATTAGGGAAACATAAACCAAAGTCACTACGAGTTAACACTTCATAGTGGCATCAAGCCATATCATACTAGATTGATAGAAACTAATTTTTATATATTTACTTTAGAGTTTGGGGGACCACATCTGGCAGTTCTCTGGAGCTACTCTCTGCTACATGGCTTGGGCACCATATATGTAAGGGATGAAATCAGTTAAGTGTCTTAACCCTGTACTATCTCTTTGCTCCCAGTGATTATTTTTGAAATAATAAGAGAAGATGAGAATGTAAAAAAATTTGAAACCCTCCAACATTACTGTAGGAAATGATTAAAAGCAGTCACTTGCCATTTCCTCAACAAGTGAAGCAAAATGTAATCATAGCATACCCCCCAAGAGGTATTAAAGAACGGAAAACATATACCAACACCTAAACTGTGCTTGAATAGTTATATTAGCATTAAGCATGTCAGCCAGAAAGTGAAAATATTTCAAATGACTCCCAATTGATGAGCAAAATGATGGATAAGCAAACTATTTCTTCCACTCTCCTCCTCAGCTCTGACTCCTAGAGCATTCTCACAACCTAAAGGAATCCTGAAGAAAGTAAGGAGCAGGCACCACATGGTTGTGTGAATGACAGAGAGCCAAATTCTTTATTTCCAGTAGGAAATAAGAGCAGAGCTCTGAGTAGCATGACCTTCAAAGATGCCTCCTATTTTTCCTTTAGCTGTCGGTGGTCCTACTGTAAGACACTAGATTGAGGTCAAAGGGTCCATGTGAAGCCCTGATCATTCATTTGCTTATCATTCATTCCTTCAGTAGACATCAGTCAAGCATTGATTCTGCTCCATGTTGGCGCTTCATCAGAAGAGATGTACCAAGATTTTATCAATGAGTGGGGTGGGGCTGTGATCACACTGTAGTGTGGCCAGTGCTGAAATCAAGGCAAATTCATCTATAGATGAATTGGGGATGGGAAAGTTTCAAAATGAAAGTCATAGGCAGAAAAGGAGTCCACCAGCAAAAGACGAAACAGCATGGGGTAAGGAGACATAAGAAATCAAAGAATAGGGAGCTGAAGAGATAATGCAACTAGTTAGGCATTTGCCTTGTATGTGGCCAACCCAGGTTCAAGCCCCAACAAACCATATACTATTCATGTCCCACCAGCAGTGATTCCTGAGTACAGAGCCAGGAGTAAGCCCTAAGCACTGTGAGGTACTTACCCCTTGTCCCAAATACCAAAAATAAAGGAATGAATGGGGAAGCTATTTGGATAGTGGCATCAACAAATGCATAGGGAGGCTAGAGAGAGTCTTAGTGGAAGAAGACAGAAGGGAAAGCAGGTAATGACATAAAAACAGTACAAGCATTTTAGTAGAGAAACAGAACTGAGTGGGGTAGATGGAGATGGAAGAGGAAATAGATAAGAAGGAAGAGATGTCACAGAGAGCTCATTATGGATTGATTATTGAGCTATGATTGGCACCCCTGGGAACACCCAGGGCTCATTTCTGCTGATAACCACTAAATAGCCATGTAGTGGGTGCCCAGAAATCCTCTTCAAAGACAGGCACCCGGGGCATTACTGAACAGTGCCCATTCCCAGGGCTGTGCCTGCTGATGTCATTACCCCATAAAAGCTTCCATTCACACAGACTTGAGAGTTTCATGACTATGAGAAAAACCCAGGGCAGAAAAGTGGAGCATAGTCTTGGTGGGCACTTAAGACACAGAAATCGTCCACTGTAGCTCACACAGAAAGCAGAGATTTCTGCTACAGGAAAGGGACCTAGGTCACAAAAGACATGTGTTCAGAGAGTGACTCAGATGGAGGGGGGGGGATGTTGCTGAGTGAGTGCAGTTAGCAGAAGAAATCAGGAAACTGAGCCAATAAGTAGGCTAGGTCAGAAGATCCATCATGAGGGATTTGATATACCCATGTTACAAAGTTTATTTTATTTTTGTTTATTTGCCTTGTGTTGATATTTAGGCCACATTGGTGATACTCAATGGCATTGTGCTCGGGGGCCATTCCTCCATGAGTTTGGGGACACAGTGCTAGGATCAAACAACATCTGCCCAGAATTCAGTGCACAGTACATGCTAGCCCGTTGAATTCTCTCTCCAGTCCAAGTTTACACTTTGCCAGTTTTCAGTGCATAAAAATATTTATCAAATGAGTGAATTAAGAACACACTCAAGGGCCCGGAGAGATAACACAGCGGCGTTTGCCTTGCAAGCAGCCGATCCAGGACCAAAGGTGGTTAGTTCGAATCCCGGTGTCCCATATGGTCCCCCGTGCCTGCCAGGAGCTGTTTCTGAGCAGACAGCCAGGAGTAACCCCTGAGCAAGGCCAGGTATGGCCCAAAAACCAAAAAAAAAGAACACACTCACGAGAGGCTATTGCAAATTTTATTGGTTTTTAAAATCTGAGTGAGTGACCTCTAACATTTTTATATTTCTCTCTCTGTCTCTCTGTCTATCTGTCTGTCTCTCTCTCTCTCTCTCTCACACACACACACACACACACACACACACACACACACACCACACCACACCACACCACACACACACCACACACCACACCACACACACCACACACTGCCTTCCCCCTTTATTCTGGGCCACATTATACTGTGTTTGGGGCTAACACCTGGCTCTGTGCTCCAGGAATATTCCTAATGGGATTTGGGGACCATAATGTCAGAGTTGGAGCCAAGGTAAGCCTATGCAAGGCAAGTCCCATCCCCTGTTCTGTTTCTCCAGTCCAATAATACCTTCTTTACAAGGTTGTTGTAAGGAACAGATGAGATCAAAGATGTATGGCAACAAGATAGCAACCTCAATAAATGTCAGCTATTCTATCCCTGCCCCATCATGACTCAAAGCCAAGTAATAAAGCTAAAACTCTCCACTAGCTAAAGACAAAGAAGTTTGCCCCTGGGATCTGTTTATAGATGACGTATATTGTCATTTCTGGCTATATTGGTCCTAGTGGAAAAAATTAGTGATATTGGTAACAATTTCCCTGGACCAAGAGGGAACTATACCACTGCTTTAATTAAAGGACAGAGTTGAAATTATCCTCCTAGGGAATGTATACATCAGGCAAGAAGGCTTTTCTCTGTGCATTTAAAAATACATATTGAAACATCTTCCAATCAATATGCTGCTGACAGGGTCATCCATCCCTGCTGTGTATGTTTCTCTTCCTTTCTGAAATCTTAATGGAGGCCACGATGCTCTGGACCCCACTTGATAAAATAACCTCACAGAGATTGGCAGGTTCCTGATATTGGGCTCCTCAATCCTCCCCAGGCGAGAAGGAAACTGTCAGCCCACCAGGAAGTTGGGACAGTTAGTTCCAGACAGATCCTCATGTAGGAGAGAAATAATGCAAAGTGCGAATACTCAATGAATTTTAACACATATCCATTCCCCAGAGCAGTCAAGTACAAAGACAAACACTGTGATGACTCATGCCTGTGGCACACCAAGTTAAAAAAAAAAAAAAAAAGGAGGAGGAGGAAGAGGAAGAAGAAGAAAGGAGACTGGGAAAATGAGTAGACACACACTTTATCAAGAAGGAATTTCCAAAGTTGAGAAGCCTCTGTGGGAGCACGTGTTCCCCCGTCTGGAATGACTCACAACTTTCCAAACCACTGTTTGAGGACCAGTTCGCTAAGTGGAGTTAATTCACTCATTCACTCATTTCCTTCCTTCAGCAGTATCTATGATCTTTCTACCACACTCTACAAGAAACAGCAGAAAAGCCAAACATGGAAAAGATACAATCCTGCCTTTAAAGGGTCCTGTAGGTAAAGAAAACACCAACGGTGACAAATCATCTGAATACAATGAAAGTGGAGAAAGATAAGATGGAGTGTGTGTGCAAGATGGAGGCCAACACTGCAGAGGGAGAAGTGGGGCAGATGGGATTTCTGGGAGGTGAGGATGTTTGTGCAGCCTTTGAACCCACAGCAGTTTGCTGTTTATGAAGACATCCAAGAAATAAACTTAGCTAGAGAATTGACAGACCTTGGAGAGTGACAGAAAGAGATGATTTAAGGACTCTTCATTTCAATTACCTAACGGCAGGCTTCAGCAATTTGTGTTCACTCTTTTGTCTGCCATCTATCTCCCTGAGGAAGACAATCCACAGAGACATAGCTTCTTTTTTCGTTCACACACCCTCTTTGAGATATAAAGGCCCATTTATGCTTGGTTAGCATTGGATAGGTATCTGCTCTTCCTCCCAAGCAGATTGTCCCTAAACAGTAACAACTGTATAGAAAGAATAGTCAGGCCACTCAGTCCCTGAGGCTGGAGTCCCCGGACCTCATGCTTTTCTTTACTATGTCTACTTTTCTTATCCTAGAGGCACACTTGCTTCAAGTCCGTTCACCAGGGGCTGGACTCTGGCACAGTTGTCCAGGCTGCCTGGACTGGAGCTGTCAGAGGAACAGGCAGCCACAAAGAAGAAAAAAAAAACATCTTTGAGGGCTGCCATGAACTACATAAGCACAGGATGGGAAGGCAGTGCTGAGGGATGGATGATACAGAATGAGGAAGAATCCCCTAATCAAAGGAGAACCCTAGCCTGCCCCCCTCCCAGACAGACTTTGTCCCGAAGCTTGGCTCCAACAGGTTTGTGAGCAAGAAGCATATATTTTCCTGGCATTTTCTGCCACGAAAGGTAGGTTGAACGGGATTGAGTGGGAACTGGAGGATCCGGGAGGTGACTCAGAGAAGTAATTGGCAGGGGGCAAGAGACAAAGGAGAGCTAGTTTAGCTTGGTCCCCGAAAGGGCATAGGGGTATGTAGGTTCGCGGGTGGGGGGGGGGTTACGGAATGGAGAGTGAGTCCCAGTACTGCCCTAGTCTGATATAACAATGTCTTTATCCTCAAAGGTAGGTTCCCCACTTGTGGCAATTACGAGATGCTGATCAAAGACCATAGTGTCATTCATATCTTGGGACCTGGCCCAAGGCTCTGGAAAAGCGGAAGATAAGAGAGCAAAGAGGGGATTCCCGAGTCCACAGTGCGAGTGCCCACAGGACTCCCCGGCTTCTTTTTTTTTATTTTTTATTTTTTGGTTTTCCCCCACCCCAAGAAGCGCTGGCATCCTCTTAGCTGTCCACCTGGGTCTGACTCAGTCTCAGGGGCCTCGAGAACTTAGCGCTGTCGCCCTGGGTATTATACCCCCAAAACTGAAATTTTAAAAGAAAAAGGCGGTGGAGAGGAAAGAGAGAAAAAAAAAATAAGCTCTTCCCTTCAAATGGTACCCCCAATTTTGGATTAAACCGCTCTATGATCTTGGAAAAAAGTGTAAATGAATCCTCTGGGTAGCAGTCTGTGGTTCCCTGTCACTCTGGCCACCACTCTTCTCCCCACTCCTCTTTGCGGGCACCTTAGCCACGGGGCTCTGCAGGGACCCAGCGCGCGTGGCCGCGGCGAGCCGGCCCGTGGAGCGTCGGCTGGAGAGGCGGGGGAGCCCCCGCGCGCGCCCTCACCACGGCTCCCGCCTCCCCGGGCCGCGCGGCCCCGCGCCCACTGCAGGGAACCCGCACGATCGCGCGAGCACGGCGGCGGGAGCTACGCAGTCCCGCTGGCTGCCCAGGTGGAGGCACCTCGGGGCGCACGGCCCGGCACACCGCCCGCCGCGGACCTCGTCCAGCCTCTCACGGCTGCAAACCCCGCGGCTGGAGAGCCAGCCCGGCCGGGCCCGGTGGCGGTCCCCGATCGTGCCGTGCCGTGCCGTGACGCGCCGGGTTCGGATCCCCGGCTGCGGAGTGTGGCTAGCTAGCTAGCCCTGCCCGGGGCGGGCCCTCGCCCCGGGTGACCGCTGACGTCAGGGAAGAGAAACCCAGAAGAAAGGGGCGAAAGGCACGAGGGCGGAAGGGGGAAAACTTCAGTTTTTTCTCTTCTCCTCCTCGGGGGGCTGCAGCGCAGGAGCCACAGCAGAGCGCGCCGGCCCACCGCGCCTCCGGCGTGGGCCTCCCAAGGGGACCCGGTATGTGGGACCCCCAGGAGTTCGAGCGCCACTGGCAGGCGGAGTTCCCCGGGGCCGAGGCGCCCGTCATGCGGCTGGATTCCGTGCTGGACATGGAGCAGGAGCTGGAGCGTTGCAAACTCAACCTCAAGCGGCTGCAACAGGTGCTGGCGGAGGAGAAGTTCAAAGTCGTCCACCTGCAGGCGGCCCTGGCCGGGGAGCCGAGCGAGCCGGATGGCGCGCGTTTGCGGGGCGGAGACGGAGCCTCCTCCGGGCCGCTCGGATCGCCCCGGCCGGAGCGGGCGCTGCCCACGCGCGGGGAAGAGAGCTCGGCGGACAGCGCTGGGGATCCCCCGGGCTCCGCGCGCCCCGCAGCAGCCGAGGTGACGGCGCACACCAAGGCCGAGACGCCCCCCGGGCGGGCCTGGACCTGGACCTTCCCGCCTGGCCGGCTCCGGCTCCGGCTCCGGGGAGCGGGGGCGCGGTGCGCAGCCTGACCGCCGCCATCCACCAGCAACTGCTGCAGCCGCGCCTCCTCTTCGGGCCCCGGGAGGACCGCGCGTCCCCGGGCCGCCACGAAGGCACCGCGCTCGGGTCCCCCCCAGAGGAGCTGGCCGCCCGGACCACCCGCGCGGGGCGGGGCTCCGAGGACGCCGAGCCCGACGCCTCGGGCGCGGACGATGGGGGCGACGGCAGTGACCACGACTTCGAGATGGTGGACCTGAACGAGAAATTCGTCCTCAGCCACTTGCTCGTGGGCCCCTGCCGGCTGGGGAGCCGCGATGGAGCCGAAAAGCCCGCGCGCGCTTGCAGCCCCCATCGCCTGCTGCACCTGATCCCCCGGGGTCGGCGGCAGCGTCGGAGCCGAGACTTGGAGCCGCAGGAGGCGGAGACCAAGGACGGGCGAGCCTCGCCCCGGGGGATGGAGGAGCCTCCCAGGCGCGGGGCGCGGGAGCACCTCCCGGGGTGGCGGCGCAAGCGATTCCTGCGCGTGCCGGAGCGGGACTCGCCCGGCCACAGCTCTCCCGAGAGGGGGAGCGACTGCAGCCGCAACAGCTCGGATCATGAAGACGGCTTCTCGACAGGTAAGGAGCCCCTCTTTACCCCCCATCTACCCCAAACCCCATCTTTGCCTCGCCCTGGTCTGGGGAGTGGAGCCTGCGCTGCTCTTCCTGGAGCTCCTGGCTTCTCTGTAATCTGGGGGGGCTCACCTGGGAAGAAGAGACGTGAAGATTTACCTGTTTACTTTGAAACCACTTGTGGAGTAAGTGATTTAGACCTGGGCGAATTTAGGGAGATGAACATGATTGGCATGGGGTGATGGAGTGGGGATGGTGAAGGAGAGCCGTGTCGCCGCACTGGGAGGAACACTTCACATAGACCTTAGCTCTTTGGCTCGAACGATTGCAACATCGGAACCTTCCTTGCCTGCCTACTCACTCTTCCCAGATCAATCTGATACCTTTGCACCACGGGGAACACTTAAATTTCCTTCTGGGCACCAACTCCCTTGGGCTCTTCGTTTATTACCCCTCCCTGACTCCGTGGTGCAGAAGTCTCAATCTTCCTTTTAATTTCCCAAACTTCTCTCCCTACTTCTCCAGCTTGTATTTAGACTTGGACAAATGGAAAGAGCTTCTCATTCCTGAGAAAGGTGCATAATCGCAGACCCCCACCCCCCAGGCTTCCTAGAAGGTTGCAGCCTGATCTGCAAGCTGTCCCGGAGCGGAGCCTACCAGTCTGCTGGGAAGGGGAGGGTTTAGGGTGATAGTATGCAGGCTGGCCGGGTGCCCAGAGATCATGTCACACAGGCAGTTACATACATTGGATCGAGGAGGAAATTGAAGATTAAGTGCTGTTGGTGTGAGCCAAGACCTCCACTGAGCTTCCTGCCCTGCTGTCTGCCTTCTCTTCTGAAGACCAGCCTTGGTCTTAATCATTTTTGAGTCTCCTGATGGTGGTTAGCTCAGTACCTTGCACATCGGACTTGTCCCACGCATACTTGAATAAATGGATGATTGCATTAAACCGAATGTCACCCTGTCACATGGTCCCTGAGAGAACTGGGAATGAGTGTGGAGGAAAGGTCAGATAGGCATGTGGAGTGACCCGCGGCTGCCCCTTTGCTGCATGCAAGAATTGTCAGGGCCTTCACAATCCCAGGGAAGGTATAAATTAGTGTTTGACTGGGTCAATTGGTGATCAGAAGCTTCAGATGCCTTCATGCTCGAAGAAGGAAAAGAAAAAATCACGGATGCTGGGATGGTTCCAAAATCTCCATTATTGGATCTTATCTGGGTGAGTTTGCATTTGAATGAAAAACTGCCCACTTTGCTAAAAGCACTTTTGGACGGCCCATCAAGTCATCTGTTGTGATCAATTACACTTATTCATTAGCAGAGATTGGCTGCTTTTCCCATAGGTAATGCTTTTGCTGTCCATGTTGGTAACATTTTTTAATGTGTTCCTATAACTTAGAGGAAGAGTCTGAAGATTTGGTTCTTGTGCCAAGTCCCAAATGTCCTCAGTAGAGGCTGCCCAAGTAACTCCAGCTGCTTCCGAATTGGCTCTTATCCCAGCTCCCCCAAGGCTTGCATCAGTCCCAGGTGTAACCAGTGCTCAAGAATTTCCCCAGGGAGTGATTTTTATTTCTATTCATCATCTTCTTCTAATACATAGAACACCTTGATGATCCGGATTAGGAACCTGCATTTCTTCTGGTCTAATGAATTACAAAAGGAATCCCTTGTGGAGGGGACCATGATAATGTTTCTTCTTCCTTAGGATTGAACACTCAAGCCTAGTCACAAGTCTGGCTCTCATAGCTTTGGCAAGCATCACCTGGGCTGTGTTCAGAGTCCATTACTGGTCCTCTCTGTGGGGTAAACAAGTACAGAGAACCCCTGCATCCATCTCTAAAGAGACTACTATCTCTAAAATGTCTCCAATGATGGAGCAAGAGAGATAGTACAGTGGGTAGGATATTTGCCTTGCATGCAACTGAATCAGGTTCAATTTTTTTGTGCTCCTTGTAGTAGCACCAGGCACTTCCAGAGTGATCCCTGAGTGTAGAGACAGATTTTGCCTTGAGCATAGGCAGGTGTACTTAATAACCCCTCCCTGAATGAAGTTAACAGGTTCCCTCATAACATAGATATGAAAAAATTAATGGGATATGGTTTTGAAAGGACTTAGACATATTTTGGCATAAAACAGGTACCCATAGTGTCAATTATCTGACTAGAGATGCTTTCTGGAGGGAATACAGCTGGTAGTGCTCAGGGCTTACTCCTGGCTCTGCCCTTAGAAATCACTCCTGGAAGGACTGGGGAATCATACAGGGTGCCAGGGATCAAGCCCTGGCTGACTGCCTTGCTATCTCTCCAGTTACCCATAGTTTTTGTTGTCTGTTTACTTTTGGTTTGGGTTACACCTGGTGGTGCCCCCCAGTGCTGCTCTGTAAACCATGCAGTGCCAGGGATTAAAGCTGGGCCTCCCAAGTATAAACCATGCACGTCAGTCCTTGAAATATCTATCTCCTCTGCCCCTAAGAATGTGGTTTTTCTACCTCAAGATCTTTCTAGAGCCTTCTTGACAGGGCAGAACAGGGAAGAATGGTCATAATCAGGCTCAGTGAGAAAATTAGGCTCAGTAGTTTCTCTTGCTGGATTGGCCCTCATATTGTTTCTCTCTCTCTCTCTCTTTCTCTCTCTCTCTCTCTCTCTCTCTCTCTCTCTCTCTCTCTCTCTCTCTCTCTCTCCACCAGCAATCACACCTATTAGCTGTAGTCCAAAGTGCAGAACTGAGCCTGGATAGATATAACTCAGTCTTAGAATGCCTGCTTTGCCAGCATACTGTCTTGAGTTCAAGCCCTGATACTGCTACATGAGCCAAATACAATTATGGCAGCTCTGTGTTTTGAAACTGGCAGCCCTGCTGTCTCTGATGCCCAGTGCCCTGAGTCATTTCGCTTCATCACAGCTTGGTGTGTATGAAAATCACTACAAAGAGGGGCCAGAGAGATGGCATGGAGGTAAGGTGTCTGTCTGCCTTGCGTGCAGAAGGACGGTGGTTTGAATCCTGGCATTTCAGATGGTCCCCGTGCCTGCCAGGGGCAATTTCTAAGCATAGAGCCAGGAGTAATCCCTGAGCGGTGCCAGGTGTGACCCAAAAACCAAAAAGAAAATAAAAAGAAAAAAAAAAAAATCACAACAAAGAGGTGCAGCCTGACACTGCAATTAAAACAGATGTTACATTAGGGCCAAGTAGTGCATGTTGGAGCAACTAAAGAACAGCAAACTTCAGCTAATACTGTGCCTAAGTGTGTGAGCACCACAACCCAATGTAAAGCCAACCCCCTCCCCCCAGTGAATATTGCAGGTGGTGTACAGCTGTGAGACATCACAAGGATTGGACAGAGTGGATAGGGCAGTTGCCTTGCATGCAGGCAATCCTGGTTCAATCCCCTGCACCATGTAAGGTCCTATGGGCTCCACAAGGAGTGATCCCTGAGCAAAGCATCAGAGGTAAGTTATCCTTGAGCACAGCCAAAATCGCCAATAAAGGAATAGGAGGTGAACTACTTTTGTTTTGTTTTGTTTTGTTTTTTGTGGTTTTTTTTTGGGGGGGGTCACACCCGTTTGATGCTCAGGGGTTACTCCTGACTAAGGGTTCAGAAATTGCCCCTGGCTTGGGGGGACTATATGGGACTCCGGTGGATCAAACCGAGGTCCTTCCTTGGCTAGTACTTGCAAGGCTGACACCTTACCTCTAGTGCCACCTCACTGGCCCCTAGGGGGTGGACTACTTTTAAAAAACAAATGAAATCCTTTACTGGCAGATGGATTTTGTTAGATAATTCAGATTTTGCCTCATCTCTGGATTTCATAGGACAAGAACTCAGAGACCTTATAAAAATGCCCAGGAGCTGGGAAGACAGTCCAGTTGTCAGGGGTTTGGCATCGCAGGATGTGAATTTGAGTCCCTGCAACTTCATAGACCCCTGAGCAACATTGGGGTTGCCTAGTGTCACAGAACCAGGGCACTGACCCTTCCAACCATTTTCATCCAATTATTGCTGGAAGGGGCCCCCAAGACTTCTGAGTATTGCTTCAGAAGCCCCCACCCCATCAAAAGAAGAGATGCTTTTCTCTTAACTGATGGACAGGTTTACCCATTCCAGGACACATTTGAATTTTTTTTCTACACATGATAGACAGAGTTCTAATAAGTTTAGAATGCCAGTTTTTTGTTTGTTTGTTTGTTTGTTTGTTTGTTTAATATCCTGGATTGATACTGAGAAAAACTTATCAGTCCAGCACGGTTTGGAGTAGAGGATGGGGTTAGGTGGTGTGTCTGGTGGAACATGCATACATCAGTCATGACAAGACCTGTGTGTTATACAGATGACCAGATACACCTGCTCTTGATGTATACTACCAGCCAGGGCATGGTCCATCTCTGTGGAATGAAAATAGCTAGAATAGCAAACATTTCCTGGGGGATGGAACTACTCTCAGTTCTGGACTTAGGGGATTGTGCGGTGTTGAGGATGAAACCTAGATCTCCTATGTGCCAAACCTTTGTTCAGCTCATTGGGCTCTCTCCAGCCCTGAAGCCCTTTTTTTTTGGGGGGGGGGGTAACTCCTGTTCTAAACATTTCTCACAGAGAAATTCACTTATATTTCACAACTGCTTTGTAAGATAGCACTCATTTTATATCTGAGCTGTTTGAAACCCAAAGAGCTTAAATAATCTTGTCCAAGGCTGATAAGCTTTACTTAATATGTGAACTAAGGCAGATTGATTCCTGAGTCTGTGGATTCAAATACCAAGCTAAATTGCTTCAAATAATAGCACCTCCCTCTCAGGATAGTTAAGGTTAAAGACTCCAAAAAGTATTTAAAGAATTTAGCCAAGCATCTGACGCACAGTGCATTAAGCATACCCATGTGGATGACTATGTCTGTGTGTTATTTTATTTATCACTTTGTTTTGTTTTGGGGACACACTTGCCAATACTCAAGGATTACTCCTGGTTGTGCACTCAGGAATTAATCCTGGTGGTGCTTGGAGGAGCATATGGAATTCTGGGGCTCTAGCCTGGGTCAGCTGTCAGATGGAACTTTCCCTCTATACTGTCTCTCCAGCCCCCTATTACTTTCTTTTTGTTCCTTGCCACCTGCTGCTTTCACTTTGGGGAGTCCTGGGTGATTTAGCCACAGACAAGCAGAACACCAGCTGCAAATGTCAGTTACCTACCAAAACTTCCCCTCTTGACTCTGAGGGGAGAGACTATATGTTGATTGTTTTTCTTGAGGGGGAGGTGAGGCTCACATCTCAAAGTGCTGGAGAAGACACTCAGAGGTGGTCTGGGGATCACGTGGTGCGAGGGATTAAATCCAAGCCCCTGGCCACAAAACCCTTTTGCCATGGCTAGTCCGAAACTTTTAAGTTTTAGATGAAAAAATAACATTCCAGTGGGTTATTTGTTTGTTTGGGGGGGGAGTCATACCCAGCAGTGCTCAGGACTTACTCCTGGCTCTGCACTCAGGGGTCATTCCTGGTGGAGCTTAGAAGACCATATCAGGTTCTGGAGCTCAAACCTGGGTCAGCTGTGTGCAAAATAAACACTTCCTGCTGTATCTTCAAGCCCCTCCTGTGGATTATTGCTGAATTCTAAAATGATGACTGGGAACTCTTAGTGGAACTTCAGTAACACTCAAGAGCCTGGAGTAGGAAGAGCTGTCTCTCCTCAGGCAGATGACTTTGGACTCTGACAGTAATCTCAGGATCAGGCATTACTCATTGCCAGGGAGTCTTCAAGTCAAATCTAGTCTCTTTCCATTGTATGCTGTAACATTTTCTTGCCTGGAATTTGAAAGGCCCTAGAAAAAATCAGTGTCTTACAGTGTCTTAGTCTCTCAGCCTTCCTTGAGGGAAGAAACCCCATTTTCTGGGTAAAGGAGCAGAGACCCGGAGAGGTGAAGAAACCTGCTCAGGACCAGAAAATGGCTCCACCATGTGGTATGTACTCTGCACACAGGAGGCCTTGGTTCTATTCCTGCCCTCATGCAACCGGCATCACCACCAGGAGTGTGACCAAGGAGAGATGGGGAGAAGAGAGGAGAACCAGAGACAATTGCTTTTAGAGATGTCAACATTTGTACTTGAGTCGAATTACCCAGTGGCCATACTAATTTCCAGCTTGTGTAGAGCCAACTGAAGAATTTCCAGATTTCTTCACTCAGAGAGGCAGTGCCCTCAAAATCAACCAGTGAGACCTTTTATTTTCATAAATCTGCATGGGAAATGCATTTCCACCAGGTATTCATGTCAATAGTAAATTGATGGCTTTTTGCCTCTTCCTGTTAGTGACTAAAGAATTTGGTTTTTTGTTTGTTTGTTTGTTTGTTTTTGTTTGTTTTTGGGTCAGACCCGGCAACGCGCAGGGGTTACTCCTGGCTCTACGCTCAGAAATCACCCCTGGCAGTTACGGGGGACCATATGGGATGCCGGGATTCGAACCACTGTTCTTCTGCATAGAAGGCAAACGCCTTACCTCCATGCTATCTCGCCGGTCGCAAGAAATGGTTTTTGATCCAAGAATTCCTTCTGCTTAATGTGCCTGAAAAACTTAATTCACAGTATTACAGTTTCAGCCTTAGCTATGATAGAGGCATTTCCTGTTATAGAAAAATATCAAAAAACATTCCCTAGTGTTTGACTGTAGCTAATTTGTGTCGAGTTGGTATTACATCCAGGGTCATTGTGCTTGATTCTTCAATGCTTGCCTCCCTCCCGCCCCATCTTTCCACCCAGAGAAACCCTTATTTTAGTACTTTCTATATAAACCCTTTACCTAAGGGTCAGAAAGGGGTGGGATTGTTTAAAAAGTTCTTCCTCCACTACAAGGATAAGCACAACTATGCCTGAAAGTTTTTCCATTCTTTTCCTTTTATCTTCTGTTAAGAGACTGTTCACAAGGCAATTGACTGTGTTTTCTTGAGGGGGGGGGGGAAGGCACAAGGCACACCCAGCAATGCTCAGGGATCACTCCTGGCTTTGCACTCAGGAATAACTCTTGTCATGCTCAGGGAACCATCTATATACTGGGGATTGAACCCAGGTTGACTATATGCAAGGCGAACACCCTATCCATTCTCCAGCCACTCTGTTTCGAATCAGAATCTCATACATTTCCTTGACTCTAAAATAATGGTGCCAACACTTCTGTGTCTGGAAAAATGAACCTGGTGTTACCCAGCTGGTGTAGTTGGGAGGTTCCACAGCAGCAGTTCCTGAACCCGTTCAATACAGGTTTCTTGCATGCCCAGTGTGGGCTGGTGATGATGGGACAAAGCCATAGACTTGTGATGCTTCAGCAAATTAATCTTTACTGTGCACCTGGCAGAGCACTGGGGCCCTTCACATTAGAGTTTAATCAATCTTCATTGGTGTTATGGTTACCAGTCACAGGCCAGAAATTTTCAGTCAGCAAAACCAGACAGAAGCTGCTCTTCCTGTCTCTTCAGGTCTTGAAATTCCCAAACCTCTTAATCTCTCTTTTCCTCTCCTTACTCACCTCTTCCCCAGGGCCAAACATATTGTGCTCCTTTGGAGGAAGACAAGATTCCTTGGCCCTTTATGGCCCCTGGTATTTCCCCAGTCAAGTCTTGTCTCCCGAACATCATTTGACTGCCCCTTCCATCACTTTCTAACCAGTTATTTTTAGCCAATGCTCATTCTTGACATTGTATTTTGTGGGGTGGATGGGGGCTTCTCAGTCAAGCAGTGGAACATGTAGTTTTGGGGTTCAAACTGAAGGGACTCTAATGCATGTAAGCAAGTGCTCCATCTCTTTGCTTATCTCCATGATCACTGTCAGTGTTGTTGGGTTTTTTTTTTTCTGTATTCTTCATGGTATTTGAGAAACCCTCCCATCTCTTCTACCCCAATTTCAGAACAAACTCTTCCTGTAGGCCTGGCTTTTCCAAGACTAAGATATTAATTTGCTGCATATGTCAAAACCAAAAATGTTATGGCATAAGAGAGATATAAGATATTTATCTCTCATCTTAAAACAATTTCAGAGGGGCTGAGGATAATGACTTGAAGATAAAGTGCATGCCTTGCATACATAAGACCTGGGTTCAATTCATCTGTGTAACAAAAATTTTAAAAAAAAGTATTCTAAAGAAAAATCAGTCCAGTGATTCCAGAATCATCAGAGTTCCAGCTTCTTTTCTGTCTATATTTTTCTCTCCAGGTTGTCTCGTGGTCCAAAAGAGCTGCTGTAAATGCAGACCTCACATTCATGTTTTAAACAACAATTAAAAGTAAATAAAGACGGATTAAGAGTGAGTGGCAGTTAGTGGTCTGCCTTCTACAGTACTTTCCTGGAAGCCTCTCTTGACAATGTCTATCTAGATTTCATTAGCCAACTCTAAGCTACAAGGGAGACTGGGAAATACAGTATTTTCTCTGGGCATATGGCCACCTCAAATAAAATAGGGGCTCTGTTACAAGGGAAAATGGAAGAATTGATATTGAGCAGGCCTCTGGCACAAGCCGTGTCCAACTCCAACAACCCATCTTGTGGTTCTGAGAGCAAGACCCACACTCATACAATCGACTTATTATTGTGCCATTTATTAATTCATTGACCCAATGAACAAATAATGGCTGAACCACTGCTCTGTGCAAGGCACGATGCCTTTTAGATGTTGGCTGTGAAGTGTTGCTTGTGGAGCTTTTTAACTAAGAGGTTAGCTGGCTCCCGGAGAGCTGGACTGATGATGGCTGACGCTGCTTTTTCCCCTGGCAACAACGCTTTACCCAGGCTGCAGACAAGGCTGCCACTTGAAAGGGCCCAGTTGATATTTTGGATCACTCAGTGAAAGCAATTCATTCCCTCTGCTAGAAAATTTTGATGGTAATATATTTGGGCATCTTCTTATTGTGAGAAACCAAACCAAGAAGAATGGGGTGTGAGTGTCTCTCACTCAGGGTTGCTATTATCAAAGTGTTGGGGAGGGGGCGGAACTGGCTGTTTTAGATACTGGTTGTTTTGGGGATCCAGTTTGCATATCAAACTCGCAGAGATTCATGGGGGCACCTGACTTTCCCACTGCAGTCTGCTGAGCTGGGATCGTACCATGTGACCCCTGCTGTCTCCTGCTGCGGGCGTTTCAGTCACCACAGCCCTCCTGCACTGCGTATCAGCTTCTCTTCAGGCTTCTGGCTTCCCGTTTGATCCTTGTCGGAGTCTGCCTGAGACAAGCTTCTTTCTCAAAAAGGTTGCCTAGAGCTTATGCCACATCTTGCGGCTGCTGTGAAAATGATTGTTTTTAAATTATTATTGGCACTTAGGAGGGAAGGAGCTTGAATATATTTAGCATCTATCACCTGCGAGGCACTGTGTTAAGTGCTTAACCTACATTATCATCCTTTAATATTGAGAATAGCCTATGGCTCTGTTCACTGTAAAGTGCCTACCTGCTTGTATAGTGCAGCTGAGGAAACTGAGGTTCTGACTAATTAACACCCCAGTTTCTCTTAGGACTAAACGTGGGCATTTTTACCTATTTAAAAAATATTAACATATTATTGTTAAGCCATTCATGTCCTGTAAAAGTCACTTCTTCAATGTGCAGAGGTGTGGGTGGGGCCACGCCTGGCAGTGCTCAAGGGACCGTACATGGTACCGAGATTTGAGTCATCATTGTGACCACAGCTGCAAATGAGGCAAGTAAATGCCTTAACCTCTGTGCTGTCTCTCTGGTCCCAGGTGAAGGGGTGTTTCTTAGTTACAAAGCTGTGCAACAGTCCCCAGTCTCTAATTCAGGTCATTTTCACTAGGAGGTGGGCCTCTATTTTTTAATCTAGACTTCTCTCTGACCATACTGTTTCCTTTTTCTGATTTTCCCCCTGCAAGGTTTAAGATAACTAGAGCAGATTTGGGTGACTATCAGGGCTTCCTTGGGTGAAAAAGGACTGTCTGCTTCTTCAGTGGCTTTGCCATCTCTGGAGCTCCATGGAGCTAGGGCTGCCTTTCAGCTTCCCAGATTCAACCCACCTAACCCACCTTGCTTGTGTGTCTTAGAGTTGGGAAGAGAGAAGAATATCCCAAACATCCCTCATTCCTGCCTTGGGCTTGAGGTTGGCATGATGAGAAAGATTCTTGTTCTAACCTGTGTCTTTTGGTCTTGATGTCAGGCATGTAGAAGATGCTCGATAAATGCTCACAAAACGCTAGATTTTCATCATCCCTACTCTCAAAGCACTGCAGTAACTCATCTTTGTACCTAGAGCCCTATTCTTCCAGACACTGGTTCTTTTCCACAGTAAAGCCCAAGTGATTGCTTCTAGCTCCTAAATCTATTCACAACCCATTTTACATTCTTGACTGGCTCTCTGCCACCTGTGAAATCAAATCTGATCCTGAGATGCAAATGTGCCTACTGGACCATCATCTGGTCCCCTCCCCCCAGCTCTTTTTTCTCCCTCCCACACCCCATTAATGGGGCTCTTTATGTTCTGGCAATGGTGAGCTTGTGGTGGTTTTCAAATGTACCCTTAGCACCCACTCCTCAGCGTATATCCCCTCTGCTGCCCATTCCACACTTGTCAATATGAGAAATTCTAGTCATCCACCAGATATTGAGGGAGGCAATTTTGTCTATAAAGTTTCCTTCTCTTCTTGGGTAAAACGGGTTTCAGGAGTTTGTTATTTGACTGCAAATAATAAAAAAATCTGCCATAAGGACTGTGAGGTACATAACGTGTTCATGTTTCAATCCCTAAAACCTATGAGTATGTTACTTTACATGGAAAAAGGCATTTTTCAGATATGACTAAATTAAAAACCTTGAAGTATCTGGAAACGTGTTCGTAAAGATCTTACAAGTGGAAGGAGGGCCAGAAAGAGCTCAACGGGCTGAGAAGTACATGCATTGCAACAATGCTGGATTTGATTTCCAGTACCATAAGATCCCAAACTAATTCCGGAAGGACCCCCCCAATACCTCCAGGTGTTATCCCGCAAAAGTCTAGAAGGAATTAGAAAATATCAGAATGATGAATGATGAGACAAACCCACTTCAAAAAACTACGGAAGGGACACTAGTAAGAAATAAGGACATTGCTGATAAGTTGAAGAGACAAGGGATGCAATTTTGTTATAAGTCTTTAGAAAAGATCTGAATCCTCCCAAATTGGTTTTAGCCCTGACCCTGGTCAGACTGTGGTTTGTTCCTCCCCACTCTTTTCCCTTTTCCTTAGTTGTTGTGATGCCTGAAGTCACATGTGTTGGATTGTGGTGCTCAGATAGTCACGGGGACTGCAGGCAGTATACACTTCAGTGCTCACACCTACTTGCACATATGCCTACACACATTCACACACTTGCATACATGCTTGTGCACACACTTGTGTATATACTTGCATACATGTTCACACATGCTTTTATTCCTTTATTGTGCTGTTTAAGCATAATAGTTGTAGTGCTCCCAATGGTGATTGTGATACTCACACAGTGCTCACTGAGCATCACACTCTGGGCGATAGGGTTTGAATGACAACATTTTTTTTTATCTCTTTTGTTTTCAGTAGAAACTGTTTTGAGGGTCGGAGAGATAGCACAGCAGTAGGGTGTGTTTGCCTGCATGCTGCCAACCAGAACAAGTCTGGATTCAATTCCTGTCATCCTATATGGTCCCCCGAGCCTGCCAGGAGTGATTTCTGAGCACAGAGCCAGGAGTAACCTCTGAGCACTGCAGGTGTGGCTTCAGGGAAGGAAGGAAGGAAAGGCAGGAAGAAGGAAGGAAGGAAGGAAGGAAGGAAGGAAGGAAGGAAGGAAGGAAGGAAGGAAGGAAGGAAGGAAGGAAGGAAGGAAGGAAGGAGGAGGAAGGAAGGAAGGAAGGAAGGAAGGAAGAAGGAAGAAAGAAAAAGGAAAAGAAAAAGAAGAAGAAAAAAGAAGAAAAGAAGAAAGAAAAAAGAAAGAAAGAAAGAAGAAAAGAAAGAAAGAAAGAAAAGAAAGAAAAAAAGAAAGAAGAAAGGAAAGAAAGAAAGAAAGAAAGAAAGAAAGAGAAAAAAGAAAAAGAAAAGAAAGAAAAAGAAGAAAGAAAAGAAAGAAAGAAAAGGAAAGAAAGAAAAAGAAGAAAAGAAAGAAAGAAGAAAGAAAGAAAGAAAGAAAGAAAGAGAAAAGAAAGAAAGAAAGAAAGAAAGAAGAAGAAAGAAGAAAGAAAGAAAGAAAGAAGAAGAAAGAAAGAAAGAAAGAAAGAAAAAAGAAAGAAAGAAAGAAAGAAAAAGAAAAGAAAGAAAGAAAGAAAGAAAGAAAGAAAAAGAAGAAAGAAAGAGAAAGAAAGAATGAAAGAAAGAAAGAAAGAAAGAAAGAAAGAAAGAAAGAAAGAAAGAAAGAAAGAAAAAAGAAAGAAAGAAAGAAAGAAGAAAGAAGAAAGGAAGAAGGAGAAAGAAATTGTATTTGAGAAAAGGAAGTCTAGAGTAGCTGAGGAATGGATAGCTTTAAGGAGAAAGCCCCTCACAGCATGTTTTATTTGAGATACTTGCACACACCTGGCTGTGTGGGCCAGAGACTCCCTTAATTATGGTATGAGGGGCTACAAAGGAGCTGCTAGGTCTATCCTCCTCAAGTGTGGGTTGCACCAGGGGTCCAATTCTCAGCCTTGTGCTTGCAAGCCAGATGAATTTTAACACTGAGTCTCCTGGTCTTTTGTTGTTGTTGTTGTTGTTGTTGTTGGGAGGGTATGCCAGGATTGAACCCAGGACCTCACCATGTAAAAGAAAGGTTCTGCTATTATACTACCACTGAGCTACATCTCCAACCCCAATAACAATATGACTTTATTTGTTTGTTTTAACCACACCTGACTATCTATACTCAGGCTTACTCCTGGTTCTGCACTCAGGAATCACTCCTAGCATTGCTTGGAGGATCATATGGGATGCCGGGGATAAAACCCAGGTTGGCTGTGTGAAAGGCTAGCACCCATCTGCTGTACTGTCTCTCTGGCCCCCAGGATTTCTTTTAAAGTGCTATGTTTGTGGTACTTAATTAAAAATAAAAATAGAGGGGCTGGAGCAATAGCACACTATAGGGCATTGCCTTGCATGCAGCCAACCCTGGACAGACCCTGGTTCTATTCCTGTCATCCCATATGGCCCCCTAAGCTTGCCAGGAGCAAGTTCTAAGTGCAGGGCCAGGAATAATCCTGAGCACATTGGGTGTGACCCAAAACCAAAAACAAAGCAATAGAAACAATACAATGACTTAAGCAGACAGCAACTCATTTTTCTTCTGTAACAGGAACCCCAGAGGCAGGTTTTCTGCCATGGCTCATTTGGGCCCTTATTCAGAGTTCCTTTTTATTCTCTGTAATTTTATTTTCTATTTATTTGGAGGTGGGCCATACTTAACAGTGCTCAGGGTCCACTTCAGGCTTGGCACTCAGAGCATCATGCAGCAGGTGTTGAACCCAGGACTCCCTCATTCAAAGTACATGCCCCAGCCCTTTGAGCCACCTCCCCAGCTCTATTCCTTCCATTATTTAGCAAGATGATTTTTGCCCTTTTGCTAGACTCATACTTTAAAAAAAAAATTCTGTTACATCATCACATGTGTTCTACTGTTTCTGGGAGGAAGAAGAATAGAAAAGACTGAAATGAAGTTCCTGACTGGCTGTCCCTTTAAAAGGTTTTCTTTGAAGCCCTAGCAACTGCTGCTTTCATGCTATTGGCCAGCACCATAGCTGACTCTCTTCAGCTGCAGAGAACTGAGGAATCAAGACTTTTAAGCTCAGCCGCTTTTTTTTTTTTTTTTTTTTATCAAGATCTTCAGGAGACAGGGCTGTGAATTGTTTCTGGAAACCAGCCAGTGTCAACTCCGCTGTCTTTCTTTTTTTTTTTTTTTTTTTTTTTTTTTTGGTTTTTGGGCCACACCCGTTTGACGCTCAGGGGTTACTCCTGGCTATGTGCTCAGAAATCGCCCCTGGCTTGGGGGGACCATATGGGACGCCGGGGGATCGAACCGCGGTCCTTCCTTGGCTAGCGCTTGCAAGGCAGACACCTTACCTCCAGCGCCACCTACCCGGCCCCAACTCCGCTGTCTTTCATATAGTCATTCATTTGAACAATTATAAAATATTTAGGATAGTTTTACCCTCTGTACCTTTATACTTTCATCTATCCCCTCCCCACTCCTTTCTTCTCTCTTTATTCCCTTCTCTTTCTTTTACTTTCTTCCTACCACCTAGGTCTTCCCCAAGCAAGGTATTTGGGATTATAAACTCCATATTCCTATTTTTTACTTACTTTTCATGAACATGGAGTGGGGGAGCTTTAGGATTCTAATTGCCTTGAAAATGGGTAGAGCCATTTCTCTAATTCTGCCCAGTGAGTTTTAGTAGAAGTCATGTGAGCAACTTCTGAACTTAATCTTTTATTTACTTTTAACTTTATTTTGATTTTGGGCAACACCTGCTGGTGCTCAGGAATTGTTCCTAACTTGCATTTAGCAGTCATTCCTGGTAGTGCTCAGAGGTGACGGGGATTGAATTGTTTTTGGACATGTTTAAGGCAAACACATTAACCCCTGTATTATATCTTTAGTCAATTGTTAATGTCATTTGTTAGGATAAAACACCCCAAATGTCTGATTTCCCAGAGCTCTAATAAAGTGTGGTTTCCTTCTAGCATTTTCAGAATAAGTGTAATGTTCAGAGATGTTCCAGAAGTACAAATCCCTTTTACTGTCATTTGGGATTTTGGACCACCTGGCATCCTACACACCCCTTACAGCACACACAGAAAATCATTAAGAACAAAAGCTTGAAACTATCTGTAATTTAAAGACACCTGATGATGACATGATTTTACTATACCAGATGCTTAGTAAAGTAGATACTAAACCATACTTAAATCAGTACAATCTCATGAGACTGTTGTATTATTTTCTTTCTACATTCAAGAGACAAAGAGTCACTGCCTATGTCACAAGCTGATGAAGGATAGAGGTAGGACTGAACCCGGTCTTTCCCTGTTCCATCTCACCGCCAACTCTCTTTATTTTGTTCTGTCCCCTTCCCTTCCCTCTAACAATGTTACTCTCTCACACACACTTAGTGGTAGTTCTCTCTGGGGTTGCATATTTTAGTTATGCTGATGCACATGCTCCCAGGCGCTCATACTCCTGACCGTTGTACTTGAACATTTTCACCCTCTCCTGTATGAAATGAGGTTCAAAATTGCTTGTGGCACTGTGGATCCTAGACAGCTGAGCAGCCAGACATATACAGTAAATATACAGGATCCTTTTTCACACATATGTGGGACTGTGACTCAAACTAGGGGCCTCATGCTTAAAATGCAGAAGCTTAAGCTCCTAAATTATCTTCCCTTCTACTTTCTCCATTTTTTAACATCAAGACAATAATTTAAACCAGGCTTCATATTAATGCTTAAATTATATAATACCACTGCCCCACACCCACCACCAAAGTGCTGATATTTCACTATTTGGGATATTGGGGATCTGAACCTGGGTTGCCTGCATACAAGGAAAGTGCCTTACCTGCTGTACTCTCAGTCCAGCCCCTAAAGAGACTCACCTTTCAAATAAAATGAGAGTCAGAAAGATAACGCAGGGGTTAAAGTTCTCATTTTGCAGGAAGCTCAATTCAATTTTATCCCCAGCATTGCATATGATCTTCTGAGCACTCTCAGCATTGATCCCTCAGTACAGATCCAGGAGTAAGCCTTGAGCATAGTTGGGTATAACCTAACCCCCCAATACATAAAATAGATAAAATGAAATAAGTGAGAGCTCAGGGATTGAGGGTGCATGCTTTGAAAGTGCAAGGACCTGGATGTGATCATGAGCCTGCTCTCTCTCTTATCTCTATCTCTATCTCTCTCTCTCTCCTCTCTCTCTTCTCTCTCTCTCTCTCTCTCTCTCTCTCTCTTCTCTCTCTCTCTCTCTCTCTCTCTCTCTCTCTCTCTCTCTCAGCACCACCACCTGGTGTAACTCTGGAGGCCTCCAAATACCACTGGTCCCAAACAGTGCTATAACACTGGGCATTAGCATTGAGCCGTTTAGCTTAGGGGGTCAAGTATCATTGATCAGAATTCCCCCAAATTGCTGAGCACTGCTTGGGAGGTCCTAGTAAACAAAAAAGAAAAATAATTATGAGGTTAGAAGGCTTTTGACCTAAGCTTTGTGAATACCAGTAGATGGTCAACTGGGATTCTATGCCAAGTAATAGTCAAAAGCCTGGCTTTGAATCAGAGAAGTTTGGGATTGAATTCTGGCTGTCAGCCATGTTAGTTTGGTGCCCCTAACCTCGTCTCTTTTACTGTTTTCTATTCCCCTTTCCATGTATTGGAGAGGATTAGATCTTGCCTAGTGCTGTAGTGATTACAAACTAATGTACAAAAAAGACACAGTGCATGCCTGGCATAGAGTAAACAGCTGTTGGATGAGAGCTGAGGGCTTGCTGGCTGGGACCACAGGCCTGGATTTCAAGCCCAACATTTCCACTTAACTTTCCTTTGAACTTGAATCATTTGCTTAAACTTTCTTTGCCTCCGTTTCCATCTAGGTAGACTAAGAGCGACCATACTAGAACATCAGTAACAAAAGAAGTGGGTGTAAAGATCAAGAACTCAGAATGTGCCTTTCTACTCTGAACAGTGCCTGGCACATACTAAACAGTGTGTTGGTTAATTTTATTACTGTGGCCACACTCATTACTAGTTTAGCCACGAGTCTTGCTGAAATAAAATGGTATCACGCTCATCTCTTTCCCTGATCCTATCCTTAATTGAAACCCGAGGCTTCTTGAAATCCTGCAGTTTGAATAATCCAAGAGCAGATGCAGTGGTGCATCCAATTACAGTGGCCTCAGCACAGCACAGAACCTGGGGAGGAAGGTGAGGCCCAGCAGGCCTGGGGCTAGTCTGGCTGAGGTTGGAGTCCTATTATGGAGAAAGCCCTGCTTTTTATGCAGCCGCCTCACTTTTGGTGTGACTGCATAATTGTGCATTTTTTGTTTCACTTAAAAGCTTTTTGAAGAATTCAGAACCCTCTCCCACTGACTGCAGAAAAAGTCCCAGTGTCACGTCTCTAATGAGCGTGACAGATGTTCTGAGGACCCGCCAAGGCACCAGCCAGGGAGCGAGCACGCAGGCCTGCATGGCCACCACGCCAGACTTCATTATGGAGATCCCGAGCACCCCAAGGATCCCCTATGTCTGTCTTTGTTGTCTCAGAAGAGTAGGAATTGTTTTCTGAATGCCTGACTTGTTGGTAACCTTTGAGGACTGGCAGTGAGAACAGAAATTAATTATTCATCTCAGTAAGTCCAAAGACGCTGTTGTTTGCCAGGCGACTCTCCTTCTGGCCCCTAGACGGAGAATTCCCCAGGGCCTTTGGACAAGCTGGAGACTGTAATACTTGGAGACAGCTGCCCGGAATCAGGGGTGTTCACACCCACCCATCTCCCTTCCCCCACTCCCACCCATTCTGTTAGATGGAGTCTGTGGATGTTCTTGGTTTGGGCTGCAGAGAGTTACACAAATTGAAAGATTTAAAATCAGGAGATTTGGGCCAGAGCAATAGTATAGCAGTTAAGACAATTGCTTTGCAAATCGCATGCCCAGGTTCGATTCCTGGCATCCCATATGGTCCCCTAAGTACTGCCAGGTGTGGCCCAAAAGCCGATGGAGCCCAGGGCCTCAGATATTCGAGAACCCCATGAATATATTCATAAACCATATTCCCATCCCCTTACAATTAGATTTTATATAAATATCTGGGTTTCTGGCTTTGCCTGAAAGATGGGAATCTCTGTAACATCTGTGGACAAGATCAAATAGAACTGACTAGACTGGACATGATTTCCTTCCTCTGACCCTCATCTGCTCCATCCATGAGACTATAGACAACCAACATCACAGGCAGCTAGACTTGGGTACTTATAGCAACTTATTTAACCTTTGTGGGCTTCAGTTTCGGTATTGAGAAAATGGGGCCAGAGTAGTTTACCTCTCAACATTGTGAGAAAGAAATAATTTAATGTAAGTGCTTCAAACAGGGTTTACCACAAAGTAAATGCCACTTAAATGCTAAAGACTGCTAGTATTACATCACCCACCTACTTTCCACGTCATGGGAGACCACAATTCCTGCATTTTTCACAGGAAAGAAAAAAATCTTTAAAAAAAAAAAAAAAACCTTAGACATACACATGTTTAAGTCACGTGGTTGCAATAGTATTAATGTTTGTGGTTTTGATGTACCGTGTGTCTGTACCCTACCATACCTGTACCACACCACCATCACAGAGCCTAAGATTGTATTCTTATGTCTCTTCTAGTTGCCTCCTTCCTGAACTCCTCTCCCCAACTTTGGCAACCCCAAGTTTGTAATTCTAGGTTTATCATTGTTCCAAACTTGTTTCTCTATAGGTCACCAATGAGTGAAATTACACATATTTGTCTTTTGTCCTCTGGCTTATTTTGCTTAACATAATATCCTCCAATTCCATCTGAGCTTCAGTTAAAAAAAATTATTGGAGGCCCGGAGAGATAGCGGCATTTGCCTTGCAAGTAGTCAATCCAGGACCAAAGGTGGTTGGTTCGAATCCCGGTGTCCCATATGGTCCCCCGTGCCTGCCAGGAGCTATTTCTGAGCAGACAGCCAGGAGTAACCCCTGAGCACCACCGGGTGTGGCCCAAAACCTCCCCCAAAAAATTATTGGAGGCTGGCATATGGATGGGGCATTTACCTTGCATGCAGGCAATCAGGGTTGGATCACTGGCATCCCCAAGCTTGCCAGGAATTATTATTGAGTGCAGCACCAGAAGTTATGCCTGAGCATGCTGGGTGTGACCACAAAACAAAACAAAATGAAAATTAATTTTTTATTTTACTAATATGTCTATTAGCTCACTAATGTGCATTCTCTTGCTCATCCCATGCCCATCTCAGTGCTCTAAAGTGCAGCAGCGCCAGCCAGTACACCAATGCCAATGACATAGTTGCCTACATTTTCAACTTTTCCCACCCAACAGGGAGATTTGCTTCCCAAATCACTGAGAAGCAGGACTCCTGCACTCCTGTGAATGTGCCTTCTCTTCAGGCAGTTTGCAGCCTCAGAGGAGGCGAGAGGAGGAAGAGAGCCAAGATACTCTTGCTTCTGAACCTTTCCTATCCATTTTTTTTCTCCCCTATTTTCTTGACAGGACTAGGTGAGGCACATGTTTTGTGTCTCTTAGCTGAGAGGGTCCTTATGAAGCCCCTGCCTAGATACCAAAAAAATCAGGATTTTTTTTTTAGAAATTGAAGTTTGGGGCCAAGCTGAGAGCTTATCAGCAAAACATCTGCCTTGGAAGCAGGAGACTGAGAATTTGATTCCCAGTGCTGCCCACATATGATCAGCACAATTATGTGACTCCGGCATCTCTGACAGCCACAACCAGGAGTAGACAAGCTCTGCGACTAATAGAAGTGTGACCCCAGCCAGCATATTGTTTGCCCTGGTTATCACAACAAGTAGAAAAGGAAGTAAAAAGGGAAGAAAAAGTGATTGAAACTGAAAAGTGAAAAGAGCCAGTTTCACTCCTCCATCCGTGGATAGCAGCTTGCTTCGTGCCACGTCTTGAAATAAGATGTTCAGTTAAACAAACACTGTGGATTTATACTGTGATCAGAAAAGGTTGATGTTTGCTGGTTCTTTACAGCATGATGCAAAGGTTGGCTGAGGAATGTTGCAAGTCTTTATGCTGTGTGACAGAGGATGAAAATCTCCCAAGCTAAGGGCTGGAAAGTTCAAAAACTGAACACATACTTTACACGTGGACAGGCCAGTGTTTGATCCCCAGCATCTCCAGGATCCCTGACCAAGCACTGTGGGGTGTGATCCCAATACAAACAACCAAAAATCTCTCGAATCCAAGCCCTCATTCCAGATATGGTGCCTCTCCCAAGCTTTTGCATCCAAATTTAAGTCTGATTCATTCAACTTCTAGACAACATTTTGGTGGTCACACCTTGTAAGCTTACTGAATTTAGGAACTAGCTTATGGTAATAAAGAGTGTAATCTCAGGAGCCAGATTGACCAGTGACAAGGACTTTTAAAAGTAATTTCAGCTGAGTCAAGCAAAAGTGGTGCAAGCCCGGGGCCGGTGAGGTGGCGCTAGAGGTAAGGTGTCTGCCTTGCAAGCACTAGCCAAGGAAGGACCACAGTTCGATCCCCGGCGTCCCATATGGTCCCCCAAGCAAGGACGATTTCTGAGTACTTAGCCAGCCAGGAGTAACCCCTGAGCATCAAATGGGTGTGGCCCAAAAGAACAACAACAACAAAAAAAAGTGGTGCAAGCTCTATCTTTGTAGTTGTTCAGTACATAAGAACTGTGATGTAATGGGAAGGGGGACCAGAGATGTGGGTTGATGCTAATGAAAAGCACCATCAAATTATGAAATTGGCTTTATAGACGGGTTTCTTAGACATCCTCAGATAAAGCCCTGATGTTCCCATTTCTGGAGACTTCTGAAAGCTTAGTAAGAATTACACACACATTAATTACAAGAACAAGAATTGAGAACCTTATTTTCCCTGCACAGTGCAAAATAATTCTCTTTGTGTGTGGAGGAGCTGAGGATCATAGCGCACCTGTCTATCTATACTCTGAGTTCAAGGATCACTCATGGTGGGCTGATGGGACCACATGGGGTGCAGGGGATCAAATCTGTGTGCAAGGTAAGTGCCCTATTCTCTGTGTTATCACTCTGCCCAGGAAATTCTCTTTTTATTAAACTAGGCTTGGTCTCTGCCTGCTATAGTTGCAAGGCACTTAATTAGGATTTCTTTCATTCAAATCTCTGAGACCATGCAATGTCAACTCAAGAAGATATTTATTTTTATTGCACCATTTTATTTATTGTTCTGAAGAAGGAAGATGATAATTTGAATGGCAACATCATACTGAGAAGAAAGTTATTTCTCTCTCTGTGCCTTAGTTTTCTCATCTATAAAGTTGATGTGCTTATAGAATTCCCTTCTGGGAATGCAACAAAGAGTAAACTAGATTATCTCCTGTGAGCAATCAGCACAGAGTAAGTTGCTATTAAATGAGAGTTGTTGTTGTTGTTGTTGTTGTTGTTGTTGTTATGATTGGGGCAACTCCTGACACTGTTCAGTGCTATACCCTGAGATCTATGTTTGGAGTCGCTCCTTTTGGTGCTCAGGGGACAATACACTGCTGGGATTGGCCACATGCAAGGCAAGTGACTTAACCCCCATATATGCTCTGCCGCCTTCATTGTTGTTTATTAATACCTACATAGTTTGTTTTGTTGAAAAATAAATCTTATTAAAATTCCACCAAATATAGAAAACTACGAGATCATGTACAGCATTTTCTTTTCAAAGTTTTAATTGTGTTCGTACATACAACATAACATTTACTCTCATAAGCATTTTTCTAAATAGGGTCTATACCCAGCAGTCCAGCAGTACTCAGAACCCACCAGGACTTTACCTAGTGATACTCTGGAGACCATGCATTGCTGGGGATCAAAATCAAGGTCTTGCACATTATATACATATATATGTATATATATATATATAGTGTTCCACCACTTAAGCTCTTTTCTCCTGCACTTAACAGTGGTGCCAAGTGTCAAACTCAGGCAGGAATTTTTTTTTTTTTTTTTGGTTTTTGGGCCACACCTGGCGGTGCTCAGGGGTTACTCCTGGCTGTCTGCTCAGAAATAGCTCCTGGCAGGCATGGGGGACCATATGGGACACCGGGATTCGAACCAACCACCTTTGGTCCTGGATCGGCTGCTTGCAAGGCAAACGCCGCTGTGCTATCTCTCCGGGCCCCTCAGGCAGGATTTTTTACATTTCAGGTATGTGCTCTACCACTGAGCTGTTCTCCCTTGCCCTCATCTTATTCATTTAAAAACAACTATTATGGGATGGAAGTGATAGTACAGCATAAGGACATTTGCTTTGTACAAGACTAACCAGGCTTCAATCCTTGGCATGTCATATGGCCCCTGAGCATCTCCAGAAGTGAACCCTGAGTACAAAACCAAAAGTAACCCCTGAGCACTGCCATATATGGCTCCAAAATAAATAAATACATAAACAATTTTTTTTTAGTTTTTGGGTCACACCCGGCAGTGCTCAGGGGTTATTCCTGGCTCCAGGCTCAGAAATTGCTCCTGGCAGGCATGGGGGACCATATGGGACATCGGGATTCAAACCGATGACCTCCTGCATGAAAGGCAAATGCCTTACCTCCATGCTATCTCTCTGGCCCTACATAAACAATTTTTAATGCACTTAGTATTGCTTCAGGGCAATTATTTGTCTCCCAAACAGTACTGAGTGAGTCAGAGGTGGCGCTCCATGACCTGGTCCTGCAGACTAAATGGTTCAATGCACAAAGACTGTCTGAGCAATGCTGGAGGTGGAGGAGTGAGGGAAGAGGAGGCCCACACCTAGGCCAAGTGTTGCTGGGGATAAAACTCAGGCCTCCAGTCCACCTCTTTGGTCTATACTCACAGTCCCTCATCTTAACAGTTTTGAAAAGCAGTTTCAGGCTATTAAATACACGCCTAAGGCAATACGATGGAAAGAGATGTGAATACAGGGACCTAATAGCCACCTTCAAGCCAGGAGAAATATGCTCACCAGAGACCAGGTTTGCCAGCCCCAACCCTTGGTTTTCCCAGTCTCTCAAAAATAAATTTCTCTGCCCAGCTCCTTTGCAAGATAATTATTAAAGGGATGCAAAACAAAACAGATAAGCAAACAAACAAACAGACCATGCATAAAGCCCAGTTCACTTTAGGAACTTTAAGACCTTTGAAGCACACAGTGGGAAAAAGCCCTTTTGAGTTCACTGTGAATAGATACCAGAGTTGATTAAGCATAAAGCATCCATCTGTGTTCTAAGCCAGCAACAGAGCTTGGAGGAGGCAGGCCAAGGTGACCTTTGGCCTGAACATAAACACAGCCATAAGCTGAATGACACTTGGGGGGGGGGGCAGGGAGGAGGCTACACTGCTTTGCTGTTGTATAATGTTTGCCTGCTTGTGGTTTGAGTCCTGTGGGTGATTCTCCCTTTTGCTACTCCCCAGGTGTGATCACAGTTTTGGGGAGGGGGTGCTCACACCCATCCATCTCCCCTGCTAAACACTGGGGAATAAGTTAACAGCTTTCCCCTCAGCTGACATGGGACAGCCCAGATACCAAGTCCAACAGTATGAGTGAGGCCCAGCTTCTCTTTACTTTCTCCCTCTCTCTTGAGAATTTGCTCCCACTAACTTAGGTATCAGTGCATGGATGCTTGTGTGGGCATTGGGAACAGAAATCAATGTCAAGGGAAAGAGTCTCACTGCTGCTTGACAATTTGCTGTGTGGAAATGGTTAGTCAAACCTGCTTGAGTTTGATCCATACAACTTTTCCCAGGTATTTTTAAAAAGATACTTTAGAAGAGATAGTATAGCAAGAAAGGCACATACACTCCAGCCTGGTTTCCATCCCCAGCATCTCATATGATCCCTCAGAGCTAGTCAGAAGTGGTGTTTCCTGCATGCAGAACCAGGAGTAACTGCTGAGCACTGCTAGGTGTGGCCCCAAACAAACCAACAACAACAACAACAAAAAAAAAAAACAGAAATATAAATTCCTTTTCAGTAATTCTCTTTGTTTATAGGATATTGGAGGGTTAAGAAATGGAGGTTTAGGGCCCGGAGAGATAGCACAGCGGTGTTTGCCTTGCAAGCAGCCGATCCAGGACCTAAGGTTGTTGGTTCGAATCCCGGTGTCCCATATGGTCCCCCGTGCCTGCCAGGAGCTATTTCTGAGCAGACAGCCAGGAGTAACCCTGAGCACCGCCGGGTGTGGCCCAAAAACCAAAAAAAAAAAAAAAAAAAAAGAAATGGAGGTTTAGAAAACAAAACATTATCCACTTTGCTTTGTTTGGGAGACCACATCCATTGGTATTGGGGCTGGGAGTGGCTCCTCACAGAGTGGTTTGAATCTTGGACAAGAGTAAAAGCTACAGTTCTTTGGGCATGTCCAAACATTATATCTAGATATCATCTACTTCAGAACAAGTTTCAGACAGTAAAGATGGTTTTTGTTTCTTGTTGTTGTTGTTGTTGTTTTTTTTTTTTAAGTTTTTGGGTCATACCCAGCTGTGCTCAGGTGTTACTCCTTTCTCTGCACTCAAAAATCATTCCTGGCAGGCTCTGTGAACCCTATGGAATACCAGGGATAAAACCTGGATAAGCCATATGTAAGGCAAATGACCTACCCTCTGCGCTATTGCTCCAGGCCCAGTAAAGAAATATTTGTCTAATTTTATGATGAGGAGAAATCAATTCTGGGTTACATGCAAATTCCTATGAGAAAATGTTATGCAGATGTCTTTAAAACTTTATTCTACCTTCTTTTCTTCCTTCCTTCCTTCCCTTCTTTCTTTTTCTTTCTATTTCTTTCTCTTCCTTTCTTTCTCTTTTTTTTTTTGCATTACTCCCTTCCTTTTTCTTTGTTTTATTTTCTTTCTCTTTTCCCCTTTCTCTCATTTCTTTTTCTTTTGTTTTTGGGTCACACCCAGCAGTGCTCAGGGGTCACCTAGCTCTGCACTCAGAAATTACACCTGGCAGGCTTGGGAACTATATGGGATGCCAAGGATCAAACACGGGTTGGTTTCATGCAATGTAAACACTCTGCTTGCTGTGTTATCACCCCAGCCTTCCCTTCCCTTCCCTTCCCTTCCCTTCCCTTCCTTCCCTTCCCTTCCCTTCCCTTCCCTTCCTTCCTTCCTTTCCCTTCCCTCCTTCTTTCTTTCTTAAATTTTATTTATTGATTGGTTGGTTAATTTTTGGGCCACGCACAGTAGCACTCAGGGGTCACTCTTGGCTCTGCACTCAGAAATAGTCCCTGGCAGACTGGGGGACCATATGGGATGCCAAGAATTGAACCAGGTCTCTCTCAGGTCAGCCGCATGCAAGACAAATGCTCCACTGCTGTGCTATCTCTCTAGACCCTCTTTCTTTCTTTCTTTCTTTCTTTCTTTCTTTCTTTCTTTCTTTCTTTCTTTCTTTCTTTCTTTCTTTCTTTCTTTCTTTCTTTCTTTCTTTCTTTCTTTCTTTCTTTCTTTTTCTTTCTCCTTTCTCGCTTTCTCTCTTTTTTTTTTTTTTTTTTTTTTTTTGGTTTTTGGCCCACACCCGGCGGTGCTCAGGGGTTACTCCTGGCTTTCTGCTCAGAAATAGCTCCTGGCAGGCAAGGGGGACCATATGGGACACCGGGATTCGAACCAACCACCTTTGGTCCTGGATCGGCTGCTTGCAAGGCAAACGCCGCTGTGCTATCTCTCTGGGCCCGCTTTCTTTCTTTCTTTTTCTTTCTTTTTTTCTCTCTCTCTCTTTCTTTCCTTCTTTCTTTCTATCTTTCTTTCTTTTCTGTTCTTTTCTTTTCTTTCTTTTCTTTCCATACTCATCCTTCCTCTGTACTCAGGAAATACTCCTGGTGGTGCTTAGAAGATCATAAGGGATTTTAGCAATTGAACCCAGATTGACCACACTAACCTCTGTTTCAGGAGCCTTCAGTCTCAATGTATGAGCCAGTTTTGACTGTGTGAAAGTGTTTGTTCTAGAGTCCCAGAGGTGTTTGCCATCTTTAACTGTCCTTTTTTTTTTTTTTTTTTAATTTTTGGGCCACACCTGGTGATGCTCAGGGATTACTCCTAGCTATGCACTCAGAAATCGCTCCTGGCTCAGAGCTCATATGGGACACTGGGAAATCGAACCAAGGTCCTTCTTAGGCTAGTGCGCACAAGGCAGACTCCTTGCAGCTTGCACCACCACTGTGGCCCCTATTTAACTGTCTCTTAAGACTCAAACTCTGGAGCCAAAGATCTAGTACAGTGACTGAAGTGCTTGCCTTTCAACTAACCCAGATTTAATCTCTAGTATTGTATATGATCCCCTGAGGCCCACAGGAAGTGATCCCAGAGCACAGAGTCAGAAGTAAGTCCTGAGAGAAGCTGAATGCCCTCATCTATGCTTAGTATGGAAGAACTGGTTTGCCTCTCTCCAAGGAACAAGATCAGACTAGGAATCAAACCAGGGTCAGCTGCACATTGTGCAAGCTCCTATACTCTCTCTGACCCCAACTTTTATTTATTTGTTTTAAGGCCACTGCTCCTCATTTTGCAGAGTGCATGAGATCATGTGGTACTAGAGACTAAGCCCAGAGCTCCTGAGTGCAAAGCCTGTGCTCAGCCCTCTGAGCCATCCACCTGGACTCTTGATGCTGCACCTTCTTTACCCACCACTGGTTCTCATCAGCTCCATCCTGCATGTATTATAGTCTGTGATTTTCTCTCTCAGTCTGACACTTTCTCCCCTTCTCTCAGGGATCATTTATATTTCCTAGTCCTGGAAGTTATTTTCCTGGGATCTTACATGTGTTGTTTAATACCTGATTTATATCATGACTAGATATTTGAGTTAAGAGAAGAGACATATGACAAATTTATCACAACAGTGCATATGCACTCTCTTCTGCTTTAATCAACAGCTCCAAAGAAACACTGATGTATTTCCACCATAAAAAATGCAAACAGCACTGAAGTCTCAGGAATAAAACTTCCCAGTTCCTATCACTATTTCTCCCCCTGACTACTGTCATTCCTCTCTCCAAATCAGAACTGCTGCTCACAGTTTGTTGCTCCTTATTTACCTCTACAGTCCTTCAACATCACATAAGCGAGTATTTGCATCTGATATATGCCTTGTTCCTTTTTTATTTCATGTAATAGTAGTAGTAGCCCATTTCATAAATGTTAGGCAATGCGTCAAAGGGCCCACAGTTAACTAGGTTTCTCATTTTGAAGAGCCTATACCTGTTTTTTAAGGATCAAGGAAGGTATCACTCTTAAAAATTAGAAATGAGGGGCTGGAGTGGTGGTGCAGCAGTAAAGTGTTTGCCCTGCTCACAGCTGACCCAGTACGGACTGCAGTTCAATCCCCTGGCATCTCTTATGGTCCCCCAAGCCAGGAGCAATTTCTGAGCACATAGCCAGAAATGTGAGCATCATCAGGTATGGCCCAAAAATAAAAAAATTTTTAAAAAGCAAATAGAAATTATTGTTGTGTGTGGTGCTTTATTACTGCTGCCACTGCTGCTGTGACTATGTATGGGAGACTCCTGAATGATGTACAGACCACCAAGACCACTCCCAGAAATTCTGCAGTGCAATGCTGGGCCAGAGATTGAACCAAGTCAGCAACATTTTGTGCTTTGGTCTGGGAAGCCCCAATTGATCTGGTGGAGTGGAAGTGGACGCTGCAATCTCTTACCTCAGCTTCCCTCCTTACAGTTGTTCTTTCAGATCCCTGGATTTCACATCTTCTCTATTTCCTGGATCTTTAATAATACTTTTTAATTTTTAGATTTATGCGCCATATCTGGCAGTGCTCGGGGCTTATTCCTGGCTCTGTGTTCAGGGATCATTTCTGGCAGTCCCCTAGGGACCATATTCAGTGCCAGGGATCAAATCAGGATTGATTCTGTTTACAACAGTGCCTAAATCCTTGTATTATCTTTCTGGCCCATTCCTTGAATCTTTTAATCCCTGTGAAAAAGACACATTCCCACCCCTCCTTTTTTAATTTTTTTTTTTGTAATTATCATAGTTGGTTTTGGATTACTGCTGGCTCTGTGCTTAGGAATTACTCCTGGAAATGTTTGGGAGACCTCCTGGGACAGCAGAAATTGAACCATGGGGTCAGGCATGTTCAAGGTAAGCACCTTACCTGCTGTGTTATCTCTTCAGCTCTCAAAAATGACATGACTTCCAAAGAGACAGTGCTCCGGACCCCAACATTTCCCCCAAGGGAATCTGTAAACTCTGCTAGTGATTTCTGGGAGGACCAGCTAGGAAGAACCAGGAGGAAGTAGGCTGATCTGTCACTGGTGGACCTGAGCTTTCACCCTCATTCCCCTTCCCCTACAGGATTTTCCCCCATGAACCCAACATCGAAGCACGGACGTGAAAACAGATCCATTATTTAATTTTAAACCAAAATGAAAACATTTGATCTGGTTTCACAGCTTCTTCCTGATTGGCTAAACCCATGCAAATGCTGTACCCACGTTAGGTCCCACTCCTGGGCATTATTAAGAAGAGTCAGATCCCCAAAGGGTTACTTCTGTGACTTTCTCAAGTAGAGTCTTAGACACCAGAGCCCAGGCTTTGAATATATTTGCATAGAAGAACCCAAGGCCCATACCGGCACTGCTCTGTGTGCTGTAGCCAACATGGGGTAAGGGTTTGATGTTGGCTTCATCGTGCTTGCAAACATTCAAGCAGAGACAGCAAGGTTGTGGCCAGAGTGAGTGGCCAGAGCCCTGCTTCACATTTAAATGTCGCAGCACAGCATGGATGGAGACATCCCCAGCCCAGCAGGAACTCTCCTTTGGGTCTGCAGCTGAGTGCTGGGGAGCCTATCCCACCTCTTATCCCCTTCCACTCAAAAAGACTAGTGGAGAAGCTAGCAGGGATCTGGGAGAACTGATTGTACCATTGCCACAGGGAGCCGGGCAGATGAGGAAAAGACCAGAACAGGACTGTGGGGTTTCAGGCAACATTTACCAAGGGTGACTGTGCAGAGGGCACTATATGTTCTTGGGGAGACAATCCATAAGGAATGGGGGGGGGGTCTCCTTGTCCACAAGGAAACTTTCCTGAAATAATGACTTCATCATATGTGTGCTTATGCTTCCTGACATATTTGTAGTATTGGGGCTCTTTGCTAAAGAATATATGAAAAGGCTGGGACTGGAGCGATAGCACAATGGTAGGACATTTGCCTTGCATGCAGCTGACCTGGGACCAACTCAGGCTCGATCCCCGGCATCCCATATGATCCCCAGAGCCTTCCAGGAGCAATTTCTAAGCTCAGAGCCAGGAGTAACCCCTGAGTGCTGCTGGGTGTGGACCAACTCCCCGTGTATATATGAAAAGGCAACATAGGTGACCTTCTTCTATTGGTTTTGGGGTCACATTTGAAGCTCTTGGTGCTGGCTGCATTGAAGTATTACTCACACAATTCTGGAAAGGTAAGATCCAGCAGTGCTATATCTAAGGGGTTTCAATTCAGAGGGTGCACTCCTTTCTTTTGGGCCATCTTCCTGGTCTTGGACCAACATTATTTTGTGTTTAGATAATCTAAAATTGGTTCTGTGTTTTGTGTATCTGTACATGTGTGTGGTGCTGAGGATGGAGCCATAACATGCAAAGAAGTCCTTTACCATAAACTGCATCCTGGCTCTAGGGCCCCGATTCTGACATAAAATTATCCATGTTGCCTTTTTTATTTTAATACATTTTTTTCAATATGCCTTCATTTTTCTTTTTCTTACAAGGACTCTAATTCAGATAAAACTGAAAGTTATGTTCAGGTTTTCAGCTTCCACTGCCCTTGCAAACTTTCAAGGGTAGTGAACAATCTAAAAAACTCCTGTGTGGGGTCTGTGAAATAGTACAATGGGTAGGGAGCTTGCTTTGCACTTATCCAAATTGGGTTTGATAGCCACTGCAGATGGTTTCTAGAGCCCTACCAGAAGTCATCCCTGAGAACAGAGTCAGAAGTAAGCCCTGAGCACCTCTGGGAATGACCCCAAAATTAAACAACCAAGCAAATAGAATCTCCTGTCTCTCTCAGTCATGACCATGTTTTCTAGATGGATTTTCTTTGCTCTTTCATCCACTGCTTTTTATAGTCAAGAAAGAAGCCAGCATACTTGGAGGAATAAAGTTGCTTTGCTTCTTAAAATGCTAGTAAGTTTATGGGCCAGAGTTAATAGTACAGTGGGTGGAGCATTTGCCTTGCAGTCTCAGACCTACTTTAATCCTGGTGTGGCAAAAAAAAAAAAAAAAAACACTAGATTTGTGCTCTTGGGGGACAGGTGCTGTTTCACTTTAGGTTTTTGGTTTTTGGTTGTCCTTTTGTGAGGGGCCATACCTGCTGTACCATCTCTTCAGTCCTTGGTTCACTCCTGATGGCAGTTTTTGTCCTTAGAAAAGTTGTGTGTGTGTGTGTGTGTGTGTGTGTATTTATGTGTGAGTGTGAGTGTAAGTGAAACTCAACTAACACAATGACCATGGCTAACATTGCTTGGGTGCAAGTGACAAAGCAGACCACAAGCTCCTGTCTTCCATCCATTAAATATCTTATTTGATCCCCTCAACCAGTTCAGCAGAGCCAGTCATCATTTCAGCCCTCATTTGTATAGTGAAAGCAGCTGAAGTATCCAGGTCTGCTCTATCTCTAGAACCCACATCCTACCCTAAGCTCTTCTCCCATATTATAGCAGCCCAGACCTGGACCTCAAGGAGCCTTTGCTGATGGGCACTGCTCTGAAGCTATGACTGGTGCCTTGCCAGAGGAGGGGCCCTGAAAAGGGCTACAGACCCAGTGACTGAGCCAGAGAAGAAAGAGCTGCTGTTGGAGTGAGTAGTTCTGCTTTGCAAGAAGTAAAAAACTGCTTCTACTTTTGTTTGTTTGTTTGGGGCCACACCCAGCAGTACTCAGGGTTTACTTTTAGCTCTGTACTCAGAAATCACTCCTGGCAGGCTCAGAGGACTATATGGGACTATATGGGATGTTGGGGTTGGCTGGGTATAAGGCAAAAGCCCTATCCATTGTACTATAGCTTCGACCTCTCCACTTTTCTTTTTTGGAGGCTGTTTTTGTCCTTTTTTTGAGCGGTTGAGGGGATCATATGAGATATATAATGGATGGAAGAGAGAAGCTTGTAGTCTGCTTCGTCAGTTGCATCCAAGCAATTTTAGCCATGATCATTGTGTTAGTTGCGCTTCACTTACACTCACAACCTCACATACACATTAACACACATGGCCACATGCAGAGTTATAACTAGATTTACTCAGGAATTACTCCTGATGGTGCTCAGGGACTATATGAGATGTCAGGAATCAAACCCAGATTGGACACATGCAAGGCAAGTACTCTACTCACTGTACAATTGCTCCAGACCCTAAACTGAAAACTGGCTCTAGTGATAAAGCCCTGAGTTCCATTCTTAGCACCGCATGCCCTACCCACAAACACACTCCGGGATGTAGGCCTGGTGGCCCCAGATGACTGCAGAGTGGCTTGGAGTAGCCCTTACAAAACTGGCAAACTCTTCTGCCTCTTAAGAATGTAAAGAATGTCCCCTCTTCCCTTAATTTCCTTAATTCCCAACAAAGCCTCTACAAGGAAGGCAGCACGTAAGGAGAGTTCTGGAGAGAAAGTAAGGACTTCCTCTTTATTATTATGACTTTTTTTGGGGGGGGGTCACACCCAGCGGAGCTTAGGGGTTACTCCTGTTCTGCACTCAAATCGCTCTTGACAGGCACAGGGGTCCATATGGAATGCCGGAATTCAAACCACCATCTGTACTCGATTGGCTGCATGCAAGGCAAACACCCTACTGCTATGCTATCACTCTGGCCTAGGACTTTCTCTTTAGAGAGATAGAACAGATATTGATGTAACTTCAGTGGACTCAAATACAACCAAATTGATTGTGTTCAGGACCCTTCTGCTTCGGGTCCTGCCTGAAAATACAACTCCTGGGGTTCCAAGAAAAGACTGCAAAGGGTCTGAGACAAATGCTTTGCATTTGAGAGCTCCGGGTTGAATCCCCAACACTATGTGGTCTCCACACAGAGACCTGAAAGTATTTCTGAGCACTGCTAGGTGTTACTGCCCAAACCCAGCAAAACAAAATTAACTGGAAGCAGAGAGATCTCCCTGAACGATGAGCAAACCTAGGTGGTGAGATAGAATTTCTGTATAGGGCTCATCTTGTGTTTGGGGTCAAGGAGACTCTAGAGCCTAGTGAAGCCATAATTCTCTAGTTAGAATTTGCCCTATAATCTAACAGAACCAGAGCAGAGAACAGAAGCTGGAAGAACTGAGCATCTGTGGCTGAGAATAGCTGAGCACAGGCTGAAAAAGCTGCTTTGATTTTGGCTAAGTAAAAATATTTATTGTATGCATACCAAAAAGCACTGGAAAATTCTCATTTACTTGTTTTGTATTTGTGGTAGGGTAGGTGTAGGCCACACTCAGGATTTTTGGCTCTGTGCTCCTGGTAGACTCAGGGGATCATATATGAGTACTGGGGATCAACCTGATTGTGTATGTGCAAGGCAACTGCCCTACCCACTGTACTATGTCTTTGATCCCCAAATTCTCATTTTTAATGGCCTTTCTGAATTATCACAGTTTACTTTTCACTGTCTAAAAAAATTATGACTATTCTAATTTATTACATAAAGTAATAAATTGTAGTAAAAATATATCAAACAAAGAAAAACCATGGTCTATATGCTTCACACCTCTAGTGCAGGACCGTTTGATGACATGTAAGATGCACAAAAATGAGCAAGAGATGGGATGTTAACAGCGATGTGGTTTCTGATCCAGCAGCTTGGCAGGGCCTTGGCATGATTCACCTTTCCATCTATAGAGCTACAGACAGCTTTTGTTGTCTAGTACCAGTTGTCTGTGGTCTTACCCACTCCTGAGCCAAACTTGCTGCTATCCCTAGGAGGGTAACTTCTGAGCTTTCTTCTTCTTCCTCAGAGGAAAATGTGTTTGCATGGAAGGCTGAGCCCTGTCCTCAGAACTGACATCTTTGCCTAAAGAATCTGGCAGCAGGCTGGGAGATCAGTCTCTGAGGATGTCGCAACCATGCTCTCCTCAGCAAGACATGACCTCTTCCTTCTGAGCTGTGAAAACCACATGAGAGCTCAGCAGAAGTGTTGTATGGTAGACATGCAAATGTGGGCTAGCATTGTGCTGCATGTCATAGGAAGTCAAAGTTTCTGTGGGCCTGGAAGGATAGTGGCCTGCTGCCATGTGCAGCGGCAAGAGTGGCTCAGGGCCCAGGTGCCCTGGGGACCAGAAGTTCTCTGCGCTGCTTCTTCCTCTGTGATTAGTAGTGGTGGAAGGCACACAGGATCTCTTATAAATGCAGTCTTTTCAAGGAGGTGTGAGCAATAGTACAGTGAATATGGTACTTGCCTTGCATGTAGCTGACCTAAGTTCGATTCCTGGCATCCCATATGGTCCTTTAACCCCATTTGGAGTGGCCCCTGAGCACAGAGCCAGGAGTAAACCCTGAGCACTGAGTGTGGCCCCACAACAAAGGCAAAACAAATGCAGCCTTTTTATCTATAGGAAAAAAAAACACCTCAGGCAAGTTCCCAAAGGGAGAACAAACAATAAGGAGAGACCCTAGCAGGTCAGGTACCTCAGCAATGAAGGTTCTGATCTCAGAGTTTTGGGCATCATTTGCAAGGATTAGTATCTGGGAAATTTGCCTCAAGATCAGGGAGCTAAGGACAGAGCAGACCAAGCAGTAGGTCAGCTGGGACTCTGAGGACACCTTGCTCTTTCTGACCAATGTGGACCGGTCCCTACTATCTTCTGCTGCTACTCCTTGCATGGACTAGCAACACGCAGTAGTTGTCTAGGGAAACTGAAAGCTCAGTCATGGTCTCTTTTGAACTTACCCTACTCTCCCCTGCCCCTGGGGAGCCCCAGCCAAGACTGGGGTCCAGGCAGAGTAATTTCCTGGCATTCTCCCCCACACCGGTGACCTGTGACTACCCTTGTGTGGCATGCACATGTTATGCTGAGGCAAGAAACTTGCAGAACCAGCTAGAAATAGGAACCTGGAGAAGGGTCCCATCCTTCCAGCTGGCGTCAGGCAGCAGGGGATTGGGCAATGAGTTGCCTGGAAGACTCTGGGCCACAAAAGAAAATGAGAACTGGGATCCGGTTTCATCTGAGTCATGGCTAAGCTTTAAGGAGATCTGGAGCTTCAGATTCTGAGGTCAGGACCAGTGAGTGATATTGTACAAAGTTTAAAAATCTTGCTTTGCATGTGTCTGACCTGGATTCAATCCTTAGTTCATTATAAGGACCACCAAGAATCATCCTTGAACAAAGAGCCATGATAAGATGTATGGCCCCCAAACACAAAAGCAAAACCAAAACAAAATGAAAAAATAATTTTGGGGTCAGGAGGCAGAGGGACAGTGCTTCCTGTCTCGGGCCTGTCAGCTAGAAACCAGGCAGGTAGACCAGAAGTTTGAGATCATTCAGCATGAAGCTAAGGCTACTGCAGCTCTCAGCCCCCAAGCCCACACACCTCTCTGTCCTATGGAGGAAGACAGACTGTGTGTCTCCAGAAAGGAAATTTTGTTTGTTTGTGGGCCACAGTCAGTAGTGCTCAGGAGCTGCTCCTAGATCCATTCTCACACAGTGGCAGGGATCAAACCTGGGGCTCCTGCACTCAAAGTATGTCTTCCAGCTCCTCAAGCAGCCTCTATGACTGACATGAGAGTGATTCTCTTTAAAATGTTCTTTATGGAATTGGAGCAATATTGCACATGGCTGACTAGGGTTCAATTCCTGGTATCCCATTAGCAGTGACTCTCCTGACTGCAGAGCCAAGAATATGCCTTGAGCATTACCAGCTATGCCCCTCCCCAAATTAAAACAATTTAAAAAATGCTTTTTATAAAAATTGGCTTATTTGGGGCCATGCAGGATGGAGGAAACTGTAGTTGGAGCTGTCTTTGTGAAAGATGCCTCAGAAACTAGTCACTCACTCACACACACACACACACACACACACACACACACACACACACACACACACACAGCCTTTGAAAATGCTTGGTCCAGGTGGTGCTACAGAGAAACAAAAATTCTTCTGAGCCTCAGCCCTTGGAGAGTCAGTGGGTAGGGTTCTCAGAAGCCTTCCCTAGCAAAGTGAATCTTTCTTCTTTCTCAAGCTCTGTTCTAAGCACAGAAAATTGTTGAGAAAGTTCTGTATGTGCTGGGCCTCTTCTTTAGGACCAGGGAACTAAAGACTGGGAACATTTGAAGATGGCTTGATATGGAGCATATGCCCCAGTATTCTCAGGCCTTCCCCTGAGAGTTTAGCTCTGCATCGCTTTTCCTTATGCCGCTCCTTCCAGTACTTGATTGAATCTGAACCAGGCAGATTTCTGCATCAGGAAGATGAAAGAGGATAGAGATGCATCATTCTTTGCTCTTGCTATCCCCTAGAAAGCAGCTTTAAGAAATCTCTGCTGCTGGGCTATAGAGATAGCACAGGGGGGTAAGCCATTTGCCTTGCATGCAGCCACTTGCAGCCTGCACGATCCCTGATACCACCTATGGTTCTCTGGCCAGAGGGCGCTCATGGCCAGAGGTCACTCCTTAGCACAAAAACAGGAATAGCACCTGAACACTGCATGCTATGATCCAAAGCCCCAAAGAACTCACTATTACATGGCAGAGAGGGAAGGAATGTATATACTCTGTTGTTTCTTTTGCTTCTAATGACAAAAATCTCAGCAAGGGAGGGAAAGGGCATTCTTGTGACCTCATCAAAACCTAATTTCTTCCCCAAAGCTTCACCTTCTAAAACTGGCACATTGAGTTTCAACCTGAGTTTGGCAAGAAGGACAAACATTCTGCCCATAAGAGTAACTGGACATTTGGACCTAGTTTGACCTCAGTGTGAACTTGATTCTAACACTTTTTGAAGTCTCTTCTATAAAGAAAAATGTCCATATGTGTGTCCTCCACATAGAGGTGTCATCAAGAGTGACAGGGCCAGAGAGATAGTGCAGATGGCAGAGTACAAGGCTAACTTTGTGGCCCCTCTCACCAAATATGGCCCTAGTGCTTCACTGGGAGTAACCCGGCCTCTCCCAGAATGGCCTCTATAAAAGAAGTTAGGGCAGGGGTTGGAATAACTCAAAGGGCTAAGTTCATGCTCTGCACGCAGAAGTCTTGGATTTGATTCCCAGCATTGCATGAACCCCTGAGTAATCCCTGAGCTGCACTAGATGTAACCCCCCCAATCAAAAAAATAAACAAAAACATACAACTGAAGCTAAGGAGATAGCTCTGGGGGGTAGAGCTCATACCTGCTATGCACAAAGCCAAGTTCAATCATGGTCTTCATGATTCCCCTGAGCACTCCATACCCAGAAGTACCACAGGACCAGACCCAAGCATTGAGGAATCAGGCCTGCACAGCTGGACTTGAATATCAATATGAGTCAACCCCAGGCCCTCCGAGCACCATTTAGGAAGCCAAATTAAAAAGTGTGACTCTACAATAGCACAGCCGGGGAGGCACTTGCCTTGCATGCAGCCAACCCAGATTCCATCCCAGCAGCATCCCATATGGTCACCTGAGCTGGCCAGGAGTAATTTCTGAATGCAGAGTCAGGAGAAACCACTGAGCACTGCCAAATATGGCTCAAAACTCAAACAATAAAAGGTGCGACCCTGGGGCCCGGAAAGATAGCACAGCAGCGTTTGCCTTGCAAGCAGCCGATCCATGGACCAAAGGTGGTTGGTTCGAATCCCGGTGTCCCATATGGTCCCCCGTTCCTGCCAGGAGCTATTTCTGAGCAGACAGCCAGGAGTAACCCCTGAGCATCGCCGGGTGTGGCCCAAAAAAAAAAAAAAAAAAAAAAAAAAAGGTGCGACCCTGACATGTACCATCATAGCTAGCATGAGTGATTCTGGTCTTTGCAATGACAACAGCAAGGAGAAGGGAATAAAGAAGAAATTCTAGTCATCAAATGGGGCCTGCTGCTTAGAGCACAAGTATTGCTCAGACCTGGGAGGCACTGCCCAAAGGGCTTCAGAAGCTGGACACCTCTGCCACACATTCCCAGGGAAAGTGAGTAATGCAGGGATGAAGACTTCCTAATATGACCTCTTAATAAAGACAGGCCTGAGAAAGGCTGAAGTCTAGCTGAAAAGCAACCCTGTGGCACATGACCTCAAGTCAGTAACTGTCTCTTATCCAGCCCCCAAAGAATCCTCTCTCGTCACCCGTTAGCCCCATTTTTGAGCTCCAGTTTTGCCTCTTTGTCCAAATTGCTGACATTTCTCTCCACCCCATCCCCATCCCCATCCCCAGACACACACACACACCTGACTCTCCTCTCACCTGCATTATTGCTGGTGTCATGTCATTGCTGTTCAGTGTATTTCCTCCAAGATGCACTTCACCATCAAACCAACTTAAAAATGGTGACATGGCCCCCTTCCATAATCACACACACAGACATACCATATATTGCCATGCCTTTTTCTGTGAAAGCCACTTCTGCACTTGTCTAAATTCACTGAGCACTCAGGGAAAAGGACCCCTAACCTTTTTTTGGGGGGGGACCCACACCCGGCGGTGCTCAGGGGTTACTCCTGGCTATCTGCTCAGAAATAGCTCCTGGCAGTCACGGGGGACCATATGGGACACTGGGATTTGAACCAACCACCTTAGGTCCTGGATCGTCTGCTTGCAAGGCAAACGCGTGTGCTATCTCTCCGGGCCCAGGACCCTAACCTTTAAGTCTCCTTAGATGTTTTCAGCAACAGAGGAGTGGCTAAACTGTGATATATGTGTGTGTGTGTCTACATACATACATACATACATACATACATACATACATACATACACACACACAATGGAATACTATGCAGCTGTCAGGGAAAATGAAGTCATGAAATTTTCCTACATATGGATGGACATGGGAACTATTATGCTGAATGAAGTAAGTCAGAAGGAGAGAGATAGACAGAATAGTCTCACTCATCTGTGGGATTTAAGGGAAAAAATAATAAGTAATAATGCCCAGGGACAATAGAGATGAGGTCTGGAAGGACCTGCCCATGATATGAAGCTTACCACGAAGACTGGTGAGTACAGTAAGATAAGTAATTACACTAACAACTATCATACAATGGTAGTGAGTGAGAGAAATAGAATGCCTGTCTCGAATACAGGCAGGAGGTGGGGGAGGAGAGAGATGAGGGCATTAGTGGTGGAAAGGTTGCACTGGCGAATAGGGATATTTTCTTTTTTTTTTTTTTTTTTTTTTTTTTGGTTTTTGGGTCACACCTGGCAGTGCTCAGGGGTTATTCCTGGCTCCAGGCTCAGAAATTGCTCCTGGCAGGCACAGGGGACCATATGGGGCGCCGGGATTCGAACCGATGACCTCCTGCATGAAAGGCAAACGCCTTACCTCCATGCTATCTCTCCGGCCCCAGGGATATTTTCTTTATGACTGAAACCCACCTACAAACCATGGTGTTTAAATAAAGATATTACTGTTTAAAAAATGTTTCCCTTAGAGCTTAAGAAAAAATCAGTGAGCTAGTGAATAACTCTCTTGATTTGGGGGGGTTTTGGAGGGCCACACCCAGCAGTTCTCAGGTCTTACTCTGGCTCTGCACTCAGGGATCACTCCTGGCAGTGCTCTGAGGACCTTGTGTGATGCCAGAGATCAAACCCCAATCAGCTTCATGCAAGGCCTTATCCATTGTACCAACTTTTTAAGCTCTCAATCCTCTCGAAATTTCTAGTTAGAGGGATTAAAAGATTAGAAGTTCGGTTCAATCTGGGGCATCCCATATGGTCCCCTGAGGCAGGAGCGATTTCAGGAGTAACCCCTGAAGATTTTTTTTCTCTCTTATTAACCATTTTATCATGATCTATCTTTCAAGCAATCCTTGATACACTGATGCTCATCCTGCCCCAACAAAGTGAGGTAAACCAGGTCCCAAGAGGGTAATTCTGGAGTTCTTTAGGTCACACAGCAATTTAGTGGCAAAGCCAGAACCTTGAATCAGAGTATTTTTATTTAAAGTTCTTTTCATTCTGTTGGAGAAAGATAGTAAAGTATGAAGGCCTAAAGCATAGACTGACACAGTTGGGATTACTCTGATCATTCAGTATATATATATTTGGTTTGTTTTTGTTTTTTGTTTGTTTGTTTGTTTGTTTGTTTGTTTTTTGAAGCAGGGAAATTAGGAACATTCCAGTGACACTCAGGGATTATTCCTTGGTTTGTGCTCAGAAGTGACCCCTGGTGGTGATTGGGAGACCGTATTCAGTGCTGATACATAACCTGGGTCAGCTGCATGCAAGGCACATCCCTTAGTCTGTAGTATCTTTCCAGCCCCAGCAGCTCAGTGATGCAAGCAGAACCTACAGTTCATCCCAGGCCCAGTAAGACAATAGGCTTATTGTTCTCACCTTTATCATTATCCCTCTGTTCTTCCCTCTTCCTGTCAGCTCCCTTTATTTTAGAACCATGCAATTTTTTATGATGCCAGACCATTCATTCATTCTCTTCTCTCTCTCTCTCTCTCCTCTCCTCTTCTTCTTCCTCTCCTTTGTCTCTCTCTCCCCCCCCCCCCTCTCTCTCTCTCTCTCTTTCATTAGGGTAGGGGTTGGGCCATTGCTCAGGGATTGCTCTTGGTAGAACTCAGCACCGAAGATTAAACTTGCATCAGTAGCATGCAAGGCAAACACTTTACCCGCTGTAAAAATGCCAGAATATTCTTAATAAGGAACAGGTGGAAAGCTAGCAGGTTGCTGGAGAACCATCTGGGTTACAGACAATAACCCAGTGACTGTAACCACCACCTGGAGATCTAAGGTGATTTTTTTTTCTAGATTGTAGCTCTAAGGTCCAATGAACTTGAAATCAAATTAGGTGTTTTGTTTATTACTTTGCTTAGTGGAGAGTAACTAAAGAGAAACCTTCCCATTTTTGCAGGTGCTAGTTGTCTGGGTGAGTCTAATGCTGCATTCTAGGAGCTCACAAGGCAGCCCCGTGGTTTCATGATTCAGTACAACCAACAGCCATGGATGTACTGAATTTTCCCAGCAGGGAAAACCCATTTATCTGTCAGGCAACATGCAGACCTTTCCAGATAGGTCCTGGGGAAGACAGGGTGCCCAGAATCTATATCCATCCTGTTTCTCTGTTATCAAAGCAACAGCTCCAGGATCAGAAAGACAGTGCAGGAAGAGAGGCACTTGCCTTGCAAGCTGCGGAGTCAGCTGGGACAGTTTGAATCCCTGGCATCACAGATGGTCCTCTGAATATAGCCAGTGGTCACTCCTGAGCACAAAGTCAGGAATAGCTCCTCAGCTCCACTAGGTGTGGCGCCAAACCCCAACCCCTTCACCACCACTACAAAAAGTGACAGCTGAAACCAGCAGCTGATGGGATGGGGGTGAGGTGAGGTGTGGAAGTGGGAACAACATTGCTTCAGAAGCAGAAAAATCTTTCCTGCGACACCCAGTCACTGGCAGAGCTCCTCCAGACTAGTGCCCCCCAAAGAGAGTGCCCTTTACCACCTTCCACTATATATAAATTCAATGGCAAATTAGGGGCAGTCCTAAGAGGACTGTGAGAATCTAAAGTTCTCCTAGTGGAGTATCCATTTCCTGGTTTCTATTCCATTTCCTGTTTGAGTCTGGGCAGAACAGGGTGTAGCCTTGACCACCAGCTGCCTAGCCAGGGAGCTTTTAGCTGCGATTTTATGGGAACATTGAGAGGCTTGATTGGAGCAGCAATTCTGCTGCCCTGAATCTGATTTTAGAATCTGGGTGTCTTTTTCCTGTCTTTTCAGAGCCTGACTATTCTGGACATGCCATCACAACCAGACCTCACTGTTCTTTTCCAGCCAGTGGGTTGGATTGGTTAGAGCATCTGTCCTTTCTTCCTTTTCCCTCCCTCTCTCTCTCCCTCAAGTGACTTTGGGATTGAAGCTATTATTTCAAGGAACTGGGGTACAGTGCAAAGTGATTGAGGTACAGTCCTAAGTGAGAGGTGGTTATCACTGTCTTAGGTCTCTCCATCTAGCAGAAGAGACACATGATTTCCAAGAGCAGAGGAATTCGAAAAGGCAACTGCCTTAGTCTGTGGCAAGGAAAAACTTCCTGGAAGTCCTATGCCAGTTAAGATGAAGGGAAGAGAGCTAGAAACAATAGTAAAGAGGATAGGGAGCTCACTTTGCACATTACAGGCCCGGGTTTGATCCCCAGTACCCCATATAGTATACTCTGAGCACTTCTAAGAGTGGTCTCTGAGACCACCTGGTGTGGCCCTAATCCCCTATATCCCCCCCCAAAAAAAAAAACACAAACCCAGAAGGATGAAAGGAGATACTGGGTAGGGAGGGAGAGAAACATTATGGTTGGGCATTGCAATCTGGGCAAAAGTTCTGAAAAAGCCTCAAAGAGCTAGGACTAGAATGTGCCAAATCAAGGAAAAAGAAAGTACAGGAATCAGGGCACTAGGTTTTAAATATGGAAAGGATGAGGGTCTTTATTTTGCCTGTGAAAGGAAGTCTGGCAGAAGCCAGGAAAGTTCCAAAAATTGTTCTCTTTCCCTGCTTGACTGTGGTAGTTCTGCCTTGGGATCCTGGTTTGCTCGAAACCAGTTGCTCCACTCTGAGGGGGCCACAGTACAGCTTCCACAGCCACTATGGTCAATGTCATGCTCATCCCTCCCCCTTCACGAGAGCAAGTGTCCCTGTGTTGGTTGCTCACAACAGCCCCTGGCACCAGGCTGCTCAGGAGGGCCCTGAGTTGGAAAGGGGAAGGGGAAGTTGAGAGTCACAAGGTTTTCAGTGGTTTATATTAAAGATGCAGATCTTGGGATAGTGGTAAATGATGGGGTCCTAGGATGATGGGCAGATTGAGTCATCCTTATGGAAAGTAGGCAGGGGTATTCTCTGGAGAACTGGGCGGGGAGTGTTGGGGGAAAAGGGGTAGCTGGTTTTCTATGATTGCTTCTCCATGAAGACCATCCATGACCTCCTTGCTGCTGTCTGTCCTTCTCCCTGCCCAGAGTCCTGCTAGTTCAGTGAGGCCAGGTGCAGGGACAAGCATCCCTAGGGAAGGTGGCTGAAGCCAGCCCACACCTCTCCACCTTTCACTGTCTCCTGACCCCAAACAAGGTTACTCCTAATTTCCCCAACCTTGTAGCTCAGAATGGTAACCCCAATCCTGAGCAGAACCTGGTGGGAGGTGTTCTAGTCTTAGCACTGGCATTTATTCTCACAGCTCTATGAGAAGGCCAGGTACCTTGTGGTCAAAGTGATGTTCTATTTGGCCACCAGATGGTGATCACGAGCTCCTCACTGTCTGCGACAGGCCACTGAAGGTGGCAGGAGTGACTGCAGAGGGAACTTGCCTTAAGGAGAGGTCTGATTCTTAAAGAGACACAGCCCCACACCTGAAAACTTGATCGGTAACCCCAACGAGAGACGCTACTGATAATCAAGATCTAACTGGGCTCCGATGCTCCTGTATCCTTGCCTTCCTGCACAATGTACCTTCACCTCTTTTGAGTGTCTTGAGAGGCTGTTCTCAACCCCGGCAGCCACTTCTGGGTCTGACAGAGGACAGGACTCTCCGGGCCAGTGGCATCACCATGGCTGCTAGCAGAGCAGTGTAGGGCTAAGCCACATCTGCAGATGCCTGACTGAGAGATCCTGGAGAACATAGAACTGGGGGAAGCGGTGGTGCACACAGGAGAGCAAGGCCAGCTTGAATGCTGATCCCAGCTGTAAATCCCTCACTGTCCATTTACAGCTGATAAGATCAGAGCCAGTGAATTTTGGGGTTCAGGGACTTAGAGTCCTTCCATCTCCTCTGCTGACCTTTCCGGATGCTGATGGGGACGTGGCGGTAAGTGATTTAAGAAGCCCCTCTGTGCTTACTGGTCTGTGGGGAGAGAGATTGGCACCTATGGGGTGCAGGCCATGGTGGTTGTCCATGGCACGCTGCTTACTGAAATTGTCTTTTGTTTGCGTCATATCTGTTCTGCCTGGGATCCTGAATTCATTCTCTGTTCGTTGGCCTGAGGAGTGGGTCTTTAGCATGCACTTGGTGGGTACTGGGAAGTGTCTGAGTGTACCTAGGACTCCACCTGCACCTGGACGTGACCCTGACTTCTCTTGGTTAGTGCTTGCTTGGGGGATGATTCCAACCCCATGCTCAGGAGACCCCATGCATTGCCAGGCATCGAACCTGAGCTTATGATCAGCGTGTGTCCAAGGGCAACCTTTGGCTAGGCTACAGATCTTTCCTATGACTATCACTGACATAAAGCTCTTGGAAAAAAATGACTGAAAAGTTAGCTTTGAGGTCAGCTCAAAGGGCTGCCTGCAGCCTCCTAGCTAGGAAGAAAGGAAGCAAGGAGGAGGCAGTGGGAAGGGCCAGTGGGGAAAATCAGGCAAGGCTTCTTCAGCAAATGATGATTTAGTAGAAGCCTGGAAAATGCTCTTCTTTCTATGCTCCCCCAGGGTGGAGGATTGCTCTTCAATGAGAAAACAGAACTGAAGCTGAGAGAAGGAAAAAGGCCACCCCAGGGATGTCCTAGAAATCTCATGGCCCATGAAGGTTGGTCAGATGTCTAGAATAGTGGTTTTCAACTGCTAGGACATAGACCATTGTCAGTCCACAATTGTCCAAAGGTTAAAAACTAAAGACCTAGAGCTGATCTCCCATGTGATCTGTCCCCCATGTTCTCACCATTTCCACATGTGAAAATGGAAACTGGTGGAATTGGAGTTTGGCTCGAGGCATGGCAGCAAAAGGCCATCACTGGAATGAATGTGTCCAGCTTGTCTCCTGGGTCATCTGCTCTGTGTAAGTAGAGACTCTTTTCCTTGGAGAAGTGTTGTTTCTGCTTTACTGGCCATGGTGCCAGGGGATTCTGGAATTACAGTGCCCTGCATTCCTCATGGAGCTCTGATTTCTTGCTCCCTGAGTTTGGCTTTATTCTGGTTGTTTACTCATTCACTGCAGTTAAACACCCATGTTACACGTGCCGACTCTGGATGCCAAATCTCAGTCCGTTTCCAAGTGTCATGCCCTGCAGAGCTAGCCAGCAGCTTCTGTGGAACACAGAGTATGTGAGTCCCAGACTTAGTGAGATCATCTACGAAAAGCACAGAGAGCAGTACCTGCCACTGAAGAGCCACTCAGAAATGTTAACTGTCATTCATTTCCTTATTCAACATGTATTAATTATTATTACTATTATTATTATTATTTTGGTTTGGGAACACATTTGGCAGTGCTCAAGGTTTACTTCTGGCTCTGTGCTCAGGGATCACTCATGACTATACTTAGGGTATACATGTAGGAGATTGAGGATAAGACTCATCAACTGTGCAAGACAAGTGCCCTACATATGCTATGCTCTCTCTAATTCAATGCCAGTGTGTTGGGCTTTTGGTGGAAAGCAATCTAGGGGTACATTGTAGTTCAAACTACTTTGGAGGTCAACCTGAGCCTTATTTATCCCGTAGGCAGAGGGCCAGTAAAAAAAAAATTGCAGTCACAGTTCCAAAATTTACAAACTTAATATGCCAAAAAGGATGCAAACTCAGTGTTTTGGCAACTAATGGTTTTTTATTAATTTGTAGAAGGCCACTCTTTCACTGCCTTTCCACAAACCCCCACCCCTGCCCCTGGTGCTTCTGCTGGGAGAGGGGAGAGGTGAAGCCAGTAGTGATTTTGGATGATAAGGACACAGGACTCCCCACTTCTTCCTGCCATGTGCATTGGAGCTGGGTTGCAAATAGAGAAAAAGGAAAGCTGAGTCCCAAATTTTTGTTTGTTTACTTTTGGGTCACACCCAGCAGTGCCTGGTTCTGCTCTCAGAAATCACTACTGGCAGGCTCAGGGGACCATATGGGATGCCAGGATTTGAACCACCATCCACCCTGGGTCAAGCAAACGCTCTATCACTGTGCTATCTCTCCGGCCCCTGAGTCCCAATTTTGTTCTAAACAGACTATTTTCATTCAGCCAAATGGCTGGTAGAAGCAAGATTTTCCTGTAGGAAAGGTGGAGAGTAGCAAAGGTCTGGAGATAGAGGGCAGAGCCACCAGCCTTCACCCTGAGCTTAGTCTCCTTTCCTCCAGCCCCTCCCAGTCATCTGCCATGGTGGGAGGCAGAGCAGGTTGATGAGGACAAGCTGCACAGGTCAGAGAAAGGCTGGGGGAGGTGGAGAGTGCCCCCAGAGAGTGCTGCACGGTGAACCACTAGTGCTGATTCAGTGCCTGGGGTTGCAGGGGCAAGTCCTGCTCAGCTAAATCAGGGCAGCCTGTTCTGTCCTGTCCCTGTCTCTGTCCCTGTCCCTGTGGCAGAAACCCTGCTGTTTGTGAGTTGCTGGAAGAGCACTCTTTTGGCCAACTGCAGATGCAAAGGACTTTAACTCCTTCCTTCCTGGCATGAGGTATTAGGGCTCCCTCATCATTCAGGAACCTCCAGGAACCACATCAGGAGCATCCTAGCCCTGCACTGCTGGTTCCTTCTCAGGGCCTTCCAGAATCCTCTTTCCTTCTGCCCTATGTGTGCCTGGGTGTGGGAAGTTGAAGACAGGATTAGTTAGAAAGTCAGAAAAAGCACACTCTGGCAGCCTTTAGGAGAGCTACTGCAACATTTCAGCTTGGAAAACCACTGAAAATAGCTGCTGGAGCTTTTGTAGGCAAAAACGTAAAAATGTATGCAAATGTATGTGACTCATGCAAAACAAAAATGTGTCCATGGCCTCTGGCAGTGACTGGATGTGACATCAGGAAAATCCCCACTTTGTACATACAGGGCATCCAGAGGCCTCGATGGTCCGGTTGTTGTGATGCTGCTGACTTGAGGGGTGCCCCCTTTTTACCTTGAATCCCTGTTTTGTGTCTTATATGTGTGAAAGAGGATTAACCCTGGGCCAGCTCAGCTCCTCCCCTCTCCCTGACCACATCCTCCCTTCAGTTCCTCTGAGAGCCCAGTTGCTCCCTCTCTCTCATCCTGGCTCTATTTCTGGGAGTTTCTCCCTGGTGATGAGGCACAACGCCCTCCCTGCCAAGCTGCAGGTGCCGCCTGGCCCTCGCAATGTGCCAGTGAGTGGAGATCTGGGGGAGGGGTGACAGCCTGAAGGTGGGGGTCTGAGCCAAAGCCCAGCAAGAGGACTGGAGGCCTGGGTGGGGGAGCCCAGTTTCCCCCAGGGAGAGGCTCTTGTTACCTACTCCTGTGTAAAGAATAAGTACCCACCTGCAGCCCCCTGTGGTGGTCTCCCAGACCCCCAGGGCCTCCCCTGTACCTCCAAGGGGGTGACTTGCTCCCAGCTGCAGTCATGGCTGCCAGAGCGCTAAATACCATTCCCCCACAGGGGCCTAGATTCTCTCGAGTGCCCTGGGTGGGATGGAAATACATCCCCATTGTAGATACAGTTTGGGGGATTCATGAGCAGTTACCCCACTTGCCTGAGACAAGAACAGGGTCACTTCACTTGTCTACAGAACCTCACGGGGGCGGGGCAATGAGAGATGCCCTTATAGTTATCAGTCTCAGTTTAATGACTCCCCTGGGGGAAAGTGGGGGGTGGTCCTGGTGGGTATCAATGGTCTCCCTATCCTTGGGTTCATCCCCTTTGCCCTGGGACCACCCTTAGCCCAGCTCTCTTCTCCCTTCTGTCCCCAGCTCTGGAGCCCTTTGACCAAAGAGTCCTGAAGACCAAACCCAAGGCCAAGTTGGAATGAGATGGAACCAGCAACCTTATAAAAGCCTCTCTCAACTTTCTCCCAGCTCACAGAGGCCTTCATGCAAGAAGTTGTGTTTCTAAGATTTCTGTCCTCCAAGACATTTTGACCCTCACTGCCTCCAACTTGAGTCTGTGCACCCAGTTTGCTTCCTGCTCAGAGCAGGGGTCCCACCATAAAAGCTCCCGGAAAGGGACCCAGTGTAGAGTCTTTCTTGAGCCTCTCCTGTGCCCCTTGTGCCAGGGGGGCAGATGTTGGATTCTCCCACCCCCCACACACACAAACCCCACGCTGAGTTGCATGGGCAGCTTTCCCCGCCTTATGCCCGCGGGCGCCCCAGTAGGGCAGGGCGGGCAATGCGCCCCCGAAGAGGCGAGGAATCTCCAGGAGGCTGTGCAGCCTGGGGGGCTGCCAAGCAGCGTCCAGGCCCACCCAGGCTGCCCGTAGGTAGGCGCCGGGACTTGAACCCCGTAGGCTTCCGCTGCCGGCTTGGCCGAGGGGAGGGGGCGAGGAGGCCGTGCTGGCCCCCAAAACTGCGCTTGGAGATTCCGGGGGTGGGCGGGTGATGTCACCCCTCCGATGCCATCCGTCTTTCCCGAAAGAGAAGCTAGTCTGCGGGTGGCTTGGGCCAGCCGGCACCTCACCTCCTCCCGGAGCCCCGGCGGGACCCGCACCTGAGCCAGGCATCGGTGGGGAACCGACCGGGGGTGGAGGCGTGCTGCGGCAGGGAGAGGGGGGGTGTGCGGGTGCCTCGCGCCGATTGGTCGCGGCCCCCCGCCCCCTTAGCCCCAACCCAGCCCAGGGAGCCGCACAGCCAGCCTCGGGAAGTTGCTAGTTGGCGGGCGGGCGAACGGGCTTGCTGGCTTGCTTGTTCAGAGATCCGCAGCGGCTCTGAGGGGCTCCAAGGGGTGCTCGCCTAGCCTCGCCCGGCTTCCCCGGTCCGCCTGGCCACCCGCGATCGCTCCTCCCGGCTACCTGTTTCTCCCGCAACTTGCAGCCCCCGTCCGGGGCCCGCCCGCGTCCTCCCCGCCTTTGTTGTGCGATGAGGCTCGGGCTTCCGAGCTGACCGAGCCGCCCACGCCGCCGCGCCAACGCCACCTTGGGCATTGGAGCCGCTCAGCCCACCGCGGCCTGCCGCGCCTCTCCTGGATCGACACGCTCTACAGCAGTACGTGCGCCCGCCCGCGGCCGGGGGGCTGCGGGGCAGGCAGGCGAGCGGGCATGGGCATGGGACCCCCCGACGGCTGCGGGACGCGGCCGGGCGCGGGGCGGCGGGAGTGGAGGAGTAGCGGAGGGAGGATGCTGATGGGGGGTATGGAGGAGGGTCCCAGCCTTGGGGGTCCTCGGGATAGGATGGGATGGGGATGAGCGCTGGGCCCCTGGGCGCTGCGTTGTCCCCCTCGCCCACCTGTTGTGGCCCCAGATTCTCACAGAGAGAGAGAGTGGGCGGCCTGGGAGCGGGCTGCTGCAGCCCGCTGCTTCCCTCCAGAAAAGCCATTTTGGGAAAGTCCTTGGCGCCCCAGTGGCCACCCCAGGGACACGCCGAGGCCCCTCCTGGGTGGGGGGTGAGGCCTCTGGCATGGGTGCTGCAGTGGCAGATCGAGTGGGGGGGGTCCATCCTGCGGGAGGCGCCTAGTCACCCCCCACCCCGCTGCAGCCTTTCCTGCACTGCAACCTCATCACCGCCCCCACCGGCACATCCCCACCACACCCCAGGGGCTCCTCTCCAACCTCCTCGTTCCCAAATCTGCCCGGATCATGTGATTGCTCTGGCTGGCGCTGCCTCTGGGAATGTGGAAGGGATCTCTGGTCTATTTGGGGGTGGGCGCCTGGTTGGAGGGACCCCGCCCCCAACATCCCCTGCCCTTCTCCCTCGCCTTCCCCTGGACCCACCTGCCCTTAGGTAGCCGGTCCTGCTGGCCCCCTGGGAAAAGAGTAGGTTTGGCCCTTCCTGGTCACCTAGGGAGGGAGCCCTCTTCACTCTCTTGCGATGTCCCCCCGGTAATCGCACTGGGTGCATTGGGGAAGGAGGGGGACGATGGTGGGAGGGGGGATGCAGGCTAGGTTCTGGGGCCCATTCAAAGTACCCACCCGACTGGGTCCTGAGGAATAGTACAGTTGGTAATGGCATGCCCTGCCAAACAACCCAGCTTGGATTCCTGGCACCTGCTATGGTCCTTCCAACCCCACCAGGAGTGAGCCCCTGAGCACAGTCGGGTGTGGTCCCCAAATACATAAATAAATCAAAATAAATAAAAAAGATCTACCTGACTTGTATTTCTTCTCCTAATGGGGAACAGTGGCCAAATGATTAAGCCCAAACCCCAAAGTCCTGCCCTGGCATTTCCTGAACACTCTGTGTGCTGCCTCTGACCCTCTGCATCTCCCTTGAGTCCCTAAACCCTCTCCCTCTTCTTTTCGTGCCCTTAACCCCTGGCCTTTGCCGTCCTCCATCCTCTCCCTTCCTTGCCTCCCCAAGAGGGTCTCTGCTGCTTCATTCTCTTGGTTTTTCAGCATCAAAGGGCAAGGCCAGCTCCCCGGGTGTGCATCCAGAGTCAGCCCAGCCTCCACATCTGCTCCTTCCCTTCCCTGGCAGGCCAGGATCCTTTGGTGAAGGTCAGGGAGTGAGCCCATGGGGGTGCCTGCCGAACCTTCTGCAGATGAGCTGAAGGAGGATTGAGGATCTCTCCCCAGGTCTGCTCTTGCCAGTAGCCATCATAACAATGCCTGGTATTGACATTGCCACTTATGTCCCTGAATATTTCTGACTCTCTGTGAAATCCACTATCCATCCCCATTTTTTTCTTCCCCCACAGTTTAGAATCTTCTGGATATTGCCTTTGCCCTGAAGGAGTTTTCCCCTAGGCTGGTGATTTCCAAGTTGTCCATTCTCCCCCTTCCCACCACCTCCTTGGAGGGCAAGCACTGGACAGTCTCTGACTAGAGAGAGCCAGAGAGATGAGCCTGAAAAAGGCAAAAGGGAATTTGGCCTAGGGTCTCTTTGGGCAGGCGCTTATGGGCAGCCCTAACTTGACAATCTAGCTATAGTTTGGGCCATTGGTCAGCTCAGCCTGGGTGGCACAGACATGGTGGTCAGTTCTTGCCAGGTCACCTACCATCCTCTTCCGAGGCTCGCTCTGAGAACCCCAGAGGCTTCCTGGGGGAGGTGCGCTGGCAGTATGTTTGGGCTATTTGCCATGAAGTTTCCTCCTGATGAGATCCTAATTCAAACAAATACCCCGGCTGTCATTTGCCTGGCAGCATGGTTTTGTGACTTCTGAGAAAGTTCGCTCATCTCTTGGATAGCGTGTTAGCTTATAAGATTCTATACCTTTGGTTGGCATGTCCTCACCAAGTCACACGAGTCAGGAATTGTAAGGGAGAGGCAGCCAGGACACAGGGTGGCCTGACTCTCTGGAGAGCAAGGCCCAGTCATGAACCTGGTGCAGGAAACCCTTTTCACTCACCCTGAAACGTGACCATGACATCCCAAAAAAAGCAGATCATGGGCCAGGCACAGTGCTGGATGTTCCACACCCTTTTATTTAGGCTCACTGCCCTGCTGGACAGGCGGCCTCACTCCATCCTGCAGAAAGAGAGGCTCAGTATGTTGGGAAATCTTTACCCAAGGCCACATCACTATGCTTTGTCAGCTAGTTCTTCCTGCCTTCAGCCTCTGTGCCTGACTTTGCTCATAGAGAATAGGCCTTGAGAAGAGAGGCAGCACCCACACACATACACACACATACACAAACACACACACACAATACCCACACACACACACACACACCACATCTCCCTGGTGTTAGATCCTGAGGTGCTGATGGGCGTGGTGACCCCAGCTATGGGCTGGAGAAGATAGTATGGCAAGCCAGGACAGTTGGCTTTCTCACAGCTGACCTGAGTTCAATCCTGGAATCCCATATGGTTTACTGAGGACTGTCAAGAATGATCCCTGAGTGCAGAATCAGGAATAACCCATGAGCACAGCTGGGTGTAGCCAAAAAAAAAAAAAAAAAACAAAAGAAGGAGATGGACTAAGCTTCCAGCTGCCAGTGAGATCCAGGCCTGACAGGAGCAGGGTTGTTGCCCCTGGTGCCCTTGAGTGGCAGACTAGGGTTGCCTTTCACCCTATGTACCTGGTGCTTTTCAATAGAAATGTATTCAAGTTAGCTCTGTCTTATGTTCAAATATAGTTTTTTGTCCTGCTGTACTTTCCCTAAAGCTGGTGAGACCTTCCTCACAATCTTCATCTCCTTTTCCATCTCTCCCCACCCTTTCCACTAAGCACATCATGCCAAGGGGAGTTGGTTAGATTCAAAATCAGTTTTTGTTAAATAAAAAAAAGTCCAAATGGCGGGTGGGTGGTGCTCTGTGAAACTTTCTGTGAGCAAAGCCTGCTCTCCCAAATAGATCTGAATGGTGCTCCCCAAATATAAGCTGCTGATCGTTTGGCACCATCGTCTAATGAGATGTCTTTCTTGTTTTTAGGATTTTTTATTTGTTTTTTATGTTATAACCCCAGCTGTGCTTGTGACTACTTCTAGCATGGTGGCCGAATGTTGCTCCCAGCAGTGTTTAGGGGTGAGGTAATACTGAACATCAAAGGGAGGTCAAGGCACTCTGGCAAGGCAGGTGCTCAGCCACTGAGCCATATCCCTGGCTGAAGGTCTCTTTTAAGGTTTCTTTTTTTGGTTTCAGTCAAGCCTACAGTTTGGTTGAAATAAGGAGTTGGTTTGAAGGTCTAGACGTAGTGGTCCTCAAACTATGGCCCGCAGGGCCACATATTGTATTTGTATCTGTTTTGTTTCTTCATTGCAAAATAAGATATATGCAGTGTGCATAAGAATTCGTTCATAAATTTTGTTTTTACTATAGTGAGACTTTCCAATGGTCTGAGAGACAGTGAACTGGTCCCCTGTTTAAAAAGTTTGAGGACCCCATATGTTTTGCCATGTGGGCAATCCTGGGATCAATCTCTGGTACCTCGTGTTGTGGCCTACAAATAAAGCAAATTTTAAAAACTGTAGCTACTTAGACTGGGTGAAGTTAGCCCATCATCCTCAGTTAATACCAGACCTGTGTCAGGAGCTCACATCTCTCATTCCAAGCAGCATTTCCAAGGAAGATTTTTGTCTCTTGTGATAGGTTCACTGTCCTTGTAGATTCAGTGTCCGAGCAGAGGGCCAGGAAGGCAATTCAGGGCCTGGGGGATATAACCTTGGATCTGCCTGCTTCCCATCTGATTTCCTCTAAGCCACACATGCTGAAGTCACTGAGAAACTGTCTGAGCAGAACAGCCCTCCCCAGGCTGCCTTGGACCATCCCCAGGGAGTTAGTGACCTAAGCTTGGATTGTCTCGTTGTCTGTGAAGCCTGTCATTTGGGTCCTTATTGTCCCAGTGGCTGCTGTCTGGGGGAGGCTGATGAAGAAGTTTTCTACTCAGAGAAATGTCATTTGTGTTGAGAATATGAAGGCGACAGTTTCTTTGGAAAAATGAAAAAATCACAGGAGTATAACGCTCAGAAACTGTCAGCAGGGTGGGAGGTGTATTGTGGGGTGAGGGGGGCCACATCAGTTATTCTGCTTCAAAGCTTACAAGTTTGGATGACGGACTGTTCGTTGAGATATGATTGGCTTGCTGGGATGATTCTGGCACTTTCCATGTGCATGCCTCTGAGAAGCGGGGCTCTGATGTCTCTCATGGTGGTCGTATGGGGTTAATTAGTTAAGGTTTATAGAGTGCTTTAAAGATGAGTGTGTGCGATTTGAATTGCCCAGCTGTCCAGCTCATGGGGTCCTAGTCCGTGAACAGCCATTGGGGGAGGTTTTCAGACGATTCTGGAAGAATCGGGGGAAGAAAATATACAGAACAGGGTGTGGCACCCAGAGTTAGGTCAAGATCTTTGGCTGGTGTCTAGCCCTGTGTGCCTCAGACATAAGCCTAGATTCACTTTTGGTTGTGAATAAGCCCAAGAGAAGAGAAAAGTTGTGTGTGCCTTGGCTCATTGCGATCTTTACCCCACCAGAAAGAATCCCGAGAATCCCTTTTAGTTGGCCCATTCACAAGTTTCCTGCTGTGCAGATTTAGTAATTGGAGTAGCTGTAGTGAAGCCTGAGACCCCCCAAGGGAGCCCATACCACATGTAGCTGGAGGTAGTAGTGTTTGTGTGAAAGACTGTAGAACTTCACCGGAGCCAAGGACTGTAGCTATTTGACTTTGGCCAACGCAGGGAATTAGGAGGTACACCTAATTCAGAGACAATGGCACACCCAACCTCTGGCTGTGGCAGGATGAAAGGCACTCCCTTGGAACTCAGAACCTACCATATTCCCTGGTTGCAGGTTCTTGCCACTCAGTTGGCACAGGAACTTCCTGCGTAGTGCACCCATTTGGATAAAAAGGCAGATTATTGATCTGTAGCTTTGGCATGTCTGAGCTTGTTTTGCTTACTTGTTAGTTTGTTGGTCAAAATACGATGAGTTTTGAGGCTCAAAGACCCGTAATTGGCAATGGGGGTATGTAATAGATAGATGCTCATCTGTCTTCTGTCCCAGGCATTTGGCAAACAGGAGCCAGAGTGATAGTACAGTGGATAGGGCCTCTTTTCTTGCATATGACCAACCCAGGTTTAATCCCTAAGAACCATATAGGTTCTCTGAACCCCAGCAGGAGTGATCCTTGAGCACAGAGCCAGGAGTAAACCTGAGCATAGTTGGGGTACTTCCCCTCCCCAAAAATAAAATGAATGAGGGGCTGGAGTAATAGTATAACAGGGTAGGGTTACATTGCCTTGCATTCCTTACAATTTGGCTTCGAACTCTCGCACCCTATATTGTTGTCCACGAGACCACCAGAAGTAATTTCTGAGTGCAGTTAGAAGTAAACCCTAAGCATTGCCGAGTACAACCTCCCTCACCAAAAACAACAACAACAACAACAAAAACCCAATAAAAGAATAGAAAAGACTTTGGCAAAGAGCCTGTGAAATGGGGCCAGCTGACTGCCTGCCCATCTGCATGGTTCAGCCAGTTCTCTGTCCCCAGGAACTTTTGCTCAGTGTTTCTGTCTCTAGGCCTTATGCCTCCATTCACTTTCATCCTGTTCCCTCTCCTCCCCCCCAATAAATGGTGAAGATGAATTTACTGACCAAGTGAAAAACAACCAAGGTAATTTTGTCTCCAGGTGGTAAGGAACAGATAGGGCTACCTAAGTGATAGGAGTTAGACCTACACCTCGTCTTCTACATAATCCTGTGCCTTAGATCCTTGGGGTGAGCAAGTCTCCAGGTGGCTGGAAGACCTGGGGGTGCATTGGTGCCGTAGAATTCCAAGCCTGTTTGTCTTTCTGGACAGCATGTCCCATGACTACCTGAGATGTCAGCAGAACTAGCATTACCAAGAAAAACTCTGCACCTACTTAGTATCTGCTGGACTGCACGGATCTATTGGTGGAGGATGTGCCATAATTTCTCTTTATGGAATTGGAGGATTATCTTACTATTGTGCTAGGCTAACCCCTTCCTCATGGGCCTTCTCCTTCTGGCCAGCAGCAAGGATGTAATGGATCAAAATTACAGCAACCAAAAATGTTGTGTAATTAAACCCAGTTATTTCCCTGGTTGAAGGGTGGGGAACATCTACCCCCAGAGTAATTGATTTTCTTATTTGTGGTCACCCATTAGGCTATCTGTTACCCTGAATGGAAATAGTCTACAGACTTTTTGTGTGTGTGTTTGTGTGTGTGTGTGGTTTTTGGGTCATACCTGACAGTGCTCAGGGGAAACTCGTGGCTCCATGCTCAGAAATTGCTCCTGGCAGGACGGGGGACCATATGGGAAGCCGGATTTGAACTGATGACTTTCTGCATGAAAGGCAAACGCCTTTCATGCTATCTCTCCGGCCAACCCCCCCCCCCATTTTTTTTTTAATTATGAGAACACAGATGCAAAGAAAGAGGACAAGGTAAAGTTACAGTGGGAAGAATTCTCAGAAAAAATCCCCTTGCCTGGTACCTTAATTTTGAACTTTCAGCCAAAGAACATTAAGAAAAATAAAATTAGAACCCAGGTACAATTACTTTGTCCCTCAAGTCCCCAGATTGTAGTACATTATAACATTTCTTAGCAATACACAAAGCAATCTAAGGCCATAAAACTTATGTAACATTGAAGGTATAGTATTTTTTTACATTTCCTTGCACATGCATATTAGTTTAAGACAGTTAACCTCAAAAGTTTAAGTGGGGGTCCAGAGAAATAGCACAGCGGCGTTTGCCTTGCAAGCAGCCGATCCAGGACCTAAGGTGGTTGGTTCAAATCCCGGTGTCCCATATGGTCCCCTGTGCCTGCCAGGAGCTATTTCTGAGTAGACAGCCAGGAGTAACCCCTGAGCATCATCGCCGGGTGTGGCCCAAAAACCAAAAACCAAAACCAAACAAACAAACAAACAAACAAAAAAAGGGTTTAAGTGGATATTTTTTAAGGATTAGAGACAAAGGAGCACCATTAAAATGGTGTTTAGAGTGGCCGTTATTGTTTGCATATGCTCACCAAAATATGAGGGACATGGAAAGGAAAAGCCTTGCCTAAATACAAGGAGACCCTACCCCTGAAGTTTCCTGGCATAAGAACTCTAGGCTCCAGGCAAACCAGTTTGTCCAATCCAAGTCATTGTCTAGTCTACAGACTTTTTTTAAAAGTAAATTTATTTTTCAAAAATGCATTCTAATAAAAAAAAAAAAACAACACCTTTTCAAAGAAATATGGGTTCCATGGGTGGCCATAGGTGATTGTGACAGCACTTACTGGGGTTTGTGTAATGGGGACATCTTTGGGAGGTTTGTCTGGAGTCTGCAAAGGGATATTGAGACCTCATCCTTGGGTCTCAGAAACACAGCTTGATGGAAAGAAAGCTCATCAGTCCTAGGTTCATAGAAATCAAATTTTTCTATTGGTCCTCAGGAAACACACACACACATACACACACACACACACACACACACACACACACATAACATTAACAGTACCAGATTAGTTCCTTCCTTATGTTATTATTTATTTATTAGTTTGTTTATTTATTTTGCAGTTCTGGTGTCAAGCCTAAAGACACACATGCAAAGAATATGCTCTGCCACTGAGCTACATCCCTGGCCTCTTCCAGTACCTTTAACAACTAACATCTTTCATGGCTGTTATGGATATTCTTTATCCTCATTTATAGATGAGGAAATGAAGACTTTGAGAGGTTTCAAGCACTGCTGAAGATTCTCCACTCTGAGCAGGACTCAGACTCCAAGCCAAGCCCACTCAGCTTCCCCCATGTCATCTAGTGCTAACAACACTTCTGCGTATCCAACTTGTCTTGGACAATTCCATTTATTATCATAATTCTCTAGCGGCTGTCCTTTAAAACAGGAGTGGCTGTTTCTGTTTTCTAGAGAGGACATTGGACTCAGCAAAGTTAATCCAAAGTCCTGGTGCTAAAATAACAGGCCAGGCATTGAGCTCCAGGCCAGCCAGGCTATAACTGACTTCTCCCACACTCCTTCACCATTCACAGTGATGCCAGGGCCCGTCCCTTGGCAGTGCGTCTTTCATGGTTATGGGATCAATCTGGTTCATTCCAGTAGCTATGAGCACTGTGTTAGTATTTAGGTATTTAGGCAACTCTGTGCCCACCAGCTGGACTGCCTCTTCCTTCTGGAGGATCCTTAGAAACACCTCCTGAGCACTTGTTAACCACTTTGCCTCAATGTTTCCTTGTCCCTGAGAACACAGACAAGAGGTTCTGATTGTTGAGTCAGGGAAAAGGGAAGAAGGAGGAGATAGACACAGAGGGGCCAGGATAGGGAACAGATGATGCCTCGTTTCCAGAGCAGGGCAGGACCAGGGCAAAGAAGTAGGGGGTGGAGGAAAAGAACTTGGCAGAGTCTCTGCCAGCCCGCCCTGCTTCAGGCCTTTTGAAATTCACCTCCACAGTTTCCACAGGAAAATAAAGAGAGCCTCAGCCCTAAATCAGGCCACTGAGCCCCAGGGTCCTGGGCCAAGGCCCAGGGCCAGTTGGAAGGCATATCCAGGCCCCTATGTTGAAGGCCCCGTGTTTGGCATATTAATGATGGGGTGCTGGGTGCAGGCCCTCCAGTCCTACTGTCCCATCCACTTCCTCCCCACACTCAAATGAGCAGACCCAGAGTTTTCCTACTGTATAGCCTGTTCCCTGGAGAAGGCCTGTGTTCAGTGTGTAGAACCTCTCAGTAGACCCCTGTTTTGATGAATGTCAGGGACCCACCCCAATCCTCCCTCTTACTGGCTGCTCATCTTTGTATGACAAGGAATATGGAATTTCACTTGCCTCTAGTCCTTTCCCTTCTACCAGCTGCCTTCTCTCTGCCCTGGGAGCTCTGGAGACAGCCAGACCTGCCCTAGGCCCTTTGTCTCCCTGTAGGATTCTTCTCCCCAAGAGCTGCTTTATACACCCTCCCCCACTAAGGGTGGAGAAGACCCCTATTTAATCACCAGGGGCAGCAGTCACTTTTATCCCATTAAGTGTCCTCTGAAGCTGTAGCGAGGACCTCCAGGGTGTCGAATGCAGATTTGGGCATCATTGATCATTTGAAAATCAAAGGGATGCTTCTACTTGTGGGTGTCTAAGATAAGGTGTCAATTCTGTAGCCTTGTAATTAAGTCAGCAGTGAGTGATGGGTTGGTACCCATCACTGTTGTACCCCAAGAGAATGGAAGTAGGCGAGTGATTTAATGACTCTGAATTCATGCAAATTACATACATGTTACGCTGAACATACAGGCACTAACGCATAAGTTGCTAGACACAATATATGTACTGTCTGCTACATATAATGCACTCACAGTTCTATGCCTGTACATTCTATTCCCCTCCATTCAAACAACCCCAAATAGGGCAGGGCCTGTTAGTCCAAAAGTAGAGCACATGCCTAGGAATGTGAGGCCCTGAGTTCAATCCCTAGAGCTCTCCTCTAGCACTTCCTGATGTGCCCTGCCTGATATGGACCTTGGGGTAAGGTTGGGGTGGTATGCCTAATTACAATGCTCGGAAAAGACCCTGGTAAAACAGATAACTGGGGAAAAAAATAACACTGTCCATCATCCACTACTTTTACTTCATGACTCAATTTGAAAAAGTAGATCTAGGAGGAATTCAAGGGGTTCTTCTGAAAGGAAAGAAATAATTTACCAACCAGCAGCCACTTATCTGTGTCCCCCCTGCTGTGATATTAACTAGACTCACACATTTTTATTACTGTGGACTTAATGTTTTTCTTCGGCTTGATTCATTGTTTAAGATATAATTTATCAGGAAAAGAAAGGGAAACCTGCGTCTCTTTCAGAAACTCTTCAGTTATTTTACACTGAGACACACTGAAAACTAAACAGTGTTATTCATCTAGTTCTGCATTGTTGCCATGGGAAGGATCTAGGTGTGGGCCTCTGTTCTTTTGTTTAAAGGGAGACTCACAGAGGGCGGAGAAGAGATGGAAGGACATGCTAATCCCAGTCTTTTTTTCTTCAGTACTAGGGAAAATGAGAAGGAATCAAGACGAGAATAATTTTCTCAACATGTGCTTGAATGCAGTGTGATGGAGCAGGCTCCAAGACACAAATTAAAGGGTCCTTTTGCTGCGGGAGCCTTAGCTTCTATCTGTCACAGTCCTAGACTCATTTACTGATGCAGTAGGGGGCAGGGGAGGGCATATGCTTGTCTTCTAAGGCCAAATAGAAATGAGTCTTAACACTTCTGTGTGCTTTTGAACTATTGGAAGATCTTGTTACGCTGCAGATTTCCCTTTCCTAGGTCTGGCAGGAAATTGGGGGTTCTGTATTTGAGCAAGTTCCTGGGTGCTTCCAGTGCTGCTATCGACAGTCTAGAGAGGACTATTAGGATCACAGGGCACCAGTCCATTGTCTTCAGTGGCAGGGGAAGGGATCGCCAGCCTCAGCCTCAGACCCTTCTGTGGATTTTGGCTAGAGAAAGAGCAGTCTATGAGACATCGCTCTTTTTATTTTTATTCGCCAATAAAAATTAAAAGAGCAAAGCCATTGATTAGATGCCTCATGGGGATCCAGCTGGAAGTACTAGTGTTCATGATCTCATTTAATCCTCGCATGTATGTGAGAAGCACTGTTACTTTCGATAAAAGAACCAGGGAGTGGCCTGGTATTGCTTAGGAGGGGGGCTCACATCACTTTCTCAGCCCACCCCCATCTTGAAGTACCAGAATCTAGGCATCTGGACTTGAAATGTGCATCTGTCTAGACAAAATAAAATCAAATAACCTGTTCTCTGCCCCCCCAACCCCCCAGGACCAAAGACCGTGTTAATGGAGCAGAACTGGTTGACTGTTAACTTTCTAATGCATCATTGAGAGGGCTAATGAGAGACCAGCTGGTATGCCATGCTGCTCTGGGGAAGGCTATTTCCCTTTGATTTAAGCTGGCACTTTGCAAACCCCATCATAGCTCCTGGCCAATATCTTAGACTCCCTGAAAACTTAGATGTTGCTTATCTGGGTACATCAATAGGCATCATGCACATTTCTGGGCACAGAACATATAGAGACATCTTCCCCCCCCCCCCAAAAAAAGATATAAATTGTCAGGGCTGGAGAGGTAGCATGGAGGTAAGGCGTTTGCCTTTCATGCAGAATGATGGTGGTTCGAATCCCGGCATCCCATATGGTCCCCTCTGCCTGCCAGGAGTGATTTCTGAGCATAGAGCCAGAAGTAACCCCTGAGCACTGCTGGGTGTGATCCAAAAACAACAACAACAAAAATATAGAGTGGTGAGATCACCCCTAATACTGTTTCTAACCCCTTAGGCAGAAGGGTCTGATGAAGCAGGGTAGCTTCAAAGAAATAATACCAAGTCCGTGAGTTAAGTTTCATTGGAGTCAGTCTGCTTTTCACTTCATGGCTTCTTTGCCTTGTGCTCCCTCTGCCCGAGCCAAAAGCCAGAACTCTTTTCTTTGTTCAAACCAATTCCCTATACCAGGAGGGGAAAGGTCAAGTACTCCAGATGGGCTTTTACATACCAAAAGAAGAGGGTTAGGGAAAGAGGTAGTTGCAGGACACCTTTGTTTAGGGCTGTTAGCTAGTCTCATCTTACAGTAAATAAAGGCAGGTCTGGTTCTGTCTTCTGCCCTGGGGAAAGGAAGATGGGGCTCATTATGTTTGATGTCAGAAAGGGGAATCTGGTAATGACTGTTCAGCTATCATCAGAGGTAGACTCTGGTAGCCAACGTCCCTCTGACCTGGTGCCCTGTTGCCTTCCCTATGCCCAGAAAGCTTCACTGAGAGTTTTCATTCCCACCACTCTATATCCAGACTGCTTTCTACATTCCCCACCCGTATTTCTCACCGTCCCTGTACACTGCCCTGCTGCAGCCAGCCAGCCCCTGCCAGCCTCTGTTCTGGGGAGTTCCCAGTCGCCTCCAGTCTCATCCTAACACCCCCTGTGCCTGTGCCACAGCAGGCAGCTCTCTCTTATCTGCTTTACACTCTTTACCTGTCTAGTGTCATTTCTTCTCTGCCAGACTCTCAACTCCTTAGAGGCATAAAGAAGCACAAGGTTCCATTTATAGGGTGCCAGACACTGTCCTTAAGCACTTACAATGTCCCATTTAATCTTCAACCTCCCACCCCACCCCCTCAGCCCCATTTATTTTTATCCTATTTTATGGGTGTAGAGATGCCTTTCCCCCATTCTAAGATATTTAAGTAGCTTTCCTAAGGTTGGATAGCCAATGGGAGTCTGGCCAGACTCAGAGCACAGATCTGAGGGTATCCTGACCCCAGTACCTACCCCAGGGGTGATGTATGCAAAATCCTTTGAAGAAGAACTTGGGATGGGGGGGTCTATTGGCTTGAAAAGCTCCAATTTGAGAACTGACCTTTGAGGGAAGTGGGTCTCCCCAGCAGTGTTTGGGAGACCTCTCCCAATGATATTGGCCATGCAGGGACCTGCTGACAGATCCCTGCTAGTTGCTGGCCATTTGGTAGTGTCTGGTCCAGCCAGTGCCAGCTGACTTTGCACCATGCACTTCCTTCTACCTCAGACCTGATTGTGACTGAGAGGGAGAGAAGACTCGGATGTTCTTTAAGGCTGAAAGCCAACCGACATATGCACTAAGACCACCTCGGAGACTCGGGGAACTAGGAGGATGGGGAGGAGAAGGGAGAGCAGACAGAAGGAGGCAGAAAGGAGATTGGACATGATATTAGAGTATGAGCTCAGGACCTTCTTCATATATGGGCCAAGCAAGTGTGAGAGGGCCTTTGGCACCTAACAGGTTTGCAGGTTACATTCCTGCTGAGTAGCAGGATGACAGAGTCACTGGGTCCTTTTCCTTCTTCTTAGAATCCAGAAGTCTTTCAAACACCCTGTTCCCCCTTATTTTCCTCCAGCTCCCAGATGCACCTTGAGCTTCCTCTGTACCTCTCAGACACTTACTTGCCTTTCCCAAAAACCCCCGTTTGACCTTTCTGAGCAGACTGCATGTCACCTCTTTGGGAACAGTGCTGGGGACTCCAGATGACACTACCCGGCCTGGAGAAAAAACTGCTGGAGGCCTTAGGAACCCCCCAGTCCTGTCCCTGCAAATGTCAGCCATGAACCTTGGTCTAGCAGAGGAGATGGGGTCATTTTACCGTCCTGCTTTGAATCTTGGTGCTGATTGCCACCTTGAGGTAAAAATAGAGCTGAGGATGACTGAAGTGAAACCCCAGGTTGGTGTCAGGGAGAGCAGAGCTGTGGGCGCTGGACACACAGGTCTGCTGAGTTCAGGTGGGGGGACCTGGAGCCAATGCTGTGGGGTCTTCCACTTTTCCTTCCCAGTTTACTCTGTAGGCTTGCAGAAAGCTGCAATTATCTGCATATTATTTTAGTTATCTTCAGGGCTGCCTGCTACGTGGCTACAGGGACCACAAAGCTGTAAGGGCCAGGTGCTGGAAGGCTCTCAGGGGCCCATGTGTGGGGTCTGGCTGCCGGTTGGGGCAAGGTGCCAAAATGTAGCCACCCAGGCATCACTGCCACGCAAGCAGCCTTGGAGTGAGAGAAGCCAGAGAGAGGAGTATAAACCAAGTATCTTTTTGTTTTGTTTTGTTTTTTGTTTTGTTTTTTTGGATTTTGGGCCACCCTGCGGCACTCAAGGGTTACTCCTGGCTCTGTGCTCAGAAATTGCTCCTGGGGCCAGAGAGATAGCACAGCAGTAAGGCGTTTGCCTTGCATGCAGAAGGACGGTGGTTCAAATCCCAGCATCTCATATGGTCCCCCGAGCCTACCAGGAGTGATTTCTGATCGTAGAGCCAGGAGTAGCCCCTGAACACTGCCAAGGTGTGACCCTCCACCCACCCAAAAAAAAAAAAAAAAAAAGAAAAGAAATTGCTCCTGACAGGCTTAGGGAACCAGATAGGATGCTGGGATTCGAACCACCATCCATCCTGGAACAGCTGCGTACAAGGCAAACGCCCTACCACTGTGCTGTCTCTCCAGCCCTAAACCAAGTATCTTTTTATTTTCAACTGAAGTCTGAAGTCTGCCACTGCCCTGGGATTTTCTGAGAGAGATACGTAGATGTAGTTCATGCACCAGAGAGCTTGGGGAAGCCTATAGATCCAGGTTTGAAAGAGAATATATTATTATTTTTTGTTGTTGTTGTTGTTGTTGGTGGTGGTGGTGGTGGTGGTTATTTGGGCCACACAGGTGGTGCTCAGGGGTTACTCATGGCTCTGCGCTCAGAAATCCTGGCTCAGGAGATCATATGGGATGCTGGGGATAGAACCCGTGTTCGTCCTGGGTCAGCCACATGCAAGGCTAATGGCCTACTGCTGTGCTACCACTTTGGTCCCAAGAGAGAATGTATTAGAGATAGATATTGAGCAGGCAGCATTTCCCCCGCAAACTGGTAGGTGCTGCTCTGGTTCCCTCTTCAACTGTCAAAGTTTTCTTCTTATACCCCTGTTACAAGGAGCTTGTCCAGTTCTAGTTCCTAGGGCATGCCATTATTGGGGGCTTGTTCAAGGGGCTTGCCCAAGTCCAATTACTCTTACATCAACGTAGACTGAGGAGAAATTTCAGTGCTTCTGGGGCCTTTCCTGGAACACTTTCCTGTGTGGGTTTTCCTGGACTCTGGGCTTCTTTCTGATGGCAGGCAGCCCCTTGTATGCCCACAGCAAGCTCTGCAGGGCTAATTTGGGGTGCATCATGGTTTCCTCTTTCTTAGGGGGTGAGGGACATGTCTCTTCCTGTATGCAAGCTCCCAGGCAGAACCTCGTATGCTTAGTTGCTCCCTATTTCTCCAACTCTAAACCAAACCCTCTCCTAAGAGGAGAGACTTGGGCTATTTGCTCCAACAGCTCCCTCAGACAACTGACTTAACCTCTGACACCAGAAGGCATGTACCACTGATGGCTCACGCTTGGATGAGACCTAGTTACCATAAATAGCAATGTTGTTTTATTTTGGTTTTGGGTTGTTTTATTTGGGGGCACACCCATTGACACTCAGGGGTTACTCCTGGCTATGCACTCAGAAATCACTCCCGGCTTGGGGGGGGGCATATGGGACACTAGGAGATTGAACCGCGGTCTGTCCTAGGCTAACGCTTGCAAGGCAGATATCTTACCTCTAGCGCCACCGCTCTGGCCCTGCATTGTTGTTTTCTAACCTCATTGAGTTTCTTATTTATTGATTATTGGTTTGGGGGTACTACTTAGTGGTGCTCAGGGGTTACTCCTGGTTCTGCACTCAAGGATCTCTCCTGGTGTGGCTTAGGAGACCATATGTGATGCCAGGGATTGAACCTGGCAAGGTAAATGCCCTACCCATTGTACAATCCCTCCAGTCCACAAAAAGTCTTCTTGATACTTACTCAAAATTCATGTTTTGGGGTGTCTGGTTTTCTGTCTGTTATTCCTACCTCCAGTGGCAGATTTTGTGTGTACCACTTCCTGAGGGATCCAACTAGATGTCTTAGCTTGTTTGTGTCATTTCTTCTCTGCTCTGTGCTGCCTCCAGACTACTACAGATCTTGCTGCTGAGCTGTTTCTGGTGTAGTTGAAGAGAACCTGAGATGGCATTAGAGTAGATACCAAAGTAAGGGCCCAGTGAGTAGATATGGCGCTGTGTCCTTTTCTGTACTGGTGCTTCTATGTCTCACTCCCTTATTCTTCACAACCATCCTGCAGAGAAGACACTTGCTCCACTTTACAGCGGGGAACACAGATACACAGGTTAGGTAAGAAGCTTGCTCAGGAGGTCAGAGCATTGCTGAATGTGGCCCCAGACCAAAAAAACAAACAAACAAAAAAAAAACACAAAAACAAAGAAGCTTGCTTGAGAACAAAAACTAGGGCCAGAGAGAAAGCATGGAGGTAAGGCATTTGCCTTGCATGCAGAAGGTTTGAATCCGGCATCCTATATGGTCCCCTGAGCCTGCCAGGAGCGATTTCTGAGCATAGAGTCAGGAATAACCCCTGAGTGCTGCTGGGTATGACCCAAAAACAAAAAACAAACAAGCAAAGAAAAAAAGAACAAAAGGTAGGGGCTGGAAAGATAGCACAGCAGTAGGAAGTTTGCCTTGCACATGGCCAACCCAGGACGAATAGTGGTTCGAATCCTAGCATCTCATATGGTTCTCCCAAGCCTGCCAGGAACAATTTCTGAGCACAGAGCCAGGAGTAACCCTGAGCACCACCGGGTGTGACCCAAAAACCAAAAAGAGAGAAAAAAGAGTAATAAAGTGGAGAGGTGCCCAAAAAAAATCTGGCCCCTGTGATCTTGCTCTAAAATTGGCCACTTGGCTGGCTCTCCTACTTGTGATAGTGAGCATCATGTTTCACTAAGGTCATGATGGATTTGGAACCTCACAGAGATGGTGTCATGATGCAGATATCACACAGCCTGCTCCTGAGGGAGGGGACACTTTCTGGCCTCCCTGAGAATTATGCTTAGAATGAGGGTTCACAGAGGCCTGAGGAGCTCACACAGTGAGAGAAGATATCTCTTCTGCCTTAGTGCCCAACTCCCAACTACCTGAGGTCTCTTCCTGCAAATCCTAATCCAAGTCCTCTTCAGATGGGCACATTTGCCAGCCTGGCCCCTGTGATGGCCTCCTTGTTTGAGAACCTTTTTTCTTCTCTAGGAAAGAAAGCGTTTCTTCATCAAGAAAATACTGTAAATGCATGTTGGCACTGAGGGCCAGTCCCTCCATGTGAAAGAAAAAAGTACATGGGTCTGGAATTGGCTTGAGGGCTATGTACTGGAGCTGAAACTTTGAGAGCTGCATACACCCCCCATCTCTTTGGGGGTGGCCCCCACAGTCTTTATAAAGCAACTAAGTGGAGAGATAGTACAGTGACTAAAGGGCTTGCCTTGTAAGCGACTGACCCAGGTCTAGTCCCTGCACCCAAATGGTCCAAGCCATGCCAGGAATGATCCCTGAGCACAGAAGTAGGACTGAGACCTGAGTATGGCTAGGTGTGGCCCCCAAACAAAAATAAAACACTCCCCAAAAAAAACCCAAACAAATAAAACAGCCAAATCGTGTGTTGTTGTCCCAGAACCTAAGAAGATGCTTCTTTGCTCTTGTCTATCCTTGGAAGCCAGGTTGGAGACCAAAGTATGAGGAATGTCCTGAGTAGCTTTGTGTCTAGATGTTTGTACTAAAGGGGGTTGGCATTGGGAAAAAGGACCTGGAAACTACTATGGTCCTGCCAGTTCTCTGGATTTTAAGTCAGCTCTTTAAGATAAGGGGGTGTCAGGTACCTCGTGTCTCCTTTTCTTACCCCAGAACAGCAGGATGGAGCATCCACTGTGACAGAATGCCCAGGCTCTGTCCCAGTTTGTGACCGGAGATTAGTTTCCAAGAAGTGCGAGTGGGTTATGCTAATGGCTCTGCTTGGCCTACAGCCCAGATTTCAAGTGTCCCCCTTCTCTTTCCACCACCAGCCTCCCTCTGTTCCCTCTGCATTGTGGTCTTTCCCTATCTTACTGAAGTTGAACTTCAGCTCATACAGCGACCGCTCCTGAGAGCAAGTGCTGTGATATTGTCTCTGCTCTCAGCTCCCTCCAAGTTCTGCATCTTTCTTTTCTCCTAATGCCCTTCTGTTCAGTTTCCTGCAGTCCACTCTGCTTGCAGGCATGTCAGAGAGACCCTGATTCCCTTTTCAGGAGATCAGAGACCTAGACCTGTTGTTTGCTGCTATTGCTATATCCTTAGCGTCCAACTGGCACAAAGAATGGGAACTTTAGGGAGTGCATGTAGTAGAAGTTTGTCCAAAATGTGTGGAGTGAGGGGCCAAAAATATAATATGGAGGTAGGGCATTTGCCTTGCATGCAGAAAGATGGTGGTTGAAACCCTGGCATCCCATATGGTCCCCAGAGCCTGCCAGGAGAGAATTCTGAGCATAAAGCCAGGAGTAACCCCTGAGCGCTGTTGGGTGTGACCCAAAACCAAAATGTGGATAGTGTGAGGAGGGTCAGATTCTGGACCTGGAGACACAGAGGCCCTGTGAATAACTTCCTGGCAGCCCCTCTAGCCTCCTGTGGAGCATGTGGTCTGGGTGGCCCTGGGGGAACTTGGGGGTAAAGGTGGGTGGAGGCTGTGTCACCCATAGCTTAAGGGCATCAGCTCTCCTCAGGCACATAGCCTCATGTCCTCACTGCTCTCCCCCCACCCCATGTCCCATGTGACCAAAACAGGGAAGATGAATCTGGAGCAACACATCCAGGAGCTGGCCCATGTCTAAGCAAAATAATTCTCTTTGCAGCTGGTAAAATGAGGGTTCTAAACATCTGGCCCATGTCTGTCCTGGGGTGGTTGTGAAAATCAGTGAGGATGGTAAAGATGATGAGTAGTAAGATGTACACTCATCACACAAAAATAAAGGATAATTGTTGTTACTGATATATGCTAACAGGATACTCAGCACAGAATGTGTCTCATAGGCCCTCATTACGGCTGGGAAGTCTCCACCTTCAAGAATATGTGAGTTGAAGGAATAAAATCATGAAAGCCTGAACTGGAATCCTAAAACCACACTTACTATTCATGTGGCATTGGGAGTGGGGGGAGCCCTAGAGAACTTAAGGAGTCTCCTTGGCCCACTTCTTTTCTTGGAGGGAGTTCATACCCAGCAGTGCTCAAGGCTTAATCCTGGCTTGGTGCTCAGGGTTTACTCCTGGCTCTGTGCTCAGGGATCAGTCCTGACAGGGGTGATGGGATGTTGGGATTGAACCTAGGTCAGTGATATGAAGCAAGTGCTCTATTAACTCTCTGGCCCTATAGGCCCATTTCTAAATGTCAGCTGGGTCCTGGCTTTCTGAAGAGCTCAACAGGTACTAAGGACCTGAGAAGAGCTAATGCCCTTAAGCAGTGGGTGGCAGAAAGGGAGCGCTCTTAATGCCCCTTTCTCAGCCAAGGCTCTTGTCAACAGCGACCCCTGGAGGCAGAGTGGTACAGAACACCTCTATTAAGTGTATGAGTGTACGCTTTGCAAGTGGGAAATCCAGTTTGATACCCAGCACCACATAGTGCCCTGAGCAAGGAGGGATGACCCAGATCACAGTAACCCATAAGCACTGCTGGATGTGACCATAAAACTAGAATAAAAATAGTAAAAAAATGTTTTTATAAATTAAGAAAAAAAAACCTCGTGTGTGTGTGTGTGTGTGTGTGTGTGTGTGTGTGTGTGTGTGTGTGTGTGTGTGTGTGGTGCAATTGGAAAATTGTGTTTGAATATGTTCAGTCAGATAATGGGAGTGAGTGTCTAGTCCTTAGAGGCACGCCCAGCCCTTAAGTAATGCACCTGGGCAGAGAGGGTCAGGAGATGCAGTACTCTGTCTGGAATTGGCTTCCTACCTCTCACACAGGTCTGCTGCAGGCCCTCTCCTCACAGTTTGTAGGAGCTCACAGAGGCAGCGTTGTTCCTTGGCCCATAGCTGAGCAGACAGAGATGTGCCTTCAGCTGAGCAGAGCTGACTGACCCTGGCCTACAGAACTGCCATCTCCAGTACCGGCACAGTTTGGGGATTTCTTTCTCTGAGACTCCCTGGAAAACCCAGGGCTAGGAGAACATTTTAGTCCAGGACTTCCTTTGCTTTCTGTGATTTTCAGAACATTCTTCAGAGAAGGAGCCGGCAGCTTCCCCATGAGGCCTGCCTTGGTCTGTGTGTAGTGCAGATATAGAAGGTCCCTGCTTGACCCCAGAGGATGGCTTCAGGCGGCAGCCTCTTCAGACCAGGCTGGTAGCTTTACTGGGTGAGGACATTCAAGTCCTGGGTTCTTGTAGCTGGTAGCATGTTCCCTTCCTGCCCTTCCTGTCACCAGCAGTCCTTGGCCTGTCAGCTGTCTAATGCGGGGTAGAGTGGGCTACCAGAAGTGGTTTTAGTTTCTATTTTACATATGGAGTCTGTGTGCAAACAAATGTGAGGTTCAGGTTTGCTGTAATGAAGGTTTCTGAGACAATCACCCAATGACTCTGCATTAAGCCATTGTGTCCCTCTGTGGATGGTTTGCTGAGAAAGGCCTGCAGTCCTGCCATAGCCAGCAGCTCTGATGCCTCCTTTTCATGGAACTGGAGGCCAGCAACTCCCAATCAGGTTGTCAGCGGTTTGCTTCCTCCTGAGATTGGGGAAGGATCTGCTCAATACTTTTCTTCTAGTTTCTGGGATGTCTAGAGCAGGGGCCTTGCACATATGAGGCCCTAAGTTCAATTACTGGCAGCACCAACAGGTTTTTTAACAGATATTTTCAAATAAGGTCATATTCTAGTCTATTGGGGGTTGACTTCAGTTTGTTTTTTTATGTTTTATTTCTGTTTTTGTTTTTTGTATTTTGTTTTTATTTAGGGGGGCAGTGCTGTACCAGAGATCTCAAGACTTATTTCTGACTCAGCGATTACTCCTGGTGAAGCTCAAGGAAACATATGGGAAGCTGGGGATTAATCTGGGCTTGCCACATGCAAGGCAAGCACCTTACCCCTGTGCTGTCTCTCTGACCCACTGTCATTTTTTAGAGGGGATTGGTTAATATTAAGGGTGTTTGGGGGTTTCTTGGACACTTCTTATAATACTCTGTAGAAAATATAAAGCCAAAAAAAAAAAAAAAAAAAAAGAAAATATAAAGCCAGAGATCAGACTCAAGACCTTATATTTACTTGGCATGTACTCAACTATTTGAACTATCTCCCCAGACCCCAAAATTTTGGGAGGGACTAGAGTTGAGCCTAGTACATTTTCATTCATGGTTTCCATCATGGGTTATATGTTAATCATTTTTCCTCTTTAGAACTTTATCACATGGGTTTCTACATGACATACCTATGTAGTTTTGTTTGCAAATTATATAAATTGCATCCTAATAGAAAGACCTTTCTGTGACTTGCCCTTTTCTCCTTTAATTATGTTTTGAGTTTCCTCTTTGTTCTTGCCTATAGCTCTAGATTATTCATTGTCAAAACGGCATGAATTCCACAATGGGAATACCTACAATTTATTTAGTCATAATTATGTCCTCCCATTATTTTGAGAATGTCTATAGTAAGAAAAAACTAGTACACACTGCAGCATAGCACATGCTGGGTATTTTAACCCAGAAAATATTATAGGTTAATATATATACATATACATGTCTATCTATATACAAACATCAAAATGCTGTCTGGGGCTAGAACAGTGCTTCTCAATTATTTTCTGTCATGCCCCCCTAGGAAAAAGAAAACATTTTTCGCGCCCCCCCACAACTGTAAATAGTATCTTTATTTAAAAAAAAAAACTTTAAACTGCAAAACAAAAATATAGAAAATAATTTGAGCTGATTTTTTAATCAGAGGTGATGTCTGGATTAATGGCTACAATGAGCACGTTTTTCAATGCATAGCTTTTCGAAGTGGGGTTTGAAGCAGGACACAGCAATTCTCAGCTCCCGAGACATACAGAAACATAAACACAGGATTTAGCTTGTTATGATAGTGTTTGCCGAGGTCAAACACGCTCCCCTTTACAGAGCCTCGAGCTCCGCCCCCTGGGGGGCATACCCTACTATTTGAGAAGCACTGGGCTAGAATGATAGTACAGGGATTAGTACCTTGCATGTGCTGCCCAACACCATATATGATCCCCAAAGCAGTGCCAGGAGTGATCTCTGAGACAGCCAGAAGTAAGCCCTGTGTACATCACTGGGTGTGGCCTCCATACAAAGGAAAAAGGCAAAACCAAAAATCCAAAAAGTATACTTGTAGACTTAGTAGTTAAGATGCTTTCTTTTTGTTTGTTTATTGTGTTTGTTTTTGGGCCACACAGCTGACTCTGCTTTATGGATCATTCCTGGCAAGGTTAATAGAACTATATGTGGTACTGGATATGAAGCTCAGGCTGGCCGCCTGCAGGGTAAGCACCTAAACCCTGCACCATCTCTTCTGGTCCAGGATGTTCCTTTCTATCTAGGCTTGAAGCGAGAGCATGTATGCAGGTAGTGTTAGTAGTACTAGTAGCAGGTAGCAGTAGTAGCAGGTAGGGTGCTTGCCTTGCATATAGCCAATCTGGGTTCAATCCTGGTACCTCATAGAGTTCCCTAAGCTTCACCTGGAGTAAGTAAGTAAGTAAGTAAGTAAATCAGGAGGAAGTCCTGAGCACTGCTGGGTATGGCCTGAAAGGTTGGTGTTTTTTGTTTTGTTTTGTTTCATTTTGGGCTCACACCCAGCAGCACTCAGTAGTCACTCCTGGCTCTGTGCTCAGAAATTTCTTCTGGCAGGCTCGGGGGACCATATGGGATGCCAGGAATTGAACCGGGGTCCATCCTGTGTTGGCTACATGCAAGGCAAATGCCTTACCATTGTGCTATCGCTCCAGCCCCCCTGAAAGTTAATTTTAAAATAATCTAGGCTTGAGGGTGAGTACGTAACCTCTAGTTAGTGAATCAGCCTGCAGTTGGAGATAAGGCAGCATCCATGATGCACCCAGCCTGGAGAAGACTCAGGGTCAGTGCCTAGCAGGCAGACTGGGCCATGGCTCTTCCACTCTCCACAGCTGCTGCCCACCACATATTAGCCTAGGGCCACTTGCCCTCCTCACCCTTCCAGCTTCTCCCATGTTCTGGCTTTGGTCAAGCACTGGTGACAGAGTCCTCTGAATCAGAGGACTGAGATCAGACTCTTGGGTGTGTTAGAATTATAGTCACTCTTGATTTATGGATTAAGTCAGTGAGAAAGGGCAGTGAGTGGATTCCCAGTCCTGCAACTCTATAGCTGTGACCCAGGGCAGGACTTGTAACTTCTCTATGAAATGGGGGATAAGAGCCCCACCTCCCGAGGAGGTCTGAGCATGCAATTATTTGCCTTTTTATTTCAGTGTAGGCTGGTGTTGTACAAAGCTACATCAGTACCTGAAATCTCCCCATTCACTGCTCATTCTCAGTGTGGCAGGTAAAGGCTGTGCTGGGAAGTCTGATTACTGCCCTGAAGAGGGAGGAGGAGGCAGAGAAGAGAACTTGTCTGAATTCAGTGTTCAGATCTCAACTTCTCTGCTAACCATATCAGCAAGTTGATTTACCTTCTTTTGCTTGGGTCTGCTCATCTCCATAGCAAGGGCATATAGTTTTAGTGGCATAAGAGACATGCCACTAAGCTATAAAAATATATATAGTATATAAATATATATTTATATTATATAATTTTTCTTTTTTGATTTATATATATATATGTTATATATATACACACAAAAAAAATCCTTCACCAGTGCAACATTCCCATGACCAATAATCCCAAGTGTCCTTTCTCCCCACCCCATACCGGCCTGTACTCTAGACAGGCTTTCTACTTCCCACATTCAGTCACATTTTTTTATAATAGTTCTCAGTGTAATTATTTCTGTGACTGCACTAAACGATCCCTGTGGTGAGCTTCATGTCAGGAGCTGGACCCTCCAGTCCTCCTCTATTTTGTCTCTGAGAATCATTACACAAATGTTTTTCATTTTTCTCAAAACCCATAGATGAGTGAGACCTTTCTGTGTTTATCTCTCTCCTTCTGACTTATTTCACTCAGCATAAATAGATTCCATATACATCCATGTGTAGGAAAATTTTATGACTTCATCTCTTCTGATGGCTGCATAATATTCCATTGTGTATATGTACCATAGTTTCCTTAACCATTCATCTATTGAGGGGCATCTAGGCTGTTTCCAGAGTCTGGCTATTGTAAACAGTGCTGCAATGAATATAGGTGTGAGAAAGGGATTTTTGTATTGTATTTTTGTGTTCCTAGGATATATCCCTAGGAGTGGTATAGCTGGATCATATGGGAGCTCAGCATCCAGCTTTTGGAGAGATCTCCATATCACTTTCCACAAAGGTTGGACCAGACGGCATTCCCACCAGCAGTGAATAAGAGTTCCTTTTTCTCCACATCCCCACCAGCACAGCTTGTTCTCAATCTTTCTGATGTGTGCCAATCTCTGTAGCGTGACATGGTACCTCATAGTTGTTTTGATTTGCATCTCCCTGATGATTAGTGATGTGGAGCATTTTTTCATGTACCTTTTAGTCATTTGTATTTTTTTTTTTTTGTCAAAGTGTCTGTTCATTTCTTCTCCCCATTTTTTGATGGGGTTAGATGTTTTTTTCTTGTAAAGTTCTGTCAGCGCCTTATATATTTTGGATATTAACCCCTTATCTGATGGGTATTGGGTGAATAGTTTCTCCCACTCAGTGGGTGGCTCTTGTATTCTGGGCACTATATATATCAACAATCCAAAGATCCAAATGACACAAGTGAAAACTAGGGAAAGAATTTCTCCAAGGAAAGAAAAGGGAGTTTTCCTTAGCTGACAATGCTCAGATGTGGCCCCATTCTGTGCTCACACTGTGCTATGAGGGAAGGACATGCCGAGAGCACACCTCTGCTTTCAGGAGACTCACACTAATGGTTGCCTAGGACAACCGTTGGGGTTGTCTTGGGGCCAGAGCAACAGTACAGTACAGTGCGTAGGGCATTTGCACCTTATTAGTTTTATACTTGTGTAGGCTTGCTTTGAAGCCCATAATCCATTGTGAGTTAATTTTTGTAAATGGTGTGGAGGCTGCCACTTTGTTCTTTGGTTTGTGCCTGTCCCCAGCCCCAGCCTTGGCTGAGAACAGCATTGGATAATCTTGGCAGTACAGAAAATGAGTTGAGAGCCAGAGAGATAGTACAGTAGCTAGGGCACTTGCTTTTACTTGATCAATCCAAGTTCTATCCCCAACATCCCAAGTGGTCCCCCAAATCCTGCTAAGAGTGATCGTTGAACTCAGAGCCAGGAGTAATCCCTGAGCAAAGTGTGGCTCAAAAAGCAAAAGAAAAGGAAAGGAAAGCAAGTAAGTTAGGTGTTGATGGACAGGGGTGTTGGTAGATTCTGTGCTCTGCCCCTTGACCTGTGAATCTGAGCAATCACCTCCAGTGCCAGCCGCTTCCGCTCTGCCCAGCCTGTACTGGAGGCCCCCATGGGAGGAGTTTGCAGGATACCTCATGGCTCCGTAATCTCTCCCCATAGGCCCTGGGGTCATCACTGGAATCTGTCCTGGAGACCCTGGGGAAGACCCAGGGGAAAGGCCCGGGACCAGCTTTCCCTGCCTGCAATCTGGGGCCCAGAGCAGGATGTTTGTGCACAACTCAGTTCCTGATTGGACAGTGGCCCCAACGGGCCAGGTAGGCGGGCGGGATCCTGGGCGCAGGTGGCAGTGGGGATGGAGAAGGCTGGGCCTGCAGGAAGGAGGCATTCCTGGCACTAGAGGCATCTCCGCCAGCATCGCAGCACTGGGAGGGAGACTCGGCAACCATGGGTAGGCACAGGGAGGTGTGAGTGAGGGAGCCATGGGCTCTGGCCAGCTCTCAGCCAGCTCAGGCTTCCTTCCATGTCCTTTCTGAGGGGCAGGAATATGGTGAGATAGTCATTGAGCCCTTGGTTTCTGAGTGCTTGTGGGTGGGGGGCTCTGGATGCTTTAAGGAGAAGATTCAGGCAGCTCTTAGCTGGTGTGTCTTCAGAGTAGTCCATAGTGAAAGGCAAGACTCCCCCCAGGGCAGCCCTAGGCCCAGCCTGAGTCTTGGACAAGGCCTGGGTGGCTGTCATGAACTTGGTCTTGGTGGGAGTTCCAGGATACATGGCACATTCGTGCACTCAGGTCAGAGCATCACTAAACAGACAACCTTGCAGAGCCACCTGTGGAATTCTGAAGGACAGGATGTCGGGGGTGGGTTGGCTGGAGGAATCTGAGTGCTAGTTGCCGAGGTGCTGGTTCAGAATGCAGGAAAGGGCCCATGTGTTAGTGGAGCAGCCCCTGATACAATCTGTCTCCCACCCTCCAGATTTCCTAAACCTTATGGATGAATCTTGCTAAAGTGGTTGCAACCACCGTGTACTAGAGAGGGACCCACGGCTCACTTCAGGGCCCACAGCCCTCAGATCCAGCCCTGAGAGTATAACAAGTGGGACTGGGGGCAGAGACTTCTGGAGGGTGCATGCCCATCTCCTTCATCTGTTCTCTCGCCCACTTCTGGGGAGCAGAGCTGAGCGGGGAGCTGCTCCCTGCCTGGAATTGCATCAGCCCAGCCTGCCCCAGTGCAGGCTGGAGAGGGAGCCTGTTGCTATGGTGACCACTGAGTTTCAAACCAGCCAGCAGGATGAGTTCCTAGTCGCAGGGTGTGGTTTCCTCCACTGTGATGCTGTCATGTATGGGGCTGTGGGGCTGTGTGCCTAGCCCAGTCTGTGTGCTGGAAGAGGCGCCATCTGTTCAGGTGGGCTGGGCGCTCCCGAGGCTGTGTGGCCATTGCTCAGGGTGCTGTGCTTTGTGTGACTTAAGCCACTCCCTTGGTCCTTTTACCTAGTTTTAGAGCAGGGGGAGATTTGGCCAAGTAAGCCAGATTTTGGGGAAGTGAGGGGATACAATCTGTTACACACACACACACACACACACACACACACACACACACACACACACACTGCTGCTCTGAATCCCAACCATTCAAGCTGGCAGTGTGGAATTTGTTCTAAAGCACCTGCTTTCAGAGCTCTTCGTGCTGCAGTTGGCATAGCATTTAGCCAAACCCTCCCAGCCTGGTGCTTTGGTCTTGATCTCTCCTCTCATATTTGGCAGAGTGGAGAGCAGAGGTAAACAGTGCATGCCCATGAGGTATCTGCTCTGTGCTGATCATGGCATGCTCTCTGCCACCTTATTTAAAATAAATGTTTATTTTGGTTTTGGTACTATATCTGGTGGTGCTCAGGAGACCAGGTAGTATAAAGGATGGATTCCCCCCCATCTCCCATCTAGTGTCCTGGGCATTGAACCGTCCCTCTACTTCTTCTTTTCTCCTCCTGCTCACCTGATGAGTAGACAGTGTTGCTCTTGTATAGAAGTGGGACTCAGAGACCCTGAGAGATTTGGTGACAGAGGTGTTTTTTTTGTTGTTGCTGCTGTTTTGGTTTTTGTTTTTTGTGTTTTGGCAGCACTCAAGGGTTACTCTTGGCTCTATGCTCAGAAATTGCTCCTGGCAGGCTCGGGAGACCATATGGGATGCCGGGATTCGAACCACCGACCTTCTGCATGAAAGGCAAATGCCCTACCTCTATGCTCTCTCTCCAGCCCTCATGTTGCAATCTTTTGAACCCCAATGTTCCAAGATTTGGAAATCTTGAAAATATTCATTGTAAAACACACTGTCTTCTGATGGAAAAAACATAGTGAGCTCTGCCCAGAGAAAAATGCAGGTTCTATACAGGTCTCTGCAGGCATGGCAGCCTGTAGTTGTTTCTGAGAGGAGAACTTTGTGGTGGGTGGTGCTAGGGAATACAGGGCAGTGTGTTGGTAGAGCCCTGACTAGATAGAGCTTGGGGTCCCTGCCCAGCCCTCTAGGGATCAGAGGTCATTAACATGGAGTGTTGAGTAGGGAAGGGACCCAGCACAAGCCTCACAGTTTCAAACACCAGCGGGGGTGGGGGGTTAGGGGGGTGGAGGGGTGGAGGGGATGGGCTATAGCCTCTGGTCTTTATCGCTCTTGGACTGACCTCCAGCTCCCCTTGATTTGAGGGGTCCGTTGAAACATTGCCATTTCCTTTCAGGGCATGCCAGGCCTCATCATTTGTCCTCCTACTTAGTATTTAAGCTGTGTGTGTACTTTTACTTTTTTCCTTTTTTTTTTTTTGTTTTGTTTTTGTTTTGTTTTGTTTTGTTTTGGGGCCATACTTCATGGTACTCAGGTGTTACTCCTGGCTCTGTACTCAAGGGTCATTCCTGGTGGTGTCCTGGGGACCATATGGGATACTGAAGATTGAATCTGGTAAGGTAAATGCCCTACCTGTTGTGCTATCACTCCAGCCGTGTGTGTGTGTGTGTGTGTGTGTGTGTGTGTGTGTGTGTGTGTGTGTCTGTTTCTAACTGCACCTCAGGGACACTTACTCACCCGCATAGAACCCTGGGCCTTTGGGCTTTCTTCTATTTCCAGATGAAATAAGGCCTAAGAGGTTAATAACTTGTTCAGAGCCACACAGCTAGTATGCAGGAAAACTGGGATTCAAGCCCAGATAGTCTGACACTAGAGCCAGGGGTTCTTGCCCCCAACAATATACCATTCCTACTCCTCTCTTCTGGAAAGATGATAGTGCCTTAGCTGGCAACATGCCCCCCTGTAGTGGGCCACCCATGGAACATGGGCTTCCCCAGAGCATACCCAGAAATCCCTGGAGACCCATGCATATATGTGTGTGTGTGCACGCTCGAGCACATTGCCTAAGAGATGAAACTGATGCTCTGCTGCTTCTGGTTCAGAGACATGGAGGCCACAGCTGATGACTTTGCCAATGGCTTGCCCAGCCCTGTCCCCGGGCTCCCAATAGGGAGCTCAGATCTAGGCCTGAGCATGCTCAGAAGAACCAGGAGGGGCCAAAGGAAGAGAGCAGGTTGACAGGTGTGTGGATCTGTGCTCCGGTAACTGACACAATGCAGAGCTGCTTCTGGTCTCAGAGATGTCCCTAAGAAGACCACCCACACCGGGCTTCCTCTTGGTGTCTGTCTATGGTTGGAACCACAGAGAGAGAAAATCATGTGAACAGACCCAGAACTGCCACTAACATTACTTATTCTGGCCAGGCACACTTCTCTATACCTTTACTTGAAACAAGTTGTTGTACTGTGGGGCTGTAGCAATAGCAAAGCAGGTAGGATGTTTGCACTCGGCGGACCTGGGTTTGATCCTCAGCCCATATTCCATATTGTCCCCTGAGCCTGCCAGGGGTGATTTCTTCTTCTTCTTTTTTTTTTTTTTTGGGGGGGGGGAACCATGCCGTTTGATGCTCAGGGGTTACTCCTGGCTAAGTGATCAGAACTTGCCCCTGGCTTGGGGGGAACCATATAGGATGCCAGGGGATCGAACCGCAGTCCTTCCTTGACTAGCGCTTACAAGGCAGACACCTCACCTCTAGCGCCACCTCACCAGCCCCAAGGAGTGATTTCTGAATGTGGAGCCAGGAGTTATTCCTGAGTGTTGCTGGGTATGACCAAAAAAAAAAAAAAAAAAAAAAGGATTGTTGTACTGGCACAGTGGCTGTAGGAGACAGGGTTATTATTGCGTTCATTTTATAAATGAGTCATCAAATTCACACAGTTCTACTTCAGCTTTGGATTCAGCTGCTTGGCTCAAGAACCCATGTTCTCAAAGCACTGTCAACTGCTTTGCCCTTTTGTGGCTAAAAGAGGAAGCCACTAGACCCAGGAACCTTCTCTTGGTTCTCATGCAGAATCTTGCTTTCATTTCTTTTTTGTTGTTGTTGTTTTGTTTTGTTTTTTTTCGGTCACACCAGCAGCACTCAGGGGTTACTCCTGGCTCTACACTCAGAAATCGCTCCTGGCAGGCTCAGGGGACCATATGAAATGCTGGGATTGGAACCACCCCCCTTCTGCATGGAAGGCAAATGCCTTACCTCCATGCTATCTCTCCAGCCCCTTACCTTCATTTCTTGGACTGGAATGTGCCACTCACCTGCCCCAAGGAACCCCTGGCCCCTGAGGTTTGACCTCTGATGTTTGTTCCATCCTTGTTTTAGTAGGATTTGTCCCTTCTCTCCTCTCCTGCTCAAGTGCCCAGACATAGAAGGTCATTTCTGGGAATTTTCCTGTGAGCTCCAAGCCCAGCCCCTGCAAATTCCAGCTTCATCCTCTGTTCACCAATACTCAGTGCAGAGGGATGTAAACCGAGACTATATCTGGGTGCCAGGATACACAGATCCCATTAGCCTCTGTGTGGAGGGTATGGGGAAATTCTGGTCCTTGTCTCTCTTGCCTGACCTCCAGCTCCCCTTGATATGAGGACCCTGTTGAAATATTGCTTTTTTCCTTCCTCCTACCCTTGTCTGTGTCTGGTACTGAGCTTGAATCTTAGAGGAGGCTGCCCTCGTGTGGAAGTATAGCTGGTGCCCCTCCCTGAAGGGGTTCAAGTGGAGGATTTGGGAGGTACCTGAGAGGTAGGCTCAGATCCAGGGAAAGAGGTCACCCAAGGGCATTTTATTTCTAATCTTCCTTCCTGGACAGTTCCATAGACTCCCCCAAAACATTGCCGGCTGAGTTCTGGCACGGTCTGATGGGGAAAGCCGTCCTGAAACAGGAGCTGACAGATGCTTGGCTGTCCCTGCCCAGGGCAAAGCCAGGCTGGTCTTGTGCCAGGAAGTTGGCAGTGAGACTGTAGAACCTGTCTTTGGAACCCAGGGGTGACTTCGGAGTTTTCACTGCAACGTGAGAGTATCCCAGGCTAGGCCTGTCCCCTTGTACTCTGTTCAGTCCCCATAAAAGAGTTTGTCTCTGGGGTCTGGCTTTCCTTGTCTGCTCATTGTGGTTGTATCTCAGCTTATATTTCAAATTGTGTTTTAATATGTGCACTGTAAACCCTACTCTTGTAAGCATGCTTAAGTGTGCAGTTTGATGGCATTTTGGGACATTTGTGTCCCCACCCTTCACATGCAGGACTCTGTCATCTTTCAGAAAACTCTGCACCCCTAAGATACTCCTTTTCCTCCAGCTTGGCGACCACCCTACTGCTTCCTGTCTCTGTGGACTGGATGACTCAGCTGAGTGTGTCACCCTACTGACAGATTTTCCTTCTCCCACTGCTCTCAAAGCCCCTCTGTGAGATCCCCTTCCATGTGGAGAAGGACATCCCAGCGTATGCACATGTTTGATTCATTCAACACCTGGGATGCTTAGAGGCTGCAGCAAACTTGGGAGTGTCCCTGTCTCCTTCAGGGAAACATCATACATCATCCAAGACTGTCCTTGATTAAGGATTATCCACTGCTCCAACATTGGGAGTGTCCCCCAGGTTGGTGGGAAGGCTTTGCCCTTAGTGCCAGCTCCTAGCAAATTGAAATTACAAGTGTTCCTGTTCCCTAATTGCCTGAGGAAATTAAGAGTCCCTTTTCCTTTCCTGCCAGAAGAGGTCGCTGCAGAGTTCCTGGCTCTGCTGAACAAGAGGAGGCCAGTAGGGGCAGCGCCAGGAGCAAAGGTCCATGAGGTACTGGGGAGCTCATCAAGAACTTCTCAGAGACTGGGCCAGACAGGCCAGTATCACCTGGTGAGCTGAACTGAGTATATCTTGGAGCCACCCAATTAGAGACACCCTTGACTTACACAAGCTAGCCTTTCGCTTGCTCCTGCCACTCTGTGCAGATAGTGGCCTCTGCTGTACCAGGTCACTCAGAGACCCAGCCCACCCACCCGCCCAAGACTATACCAGCTGAGACTCACAGCCAACAGGATCCTTGCAGCAAGCAATGATAAGGAAGGTCGTGCATAGGTCATTCCAGCTGCTGCCAGTCAAGCCTTTTCCCATTGTGTTGACCAGCACAGTTCTTAGGAACCTGCCCACAGCAGAGTGCCGGATGGAGAGGATGTGCGGGCATACAAATGCTGATGGCTGTGACGGGAGCAAGACCTTCTGGGTCCCAAGGGGGTAGAAATGTGGTGGCAGGTGACTGAGGCTGCCCTGGGGGTGAGGGGTAGAGAGAGTTGATTTATGTATCACTGACTCCTAGGACATGTGACAGAATAATTATTCTGTGTATTCTATGTGTAAGGCACTAGCCTGAGCTCTTTTGCAGGGGAGAGGGAGGCTATACTTGGCAGTGCTCAGGGCTTATTCCTGGCTCTGTGCTCAAGGATCACTCCTAGAGGGGTTGAGCGAACCTGTGTGGTGCTGGGAATCCAACTTGGGTTCTCTGCATATAAGGCAAGATTTCTATCCACTCTGCCCTCTGAACAGATTTCTTTATCCACATGATCTCCAGAAGCTTCAGTTCACTGTTTTATTGTCACCTTCCTCTGCAGTCATCCCAGATCATTACCAATGCCTCACCCCTGTAAGTGATGGGCTGGGTTTGCTGCAGGAATGGGAGCCTATGTCAGTGGAGAGGTTCCCACTGACCAGAGCACCGGGAGGGAGGAGGTGGCAGGACCATAACAATATAGATCTGGGCCCAGAATAATAGTATAGGGACAAAGCATTTGCCTTGCACACAGCCGACCTGGGATAGTCCCCGGCATCCCAAATGGTCCTCTGAGCCTGACTGGAGTGATTTCAGAGTGCAAAGCCGGAAGTAACCCCTGAGCACCACCGGATGTGACCCCAAAACCAAAAAAAATAATAATAATAAAAGGAGGTAGATCTATATGTCCACATGTGCTATGGAGCTCTGTATGTATATGGATAAAGTGCAAAAATAAGCAGTTCAGCCTCACCTGGCTTTGCACAACCCAGAGGAAAGGTGAGGTTGGCATTTCAGAAAGAGGTCAATGAGTTGTGAGGAGAGGAATGTCTCATCTTTTCTCAATGGATAACAAGCTGTAACTGGTAAAACCACTGGTACTCTGGAGCAGGCACAGTGGAGAAGATGAAGGGGGTTGTTTGTTTGTTTTGTGCCTCCCAGTGTCGTTCAGGGCTTAATTCTGGCCTGAGCACTCTCCTGGCTCAGGTGACCATATGAGGTGCTGGGGATTGAACCTGGGTCGGCCATGTGCAAGGAAAACTCTGTACTATCCTACCCACTGTACTAGTGTTCTGGCCCAAGAAGGTGAATTTTGAGATGTCTTTTCATGGCCCTATTCAATAATAGAATTCTTTTTTGGGGGGTCTCCTAAAGATCTGTGGTCAACTTGGCCAATAGTTCAATGTAAAGATCCAAAAATGAAATGTTAGTTGGGCTCTGCAGTGCTGGAGACTAACTGGGCCATCTCAGCAGTGCTTGGGGGCCATGTGGTACTGGGTAATAAGCCAGGGCTGAGTGAATGCAAGGAAAGTACCTTAAATCAATAGAATATTGTTGAGGCCAAGAAGAGCCCTGGATGTAGAATCAGCAGCTTGAACTGAATGACAGCAAGACTGGTCTCTTGGCAGCCTGGGTAGGAATGTGGGATGTTTTGAGATGGGTATGTGAGACTGTGCCCACTGGGAACCATGTGGTTGATTTCTGCAGAGTGGCTGCAACTACATGGTTCTGAGGTTGAAGGTGTCATGGAAATGAAAATTGGGCTTCTGGATTTTGATTCTGACTGCCACCAATGTGCAAAGCCGCTTGAGAGTATCACTGACCTTTCTGAACCTTACTTTATGTGTCTGCACAAGCCTTGCCAACTTCTCAGTACTAGGTTGAAAGTCATTTACTTTTTCATAAATTCTCTAAAGACTCATAAAACCCCATATAAGAGAGAGGGACCAGAAGGAGGCCATGTCGGGCAAGTGATAAGTGGGGCTGGAGTTCAAAGTCAGTACCATAATGGCCTTTTGATTCTCCCTTCTGCCTTCTTGGAGCCCAGCAGCATTTCCCAGGGCACATCCTGAGAGGGGAAGGAGAACAGAGTCTTTGGTCAGCCAGTATGAGTGCTTGTTATTTCTTGACAGTTCATAGGGGCATCAGGAGGCAAGTTAAAGCTGCCAAAGCACAGTGGGTAGGGCATTTGCCTTTCCCGCAGCCAACCCAGGTTGATTCCCAGCATCCCATATGGTACCCAAGCACCTCCAGGAGTGATCTTTGAATGCAAAGCCAGGAGTAAGTTCCTGAGCAGTGCCCAGTGTGGTGCCCACTTCACTCCTCTCAACTCTAAAAAGGGCTGAACATTTTATAGGATTCATCAGAGGGACTTCCTGGTTCCAGATTGAAGTGATGGAATTGTTCTATTGTTGTTGGCTTGAATTTGGTTTTGGAGTTACACTAGTGGTGCTCAGGGGTTTACTCCTGGATTAGCCCCATGCCAAGCAAATGCTGTATTTGCACCTCTTTGCCCCCTTCAATTGGATTTTATGGGAAGAGATGAGGAGTTGTTTTGTGAATGGGATCAGCCAGCAGGCAGTTATTAAGCATCTGTGTTAATATGATCTGTGTTAATGTTCTGTGTTAATATGATCCGAATCCCTGTAGGATATGGAAGGGAGGCTGTCCTGGGTCCAGGAAGTTAGCTCAACAGCAGTAGAGCTAGGGGAGAATAACCTTACATGTGGCCAATTCCTGTTTGACCCTCAGCATGGCATCTCTGTTCCCACAAGTACCACCAGGAACGATCCCAAAGCACAGAGCCAAGAGTAGTACCTGAGTATAGCTGTGTGGCCAATCTCCCAAAAAGAGACAACACAGCAAGTTAGTCTGGAGCCAGGATTCGATCCCCATCACTATGTAGTTCCCTGAGTACTGCAGAGCACTGATTTGGGAATAAACCCTAGGTTCTGGTCAGATATGTACCAAACACCTCCCTCATGACTTTTCAAAATAAACTGCCTTAACTTTCTCTTCCTCCTCTGCCACCTAGTGGGGAAATTGGGATGTGTGGGCACAAATGCATTTCAACTAGAGGAATGGTTTTTTGTTTTGTTCTTGTTTGAGAGCTACATAAATCAAAAGATTGCCTTGGTGAAACCATCCTGTGTGTGACCTCTTACCTGCTCTTTGGAGCAGACCTGTGGGCATGGCTGGGCAGTTGTGTCTTTCCATAGTCCACAGAGAGACCTGCAGGCTCAGGAATGAGCACCTCGCCGGAAGTCATGTGGAGAACTAGGACAGGGAGGAATTGACTGCCTCCCCAAGTCTGGTCTTGGAATGCTGACTGTGAGTCCCATTTGGGGTTTGATCTGGGACAGTGTCTGTGGATGTTTGTATGTGATTGCTCAGGGGCATGTGACGTGACTCCTTTATGCTAGCAGGCCTCTGGCCTATCCGCTCTCTCCTCTCTCTCCACTCTTGCACCTGTTATGTTATCTAATCTTTCCTAGGAGTGGGGGACAGGTGTGTCCTCTGCTTGGGTGAGAGATGATGTCAGAAAACAGCAAAGCCATGAGCTAGGGAGAGACCAATGTTAATGCTGTGATGCTGTGCTTTATTGCCCAGTAGCCATGGACAGGAACCTCTCTCAGACTCAGTTTCCCACTGTGTAGATGGAGCATAGTACCCACTGGCTGCCTTCCCCTCCTCAGGGTGGAGATCAGAAAGTGTGTCCTGGCTATAGGCTTGTTATGGACACTGGCTGCTAGCAGCGAGCCTTTGTCCAGTCTCTCTCAGGGAGAAGTTAATGTGACCCTCTCTCTTCTGCCCAGCTCATGGGTACATCCCATACACACACCTCCTCCTCTGCCCAGGAGCCCTTTGTTAGCAACCTTCGAGCCCTGGGCTTCTCCAGGCCTTTGGATCCTGGAGGTAGACGATCAGATTTGGTTCCCATAGCAACCAGACAGGCAGAGCTGAGTCCCACTAGGGGCTGGAGTCTGCCCGGCCACAGGGCCAGAGCCATTGCCAGGAACAAGCTGCCCTACATCCTATTTCATCTCCTCCCATCCCCTTCCCTTCCTTTTCCTTCCCTTCCTTCCCTCCCTTTTCCCCTCCCCTTCCTTCTCTCCTCCCTGTTCCTCCTCTCTCCTCCCCTCCCCTCCCTTCCCCTCCTTTTCCTTCTTTTCTCTTTTCATGGTTTACATGCCCTCCCATCCCCTTCCCTTCCTTTTCCCCTTCCCTTCCTTCTCTTCTCCCTGTTCCTCGTCTCTCCTCCCTTCCCCTCCCTTCCCCTCCTTTCTTTTCCTCCTTTTTTCTTTTCATGGTTTACATGCAGGGGATGAAACCCAGGGCCTCACACATGCAAAGCAAATGCTCTGCTGAGCCACATCTCCAGCCCCTTCACTTACCCCTCTGCAGGCTGAGTGTCCCTGCTCATGACCTCCGTGAAAGCCTGTGTGTGGTCCAGGTGGCCTGAGGCCAAGGCTCTTTGGGAAGGGACAGGGCTGCTCTCCCTCCCAGGAAAACCTCCCAATCCTTCTAGCGTGGTTCAAACATCCTCAGTGCAACAACACTTCTGCTGTCTCCTCCTGCTGGGCCAATGGCAGCTGAGAGCCGTGACTGAGCTTATCCTTAAGGGCATGTGAGACTGCAGGTGTTGCATGGACTTTTCTCAGCCTCACAGGGCACTCAGTCACCTGAGGAGCCATTGGCACCCAGCCCTGGCCACCAGCCCTGTGCCCCTTTTAGTCTGGATCTTTGGGGAAGGAACCAATAGATACTTGTCTCCCAGACACCTCCCTCCTCACTCCAGAATACCAGTGTGCAGTAAAAGCAAGGAACAGGCTTGTTGGGTTGACGTTTTCTGCTGTGTTTCTGACCCATGGTATCGTGCTCATAGAGATGAACTACTGGGTCATCAGAGGAAAGAGGCCTACCTTGCAGAAGTCTGATTTGGGTTTTGGCTTTCCCAGCTCCAGGAGATGGATTCCCAAGAGCACCGGGTGCTCAGGATGGAAACCAGGGAATCCTGATAACAGCTGCTGCTCATAGTGCCCTGCCTGACCTCTGGCAGTATTGCCATCTCACAGAAGCCTCCAGAGAAATGATCATTGTTTTTTTTATATGTGTTTGTTTGTTTGTTTTGTTTGGGGGAGCCACAGTCAGCAGTACTTGGGGCTTACTTCTGGTTCTGTGCTCAGGGATAACTCCTGTCAGAGCTCAGGAACCATATGGGGTTCTGTGAATTGAACCTGGGATGACCATGAGTAAGGCAAGTTCCCTGCCCACTGTACAATCTCATTGTTCTGAAATGACTATTGTTGGCCTCACATACATAAGAGAAAACTGGGGTTGGAATCTGTATCTACACCACAGCCAAAGCCTTTGACTTCCCCTTTACCAGGTACAGTACACAGTCACAGGGTCGCTGAAATGAGGAGGCATGTCCATGATGCTGACCCAGGTGCTAGCCCAGAAAGCACCTGATGGAGGGGCTCCTGGTGTTAATGGGACACCTGAGGTTAGCTAGACAGCTCTCCCATGCCACTCTCTTTAGGGCTGTTATCCACATGCTGTCAGGTCCTCCAGCTTGCCTGGTGGGAATTAAGGCCATTGCCACCACTCCTTGTGACCTTGTTGTTATAGTAACTAATGATAAAATAATACTCAGAGTCTCAGGCCTGCTGGCTGGTAACCCCAGAGCCCTAGCTGAAGAGCCATGTGGGGTGGGTACAGGAGCTTTGAGGAGGTGAGGGTCACTGCAGTCGCCACCTCCAAACTGGCCTCAACTGTTGAGTGACCAGCTTCTGGAATGTGGGGGGATGCTCAGCTTAGTGGAGGAAGAATTTGGGGGAACAGAGTGATTAGGGAAGATAGCAGATAAGAAGGGGTATATGCAGGTCCTGGGCTAAGCATAGCCTTTGGGTGATCTAAGCAGGAACCACTTGGTCTGGCCCAACAGCAGCCCGCCCCCTCAGCTAGGGAGTGTTCAGCTGTGCACTGAGAATTGAGAAGTGACCACTAAGAACTTGAACCCGGCCTTGCTCTAGGTCCAAATTACAATGAGTGGTGCTTGGGAAGGACCTTGCAGTGCCAGGGATTGCAATGCCTGAGAACCTGGGCTCAAGAGATAGTATATAGAGTAGTATGCTAGCATATGGTGTCTCAAGCCAACAGAAGTAGATCCTTGAGCACAGAGCCAGGAGTAAGCCCTGAGCACCACTGGGTATTGGCCAAATCAAATCAAACTCCAAGAGAGCCCCAGTGAACTCAGGCCCTGGCACATCCTAGGTGTGCTCCCTATACTTACCCTTGGAATTTCGGGATGGGGGACCCCAGTGTCACAAGGGGTGGTGCTCAGGAGGCCTGTGGTGCAAGGGATAAAAACATGGTGGGACACTTGTGTTGTACATGCCCATCCCCTGGTCTGCCTTAAAGTTTTCTTTTGGGAGGGGGGCACACACAGCTTTGCCCAGGACTTATTCTTGGCTTTGAGCTCAGGGACCACTCCTGGTGGCACTTGGGAGATAATATTGCATGCCAGGATTAAATCTAGGTCAGCCATGTGCAAGCCCTCCCTGCTGTACTCCCTGCCCACACCTTGAAGTTTCAGAGTGCAGGAATGTCAGCACATTGCAGAGCAGACACTGCCTGGTTCTACTGCTGGCCAGTACCCCATTCAGATAGGAACTGCTCCTCCCACCCAGAGAGCTTCCTCGTGACCCTCAGGAAACTTCTGCCCACTTTGGCTGCTCTTGAGCTTCCTGTGAAGGGACTATATACCTCAGGCACTTTCCTGGGACTGACTACTTTTGCCAAAAAACAGTCATCGCCAGATTCGTCCACTCTGGGGTTGCTCTGAGGAGAAAATGAATTGGGCCTGGTGCCTGAGCCTGTAAAGCTAACATAGCAATGAGCCTGGGCAGCCCCTCACCACCACAGGACAGTCCTGGGAGCAAGGAACTCTTGTCCTAACCCCCTCTCCTTCCCTCCTTTCCCTCCCTTCTTCCTTCCACCCTCCCTTTTTCTTTCCTTTCTTCCTTTCCTTCCTCCCTCCTCTCTTCCCTCCTTCCTTCTTACCTTCTCTCCCTCCCTTCCTTCCTTCCCTTCCTTCTTTCCCCTTCTTCCCTTCTTCCTTCCCTCCCTCCCTCCCTCCCTTCCGCCTTCCCTTCTTCCCTCTCACCCTCCTTCCCTCCCTCCCTTCCTTCCTTCCTTTCTTCCTTCCTTCCTACCTTCCTACCTTCCTACCTTCCTACCTTCCTTCCTTATTTTCTTTTCAATCATATCTGGAAGTGTTCAAAGTTACTCCTGGTTCTGCACTTAGGAATTATTCTTAGCAGGACTCATGGATCAAATGGAATATATGGTGGGGGTGGGGTTGAACCTACTCACTCTACTTTTTTGGTTTTGGGGCCACATTCAGTATTGCTCAGGGGTTACTTCTGACTCTGCACTCAGAAATCACTCCTGGCAGGCTCAGGGGATCATATGGGATGCCAGGAATAGAACCTGGATCTGTCCTGGGTTGGCTGCAAGGCAAATGCCCTAATGCTGTGCTATCTCTCCAGCCCCCAAGCAGGTATGCTTAACCCCAAACAAGCCCCAAGTTCCTGAAAATTTATCTTGTACCCACAGGTTTGAGGATCCAAAAGTGGCTAGAACGTCCCCTTGCTCCTAACAATCTTTGGCATTTTTGGGGAGCCTTCACAGAGCAATCCCAGGGCGGACAGATTGGGTAATGACTTTCCCCTGCAAGGATATATTCCTGACTATGTCCATCAGTCTCAGGGGAGGGCTGTGACTGTTATGTGACTCCCATTGTTTGGGCTTCTCGTTCTAATCCTGTAGAGGCCAGAATGGCAGAAGGGCGAGAGCCAAATCAGGAGTATCTGGGGGCTCTCTGGTCTGTCCATGCTTGGTTCAGAACCCAGCATCCTGACTCCGTTATGGGACTGGATTCAGTGCCCTTGCACATGTGGTCACAGCCTAAGTGGCTCCCAGGAGGTCTGCATTGCATCAACTTGATGCATTGCAACTGCATCAAGGGGCATGGACCTAGGGAGCTCTCAAGTGAGCAGAACTTGGCAGTAAGGGGATTGGCAATATCCTATAGTGGGCGACAGTCCGGGTCTATGATCCCACTGAATCCTGCCCAAAGCCCTGGTGCCCAGGGCCTTTGTGTGCTGTTTCCCAGAGTCTTCCATGAGCTGGTATGCACCCACTTCTCCCACATGCCCTCCTTTCCCCTCCCGCTCACTGTGTGTTCCAGCCAGGACCGACTATTTATAGTTGCCTTCAGGGACCCTGCTGTTTCACACTCTGTGCCTTTGCCAAGCCTCTTCTCTTTGCCTAGAACTCTGCTCCCGTCCCCCATCTGCCTGGCAAGCACCCACACATCTTTCAAAAGTCAATTAATATTATTAATAATAGCAGCTAAGATTTATTGGGTGCTTACTATGTGCTAAGTGCTGCGTGTGCTGATCCAGCTTGCTCCTTGCAATAGCCCCGAGCATGCAGAGCCTCTTCATCCTCTCACAACTATTCCTTTACTCAAATCCATGTTTCTAAGTGCTTGTCTTGAGCTGGAAGTTGAGGGAAGGAGGGAGGGAGTCAAGATGGGATGTCAGCTACATGGCCCCAGGTTCCTGCTCTTAGCCACCATGATAAACTTCCCTCCTGGGAAGTCTGTCCCTTCCATCCATTAGTTAACCTCTTCTCTGCCTTGATGTCCCCAGGAAGAACCCCTGTCATTCTGGTTGGTTGCTTGGTTGCGTTGTGCCAAGGATCAAACCCAGGGCCTTCCACATGCTAGGCATGTACTTCTACCTCCCCAGCCCATAGAATGTTTTACTGCTTTATTGCTTATTGCCTTCCTCTGAGAACATCACTGAGATATGTAGCAGGAAATTCAATATACTACTTACCAAGCAATGAGGGGTCTATTCCTAGTGTGACACAGCTACTCCACAGAATCCTGGGAAATCCTCTGTTATTCTTTGATCATTTCCTTTAGACAGCAATGTGGCCACCAGCACTCCAGCCATCACATCTGAGTTCAAAGAAACCCATCCCTTTTTTCTTGGTGTATGAACTGATCTCACTTCTTGCAAGGCTGCTTTACTATGAGTCACATTTCTAGCTGCCAAGAAGTTTCTTTTGAATTACCAAAGTAATGGCTGTGCCCTAGTCCTCAGCACCTTTCACTCACGTCTCACTGACCAGAACAATGTCCAGTTGTCAAAGGATCAATTTGAGTTGTAGGAGAGGCAGAGAAATTGAGTGTTTTGCATAGATTGGGTCTAGCACCACTTTCTACAAAATAAAAAGCAGGAAGCAAGGGAGAGAGAGTGCAGAAGAGACAGGCCATGTCTGCAAATTTCTTAAGAGCTGACACCCTGTATCCGTTTCTCCCAGAGTCCCAGGTGCTGAATGCTGAGAATTCTGTTTGGCCTTGCAGGTGTTCTTTCTATGCATAGTCAGACATTTGAAATTTATTCATCATAGTTGCATATGGTTCACATTACTAGTAATTTCCCTTTCACTTAATAAAATGATACATCTATATAATGTTTATGACTGTACATTTGCCCATCTTGGAGGAATACTATAATTCACTTTCTATTATAGTAAAATACTATTACTTACTTGATAAGAAATACTATTAATCCCTTGTAATTAATGCTGATTGTTTTTAATATTTCACAACCATAAATAGTCCTGTGGCTAATTATTTTGTTATGTACTTTGTTATGTATTTGTGGGTTTTTTTGGTTTTTTTTTTTTTTTTTTGGTTTTTCAGGCCACACCCATTTGATGCTCAGGGGTTACTTCTGGCTAAGCACTCAGAAATTGCCCCTGGTTTGGGGGGACCATATGGGACGCTGGGGGATCGAACCACGGTCCTTCCTTGACTAGTGCTTGCAAGGCAGACACCTTACCTCTAGCACCACCTCACCGGCCCCTGTGTTTGTTTTCTTAAGGTAATTGAATAATTCTGGATTAAAAGCTACCAACTGGACAGGAGAGACAGTGGTAGGGCATTTGCCTTCCTTACATACAGCCAACCCAGGACAGGCAGTGTTTTGAATCTCGGCATCCCATATGGTCCCCTGTGCCTTCCAGGAGCGATTTCTGAGCACAGAGCCTGAGTAATCCCTGAGCACTGCCGCCGGGTGTGACCCAAAAACAAAAACAAAAGCAATAAAAGCTACCAATTGATTGTACTGTGGGTTAAGGCACTTAATTGCCTTGCATGTTATCAACACAGTTCAATTCCCAGAGCCTCATAGAGACCTTTACTCATAGAGACCAGTACTTCCAGCAGTGATTCCTGAGCTCAGAGATAGGAGTAAGCCCTGTACACCACCAAGTGAGGCCACCCCCAAAATAAAATTTAAAAAAAATTAGAGCCAGCAAATAGAGCTGCCTTGCACTTGGCCCACTCATATTTGATCCTTAGTATGCCATATGACCCCCTGAACCCATCAGAGGAATTCCTAAGCCAGGAGTAACGCCTGAGCACTGCCAAGTATGTCTCCCCACAAATAAATAAACAAACAAACAAAAACTGTAGCAACTGGAGCTAGATAATTGGCACAGGGATTAAGGTATCTGCCCTGTATGTGGTTGATTTGGGTTAGATCCCCGGTACCACATTCCTGACACCCCTCATACAACCCTGCATACAGAGCCAGGAGTCAGCCCTAAGCATTGCTGGATATTCCCTTACCCCAACACAAAGATAAATAAATAAAACACATATAAATGTACTATTAAATCTTTTGATGCCAGCTGCCAAATTAAGAAAAGTGCCAGTTGCTTATATTGTCTGTCCAAGAATTTTTTATCCAGTCTATTCTCTGACCGCTTTGACTATATTTTTTAATTGTAGAACTAAAAATTTTAATAATAGCTTTATTTAAGCACCATGATAATAAACATGTTTGTAGTTGGGTTTCAGTTATAAAAATTAACACCCCCTTCACCAGTGCAACCTTCTCACCATCTCCACATTCCCTCACCCCCTGCCTGTATTTTTCTCACTCACTACCATTGTCATGATAGTTGATAGTGTAGTTATTTCTCTAACTACACTCACCACTCTTTGTGGTAAGCGTTATATTGTGGGCCAGTCCTTCCAGCCCTCATCTCTATTGTCTCTGGGTATTATTATAATAATGTCTTTTATTTTTCTTAAATCCCACAGATGAGTGAGACCATTCTGTGTCTATCTCTCTCCCTCTGACTTATTTCACTCAGCATAATAGTTTCCATATCCATTCATGTATAGGAAACTTATGACTTCACTTTTTCCTGACAGCTGCATAGTATTCCATTGTGTATATATACCACAGTTTCTTTAGCCATTCATCTGTTGAAGGGCATCTCGGTTGTTTCCAGAGTCTGGCTATTGTAAATAGTGCTGCAATGAACATAGGTGTGAGTAAGGCATTTTTGTATTGTGTTTTTGTGCACCTAGGGTTATATCCCTAAGAGTGGTATAGGTGGGTCATATGGAAGCTCAATTTCCAGTTTGTTAAGGAATCTCCATGTTGTTTTCCATAAAGGCTAGACTAAACGGCATCCCCACCAGCATTGATTGTTCTTGTACTTTCTGATGTGTGCCAGTCTCTGTGGCATGAGATGGTATCTCATTTTTATTTTGATTTGCATCTCCCTGATGATTAGTGATGTGGAGCATTTTTATGTGCCTTTTGGCCATTTGTATTTCTTCTTTGAGGAAGTGTCTGTTCATTTCTTCTCCCCATTTTTGATGGGGTTAGATTTCTTTTCTTGCTCAATTCTGTCAATAACTTCTGTATCTTAGATATTAGCCTCTTATCTGAGGAGTATTGGGTAAATAGTTTCTCCCATTTTGTAGGTGGCCTTTGTATCCTTCCTAGTCACTGTTTCCTTTGAGATGCAGAAGTTTCTCAGCTTAATATAGTGCTATTTGTTTATTTCTGCTTCCACTTGTTTGGATAGTAATGTTTTCTCCTTGAAGATGCCTTTAGTCTCAATGTCATGGAGCGTTTTACCTTCGGGTCTGAATTCAAGATCTTGAATTCATTTGGATTTGACCTTTGTGCATGGTGTTAGATGGAGGTCCAAGTTTTCTTTTTTGCATGTGGCTGACCAGTTGAGCCAGCACCACTTGTTGAAGAGGTTTTCCTTGCTCCAATTTGCATTTCTTGCCCCTTTATCAAAGATTAATTTATTGTATGTCTGGGGACACTTTGACTATTTTATGGGGGAAAAAATCCTCACTGATTTGACAGGAAAATTGAAAAAATAAAAAAGAAAGAAAGAAAAAATAGGACATCTGATGAAGTTAATGTTTTACATGTAACAGATGAGGTGAAAATCTATGATCTACATTGGCTATGGGTGAGGTTAATATCTCTCTAATGTGTATACCAGATGTCAGTTATTATTTGAAATATTCCTTTTTCTTAGTCAGAATATTGAGACATTCATATTTTCCTCATTGGTTTGCAAAAGTTATATGGCACCAGATTTGAAGGCTAACCAGGATTTTCTGAAAGAGCAAAGTGAGGAGGATGTTCTAGGTATAAAAGTAACATGTGCAAAGGCCCCACTGTGGAAACAGTGGTATGTGTTTTAGGGTGTGCTCTTTTCCATAGAGTGGTCATAAAAATTTATCACAAAAAACAAAACAAAAAATTTTTATCACAAACTAGTGGCTGAAACAAGGTTTAGGTTGTGGCTCACAAGTAGAGCACTTGCCCTGCATGTGTGAAGCCCTGGGTTTGATCCCTTATACTGGGAAGGTAAAAGGGGAAAATTAATAATAAATAAACACTAAAAAAAAAAAAAAGAATAACAAGGGACTGGAGCAGTAGCGCTAGAGGTAAGGTGTCTGCCTTGCAAGCACTAGCCTAGGTCTGACTGTGGTTAGATCCCCTGGCATCTCATACGGTCCCCCCAAGCCAGGAGCAATTTCTGAGCACATAGCCAGGAGTAACCCCTGCATGTCAATGGGTGTGGCCCAAAAAAAAAAAAAAACCACCAAAAAGAGAAGAACAAAAAAGTTCAGATATGTATTTACTCAACAAGAAACAAAAGTTTAAAACCAAGGTGTTAGCAGGGCATGCCTGTACTAAGGTTCTAAGATAGTGAGAATTACTTGTTTTGTTTTGCTCGGGGACCAACACCTGGCCATGCTTTGGGATCACTCTTAGCTTAGAGGACCAGACTGTACGAGGGATTGTACCTGGAGCTCCCATGTGGAAAGCAAAAGCTCTAGAGGGGAAGACTTAGTTGCCTCTTGTAGTTTAGGTACTTTGGCTGGTAGAAGCATGAATGCAGTCTGGTCCCATCCTCTTGTGTGGCTGCCTCGACGATTTTCCTTTCCCTTCATTTCCTTTCATTTCCCTTCATTTCCTTTCCCTTCATTCCTGCAGTGAAAGCATCGGCATTAATACCTCATGGGTTAATCCAAGATGATCTCATTTCAAAATCCTTTATTAAATTACATCAGAAAGACCATTTTTCCCAAATACAAAAAGTTACATTTAGATGACACAGTTAAGATTTGGACATATATTTGGGGCAAGGGGAACTGCTATTTAGTGCATTACAGAGACCTAAAAAATCTCTGATACTCTACATCAGGAAAATATGCCCCTGTGAAAAGGCTTTCAGCAGGGGATTGGGGCTGTGCCCTGGAAGAGCATGAAGAACAGTTGAATCTGGGTCTGACTTGTGGGGCTGCTGTGGAGAGGAAGTGGGGGGGACTGACTGGGCTGGAGCTGGTGAGGATGCAGGTGGAGCTGGGAAATGAGGAACAGGAAGACTGAGGAATCTACTGCATTCACTTCAGGAACAGGTTGGAGTTGAGAATCCTGAATGAGTCTATCCAGGAAGTTATCAGAGAGCTGAGTCTGTCATAGCCCAGACCTTTCCCTGATTATGAGTAAAATTTGGGTGGCAGAATCTTGAGGAGCATGTGTCTTCCCCATCATTTGACTAGGAAGAAATCCAGGTGTCAGAACCGCCTTCCCCCATCAGGGTGTCCTCCATCACTCACCCTGCTTCTGGCCTGGCTGGCTAGCTCCACACCCTAGCTGTTGAGCTTGGCCCATATCCAAGAGGGAACCACAGGCCCAGGACACCTGGACACGTGTGTGTGTGTGTGTGTGTGTGTGTGTGTGTGTGTGTGTCACTTGAAAAGGGACTTTTAACGTATTTATTACTTTTATTCCTTTTAATGGCTGTGGTTTGGAGCCACACGCAAAGGTACTCAGTGTTTATTCCTGGCTCTGCATTCAGAGATTACTGTTTCAGGGGATCAGGGGATCATAAGGGGTCCCAGGGTTGAACCTGAGTTGATTCCCACTGTACTATTGCTTAGGCCTAAGAGGAGTTTTAAGTCCAATGCAGAAACTTGTGTGCAATGAATGGATCTGCCTGTTTACCCCAGTGTCTGCCAAGATAGAGAACTTTTCCTCCTCCCCTCCCCAGAATGTTCTCTGAGCCCCTTGCAGTCAGTTCTTGCTCCCATCTTCGAGGCTACTCATTTTTGACCATGGAGAAGCATCTTCTGATTCTAATATTCCCTGTAAGTGTGCCTCCCTGGGTGCTGTGTCTGCCTGACTTCTCCCCTTACTTACATAATGCCTGTGAGCCATGTTCCTGCTAACATATCAGCAGTTTGTCCCTTCTGATTTCCTGAACAGTGTTCTGTTGTCAGGATGTATACGGAATACTAATTTTTTGAGGGGTAGGCAAAGAGAAAGGATTCCATCGAGGAGAGTTAGAAGGAACAGTTAAGGCAGTAGGAAAAGTACCGGGACAGAATGTCAAAGAAAGCCATCTGGATCCATCACATTTAGGATTGACTTCATATAACATAAGAACTAAATGGCAGTGGCTTAAATGAGCAGGCTCCTTTTAGAGGAGGTTCTCACAGTGTGGTATGCAATTCAGCAGTGCTTAGTGGCCACCCAAGCTACCCCAGCTGTGCTTAGGAGGCCAGGCCTTAGCAGAGATCAAACTGGGGACCTGACTCATACTAAGCATGTGTTTCTACCACTTGAACTATCCCCCAGCCAACCTTTTTCTTTTTTCTCTCATTTAAAAGCTGCAGAAGTAGGCGGTTCTGGGGTGTAGGGTGTGTGTGTGTGTGTGTGTGTGTGTGTGTGTGTGTGTGTGTGTATGTGTGTATATGCGTGCGTGTGTGTATGATAGCTTTGTTGTGTGGACGAGCCTCCACTCTCTGCTCAGCCATCTTCATCTTCAGGTTTACCTCATAGTTCAATAAAGCTGTCGGAGCTCCAGCCATCACACTACTTTCCAAACAGGCAACAGAAGGAGGGATATGGAATGCTCCTACTCCATCCACTGTCCTCCCAAAGTGAACCTTCCAGCCAAAACAATCCCTTCTAGCCTACTCAGTTAACATCTCTCCTATTGGCAAGAACATCCTTCTATCAACTGTACCACTGTGAAAAGCCACCCTCCAACTGGCCTCTGAACACATGCCATTCTGATAGAGAGCACGACTGTCACCAACAGCACATGTGAAAATGTTGGGGAAAGCTACCTGCAGAGGAGTAGCTTTCAACTTCAAAGCCACTTCCCACTGATTTTTTTTTTAATTCAAGTGCCATTTCTAGTGCTGTTTCTAGTTCAGGGTGTTTGCTTGAATAAGTGCTTCCCCATTAGGTTCTAGAACCTCTCGTGGCCTAGCCCAGCCTCCTGGGGCCTGCAACTTAGCCAGTGTTCTATGCTGCAGGGCAAGCTGGGGGGTGGCCGCTTTAGGGCCACAGCAAGTAGGATAAAAGGAAGACGGCTGTTTTGGAGCCAGTACAATTAGCATTTAATCTGAATAGAGCTTGTAGGGGAAAGGCTGCAGCCAGAAGAGGAAATATCGTGAGAAAAGGCACCATGACATGTTTGAGCAGCCTTTCTACATGTTCTCTCTTCTGTCTGTCTCTCCTTTCTCTGCCTCTGTCTTTCTCCTCTGTCTTTTCTGTATCTTTGACTCTGTCTCTCCTGCCTCTCTTCTTCTCTCCTCCCTCTGTCTCTGTCACTGTCTCTTTCCTCAGTCCTTGTCTTTCCATTCTTTTCTTCCCACTCCCTGCTTCTGGCAGGAGACCTTTCTCCAACATTTCCTGTTTCCTCTTCCCCAGGAGGGTTCTCCTGGGTCTCTGACTAACTTTTCAAACTGCCCAGGTATCTAGGGTGAGGGCAAGATCAGGAAAAGGGGTGTATGTAGGAATGCACAGTGAAAACTTCTGAGGTGCTCCCCTGTACTCCTGGGCCTCGACCTGGGGGATGGGGAACACACCTCAGCCTCAACCCCATTTCCCCTACCTTTTCTGGCCTGCCCTTACTTAGAAAGCACTGTCATGATTTCTCTGAGCTGTAGGATCTGGAGAGGAAATGGCATTTGAACATGGCAGGGGGCCTGGGTTTAGATCCTTCCTGTGTGAACCTCTCTGAGGGGCCTTGCTCTGTCTGTGAGGGGCATGAGGGACAGTAAGGACAGTCTCAAGACCCTAGGTGACTGAGAGAAGCAGGAGGTACAGGCTTTGAGCACAATTGTGTGGGGGGGGACCTGGTAAACCGTTCCTTTGCAGCTCCAGGTTGCATGGCAGAAGCCACCTGCCACCTCTGCGAATACCATTCTGGGTCCCCTGGATCTTGGCCATCCCCACTGCTCAGACTGACCTCTGGGCCCACGGAAACTCCTCATACACAAGCCCATGTCCCCCAGCATCTTTGAGGACTGTCTGCACAGGGACCGGAGAGGAAATCAGTGGGAGCAGGTGCAGGGAGATCAGGACACTGCGGCTGCCAAGAGTCAGGTGGCCTGGTGACCGGCTGACCGCATTCCCTAGCTACCACGGTCCGGTGTGTGGTGACAGCTGGGAAGGAGGAGCCAGACCCCGCAGGGAGTTTGGCATAGGCCTCGGACCTGAGAAGGCTGGACTGTTCCTTGGCTCCCTCTGTCTCTCCAGTCCTGTGCTCAGAGCGGTCACTGCCACGCAAGGGCCAGGCCTCTAGTACTCAGGGTCCAAGCAACATGAAGCAGTGGGTCCCAGGCTCTGGGAGGCCTGAACTGGGGAGGCCTGAAAGGTTCTCTCCACCGCCCGCAGAAGACCCCCCTGGCTACAGGATGACCTACGGCCAGCCAGCCCTATGTCTATTCACAGCTCTATTCAGGGGCTCGAGAGCCTGCCATGAGCTGTGTGCAGTGTCGAGGGGGTTAACTCCGACTTCCCTGTGGCCTTTTCTTCCTTCCTTCTCCCAAGGAAGCCTACATGAAAATGACAGAAATCGGCTGGCTTCTGCCCACCCGCCCCCGGCCCCCGCAGGGTCCTTGTTTGAGGGGTGAAGGCTCCCTTGGTGCCGGCATACCAACCACCAAGCCAAACCCTTCCTGGCTCTCCCCTCACCCCGGGTTTGCAAGGATGGGGCTGAGTGTACAAATGGTACCCCAGGAGGAGGGGCTCGGGGAGTGACACTGCCAGGCCCGCCCCCCCTCCTTACTCCCTATAAAAAGCAAAATGGTGACTCAGAGAGGAGAGTTGGAAGCATCCTGCCTCCTGCTCCTCCTTCGTGCTCAGACTGAGAACTGGGCAGGAGGCAGAGACGCTGCAGCTCCAGCCAGGACGCTGCTGGCGCGCGGTTAGGCGGGTGTCAGCCTTGGTGCCGTTCCCCCAGCCCGGTTCCCTGCAGCACCTGCTGCTCTGCCCGGCCCTCCAGGAGGCTTGGGGGGCCCTGGATGGTGCGGCCGGAGCCATGGCAGCCGGGGGCCGGCGCCGGCGCCCTCTGCGCTACCAGTCGCTGGCAGCCCTGGTGGAGGACTCTCAGTGGCCTTTCTTGTTCCTTGTCTCAGACTTCAGCTACGCGGCCGACGACTACGACGGCGAGGGCCATGAGGAGCAGAAGGGGCCCCCCGAGGGCTCGGAGACCATGCCGTACATCGACGAGTCGCCCACCATGTCACCCCAGCTCAGCGCCCGGAGCCAGAGCGGAGGGGAGAGCGTCTCCCCCACCCCACCCGAGGGACTGGCACCCGGGGTAGGTCCCCCACTTTTCCTTCGGGGTTTGCAGAGAGCTGGGCCAGGGAGGGAGGGAGGAAGAAGAGGAGGGTGGACAGCTTGGGCAGGTGGCAGGCAGGGCTGGGGGGATTTGGAGCTGATGTTGGTATTGTTGGGTTCTTGTCAGTCAGTTCCAGCCCTGGGCCCCGTCCAGAGGGCCTCCACCTGTGGCTCTGTCCCCTGCCTCGGTTGCCCCTCTAACTCCTAACATTCTTCTCATTTCTGCGCCTCTGCAGCAAGTGGGGGCTTGAGGAGCATTGGGCTCTCGCCTGCTCTCACCTGCATGCCTGCGGGTGACCCCAAGGGCCGCAGAGGTACTGCTCGGCAATACTCTGGGCTGGCCTCCCTCTGGGCTGGCTGGGGGCTGGGACAGCTGTGAGGAGCTTTCCCAGGGGTCCAGACTCCATCCCTTCTCCTCTGTGGAGTCTGCAGGGAGCCCTGCTCCAGAGAAAAGCATTTTACAGGAACTCAGGACTCTGAGCATAGAGATGGGCAAAGGGATCGTGACTTGCCATGATTTGTGAGCCTGGTCCCTGAGCGCAAGTCCCGGCCTCAGGGAGCCAACTGCTGCTCTGTGTGTGCACCCTGAAACATTGGGCCAGCCAGCCAGAATCCTTGGTGCTGATCTAACTAACAGTGGGGGAGGAGGACAGCAGCCGCCCCTGCCCTGCACTGGGGGGTGGCATGCAAGTACCTGGTCCTCCTTGGCAGAAGGCCCGTCCAGCTGTGTTCCGGGGCGTCCTCCCTTTCTTCCTGCTGATCTCCCCTAAGGAGCTGCAAAGAGACTGAGTGAAGCCTGTTTCCCCTCCAGCTAGAGGGGCTGCAGGACTCTACCATTCTCGGAGAAACCCTTCCTCCCCACCAGCTCACCCCCCTCTTCACACACCCGCTGGCTGTTATAGCCTTTGGCAACAAGGGCCTTGACAACCGATTCCCGCTTGGGGGAAGCCACACTGTTGTCATAGCAACGGAGACCGAGCTCCAGATCTCTGGGCAGCAGGAGTTTGGGGTGGATGGTGAGGCAGGTGGATGATGGAGGGCATGGGTGAGGGGTTGTGCGTCAGACTCAGCCCCCTAAGTCAGGGTTCTGAGTGTTTTCCTAAGGAAAGGGAGTGTAGGTGAAAGATGGACCCCCTGGACAGGCAGAATTCCTGCTTCTGAGAAGGAAGCTTGTGTCCTGGAACCTGAATTGTGCCCCTGCAGAGGAAGCAAAAGGTAGTGGGGGAGCACTCCTGTTTCCGATCTCTGATCATGCTGTGGTTCAGGGATGCCAGAGGGCTCATCTGTTACTATCCAAGGCCACAAACTCCACAGGTTCAGGGAGGTTCTCTGTGCCACTGCAGCACTGTGCAGAGGTGCTAGCCGTGGGCTGAGAGCTAAGAAGCAGAGCAGCTTGCTGAAGGGGAAAGGGCTTTTGCCCTTTCTCTGTCTTGCTCTCTGGGCCCTGTCCCTTGCCCCATCCCTGGTCACATGACCCCCTTGCTGGTCTGCTCCTTGCTGGTCTGCCCCCCGACTAATTCTTAGATTCCAGGGGAAAAGTGTTGCCATTGTTTTTTTCCCCCAGTGAAGCAGATCATGGTTGTAATGGGGAGAGTCATCTGGATTCCTGACAGGTCCCTTAGTGGCTGCCCGGCTTTCTTAGTGGCTCACTGGGAAATAACTTGGTTTAAAATCTATGACTTGAGTAGCTTCAGCCATGGACGCATTGATGCCACTGGATAGAGGTCATGCAAGGTAAAAGTGGGAAATACTCATTTAATTTGGGTTTGCCAGCAATTCCAGCCTCATGAACCCTCTGCCCAGCAGGCCTTCCCCTCTATCCATGCCTCTGCCCTGCGTCTGCCCTTTCTGCTGTGGCACACTGGCCCCACCTAGTGGAAGATACAAGTCTTGCTTGTGCTTTGGGTTGAATGCGAGGCGTTGACGCATCTTTTCCTGAGTGTGTCAGGACTGTTTTGGTTCAAACCCAAAACAAAAGAAGCCGAGATTTCGGATATTTTGGTTCTGCTAATTTGAATAGGCAGGTCCCCTCCCTGCCAGGCTTCCGGTTTGGTAATTGAGAGGACTTTGGGACCAACTCAGATGATTGTTTTCAACATTCTGGGCTTCTGAATATGCAGCCAGCATACGTGGAAGCTGAAGGGTGGATCTTAGTATTAGCCCGTGTTCCCCAAGGAAATGAAACGGGGTGGGGGGGGGAGGGAGGGAGAGAGAGAGAGAGAGAGAGAGAGAGAGAGAGAGAGAGAGAGAAACAGACAGACAGACAGACAGACAGAGAAGAGAGGAGAGAGACACACGGAGACAAACTGAAACAGAAAGAAACTAAAGAGGCTGAGAAACTCTAATTCAAGACACCCAGAGGAACAGATGTACAGTTCTGGTCTGAGTTCCAGGACCTAAGAACCAGAATAGCAAGTGGGGTACAAGTTCCAGGCTAAGAGCCAACTGATTTGACAACCAAGAAAGGGGGAGTTCCAGACCAAGGCCACAAAAGGCTCCTGTCCCAGTTGCTCTGGTTCGTCCTGAGTGGGCCCACTTCCTCCACCTCTTTACTCAGATCATTCTAGTCATTGGCTGAGGCTCACCAGCTTGGTTGGGGAGGGCAACCTGCCTTACTTCAGCACCAGCTCCAAAGTCAATCTGATCCAGAAACATTTACGCAGACATGCCCAGAATATTGCATGACCAGAGATCTGAGCATCCCGTGGCCCTATCAAGTGGACCCATGAAAGTGACCAGAACCCCATACATATTCTCCTGACTGGCCAGAGAAGGGGAGGGAGGCATATGTGCATTTAGCAGTTGAGCACTGAAGCTGAGACATGTGAGGCCAGTGACATCACCACTCAGAACCTATTTCCTCATCTCCAAATCGGGCCACAGTGAAGGGAGGGGATGGTGTTAGAGCCCAGCTCACCTTGTGGGGGCTCAGGCCTTGATGTCCAGGGCTCATGTGCCTTTCTAGCAGCCTGGAAAGGTGCAGAGGGGCAGGTGTGGGCAAGGATCCAGTTTGTGGATACATGCTGGGCAATTACTAAACCAGCTTTTTGTCACCTCCTGCCAGTGTTTGCTATAGTCCTACCAGGGCTACAGGTCCTGCTGCAATTCTTCTCACTCACCTGTCCATATGTTCCAACTCAGCCCCTGCAGCTGGGCTCTGCACCTTAGTCTCATTCTGTTCCTAAGGCCCTATTACCCACAGAAGTGTCCTTATGGAGCTTGCAGCTGCTCCCTAAAGACCTTACCTCTCTCCCAGCTAAGCTGAGCAGAGTACCCAGGATGCTCTGGGGCCACGCACTCCATTGGTTGATCTGGTCAGCTGAATGTGCCTCAGTGAAGGCACAACAAGCATTTCCCCTCCAGCCTCATGCATCTGTCACCCAGAGGCTTCCAGGAGGGTAGTACAGCATGTGTAGTGCAGATGGTACAGTGCCAGACCTCATGATTCTGAAAGCATCTCATGGTGGAATAATTTGCCTGCAACCATACAGTGAGCAGGGCAGAGATGAGTATGGACTTGGAGGTTTCTGAGACAGGAAACTGGGCCATCAGGTCAGGTCTGTGCCCCCATACCTAGCTGTTGGGAAGTGTACAGTGACTTGTGGGGTATTCTGTCCTGTGAGCCAGTGAGCCTCAGTCCCTGGTCATCTTCAATACTCTTCCTACTGCCTCCCATCAGCAGCTTCTGGTGATCTTCTGGTATTTATGGAATCAAATTAATTAGCGCTAAGATGGCCAGAGAAATAGAGGGGTACAGCCTCAGATCATTACCCCTTTCCTTTCCTCCCTCTACCTATATGAGGGTCTAGACCTGGGAATTTGAAGTTGAAAAACCCAGGGGCTGGAGAGATGCAGCCAATCCAGATTTGCTCCCCAGCACTATATATGATCCCTTGTGCACTGCCATGAGTGATCTCTGGAACCGGAGAGATAGTACAATGGATAAGGTATTTTACTTGTATGTGGCTTACCCAGATTTGGTCCCTATCACAGCATATGGTTTCCTGAACCTACCAGGAGTTAACCCTAAGCACTGTAGGGTATGGCCCCCAAACCAAAGGCAACAAAGCAAAAGCCTAAAGGTGGCTTCTAGGTGAAGGGAGTGTCAGCATGGAATCCCCTTCCCCTTTTGCAGGGGCATTGAGAAGAGGGAAAGGAGTGTCTGCAGTATGCTTGCCTTAGAAACAGCCTTTGCAGCTGCAGGAGGAGGAATGGGCAGATAACTCTGCAGTCTCTTTCCTGCTGGTTCTGAATCTTGGGAAGCAACAAGTTGAACTCACCTCCTCGACACTCCTCCAACCACTGCAGGTGCTCCCACTCCTGATTTAACTAATTAAGTGGAGGCTCAAGGATTTCATGACTGAAGTGAGTTAAGGGATGGAGCAGAGAACATGGTGCCCATAGCTGGCCATCCCTGCCTACTCTGTGCCCCCCTTATCACCTGTCTGGGCAGTCTCCCTGACCAACATCAGCTGGCCAGATAAGTGAGGCTTTCTGTCTGTTTGCTCACATCCTGCCCAAGGTGCTGGGCTCCCAGCTGCCACAGGCCTTTCCCAATTCCACCTCTCAGTGCTGCCCTGCAGAGATGGAGTATGCTCCACACCCCTCCTCAGGTGGAGCCAGAGGGGCAGAGGCCCTCTCCCCATGTAATCACACCATGTAATTCACCCCTGACCGCTGCTGTGGAAACTCAGAGCACCACGTTCTCCCATAGTCTTGAGGACTGGGACCATGGAGCTGAACCCCAGGGGGCAGAGACTGACTGCTGACTGGGGCAGCTGGCTCAGAGCCCACCTGCCACCCTCTCTCCACAATATCCTCCCAGAGGTGGAATTCAGGTGCCAGGAAATTTTGTGAACCACAGCTAGAAAGCAGCAAAGTACTTGTCACCCTGCCATGTTCCCTCCCCAGAAGTGTTTGCCTTTGCCTACTGTGCCCTCATAGCTACACCCTCTCTTCTAGAAAGGAACATAGTTGCAGCCATTTGGGGGGGGGGGGTCAAACCTGGCAGCGCTCAGGGGTTCCTCCTGGCTCTACGCTCAGAAATCTCTTCTGGCAGGCTCGGGGGACCAAATGGGGTGCCGGGATTAGAACCATTGTCCTTCTGCATGCAAGGCAAATGCCCTACCTCAATGCTATCTCTCTGGCCCCAGATGCAGCTTTTATGACCAAGCCTCTGTGAAAACATGCCCTTCTCAGAGGACCCAACCTGGGGAGGGTTGACTTTTCAGTCTCCCCAGCTGTCCTGGAGCCACTTAACTCCCAATGTTCATGGTTCTTACTCCTGAAGCACCTTCTTACAGTTCTTGGAAGGATCTGAGCAGAGACTAAGTGTAAAATTAAAAAATTAAAAAGTGTGAAATCTCCCCACATGCCATGTTTCTAACCCCTTAGGTGGACGGGTCTGAAGAAGCAGGACAGCAATAAAGAAATAATGCACCAAGCAGTCAGGAAAGGACAATCCTAGCATCCGTGGCCTTTGCCTTGTGCTCTCTGCCCCAGCCAACAAGTCAGAACTCCTTCTTTATTAAAGCCAATTCCCAGTACCAGGAGGGGGGTGGGTACAAAAGTGAACTCAAGAGAGAATTCTGAAGAGGGCAGCCTCAGCAGCCAGAGAACATTCTAGAACAGGCTAATTCTTCTCCCTAGGGGGGAATGTACTGAACTATTCAGTGAGTGCCAGTAGCCTCAGGTGCATTTGGAGAGCACTGTTTGTTTTGTTTTGCTTAAAGAAAGTAGATTTCTAGGGGGCACTTAGTAATTTTTCTTTCTTTCTTTTTTTCTTTTTTCTTTGTTTTTTGTTTTTGTTTTTGTTTTTTGTTTTGTTTTGTTTTGTTTTGGCCACATCCAGCAGCGTTCAGGAAGTTATTCCTAAACTCTGAGCTCAGGAATCACTTCTGGCAGGCTCTGGAGACTATGTGGGATGCTGAGGGTTGAGCCCGGGTTGTCCTCATCAAGGCAAACAACCTACCTACTGTACTATCGCTCTGGCCCTGACTTCTTAAGCAGTAGGCTAAAGAAATGAGAGTCTCGCATAGATAAAAGGGACTGTGTAAATTCTGCAATGTGGAGAGATATCTCTGGAAGCTTGAGAGAAGAATGGTCTGGAGTGGCTGGGGCTTTGGATTGCTTATACAAGGTAGAACTTGTGTTTAGGAACATGCTAGGTCTCCGTCGTATCTATTCCCCATGTCCATTTTCACCACCAAAAACAAGGTGTCTGATGAAGATTTAATGCACGGCAGACATTGCTTATCTTGCCTGACTGCAAGCCCAGTGATGGTACTCAATCCCTTTCCATTTCACGGATGAGGAAACTGAGGTCTAGGGAATCAAAATAAGTGGTCAAGGTCATACAGCTAACAAGCAACAGCTGGGTTCAAATTTATAATGCAGGGACTTTTGTTTTAAAACTGCTTCCAGGTATAGATCAGTGCCATGGACTGGCTTATACAACTGTCATTAATTGTGTGGAGAGTTTCTGCAGTGACTTCTGCTCTAGAGAAAGGGAAGGCAAAGTTAATAGGGGGGGGAGGTGCTGGCAGTCAGGAAAATAATGAATCTGATTCTATCTGCAGCTTGAATGACCTCACCTGCCCCAGGCAGGTGTTTTATTTTGTTTGTGTTGTTTTGCTTAAAAAAGTAGATTTCCAGGGAGCACTGAGTAATTTCTCTTTTTTCCCTTTTTTGATTTTTGGTTTGTATGGGGGGGGGGCACACCCAACAGTGATCAGGGGGTTACTACTAGCTCTGCACTCAGGAATCACTCGTGACAGGCACAAGGGACTATATAGGATACTGGGGATCGAGCCTTGGTATTAGTTCCCACTGGCCTAAGGTCTAAAAATATCTGGAAGTGTGAATTTTGCTTCTGCCAGTCTAATGAAGGGAGCAGGAATAGGCAAAAAGGAGGAAGAAGGGGCTTTGGGGTTTCATTGTAAGGACCTGGAGGTGAGAGTGAACCTAACCTTTTTGTGAAGAGCCATTAGCAACAGAGACCCTTGTGGGCTGTTTGCTTAGATTGAGTCATCTGAAAGGGCCCCACTGTCAGTTTGGGCCAATTGGTGGCTTCTTGGTGGGCACCAGTGAGCATATTTTAGAAGACTCTGGAGTCAGTAGGAGGGATGTGTCATAGAATGGTTCCATGTCCCCTGCACATTCCTTCCTTTGTTCCCACGGTAAAGCCTACCTTTGGGAATGCTGCCTGGGCCCTGCCTGACCTGCCTACTTCATTCACGTGCCAAACTTGCTCCCAAGTAAAGTACCAGCTCCAGTAGGGGGAGTTGGTCCGTTTTGTTGGTCAGTTTTGTAACAATGTTCTGCCATGGTAAACACTGATGCCTCTCACTGTGCTGGCATCTAGGAGGTGCCAGTTAGGGGTGGCTGGATGAATGAGCACCAACACCCAAGCTGAATGCGTTTTCATATGCCTCCCACAGGCCTGTCTGCCTTCAGCCCCCATGGGTACAACTAACTCCGGTTTGTTCCCAGCTATGAGTTTGGTCATCAACTTTTCCATGAGCCTTCCGTGACTCCCCTTCTTCTGCCTTCAAGACACCTGTCTTGTGCCCCAGAACTGACATGACTTTCCCAATCGCTGTACTGACCACACTTCTTTTTTTCGACTTCTTTGTTTCTCCCGATTGCATCACCAAAAACGTCTAATTTTACAGAAATATATAACGTAGAAAAAGAACTTCTGTTCAGAGTTGGCTGTATGTTCCTACTTCTCTTTCAATGTGATTACTTAGTGTTTAAGTGAGATCTTAGTTGGTCTATTGGTACTGGTACTTGTACTTTGTGGGTGTTGGTAATGTTACTCTGAGTGTGTTGGTAGTGTCACTGTTAGTATAGTGGTGCTGTTAGTAGTGTTACTATTGGCATTGCTAAGCTGTTTACTCTTGTTATTTTACTTAGTAACTCTTGTCCATATCAGTAAATAAAGACCTTCCTCATTCTCCATGACTGTATCAGTGTGTATTTTAGGAATGGGTGACTATAACATTTTACCAATTCCTTTCTGTTTTGTGGTGGTAATGGGATTTTTTTTTTTTTTTTTTTTTGTGGCGGGGGATGGACCACAACCAGCATTGCTCAGGACTTACTCTTGGCTCCAAGTTTAGGAATTCTTCTTCTTTTTTTTTTTTTTTTTTTTTTTTGTGTGTGTGGTTTTTGGGTCACACCCGGCAGTGCTCAGGGGTTACTCCTGGCTCCATGCTCAGAAATTGCTCCTGGCAGGCACAGGGGACCATATGGGACGCTGGGATTCAAACCGATGACCTTCTGCATGAAAGGCAAACGCCTTACCTCCATGCTATCTCTCCAGCCCCAGGAATTCTTCTAAAGGGCTCAGGGAACCATATGGGATGCCAGGGAGCAAACTACTTGTGTCAGCCTCAAGCAAGGCAAATGCCCTACCAACTGTACTATCACTCTGGTCCCTTGTTTTTAGTTTGGGACCATACCAATGGTGCTTGGGGCTTTTTTTCTGGTTTCAGGTAGAAGAGAGGGTACCCTTCCAAGGTTGTTCAGACAACCATATGCAGTGCCCTGAAGCAAACAGGTTGTCTCTGTGCAAGGCAAGTGCCCTAACCCCTGTACTGTCTCTCTGGCCCCCAACATCTCTCACTGTTCCCCCTTGTTTTTGGATTACACTCTGTAAGTTTAGGGGCTTCTCTTGGCTCTGTGCTCAGGAGTGACCCCTGTTGGTGTTTGGAGACCATATGTGGTGCCAGAGATTTAAACCTCAGTCGTCTGTTAGCAAGTCAAGTGGTTTAACTCAGGTACTTACAAACTCTTCTGCCAGTCTCCTTTTTTAAGATGTTTGGGGACTGGAGCTGTGGCCCAGACTTGCATTTATGAGGCCCTGGATTAAATCCTCAGTACCACCTGAAAAGGGAAACAAAAATATCTTCAGGCTGGGGCTATTTCTAGAGTTGTTAAGACAAGACATGAAGCTTGAAATTTACAGCTCATGTTTCCATATTATCCATTCTTAACGAGTTGTATCTCTACCTGGTGGCCCTGAACTTGTGCACTGAGTGTTACCTAAGCTCACAAAGGACCAGAAGCTGAGACCCTTGGTGGCTATGTTCTGTGTAGTCTCTATTCGGGGTTCCCCAAGAATAAGGACTTGTTGATAGTGTGAGAAAGTCAGTGGGGGAAGTTAACCATGATTAAGCCACTGGGGAAGTTAGCCATGCTGTTGTCTTAGCGTTAGTGTGAAGTGTGTCAGAAATCTCAGTCCACATCTCTTGTCCACAGGGGAGTATGTTCCCCTCCACAGAGGCAGTTCCAGCCCACCTCTCCAAATCCACCACCTGCCTCTTTTCTCTTGTGCCCTCCGGCTGAGTTTCCTGGGGCTTCCTAAAGACCTTTCCCTTTCTGGCCTTCCTCTCCAGCCGGGAAAGCCTTTCCCTTTTCAATAAGCTGCTAGGAGGCCTCTCTCTCTCCACGCTGGGTGAGTGCCATTGTTCTGTGTTGATCACTGTGTTAATCTTGGGGCCTGCGCCCCCTGTAGGCTGAGAATGTTCCGAAGACAAAGTCCATGCCTCCCGGGTTTGTGGGATTTCCAACTCTGGGTATGAATGAACCAAGTGCCAAAGAGACTGGTGGGCAGGCAAGGTCAGGAATCAGATGGAATTTTACAGGAGGGATATAGGTAAAGTGGTGACTTGGGAAGAGGAAATGAAGGAAGAAGCAGAGTGACTTGGTAAAGGGATGTGGGACCTGAGGGTAAGAGTCACAGGATGGTAGGCCTGCCAAGAGAAGTGGAGAAGCCAGAAGAGGAAGCTAGGCAGAAGGTGAGGGATTGTTGGGATGGAGAGTTGGGGGGCTGCAAAGGAGACTTCGGAGAGGATGGTCTCAGGGTGAAGGAGTTAGTCCCAAGAAAGGACTGGGGCATATGGTAGCCTTTGCGACCTGGTGTCATCCCTGCTCATGACCTCCTGAGCAACCACTGAATATAGCAGTGACCCCTAGCACTGCTAGGGAGCCCAGCCTCCAAAAGATAGATTATTAAAAAAAAAAATTAGAAGACCTAGCTGGTAGCACAGTTTGGAGCTCAGCAAGATGCTGGTGTTAGTGAGGAACATTCTTAGCCTAGAAGTGAAAAGAGAAGATTTCTCCAAGGGTTCTGGATGGGTGACTGTACATGGAGAGGAGAAAGAAGGGCCAGCGAAGCCAGCATGGTCAGTAGCCACACAAATATGGTCCTGAGAGTCAATGGATGGGAGAAAATCCAGTTCTTGAAGGCCAAGGTGGAAAGAGAGGCCACTGACTTTAGAATGGGTAGGCACGGGCCTTGGGAGTAACTGCTTCTCTGGTGATGAGGCTAAAAAGCTGGGCTAACATGGGCCATGCTGTGCGGGCCACAGGGAGGAAGCTTAGGTCCAGTGCCGAGTGGGGGCATTGGGAGGGGAAAGGGAACAAGCACTGTGGGACTTGTGAGTCACTTCCCCTCCAGGGGGAAGAGTGAAGGCCTCTGAGTGGCGTCTGTGAGCCTGGTGGAGATGGAAGGGCATTCTGGTTACTCACTGGGATTTCCAGCCAGCAGGGCTGGGCTGGCATAGACAGACCTTGGATCTTCAGAAAGCAGTTTTGGAGACCAGTTAGGGTTTGGGGGAGAAATGGCACCTTGTGCTTCTTTAGTGGGGAAGGGACACTGAAGGGACCCTTGGGATTTGAGGTCCTTCAACCATGCCATCAGCTTGTCTTCGTGGGCATGTACCTCAGAGGCTGCAAGGCAAGAGACTGAAACGGTGGCACCAAGCCTGAGACTGGCTCACTTGTACCCTGGGGGAATGCCAGGCCTGGTTGTTCCCAAGCCCTAAGAACAGCCTCTCCCACCCAAACCAAATGAGGAATTGTGGCTGAAAGGGCCCTTCAGATGTGCCCGGGCTATTTATAGCTCAGCCAAGTCGGGACAGGGAAAAACCAGGGACTCAAGGAGAGGGCTGAGTGTGGTATGGGGAGAGCCTCTGGGGAATCGGGCGGGGAAGTCCCTGTCCAGGGCCCATCTGTCCTGAGAACCTGGAGGGTCCACTGCAGGGGTGATAGGTCACTGAAACTAGTTCTGACAGGATGGCCAGAAATCCTCACAAGCTCCATAGACCTGGACATATGGACAAGCTCCATAGACCTGAACATATGGACAAGCTCCATAGACCCAACAGGTGGGATAAGAGGCAGCTCCATTCTCCTTTTCCCTCATTCTCAACACTCCTCACACTTGCGACCTGACATAGGGTTGAGACATATGCTGAAGGAAGCTGGTGGCCAGCACAGGCTGGGTGGTTCAAAGTCGTGTCTCAGAGACATGCTGACATGGTCCGAACAAGAATTAGACAGAGACAGAGAGAATAGAAAGCTGGAAGCTTCTGGAGTTGGGGGAGGGGGACAGGGAGGACTCCCTCACTAGAGGTTAGGAGGTTGGAAAGACTGGGGGATGTATCTGAGACTCGACTTCAGGGCTTGTCCTCCACCCCCCAGTCCTATTTTCTTTTTTTTTTTCTTTTTTTTGGGGGGTGGGTGGGTTTTGGGGGTTATTTTTTGTTTTTTTTCTTTTTGGGCCACACCTGGTGACACTCAGGGGCTACTCCTGGCTATGCACTCAGAAATAGCTCCTGACTTAGGGGACCATATGGGATAGATAGATAGATAGATAGATAGATAGATAGATAGATAGATAGATAGATAGATAGATAGATAGATAGATAGATAGATGTCGTGGGATAGAACCTCGGTCTGTCCTAGGTCAGCATTGTGCAAAGCAAATACCCTACCACTGCACCACCACTCTGGCCCCCAGAGTCCCATTTTCACTTATCCTGCCTAGTTGGTGGCTAGTATCTATCTGGGTGTGCAAGAGTGGTCAGAGTTGGTAGGGGCTGATTCTGAAATTGACTCCAAGGTGACAGGTCCCAAGAATGCAATGGGACTCCCTGAATTCCCCAAGTACAGGAGTTCAGCAACAACTTAGTTTCTGGGTCCAGTTCAGTGCACAGTGAGGTTTCAACTTAGCTGTGCATATTTGTTTGCTTATTAATGAAGCCCACTTGCCCTCCTTTTAACACTGAGAGATTTTGCTATGAACCAGGTCCTGGCTTCTCTTGAACTCTGGAACCTGCTTTGCCTCTGGGCTATACTCCTGGAGCCAAGTGGCATTTCTTTGGTTCACCCAATAAAACATACCCGGTTCACTTCACTGATGTCATCTGCACCCCAAAAGCAATGCAGTTACACCTTTGCCCTTGGTGTGGTGTTGTGCAACTGTTACTCTGTGGTGCTGCACAAACCTCCTTCCTAGGAGTAGTCCATCTAGGTGGGTGCACATCTCAGGGGCAGGGCTGAGGGGCACTGTCATCCTTGGGTGAAGTCACCTTAAAGAAACTTAAAAAGGGGGCTGGAGTTCTACTCCAGCTGGTAGGGCGCTTGTCTTGCACGTGGCCAACCTGGATTCAATCAATCCCCAGCATCCATATGGTCCCCTAAGCACCGTCAGTAGGAGAGACCCCCTGACCTGAGAACACTGCAGTGTGCCCCCCCAAAAAAAAAACCTTAAAAAAAACTCAAAAGATGGGGAGCCCTGGGTTAGGGGTACTCGAGAAAAGGTCAGGTTTCATTGGGCCCAGGCAACCCTTCTGGGAGAAGCAGCCAGGAGGAGGAGGAGGTTGGCCTAAGTCTAGCCTGACTCTCCATCGCGCCCCAGATAGAGCACCCTTGGGTGTGAAGGAGTTCGGGGCCTGCTGGTGGCCCACCAGGGTTCGTGCTATACCACTGCTTCTGCACTCTGCGCGGTGCCCCCCTTTGCAAAGCCTGTTAAGGCTGCAAATGCAGCTAGCTTCCCACCGGGCCCCTGGGGCCCCTCTGCCAAAGGTGTGCCGGCCGAGATGAGAAGGGATGAGGCCGGAGTGGAGCGGCCGCTCCTCCCCCTGCGGCTCGCGGGGTCTCGGGGCTGTAAATAAGGCGGCGTGGCGGGGACCGACCCCCCTCGCCCGGCCTCCTGGCCCCTCCTCCGCGCTCCACGCGCCTCCGCCCGCCCGGTGACCGCCCGGGGATCGGCTCCGTCTCGCCCCGTCCCGGCGCACATTTCCCGTCTGCACGGCGCGAGCTTCGAGCCCTGCCAGGGGCGGGCTTGGGGGGCGGCGGCGGGGCCCCGCCTGCGCCCGGGCCGGCGCGCCGCCAGCAGGAAGGGCCGAGCGGCCGCGGCTCTCCACTCGCTCCCCGCCGCGCCGAGCAGCAGCAGCCGCCGACGCCGGGCCGGGAGCGTCGGTCCCGCATCATGGAGCGCCTCCCCGCGCGCGCCGGGCCGGCAGCCAGGCCCGCGTCCGCGTCCGGGGAGGCCGGCGTGCGGGTGTAGGCCTGCCCGGCGCGCCCTGCCCACCCGCCCGCCCGCCCGCCGCTCGGCCCCGGCTTCCTGTTTGCCCTCCGCCGCCCCGCTGCCATGGAGGACGAAGAGGAGGCCATCGGCTTGCTGGACAAGGTGCTGGAGGATGAAGACGTGTTTCTCCTGGAGGAGTGCGAGCTGGGAACCCCGACCAGCCCCGGCTCCGGGTCCCCCTTCTTGGTGGCCGTGAAGGTGGGACTGTGCTGGACACGCCCTGGATGCTGGGCGGGGGAGGGGAGGCGCGTGTGCGTGGCCGGTGTGGACAGACCCCTAGGCGGGCACCGGGGGGCGAGGGAGGCCCCCCAAGAGAGAGAGGTGCAGGCCGGCAGCTGGCCGGGCCTCCTCGCCCTGCACCAGCTGGCCTGCCTGGGGGAGTGGCTGCTGGCTTGCCCCAGGCCAGTTGTGCTGCCTGCCTGCTTGCCTGCCAGCAGGGCTGGGACTTGAGACACATGAGTCAACGGTGGGCACGGGGCACCGCGTGGTGGGAGTCTGCTTGCCCCCCACCCCCGGGACCTGACTGACTTTAACAAGGAGGCAATAATTCACTGTTTCTATGGCAACAGCCGGGCTAAGTGCTCTCCAGAAGTTGGGGCCCAGGGGGGCCTCCTCCTAGCAGGAGAGTGAGGAAGGACCTGGTGTGAATCTGGGTTGGAGAGAGTGGGCCCCCCCCCTTCCAGGATCCGTTATTCATTGGAAGTTGCAGCCCTGTGGGGAAGGGGCTGGTCCCAAAGTGATCACCACTTGCTGGTGCCCCCCTCCCCACCTACCCAATCTGGGCTTCAGGGCCCCAGCTCCTGTCCTAGAAGTTGCCTTGAAAGTAGAGCAGGAGGAAAGTGGGGCCACCAAGCCCCTTCCCCAGGGTACAGCTCGCTGTTAAAAACCCGCCCCCAGTTGCCTGAGCTGCCTGGCACATTACCCGCTTCTTCCTTCTCTGAGGCCGGCTTCCGAGAGCTCTTCTGACCTCAGCTTCTTGCTCGCCTCCTCCCTGGTTGTGTGGCTTGGAGGAAGAATCTGGAAGAGCAGAGCCCATAGGCTGCAGATGGAGAGCTAGGCTGGCTTCTTGAAAGATGGCCTCCCCCAGACTCACTGCACCACCCCCACCCCCAGAGGGGGTCCAGAACAGGCTGTGGTCAGGGGGCGGTCACTGAGCTGCTAAGAGCCCCTCTGCTCCTCTCCTCCTGTAAGGGCACCACAGCCCTGCCCCCTCACGCTACACCGGTCCTGAGGAGGCGCTAATAGGGGTAAAAATAGACTGCAGACCCACGGAGCTGTGGAGGGAGGCTGGTGTGTGGAGTCTGGATGGAGCAGTAGTTGGAGGCCTGGCTGTGGAGCTGCAGTGGGAGGCTGGCACAGCTGGCAGGCCCTGGCTGGCGCACTCTTCCAATGCTGCTTGGAGCTCTGGGCCCAAGTTATATGTCTCACTGGTCCCACAGGGCTCTGCGTTTAGGGCCTGGCCAGACTTACCAAGAAGTCTCCTTTCCAGCTGAGAGCTCCAGAGCTGCATGGTGTGTATGGTAAGATGCCTGGCATCTTCGAGAAGCCTCCGCAGCACAGATGGGGGCACACTCCTGCATTCTCTCATGGCTTTGCCTTGACTCTGGAAGCTTCTGCGCTGTGCTTAGACGGCTCTGTTTTCTGCTTGGAACTCCAGATTTCACTCTTCTCTGGGATGTCCTGAGGCTCTCGAGGGCATAGGCCATGCTCTCACCGCTGGTGGACACAGCTTGATGCTTGGTGTAGGGGCTCAGTGAATTTAGGGACGAGGGAGGCTCCATGGGCTCTTCTCAGGTGTTCTAAGGAGACCTGGACTCAGGCAGCTTCTGAAAAGTTGGCTTGTCCCAGATCTTCCTGAGTTCCTTTGCTTTGCTACTTCCATGTTCTGGGTTTGTCTTGAGCGTGAGGCAAGATAGCCTTTTCAGAAAGTGGCTGAATTCCTGGTCTCTCTTGAGAGGGCAGCTTTAAGGTCTGTGGGGGAGGAAGAGAAGCAGGTGGCTGCAGAGATGTGGCACGAGCGTTTATTGATTCAGCAAACAATGTTCATGCAGTTCAGAGTCTTCTGCCTGGCACTGGGAGGAGAGATGAACAGGGCAGCATGATCCTTTCACAAAATTTGAGTTCAGGACAACAGCACCAGTGCACAGAGAGTTGGAATATAAAGAGAAAGTCTTCAGGGCCATGAGAAGTATTCTCATAAAAGGCACCATATTTCAATGAGGAGGCCCCATTTCTCATTGAGTTGGGGCGGACTCTGTGTGTGTGTGTGTGTGTGTGTGTGTCTGTCTGTCTGTCTGTGCCATATTTCAATGAGGAGGCCCCATTTCTCATTGAGTTGGGGCGGATTGTGTGTGTGTGTGTGTGTGTGTGTGTGTGTGTGCCTATGGGTCTTTCTGGAGACTGAGTTGTCAACCATCCTGGCACACTGCTGCGTGCTAAGACCATTCCTGGCAGCTGGTTAGAGTCCAAGGCGGTTCTCTTTGTGCTATTACTTTACTTCAGGAGTACTTACCTTAAACAGCGGTTGTGTTCCCTGAGCATGTGTCCAAATGCCTGTTCTATAAATCAATCGGGTTTTCAAGGCAATTTTCAAGCTGCTTCATCTTCCTGAGAGGCAGATGCAAAGAGAGCCGGGGTTCTCTCGAGAGCTAGTACTGGAGCATCTCTCAACCCCAGACTTCCTTTTGAGGAGTTAATGATGTATAAGCGAATGATGATGCAGAGACTCACAGCAACACCACCTCCCATCTGTAAAGTATTGTATACTTTCCAAAAACCTTTCATGCAATTCTATTTAAAGGTAGGTAGGGCTTCGCTATATAAAAGCTTCTATTTAAAGGAACTCATTTATCAGAAATAAAAATCCTTTTGTAATGCTGATGAACCCTTCAGGTGTTACTCTGTGCCAGATTTTAATAGCTCCTCTGAAGCTCCTGTGTTTTGTTTCACCTGCCCAGGTCTCATCCCCTCACTCTGTTATGACAGCACCACCTGGGACCCTTACGTGTTTCCTAAAGTGTGGGCTACAAATGTGATGATTTGAGAGGTGTTTTAGGTGACAGCTGGATATGTGTTTTGAATTTTATTCAAAGTTAACACATAACAGAAAAAATAGAACTTGCACATCTCTCCTTTGATTTCAGATAAGACCTAGAAAACCTAGTTGATAGGGACTGAGGAGATAATCCAGTGGGAACAGCACTTGTCTTGCCAACCTGGGATCTATTCCCCAGCACCCCAGATAGTCCCCCAACCCCCACCAAGAGCATCCACTGAGTGCAGAAACAGATTTAAGCCCTGAGCACCACTAAGTGTGGTTCACAAAAAGAAAAAAAAAGAAAAGAAATCTTAGTTGTAGAGCCAAAGAGATAGTTCAGTAAGCTAAAGAACGTGTTTTGCAATAGGAGGCCCAGGTTTGACCCTTGAGCACCAAGCTGAGAGGGGAACCTCTGAGTACAACCAAGTGTGATCTCCAAACAAAAATAAATAGGGCCAGAGATACAGCACAGCAGTAGGGAGTTTGCCTTGCATGTGGCCGACCTAGGATGGACCTGGGTTCAATTCTCAGCATCCCATAGAGTCCATTGAGCCTGCCAGGAGCAATTTCTGAGCACAGAGCTAGGAGTAACCCCTTAGGGCCGCCAGGTGTGGCCCAAAAAACAAAACAAAACAAAAAAGAATAAATAGAAGGCTAATAGTCAAGTACAGCACTTAACAAATAGTAGTACAGGTGTGTATGTGACAAAATTACAGAAGTGGGACATGGACACCTGAAGTCAGCACTATCTGCAGGACTTCAGGGGCTCTGTGTAAAGCCTCTGTGCAGGAAGCCAGGCCAACCCTCCCCATGTCTCCAGGAGAAGAGTGTAACTGTGTGCCTCTGCATTGTCAGTGCTCAGAAAGGAGCCGGCTGTTGGCATGGGCCAGCTTCCAGACCAAGAGGAGCTTCTCTGAGCAGATCCTGCTGGAGCTTATTGTACTCTGGTATAGCCCATCAACTGAATTCTGCTTTCTGTGGAGGCTGTTGACTGAGGCTTTGAATTGCAGCTTGCCCTGCCTATTTTGTCCCCACTATTGTCTTGGAAGAGGTCAAGATTCATATAGAGCAGGGGTCTCAAACTCGAGGCCTGAGGACTGGCCCTCCGTAAAACATTTTGTGGCCCTACCCTAGAGGAATCTTTTGTTTTGTTTTGTTTTAGTTGTTTGGGTCACACCCCCCAATGTTCAAGGCTTACTACTGACTTTGCACTCAAAGATCACCCCGACCTTGCCTCCTGCGACCCCCAGGTAAATTGAGTTTGAGACCCCTGATAGAGATTGGCTTGGCCCAGACTCAAACCTTTGGAGACTTTAGTTAGTTCTGAACACCATAGAAAACCAGGCCAGAAGCTGATCAAGCCTTGCTTGGAGGTTCTGTCTCTATCAGAGCGAGCTGACCTCTTGATTTTGGGGACCTCAGCAGATTGTGTATGAAATGCTAGAGCTGAATGAGTCCTTACAGCTGTTTCCTAAATTCTGCTTAGAAGGAAAACGGGGACAGTTTTCTTAGAAGACAGCTTTTCCATGCTGGGGGACTAACAAGGAGCATGGCACCAGATGTGGGGGCCCACAAACTCTTTGTAGATCTCCAAGTATGTGAGCACTGGGCTGAGATAGTTTCTCTCATCTTGGATTCCCAGTGCCAGGCACAGAATGGGGACCAGGTGAGTCAATGGATGTGGAGATCTGACTGTAATGAGATAAGAAAAGCCCCACAAGGACTGCACTGACAATTGCAGATTTCCAGATAATTCTAAACCAGGAACATGTGGGGTCAGAGGGAAGCAAAGAAAAGGTGGGAGAAGGTATTGGTGGCAAGTGAGCAGTATGAGTGAAAAGTAGACTGTTGTCACAACTCCTCCTCCCACTACCTCTGCCCAGAATTTCAGGGTGAACGAAGCCCAGAATAGGGACTCAAGGGGGACTATTCAGTACCTTTTGTAGAGCACTTTCAGGACTGGACTCTGAAGAATGGGGATGTATTCAGTGAGACAGTGTTAGCATATATGAGTGCCTGAGTATGAGCCCTGGCAGTGCCCTCCACCACCCTTGCCACCACCAAAAAAAAAAAAAAAAAATAGAGTGTGTTCTTTGGACTCTGGGGAGTATATCTGTGGTAAGAATTTGTGTTTGGGCCACACCCGGTGGCACAGAGGTGTTACCCCTGGCTCTGTGCTCAGAAATTGCTCCTGATAGGCTTGGGGATGGGATGCTGGGAATCAAACCCAGGTCTGCCACGTGCAAAGCAAATGCCCTATCAGCTGTGCTATATAGCTCCAGCCCCTGTGGTAAGAATCTTAATGAAAGGTGCTGTCTAGGTGATTGGTGCCTGGTGAGTGGAGCACAAGAGTATTGCAAAACCTCAACTCTTCCCCCAGGCCTAGTCCAACCAACTCTGCAGAAAATTCACCCTCATGCTCCAGGCAACTTCCTTTAGTAAGTGTTTGCCAGGCAAATCCTTAGCTGGCTGTGAACTGGAGGGGAATGGGTCCTAATAGGAAGGGTGGCACTAACCCCTATAGGTCCTATTTGTCCCACTTGGAGACACCTTCTTTATGTAATGTGCAAGGAGACCACCAGCGGCCTGATCTTGAGACAAGGCTGGGGTCATGGCTCCAGATGAACTCTTGCTCCCTGAAGAGAGCAGACTGCCCTAAATGCCACAGCTCCAAGGAGCTCTGGCCTCAGGAGGGAGGTTTCGATAACACCTTACAGATTGTGGGACTCCAGTAAGTTAATCTGTAGAAAGAGTTTAGAACAGTGCCTGGTACCCATGATGCCATCAATAAATCATTTCCATCCTTCCAGAAATCCTGGCATCCATTCTGCTTTCTTAACACTGCTGAAACAAATCACAACACAAAGTTATTCTCAAAGTTGAAAAGGACCAACAAACAGGGCTGCATTTATTGTAGAAACACTAAAGAAAAGAACCCTTTCCTTGTCGTTTCTAGCATCCCTGTATTCCTTGGGTTGTGGCTCCATCCTCTATTGTCAGAGCTGGCCACATAGCCTCTTCTGACATCACAGTCATTCTGCCCCCTGTCCTTATCCCCATCTATGGTCATGCTGACTCTCACTGTGATCCTTGGTTTCCTTCTCTGAGCTTTGAGATCCAGTTCCTTCTAGATTAGCCAGGATAATCTTCTATCTGAAAATCCTTAACTTTATCCCTTCTACACTCCCTTTTACCATATAGGACAAGTCCTACCTTTTAGGGGTTGGGATGAGAGCATTTTTCGCACAAGGTTGTGCTTATATCTCAGCATCAGATAACATTTCAGAAGCTGCTGGGGCTGGAGCGATAATATAGCGAGCAATAGGGCATTTGCCTTGCATGTGGCTGACCCAGGACAGACCTGGGTTGGATTCTCAGCACCCTATATGGTCCCCTGAGCCAGGAGCGATTTCTGAGTGCATAGCCAGGAGTAACCCCTGAGGGTCATGAGGTGTGGCCCCAAAACAAAAACAAAAATAAAAAAAGAAGCTGCTGACTCCAGCACAAATCTGCTAAATGGGTCACTGCTGATAGAACCCGTTTAAGTACTGAACCCCACTTGCTGGCATCTCACAGAGACTCAGCAGCTATCAAGGTCTCAACATGGGACATTTGGTAGTAAGTCCTTTTGTTTGAGGGGAGGATATACCTGACTATGTTTAGTGCAGTATTTAGAGGATGGGCTGGCAGTGTTCCAGGAAGCATATAGTGCTGGACATCAAACCCAGAGCTCCCCCATGCAAAGTATGCACTGCACATGAGCCTTCTTCCCTGTCCCAAGTCTCACATGTCCTTTCCACTCTTTCACTTAACCCCTAATTTTGCATTATGCAAATGGAACCAAGAGGCAGAACTTAAAGAGAAAGAGGGCTGGCCAAGGGACACATAGTCATGGAAGTATTAGAGCTAGAATCCTACCCCAGGTCTTTTATTGATTTTTTTTAAATAATTTTGTTTATTAATTGATTGGTTTTTTTTGGACCACTCCCACCAATGCTCAAGGGTTACGCCTGGCTCTGTGCTCAGAAATTGCTCCTGGCAAGCTCAGGGGACCATATGAGATGCCAAGAATTGAACTGGTCTGTCCTAGGTCGGCCTCATGCAAGGCAAATGCCTTACTGCTGTGCTATCTCTCCGGCCCCTCACCCCAAATTCTACCATCTTGCACTGTTCTGATGGCTCCCTCCACTCAAGGCTCTCTGTCATAGTGTCAGATGCTTCCTTGATATCTACTTCAGTATCACATGCACAACCTCACATGAGCTGGGAGCATACAGGACACTATTAAAAACTTTCTGTTTGGTTTTGGTTTGTGGTAAAGCAATGCTCATGGGGTTACTTCTGGCTCTGCACTGAGGAATTTTTGGTTGTGCTCAGGGGACCGACCATATGGATTGCATGAATCTTGCTGGGGACCAAACCCAGGTCTGCTGTGTGCTAGGCAAAGCAGCAATACCTGCTGCATTGTCATCCTGGTTTACTGTTCTGTATCTTATTTTACTATTTTAACATCTTTCCCTCCCACTAGATGAGCCACAAGACAACAGGGGCCATTGTTTGCTTGTTTCCCATTGTAACTACAGGAATTTTGTAATGTTTGTAGGACACACACATAAATAGTCCATATCCTGGTTGAATTCCCAAATTAGCCCATTTCGTGGTAGGCATAGACAATCCTTGAGAAGCATCAGATGTAAGTGGTGTTCTCAGAGGGTTGACTCTGGAGTGTGGCTAGGAGGGAGAAGAGGAGAAGAGATGAGCCAGAAGAACCAAGCAGTCATGTGGGATGCTAAGATCCCCAGCCACATCAGCATCGAGGGCTACTAGAAGGAAGGAGGCCTTTTGAGAGACCAGCAAGAACACCCTTACCTTGAGGGCCTGGGAGCCAAATGTGGCATGGCCACAGAATGAAGGAGGGAGCAAAGACAAGGGGATCTTAGAGACAAGACATCTCGTACATTTAAGCAATCTGGAAGATGTGTTCCTTTCTAGTACTTTCTCTGTGCCATCACAAGTGGGTTGATACTATAGGTCTACTTTAAGGCAGGATCCCCACAAAGAGGCAGGAATTCTGGAGCAGCTGCAGGAACCAGTTGCATGTAGCCATGGAAGATGGACGATTAGGGCCCCACAGCCAGACCCGTTCATAGTAGAATTGAACCCCAGGCACAGGATTCCAGGAGAGGTCCAACCAGATGACCTATATAAAGCTGGGGCTTCCATGCCTCTTCTATTTCCCTGCCCTTCTTCAGCTTCTATGCTGTTTCCTCTGGCCATGTTCTGGCCCTGCAATGCCCTCCTGGCTGATAGGCCCTGCCCTGGCATGACTTACTTCTCTAACAGACTGTTTACCACACTTACACACCTCCAGTGAGCTATGCTTTGTTTGGTTTCTGCCCTGTTTCTGATGCCCCACAAATGAGACTAGATAGAGCTATGTTCTCTTGTCTTATGTTATAAAGCAGAATAAGAGGTCAGAGTGATAGATAGTAAGGCAGGTAAGGTATGCTTGTCTTGCATTCTTGTCTGGTTAGTGTGGTGCCTGGAACCCAACCAGGTTTGATTCCTGGCATCACATATGCTTCCCTGAACACCACCAGGTGTGGACCCAAAACAAAAACAAACAAAACACAGTCCAATTTGGGAGTTGGAGAGAAAGTAAGCACATGACAAACCTGGGTTTGTTTCCCAGCACCACACATAGTTGGTCCGTTGAGCATCCCTAGAAGGGATCCCTCAGTAGTGAGCAAGCAGTAAGCCTTGAGCACAGGTATGAAAGCAAAGACAGAACAGGTTCAAGGATGGGTAGAAAGATACCAAATCATAAGGGTAGTTGAGAAAGCAAGCAAGCTATTGGTGATAGGAATAGATTGATTTTTTTTTTAAATATATCTCTATTGTCCAAAATCTAGGAGCTTTTTCTTTTCTTTTTTTTTTTCCAGTTTTTGGGTCACACCCAGCAGTGTTCAAGGTTTACTCCAGGCTCTATGCTCAGAAATTGCTCCTGGCAGGCTTGAGGGACCATATGGGATGCCGGGATTTGAACCACCGTCCCTCTGCATGCAAGGCAAACACCCTACCTCCATGCTATCTCTCGGGCCCCAGTTTATCTAGCTTTTATCCCCTATGAAATTATTAATGGAAGATGATGAAAATGGTAGCTAACAGGCCTCTGCCCCCAGGTTTTGACATCCTCTCGTGAACTCTGGCTTTTGTTTTCCTTTATACAGGTGGAAGCTGGGAAGGGCTTGGAGATGAGGAAGCTGGTTCTCTCGGGGTTTCTGGCCAGTGAAGAGATCTATATTAACCAGCTGGAAGCTTTGTTGCTGGTGAGTACATGATCTGGTGGACTCTGGTCCTCCTGTCAGACAGCGTTGCTCTAAAATGAATTTTGGACTTAGAGAGGCAGAGGTTCAGTCCGTTGCCACAGATGAACTTGTAATTTTGCTGTGCTCACAGCTCTGGGCAGCAATGGTCATTGCCAGAGTGACCTTGTGTCTCTGGGCCAAGGCCCTCCTTTCCTTGCTGTGGGCTGAACGCAACACAGCCAGGCCCTACCTGGCAAATCTCCCATCATACCTGACAGTGGACTGAACCTCAGCCCTGCCTCAGTGCTCTGTCCAGATGAGCACACCCCCTGCTTCCATTCTGCCCTGATCTATCTCTACTGGCATCAGGTTGAAACTTCTGTCATTGCTGATACAAGTTAGCTTCCTCCTGGGAAAAATAAACCCTTGTGACCCTAGGTCAGGACCTGTGGGTAGTTCTCTGTGTTGTTTTGAGAGCTCCATGGCAATAGACCAACCCCCCAGACCTCTACAAAGATGCCTCAGTTTCCTTTCTGAGAGAGATGTCATTGGGAGAATGAGAATCCTGTAGAGGATTATTCAATATTTTGGGTTTTTTTGTTTGTTGGCACAATCAAGGTGTTCAAGGGTTACTCCTGGTTCTGCATTCAAGAAGAGTTGATGGTGGGGGCCGGAGAGATAGCATGGAGGTAAGGCATTTGCCTTGCATGCAGAAGGATAATAGGTTCGAATCCCAGCATCCCATATGGTCTCCCGAGCCTGCCAAGAGTGATTTCTGAGCATAGAGCCAAGAGTAACTCCTGAGCGCTGCTGAGTGTGACCCAAAAACAAAACAAAACGAAACAAATAAAGAATCATTCATGGTGGTTCTCAAGAGACCATATGGAATGCTGGAGATAGAGCTGAGTTAACTGTATGCAAGGCAAGACCCTCCCTGCTGTACTATCACTCTAGCCCCAAAATGTTAAAATGTTTTTCAAACGTCAAAGTACCACACAGATGTAAGATATTTTTGCCTTGAACAAAGTGCTTATTAAATGTGTCTGGAGATTATGCAGAGTGATTCTGGCATGTAAAATTCTCTCCTCTGGTGTTTCACTGTCTAACATAAGAAAGTATCAGAAAAAGGAGGAATTGGGCATGTAGATGAGTAAAAAAGTCATTCCTTTAAGAATTGCATGATGCACATGCATGCTCTTTCTGTGATCTGAGAAGTTGTCACCCAGTGTCTTGGGAGGCTTGGCATTTATTGCCCCAAATTATCTGAATGCATAGATACTTTGAAACACATGTGCTATTTGTAGTGGAGTTCATTAGGAGTTGATGTTATGCCCTGCCATGTCTTTTAGTCAAGGGACAGACAGTATGGCAGGTAAACAAAGATTCTAGTCTGGTATCAGAACTAGTATAAGACTTGACTTTGCCATCACTAGTCTATTTATGGCTGTGCTTTCAAATCATTTAACAGGTTGTCAAATTTTTGTAGTGCATTGTCAAATTGTTGTAGTGCGTTGAACCAGAGCTTAGAAACAATGAGAAAGAAAATACAGTAAGAATAAGTACTGTTTCTTGACTTTTTTTTTTTGCTTTGGTTTTGGGCCATATCTAGTGGTACTCACGGCTTACTCCTGGTGGGCTCCAGGAACCATATGTGTTGTTGGGAATTAAACTTAGGATGGCCATATGCAAGGCAAACACCTTGCCTGCTATATTATCACTCTTGCCCCTTGAAATGGTTTTTGCTTGTTTTGGGAGCCAACTCAGGACTTACTCCTGACTGTGTGCTCAGGGATCACTCTTTGAGGGGTTCAGAGGGTCGTACAAGATGCCAAAGATCTAACTAAGGTTAGCCATGTGCAAGGAAAGTGCTCTGCCTGCTATATTATCTCTCTGGACCCTTGAAATGATTTTGTTTTTTGTTTTTTTTTTGTTTTGTTTTTTGGGCCACACCCGTTTGATGCTCAGGGGTTACTCCTGGCTAAACGCTCAGAAATTGCCCCTGGCTTGGGGGAAGGGGGGTGGGGGGGAAATCAAACCACGGTCATTCCTTGGCTAGCGCTTGCAAGGCAGACACCTTACCTCTAGCGCCACCTCACTGGCCCCCTTGAAATGATTTTTGTTTTGTTGTTTTGGGTCACACATCACCATGCTGGGGAATACTCCTGGCAGATCCATGATGTGGTGTCAAATGATTGAACCCAAGTTTTCCATATGCAATGTGTTTGTTTGCTCCAGCCCTTTGAGCTATCTACCTGGCTCCTGTGTTTTGTTTTGTTTTTTTTGTTTAGTTTAGTTTTGTTGTTTTAAGTTTTGGTTTTGATTTGGGGGCCACATCCAGTTGTGCTGAGGGGTTACTCCTGGCTCTTTACTCAGAAATTACTCCTGGCAGACTCTAGGGGCCATATGGCATACTGAGGATTAAACCTGGGTCAGCCTCCTGCAAATGCCCCACTTGCTATGCTATCACGCCTGCTCCAGCTCTTGTTTCTTGAAAGCTTTGATTGGTATATGTATGGATTCTGGTTCATGCTATTTCTATGTGTGATGTGGGTTTGCAAACCTCTGGTTTTGGGCAAGCCAGTATAAAGTCATGAGTTTCAGTTTCTTATCTAGAGATTAGAAATCATTTCAAGACCTTTCTTCCATGGGCTGAGAAGATCTGGTGATCCTTTTGGAGACCCAGTACAATGCCAGCTGCTAAGGCATTTAAATGTTAGCTGAAGGAAGGAGGTTAATCAAGTAAATTGTTAGTTAGATACACATAAAATAGAAACTGAGTTGCTGGGCCAAACTCCAGGGTGTAGATGAAATGACTAGACTACAAGGCGGCAATGTGAAGGGAGTTGAGACAGAGGAAGCAGGCTTTGCAGCCCCACTTTGGTGGCTTACTTACAGGACCTGCAGACTCACCACCTTTTACGCTTCATCTTCTGCATCTGGGCAGAGCAAGCTGGGAGTTATTGAGAAGATTGTGTGAATCTGTCCTGAAGCTCTCGGAACATCTCTTAGAGGAAACTGGTGCCTTGTTTTCACTGGAAAGAAATGCAGGCTGGGACCTGTTCCCTGATGTTAGCACACCCTTTCCCTGAAGGAAGGGGAGGCCAAGTCCTCTTAATATGGTGCTCTAGATTCCAACTAGATTTCTCTCTGTCATTGGGCCTCATTTGAGTTTCCTTTTGTCCTGGCACAAATCACCCATTTTTAGAGCAAAGGCACTCCTCCCTGACAGCCTTTCTATCTAGCAGCACTTGCCCCAAAGGCTTCAACTGGGAAGTAGATAGAGGACCAAGTCCTGAAGTGATCCTGGGCAGATTCTTCCTGCTCACAACCCACACACCCCCAGGCATGAGAGCTAGAAGGCCGGGTCTGTGGTTAGGCCTCCTGGAGAGGGGGCCGGGCCATGAGATGATAAACTCCAGATAAGACATCTTAGCCCTTCCCCCTCCTCCCTACACTGGTTGAAACAGAGGGAGGTGCCTTTCCAACACCCTAGAGCTCAAGTCTCATGCCTTGGCTGTGATCTGACAAGGGGCTTTGAAAGAAAACACAATTTCTCCTGTTTTGTTTGCTCCTCCCACACCCCAGTCTTCTCAATACCCCACCCCCATTCCCACAGCTCTGGGGCTTCTAATGTGCTCCACTGTTTTCTGCTTGACACTTCCTGATATGCAAACACTGGATGTGTGTACTCAAGATGTGTACACTTGCTGGCTCAGGCAGAGACTCCAAACAGCCTTGTTCCTGCTCCCTGGATTAGCAGCTGAGCTGAGTTTGGTAATCTTCTGGAACCCCTAAATTCCTAGTCAGCTCAGATTACAAGTGAGGTTCTGGGAGCCTGGGCAACATTGAGGTGAGGGAAGGAGGAAGGGAGATGAGAGCCAATGATTGTAATTTGGCCTCACCCCCACGTGCCTGCCATTCTTCCTCTCCCTTGCCTTGATGACCCTCTACCAACCTCCCCAGGCCTTTTGCTTGGCAGTCTCCAGTCCCAGTCTTTCTATCTATAGCATCTGCGATGGGTCCTTCCTCCTGGGTTCCCCAGAGGACTCTGAGAGCTTCAAGCCTTCTGGAAAGAACAGGAGGTGGAGGAAGTGGTAGATTTCTTTTCTCTTGTTTTGAAAGGCAGGTTGCAGGGAACAGAGCAGACAAATGGCTTGGAACCACCCAGGCCTTCTTCCTGAGAACTAGGGGTGAGTTAGAGGTCACTTAAGGATCCTCTATAAAATGCTGGCCCTCCCCCAATTGCATAGAACACCAGGGGTCCCCCTGGCCTTCTGCAGCAGGATTCTGTGGAAAAAAGGACAACAGGGGTCCAGCACAGGGGTAGTCAGGAGACACCAGATCAGAGCTGAGTGTTGGGTTGTCAATTCCAGCCATGGGCCTATACTGCAGGCTTCCCAGGTCTAAACAACATTGTCACTGGCCAGCCATCAACACACCCAGCTCTGGCCTTCTCCCTAGTGAAATCAGGGGTGAACCAAAAGCTTTGTCATGAGAACCTTCTGGCACTGAGTACAGCCCTGCCATGTGAGCTTCCGCTGCACTGGTGAACATCTTCATCTTCCCCTTTTGGGGACCTATTGAGAAGCTGAAAAGGAAAAAGACTATATGTGTGTGTCTGCATTGGCACATTGTCTGAGCTGTCTGCCCTTTTCTGGCACTGACCCCACCCTGTTTCCTTCATTTCTCTCCTCAGTGCCCACTATAGAGACAGACACACACACTTCCCTGATCCTTGCCTAGGTCTGAAGAATCAGTTCTGACTGTGGTGCCGGTCAACTCTGTCCCTTTTCTGGAGTACCAGGATCCATCCCAGTGAGTGAAGGATGCTCTTTCAGCATCCATGTCAGAACAGGATTCCTTTCCACCCCACTCTGGCTTTTCCAGCCCCAGATCACCCCTCTTCCTCACCCCTGCCCATTGCCCCCTCCCTCTGCAGGACCGCAGTTCAGTCCTTCCCATCTGGCCTTGTCTGCTAGTTTTGCTAGTCTTGATTCAGTCTAACCAAATAGATTATATCCCAGAGCAGCGATCGTGAGTCAGAAAAATAATTTTCTGTAAAGAAAATTGGAAAATTGCTCTCCTGCTTACTCCCCTCCCAGGAATGCTGCACCCTGTATGGGCTTCAAAGCTGCATTCTTGTCCTGTCAGCCTGTCCCTTCTACCTGCCTTGCAGCCACAGGTATTCTGGCTTTCTCCCAGCTCCTCCAGTACCAATTGTGTTCCTGCCCAGGGGCAGGCACTAAGGAAACTGCAGGGAACTTAATGTGCCTGCTTCTGTTTCCAACAAGGCTGCCTGGGGGATACAGCCTGTGTGTGCCCTCCCCTATCATCCCCTCTTCCCCACTATCCCACCTGCCACCTATGTCTCCCTTTGGCCTTCACAGGGAGTGGGTGAGTTTTGTGAATCAGTTAATACTACCAGCATCTGGCCACGCCTTGTCTTTGGAACATTCTTTGTGACTAGTAATAACAGTTTCTTCAAACCTTTATTGATTCCCTCCCTCCTATGTGCCAGACACGTACTAGATACTTTATATAAATGATGTCTGTTCTTCTCGTCTTGTTCTTGAGAAGGTAACAGCATTCCAGGCTTACAAATAAGGCTATTGAAGCCCAGCACTGCTGAGTAACTTGCCTGTACTTGTGTTTGGGAAGGTGGGGCTTCCCAGTGGTGCTCAGGGCCAATGCTTTGGAGTCATGTTGTGCCAGGGATCTAACTCTGGGCCTCATGCATGCTAGGCATGGGCTCCAGCCCTTTGAAATCTTTCCCCAGATGCCTGCAGTGATTCAGAATCACTAGCAGAATTGGGGGCCAAACCCACATGGCCTGGTCTGTGCTGTTGGCCCCCAGTATACTTCCTTGCTAAGGAGTGTCCTATAGCATCAGGGGGCGCCAGGACTAAGAGGGTCAGCAGGAGGCCTTTTGTTTTGTCCTGCCTTTATCATCTTTACAGAACTTTCAGTTTTTTTAGTTTGCAGTGCTGGGGATGGAACCCAGGCATCACACACGCAAGGCATGTGCTCTGCCATGAGCTTCCTAGAAGTGGGAAGATAAGGCAGCCTGCCAGGTGTGCGAGCCAGCAGATGGTGCGTTTTTCCAAGTACTGCTGTTCTCAGAGTAAGGCAGAGGGCAGGACAGGGTCCCATGGAGCTGGGAGCATGGCTCCAGTGAGCCCAGCTCTGAGGTCTCTGTATGTATGTGCTTGTGAGAGAGCCCTCCTGACCAACGTTTTCAGTGACCAGCTGCCCATTCTCTGCTGGTGGGGAGACACTGCTCCTAGCCCTGTACTTGCTCTCAGGTCAGCAGAGAAACCCAGAGCAAGTCGTTGCCTCCCTCCATCCTGCCCTGCCCTTGGGGGAAGAACATGCACCCAGGCTGTCCAGGGCTGTGCTGTCTGTCAGGTGGATGGGCCCCACTTTACTCACCTGCTTTGTGGCAGGTTCCAGACTCCTCCAAGGCTTTGCTATAGTTGGATCACTGGGAACCTAGGGAAGATATCAGCTAGAGGTGTCCTTTCTTTTTCAGTCTTTCTGTTCTTTTGAACAAATGTTTGAGTTTTTTTTATTTTTGTCTGTATCTGGACCACACCCATCATGATCAGGGTTTACTCCTGCCTTTGAGCTTAGGGATCGCTCCTGGTGGGCTCAAGGGGACAATACGCAGTGCCAGCAACCATTGAGCCCAGGTCTGTCACATGCAAGGCAAGTGTCCTATCTGCTGTACTCCAGTCCCTCAACTTTTGGGGGAGGCAGCCACACCTGGCAGCATTCAGGGGTTGTTACTACTGGCTCTGCGCTCAGAAATTGCTCCCGGCAGGCTCTGGAGCCAGGATATGGGGTGCTGGGAATTGAACCCCAGTCTGTCCTGGGTCAGCTACATGCAAGGCAAACACTACCCACTGTGCTATCTCTCCGGCTCGATGGGTTAATTTTATCTTGCATGTCAGCCTTGGCATCAAGAGACATTAAGACTGACCAGGCTTGGTGAAAAGATGGTTCTGATGGTAGGGCAGGAGATCTGCAGGGCCCCAGGGATACTGCCTGCACGTGCTCCTGTCCTGGGCTAGGAACTTGAATATCAGTGTAGGAGAGGTTGATCTGGATCTCTGAGATACTACATATAAGTCCTGGCCTCCTGTTCTGTATTTTGGAAGAAAACAGCTCAGGGCTGGGTCAGGTTCCTTCCATAGACCAGGCTTTTGACTTGGAACATGAACCATTATAAAGAGAAACTGCATCCTGTTATGCCCACATATAGCCTGGGGGTGATGGCTATAGGACTCTGGCAGTGAGAGGTCAGGGAAGGGTATTAAGGGCTCTCTGCTTGGTCTTTGTGGGATGAGGCTTGATAGGGCCTGGATACAAACCGCATTCCAGGTGCCCTCTGCTCAGAGCCTTATCTGGACATGATGTGGGACTCATAAGGGCTCCAGTGCCTGGCCCACTGGCACTCTGGTCATTGCCTTTTCATTTGCCTTTCCTTCCTTCCTTCCTTCCTTCCTTCCTTCCTTCCTTCCTTCCTTCCTTCCTTCCTTCCTTCCTTCCCTCCCTCCCTCCCCTCCCTCCTTCCTTCCCTTCCTTCTCTTCCTTCCCTTCCTTCCCTTCCCTCCCTTTCCTCCCTCCCTTCCTTCCTTTCTCTTCCAGCCCATGAAGCCCCTGAAGGCCACAGCCACCACCTCCCAGCCTGTGCTCACCATCCAGCAAATCGAGACCATCTTCTACAAGATCCAGGACATTTATGAGATCCACAAGGAGTTCTACGACAACCTCTGCCCCAAGGTGCAGCAGTGGGACAGCCAGGTCACCATGGGCCACCTTTTTCAGAAGCTGGTGAGTCTATTTGGGACAGAAGTGCCTCACAGCTGCCTGAGTGGCTGGTTCCTCCAATGATGGTTCCTCCCTATTGAGCCCTCAAGTGCTTCTAGGGATACTGGGAAACAGGGGTAGGTGATTGAGTCCCAGAATGGAACAAAAAAATCCCCATCTCATTGCTGGGTAGGAAGGACTCTCACCTGGGACAGGGTGATACCCCACCCTGTGTTGCCTCTGCATCCCCAGTTGTGGGGAGACCATGTCAGTGATCCCAAGTCTGCTGGGGTCCCTGGGACACAAAGCCTTGGGCCATAGACCTCTTGCTTTGGGAGAGATGGTGTGGAGGGGGTCCAGGTGCAGACTGGAGCTGGGAAAGGCTCCTAGGAGGTGTTATCGGAGTTTCTCTGCTGCTCTCTTCCCTCGCTCTGTCTGTCTCCTCAAAACACACCAACAGTTTCACTACTGTTCTTAGTATATGAATGGTGGGGCCACAGCCACCCCATTCTTCCTTGCAAGGGTGGCCCCTCTGCTTTCTGACACAAAGCTCTGGTTTGGATACTCCTGGCCTTCAGCTCAGCATGCTTAGCTTTGCACATGGTGTTTAAAGTCCTTAGCTCTTTTCTTCTCCTTTATCTCACTAGGTGATGCCATCAACCAGGCTCTTGGGTTGACCTTTGTCCTCCCCCAGGCCCAGAGAAGTCGTTAGTTGGAAGCATGTAACTGGGAATTGAACCTGGGGCCACATACATGAGAAGCATGTGCTCTACCAGTGAGCTTCATCCCAGCTTTGAGTGTTAGGCCCAGACCTGTAGGAGAGGCAGCAAAAGACAGCTGGAGCTGGGATGCGGTAAACAGTTTCTCCAGCAATTCAGCAGCAACCATGCAGCAGGAGCAATCTAGCAGGGTGCCCCTAGCACTTCAGCCCCAGCTTTCTATACCCTTTATATACAAGGGGCGAACATCTGGTAACTGGCATCTTCACCTTTAAAGGGACAGTAGCTGTTTATGACTGACCAGTGGCCATAAAAGTCTTGTTTCCTTATACTGAACTCACTTCTCTGATGCACACTTCCCTCCCCCGTTCACCTCGCTGCACCCTTGACTTCAGCCTCTTATGACCTTCACCTCACCAGTGCTGCAGCTTCTGGTGCATTTGATTCTCCTCTACTTAAATCCCTTCAGAGGCTTCCCTTTGTCCAAGGGGTAAATGGCCAAGCCCAGAGGGATGGCTTAGACAATTCTTTCTCTCTGCTGGCCTCCTATACCCCTGGCCTCTGGCAGCTGTCACCTTATTCTTTGTCCTCAACAAGCAGTTTTACTTGAACCAGTAGTTCCACCTGTTAAAATGTTTGTTCTCATTATTCCTGACTGCTGCTTGTCAGTTCCAAGCTTAGAACTGATGTCTCTAGAAGTCTTTTTTTTTTCTAAAAAGCTGCTTCTTTGCTTATCCCCCCCAGTGAATACATATGATTATTTGCTGTTTTCCCCAAAGCCATAAGCTATAGATAAGCTATAAATAGCCTGTATTTTCTTTATCTTTAGACACCCCCAAAAGAACTTCTATTGCTAAATACATAGATGGGTGGGTGATGGATAGATGGATAAGAGAGTTAGTGACTTAGTGAGTAGGTGGGTTGCATGGATATATATAAATCAATGCCTGAGTGAGTGGGTGGGTGAATGGATGGATGAATGTGTCGGTTGATAAGTGGTTGGTTGGATGGGTGTGGGTCGATGATCGATAGATGAATGGGTGAGTAAGGAGGTTGGGTAGATACCATGATATTGGCCATTGGGACAAGAGAACAATCAGAGTTATAGGATAAGTAAGGCCTCCAGAGCTATGTCACTGCTGTATTCAAATCTCAGTTTTTTCAGAGATTAAACTTGTGGTTTTGGATCACTTACCTAATCTCTCCATGACCCTGTGAAAAATGAGAGCAGTAATATGATTGTTGTGAATTGGATCACTGTGAAGACTGAGTTAAGATCTGTGAATAGAATCCTGGTAAGACTAAGTGAGTTAATGGGCCAGAGAGATAGATAGCACAGTGGTAGAGCATTTGCCTTGCACACAGCTAATCCAGGACAAGGAGTGGTTCGAATCCCGGCATCCCTCATGGTCCCCCTGATTTCTGCACGCAGAGTCAGGTGTGTTCCCTGAGCGATGGCAGGGGTGACCCCCACCCCAATGACTGAGTTAAGACCTGTAAAGTGCATATGAGGAGGCACTGCAGAAAGTATTATAGTAAGAAAAGAACATGCTTGGTTCCTGGCAGGGCTAGGAGACTTGCTCTGCCCAGTGTAGGGCAGTGAACACTCACCCATATATCACTCTCACTTGGTCCCAGGAACTGTTGAAGAGAACAAAAGGGAGTGGTCCTGACCCTAGTGGAAGATGGTTCTACTTTATCCTGTGAACCCTGAAGTCAGTCACCAGGGTCCCTCATTCTGCTCCTAATTCTAAGGGCCCCATCATGAACTGGTTCCCCATCCTTGCTGCCCTGGCTTCAGGCATAGAGGGCCCTGAGGTTGCAGGCTTGGGCAGCCTGGGTGGGGTGGGCCAGGCCAGGCATCTGGAGGCAGTTTCCTTTCAGCTGGTCCCTGGGTATTTGATTATCCATTGCCCAGAGAAGAGAATTAGCATCTCTGTTGTTTGTTTTATGAGATCACCCCCAGTGCCAAGCTGCTGTTTCCAAGCAACCTCCACTTCCCAGTTAATAACCCTGGCAGGCTGGCCCCGACAAGGGTGTACTGTGGGGAAGGCAGTGCCTGCGATGGCTTCTGCCAGGTGGTTCACGCCCTGCTCTGCAGAGTGTTCTGACTCCCTAGAGAGTAGGACACCACGGGGCAGGAGCAGGCTGTGTTCTGGAAAGGATCCCAGCTCTGCCTCTCTGGCCCTTGTCCAAGGGCCTTCCTTCCGGGAGCCCCTCTGAGCTGACCCTGCAGGCTCCTGCACTGACCTCACCTCCCACAGTTCCTGGTTCTCTCATTTCCTTTCTGGTTCTCCTGCCCCCACTCTTACTCCACCAGTTTCCTCAGAGGACTCTCTCTGCTGTGGGGGAGTTCAGGTCCTCCCAACTTTTGGGGGAGTCTTTTGAGCCTTCTCAAGACTGCAGAAAGCAGAGGTCCTGGGGTGCTCCCTCCTAGATTCAGCATATATGATGTTTTCCAAGTATCCAGAGAGACTCATAAGTGTAGAAGATAAAGTATCCCTGGTGTAGGGGAACACCCTTTGTCCCTCCAAATTTATCCCTTTTTTGGGGGAGGGTCACACCTGGCGGCGCTTGGGTTATTCCTGGCTCTGCTCTCAGAACTTGCTCCTGGAAGGCTCAAGGGAGCATATGGGATGCTGGGAATCTAACTGGGGTCCGTCCTGTGTTGGCTGTGTGCAGGGCAAACACCCTGCTGCTGTGCTGTCTCTCCAGCTCCTCCTCTCAGCTGAGAAACAACTACTGGTCTCAGCAGGCAGCACTTTGTATTTCAGCCCACACCTGTGTTTTATGGCACTCCATACTCATAGGTTCTAAGTGTAAAGGCGGGATGGAGAGATAGCACAGTGGTAGGGCATTTGCCTTGCACACAGCCAATTCAAGACACGGTTGTTTGAATCCCAGCATCCCATATGGTCCCCCGAGTCAGGAGCAATTTCTGAGCGCAGAGCCAGGAGTAACCCCTGAGTGCTGCTGGGTGTGACCCAAACCCCCCCCCCAAAAAAAAAACAGAAAGAAAGAAAACCCAAAAACTAAGTGCAAAGGCCACAAAGCTGCAAGGGCTGGAGGACCTGGTTGCCAGGTGGGGTGTGGTGCCCACACAGACACCAAAATGTAGTGACCCAGGACAGACAAGCAGCCTGGCCTAGGGTATGGGGGGAGAGGAGAGAGGGACATAGAAACAAGGGGGTGTTGTTTCTAAGAGAAAGATAGGTAATTTACTGGCCAGAGAGGGCCTGGGGAAGCCTCTAGTTCTGACTTTGAGAAAGAGAATAGAGAAAGATAGAGATGGAGTAGGAAGCATCTCACTGATGCTTTTTCTCTAGCCCCAGTGGGTTCTGGACTCTACACTGGGTCCCCCAACTATCAAACTTTTTCCTTAAATACCCGCCTGATTGTTGTCCATTACAGAGGGATATGTCCAAGGATGTGTCCAGGTCCAATTACTGTTACAAGAGGTTAACATCAGGCATTCACCTGTTCACAGATCAAGACCAGTTGCCTTGTAGATAGGTCTAAGATGGCAGCATCTGTCCTGAACATGTTAAGGCTTTTATTTCTTATCATTATCACTTAAACAGTATAGCCAAACAATGATTTACATGGCATTTCCTTTATAGCAGGCATTGAATGGAAATCTAGAGGTGATTTAAAGCATAAGGGAAGGTTACCTAAGTTGTATGCAAATACTCGGACATTTGATAAAAGGATGTTGACTGTCTGCAGGTTTTGCTCTCTGCTAGGTCCTGCAATAACTAAACTTATAAAACAATTGTTCAATTATTTTTTTCTGGGCCACACCCAGGGGCACTCAGGAGTTACTCCTGGCTTTGTGCTCAGAAATGTCTTCTGGTTGGCTCAGGGGACCATATGGGATGCCCAGGATCGAACCCAGATCAGCTGTGTACAAGGTGAACACCCTACCCACTGTGCTATCTCTCTGGCCCCAGTTCAAGTATTTTTTTTTATTTTGCTTTTGGGCTACAGCCTGTGGTACTTAGGACTTACTCATGGCTGGGGAGTGGGGTCTCTCCTAGCAGGCACAGTGAACCATATGGGTGCAGGGGTTAAACCTAGGTCTGCTGTGTGCATAGCAAGTCCCTACCCAGTGTATTATTTCTCCAGTTCCAAACATTTGTCCATTTTAGTGAATTACTGCCATGGGCCCCTCAGCATCATCAGCAGTGGCCCTGAGTCCTCTACCAGACATGCCCCCCCCCAAACCAGGAGAGGGACTGGAGAGACAGCACAGCAGGTTGAGCACTTACCTTGTTTGCAGCTGATCCAAGTTCAATCCCAGCATCCCATATGGTCCCCCAAGCCCACAAGGTCCCTGAGAACAGCCAGGTGTGTCCTTCAAACCAAAATAAAACTAAATTAAAAAGCGAATGCAAAATTGCTTTTTAAAAAGCAGTAGAAATTAAAATATATTTTATTTAGTTCACTGGATCCAAAATATTATCATATAACATAATCAGTATTTGAACACTGAGTTCAGAGGCTGGAGAGATAGCACAACAGTAGAGTGTTTGCCTTGCACTTGGCCAACCCAGGACAGACCTGGGTTCAATTCTCAGCATCCCGAGCCTACCAGGAGCAATTTCTGAGCATAGAGCCAGGAATGACTCCTGAGCGCAGTTGGATGTGGCCCCAAAAATAAATAAACACTGAGTTCATTGCATTTCTTTTCATAATCCCCTGCCTCTGAGATGGGGGTTAGAATTCACATTCACAGTTCAGACACCGGAGGCAATTAGTGGTCCCTACATAGGCCAGTAGAATGCTGGGCTTTTAGTGTATAGGGGTTTTGCAGTCGTATTGACAACTTACTCTTCAAATAACTATACTCTCGTACACATCTCTCTTCCCCCACCCATCCAGCAGGCTGTAAAAGTTGCTAACTTGCTCATATTCCTTTTTATTTTATTGATTGATTGATTGATTTGGGTTTTAAGTCACACCTAGTGGTGCTCAGGGGACTTTTCGGTGATGGAAACAGAGCCCAGGCCCCCTGCTTTCGGAGCATGTGTTCAGTCTTTGGTGTCTCTCCTCCCCCTCCTCCCTGACATTCTTGCCAATGCTAATATAATTAGACTTTTAAATTTCGACCAGATTGATGGGTATGAAACAGTATCTCATGGTTTTAATTAGAATTTCCACCCTTTGCTCCCTTAAGAGGAAATACATATGCAGGACACAGAGAAAGTGTGTCCTGCATATTCCGTGAATATTTGAGGAACTGAATTAACGAGTCTCAGTTTCTCCCTTGGAGAAAGGGCTATAACATCTGTTCTGCCTCCCCAGAGGACATAGGCTTTATGTGGTCTTAAAATTATGGAAAACTCTGTTTTGGATTCAGACTGATGTGCAAATGTGTCGTGAGGCAGGTCTGTCACTATTCCCCCCTACTCTCAGCCCTCCCCTACTCCTGGGAGACTAAGGAGGAGAGATGGGGAATTGCACCTTTAAACAGTGTACCCCACACACAGCCAGGGTAGTGGGGTGCTGAGCATCTTCCCTTGCTCCAGCTCATTCCAGGATGTGAAAGAGGTGTGAGGTGTTACCCAGCTTCAAACCCTAGAGACCTTGATGTGCTAAATATTGCTAAATGCTGTGATGAGTTGAATTTCTGGCATGCCAACAAAGCCCTGTCCCGCTCCCATCCCCCAGCACCCCTTTATTAATCTCATATATTGGCTGGACCCCGGTTTCTATGGAAACTGCCCGGTTCAAAGGGATGCAGTAGTAGGCACATCCTGCCTCCCAGCTAGCCCTTTGGGGCCAAGTTAGAGGTTGTGAGTGTGGAGGGAGCTCCAGGTGCTGGGGTTTAGCTTTCATCCATTCATTAATCCTCTCTCCCCATCCCTCGCCTGCCCTTCCCTGCCTCTCCTCCTCCCTGTCTTCTCCCTGCAGGCCAGCCAGCTCGGTGTGTACAAAGCATTTGTGGATAACTATAAGGTGGCGCTGGAAACAGCGGAGAAGTGCAGCCAGTCCAACAACCAGTTCCAGAAGATCTCAGAGGTGGGCTGCCCCCCTCCACCACTACCAATTCTCTGGTGCTAAGTTCTGCTTCAAGCCCTCCTGCCTTTGGGTCTCCCCTGCCCTGTCAGTTAAGGCACCGTTTTCCTGATGGGTAACACTTAGCCTGACATTTGCTTTCTCGCACTTGACATTTTCACTTAAGAATATCAGTGCATTTGCTTTTGTTATTATTTTAAGGAACAGGAGAGAGAAAAGAGAAAAAGACAGTTTCTCTCATGGTGGTCAGGTTAAGTAAGCCTTTTCCTCCCTTTACTTTATTGATTTGGGAGAGGGCAAGGGTTTTTCCAGTGTGATCAAGAGTTACTTCTAGCTCTGTTTTCAGGAATCACTCCTGGTGGTGCTTGGGGGACCATATAGGGTGCTAGGGATCAAACCCAGGTCAGCCTTGTGCAAGGCTAACACCCTACCTGCTGTACTCTATTGCACGAGTCCCTTCCTTCACCTTTGTTTCCTCTTCTATGGAACAAGGTCTAGATTCCTTCAGCTCTTCTCAAATTTGCTCATAAAAATCTCCTAAAGAACTGTTTAAAAATTTATGTCTTGGGGCCAGCGCAGTGGCGCTAGAGGTAAGATGCCTGCTTTGCCTGCGCTAGCCTAGGACGGACCTCGGTTCGATCCCCCGGCATCCCATATGGTCCCCCAAGCCAGGAGTAACCCCTGAGTGTTAACAGGTGTGGCCCAAAAAAAAATTAATGTTTTGGGGCCAGAGAGATAACACAGCAATAGGGCATTTGCCTTGCAAGCACCTGATCCAGGACCGATGGTGATTCCAATCCCGGCATCCTATATGCTCCCAGGAGCAATTTCTGAGCGTAGAGCCAGGAGTAAACCCTGAGTGCTGCCGGGTGTGACCCAAAAAAACAAAACAACAACAAAAAAAATATGTCTTGTTCCAGAGAGATAGTACTGTCTGTCGTATACTCATCATGCAAGTAACTCGTTCAATTCCCATTACCCCATGTGGTCCCCCAAGTTCTGCCAGGGGACCTTAGCACAGAGCAAAAGTAAGTCCTAAGCATGACCAGCTGTGGATCAAGTATAGTATTCTCTGCACCCCCCTAATTCTCAACTGTTGGCCCCAGGTTCAATTTCCCATATGGGAAAACATGTTTAACTCAAACATGGGTTACATATTTGAGACCCTGTACTCCATCCCCACCACCACATGCTTGCTCCAATTCCCAGCACAGCTGGGTGTGGCTTTTAGGAGAAAATTTTAAATTAAAATCTTGATAACTAAGAACCTTTCCTGAAATTTCAGCTCAGTATTTTTTTTTTAACTTTGTGTGTAATGCTGGGAATCAGTACAGAGCTTTGTAATTGTAAAAGCTATGTTCCTCTACCCATGTACATCCCCAGCCCTTAAAAGTTTGTGTGTTTAACTTAGTCCCTTTGTACATTCTTGTTTTGGTTGTTTGTATTTTGGGGTGATGCTGAGGGATATTCCTGACCCAAATCTGGTTGCTCCAGGCCTATCTGGGGGACCATATAATGCCAGCCAGGTCAATACCTGGGCTCTACCAGACACTTGTTGCACCATCTCCCTGGCCCTTCCTAGGCAACTTTAAGCTCAGTTATCTCTGAGGAAGCCTGGAGTAGTTGATATTTTAAGGTTCTCCCAAATCCCACAGAGAGAACAAGGGCCTTTTCTCTGAAGAAGCCCGGCCACTTTGGCTGACATATGCCGGTCCCTGTCACCACCATTCCTTCAGGCTCCCCGCAAAGCAGAGAAGGCTTTGCTGGCTATGGATGGTTCTGTCTTGGTAGTGGACCCTGTAGGAATGCAGCCGTCAAAAAATATCTCTTACACACCAAGCAGTTGGCCAGGCTGTTTGGGGCATCCAGTCCCCAGCTCAGGATATAAGAGCCCCTGTGCTGAGATGAGGGGTTTCTTCTGTGGTTTTGGAAATCCTGACTCGCAGCCCCCCTGCCATCACCCTTTGCTTTCCCTTCTCAGTCCCTGTGCTCACATAACTGATGCAATATAGGATAGTTTATGTGAAATTTCTTGGCATGGATTATATATCCCAGTTTACATTCCTTTGAGAAACAGAACAAGTGGGCAGGCAAGACAGATGGGTTATGAGGATAGTCAGACTGGACACATAACCCAAGCCCACAATGGGCTTGTTAGCAGCCTCTCCCAACTATGCCCCTACCCTCACTTTGTGTTCATGGGAGCCTGGAGTGCACAGAGAGGGTTTGGCTGTTTCTTCTCCCAAACCCTGGGGTCAGGATGGAGGAGGATGGAGTGAGGGGTGGGGAAGCCTTCCCCCCATGAGGCAGCGTCACTGAACCAGAGGAGCTGTTTCCACTAGGCCCCCCATCTGACTCTCTTCACAGTACTCTTACAGGTCTGCCCAGTGCTCAGAGTTCTGTAAGAGCAGAGAGTGGAGGGTCTCCACCAAACCCGAGCTGACTTCCTGTTCACGGTGATTGGCAGAATCCCTTGCCCTTCTGTCAGCCACCTGCCAGGTCCCAAAGGGCAGATCTAGGCTATTGGGCTGATGCCGAATGGTTTCTCACCCTGATTCATGTGATGCTGTCACTTCCTGCAGGCACTGCCACTTAATTACTGCAATTAGGCCCTTCTCTGCCCCACAGTCTTTTCATACCTCTGGGCACCCCAGGGTGGGGGGTGATGTGGAGACAAATTTTGTAGAATCCAAAACTCAGCCAGAGATACAGCCTGGAAGAGCTGAGTAAAGCCCCCCTTCTCATCACAACCCCAAGTTCCAGGCTCAGTCCCTGAGGGCCCTCTCTGTCTAAAAATGGCTGAGGCAGAAGAGAAATAGGGTACTCCCACCACAGGGGCCTTTGTGTCTTCCCAGGAGAAGCAGGCAGTGTCACCTGGGTGCCTGACCTTGACCTCACCTTCCTCCACCTCCCGCCAGCACCCCTTTCAGAGGCTCCCTTTGCTCTCCATCCTCCTAGTGGGGATTGTATTACAGCTCTTGTTACAGACCCCACTGACCCTGTCTGTGGGCAAGTATGGCGGACAGGGCACTCTCTCAGGCTGGTGAAAGTCTGGGCAGTGTTCTTCCAGCCCTTGACTTTCCTTCCTCTCAGCAGCTTCCTTGTCCCACACAGCATCCCCCCAATGTGGCAGGATCTAGCGCAGATTGTCCTGTGGTGCCCAACACTCTGTCCTGGGTGCACCCCCCACCCATCTTCCTCCTCTATATGGTAGTGTGGAACTCCCCATTTCTTACTCCAAGGCCTTTGGTACACAGTCCCTTGCCTTGGACTGGTGTGTGTGGTAGATATATAGCATTCAGAAGCACTTTTGTGTTGGGGGACAGTGGCTGGTACCCAAGGGAGGGGCTCTTTATTTGGAGTCTCGGGATGGGGTTGGGGTTTGGTCTGAAGAACTCCATGATGACCTCTTCTATGGTGCCTGGAGCCCCAGGCTTCATACTCCATCCAGAATGGAGTAGTATGGGCCCCACGATGAGCCAGGCGATGCAGGGTACAGAGAGTACCAAGGCCTGCTTGTCTTTGTGTCTCTTCTCCTACTTGTTCATAACCCTGGATTTCAGAACCTTCCTCCCTGCCAGGCTCAAAATTGGGGGAGGTTGGAAGGGATAGGGTGGAGGGAGGCCAGACTGGGAGTGAGTGACCCCTTCTCCTCTGTCCGGCAGGAGCTCAAAGTGAAAGGCCCCAAGGACTCCAGGGATAGTCACACGTCAATCACGATGGAAGGTACTTTGGGGAGTGGACTGCAGATAGTCGCTTTGCTTTGTCGGCTCTGTGGCTGCTGCTACGCGCGTGTACACATGTGAGTGTGTGAATCCCGGTACCCCAGGCAGCAGGCCAGCTACAAACGTGCTCTTCCTCTGCACGCCAGCAGGCGGCTTCTCTCTGCCGCCCCCTCCTCCCGCTTCTCCACGCGCCTCCCTTTCCCTCCCCCACGCTGGTGGAGCTCTTGAAAGCAGCGGCGGGCGGGCGGGCAGCGGGGAGCGCGGGCACTTGGTTCTGGGGGCTGTACAGCAGCAGCTGGCAAGGCGTCGCGAGGCGAGGCGAGGTGGCCGAGGGGCTGGGCTACTGGTGGGAGCTGGAGCCGGGAGCGATGGCCACGCTGGACAGAGGCTGCCATGGAAATCCTCCTTATCATTCGCTTCTGCTGTAACTGCACCTACGGTAACCCAGGCCCCCTCTCCAGGGAGGGGGGTGCTTTCCCCCACAAGGGACTGACCCCAGTGGGCTTGAATGTGGGGCTCAAGGTTTGGGGGGCAACCCAAAGGGAGAAGGGAGGAGGACAAGTAACTGGGTGTACTGTCCCCACCCCCTGAGTCTAGCCAGCTTCCAACCTGGACTTGAAGTCTGAGGGTAGCTTTTGAGATAGGAAGGACTTGCCTAGAAGGGACCTGAGACCCTGAGAAAAGATGGGTGGGAAATAGAGGGTTGCAGAGGCCGCAGGCAAGTTCCTGGAGAGGCCACAGGAACGAGTGGCCAGACTGCAGCTGCAGGTGTGATGGGCAGGGGCCAGTGGAGTAAGATCAAGGGTCTGGAAGCTGCGCTGGGCTAGGGGGGCCCCAGCCAGAGGCAGAAGTTGGGAGTTTCTTTGTTTCGGAGGCTGAGCTACTGGGGTATTGTGTGCTACTAGCGCACATGCTGGCTCGGGCTGGCTTGCTCCTGTCAAAATGTGGATGCTGCTTGGGAGAGCGGCAGAGGGCTGTCCACACGGAGGGGGCAAGGTTCTCCCCACCAGTGACTGGTGACCCAGGTCGCTGAGCTCAGCAGGGAAGGTGGAGTAGGCACTGGTGGGAGAGGGGGCGTGGCAGCCGCAGCTTTGTGAAGGTCACAGGCTGCTGGGCACTGCTCTGTCCACCAGAAGATGCCGGGATGACATCTGCCACAGAGCGGAAGCCCTGCCCAGGCTGAAGATGGCCAAGCAGAAAGGAGTTGGGAAGCGGTTCACTCTGGGGCAAGACATGCCCTGGGTTTGACCCCCAACTGCCACTGGCAGGGCGGGCATGGGTTGGGGGTGTGGAGGCACTGCTCTGGGCCCTGTGTTGTGTGGCAGACAGCTGCTAGAGGCCTTTGCTCTCCCCTCTTGCCAGGCACCTTCTTTGTCACTTTGGCTTTACCTTTTATGGTAACCTACAGAGATTTGGGGGGGGGTTGGGGTCCACACGTTTAGGCTTACTCCTGGCTCTGTACTCAGGAATCACTCCTGGTGGTGCTTGGGGCCAATATGGGATGCTAGGGATCAAACCCTCATTGGCCACATGCAATGCCCTACCACTCAATGTACTATTGCTCCAGCCCCCCAGAGGATATTGATGTCTCCCAGGATCCTCTCAAAGACCTCTGTGCTAGACAAGGAGACCCACTTGACTCAAGCTCAGACACTGCTGTGGGGAAGACCCTCCCCCCACCCTGATCTAGAAGACCCCCCTCCCCCGAACTCATACAATAGCCCCTTCCCAGAGCCCAGCACAGTGACTGTAGGAACCACAGTCCCCATGTAGTCAGAAAGCCACAGCTGTCCCGTGTCCCTAGCCCTTGGCTCCAGCTCTGACAAGCCTGGCTTCAGAGGAGAATTGCTATTGAAATGGACCAGTTTGAAGACGAGAGGGGAAATGCGTTGGTTCGGTTTGTTTTTTTTACTAACCTCTTTCAGGTCTCGGCCCTGCTTGCTGGAAAGGAAGTGAACCCTTTGCTTCCTCTTCCCTCCATAAAAGGCATCTCGGGATTGGTGACTAGGCCTGGGTTCCGCAGAACAGGGTCTTGGGGTTCTCATGGCATAATCCTTGGGCTCAGCTCTAGGTATGAAGTGTGGTGCTGGCCGTATGGATTCAACCTTTGCTGTCTCTACCAGAGATGCTGGTGTCAGAGTCCTGAGATAGTGCAGCGTGACCTTTCTCCTTTGTTGCCTGCCTCAAGTGTTCATTGCTTTCTGACCACTTCACAGAACTCCTGCCAGATGTTTGGGGGTGATGCAAAGGAAGTTTGGGCACCTGTGGAGAGGGTTCCCCTGGGCAAAGAGTCACTCCTAAGTCTTTCCAAGCCTTCTCCCAGGGGCCACTGAGCTTTCTGAGGATGCTTCCCTTTTCCATGACTGACCTGAATTCTAAACACAGCTGAAACCAAGTTCCGTAACTTCTCCAGAGCTTCAAAAACTTTTCTCATCTGTAAAACAAGCGAGTGATCACTGCTCACCTTTTCACCCAAACAATCCACCAAAAAAAGCCTAATGCCACAGGAGGCAGAATCAACACCCAGCATCCAAAGTAGAAGGATCAGCCTGCCCATGTTCTCACACTCAAGCACTGTGGGTGTTGTTTGTAAAAGGCCTAGTCAGGGAAGCCTTCATGGAGGGAGGGAAAGAGACATTACATCACAGGGAATTGTGTGTGTCTCGTGAGCAGAAACTGCATGTTGAAGAGGTGGGGTGGGGGAAGCAGACTGGCATGTGGATGTGGTGGAACAGATGAGGGGGAGTGAAACGAGGGGGGTTTCCACCTACATCTCAGGTGCAGGTGCCATGAGAAGCATGAACATGGGGATGCTCTTCCTCATCATTTTGCTGAACTTCCCTGTCTCCATCCTCCCTGCATGGGCCCAGACTGAGGCTGCAGGACTCGGATCCCATGTCAGGTGGACCTCGCTGTGGCCGTGGGCATATTAATCATCTCCTGAAACTCAACCCACCTTGTGTGGGGGTCACCCGGCTTAGTCTGAAGTCGCTGTCCCTTCTGACCTGGCCGCAGCGGGAGCTGACAGCGCAGTATCAGCTTTCCTGTTCTGGGCCCACCTTGGAAGTGGCTGCTGAACTTGCACTTTCTTGTGGCTCTCTGCAGTTCTCAGGGCATGATTCCCCGCCAGGAGATGGACTGAGCCTCAAACCTCCCCCTCCATAGACTGTGTCCCCCTTGGGGTGTGACTAGGACTTACTGTCCCTGGTTACCCAAGCCAGGCCTCATATGCCCCTCAGAGTCTATGCGGTGGGTCTCTAGAAATTGCTAACTTAAGGAGGACTACCAAAAAATAAGTCTTGGGAAATGCCCTGGTAGAGAGCAGTAGTTTCCATCTATTACTATGCATCAAATAGGCAGATAACTGGAGAGTTGTTGATTGCTGCCATGTTCCCACCAGCAGAGACTGGGGTTGAGTGAAAGGGGTGGGGAGGGTGGACCTGCAGCTATGTGTTTTGTTTTGGCATCTGGTTTTTGGATCATTCTGACAGTGCTCAGGGGATCAAATCTAGGCCTCCTCAGTAGGCACTTAGTGCATTAGAGCCATTGCTCAGGCCCCCAGCTGTGTCCTTTAAGCACTTCCCCCAATGGCTTTGTTTTTATGAAGGTTTTAGGACCACACCCAGCAATTTTAGGGATTATTCCTGGCTCTGTGCTCAGGAATCACTCCTGGTAGATTCAAGGTGCTGGGGATTGATCCCAGGGCAGTCACACGCAAGGCAAGCACCCTGCCCCCTGTGATGATATCTCTTCAGCCCCTTCAGCAGTGATTCTGATGGGCGATCATGCAGTCTCTGTAGAGCAGACTGGTGGCACTTGGCATTGTCTCTCCACCAGCACACTGTCCCCTGGAGTCTGCTGAGCTTTGTGCAGGGGTTTCTAGCAAGGATTCTAGAGTCTGGTTTGTGGCCTGGCTGGCACTGCAGGACTCCCAGATTAGGATGCTCCTTCCCAGAACCTCTTCCCCACTCCCATGGCTGGAGGGTAGGGATTGTGACACCATGACGCACAGTGCCCAGGTGTCGGGTGAAGCAGGAGGGGCAGGCACAGCTGTCTGCGGAGGCTTCACTCACTGACCAGCTGCCACCTGCCACTATCGCTGTTGCATTCCATCAGTCCTGTTTGGTGTCTGTGTGTCACATGGGGACCCTGTGAAATTTGCATTCTCTGAACCTCTCTCAGGTCCCCTGAATACTGAGAGCAGAGCTTGGAGAAGACTTGCCTCCCAACCTCCATCCCATCCTGTCTTATCAGAGGACTGAGGCAAACAAAAGGGTCTCCCTCATAGACCCAACGTGGGCTATGTGGGTCAGAGAATAGCATGGGGTTCTCGGCTGGAGCACCCAGGCTTGGCCCCAGAAACATGAGAACTAGGAAACTAACCCCCAGAAAAAACCTTCTCCCTCCATATGTGTTCCTGGGTGACTCAGTGTGCCGGGTCTCTGTGTAGTGTGGCTGCCTGTCTATGTTGTGTTGTCAGGTCTGCCATGGTGAGGTGGGGTTGGAGGCACAGGAAGTGAGTGACATAAGGGTCGGCACTGAGGCTGCCCTCCATGTCTCTGGCTGCATCCCATTACCTCACTTTGGTCTTTTTCCTTCTCATCAGCTCTGCTCTACAAGCCCATTGACCGGGTCACCAGAAGCACCCTGGTCCTTCACGTGAGTGGCAGCCCTGAGCTGAGAGTGGGCTTAGGGTGGGCTGGGCAGACACTGTGGTACCAGATAGGGGTCCTTGGGGGGAGTTAGATGGAAGGTCCCTGGCTGGACCCCGACTGCCCCTGCCTGGTCACATGCTGATGGGCCTACGCCTAATTATAGCTTGGCTACTGAACTTGACATTTGGCCAAATGTTTCCTAAAGACTGGCACTTCCTGCCTCCTCATGGTCTTTAGTGTCCTTGGAGCAGCTGTGGTGGGGGGTGACGGGAGGGGTCTCTCCCAGCTGCTTGGTGAGCTGAACTCCTCCACCTGGCTTCCTCCTTCCTCCATGGGGGACTGGAGTGAGCAAAGCAGAGATGCAGGCACTCCTCTCCCCTCTCACCTGCAGTTCGGATCCTAATGTTTAGTTTGGACTTTACAGACATGACCAGGTTAGGGTGTGGGTCACTGAGCACCCCCTTATTTTTTGGTGAAAATTGAATGTGTTCCCACTATTTCCCATGGAGCCAGAACCTACCCCCACACCCGCAACCCCATCGTTCCCCAGGACCTACTGAAACACACGCCTGTGGACCACCCTGACTACCCGCTGCTGCAGGACGCCCTCCGCATCTCCCAGAACTTCCTGTCTAGCATCAATGAGGACATCGACCCTCGCCGAACAGCAGTCACCACTCCTAAGGGGGAGGTGAGCTCAGACCCAGCATAGCTGTCCTCATGCCCTGAGGAGGAGCTGGGACCCATGGCACCAACCCTGCTATCTGCTCTTACAGGCAGTCCAGCCCCAACCCTATCTGACCCCAGGCCCAGTTGAAAGCTGCAAATTTAGTCCCATGTCCCACTGATTGTAGTCCTCCAAGGAGGCCAAAGGGAAAGTGAGGCCTGGAGATGCCCCAGGTCTGGCCAGGGGGGGTCTTAGCTGTCAGTGTTGAAACAAAAGTCTTTGTCTGTAAGCCACATATTGTATCCCTCAACCAGGGAATCTGGGGCCTCTGCTGGCACCCCATAGGCTCCTCTGAATGCAGCCAGGAGTAGTTCCTGAGTCAGAGTCAGGTGTAATTTCCAGATGTGGCCTAAAAACCAATAAAAAGAATGAGTTAAGGAAAGGAGATGAGGGGGCCAGAGTAATAGCACAGCAGTAGGGCTTTACCGATCCGAGAGGGACCTGGGTTCAATTCCCGGCATCCCATATGGTCCCCCAAGCCTGCCAATTCCTGAGCGCTGCTAGGTGTGGTCCAAAACGGAGGGGGGGGGGGAGAAAACACATGCATCAGCAGCCTAGCCATATCTTGTTCCTTCTGCCTAGAGAGACTGGATGGGCTTATGCACCTTTTTTGATAAGCCCCCTGGTTTATGGGGGAGGAAATAATAAAGCATGGGATACTGCCAGTGACTCCCAGGTCATGGAGACCTGTCCCTTTGTGCCACTCCCAGCCCTGGTTCCTAACCTCTGGAGTGTCACTGGTGTACTTGACTCTCAGGAAGGGGTTTCAGGAAGATGTTGGCTTGGCGCCCGGACACATTCTGGAGGCTGTCATTGCATGCTGGGTGTGGTCACTCACCCACGCTGTGCCCTGTGTGTGTGTATCACATGATGTGTGATGCTCACAGGGAGAGCAGAAGTGACCAGGACAGCCCTGGGGCAGCCTGCTGGCTCTTAGGGTGGCCAGGGGCAGGCCCAGGAGCAATGCCTGGAGCCTAGCACACATCACCTTCTAGAGTCCTGTCTGCAAGGACTGCAACTTTTTCCAGGCCACTGCTCTGGCCCTGTGCAGGGTAGTGCAGGGTTTCCGCAGCCTCAGTATAAAGTGGAGAGGAGCAGAGACAGACCTAGACAGCTCTGCCCATTGAGATTGAACTGCAACCTGGATCAACTCCTCAGGCCTGCTTTTAAGGGAAAGGAGCTAAGAGACTGTTTCTGTCCCAGAGTGGAAGAACACAGTGGTCTTGGTATAGGGTCCCCCTCCAAGTGGGAGCTATTGAGAGCTGTGGTAAAATGGGGAATACCCTTGTTGGTCCCAGCTAACAGGGCTGGGGGTGCCCAAGTCAGTGTTGTAAACCCCAGGTACTCTGGCCTTCCCCTGAAGTGCCCTGCCCCTCAGCTAGATGGTGCACTGGTATGGGCTGGGCTTCTACTGGACTGCCCCTAAGTAGGGTGGCTGTGTCATTTCCCTCAGACCCGGCAGCTGGTGAAGGATGGCTTCCTGGTGGAAGTGTCAGAGAGCTCTCGGAAGCTGCGGCATGTCTTCCTCTTCACAGACGTCCTGCTGTGTGCAAAGCTGAAGAAGGCATCAGCAGGGTGAGTGTACATGGCAGGTACAGAGTGCGGGGCTAGAGCCCATTGTGCAGCCTCAGAGCTACCAGGCACCGTCTGCACTTGGTTTTCTTTAAAAATATTATTACTTAGGGGGCCAGAGCAATAGCACAGTGGTAGGGCGTTTGCCTTGCAAGCAGCTGACCCAGGACGGACCTGGGTTCAATCCCCAGCATCCCATATGGTCCCCCAAGCCAGGAGCAATTCTGAGTGCATAGCCATTAGTAATCCCTGAGCATAACCGGATGTGGCCCAAAAACAAAACAAAAAAATATTTTAAAAAAATTGTTACTTAGGACCGAGCATGAGCTCCAGCAGCAGAGCTCTGTGGGAAGACCTGGGTTCCATCCCCACACTGCCTACCCACCACTCCCTCCAGCACTACTGGAGCTCGTACAACAATAAAACATATTTCTGTGTGCAAAATTTGTTATTTATGTATAAACTTAATCTGGCTTTTATTTTGTTTTTGTTTTTGGATCACATCCTATAATGCTCTGGGATTCCTCCTGGCTGTGCACTCAGGAATTATTCCTGGCAGTGCTTGAGAGACCATATGGCATGCCAGGGATCAAACCCAGGTCAGCCACATGCAAGACAAGCACCCTACTTGCTGTACCATCAAGTTGGCCTCTTCATTTTGCTATTTAGCCTTTTCTAAAAATAAGTCATGTATTTAATTATAAAGATATATCCACATTATAGGGAATAAAAAACCATCACCCGTGCAGACATAAGCATCAGCCTCCTGCTGCTGTAGTCCTTCTAGTTGTGTTTTTTTTTTTAATATTTTTCCCTATACACTGTAATAGGAGAAGATGCTATAGGAGGTTCTGCCCTTTCTATTTCACGTCATAAGCATTTTCCCTTGCTGCCTAATCTTCATCATTTTACGTTCCTACATGATGTTGCAAGTAGGCATGCATCATTTCCTTATACATTCTCCTTTTGCTAGACATTGCTAAATCTTTGCCAACTGCAATTCAGTGAATACTCATTGAATGGTGTGGTTCCGTTTACTCAGTGCCTCTGTCATGCCAAATGCTCTGAATGTGTTATTTTAAATCTTCCCAGTCACTTCACAAAGTAAGTATTAATTATCCCTGTCTCACCAGAGAGAGAAAATGCTTAAAAATGTTAAATAAGGTGGGGCCAGAGCAATAGCACAGTGGGTAGGGTGTTTGCCTTGCACACAGACAACCTGAGTTTGATCTTTGGTATCAAATGATCCCCGAGCCTGCCAGGAGTAATTTGTGAGCACAGAGCCAGGAGTAACCTCAAAGTGCTGCCAGGTGTGGTCCAAAAACAAACAAAAAAATGTTAAATAAGGGAGAGCCAGAGTGATATTACAGTGATTAGAGAACTTACCTTGAGCAGTCAACCCAGGTTTGATCCATAGCATGCCAAATGGTTCCCATGTCTACCAGGAGTAATTCCTGAGCACAGAATCAGGAGTAAACCCTGAGCACCACTGGGTGTGGCCAAAAAAATAGCGAAACCAAACAAAAATAAAATTTAATGTGGGACTAGAGCAGGTAAAGCACTTGCCTTATTCATGGTCGAACTAAGTTCCATTCCTAGTATCCCCATATGGTCTATAAGTCCTATCAAGAGTGATTCCTGAGCACAGAGCCAGAAGTAAGCCCTGTGCATTGCCAGATGTGGCCCTTCCACCACCACCACCCCCAAAAAAGTTAAGTAAGATGCCCAAGACTTTACAACTAGAAGTAGAGTGAAGTGGAATCTGACCTTGAATCTGACTCCTAATCTTCTTCCTCCGTCCATCCCTGTACCTGGTGATAGGGGTTTGTTCTGTGCCACCAGAAAGGGAGGTCATTTCATATCCTTCAACAGCCTCCCACCTCCCCTTCTCACTTTGTGTCAGCTACACTGTCTTCCATTTCAGGGCAGACAGGCCATAGACTCACTGCCCATGGTCACCGGAATGAGCAGTGCAGTCATATCTTCCTTGGTGTAAGGAAGCAAGAATCAGATTGAGCTTCAGCAAGACAGTGACTGGCAGAACCCAACACCCATTTCACACCACCCAGAAGCAGAGCTAGCAGTCTAGGGCCTGCAGAACCTTCCTATAGCCTCTGCCCCTGCAAACAGCACTAAAGAACTTGGGCATAAATGTTGCTTTAGAACCCTCAACGCAGCCAGCCCCTCAGGTGGGGGCTGAGAGATGGCATTCTAGGGCCAGAGCAATAGGACAGCAGGTAGGGTACTTGCTTTGCATGTGACCGAGCTGGGTTTGATCAGCATCCCTATGGTCCTCTGAGCCCACCAGGAGTATTTCCAGAGCCAGAGGTTACCACTGAGCACCACTGTGTGTGTGTGGCCTCAAAGACCAAAATTACCAAAGATGAAGGATGGGTGTTGTTGACACATTGTATAACTGAAACTCAATTATGAACTACTTTGTCACTGTAACTTATGGTGATTCAATTGTTTAAAGTTATTGAAAACTAACAAAAGGGATGGCCTTCAGGTCACATCTGTTCTCTATCTCTAGCCTGATGCAGATGAGCTCAGTGTGCTCAGGTTAGAAGGGAGAGGAGAGTGAACTGGAAATAAGAGCATTGAGCCCACTCTTTTTTTGCGGGGGCGGGGGGAGGCATATCCAGTGGTGCTCAGGGGATGCTCCTGGCTCTACACTCAGAAATTGCTCTTGGCATGTGCAGGAGACCAAATGGGATTTGGGGGATCAAATGCGGGTTGGCCACATGCAAGGCAAACAAACACCCTACTCACTGTGCTATCGCTCTGGTCCCAGCAAGTGAACCCCCTCTTGTTTGCAGCCCCCAGGTTTGGGTGAGATGCTTGGGTCAGGCTGCAAGACATGCAAAACCTAAGCAGCACCTCATTGCTCGTGCCCCAGCACAACTGAGTCCCATTATTCTATGTATGCATTTCCTATTCAGGCCTGTGATCATTTTCTAACATTCTGTCTAGGAGATTTTGGGGTTCTGGGCCTAGCAGTTCAGGCTTGAAGAACTCCCTCTGCCTCACACACCTCATGCCGGTTTGTTTGCAGGAAGCACCAACAGTACGACTGCAAATGGTACATTCCTCTGGCTGACCTGGTGTTTCCATCCCCCGAGGAGTCTGAGACCAGCCCTCAGGTGCACCCCTTCCCAGACCACGAACTGGAGGACATGAAAATGAAGATCTCTGCCCTCAAGAGTGAAATCCAGAAGGAGGTGAGCAGAGCTGACAACCAAATGGGAACAGAGAAGTTGGCCTGTTGAACTGAGTGTCAAGGAGGTGGAGAGAAAGGAAAGCTTGGGAGTCCAGCGAGGGATGGAAGGTAGAATGCAGAACGAGAGGTCTTGATTTTCAAACTTTTTGTGGTGTGGGAATGCCATATTCGTTAGTGATCAGAGGGTTATTACCTTCAGTGCCGGGGGAAGTTCGTGTTGTCAGGGATCAAACTCAGCCTCTCTCATGCAAAGTGCATGCTTAGCCCTCTGAGCTCTCTCCTTGAACCTCTATCTTTTTTATTTCGTTGGAAGGGTAACACTGAGCAGTGCTTGGAGGCCATGAGGTGCCTAGAAGAAACCCTCATCTTCTTAGGAATGTGTTCTACCTCTGGACCCCTTCCCTGGCCCATAGAACCTAGTTGTGCCCAGAAAAAGATTGATGATGGCAGGTAACCATTGAGTTGATAGAGGGAGGCCAAGAAGTTCATGCTCCGAATTTTATGGGATTAATTATGGGAAGTTCCAAGCTGGAGAAAGACCACAATGGAGAGAGAGTGAGGCCAGAGACAAGGAGCTGGCCTTGCATGTCGCTGACCCAGGTTTGATCTCTGGCTTCACATATGGTCCTCCAACCTGCCAGAAGTCATTACTGAGTACGGAGCCAAGAGTAACCCTTAAGGATCACTAGATGTGGCCTCAGAAACAAACAAAAAAATTAATAAAAAACTTAATTAAAAGCACACAGAATCTCTTAACAGATGACTGACATTCTTATCACACACAGATGAGCATTCACAGATATTTATCATCATGAGTTAGATTGCAAAAGAAATCTCAGATTAAAAAAATGGCCATTAAAACCTAGTGGACAGACTGTATCACGAGGATAGTCTCCCTGAGCATTGCTTGGGAGATCTCCTTTACCCCTCCAGATTTAGTACATGGGGGAAGTGGTCTTGTCATGTACATTGGCCACTGATCATTCTCATAGACCTCAGCAAAATGAAATTAGAAACCAACAATTAGAATACAGTAAAGTATATCCTGGAAAATGAAAACAATTTTTTTTTAATTTTGGGGTTTTGGGCCGTACCCAGCTGTGCTTAATCCTGGTTCTACAGCCAAGAATCACTCCTAGTAGGCTCGGGACCACATAGGGTGCCTGTGGTCAAACCCAAATTAGCAGTATGCAAAGCAAGTACCCTCTCTGCTGTACTGTCTCTCCCAAAACGAAACCATTTAAAGTAAAGAGGAAATCAGAATGGGAAAATGCTTAGAGCTGTTCGAGAATGAGATTGTTCTGTCTGGGTCCCCATGGGGAGGGAGGCTGGATAGCTTTTATCTCCTCTCTGAAACAGGGACCCACTTCACTCCACTTCCCAGAGGGAAGGGCAGGCTTCAGTGACCTAGCCTGTTCCTCATAAGAGAAAGGCTCCATTAAAACTTTCTCTTCCCTGGAAGCCTTCCCTGGTGACTTCTCACCCTGCTGAACTGGGCACCTGCTTCCTGCTTCCTGGTATTGGCCTCATTACATTTTGTGCTTTTATTTCTGGGAGTGTGGGGGAAGTTCCTACACCTGGTGATGCTCTAGGCCTACTCCTGGAGGGATCGAACCCAGATTGACTGCTTACAAGGCAAATGTCATATCATTCAGGTTTTTTTCATGTTTATAGCCTGTGCTATACTGAATTGTAGCTGCACAATAGGCTTTCTCCCAAGAATTTCAGCTTGACATGGGCTGCTTTTTTCTATCCTGTGTCCTCTGTCCATCTCTATTTCGTCCACCCATTAGTCAGTATAGGATAAATGATGGAAGGGATGGAGGGAGAAAAAGAGAATGGAAGGAAGAGAAAAAGAAACAGTCACCAAATGGCCCTTGTGGGTCTTTTCTTTCCTTTTTTACTCTTGATTCTAAGCTCCTGGCAGACCTAGGGTCAGATGAACTGGGGCTCCAACCCAGGTCAGCTGCTTGCAGAGCAAGTGTCTTGCCCCGTCCAGTCTTTCCAGCCTGCTGTGGGTCTCTCCTGCCCAGACCTCTCTCCTTGAGCAGGGCAGAGAAAGACCCCACAGTCACCCTTCAGGGTTTAAGACTGGGTGTCTGAGGAGTGCCAGGCCTTACCTGACTCCAACAAAGCCAGTTTTCATGCTTGGAACTGCCCACATGCCTTACTTTGGGGCTGTTCTCACTGGACTTTCCTTCAGCCCAAGTGTGCACCCACAGTCTCCTGTATTGTCAGAATAACACCTCCTGTGATCCACTGGGTCATGTGGGCCCACACAACTTGGAGGCCATTTTCTTCTGGGTCTCAGTTTAGAAGAATCTAGGAAATTATGAACTATTTATTTTTTTGTGAACTATTTTTTAATGGGGGCGCACAGAGCAATAATAAAGGAGGCAGCATGTAGCCTTACATACAGCAACCTGGGTTCAGTCCCCAGCACCCCACCTGCCAGGAGTAATTCCTAAGCACAGAGCTAGCACATCTGAGCATTACTGGATGTGGCCCCAAAAGCAAAACAAAAAATCTTTTGTTTCTTCCTCCCATTTTTATTGCAGTACCATAATAAATAGAATTCTCTTTGTTTGGGGGTCATACTCAGCGAAGCCTAGAGGTTATTCCTGGCTCTGTGTTCAGGGATCACTCCTGGTAGTGCTTGGGTGACCATATGGGATGCCGAAGATTGAACCCAGGTCAACTGCATGTAGGCAAGCACCCTACCTGCTGTATGATCTGGCCCCTGAAATGAGTTTCTTTCTTACTTTCTTTTTCTTTTGGGCCACACCTGGTGGTACCCAGGGTTTATGCCTAGTTCTGCACTGAGAAATCACTCCTGGCGGCCCTCAGGGGACCTTATGGGATGCTGGAGATCGAACCTGGGTAGGCCTAGTCCAAGGCAAATGCCTGCCCTACCTGCTATACGATAGCTCTGGCCCTTGAAAAGAATTTCTTAAGCACCAACACAACTTGTTAATAACTTGGCTGGTTAATAACAGGAAATGCTCTGAATAGCAAAGTGCATTGAATAAAAATGATCATGCCCACCTCCCATTGGTAACAGTTTGAAATTTATTCCTCTAGGCTCTGCTGTGTTTATCATACTGGCTGCTATGTACAGGGTACATGTTTTTTTTCCTAATGAGATTCAACCTACCTGTGCTATTTGGAAGCTCAGACTGCTCTGGTCCTATCATATTCTTTTTTCGGTCGGTGCCTCCTATTTGGAACACAGGGACCTGTTTGGATTGATTTTTAGTTTTATTTTTTATTTATTTATTTTTAAATTTGATTGATTGATTGATGGGTTCCTGGGCCACACCCAGCGACACTCAGTGAGGTCACTCCTGGATCTGCACTCAGAAATTGCCCCTGACAGGCTGGGGGACCATATGGGATGCCAAGAGTTGAACCAGTTCCCTCCCAGGTTGACACATGCAAGGCAAATGCCTCACTGCTGTGCTATCTCTCCGACCCCTTTTATTTTTATTTTTATTTCTGGATTTTGATTTTTGTTTTTTGTTTTGTTTTGTTTTTGGGTCACGCCCAGCAGCGCTCAGGGGTTCCTCTTGGCTCTACGCTCAGAAATAACTCATGGCAGGCTCAGGGGACCATATGGGATGCCGGGATTCAAACCATTGTCCTTCTGCATGCAAGGCAAATGCCCTACCTCAATGCAATCTCTCCTGGCCCCAATTTCTGGATTTTGAGTGATACCTGGAGGTGCCTCTGCCCTTGGGGATCACTCCTGGCAGGGTTCAGGGGACCATGTGAGATGCCAGGGATTTAGCCCCAGTTGGCCCTACTCACTACTCTGTCTCTCCAACCTTGTTTCTAGTTCATGTCACCTCACACACAAGTTTGCCATCACCTATTCTCAGTTCTCTTTGGTAAACTGTGTGGTGGGAGAACTGGAATCAAAGTCCTGTGCCTTGAATTGCCAGGATTACCTACCTCTGAGGAAGAAATTGCCTCCCATTCACTGTTCCTGTCTGCAGCCTGTGAATCGCTGTGCCCCACACTGCCAGTGCTGTGCATACTTGTTACCATTGTTATCATTTTCGCCAGACTAGTAGTTAAAAAAAAAAAGTGCTACAGTATCGGAATTACTTCTTTTTATTTAATTAGTTACTTATTTAAACACCATGGTTACAAGGTTGTTCATAACACAGTTGGGTTTTGTTATTTTTTTACAGTTGCAATGTTGTTTATGATTGAGTTTCAGTCATAAAATGTACAACACGGCCCGGAGAGATAGCACAGCGGCGTTTGCCTTGCAAGCAGCCGATCCAGGACCAAAGGTGGTTGGTTCGAATCCCGGTGTCCCATATGGTCCCCTGAGCCTGCCAGGAGCTATTTCTGAGCAGACAGCCAGGAGTAAGCCCTGAGCATTGCCAGGTGTGGCCCAAAAACCAAAAACCAAAAAAAAAAAAAATGTACAACACACTTCATCAATGCACATTTACCACCAACAATGTCCCCAATTTCTCTCTTACCCTCCTTCTGCCTGCCTCTGGAGCAAATATCTCTCTCTCCCCCTCCCCTTTACTTCCTCCCTCACTCTCTCTCTCCCTTTTCTCTCCCCCTTCTCTTCCTCCTCTCTCTCTTCTCTCCTCTCCTCTCCTCTCCTCTTCTCTCTCTCTCTTTCTCTCTCTCCCCCCCCCCTCTCTCCTCTCTCCTTTTCTTCCCTTCAGACACTGATTTACAATAGTGTTTCTGAAGAGGTATCATGTATATCACTTTTACCTCCTTTCAGCACCCAGTTCTTGTCCAAAGTGATCTTTTTGTTTCTTTGTTTTTGGTTTTGGTTTTCGGGCCACACCCAGTGACACTCAGGGGTTACTCCTGGCTGTGTGCTCAGAAATTGCTCCTGGCTCAGGGAACCATATGGGATGCTGAGGACCAGACCCAGGTTCACACTGGGTCAGCCGCGTGCAAACTAAAGGCCCTACCACTGTACTATTGCTTCGACCCCTAATATCTTTATTTGAACACTGTGATTACAAACATGATTGTAGTTGGGTTTCAGTTATAAAAAGAACACCCCCCCCTTCACCAGTGGAACCTCAAAGCCCCCCTCTCCCATCCCCCTGCCTGTATTCTAGGCAGGCATTCTACTTCTCTCACTCATTAACATTGTCATGGTAGTTATTTCTCTAACTGTACTCACCACTCTTGGTGGTGAGCTTCATATCACTGTCATAGTGGTCTTTTCTCAGCCCTAATTGCACTACCCCTCTTTGTAGTAAGCTTCCTACCATGTACTGATCCTACTAGCCCTCAGGTCTATTGTCTGAATACTATTACTATCTTATTTTTTTATATTCCCACAATAAGTGCTATAATTCTATGTCTCTCTCTCTCCTCCTCTGACTCATTTCACTCCACACAATATTCTCCATATCCATCCATGTATAATCAAATTTCATGACTTCATTTCCAGAACTGTTTTCTTGACATATAATGAATAGCAGGAGCTGGAGATAAAAGAGGAGATAAAAGATAAAAGAGGAGGTCCTGGGCGGAAGAGATAGCACAGTGGCAGGGCATTTGCCTTGCGCAAGGCCAATCTAGGTTCAAATCCTGGCATTTCATATGGTCCCCTGAGTCTGCCAGAAGTGGTTTCTGAGTGCAGAGCCAGGAGTAATTCCTGAGCACTTCTAGGTGTGACCCAAAAACCAAGGGAAAAAAAAAAAAGAGGAGGTCCTTTTTAAAATATAAACTCAGAGGGATTGCGAATATAGCTCAGTATTAAACACTTGCCTTGCTTATGTGAGATGCTGGATTCATTTCCTGGCATAGGGGGAGGGGATAACAAACTTGAAATATTGGAGAAGAAGATCCTAGCCCAGAGGAAATGTCTTATTCCTGCAGGAACACTAATATCAGGAGGCGGAGTGCTGGGAAGGGTAGTGGTAGGATGTCTGCTGAGTGCCGAGGCTGGAACTGTTGTGGCCAGGAATAGGGGCTGAATATATGAAGGTATCTGAGATTTTTAAACTAGTGTCCCAAGTGGCACCCAAAATTTCATTGGTTACTTTTGTTTTAGGGCCATATCTGGCTGTCTCGGGGTTTTTACCTGGCTCCATGCTCTGGAATCTCATACCTGGCAGGGTTTGGGGGACCATCTCTGTGGTTAGGGATCAACGCTGGGTCGGCCACATGCAAAACAAGCATCCTACCCACTGTACTATCTCTCCAGTCCCCAAAATTTAGTTTGTAGACATGACTAAGGCTGCAAGGAGAGGGTTGTAGTATAGAAAGACTTTATTACGGGCCCGGAGAGATAGCACAGCGGCGTTTGCCTTGCAAGCAGCCGATCCAGGACCAAAGGTGGTTGGTTCGAATCTCGGTGTCCCATATAGTCCCCCGTGCCTGCCAGGAGCTATTTCTGAGCAGACAGCCAGGAGTAACCCCTGAGCACCGCCGGTGTGGCCCCAAAAAAAAAAAAAAAAAAAGACTTTATTACTGTTCCTGAAATAAGAAGGCACTATCCACAGCATGCAGTACCTCCTGGGAAGCCTTGAGCTTACTCTGAGCAGGAATGAGACACCACCTGCCCCAGAGCTGCCATTGTGTCTTCCTAGAGAAGGGGAGCTGGGCGTGGCAGGCTGTGTGGGACTGTCTACTGTGGGCAGTACAGGTGGGCCAGCTGCTGTGGGCAATACAATGAGCCTGCTGCTATAGGTAGCTCTGGGCTATCAGGTTGTCCTACTTCTCTCTTGTCTTGGGGTCAGAGGACAGGGGAATACTGGCTGGGAGAATGGGAGAACAAGGGCTGCGTACAAATGGGTTGTGGGTGGTAGGTTGACAGGCATTGGCTGGCATAGGAGGTGCACTCAGAGATCCTTCCCAGTCTCAGGAATTAGCTCAGGCCCCAGGACATGGGAAATGAGAGAGAAACCGTGATGAACACATAGGGCAGGGTGGAGTGGGTGCCGAGAGCCGCTGGGTGAGTTGTAGGTCAAGGTGAGTGAAACCCAGCGCAACCCTCCATCCCCACAGAAAGCCAATAAGGGGCAGAGCCGGGCCATCGAGCGCCTGAAGAAGAAGATGTTTGAGAATGAATTTCTGCTGCTGCTTAACTCGCCCACCATCCCCTTTCGGATCCACAATCGGAACGGAAAGGTAAGCCAGATAGAGAGAGCACAGGGACAGGCCAGGGCTGCCTGGACATGTTCTTTCCTGGACTTTCCATACTGCTGGGGTCCTGTATCCTCTCCCTTCTGTGCCCCAGCTCCCCAGGAACACCCCCTCCCCGAGCTGAGTAAGAAATTCCACTAGGGACCCTAGAGCCCAGTGATATATTCACTTGACTGTGGCCACCCCACTGAGTCCTTTTCTCTCCTCAGAGCTACTTGTTCCTGCTGTCCTCAGACTACGAGCGTGCTGAGTGGCGAGAGGCCATCCAGAAGCTCCAGAAGAAGGGTAAGGGCCACCCACTCTGCACTGCGCTTGTCTATGGCCACAGTGCCTCTGGCACTTCCAACCCTCTTTCATATCCCAATAGCTCCCTTTCCCCCCTTGGCACTCCGTAAGGTGCCAAGATAGGTGGCATTACTTAGCATTACTGTTTGAGCCCCAGAGAATGTGGTGATTGGCTTCTGCACCAGGAGAGTTAGTAGCAAGACTCGAGCCAGTCCAACACACCAGCTTAGCCTGCTATTCCCAGACACAGGCCAATGTGCCATGCCAGTTCCTCTCCTAGGTCTGCCTCTATGCCAGCCCCATGACTGTCCCCTTCCTACAAAGCTCCATGCCTTTCCCATTTTCACAGTGATGTGCCTCCTCAGCAGAAACCAGGCCAGTGCTGGTGGACCTGTAGTGATGGTTCTACTTTCTCGACTTTTGCAGATCTCCAGGCCTTTGTCCTGAGCTCAGTGGAGCTCCAGGTGCTCACAGGATCCTGTTTCAAACTTAGGACTGTGCACAACATTCCCGTCACCAGCAATAAAGATGGTAAGGTCTGGAGCCCAGGGTTCGTGGTAGCCAGGTCTGAGGTGACAGGAGTCTCTTCTGTGCTTGGGTGGTCTGGGCCTGATCCTTCCCCAGAGAACTTACATAGCAATTGAGAGATCATTGCTTAGTTCCCACAAGACCTCAGATCTTCCCTGCTGGGCTCCCTCTGGCTTACTGGGCAAATTTGGCTCCCTGGTGCAGTTGCATTGTGTTGTTAAAGGTGGTCAAATTATAGAAGTGGGGCTGGAGCATGGGCCGGAAGGTGGACTTGGATGGAATGAGATGAGATAAAAGTGGGATAAGGAGCCTTGCATGGAGCAGATCTTGGGAAATTCTCAGTGCCCAGCCAGGAAACCTGTTGCTCATGCTGTGAGCTGAGGCGGAAGGAGGGACAGAGATGAGGGGGTTGAAGACTGGCACATGTAGGTAGATTCCAGCCGCCCAGGAGCACTGAGATAAGATCCGCTCAATGGCAGTTTTCAGACAAGCTCTTTCCTCTACACGGAGGAGCCATCTGCCCCTTGTGTCCCCATGCAGGGTAGGGTTGGGCCATCTCTCCACCCTTAGCCCAGAGGTGCTTCTCATACTGGTTCATTTCTACTTTGAAAAAGCTGGATTGGGGCCAGAGAGATAGTATGGAGGTAGGGCGTTTGCTTTGCATGCAGAAGGACGGTGGTTCGAATCACGGCATCCCATATGGTCCCCTGAGCCTTCCGGGAGCGATTTCTGAGCATAGAGCCAGGAGTAACCCCTGAGCGCTGCCGGGTATGAGCCAAGAAAGAAAGAAAGAAAGAAAGAAAGAAAGAAAGAAAGAAAGAAAGAAAGAAAGAAAGAAAGAAAGAAAGAAAGAGAGAGAGAGAGAGAGAGAGAGAGAGAGAGAGAGAGAGAGAGAGAGAGAGAGAGAGAGAGAGAGAGAGAGAGAGAGAGAGAGGGAGGGGAGGGAGGGAGAGGGAGAGGGAGAGAGAGAGGGAGGGAGGGAGGGGGGGAGGGGGGAGGGAGGGAGGGAGGAGGGGAGGAAGGAAAGGGGAGGAAGGAAGGGGGAGAGAGGAAGGGAGGGAGGGAAGGAAGGAAGGAAGGAAGGAAGGAAGGAAGGAAGGAAGGAAGGAAGGAAGAAAGAAAGAAAGAAAGGAAAGAAAGAAAGAAAGAAAGAAAGAAAGAAAGAAAGAAAGAAAGAAGGAAAGGAAGAAAGAGGGAGGGAGGGAGGGAGGGAGGGAGGGAGGAAGGAAGGAAGGAAGGAAGGAAGGAAGGAAGGAAGGAAGGAAGGAAGGAGGGAGGGAGGGAGGAAGGAAGGAAGAAAGGAACGAAGGAAGGAAGGAAGGAAGGAAGGAAGGAGAGAGGAAGGGAGGGAGGGAAGGAAGGAAGGAAGGAAGGAAGGAAGAAAGAAAGAAAGAAAGAAAGAAAGAAAGAAAGAAAGAAAGAAAGAAAGAAAGAAAGAAAGAAAGAAAGAAAGAAAGAGGGAGGGAGGGAGGGAGGGAGGGGGAAGGAAGGAAGGAAGGAAGGAGGGAGGGAGGGAGGGAGGAAGGAAGGAAGAAAGGAACGAAGGAAGGAAGGAAGGAAGGAGAGAGGAAGGGAGGGAGGGAAGGAAGGAAGGAAGGAAGGAAGGAAGAAAGAAAGAAAGAAAGAAAGAAAGAAAGAAAGAAAGAAAGAAAGAAAGAAAGAAAGAAAGAAAGAAGAGAGAGAGAAAGAAAGAAGAGAGAGAGAAAGAGAGAAAGAGAGAAAGAAAGAAGAGAGAGAGAAAGAAAGAAGAGAGAGAGAAAGAAAGAAAAGAAAAGAAAAAAGGAAAGGAAAGGAAAGAAAAGAAAGAAAAGAAAGAAAAGAAAGAAAAAAAAATAAGAAAAGGCTAGATTGAGGGCAGCCTGGGACCTGGGCTCAGAGGAAGAGTAACAGTCCCTGGATAGAGACTTTCCCAGGCCAGGGTGGCCGGGAATGTCTTCATCTGACCACCAGGTGGAGCTACAAGCCAAGCCTGAGAAGGATCTTGCATGGACCTGGGAGGGCCTTTTCTCTCTTACAGATGATGAGTCTCCAGGTCTCTATGGCTTCCTCCACGTCATTGTCCACTCAGCCAAGGGGTTCAAGCAGTCAGCCAGTAAGTTTTGGTCACCACCAGCCCTCCTTGGAAGTGGTGGGAGGGCCCTTGTTTATGCTTGCCCAGAAAGTTCCTGCGGATCCACTTCTTGGCCCCCATCCCCCACTCAGCTTTATTCAGCTGATCTGGCCCCATCAGCTGCCTTGGGAGATTCCCCCAAGGCTGGGAACCTACTCCTCTTGGCAGGTGGACTGCCCCTCCCTTACCCCAGGTTTCTGGAATTATGGCCTCCAATCCGCCATCTGCTCTGTAACCCTGAGCAAGTCTCTCAACTCCTCTGAGCCTCAGCTAGCTTCTCAAAGCAGTCCTAGTTCTCAAGAATTCTTCCAGGTGTCTTCTATTGGTGGCCTCAGGGGGTCTCAAAATGTTCACGTGGGGGCCAGACACATAGCGGGTAAGACACTTGTCTTGCACAAGACAAACCCGGGTTCAATCCTGTCATCCCATATGGTTCCCTGAGTACCACTAGAAGCAGTTCCTGAGTGCAGAGCCAGGAGTAATCCCTTGAACATTACCAGGTGTGGCCCCAAAACAATAAAGTTCACTTGACCCAGACAACTACTAAATCAACAGGTCCGAATTTTTGCATTCACTTAAGAATACATGTGAAACTGCCAGGCCATGCCTGTCTGAAAGCTGCCCACTGTTTGAGTGACATCACTCATAAAAGTAATACTGATGCAATATGGACTGATGCAGGCAGTGGTGCAGCTGCACACAATCACAGTCCAAGGACAATGCTGAATTTTTACTGCACCTTATCCTCTGCTTAAGCATGAAGAGAGTAATGCTGAGCTTGGGGTTTAGATGTCTAGTCTTTGACATTGAACGTAGAGCCCAGGAACACTGAGGAGCCTACAGGGCTCACGGCCAGTTCTCCTCTCCCAGAGTTCTCCCTGCCACAGAGACATGATCCTCACTGGAAAAGAGCTGACTGTCTCTAAACCAAGGAAGAGGTTGCTGGAAATAAAGATAACCCAGGAGAAACTGACGAAGCAAAAACTATGGCCGCAGAATAAATAGGGGCATGGAATAAACACAATCAGGAGTCCTTGATTTCCAAGGCCTTTGTAACAATCTGAGTAGGCTTTATCTCCAGCCACGAAATTGCTGTCATTGCTTCATTTTCTTGATGAGAAAACTGAGGCAGGGAGAATGTTGGGCTTGATGAGGCAGGAGATTTGAAATCCGGGGCAACGTGGGGTATAGCTCAGTAGTAATGAATCCCTAGATTCAATCCCTGGCACGCCCATCACCTACCTCTACCTCCTGAAAGAGGAGAAGGATCATGTCCATCAGAGAAAGTGTTGTGAGGAAAGGGCAGAACAAGCTTTTAGACTTGAGTGGAGCATTTTGATTGTGCTGGTGCTGGGGACTCACTACACAGATGTTAACTGACCCACAGAGGCACCTACCTGTTGTGTGGTGATGCCTCTGGGCAGTGCCAGGGCTGGGGGTCATTGTGGTCAGGGAGTGCTGGTGGAGCCCTCGCCAGTGGTGTTCTCAAACAGTAGCAGGGCCAGAGTGAAGGGAGGCAGCCAGTCAGAGTACACAGTACTGTGGATCATATTGGGGATCCCCAGGGTGTTGGGAGGAATAGCTTCCTGCTCTCCCTACATTTTCCCTGTTCCTCCACCTTGGACCTCATTGGCCATCTCTTCCCATCTTCTCTGCAGACCTCTACTGCACCCTGGAGGTAGATTCTTTCGGCTATTTTGTCAGCAAAGCCAAAACCAGAGTGTTCCGGGACACGACTGAGCCCAAGTGGGATGAGGTGAGTGAAGGAGCCTCATTCCCAAATGTCCCTTACAACACCTGCACTTCCATCCCATTGGCCCAGATCCTGGCGTGTGTACTCAGCACAGGCCTGCAGTCCTCTCCTGTCCCCCAATAGCCACAGCCGCCTGGTGAGGAGACTCTGAGGGGGCCCTACGCTGACCCCTTGAGCCACCACCACCCCCAAGTGCCACTGTGGGAAATTCAAAACCTCCTATTCTGTCTTCCCAGGAGTTTGAGATCGAGCTGGAAGGCTCCCAGTCCTTGCGGATCCTGTGCTATGAGAAGTGCTATGACAAGACCAAGGTCAACAAGGACAACAATGAGATCGTGGACAAGATCATGGGCAAAGGGCAGATCCAGGTGAGGGGCCGGGAGGTGCCTAAAGGCCTTATTTACTGTCTGGAAGGGGCACACTAGGCTCTGGAGTGGTTCAGAGCTCCTGTGGAGAGAGCTTTCTCCATTCCCCAAAGCCTTTGTGCTTCAGTCCCTAGACTTCCGCACCTGCTCTGTGATACCCAGTGTCCCTACAGGGCTCCAGAGGGCAGCAGCTGTCTCTACGTTCACAGTCCAGCATATGAACACAGATTTCATGTTTGTTTTAATAGTGTCCAGGCTTGGGGTAGCTCAGTGCTGCAGGACTGAGAGGCACATGGCACTAGGAATTGACCTCAAGGTGTCACAGATGCTAGGCTTGTGCTGCGTCCTTGAACCTAGAGGGGTCCATCCCAGAAACACTGAAGTTCCTTGTTCTGGGCAGTGCCTGGGGTTCTATGTCCACTGAAGAGGGTTCTGGACAGTGTCCAGAGTTCTGTGTCACTGAAGGAATTCTGTGAACTTTCCAGGGATTCTGTTCATTGACGGGGTTCCCAGTGGTCTTGAGGTTGCTATGTCTGGGGCTGCTACATCTGATCAGTAGGCTTTACCCTCTGAGGAGGCTTACATTGGCCCTTTGTGGAGGCCTTTACCCGCCGTGAGTCCAGGGGACTAATGTCTGGCTGTGGCTGGGCTGTGGTCCTCACTACCCTGTGCAATTTGCTGGTGTTGTTTGGTTCTGTGGATCTCGGTGGAGTCTTGTGTGGCATGATTGGAATTGAGCTCTACTGTTCTTGGGAATGTGTGCAGAACGGCCCATCTGCGGCCTCCATTTCTGTAGGTACTACCACCGCATTACCCAGCAGTCTTCACTCCCCCATGAGCGGACACTGCACCCTGTCTGGGCACCTGTGCAGCCCCATTTCACCTTAGGTGGTCTGGTTTGGTGGGGGGGGGGGCATCTGTGGCCACCAGCCCCATTAACTGGCATGTGCTGGGCTTTGGTTGGGCAGTCTCTGAGCTGTGGCTGCTGGGCTTGGCTCTCATCTGGGATTCCTTCATGACATTGCCCTGTAGGACATCTGTCCAGCCACCCTCCTCCTGTTCCCCAAACATGGCCCTGCATGGTTACCAGGGAGACAGTATCGCTAGGCAACCACCAGCTGCTGCTTCTGTACTGAGGGCAGTCAGAGCTGATGAGGGATCTTGTGCTAAATCCAGACCTAACACCCACTTTCCACAGAGACAAGGGGTTGGAGCCCCATCTGCACACCTCTGGGCCAGGCTAGCGGAGCAGACAGCATTCTGGGCTGGTTCTGAAGGACCCGTGAAAACCCTGCCTGGACACTGGGAGTCTGCAGGCACTGTCTGGTCACAGAAACTTTGCAATGGGAACAATTGGAAAGGCCCATCCCAGGCTTCCTTTGCCGACCTCATCCATCCCCACCTGGACTCCTTGCCTTCAGCCTCCCTCCTTTCTGTTGTGTCAGCATCCAGGCCCCCTGGGGATACACGCCATAAATCATTGCATCTTGAAGACAAGAGCAGATGGAGGCCTTGGGGGGAGTGGGGGAAGCCAGGTTATGTTTGGCAAAGCACAAAGCACAGTCTGGTAAGGAAAATGTTTCTGTGTTTAAGCTTCAAGGAATGCTGAATGCCTGGGAGTTGATATAAAAAGAAACAAATGTCCTGCTGCCAGCTGACCTGGACCTGAGTGTGGGTAGGGAGAAAGCAGCAGCCCTTCCATAGCTCTGAAGGTGCCGCCCTGGGCCTGTCTCACTGGGCAATGACAGCAGCAGGGCTGGGGAGGGCCACATCCTGAGGTCCTGCATGCTGGGACCATCCTCAGAGCTACCAGAGTATCCAGGCTGGATACAGAGTAATACTGCCCCCTTTCTCTTGAGGGAGGCATAGCCACAGGCTGCACTGTTCTCACGGTACCCTCCTGTCCCCTTCTTGCCAGGGACAGTGTCCAGGGACAGTCACAGCTTTGTCACACACCCTCTAGGAGGCCCGGGAATGGAAGACTGGGGGATGGGAAGGGACAAGTTCTTGGCAGTGGCCTGGAGGAAAATCAGGAGGAGCCTGGGTCCTCTGCTTCTCCACCCCTCTTCCTCAGTTCAAGAGGACCAGCAGCCAGAGCACAGCACATGCCTTGCACGTGGCCAACCTGGGTTTGATTTCTGACATCCCATATAGTCCTTCGAACCTCCCAGGAGTGATCCCATATTGTAAAGCCTGGAGTAACTACCTTCAGCACTGGCCCAAAAACAAACAAACAAAAACAAGGGGACCTGCAAAGGACCCCATTTCCTGATCCCAAGTCTTAGACTGATCTCACACAGCCCTGTGACCTGTGTCAGTCTAGTCTCAGCCAAGTTCCCATGTGTAAGTAGGTGTGCTTCCTCTTCTGGGGGTGTCCTCTGTCCAGAGCTTCATTAGGTATCTCCCACCTTGGCAGAGGGTGCAGGATGGGGTCTACCCCTGCAGTGGCAGGTTTCCTGCCAGCCCAGACCTGTTTTCTTAGGCACCTAAAGGGAAGCAAATGAGGGGAACAATGCCTGCAGGGAGCTACCTACCTTGAAGGGTTCACTGCCAGTTTGGAAAGACAAGCCTCAGTGTCTGCCAGGGTAGTGCAGAACAAAGCAAGATGTCTATGATGCCTAGCAGGGATGGTATCAGGAAGTTTCCTATGACGCCAGTGCTTGGGAATATGATCTTACAGAATCTTTTTTTTTTTTTTTTTGGTTTTTGGGCCACACCCAGTGATGCTCAGGGGTTACTCCTGGCTATGCACTCAGAAGTCGCTCCTGGCTTGGGGGACCATATGGGACACCGGGGATCAAACCGCAGTCCATCCAAGGCTAGCGCAGGCAAGGCAGGCACCTTACTTCTAGCACCACTGCCTGGCCCCGATCTTACAGAATCTTAAGGTCATCACTGCTTTAAAGATATGGACAGGGACCGGAGAGATAGCACAGTGGTAGGGCATTTGCCTTGCAAGCAGCCGATCCAGGACCAAAGGTGGTTGGTTCGAATCCCAGTGTCCCATATGGTCCTCCGTGCCTGCCAGGAGCTATTTCTGAGCAGACAGCCAGAAGTAACCCCTGAGCACCGTCGGGTGTGACCCAAAAACAAAAGAAAAAAAATAATAAAGATATGGACAGTGGGGCAAGTGAGTGAGATAGTACAGGAGTTCAGGTGCTTGCTATATACATGGCCTAGTCAGCCAGGTGTAGCCCCAAAACCAATAAGTAATAAAATAAATTAATAAGAGGAAGGTTAAAAAAAAAAAAGCTGTGGAAGTCCTAGGCAATGGTTCAATAGATTTTGCATGCAGGAGTCACAGACTCAGTCCCCAGGACCACAGAGTCCATTGAGCATTACCAAGAGTGACCCCCAAGTATAATGGATGGGAATAAGCCCTGAGCACTGCAGGGCTTGACTGCCCAGATCCCAGGAAAGACGTTTATGCAGGGCTGGAGAGTGGGGCTTCTGGAACCAGGGCCCAACCTGACCTTGTTCACTTAGGTTCTTCCTCTGTGATAAGCCAAAAATAAGAGCTGCAGGAAATCAGAGGATAAAGAGTCATCGTGGGTGGTGAGGATTCCAGAAGGAGCGGGAGAGAGTACCAGGGTTTGGTTTGGGATTTTTAGTGAAGCAAGATCGTTTTCTTTTTCTTTTTTGTTTTTTTGGCCATACCCAGTGACGCTCAGGGGTTACTCCTGGCTATGCACTCAGAAATCGCTCCTGGCTTGGGGGACCATATGGGATGCCGGGAATCGAACTGCAGTCCGTCCTAGGCTAGCGTGGGCAAGGTAGATGCCTTACCACTTGCTCTACTGCTCTGGCCCTGCAAGATTGTTTTCTTTTTCTTTTTGAAAAAAACTTACTTAGAAAGATAGGAGGGGGAGGAAAGAGAAGAAGTACATGTTCAGGGGCCTGCGAGGTGGCGCTAGAGGTAAAGTGCCTGCCTTGTAAGCGCTAGCCAAGGAAAGGACCACGGTTCGATCCCCCGGCGTCCCATATGGTCCCCCCCAAGCCAGGGGCAATTTCTGAGCGCGTAGCCAGGAGTAACCCCTGAGCATCAAAAGGGTGTGGCCCGAAAAACCAAAAAAGAAAAAAAAAAAAAAAAAGAAGTACATGTTCAAGAGAGAACACAGCTTCTCCAGAGTAGAAAAAGCGACATGGAGACAAGCAAGCGAGATATATGCTCAAGGGAGAGCATGGGCTTGAAGAGCCTATTGAGTACCAGCAATTATGAAAGCAATGTTTATAGTCAAAATTGCAGTCATAGTAAAGGACTTGACAGAGTCACAGATCAGCCTTTATCCTCCTGAAACAGCCTCCAGGCTTTTTGTTGGGGGTGGGGAGGCTTATGGAAACCATGCCTTGGCAGTGCTCAGGCATCACTTGGCAAGACTCAGGAGACCATATAGGGTTCCAGTATTGACCCCCTGTGCATGTGCAAAGGAAGTACCATGCAGTACTGTATCTGACACTGTTATTTTAATCAGGATGCCTAGCTTGCTTTTCCTCTCATTCTTGTGATATTTTCATAAACATTTTTTCTAGGATTTTACATGGCCTCCTTTTATGTTATGAATACATTGTCAGAATTCCTTCACGTATTTTATAACAACTACTTCCAGGGTCTGAGAGATAGTGAGATGGTACAAGGGTTAAGGTCTTGCACATTGCTGACTTACCCCCACATATGGTCCGCCAAGCACCACCAGGAATGATCTTTGAACACAGGTCCATGAAAAATCTCTGAGCCCACATAGCACAGTGTGGCCCCAAAACTAAAATAAAAGTACTTTTTAAAAAATCTCTTTTAGGGCCCAGAGAGATAGCACAGCGGCAAGAGATTGCAAGAGATTGCAAGCAGCCGATCCAGGACCAAAGGTGGTTGGTTCGAATCCCGGTGTCCCATAGGGTCTCCCGTGCCTGCCAGGAGCTATTTCTGAGCAGACAGCCAAGAGTAACCTCTGAGCACCGCCGGGTGTGGCCCAAAAACCAAAAAAAAAAAATCTTTTAGGGGCCAGAGCAGTGGTGCAAGTGGTAAGGCATTTGCCTTGCATGTGCTAGCCTAGGATGGACCTCAGTTTGAGCCCCCGCCATCCCATATGGTCCCCCAAGCCAGGAGCAATTTCTGAGCGCATAGCCAGGAGTAACTCCTGAGTGTCACCAGCGATGGCCCAAAAAGAAAAAAAAAATCACTTTTCACTATGGCCAGCTCATGAATGTCTTTCAAGGCTTGATCCTTCTTGTGTGTGTGTGTGTGTGTTGGGTCACAACCTCTGTGTGTGTGTGTGTGTGTGTGTGTGTGTTGGGTCACAACCTGTGTGTGTATGTGTGTGTGCGTGTGTTTTGGCAGGCACCGGGGACCATATGGGATGCCAGGATTCAAACTGGGGTCTGTCCTGTGTTGGCCACATGCAAGGCAAAACACCTTACCGCTGTGCTATCGCTCCAGCCGGGCTTGATCCTTCTTGCTCCTAATTACAGGGTGGGTGGAGAGAGAGAAGTAGGATGTACACTGGGAGGAAGGGCCAGCAGGAATGTGTGGAGGTCACCCGGCCCCAGCAGGCCTGAAGGAGTCCTCGAGGCTCTCATGCAATCATAGTTGGGTTGAAGGTTGTTTTCTGTTGTTTTTTTGTTTTGTTTTGTTTTGTTTTGAGAGAGAGATAGAGACAGAGCAAGAAGAGAAGCAGCCTTGTAGTAGTAGTAGAGTGGGGGGTCTCTTGGGCTGCAGGCTCCAGCCTGTTGGGCTGGTCATGCTTGGTCAGGCTCAAGGCAGGTGAGTGCCTGCAAGTATCAGTGATTGGGGGCGACTTCCTGCTGTCGCTGCATATTCAGTGCAAAACGGATGCATCTCTCCTCCCTCCTTTCCACATAACTCCGGGGGCTTTGGCTCCAGATCCTCCCTCTGGGCACCGCCCCTCCCCCCTGCTGCCCTGGCGTGTGGGGGGGGGCATCTCAGTCCATCTCCCCCTCCCGCAACATACACCCCATGTGTTTGCCTTGACCTCTTGGCCCCTGGGGACTCCAAAATGTTTATCTGGGTCTATTTCCAGCCAGGCTGCTCTAGGCTCCAGATGTGCCGTCCCCTCTGGGACCTGCCCGCTGGCCACTGAGCATATTCCCAGGATCCAGCACTGTGGCTGGCGAGGCCAGAAAGGAAGGAGTTCCTTGAGGGTCCCAGAGCTTGGTTCCTGCTGTGGCCCAGGGCTTGAGAGGTCCCAGTCCGAGACACTGGGGCTCCTGGAGCCAAATTACCCATCGGATCCATCTCCGGGCCCAGCCACAGACCCTGGGGTGGCCCCGACCCTCAGCTTTGTTCCTCACTACTGCCCTGGTACAGTGGCATCCCTTTCCCTGGAGACTGCTCGCTACTGAGCACAGGAGAGCTGGAGGTGTGAGGGGAGGGCTGGGCTCTGGGCCTGGAAGAGGCTGCATCTGTCCTAGGCCTGGGGTGGCTTCACTTGCCCCATCACCTGGATACATACTGCTCAGGAGGCTGGTCTGCCTTTTTTTTCCCCTCCACCTCCTCCCTCCATTGTCTTCAAAGGGGGTTGATTTTGCTGACAGAGTTGACAGGCAGCCCTAGAGACCTCCTGATTCTGGGGGCATGCAGGAAGGCTGGTCCCTGCCTTTTGGGCGGGAACGAATTCCCAGTCCCAGGCCGACCTTTCTGACCTCTTCTCGTCACACGTGGGCTCAGTGACAGCTGTCACCATGCCCCTCAGCATGGTGAGAGGTCATCTTCCCAAACTAAAGCTGCCCGTCAGCATAGCCCCCCTGCTTCCTGTTACTGTGGGTTTGCCAGTGGTGGTGAGGGCAACTTCTGGGTCTGCTCTCAGGGTCCAGGATCCCCAACCCATTGTCTTCTCCCTACAGCATCCCCTCCCATGTCTTTCTGCAGCAGGGATCTGGGAAACTGCCCACAGAGCACTCAGGACCCCTCTCCCTCTCCCTCTCCAGCTCTTAGTGCTGAGTGTGGAGCCCCTGAGCCTATACCTGATTCCATTCAGAGCCCACAGGGTCCCTTGTTCCCCTCCTACCTCTATCATTAAATGGGAATAGTAATTCTGGTCTATGACTATAGACCTTCACAGCTTACCATGAGACTCCAGAGTTGCACTATGTCCCTATCCCCATTTCCCTTTCCTCTCTTGGGCCCCCCATATATGCAGGCTCTGGGTATATGGCTGCAGAGGAAGTGAACAGATTGATAGTATGCATCTTCTCCCTGTCCAATGTTGTGCTGACCCAGCCATGCTGGTGCTCACGGAGGTCCAGGTGGGCTCATCATTTTAGCAGGGCTACCCTAGTGCTCATTGGGTCTGGGGGAACACCAAATGCAGTGTTGGGGTCACAGATGGCATAGCCACATGGATCACATTCAGCACATTCAATGCCAGCTCAGCCCTAGGCATTGAACATATAATTTTGAACCTGCCAGACAAGCACCCAGGCGAGTATTGTGAGAATCGGAGCAATAGCATGACCAGGAAGGAGCTTGCCTTATAGGCCTCTAAGCACATTTCAAATATGTGGCACTATATATGGTCCCCTGAATACCATCAGGGATCACTCGTAAACACAGAGTCAGGAATAGCCCCTGAGCATCAGGACATGGCCCCAAAACAAAACCAAAAAAAAGAATTTTGATCTGGCCATCAATTGATTGTTGGGCCAGAGTCTTCACTCACCCAGAAATTTGGATCCCTTACCTTTGAACAGTGGGCTCCACCAACAGCTAACTGGGAAGGCCCATGGTGCCTGACTGGTCAGCACTGTCCCCCATCCCCTGCGGGGTTTGTCAGGCAGCCCCTCTCAAATGGGCTGTCTCTTATGAGCCCCTCCTGGGTTCGGGCTTGGGGCAGCATGTGAAGGCTAGAGCCCCAACTTTGATGAGTGGCCTGAGGGGTGTCATGGTTGGGCCCTCGCAGCTGCAGCTGAGGTAAAGTTCCCTGAGCCCCACTGAAGACACAGCTCAGACCCAGAGCACAGGTATGAGGAGTCAGGACCAAGGCCCTTGTCAGCAGAGAGTTTGCTCTCATTTACTCTTCTGAGCAGGAAGAAACAGTGACTCTGGAGGGCAGCCATAGCCAGGCTTCCCCTGGCTGAGGGGTCCCTGGGTGGCTTGACTGGACCCATAGGGCCAGTAATCTGGGTCCTGGGGAGGTCTTGACTGGCCCAGAGTTTTCTCTGCTTCTTCCTGGCTGATGCCTGGAGAGACCTGGTGCTCTCCTAGTAAAGATGCAGCAGTGTGGGCCTTATGCTACCTTCCTCTTCCCCTCAAACCCCACTGGGGCCACCTGGTTTGACTAGAGCTGGGTAGGGCAGGCTGGGGTTCCCTTTCACCTCACAGCCCTGAGCAGTTCTGTCTCCAGCCTCTCTCCCCAGCCCCCCAGTGTACTTCCTGCCCTGGAAAAGGGTCAGCTCTAGTCTCTTGGCCTTTCAATCCTTCAACCCTTTGTTCACTGAACCTTCCCTGAAACACTTGGGGACAGGCAAGGTTGAGCACTGAACAGGTCTCCCAGGGTCACAGGAACCACTGTCTTGTCCTGCTTGCCTTAGGGGTGTCCCCAGTCCGATCTCCAGCAACCCCTGCTGCCTGCCTTAGAGGCCCCACTATACTTGAGAGCAGCAGCCAGTGGGGGTTTGGGCAGGATCCCAGGGAGGGACGCCCTGCTTGCCAAAGGCCTCCGCTGACCCCAGCTCCCAGTCCTTGCCTGCCCCTACTCAGTCCCCTCAAGCTCCCCATGGTCCTGATTGGGGAAACCTGGGAACAGAAACAAGTGAAGTCAGGAGTCCTCCCTGTCTTTTTCAGCCCCATTGGACATCCCTCTTGACCTGCCTCAGAGGGGTGGGTGACGAGCAGAATAGCCTGTGCAGAGGGGAGCTGGGCCTGATTCATGTTGGCCCCCAAAAAACCCAGCCTGGCTATCTGGGCAGAGGAGGCTAGTGCTCTGTGACCCTGGGAGGCAAGAATGGAGCCACCAGCCTCCAGGCCATGACTCTGAAGAACCCAGCTGTCGATGAGATAAGTGTCTTGCTATGTGGCTACTGAGAGGAACCAGGCCAATAAGCAGAGGCCCAGAGAGTTTTCCCAAAGAGAGAAGATAAGACATGAGTTTCACATCCAGGACACTGACCCGGAAATTTCCTTAAAAGGCTACTCAGTCCCCCTTCCCACCCAACCACCCACCCACCCACCCATACATACATCTGCTCCGCCCAGAGGGAAAGCGAGGCCCAGCGCTTGACCTGAGCACAGCTGTTCTCATGAGAACTTGCCTAGGACAGCACTCACGCCTCCACAAAGCTTAGGGGCTCCTCTTTTCAAAAGCACCAGAAGCTTTCAGTTCTGCTTGTATTGCTCAGGGATCTCTGCGAGGACCCCGAGGGAGGGGTGACTGACAGGAGGTGTGAGCAGGTAGGCCCTGGGTCCCCACTTTGTTTTATTCTCTCTCTTTCCCTTCTTGTTGACACTGCAGCAATGACCCTGGTTTGTACACAAGCCTGGCTGTGGTGCTTGCAGACTCATTGAGGTTTGGATTCCTTGTTGAGTTTTTCTTTTGTTTGTTTGTTTTCTTAATTTCTTGGAGGGGATGGTTTTAAGCAATGCCTGGCATGCTCAAGGCTTACTTCTGGCTCAGGGCTCACTCTCACACTGCCCTGCCAGCTCATTCTTGGGAGAGAACCACCTTGTCAGCTGAAGAAAGTGCAGTGTGAGGAGCCAAAGATAGTACAGGGGGCACGGTGCTTGCCTTACACAAAGCCGACATGGGTTCAAGCCCCAGTCACCACACACAATTCTAGGCAGTCCCTTGAACACCACTAGGAGTGATCTCTGAGCACAGAACCTGGACTAAGCTCTGAGCACCTTGTGGTGCCTGTCCCTCCATGCCTGAGGGGGAAAAATAGCACAGGAAAGGAAAAACAGCTGACCCTGGTTTGATCCCAGGCACCACATAGTCTCCTGAGCAGTACTGGAGGCAGCCCTGGAGACCCCTGAGCATTGCTTTTGTTTTTGTTTTTGTTTTTGTTTTTGGGCCACACTCGAGGTGCTCAGGGGTTACTCCTGGCTGTCTGCTCAGAAATAGCTCCTGGCAGGCACGGGGGACCATATGGAACACCGGGATTCAAACCAACAACCTTTGGTCCTGGATTGGCTGCTTGCAAGGCAAACGCCACTGGGCTATCTCTCCGGGCCCCTGAGCATTGCTTTAATGACCTGGTGATCTCTGACCCCACAAGGCCTGAGCAGCACCACATACTCCAGATCTGTGCAGCGTGCCGAGTACTCCTGCAAAAGGGTTCTCAGGTCTGCCTGTCTGAGCTGCAGCCTGTGGGCTTCCTTTCCAGGACCTTCACAAAGGCCCTACTGGGCCATCACCCCAACTCCCCCAGCTCAGTAGCTGTCCACTGTAGCTATATTCACCCTCAGGCTTCTGGCTCTTGTGCTTGGGACCCCCTGGCTGGCCTCGAAGAGTGTTCCCCTCCCCTTTTACTCTCAGTTGCTTAGGTCTGACCTGTCTAAACCCTTTCCTGATTTATTTATCTGACCAGAGGATGGAGTTGGAGTTCTCTTTTGATTTGGGGGGAGGGAGAAGAGCCAGTCATCTATAGCTTTTCTTCTTTGTTTTTCTCTTTATTTTCTTTTTGTTTTTGTTTTGGAGCTTATTCCTGGCTCTGAGCTCAGGGATCAAATTTGGATCAGCTACATGCAAGACAAGCACTCTACCCACTGTATTCTCTCTGCCCCCTCATTCCTAGTTTCTGAGGCACCTTTTTTCTGGGTTCTGGCTGGAGGGTTTGCCTGGAAGTGGTCCTTCGCTCCTGCAGCTACCTTGCCCACCTTGTCTCTGGGATGCTCCACCAATCACCTGGTTCCACCTTCATCCCAGCTGTATACACTGAGCTGAGCATCTCCCTGTGTCCCTTGGAGTAGGCTTCCTCATTCCTACAAAAAGGAGAGCACCTCGGGAGGGTGGGATGGTCCCCTTGGAATGTTTTCAATTCCAAAGGCATCAACATCTGTTCATGTGGGCCTTGCCACCCAGGCTCTGTTTATTCAGACGGGCTCCCCGAGTGTCCTCAGAGGCGGGCCCTGCCAGGTGTGGCTGGATGGAGACTACCGCCCCGGGGGGGGGGGGGGTGGAATGAAGCCACCTCCTGGGTGGCCAGGACAGCCTAATCTGAGTCTGTCCAGAATTGTGGGGAAGATCTCCTGGGGTGCTGCAGGGACCCAATTCATGCTGCTACCTTTGAGGAACTTGCTGAGAACATTTGTCTCACACACAGACGGCTGCCCTCTGGACCATTTGCTTCTAGCAGGGTGACAAGGAGTGCAAACCTGCTGTCTCCAGAGAACCCCCCTCATGCCTTCCCTGGTGGGGGAGGAAGGAAAGATGAGTATCTCAAAGGACCCACAAGCCTCCCAACCAGGCTGCCCATCTGGTGGCGGCTTGCGCTGCCATGGAAACTCCATGTGGATCCGGCATCCAATCAGAGACAGCTTCCCCCAGACAATGTTGAACCTGAAGCTCCTGAGACAGACAAGCAGAGGGCTCTGGGCACAGGATCCACACCGCCTCCTTTCTCCCACACAGCCCCCAGGCTTGGAGAGGGGGACGCGCATTGCACAGCTTTCCCCTTCCCCGACCAAAAGATCCTGTGGCCTGTGACTTAGTCAGAGGGAAGGGAGCCTGGAGGGCCAGTTCTGTGCCTGTCCTGCGGGTGCCAGACACTGCCTGTCTGCCTGCAGCAGGTGAATGCGGTCAGCATTCACCACAGCACCTTTCCAACTGCTTACATAAGTGCCACTGCAGCTACCAAGAGCCGGGGAAGGAGAGACGCAGGGCCAGTGGCTTTTTGTTCCATGACTCTGTGGGACTCAGGCCAACCTTCCTCCTCCAGGAAGCTGCCTCTGATTGTCCCTGGCTAGATATTTCCTCTCCTCTCTTCCAGTATACACATTTGATTTATGCTGATTTTATAGCCTCTGACAGGTTTGTTTGTGTATTTATTTTTGTTTGTTTGTTTGGTTGGTTGGTTGGCTTTTCTGGTGTGGTACTCAGGTTTTGTTTGTTTGTTTGTTTGTTTGGTTGGTTGGTTGGTTGGTTTTTGGGCCACACCCAGCGGTGCTCAGGGGTTACTCCTGGCTGTCTGCTCAGAAATAGCTCCTGGCAGGCATGGGGGACCATATGGGACACCGGGATTCAAACCAACCACCTTTGGTCCTGGATCGGCTGCTTGCAAGGCAAACGCCTCTGTGCTATCTCTCCGGGCCCATGTTTTGTTTTCTGGTTTGGTTTTTTTTGCTTTTCTGGTGTGGTCCTCAGGACCTATTCCTGACTCTGTGCTCAAAGATCACTCTGGATGGGGCTTAGGGGAACCATGTGGTGCCTGGAATCGAATCCAGGCTCGCCAGGTACCTATTGTACTTTCACTCTGGCTCTTTTGTTTTGTTTTGTTTTGGGGAACCACACCCAGCAGATCTCAGGGCAGGTCACTTCTGGAGAGGCTCAGGAACTCTGTAATGGTGTAAGGATTGAACTGGGGTGTGCCACATGCAAGGCAAGTGCTCTAACCCCTGTACTCCATCTGGCCTTTTTTTTTTTTTTCATTCCAGATAGGGAAAGCCTTGCTCAGTCCCTTTTGGTTTGATGCATGGCAGGTGTGAGGTGTGGTTGATGTAAGCTAATAGCACTGAGTGCTCCCCAGGGCCCATGCCTCCTCTCATTGTGGGGCCTGGCAGCTTCATAACAGGCAAGGTTTACTTTCTGGTTTGTTTGGAGGGCAACAAGTGTGGGGGCTCCTCCCTCCCAACAGGTACTCAAGACCCAGGTGCCCTCCTCACCTCACTCAGCCAGCAGGGTGAACCATCCAATGTGAGGTCTGAGGATATGATAGTCTTCCCAAGGAGGGAGCATAGTATCCTAGAATTGATGTTTCAGCTTGGTCACCTTGCAGGGACCCCCAGAAGCCAGCAGAGCCTGTAGACCCTGCCTCCAGCAGGCAGGTCAAGTCTAGCCTCAGCCTGAGTGTTCCTGTCCCAGTCCTGAGCTTCTCCATGGCCTGTGGGGAAAGTGACGACATTAGTCCTAAAGAGTTGGCTACTCATGGAGATTTAATGGTGGCTGTGGAATTCCCAACTAAGGTCAATTGTGACCCTGATTGCCCTGTGCTTGGAGACCTGGTGTCCCAGTCCCCTGAGCAGGAGCATTGCCAGTGCCAAAGGCTTTTGTGCCCAACCTCCCTGTCCTATGGGCAGCCACAGAACTTCCTGATGCCAAATACCAGCCACTCTTCAACAAGGCCTGGAGCTTGGGGTCGGTCGGGATTTGATTGGTTTTTTGTTATTGCTTTGGGAACGCATCTCACTGAGCTTGGGAACTACATCCAGCTGTGCTGGGAGGGTCACTCCTAGTGGTATCTGGGGACCATGTGAGATCAGGGATTGAACCCAGACCCAGCCTCCTGTATGCAGATTATATGTTTAGCCCCTTAAGCCATGCCCAGCACTGCATGCCTACGCCCAATGGACTCCAGCCTGTGTTTCTGTGTCTCCAGACACCAGAGATTGATCTCACCTCTCAGGCTGACCACAATGCTTACTGACTTACAGGTCCAGAACAAGTTCTTCTGGGTGGGAGATGGTTCAGTAGGTTCCTTTACATACTGGGGGACCCCAGATTTGATTCCTCACTCCCAAATACAGAGTTCCCCAGCACTGCCCCAGGAGTAGTCTTGGAGCACTGAGGGGAAAAAAACACAGAATAAGTTCTTAGAGGTGCCTCTGGCCAGTTGAAAGTGGATGCCCGTCCCATTGCCTGGGCAGTGCCAATAGTTGGAGGGGCTCTTCTAGAAAAGAATGGATTTCTCTGGTCCCCGTGACCACTGCTGCCTTGCCCTCCTTCTTCCTGTGTGTTCTGGAGAAGATCCTTGGTGGCCTTGGTGTGTTTGTGTCCCCATTGTGGGAGCCGTGCCCTGCGGTGTTCAGGAGTGTTTTCAGGGATGGATCAATGTAAGACATATGTTCCGCCACTGCCGCCCAGGCCCCAGGGGATTCTCGTCAGAGGATGTGTGGATGTGTATCCTCAGTTCTGACCCTGTCACCAAGCTGCTGGCCTGGAGGCCGGCCTTGAGGTGGTGGGTGGGTGGATGTGGGGGGGGGGGGTTGCCAGGGAGGAGGACGCCAGTGATGCCTCTGAACCAGGTTCCTGCAGACCCTCTCTGGCAATCCTCAGCCTCTCTTAGGCTCTTCAAGCCCAGGGAGCAGCCTGGTAGTGAAGAGGTTAACCGGAGCTCCTTTTCTTGGAGGACTCCTCGGATGTGCTTAGCTGCAAGTCAAACTTTATTTAGTGGGGGCTGGAGGGAGGGCCCCAGCCCGCTAGGAGTTAAACCCAGAGGCTGAGTATTTTTGGAGGGGGGGGCAGCCTCCAGCGCCTCCTTTGAGTCACTTCCTCCGGTGGGGGCGGGAGCTCCCCCGCACTCCCTCGGGGCGACTGTGGGCGCCTGTGTCTGTGCGCAGGCACCGGCCGGGCAGTCCTGCAGGCACAGCCGGCCAGCTGGAGTTGCAGTAGCGGGGCGCTGCGCTGTGCTCCTGGGGGTGCGGCAGACTCCCGGGGAGGCTGGGCCACAGAGGGGAGGAGACTGAAGGCTCGCCTGCGGTGCTCCAGGCACCACCGAAGAGGGACCCTGCAGGAAGCCCTCAGCTCTGCACCGCACCGCTAGCGGCTTTTTAGCTTTTCTCTGCACGCCCGCCCGGAGCTGGCCCGCGCCTGGGTGGGCTCCCCTCGGCCAGCAGGCCAGCATGACCGACGTCCTGCCCCAGCCCGACTGCAGCCTGCCGGCGGTGTGCGAGCCCCTGGAGCGCTGCTGCCTGGATCACCAGCTAGAGGAGCCTGGGGGCAAGCGGCCCCCCAACACCGGTGCCCGGCTCTGGGGCCGCGTACGCAGCAAGCTGCTCCGCCAAAAGGTGCTGGCAGGGTCGGGAGTGGTCCTGGGGAAGGCTGGAAAGTTCTGGGGTCTCCCTGTTCCGCCTCTTCTCTTTCTCCCTCTGGCGCATGGATAGTTCCTGCCTGCCTGAAGTTCTGGTACAGCCTAGGTTGGATGTCACTGTCCCCTCACTCCTCACCCAAGTGCCTGGCTATTCTCTGCATCTGTCCCTGGTTGTCTGGTTGTTTCCCCGGGAAGAGGGCTCTGCCTGGCTCTTCAACTGGTGCTGGCAGGATTCAGACAGACCAAGCAAGGGACCTCATGGTCCAGCAGGCAGGCATTGCTGGCTGAGCTTTTGGGGAGGGGGGAAGGGAAGGACCTTGGCACCATGGGCCTGTGAGGTTTCTTTGTGCTGGTGTAGAGTGGGAGAGGGGGGTCATGCTCTGCATCTGGGGGGCCGCAGCTGTCTCTTGAAGGACCACCCAGGTCCCCCTGTCCCCAGGGCAGCTCAATCAGTGCTCCAAGGTGTCCCTCACCCAGCAGGCAACTGAAACCAGACTAAGCCAGGATGGGCTACCCACTCTTGGCCTGAAGCCCCTGGCCCGAGAGGAGATGAAAGTCTCAGTGTCCTGCAGCCAGCAGGAGTCCCTGGGGCTGGCTTTGGGCCCCACTGTTAGTCTCGGTGCCTGAGCTGCAGAGGAGCTACTGCCTGAGTGAGCATACAGGGTCAGCCGGTGTATCTGTACCACAACCAGTGCTGCACTGCCAGTGAGGAATGGAGAAGGAAAGGGACACTCAGCTTAGTGGAAGATAGGGGTTTGCTAGCCCTGCTGTAGCTCAGGGGTCCATCTCTGCCAGTCTTCACTGCATTCAAGCTCAGGGGTCCCGGGCACTGGCCAGGAGGATATGTCCTTACTGACCTGGTTGCAGCCCCTGCGTGACCTCCTAGAGGTGACAGCAGTCCTGAGAAGTGCTGGGCAGCAACCTGAGCTGCCCTGGTGGGCCCTGTACCACCTTCAGCTTCTCCAGGGACTGGAAGGCGTCTAGCTGCCCTCCGCTGCTGCCAGACTCCTCTGTGCTGAGGCAGCGCTTTGGGGCCAGCAGCATGGAGCCATCACAGCCCCCTCTCCATGCCCTCCTACCTGTGCCCTGCAGAGGCCGCCACATGCCGCATCCCAGAGCTCAGCACTGCAAACTCCTAGATGGATGCAGCACCCCTGGCCCTGTACCAGCCCAGCAGAGCCCTTCTGGTGTCCCTTGTCCTTGGAAGAGGTACCAGACTTGTAGATGGCAAGTTTTAAGTTCTGAGCTCTAGACTATTAGGTTTTTCTCATGGTTGGCAAAACCAAGAGGTCTATGATGGGTATTCAGCTGCCTTGTTTGCTTTGCCACTGGGCTGCTATACATGATCAGTAATTCTGACCCCCAGCCTCCACTGTGGGACAGAGCAAATCAGTGTCCCAGACATCAGAACCTGCACCTTTGGTGACAGAAGGCTCACTCACCCCACTGTGCCGGCCTGGGTGGGAGGGAACTGGCTTGAGGAGCTGCCCCCAATCTACATCCCTGCCTACCCAGTTGCCTAAGCTCATTTCTCAGAGGCCCAGGCTGGCTGTCAGGCTGGGCTGAGGACCTGGGATCATGAGCTCCTCATTGACTTTGTCCTGAGCCCCCCCCACACACACACACACAGATTCTCCTGCTCCCTTGTAAATCAAGAGACTCCTGGGGACCCCATACGGGGACTGATAAGTCTGTTCACGTAGAAAAGTTGCAGCATGGGGCTAGAGAGATAGTTTAGTGGGTAGGGTACTTGCCTTGTACATGGTAGAACCAGATTCGATCCCTGTCATCCCATATGGTCCCCTGTGCTTGCCAGGAGTAACTCCTGAGTGCAGAGCCAAGAGTAACTCCCAAGCACTGCCTGGTATCCCCCCCCCCAAATAAAAAGCTACTACATGCATTCACTTGGGGCTAAGAGAAAACAGGGAGCTCTCAGAGGTTTTGTTTTGGATTTCAGGGGGCAGAGTGCAGTGGTTCTGGTTCCTGGTGAGAGTTGGGGGCCTACAGCCCCTTTCTGCTCCAACTGGGTGGTTGTGGGTATGCCAGTGTCCATGGGGCCTATGGCAGCTGCCCAGGCTCTGCTGGTAATGCTCCTCCATGAGCTGCCTGTCTGTGCTCCTTGTTTTCTTTTTCTTGTCTTCTCGTTGCGCTCGAACGAGAAGTGCCTGTTCTTCGCTCTTCCTGCTGGCTTCTTAGATGCTTGGCTGTACTTTGCAGAGAGGAGCAGGGAGGGAGCTCCCATCCCCAAGCCCTGAAATGTCCAGAGGCATCATAGTACTGAGTGACAGGAAAGGCCATAGTGGTGCCAAGAGTCCATGCAGGCAGATGAGAGTGTGTGTGTGTGTGTGTGTGTGTGTGTGTGTGTGTGTGTGTTTGCACGCATGCACTTGCATGTGTGTGTGTGTGTGTGTGTGTGTGTGTGTTTGCACGCATGCACTTGCAGAGGTGTCCCAGGACTCTGTCACAGGGACCTGAGAATTCCTGGTGAGGCCAGTGGGGCAAACTGAGCTGTTTGTTGCTGAACTCCATAGGGTGCTTTGTGAGTTTGTTCTCACTAAGAGGAGTGGGTGACCTGGGAGCCCAGATCAGGAATTCAGAGGGTCTATTGGTTTTCTCTTTGTTTTTTTTTTTTTTGGTGGTTTTGAGGCCACTCCTGACTATGCTCAGGACTTACTCCTATCAGTGCTCAGGACCACATAGGATGCTGGGAACTAAAACAAACAGCTGTTTGTCAGCTGTGCAAGACACAGACACACACCCTTCCCACTGTACCCCCACTTTGACCCAGAAAGCACCTTTTTTTGACAACTTGGTTGCCCTCCACATGGTTCCTATTCTCTGCCCTCTGATCTGGCCATTCCTCCTTACCTTACAATCCACACACATCCTCCAGGTTCCCCTAGCCACTCACTGGCTATTCTAGGTATCACAGGGCTGAGAATGGCAGTGCTTATGACCCAGATATATCCTGGGTTCATGACTTTATTTCATAATCAGACTCTGGGCTATGGAAAGAGCTTGAAACTCAGGTGACAGGCATCTGTCCAGGCCCAGCCACCCAGTCTGGCCCACCTGCTCATTCTTCCCATCTGATCTGTTGGAAGAAAAGAGTTAGTATTAGAGTCTCCACCACTCACTTGTCCATTCATCACCCTGTTGACCTCTCAGCCATCAAAAAGGGACAGTAATATACTTTGGCAACGCCAGCCACCAGCTCACTTTCTTCTGAGATTCTGTGTGGGTGGGACTGACAGCATGTAGGTAGACTGGAGGGATGTGGGGTGTTGGGAGGGTGTTGGGGAAAAGACTGCCCTTCTTCCTTTCAGCACTGACTCAATAGTCCACAGAGAGACAAGTTCTGGCTCCTGACTTCATATGGCTGATATCCCGAACCCCATGGTTCATTTTTCCCTTGAGGTGGTTCTCCAGGTGTGTTTGATTCCACAAGCAGACCTGGAGCTGTCCACACACAGTGAGGCAGTGCTTTTGTAGAGAGGATGGGTGACTTGCACTGGAAGAACCGTCAAAGTGCTGATTCCTGGCCTGTGGGAAGTGAGAGGGGCCCAGTCCATACTAGCTATCTGGAGCAGCAATCTAGGAGATTCCATGAAAGCCAGCACTTCCAACCCTGGATTTGTGGGAGAGTCCAGAGTCAGTCAAGCCACTAGAAAACAAACATTTTAGAAAGATTCCAGAAAGTCCATCAGGTGCTCTTTGGAGACTGGAGTGGGGAGACGGAGGTTGCCAGCACTGGTCAAGGAGCAAATTCTGGAAAGGCCCATCCCTTTGCCAAGTGACCTCCCTATAATCCACACTGGGAGCTGCTCGAAGACATGGTCCAGTTGACCATGCTAGGGGACAGGAAGGGTATTTGTGATTTTTTTTTTTTTTTTTTTTTGGTTAGGCTATACCTGTTTCTGCTCTGAGCTTCTGAAACTTGAGGTTGTTCTAGAGGTGATCATGAGATTGTGGATCTGGGGCTTGAACCAAGCCTACTGCCTGCACCACCCATGCTTAGCCTAAACTCAACCCACAGAGCCATCCCTGACCCTCTAATGTTTGTGTTCTCACTGGTCCCAGGAAAAGAACATAGCCCTTGCATTCAGAACTGCCTGTGCAGTCTTGGGAGAAACAGAGCCAGCCCTGTTAACTTTTGATAATTGTCCTTGGTACCCCAGGATGGGCACCAGAGGTAAGAAGTGACCACAGGGCCCGGAGAGATAGCACAGCGGCGTTTGCCTTGCAAGCAGCCGATCCAGGACCAAAGGTGGTTGGTTCGAATCCCAGTGTCCCATATGGTCCCCTGTGCCTGCCAGGAGCTATTTCTGAGCAGACAGCCAGGAGTAACCACTGAGCACTGCCGGGTGTGACCCAAAAACCAAAAAAAAAAAAGTGACCACAGAGGACCAACCCTGAGGAACTTTTTTCTTTTCCATCCTTGTTATGAATGGGAGGTGGGGTTTTCATATTCTCCTGTGGTGCTGAGCAAAGCATATACATCTCCCCATTGGTCAAACTTCTTTGTCGTGGAGCTGGCACATGCTCTGATTGTGCTTGTGAAGGCTATGTGTCACTCACATGTGCTTCTGGAGGATTGGATTTCTTGGCTATGGTGTTTGCCTGTCTTGATGCCCTATGCTTGCTGGGGGCCATGAACTCTCTCACTGTGGCACTCTGGAGGCCATGGAAGAGCTGCCAGGATTGCACTTGGCACTTGTGGGCAGACCGAGGGATAGAAGTGGCAGCTTCAGGCTCACCAAGCATTTGGTCACTGATGTTCCAGGGCCCTTCTCCTCCAGATCCTTCTACAAAGAGGCTGGGGGGTGGGCTACAGCTCCACGGTGGCACCCCCAGGTCTGCTTTGGCTGAAACTTCAGGCTTATCTTCCATTGTATTAGCCCCTACTGGGCACCCCCTCCCCCAGCACTGTTCAGAATACTAGAAAAAAACTAGAATCAGCACCAGGCTGATGTAAAGGATTGGGGTCTTGTTTTCTTCTGTTTTACCTTTGTTGCATGATCCTGTCTGGGGAAAATCTCTCAACCAGGCAGGTCTTTGTTATCTGTAAGGAGGGAAGATCCTCTAGACCTTTAGGATTTTCCTCTAAGTCCTGCTCATGTGATGACTTTGGCTGTGAAAAAGATTCTTTGTCCTAAGCCTTAAACCCCCAACTCACTGGAAAAATCTGGGAAAGGTTGCATGGCTGCTCCTGGACCCAAGCTAGCCTTTCAGTTTAGCAGGAGTAGGAGCAGAAACCAAAGCAATTATGGTCCTGGAGGAAAAGCTGGGCTTCCTCGAGCCCACACTGTCCTGGTTCATTCACCACATCCCAGTCTGTTGACAGGGAACCTGCCAGGGATGGCTCAGGCAGGAGTCCTGGCTCTGATAGAACTTTTTGTCCCTTAGAGGAATTGAGCAATAAATAAGATCATTTTAGGTCGGATGAGGGCTATGAAGAAAATAAAATTGGGTAATAAATTAGAGTTGTGGGGAGGGAGAGGCCTTGCTCAAAGATTGTTATGATAGGCCATTTCAGGTGCTGGGACATGGGGCTCAGTGGGAAAGTGCACGCCTGGTGTATGTGGCTTTGATCAAGCCCTAGATTTGATCACTAGCAGCACCCTACAACAAAGTTAATAAAGGGGTTGGAGTTATCACACAATGGGTTGGATGTTTACCTTGCACATGGCCATCCCATATGGTTCCCCAAGCACTGCCAGGAATGAACCCGCACACAACCAGCAGTAAACCCTGAGCATCACCAGGTGTGGCTTACAAAAAAAAAAAAAAGCTAAGCTGAATATGATCCAGCCTGGAGAGATTCAGGCTCAGCACATTCCTGAGTAAGGAGCTGTCTGGGTGGCACCAGTGATCACAACAGGGTTGTCTGTGGCCTTCTCAGAGTCAGATGATGGCCCCTAGATGAAATCTCTCAGGCTATGGTTAGTATTTGGCATAGCGGGGCTGGCCTGCCCAAGCACATTATGGGTTCCTGGTGATGATAACCAGTAGTGCTGTTAGGATTAGCAGCAAATCCAGGTCTCTAGCTCAGCACAGGCTCTCAGAAGACAGCCTCCAACTAGGGAGCAATACAGCCCCTCAAAACCCAGAATTGTTTCTGCAGCATCCAGGAGTTTGTATTGCCCATTGGGGCTGGAGCTACGTGGCACAGATGGGAGGCTTTGTAAACTTGGGGTCCCTATGTTTCACCACCCCTACTGGTGTGTTCTGTGTAGAAACAGGCCCAACTTGGGGCTGCAGTGATAGCACAGACATAGGCTGTTTTCCTTGCACGTGGCTGACACAGGACCCACCCGGGTTCAATTCCCGGCACCCTGTATTGACTCCCCTGAGCGCTGCCTAGTATTGCTCAAACAATCCTCTTCCACTCCCACCCCCCAAAAAGAAACAATCCCAGCTTGCCTGCAGTAGTCTCTGGCCTTGGGCCTAAGAAAGAGGTCCCTCTGCTCCTTACTGTCAGAGAGTGAGGCATCCTGGCCCCAGGCAGGCAGGGTTGAGTGAGTTCAAAGAGGCTCTTACACAGTTCCCACCAGACCCCTCTATGTGTGGGGGTATCCCACAGCCCCAGCTTTTTCTTGGAAGCGAGCAAGATGCTTCCCAGTCAGGACTGGGACTCACACATACTCATACTCTTTTTGGGGACAGGGCTGCTGATGTCTGCCCTGCATTGCCTTGGTCCCTGCCCTTGTCCGCCAGGGTCCTGGTATGGCCCGCTTTGTAGCCTGGTTCTGGGAAAAGTCTCCAGACTATTTGAGGTGGGATGTGGTGAGTGAACCAGCTCTGAGGAAGATGAGCCCCAGCCTTAGTCCAGGTTTTGTTTGTTTGTTTGTTTGTTTCCCAAACCCATTAGTCCAGGTTTAAGTTGAGTTGTGTCAGAGCAGGCTGACTCTGTGGTGGCCACATGGCAGAATGAGCCCTGTCAGGAATGGGCAAGTTGGGATGTCAGATTGGGCAGTGTGGGGAGGCTGACCTGGCTCCCAACAAACCATTCAGAGGGGCTAAACCCTTTCCATATGTGCTTGTCAGCAGCTTCAAAGCTCTGGGCAGGAGAGAAGAGGCACAGAGCAGAGCAGCCTCATCCAGAGCCTTGGGAACTGGCCCACACAGCCTGTCAGTGGCCTGCTCAGGGGCGCTGACTCTGCGGGCAGGGCTGAGGGGCAGAGCCTTGCCTGGCCTCTAGTCAAGGGCCCCAGGCTTGGAGGAGATTTAGGTGACTTGATGAAGCCTGCCATGGCCACAGGGGTCTAGCTGAGAGCTGGGAGGTAGCTGAGGAAGCCCTGCTCCCCACAGACCTGTTTGTATTCCTCTTCATGGCCATGTTGACAGAGAGGGAGAGCCAGGCTGTGGCATCTCCCATTTTCTGCCCCACCATGCCTTTCATGCCTGTGGTCAGTTCCAGTGACAGGCTGGCTGGAGTGTCCTGTGGGGACCCAGCACAGGACTTAGGGATGCTCTTGAGGGAAGGCAGAGAAACAATGGCCAGGGGGTGGGGTCACATGGCCTCTGGCTGTGCACTGCAGGGAGCAAGGCCATGGTGAGACAGAAACCTGGCCCAGGACCCAGTATTCACAGCCCAGCTCACAGCCCCAGGCAGGCATCACTATGTTGCTGGCCATCTCTGTCCCACCCTATCCTCCTTCCTCTTCTGGTGACCAGACCTAAGTGTCCTTGTTGCAAAGAAGCTGAAGTTCAGTTAGTCCTGCACACAACACTGGGCTTAAGGGAAGAAAACCCCACTCTCCAGCACAGGCCCAGGATGCAGAGGTGCTAAGTGGCACTACACCGGGTCCTTCTACCCCCTGAGAATGCGGTTGAGTGTGTTCCAAGGAGCTGGCTTCTTGGGGCCTCTGCTTTTACATCTGTGAAAATGTTGAGCTGGGAAGATTCCTGAGAGAAGGGGTGCAGCACCCAGGGATTATATGGTATGGGGGAGGCCTGGGGTTCCCTGGTGAGTGGTAACTACTTTGTGGTGTCCCTCACACAATGAGCCCCTTTTTCCTCCATGTTACCACTCTAGTGCACTCCCCACTCTCAGCCCTGTTTGAGCCCCCAGGTGAGGATAAGTGGAAAGGGTGGCAGAAACCTCCCAAAGAGGTGTGTGCTGAAGAGTGTGGTACAGTGGAACAGCTCAGTCACTTATGAGAGGAAGTGGAAATGGGGACCCCAGATTTTATTTTTGTTTGTTTTTGGGTCACTCACACCGGCAGCGCTCAGGGGTTACTCCTGGTTCTACGCTCAGAAATCGCTCCAGGCAGGCTTGGGGGACCATGCCGGATTCAAATCACCATCCTTCTGCATGCAAGGCAAATTCCTTACCTCCATGCTATCTCTCCAGCCTTGGGGACCCCAGATTTAGGTGGAAGTGAGAAATGGCCACCAGGAATCTGAAAGCAGAATACTGGAGTGGGGTGGGAGGGCGACACCTCTAAAGCAGAATGGGAGAAAGGGTCCTGAGGGCTTCATCTGCATGAAAGGTGCCAGGTCTCCCACCTTTTAGCACCCCACAAGACTTGTAGAGTAACATGTCCTGGACCGTGAGGCTGTTCTTCCTGCAGCACAAGGAACCTTCCAGCCCCACACAGGTTTCCTGCAGCCTGTAGTCTCCTCTGTCAGGCCTCAACTTTGTTCCTTGGTTCTTTCCACCCTCTGGCTCTCCCTGTGCATGTCTTGTTTTGGTTTGGTTTGGTTTTGAGATTACACCTGGTGATGCTCAGGGATTACTCCTGGCTATGTGCTCAGAAATTGCTCCTGGCTTGGATACCATTTGGGACGTCAGGGATCCAATCGAAGTCTGTCCTGGGTCAGCCACATGCAAGGCAAACACACTACCGCTGCGCCACCGCTCTGGCCCCTCCCATGGGGTAAAGAGGAACCTCGCCAGCTCAACGCAGCCCCACCTGCCTTCCTCACTTGGGTACTCAGCACCCCTCAGCCCTGGGCTAAGTGGTCAGGTGTGCCCATCGCAGCTGTCCAGCTGGCTCCAAGCCCCCCACCCTTCTCTAATCTAATCAGGAAGTAGCAGAGTCCACATTTCCCAGGGTTATAAATAGCCCTGGCCACTCCGGCAGCCTCGTTTCTCTGAAAAATGTGCCTTGTCCTTCTCCACACCGAGCCCTCCCTCCCTCTCAGCATTCAGATGACATCCTGAAATAGACTTGGTTTCTGGGAGCCTCTGGGCTACTGGAGAAAGAGCTTCATTGTTGGGGTGCCGAGGGACAGAGCAGGTCTCCCTATAGGGATACCACAGCCGCACCTGCAGAGGGGATCCTGGCTGTGGCGAGGGTAGAGACTCACAGGGAAACCCCTGAGTGCTGGCCTGGCCTCTGACGGGGACATAGTCAAATTGATGGGGTGAAGCCACAGCAAAGGGCCCTGGAGACACGTGCAGGAGGAATGGAGAATGATCCCCAAGGCCTGGGTTATCTTAGATGGTTTCCTGGAAGAGGCGGAGGCTGGAGTAGAGTCTGAGTAGCTTTTCCTGTCTCAAAGGCTTTCAAGCAAACACAGGGTCACTCTGGCAAGCATTATGTTGCAAGTCAGCCCCTGAAGAGGTTGACTGATGGAGGGATGGAGGATGAGGTCTTTCCCCTCCAGCCCGGAGCACGCGTCTGCCACCCTGTTCAGCCGGCGGTTCTGAGGTGAAGCGGGCAGGCTTGTGGAAATATTAGCTTTATTCAGTGGACAAGACTGAAGTCCAAAGCCTCAGCATCAGTTCCAGCCAAAAGGGATGGGGATGGAGGATGGGAGCACGGTCGTGGCAGGGGCCTGGGCTGCTTTCTGGCTGGGAGATGTGTGGTGGTGAGAGGTAGGCCTCTGGGATCAGCAAGTCCCTTTGGACCCCCCAGACTTGGGCAGAACAGGGGAGCCAGGGAGCCTGGAGCCAGCTCTCCTTTCTATGTGTTTGGCACTGGGAAAAGCTCTGGTACTCAGAGGGCCTCAATGTGCCCATCTCTATGGTGGGAACAGTTGTCCAAGCTTAGAGTCACAAGTTTGTTCTGGTGACAAATGGGGCTTGTTTGGGAGTGGTGGCCTGAGTGCTGGACTTTCTCTGTTATTACCTTTGAAAATTCCCCCTTTCAGGGCCAGAGCAACAGTACATATAGCTGGTGGGGCAATTGTGTTGTACTCGGCCAACCTGGGTTTGATTCCTGGCATCCTATATATTTCCCCAGGCCTGCCAGGAGTGATTACTATGCATAGAGCCATATGTAACCCCTGAGAACCATCCAGTGTGTCCCAAAAACAAACAAAAATTCCCCCTTTCTTGGGACAGGAGTAATACTACAGCAAGTAAGGCATTTACCTTGTGCTTTGCATGTTGCTGACCCAGGTTCCATCTCCAGCATCTTATATGGTCCATGCAGAATTGGGGGCAGGAAGATGAGGACTGGGGTAGAGTTCCAAGGTGTAATGTGTGCCTCACACCTCGACACCCCAACAACGTGATGCCCTGGTGATCAGCACCCTCAGATGTGGCAGGAGGGACGTGTTATGGAACTTCAGTGGGATCTTGGCTCAGACCTTCTAGAATAGAGGCCAGATAGAGGCCAAGCTGGTGATCCCTGTACTTGTGTGTTTGAGGAAGGATTTGGGGACACGGATATTCCCTTCTCTCCACACTGCTCCCCTCTTTCCTGTTCTCCATTCCATGCCCTCTGCAGGCAGCATTGAACTCAGGAGGGCTGAAGACTAAGTGAACTCAGTCTGGGCTGGAGGGACCCAAATTCAAGGCCCCATCAGAGGCCCCTGCTGCAGGGGGGATAGAAGGTTTGGGGAAGACTGATGACTTTTGTACTCCACCCCACCCCTACACTGGCCCACTCTGGGCTGTCCAGTATTAGCACAGCAGTGATCCTCATGCTGCTTTTACACTGAAGGGGCCAGAGAGGTTCTGAGGGCCAGAGTTTGGATGTCAAGCTGGCGTAGCTGTTGGTCTGCTGGTCAGTGTTCATCCCTGGAGAAATACTACAAGGGTTTAGGTACTTACTTGTCTTGTGGCCTTGTAGCCTTGTGATTGACCCTTTTCAATCCCTAGTACCAAATATGGATTCCTGAGTACGCCAGCCAGGAATAGCCCCCAAGCATGACAGGGTGTGGCTCGAAAACCAAAAATTTAAATACGTCAAAAGTTCTTTGCTTTCCACAAAATGGACAAAAGCCTACATCTTTGAAAATAAATGCTGACGCTAGTTATGTATACAGTTTAGGACACATAATGAGGAAGAGGTTAAAGAATTTTATAACATTGTTCTCATAAGGCTATTTTCAGACCTTTTAACTTATTTATGTGAGCAAGATGCTTTTTCCCCTTTACATCTTTAAAAATAAAACAAGAAAAGTGAACAGAATTGATGCAGAACAAGTTTTGACCTAGCAAAAAATAGTGCTCATGTACATCCATGAACTAAAATTAAAAATGTCCTTCTGCCCATCTCCTTAAGAGAAGCAGTTCTGGGCAGGGAGCTGGCACAGCGGCTGCGGCACTTACTTGGCATGTGGGAGTGCCCAGTTTTATCACCAATATTGTGAGGCCCTCTGCCCTGCAGGGAGTGACCCTCAAACATGGGAACTTAGCTGGGATTAATGCTGCCCAGCACTTTCTGCTGTGGTCCAAACAGACAAGCCAAAGCAATATCTTTCTACCCAAATAATACTTTGCTGCTGAGTATCTACTAAAATGTGTAATGCATTAATGGGTTTGTTGTCTATTATTCACCATCAGAATAACTAAGCCAGAATATACTTCGAGTGTTTGGAACCTGGTGATCTTCAGATATAATTTGTTTTGATTTAGAGAGGTGTTTTTGTTGAAGTGAAACACAATTTGGTGACGAATTAAAGACATCAAAATGGGGGAAAAAAATAGGACAGAATTCTGGAGAGAAGTTAAATAGAAACACAAATCTAAGAAGAAAAGAAACAGTGTAATGTTTGTGTATTTAAAAGGAGCTTGGGGGCTGGAGAGATAGCATGGAGGTAAGGCGTTTGCCTTTCATGCAGAAGGTCATCGGTTTGAATCCTGGCGTTCCATATGGTCCCTCGTACCTGCCAGAAGCAACTTCTGAGCATGGAGCCAGGAGTAACTCCTGAGCACTGCCGGGTGTGACCCAAAAACGGAAGGAAGGAAGGAAGGAAGGGAGGGAGGGAGGGAGGGAGGGAGGGAGGGAGGGAGGGAGGGAGGGAGGGAGGGAGGGAGGGAGGGAGCTTGTTTGTTAGTTTTTAATAGGATGATGGTGGGTATCAGGTCACCATGGTATCTGGAGTCCAGCAAATATATTTAAAGGAATGTTCAACAGTATCAGGACGTAAATGCTTTTATTATTCTGGAAATTCTTTTTAAAAAATTATATTCTTTGTAACTGTTTGAACTAACCATGGAAATATTCAGATGTTGACTTGAAAATGTGACAAAAAGGGGCTGGAGCGATGGCACAGCAGTAGGGTGTTTGCCTTGCACATGACGGACCCAGGATGGACCTGGATTTGATCCCCAGCGTCCCATATGGTCCCCCAAGCCAGGAGCAATTTCTGAGTGCAATGCCAGGTGTAACCCCTGAGCATCACCGGGTGTGGCCCAAAATCCAAAAATATAAATAAATAAATAAATAAATGAATAAATAAATAAAATGTGACAAAAATAGGCAAGAGAGACAGTACAGTGGATCTTATATTTGCTTTACACTATGGCCCACACATATTTAATCAGTGGCACCCAATATGGTTCCCCTTTACTTTTCAGGAGTGATCCTTAAGCATAGAGCCAGAAGCCCTGAGCACAGCCAGGTATAGATAGATAGAAAGAAAGAAAGAAAGAAAGAAAGAAAGAAAGAAAGAAAGAAAGAAAGAGAGAGAGAGAGAGAGAGAGAGAGAGAGAGGGAGGGAGGGAGGGAGGGAGGGAGGGAGGAAGGAAGGAAGGAAGGAAGGAAGGAAGGAAGGAAGGAAGGAAGGAAGGAAGGAAGGAAGGAAGGAAGGAAGGATTGAAGGAAGGAAGGAAGGAAGGAAGGAAGGAAGGAAGGAAGGAAGGAAGAAAAAGAAAGAAAAGAGAGAAAAAGAGAGAGGGAGAAAGAAAGAGAGAAAGAGAGGGAGGGAGGGAGGGAAGGAAGGAAGGAGAGAGAGAAAGAGGAGGAGAGGGGGAGGGAGGGGAGAGAGGAAGGGAGAGGTAGTAGATAGTACAATGACTAAGGCACTTTCCTTGCACATAGCCATCCACAGTTCTGGCATCCTATATAGTCTCCCATGTCCCTCCAGGAATGACCCTGAATATAGAGCCAGGAGTAAGGCCTGAGCACAGCCAGGTCTGACCACCCCTCTAAAAATAAGAAGAAACTGCCAGGAACACTCATTTTATTAAACTGATCTTTTGGACATACATGGAAAATCAGGTAAAGGCATCTGAGTTTGGAAGGGGGTCTGTCAAGCCACTGTGGGGGGTGAGGAAGGGAATGAAAGAGAGGAGGGGTACCTCTGGAGCTCACCATCAGCCTCCCTCCCTGAGGCTCCTAATTGGTCACTCTGAGAGGGCCAGATGCCCCTCAGTCTTCTAAGCAGGTAGCAACCTGGCTTTTCACCACAGGAAACAGGATGTCACAAGAAGATTACTCCGTGGTCATGTCAACACTGTGCCACACAACATTTTGGTGTTGTTTTGTTTTTAATTTTAATAAATTCAAATGTTGGGCCAAAATGATAGTACAGTGGGTAGGGTGTTTGCCTTGCATGCAACCAACCTAGGACTGACCCAGGTTCAATCCCTGGCATCTCGTATGGTCCACCAAGCTTGCCAGGAGTGATTTCTAACCCCTGAGTGCCACTGAATGTGACCCAAAAACAAAATGTTCAAATGTATTTTTTGATAATACAAAAATGTCATCACCCCCAAGCTAGGAGCGATGTCTGAGCGCAAAGCCAGGAGTAACCCCTGAGCGTTACCATTTGTGGCCAAAAACAAACAAACAAACAAACAAAAAATCAAAGGTTGGAAAACAGTCTTTCAATAAAACAGCTTTGTAAAAAAAAAAGTCATCCTTGAAAATCAGATACATTACAGAAAAGAGCACAATAATTTAAGCATATCTGTATGAAATCAGTGTTACAAAGTTTTCAAAAATACACATTTAGAACATGAAGTTGTTTTAAAAAAATAATAGGGCAAGCACCACACAATTTTCTGTGGCCCTACCATTGTGCTAAAGTAACACACACGCCACCATCCAGGACATGGCAGCAACCACCTTGATAAGGAAAGGAAAGGAAAAACCCACAACCAACATCCTGAGGTCTCACAGGACAGACAGAGTTGGAAGCAAAGCTGGACCCTCCTTCACCTTCCAATCAGTGCTCCCACCTCTCCAGCCAGGGTCTGTGAACTACAGTGTCTACGTGCAGGGGGTGATGATCCCAGCTCCCAGGGTGGGGTTGGGACTGACTGGTAGGCAGAGGCTTAGCAGAGGGCCTCTCTCTTCCACTAGCCAGGCCAGGAAGAATAGGGCTGCATTTTCAGATAGGCATCAGGCTGGTTCCTGCGTCTCTGATAAATTTCACTAGCTTGTAAATCCTTTTTTCTTCTTTTTCATATTTGGGCCGCACCCAGTGATACTCAGGGGTTCTAGCTCTACACTCAGGAATTACTCCTGGCCATGCTTAGGGAACCATATGGAATGCCAGGGATTGAACCCAGGGGAGCCATATGCAAGGCAAGCCCCCTACCCGCTGTGCTATCACTCCGACCCCTAACTTGTGAGTTTTGACACATGCTTTGGGCTGATATCTCTCCCACCCACATGGTCTTTCTTTCTTCCTTTGCAGTTGGATCCACAAACGGTCGAGACCAAGAACTGGCACACAGATGTGATTGAGATGAATGGGGTGAGCCTAGAAAGACAGGAGGAGGCGCCTATATGGGGTGGGGGCTGTGAAACCTTTGACCCTTAGCCCTGTCCCTCTCTGCTTCCATATTCCCCACATCCACTTTCCAGGGACCTGGAGGGGGGTCCCAGTAAGAGGGGGTTGGTTTAGGCACGCAGGCACTAAAGGCCTATTATTTGCCTCGCCCCAACAGATCAAGGTAGAATTCTCCATGAAATTCACCAGCCGAGACATGAGCCTGAAAAGGACCCCCTCCAAGAAGCAGACGGGTGTCTTTGGCGTGAAGATCAGCGTGGTGACCAAGTAGGTGCTTCCCTGGGATCAACAGTGTCGTGGTGTGTGGGGCTCTGCTAGCCTCCTACCTGGATCTGACTTAACAGATCACCCGTGGCTCAGGGGTCCATGGCTAGTTTGGGGTAGCTCATCTTCTGTGTTTCCCTGCTCTTGAGATGCTTCCAAATAACTGCACCCCCCTGTAAATGTAGGCGGGGGCTGTGAGAACCCCATCTCCTCCCACCTTTATCCTTTGCTCTGCGTTCCTCAGTGAGCCAACCTCATGCAGGCCAGGGTGTGTGCAGGGCCTCTCAGTCCTTTCCTTCCCACCTCCTGACCCAGGGGGTGAAAGGTCTCCACAGCCAGAAGAGGTGTGTGGGGAGGGGGCCACTCAGCTTCCCTGAGATGTCCCTCTCTGCCTGCCTCCATCCCAGGCGGGAGCGCTCCAAGGTCCCGTACATCGTGCGGCAGTGTGTGGAAGAGGTGGAGAAGCGGGGCATCGAGGAGGTGGGCATCTACCGCATCTCGGGCGTAGCCACGGACATCCAGGCGCTGAAGGCCGTCTTTGATGCCAGTGAGTGGTCTTGGGGAGTTGGCCTGGGTCACAGAAGAGACAAGACAGGCTCTGGTGGGACAGGAGGTGATAGTTGTAGAATTGACTGGTCTCCAGAGCAGAGAACCCGGACTCTTGGGTGGCAGAGAAACCCAGCTTTGTGGCTTCCCACCCAATGGCCTGGGCCATTTCCAGGTCCCTGGAAATTCTCCAAACAGACCCTTCCCCTCATTCCTTTCTGGGGTGGCACTGAAAGCCATACCCAGCAGTGTTCAGAGACTCACACACTGCTGGGTCTCCTTGATGTAAATGTGCTTCAGCTCTTTGAGCCATTATTGCCCCTTCGCTTCCTTTTCCAAGCTTTTGCTTGGTTTCAAACCCTCCCTTGGTTAAGGGAACTGGGGCTCAGAGGCTGCTTGCCCAGGATTAACCATTAGCAGGATCTGAGCCGACTTAAACTCGATCTAACACCAGAGTTCACTTTCCTGGCTTGTGTGTTGTGCTTCTGAGTGCCAGGTGGCAGCCTTGACTCAGCCTGGCTGGCCTCAACTGCCCTCTGCTGTTGCCAAAGTACCACTGGGAAGGCTGTTGCTGTCATTAGCTCTGCCACTCACTGCTGGTGGGGACCAGCCTCACTGGTCCTTCACCCCCCATCTCATGGGTCCTACAACAGCAGCCACCCCTAAGCAGTGTAGAAAACAGGGACTGAGGGTCAGCATGGTTCCATGGGGGCCAGGAGGCAGTTTCTGGGTGTCCTGCACAGCTGCTAAGCAGACATGATCAAGTACCTTTGGGCATAGGACAGGACAGGGTGCTGGGAACATTGTGTCCTATGGCTTTTAGTACCCCTGGAAGCTAGGACTTTGTCAGAACATGATTTTAGGTGTCAAAAATGCATGGTGCCTTCCAAAAAGGGGCTTAGCAGTGGGGCAGCTCCAGCTGGACAAGGGGGTGTCAGTGCAGCTCCAGAACTCTGGGCCATGAACACTACTACTCACCCTCCCCATCCCACTCCCGCTGAGTCACGAACCACCTGCAGGCCTTACCCTGACTTTCTTAGGGAGCCTAGGCCAGCAGCAGGCAGGTGTGCCCCTGAGGCTGGTTGGTGGCCCCAAGCTGTGGTGGGGGTTAGCCAGCATGGCCCTGACAGCAGCCTCTCTCACAGACAACAAGGACATCCTGCTGATGCTGAGTGACATGGACATCAATGCCATTGCCGGCACCCTCAAGCTCTACTTCCGGGAGCTACCTGAACCCCTCCTCACAGACCGGCTTTACCCCGCCTTCATGGAGGGCATTGGTGAGGCTCAGGGCCCTGGGGGCTGGGCCAGCAAAACCAAGAGCAAGGGGCAAGCTCAGCAGTGGTGACTCCTACTCACACTGGCCAGGCATGCTGGGGTCCTAGGAAGGTATGGTATGGCCCTCCCCCACAATGTCCCCGTGGATGCTTAGAAACTCAGCATCCAAAACATCTGCCCTGAGTGGAGTTAGGACTGGCACCCAAGAGTCATGGAGAAACCTGGCTTGAGTTGGAGTGCTGGCATGGAACTTTCCAGAGTGTTCACCCTTCATACCTGTGCTAAGTATGGACAGGAAGCTGAGTCCTATAGCCACACACAGAGCATCTGCTGCCCCGTGTGGGCCAAATCTTGGCTCATTTCTCCCCTCCACCTTTCCCTTTGGGGATGGTCAGGCCTCAGGCACTGTAGAATCTAAGGAGTCTCAAAAGGCTAACCAAAGCCTTGCTCTAGTGTCAGACATTGAAATGCTCTCCAGGAAACTTTTGTGGTTTTTTGTTTTTGTTTTTTTGTGGTTTTTGGGTCACACCCGGCAGTGCTCAGGGGTTTCTCCTGGCATCATGCTCAGAAATTGCTCCTGGCAGGCACGGGGAACCATATGAGACGCCGGGATTCGAACCGATGACCTTCTGCATGAAAGGCAAACGCCTTACCTCCTTGCTATCTCTCCAGCCCCGTTTTGTGGTCTTTTTTTTTGTTGTTCATTGTTTTTGTTTGTTTTGGGGCCACACCAGCAATGCTCAGGAATTACTTCTGGCTCTGCATACAGGAATTACACCTGGTGGTGCTTGGAGAACCATATGAATGCTGGGGATTGAACCTGAGTTGGTTGCTGTACTCTTGTTCCAACTTGGTTCTGTGGTTTTACTTGGTGCCAGCCTGTCACAATCCCAAGGTTCTACCCTCCCTGCAGGTGTCTGTCCCTGACACCTGCTTCTGCCCAGCCTTGCCCAACTCAAAGCTACAGGCATTGGCCAAGGCCATGTCTTTCACATGGAGCTGAGCCCTTCATCCTCGTACCTGTCTCCCCGCAGCCCTGTCAGACCCTGCTGCCAAGGAAAACTGCATGATGCACCTGCTGCGCTCTCTGCCCGACCCCAACCTCATCACCTTCCTCTTCCTGCTGGAGCACTTGAAAAGGTACAGGTGGGGCTGGGTGGGGATGTACCATCCCCAACCTCTACTGGATCTGCCTTGCCTACCAACCCCATCAGCTCACTCTCAGAGCCTGTACTGTGTGTCCTGTCTAGAGAAATAATGGCCACAGAGGGCCTCGAGAGGCTGAAGACAGGAGCCAGGCTGGGCTGTACAGCAGTGGGTGACTGGGGCAATCGTTGCAGGGTGGGGATCTTCTTGGTTTGGGGGCCATACCCAGCAGTACTCAAAGGGTCCTCTAGCTCTGCACCTGGGGTCAACTTCTGGGGGTGCTCAAGGGTCTGTAGGGTGCCAGGATCAAGCCTGGCCTCCCACATCTGCTCAGCCATTGAGCTCTCCACCCCCTATTTTCACATTCTTTCATGGAACAGAATGGATGGCGTGGAGTGAGCTGCAGACACGAGTGGGTACCGAGTTTGTTCATTCTTTCATGGTCCCTCGGTCCCTCAAGCACTACTGAGAGTAGCCCCTGAGCACAGCATGGTGTAGCCCCAAAACCAAGAAAGAAAGTTGGAGACCCTTGGTCTAGATTACATATCTAACAAATGGGGAAACTGAATCCCCAGCTGTTCACTGAGTTTCATGATGGCTCTCTCCTGAGATCCCCAGATCCTAAACCAGCCCCGTCTGTGGTCTGTTAGAGGAAGGGCTACTGAAGTTGGAAACATGGCAGGGTCACACAACCTCCATACCTGAAAGTGTCCTTGCCAGCCCTTCTTTATTCCTCTGCTCCCCTCCACTATGGATGTTGCTGTAATGATGGGAGCTGCACCATAATCTCAGTCTTCACTGAGCTTGGCTTCATCAGCCCCTCTACACTCCAGAAGGTTATGGTCTTAGTCAAGGCACATGGCAGTCCATGTCAAGGACTTGTCAAGGGTTGTTGAGGTGTTCACATCTTTCAGTTGCATTGTTTTAAGGGATGGCACCCCTTTTTGTGGTACAGCTGGAAATTACTGGGAATTAGGCAGCAAAGCTGCCAGAGGAGTTCCACAGTGGAGCTCCTGGGATCCAAACTCATGAACACATGCCAGCAGGACATACATTCTAGGTCCTAGTGCCATTATCTGGTGAGCTCAGGACTGGTCTCTGGCATGAGTGGGGAGAAACCCCTGGGGTGTCTGTAATCCCCATGCTCCCTGGTTGCAGGGGATGAGATTCTGGTAGGGCACTGCCCCTCCTCCCCTCAGGCCCTTGTGGAGTGCTAGAAAGCCTGGGTCTGCTGTCTTGTTTTTCCCATTATGAGACATTTTCCCTTTGGTTTGGCCAGAACTAAAGTCCCAACCAATACCCTAATCCTTTGGCACATGCTACAGGGATGACACAGAGGAGGGTGGGAAGGGGAAAGGGAAAATTCATTAGGTTTACGTCCTGGGAACTGGGCATAGCCTGTTGCCACATCTGGATGTGGTGTGTGTGCTTCTATGGGTGTGTGTGTGTGTGTGTGTGTGTGTGTGTGTGTGTGTGTTTGCATAGCCTGTTGCCACATCTGGATGTGGTGTGTGTGCTTCTATGGCTGTGTGTGTGTGTGTGTGTGTGTGTGTGTGGTGCAGAAGCCTTGGAGGGTTTAAAGGGAGGTGACTCCAGGGTCCCCTGCACAGACATAGGTGGCGGGGGTGTGTGTGTGTGTGTGTGTGTGTGTGTGTGTGTGTGTGTGTGTGTGTGTGTGTGTGTGTGTGTGTATAGGTGGCGGGTGTGTGTGTGTGTGTGTGTGTGTGTGTGTGTGTGTGTGTGTGTGTGTGTGTGTGTGTGGTGCAGAAGCCTTGGAGGGCTTAAAGGGAGGTGACTCAAGGGTCCCCTGCACAGACATAGGTGGGGGGTCAGCTTGAAAGGCAGAGGGTCTCCATCAGGGTTTAGGGTGGTTCTGCCTCAGTGAGCAGGTACTGTGAGAGGAGGCTCCCCCGTTTTTTACCCCCACTCACCTTTCCTCTAGGTCCTTCTCCACAGGCCAAGGAGCATGGCAGCAGCACTTGTCCTTGGCCCAGTCATGTGACCTCTCTGTGGGTGGCAGTGGCACAGTGCCTGCCACCAAGGGTGCTGCTGGGTGTGGCTGCAGGGAATGGTGTGGAGACAGCAGGACTTCTGGGGTTAGGGGAGCAGAGGGTGAAGGGGGATCTGCCAGTGGTTCAGTGCTGCCCTGATTATTCTGGCTGTGAAGGCCAGCACAGAACTGGAGATGTGGTCTGGCCTTGGCCATGATCCCCCGGTCTCTACCCCAAGGGAGAAGTGTCATCCCCTCTGGGAATTCCTCTAGTTCTCTGAACTCAGCATCCTGAGGCTCTGGGACCCCAAAGAGCTGTTGAGAACAGACGCTTCCCCCTCCCTTCCAGGGTTGCTGAGAAGGAGCCCATCAACAAAATGTCCCTGCACAACCTGGCCACTGTGTTCGGGCCCACGTTACTGAGACCCTCTGAGGTGGAGACCAAAGCACACCTCACATCTGCCGCCGACATCTGGTCCCACGACGTCATGGCTCAGGTGCCAGCACTGCCCTGCCTGGAGCGGGAGTAGGGAGGAATACGTGGGGTGGGGAACCCCTGGTCTCCGGATCCCCATCCAGCCCCTTCTGACAGAAAGGATGAACACAGGCTCATTCCAGGTCCCTGCCCCTTCCAGACCCAAACTCAAAGTCTGAGCTGAACCACTGAGATAGTGTTGCAGATCAGCGCCTGCCTTGCATGCAGATGATCCCAGTTCCAACCCCTGGCACCCCATATGATCCCCTGAACCCCACTGGGAGTGACCCAAATCTACCCAGAAATTTTGAGCTAAACTCAGTGGTCCAGGTACCACTGCAGTCCTGGAAGTACCTCAGTCTCTCGGGCCAACCCCGGGGTGCAGGAAATAGCTGTGGCCTTGTTTGGGGGTGAGGTAGGGCACATCTAGGAAACTCCCCTGGGATTCCTACTAGCCCCGGGATTGGAACTTGGTTGGCCTGCAGCTGGGCCAAAACCAAATTCTGGATGGAAGCAGAGGAGCTGATGAGAGCTGAGAGAGGTTGCTCACGCTCTGCAGCGCCCTCTGCTGCCACCAGACACCAGTTTCCCAGGATCTCACAGCCAAGTTTCCTCTCCAGGCAGGGCAGGGGGTGCTACAAAGGCCAGGACCCAGCCTCAGTCCTCTGTCCCTCCACAGGTCCAGGTCCTCCTCTACTACCTGCAGCACCCCCCCATTTCCTTCGCGGAACTGAAGCGGAACACACTGTACTTCTCCACCGACGTGTAACTGAGGGGCTGCGGCTGCTGGGGGTGGCCCAAGCCAGCCGCTCCAGCCAGGGACCCAACAGACTCAGACACCACAGTCGAGCACTCCCCTGCCCAGCACTCCCCAGGACACAGACTTCCAAGAACTGGAACTTGTGCATCTTTTGTGCCACTTGTACAGAGCAGCCGCCCCAGCCCAGCTGCATCCCGGCTCTTGCCTCTGCACCTCATCTCCCGCTCCGTGCTGTTCCGGATCATTGTTTCATGTCTCTGTCATTCAGAAAAGGTAGTGACTGACTCGCTGTGGCACTCAGATGGCCTGATTGGTTCTTTCATTTCCTCCCCCATCTTCTTTCTTTCCGAGTCTAGTCCAACAGCTTGATTCTGTGCTGTCACAGCTGCCAGTTTCTCATCTCTTGGCCCTGCTCCCAGGTTGTCCTGCAGCTTCCTTCACTGCCCCTGCCACCCTGCTTGCATGCAGCCTCGGTCTGTGCTGGGCACTCAGAGGGTGGCAGCGCAGCCTGTCTGGGCCCCTCTCGCTGCCCACTCCCGCCCAGCCTTCCACTCACCCCCACCAGGGGCCACACTCGCTTTGCCTTGCTAACGTGCAAATGTTGGACATGGAGACAAACTCACATTCACCCTCCCTCGGCCCAGCAGAGCTGGAGAACACAGCTGGGGTTCCCACTGAACAATCTCCCGGACTGGGGTTTATCTGTTGTCTCCTGCCTACCAGCAAGGCATCTTTTGACTCTTTTCTTCTACTGCTTTTTGGTTCATTTTCCCCTCGGTGTTCTGCTTCCTCACAAGTGACCTATCAAGCTAGCCGGAGGGTCAGAAGAGTTGGGAAGATGAGAATTGGGTGCTGAGAAAACCTCACAGATGAATGACAGTTGAGGGGTGCCCTGGAACAGAGGATGAAGGAGGGCAGCTGATTTTTCTAGGGCCAGGCTTCCTGCAGTTGGCAGGCTCTGTCCTCTCCTCACACCTCATGGGCCTGGCGGCACCTTTGCCTTAGACCCTCCACACATTGTCCACAGCCCCCACTGCCACATGTGCTCAGGACCTGGCCAGGGCAGGTCCGCTCCAGCAGGAGACAGTCACTGCAGAACTGCCTCTGGCCCCAGCTTCTGGTGCAAGCTTGGGGGGTTGCCTCTGGCCCTGGCTTCTAGTGTAAGCTTGGGGGAAATATCAGGAAGCGACAGGAAGTGGGGGAAAGATGGGGAGTCAGGGCACCTGCTCCTCCTGGGACTGACTGAGCTTTGCAGGGTAGCCCTCATGGTGAACACTGGCCCTGGAACCAGGAGCAGTGGGTCCCCGCCCAGAGTGGAGGACTGGCTCGCACTGGTAAGGCAGCTCAAAGGGCAACAGACATGCAGCAACTATAACCTGTGAAGAGACACTCCCCAGCCAGGACACCGCTCCCAGGATCTCCTGTGACTAAGGAGGTCCAAGACCCTCAGGACAGGTGGGCAGCTTCTGCAGCCAGTGCTCAGAATGCTCCTGGAGGTTTGCAGGAGCAGTGAGAGCTGAGGGCCTTCCCTCCCTCACCTGTTGCCTATACCTAGATCCAGTCTGCACACAAGAGGAAAAGTGCCTCGGGGGTAGGAGTGGAGGGACCAAGACTACCTACCCCACTGCCTGAGGGGACGGGAGATGAGCTCTGCTGGAGTCCCTGCTGTGCAGTCAGGAGTTGGTGTGTGGCTGGAAAGGTTGTAGTTTCCAAAGCCATTGCTGGGACTGAACTGGAGCTGCAGCTCAGATTGTGCCTCCCATCTCTCCCACATCTGTGGCTTGGTATCAGGGCTGTTTCAGAACAAGAAGACAGGTGGGAAGGGCTGGAAATGTAAAAGGCTCCTCCTCATTGACAATACCACTCTGGAGGGACCCAAGTGGGGCAGAGGGCTCCCTGACCCGGACACTGCTGTGTGGCGGAGAAACTGCTCATAGGTCCTCCTGGTAGAGGCTATGCCACCCAGAGCGTACAGGCTGTCCAGCGGATAGCTGTACCTCTGGGACCCCTACCCCCCACACTGTGTGCCCTCCAGTGCGAGACTGTGGCTGAGGGCAGGTGGGTTTCACTAATACAGGCAAGACGAGACCCTTCGTTAATATTTGACTTTGATAAGTTGGTAAGGATATATTTTTTTGTCTATGTTCTGTTTCAATTATGTAGAATATTATAAATTGATGTAAACCAAGTGAGAGGAAAATGTTAATAAAAAACATGCAAAGTCCCAACATTTGCACACAACTCAGCCCTGCCGTGTGGATGTTTGTGTTCAGGGAAGAACACCAACCTAAATATTTAACTCTTCCAGCTGCATGCAGATGTTTCCAGGGCTCTGTTTACCTAGTTATCTCCCCTTGTGCTTCTCTCCCCTGTAGCCACTGGCATTTGGGGGGAGATGAACCTAGGTCTTCGTGTCCTTCACAAAGTTACCCCTGATTAGCCACCATCTGCTCCCTTGGGCCCATCACTGCCTTGGTGGAATGGCAGGAAGTTACTTACCTTTTCAAGAGCTTTGTCATTTGTTTTGTTTTGTGGCCACACCCAGCAGTGCTCAGGGCTTACTGTGCTCATAAGACACTCATGATGGGTTTAAGAGGATCATATGGGGTTCTAGGGAAATCAAACCCTGCCCTATCTCTCCATCCTTTATATCAATTTCTTGCAGTATTTCCTTAGAAATTATTTCCATTTGAGCCACTCTATTTGTAGTTGGGGCCACAGCCTGCAGTATGCAGGTCTATGCCTAGCTCTATGCCCAGGCATCATTCCTGGTGGGACTCGGGTGAAAATAGGATGCCAGGGATCTAGCCCAAGTTGGCCACATTCAAGACAAGCACCTTCCCTATTATCCTCTCTGGGCCCTGGAGCTGCTCTCTGCCCTCGAATGCTTGTCAGAAATGACTCCAGCAGTTTTCAACCTTTTAGACCGTGGCTCCCTTCTGATCTTGTTCCCTTTCTGTGACCCCCATCCTACTAGTTGGTTCCCCATTGATGCATTTTCCACTTGTGGCACCCTTGGGACATTCTGGTTGGCCCATGGGGGTCCTGCCCAGCTGAAAGTGCTGCTCTAGAAGACCTGACTTCCTTCAGGAGAGCTAGTGGGGTTAACACAGTTCCCACCAGCCTAAGCCATCCGACACTGTTTATTCTGGAGATCAAGAACAGATGTCTTTGAAAATTGGTGTTTGGTTTATGAGCTCATTCTAACTTCTTAGCCATCTAAAACAGGAAACTATTCATCTCCCCTTGATTGAATAGTCAGTGTGGACAATGCTTGGCTTGTTGGACAGCTACTGACGGCCTCAAGCACATCTTTCCTGAAGCAGCAGTGAGGAGATCACTGCATGGAGATATCTGGGCTGGCAGGAAGAAGTGGCCGGGCACCCTGGAACCTGAACAGGCACCAGCAGGAACGTCTGCTCCTATTTCAATGACTTCAGACGAATGTTGCTCAGTTTGTTCTCGGATCAGAGGCTCCCCTGCCAACCTCGCAGCAGGAAGTCCTATGTAATGGTTTGGCGTCACTGAGAACTCACCAGAGGGACACAGCCCTGCACACTCGCTGCTGTCCATCCCACAGGGCTGAGGGAGCTGCTGCCAGCTGGTGTGGCACTCAACTCATGCACAATTATGCATAGGGCGTGTGGGCTGGAAGACAGCAGGAAGGGAAAGACTAGAATATGAGCACAGGGATGAAGGGAGATGGCTCCACTGGTAGGCCACCGCCCACCAGGAATGAACACCTGTTCATTCACTTCATCTTACCGCCAATGCACCCCCATCACACACTTGTGGCAGATCCAGACTCCCAATGTTTTGGGGGTTGGTGCATTTTTTTGGCCTATAGCACACAATTAGGCTAAGCATTTCACGTCAAAAAAAAAAAAGGGGGGGGCCGGAGAGATAGCACAGTGGCGTTTGCCTTGCAAGCAGCTGATCCAGGACCAAAGGTGGTTGCTTCGAATCCCGGTGTCCCATATGGTCCCCTGTGCCTGCCAGGAGCTATTTCTGAGCAGACAGCCAGGAGTAACCCCTGAGCACCGCCGGGTGTGGCCCAAAAACCAAAAAAAAAAAAAAAAAAAAAAAGCTACCGGGACCGGAGAAATAGCATGGAGGTAAGGCATTTGCCTTGCATGCAGAAGCATGGTGGTTCAAATCCCGGCATCCCATATGGTCCCCGGAGCCTACCAGGAGCGATTTCTGAGTGTAGAGCCAGGAATAACCCCTGAGCACTGCTGGGTATGACCCAAAAAACAAAAACAAGGCTACCAGTCATGTCAAACACAGGGCCAGGGGTGTAGGAGGGTGCTGCTTTGCCTGCAGGAGCATCAGGCTTGGTCTCACGTACACTTTGCCCAGCATCACCAGGTATGGCCTAAAAAAGAATACCCCAAACTATTATGCACAATAAGAACTGATGCCAGAGGTGTGTCCCTCCACATGGGAGGGATGGAACCTAGGCATTGCTGGACTGGAATCACCAGGATGTCCACAGTGAGGCCTGGCTTATAGTCAGAATGTGAACCAGCATGACTTGGCCTACAGATGTGCCACAGGCAGGGGAACTATAGGGAGATCAGAAGACCCAAATGCAGGAATTCCGTTGTATGTCCTAGGACATAGCTGGGCTATTTCTGGAATGGCAGAAGCAGGAGAGTCCTGGCCAGTGTGTAATCTCAGGACAGTTAACACAGAACTCAGGCATCTAATATTTCTCAGCTACAAGAAGTATTCTTTCTCTCTTCCTTGGGCCAGACAGACTTGAGCCAATGGGCACCTTCTTTGGAAATTTCCAAGTTTGAAAACAAACTCACCTTGGGCTTAGGAGCTCAGAGGTCAGAGATAAGTACAGTGTGTGCACCAGACCCAAGATGTTGGGTCCTCCTGGCACCTACCAGTGAAATCTAGCCAGTTGACCAAGTATTGCTTGAGTGGCCCCAAGACCCCTGAGCACCCAACTCCCTCCCCTTGCAAAAAGTATTAAGCAACCTTCTACCTGTAACATAAGTACATGTGTGCACATATATATATTTAACAAGGAAAAGACACCAACAAAATTAATATTTTCATTCTGACTGATGGTACTGTTTACTTTACCTGCCCTAACACACAGGAAAGCTGCTACAAAGCTGCCAGGTGTATGATTCTTGGGTGCATGTCACATCAGCTGTTCCCAGGACACTGAATCAACAAATGGCCAACTTTGTAGCCATACAAGTAACTCAGAAGGTATCTCCAGACCTGCCCCAAGGGGAGAATAGGGCACAGCATCCACCCCTGGGGTGCATCCAGGGCAGTAGAGAAAGGGGCTACTCTGGGGATCCTTCATTTCACCAACATCAGAAGGAAAACAAATGTCCTTAGACCCCAGAGAGGGGCCGGAGTGGTGCAGAATCTGTCCGACCCTGTCTGGGGGTCTTCCAGGTGATGATGACTCTCATCGGAGATAATAATCGATGGCAGCAGAGAAAGCAGCAAAACCACCACAACCAATGACTCCTGCCTTGAGACCAGCTGAAAAGCAAACGAAGTGATGACACTGTCAGATGCTGATCACACTTCCTTTTCAGAAAAAGATGTGAAGAAACTAGCACAGGCATTAAGTGATCCAAGATTTCTAAGACCAATGAAGATGAGCACAAAGCCTACTTTATCTAAGGCATAACCATTTATTTACCTTCTCTCATCCCAAAGAATCCCCAACTCTAGTCCATGAAAATTGTCCCCATGGCCAACCCAATTCGATCCCAGGAATCTCATAGGGATCCCCGAATATTGCCAAAAGTAATTCCTGAAAGCAGAGTTAGGAGTAACCTCTGAGCATCACTGGGTGTGGAAAAAAAAAAATACACAAGCAAAAAAGTAATAGTCCTTCCCTCCGGGACTTGAGCAATAATACAGTGTGGGCACTTGCCTCACACATGGCCAATGTGAATTCGGTTCAGTTCCCAGGATCCCATATGGTCCCCAAGAACTGCCAGGAGTAACTCCCGAGCATCACAGGGTATGGCCCCCTTGCCCCCACCACTCAAAAAGAGGAAAGAAAATAGTCCCTCTCTCACAGCAGGGGAACTGGCTAGGACAATATTTTGAAATGAAGGAGAAGCATATGGCCTGTTACCCTGATTTGTTTATGGCATGAATTCTTGGGAAGGTGATCAAAGCAGCCTCAAAGGAAGTGAAGCGTTTCAAAGAGGCCCTGACAAAGCTGTCCAACGGGAAGACCAATGGAGAAGTTACTCTATAAACCACAAACGGCTGCTGGTAAGAGAAAGTTGGAGTGTTGTTTTTTCTTTCTTTTCTTTTCTTTTCTTTTTTTTTTTTTTTTTTGTTTTTCAGGCCACACCCATTTGATGCTCAGGGGTTACTCCTGGCTAAGCGCTCAGAAATTTTGGGCCCAGAGAGATAGCACAGCGGCGTTTGCCTTGCAAGCAGCCGATTGAGGACCAAAGGTGGTTGGTTTGAATCCAGGTGTCCCATATGGTCCCCCGTGCCTGCCAGGAGCTATTTCTGAGCAGACAAGCAGACAGCCAGGAGTAACCCCTGAGCAACGCCTGGTGTGGCCCAAAAACCAAAAAAAAAAAAAAAAAAGAAATTGCCCCTGGCTTGGGGGGACTATATGGGACGCCGGGGGATCAAACCGAGGTCCTGATCCTTGGCTAGCGCTTGCAAGGCAGACACCTTACCTCTAGCGCCACCTCGCCGGCCCCTGTTGTTTTTGCTTTTACAGAGCCTGGCATGGAACCCAGGGCCTCACACGAGCATGGCAAGTGCTGTACTGATGAGCTAGAGCCCCAGCTTCAGAAGCAGCTTTTAGTGACCAAAAACCCATCTTGCCTCTTCAAAAATGAGAAGACAGGGGCCAGATAGCACAGCAGTAGGGTGTTTGCCTTGCACATGGCTGATCCAGGACTGACAATGGTTCGATTCCCAGCATTCCATAATGGACCCTGAGCCTGCCAAGAGTGATTTCTGAGCACAGAGCCATGAGTAACCCCTGAGCACTACCAGATGTGACCCAAACATTAAAAAAAAAAACCAGAGAGAAGATATACTGCTTCAGGAAGGCAAGAGCCCAGCAGAGTGGCCTGGCACAAACCAGTTAGGAAAGTAAATTTGTTGATATCCCATTCCTGCTGGGCTTTACCACGGGAGTGGCGAAGGACTAGACTCTATTGTTTACAAGCAATCACTGATTTCTGAACACTATTTAGATTTCAAAATGTAGAAGTTAACAATCTAACTGCAAATTAAAGACATTGCTATGATAATTATGTGCAAAAGTAAGCAATTAAGAAAAATATCAGGAGCCGAAGAGATAGCACAGTGGTAGGGCATCTGCACACAACCAACCCAGGACAGATGGTGGTTCGAATCCCAGCACTCCATAGGTCCCCCAAGCCAGCCAAGAGTGATTTCTGAGTGCAGAGCCAGGAGTAACCCGAGTGCTGCCGTGTGACCCAAAAACAAAAAAGAAACAAAAAGAAACAAAAAGAAGAATATCAAGGGGTTGGCCTGGTGTTAGGGATTGAAGCCAGAACTTCTGCATGCAAGGCAAGCAGGTTCTACTGAGCTACATCCCCGGTCCCAAAAAAATGTCAGCGTGAGGGGCCAGAGCGATAGTATAGCAGGTAAAACACTTGCTTTGCATGCATCTGACTCTGGTTTGTTCCCCAGCACCCTATATGGATGCTCCCTGAGTGCAAAGGCAGGAGTAAACTGCACAGTGCTGGGTATAACCCAAAAAGTGGGGGCAGAGTGGGAATCTACTTAAAACGCATGGAACTGAGTTCAGTAGTGACTGCCACAAGGACAAATAGCTTCTTGGCCAATCAATGGGAGCATGACTATACCCCACATATCACACTGCATTGGGGTATCAGCATGAGAACACTTTCTGTGTGCTCCATATGGAAAGCTTCTTCCTCATTTTCTCAAATCTACCTGTGGTTATTACCTCGGACCAACCTAGCCCCCACCTCATAACCGACCAAGTGCATATGTCACATGTACACTTGGTATCTTCTGTTATTGTCAGTTGTCACAAACAAGAGGTGTTACTAGGACCTAGTATATGGAGGCCAGTGATGCTAGTGAACACCCCGCAATGTAATGTACAGGTCACTCCTTACTCCTCGGGCAAAGATTTAGCTGATTCAAAATGTCAACAGTGACAAGGTTGAGAAGCACTGTTTTAGATACTCAGATTTTCCAAAATTGAGTTCACACAGAAGCAAATGTGATTTACTGGCAAAAAGAATATAGCAAATATTGACATCTGCCTTGAGCTGTCTCCAAAGCAATCCTCTATCTGAAACTATCCACTTGGACATGCTGTCCAAGGTCACAAAGAGACCAGGGGAGCTGTTTACTAACCTCTAAAACCAATAGTCCCACCAGTAATGCAGCCACCGATGACACTGTTCTTCCAATCCGATTTCCCCCGATACTGTGGGTACAAAAGTACAGTTCATAGCCGAAGAAAGAAGCCAGACAAGATGGTTAATGGACATAAAAAGGGGTATCTAGCTGCTAACTTTAACAAATTAAACCTAACCTTTTCTCACAGCATAGTTCCTAAAATATGAATGTTTATAAATGATTCCAGTAGTAGGTACTAGAGCATGGAAGCCAAGAACTGTCTTTGGGAGGTAATCAGTCTTCTTGAAGGTTTCCCAATGAATCTACGTTTAAAATCATTAGTCGGGGAAGATCCTTACCACGTAAGTTCCCTGGAGTCCTATCAGGAGTGATTTCTGAACTCAGAACCAAGAGTAAGCCATCAGCACAGCCAGGTGCAGCCCATAAGCCAAAACAAAATATTAATAATTTTTAAAAAATGGGCCATGGATGCTCGAGTAATAGCACGTGACATGGACTCAATACCTGGCATCCCATATGGTTCCCCCTGACACTACCAGATAGAATTCCTGAGCGCAGAGCCAGGAGTTACTCCTAAGCATTGTTGGATGTGCCCCCTCCCGAAATAAAATCATCGTAAGTCAACTTCCAATTGCAAAAACAAGTAAAAAAAAGAGCAAGCTCAATTCATAAAAATAAAAAGTTAGGGGCCGGAGAGATAGCATGGAGGTAAGGCGTTTGCCTTTCATGCAGAAGGTCATCGGTTCGAATCCCGGGGGACCATAACCCGGCGTCCCATATGGTCCCCCGAGCCTGCCAGGAGCGATTTCTGAGCATGAAGCCAGGAGTAACCCCTGAGCGCTGCTGGGTGTGACCCAAAAACCAAAAAAAATAAAAATAAAAAAAAAGTTAACATTAGGAAATTTAGCAGATATTCAATCTAACAAGTATTGTACCTTCCTGAACTACATTAGGGCCTAAAGCAATAATACTGGATAGAGCACTTGCCTTTGCATACTACACTGCTGACTAAGGTTCAATCCCTGGCACTACTGTCAGGAACGATCTCTGAGCACAGAGCCAGGAATAAGCCCTGAACACTACTGGGTGTGACCTTAAAACCAACCAAATAAACCAACAAGTATTTCTTTGGGCTAGAGAGAGAATGAGCACATGAAAGACATGCTGAGGGCCCGGAGAGATAGTTCAGCGGCCTTTGCCTTGCAAGCAGCCGATCCAGGACCAAAGTGGTTGGTTCGAATCCCGGTGTCCCATAGGGTCCCCCGTGCCTGCCAGGAGCTATTTCTGAGCAGACAGCCAGGAGTAACCCCTGAGCATCGCCAGGTGTGGCCCCACCCCCAAAAAAAGAAAGACCTGTTGAAAAGCATGTGGTCATTCATTAGGCTGAAATGAGAATACCTATGCAAACAGGAAGCCCAGGTTCAAGCTCTGGCATTGCATGGTCCCTGAGCACTGCTGGGAAGTAGTGCCCTAATACAGAGCTGGAAGTAGCTCCTGGGTATTATGATTCCCTCACACCCCCGATACGGGGAGAAAAGGATAGTTTTGGAGCCAAAGAGATAACTTAAAGGGTTGGAGCACAAGTCCAGCATTCACATGGCCCCAGCACTGCTGGGAGTAGACTTGGCAGGCCCACCCCCACCCCCCCAAGTACTGCCAGGGGGTTCCCAGCAGGCTGGGCTAGAGCCACTTTGCACTGCTGAGACAAGCACTGACGTATCAACCCAGCCGGTCAAAGTATCCTGAGGGTTGCTCCCATTCCCACCCCAAAACATTTCTCTTTAGGAGGGAAGAGGAAGGCTATCCAGTAGGGCAGAAACACTTACAGATTCCACTAAACATTCGGTGCAAGAGAACATGGCACCAACAATGGCGAAATTCTTGGCATAGGACATGCCTCTCTGCCCCATGTCTTTCAGAACTTCTTTTGCTGTTGGCGTCCGATAAGGATCCTTGGGGTCAAAGCCCACATTGGTATCAATGCCAGCAGTGAACACCCCAAAAGCACCTCCCAAGACGAATCCTAAAAGCAAATGGAAAAATGCTTAGAGGTTACTCCTGGTTTTCCACTCAGGGAATCTCCTGCTCAAGGGACTATATGGGAATGCCAGGGATCAAGTCACCATGTATGTGCAAGGCAAACTGCCAAAACCTCACCTCATTTATTCTGACTATAAAACTGGAGGTGGTTGGCACAGCGGTAAGACGTTTGCCTTGCACGTGGCCAACACAGGACGGACCCAGATTAGAATCCCAGCATCCCATATGCACCCACCCCACCCCCCAGCCTGCCAGGGATTTCTGAGCGCAGAGCCAGGTGTAACCCGTACGTCATGGGGTGTGACCCAAAAACAAAAACAAAAAAACTGGAGGTGGGCATGCCGAACCCTCTCTGTGGCTTTAGAGACGATGGCAAGTGAGGGAACAAGTGAGCAAACAATCCGCAGATGGCAAAGGTACCAAACAGAAAAGCCAGCCCTAACTGCATTTCCATCCGAGGTCCTCACATAAGGTCCTCACATAACTTCAAGGTCAAAATGATGGCTGAAACCTGTCCTCCACGGTTAGTTCAAGTCTCCTACCAAGGTCCCAGATCCAAATCCTAAGGGCGTGTCTCCAAGCCTTGCCCAGAAGTCGCTTATGAACCGCCTGCTCTGGGGCCAGTCTCACATTCATTGGGGAATCTCAAAGACCTCTCTTGCTCACTGCTTCGCTCCAGGTGCCTCGGTCCCTTCCTCTTCCCCCTTGTAGCTAAGCCTTCGAACTTGGAGACTAAGGGGGGGGGGGGCTGTCCCTCTTCGCCCCATCTTCCTGGTGCAGTGACTTGGGAACCCTTTGCTTAGAAAATGCTTATGGGCCGGAGAGAGAGCATAGAGGTAAAGGCATTTGCCTTGCATGCAGGAGGTTGGTGGGTCAAATCCTGGCATCCCATATGGTCCCCTGAGCTTGCCAGGAACGATTTCTGAGCGTAGAGCCAGGAGGAACCCCTGAGCACTGCTGGGTGTGACCCAAAAAAACAACAAAATAGAAAATGCTCTTTTTGTTTTGTTTTTTTTTTGGGGCCACACCCGTGACGCTCAGGGGTTACTCCTGGCTATGCGCTCAGAAATCGCCCCTGGCTTGGGGGGACCATATGGGACACTGGGGGATCGAACCGCGGTCCATCCACTTGCAAGGCAGACACCTAACCTGTAGCGCCACCTTCCCGGCCCCCAGAAAATGCTTCTTACCACAAAATTCAGTTAGAGAAATAACTACGCTGACAACTCTCATGGCAATGGTAGTGAGTGAAACAGAAAGCCTGTCTCGAATACAGACAGGGACTTGGAGAGGGTGGAGAGGGTGGGAAGGTTGCACTGGTGAAGGGGGGCGTCCTTGTCTATAATCGAAACCCAACTACAAACATTTTTGTAATCATGGTACTTAAATATATTAACTTAAAAGGAAAATACTTGGGCCGGAGAGATAGCATAGCGGTAGGGCGTTTGCCTTGCAAGCGGCCGACGCAGGATCAAATTTGGGTGGTTCGAATCCCGGCATCCCATAGGGTCCCCCGGCTGAGCCTGCCAGGAGTGATTTCTGAGCACACAGCCAGGAGGAACCCCTGAGCGTCACCAGGTGTGATCCAAAAACCAAAAAAAGAAAATACGTATTTACAGGTGGCACAGGGAGTGAATACGCCCGAATCCCCCCCCCACGATCTCCCTGGCAGCCCTCCACAGCCCCCCACGCAGCGGCCGATGGATTGCAGGGGCACAAGCTAACCTCGGGGGCCCACGAGGTTCCGCAGACGAGGTGGGGGGCCCTAGGTCGCCCGTGTCGCAGGCTCGCGGTCTTCTGGCCTGGCCAAGGTCAAGGTCAAGGTGAAGGCCGGGCCCCTCGCCGCGCCTCACCTCCCACGCAGGCCAGCGCGGCCTTGAAGGCGCAGCTCTCCATCGCCCTCTCCACCAGCTTCTGCTCCTCGCTCTTGGCCGGGCTGGGGATGCCGCCCAGGCGGCCGGGCTCCAGCAGCCGGGGCTGGCGCAGGTCGCCCACCAGGTGCTGCAAAAGCAGGCTGTACTGCAGCGGTGCTTCGGCCGAAGGCGAAGGCGCAGCCTCCGGGCCCGAGCGCGCGGGCCCCGGGCCCCCGGCAGCCATGACCGCGGCTCCGCCGGCCAGCGCTCCGCTTCCTTCCGGGCCCCGCAAAGGCCGCGCGCCCCACGTGGGCGCCCGCCCGGCGAATTCGCACAGTCGCACAGTCGCAGATTCGCCGGAGTCAGATTGCTGGCGCTCTGCAAGATATTCGCCGCGGCGGCGGCGCGGTGCCTGTCGGGAGTTGTAGTTCTAAGAGCAGACCGTGTTCCAGCAGGCCTTGCGCGGACACGCGCTCTCTAGACTCTCGAGACCCTCTCCTGGTAGGCGGAGACGGCTGCGGCGCGGTGCCTGTCGGGACTTGTAGTTCTAAGTGCAGGCCGTATTCCAGAAGGCCTTGCGCGGAACATTCGCTTTCTCGGGTCTCGAAAGCTTCTCCTGGTTGGCGCAGACGGCGGAGTACCGGCAGGGGGCGTAAGAGACTCAGGTCTGCCCCGCAGTTTAATCATTTGTTTGCAAGCGTTGAGAGATGTCAGTGATGGAAGGTGCTTTATACCTAAACGTGAGATTGTTTTGTTTTGCTTTGTTTTGTTTTGTTTTGTTTTGTTTCGTTTCAAAACGCATGGAATAGGGGCCGGAGCGGTGGCGCAAGCGGTAGGGTGTTTGCCTTGCACGCGCTGACCTAGGATGGGCCTCGGTTCGATCCCCTGGTGTCCCACATGGTCACTCAAGCTAGGAGCAATTTCTGAGCGCATAGCCAGGAATAAACCTTGAGTGTCACTGGGTGTGCCCCAAAAAACAAACTAATAAAGAAAACAAAAAAACTGCACGGAATAAATGTTGTTCAAGAGCTAAAGTTTAGGGGTGGCGAACAGGATTTTGACCCTCACTCAAAATGGCAAAATGCAATATGTGTTTAATATATTATTGTTAAAATTAGATGCTTTTGTGTGAGTGTTTGTCTGTTTTGGCAGGTCACTGCGTGGTGTGGCTCTCTGACTCTCACAGTTTAAAATTTTGGCTCTTTGTGTCGAACTTGTTCGCCACCCGATTGGGGCCGCAGCGATCAGTACAGCATGTATGACCCGGGTTTGATTCTAGGCACCTGATGTGGTCCCCGGATCCCGCCAGGAGTAATCCCAGAACTCAAAGTAACCGCTGAATGTGGCCCCAAACCAAAAACAAACAAACAAAAACCCTAAAGCTTTGAGGGACAGTACAGTAAGTAGGACACTTGTCTTAAACGCAGCTGACCTGGATTCAAGCCCCAGGACTCCATATGGTTCCCCAAGCTTGCTAGGAGTGATTCATAAGCAATGCTGCATGTGGTTTTCTATCCAGCTAAACCAACTGAAATGTATACTTACTCATGTATAGTTTGTAAACCCAGAATGTGGAGGTAAACCATGGAATACTATATAATACTTTTCTTTAATATTTTTGGTGTGTGTGTGTGTGTGTGTGTGTGTGTGTGTGTGTGTGTGTGTGTGTGTGTGTGTGTGTGTGTGTTTTAGCCTGGTGGTGCTCAGTGGCTACTTCTGCAAGCTTTTGGTGCTTGGAGGCTGAGGCATTGTTCATAGTGGTGCTCAGAGGACTAGTGCTGGAAAACCAGAAACTAGTGCTGGAAAACTCTGCAAAACCAGAGCTCCAACAAGCAATACATATGCTCCCCTACAGGGCCAGAGAGATAAGATAGAAGTAAGGCACTTGCTTTGCACGGAGATTGACCTGAGCACCAAAACAACAGAAAATGGTGGATAGCAGTAAGAAGTGGGGATACTTGAGTATTTAGAGTTTTCTGAAAGCTGATGATTCACCCTACTTCTTTTTGTTTGTTTCTTTGGGCCACACCTAGCAGTGCTCAGGGATCATTACTGATGATATTTCAGGATATAATAATAATGCCAGAAACTAACTGGGGTCAATTGTGTACAAGGCAAATGCTCTCTCTCTCTCTCTTTCTCTCTCTCTTTCTCTCTCTCTCTTTCTCTCTCTCTCTCTCTCTCTCTCTCTCTCTCTCTCTGCCTCTTACTTCTTCTGTTGTTGCTCCTTGCCTCAATGTGGGGGGCTAACCCAGAGATGCTCAGAAATCACATGGTGCCAGGGATCAAACCCCACACATGGTGCCAAGGCCTCACACATCTGAGTTCTTCCACTTTAGCCATATCCCTAGCTTTGCCCCTATTTCTGTTCCCACCAGGCCTCTGCATGAATTAGTCCTATAGTCTCTATCCATCTCCCAATTGTGAATCTAAATCAGAACTCCTTTGACTCTATTACTCTGCTGTATTGGACATGTCCTCCCTCAAAGGCATTAATGGTTCTTCCAGTTTTTTGGGGGGACACACTTCTCACAATGCTTGGGGGCTTCTTTTGGATGGGTATTTGGGGTTTGTTCCTTGTGGTGTTAGAGGATCAGCCTCCTACATGCAGAGCTGTGCTCTAGCCACTTGAGATGACTTCAATCTTTGTCACCAACTTAGACCTTTTCTCTTAACAGTAACAGACATCTTCCATAGGTATTTCAATTCAGCAAATTATGCCAGCCCTCCTTTCCTTGCATGAGGGAGATGCATAGAGCTGTGTTTCTAGATGCAGTGTCAAGAGTCAAAGTTGCATATAAGAAATGTTGGGGGACAGAGAAATACAGCAGGTAGGGCACTTGCCTTTCAAGAAGCTAATCTGGGCTCAATTCCCAGCACCACATATGGGCATCTAAGCACCATCAGAAGTGATTCTTGAGTAGAGGGCCAGGACCAAGTCCTGAGCACTGCCAGGGGTAGCCCCAAAATTCAAAAGAAAAAGGGAATTTGGGAAAGTCTCCCAAGCAACATTTGGAAACAGAATGGTACCAATAGCTAATCCTTAGGAAGAGAGGAATGGTTAAGCCACAAATGAAAACTGCTTGGGAATTTATACAAGAGACATGTAAGTATAAGACAAGATACCCTGCCATGTGGTACTCGTGTGACAAAGTCTTCCTGGAACATTCTTGACCCAGAATTTGTACTGAGAGCTCACAGTTACAGACACTGATCTCTCCCTTCACCAGTCACCTCCAAGAGGTCAAAGAGGTTTCACCTGATGGAAAACTCAACCCCTTTTGAACCTATTCTCGAAGCAAGGAGCTGTTTCCTGTGTTTGTTTCCCTGGATGGAACCTTTACCCAGTCTTCATCTGGCCCAGGCATCAGGTAGCTGGTAACTCTCCAGTTACAGGTTGATTCTCCAGTCCGGGTTGTGCTGGCCTTCAGGACCAAGCGTTATGGTGGAATGTCCATGGACAGAGAGCATGGGAGAGTTAGAGATAAGTAAGATGCACAGAAAGAGTTGTTGGATATCAAAAAACTGTGCTAAGGGCTTAAAGGACTCCAGGGTGACACAGGTGCTCAAACTGAGGGTAGTTTGCTTTGACTCAACTTGGTTCCAGAATAGTGGCTGACCTCAGGTACTTGTTCTTGTAGCACCACCCAGACCTTCAGGATGAAAAAAATAAGGACCTAAGTTGTGATGAAATGAAGAGGTCCAGATTGAGAAACACAGTTCAGACTTGACTCTCTCATGCAAGGAAAATTCTCCAGCCTTTGAACTCTCTCAGATTTGTGCCTTTTATTTATTTGTTTTTTGTTTGTTTGTTTGTTTAGGAGCCATATTTGAAGGTATTCCAGGTTACTCATGTGCTGTGCTCAGGGGAACCGTCTGGTGGTGCTGTTGTTTGCTTATTTTTGTTTGGAGGCACACCCATCTGTGCTCAACTGGCTCTGCTTTCAGGGATCCCTATTAGTGGGGCTCAGGGAACTATACAGAGTTTTAAGAGCTCAAATCCAGGTCAGCTGTAGGCAAGGCACTATCATTCTTGCCTTGCTCCTAGAGGGCTAAGGGAAACTTGTGGTGTCAGGCATTGAAGAGGCTTCTTTTTTTTGTTTTGTTTTGTTTTGTTTTGTTTTTTGGGTCACATCCGGCGGTGCTCAGGGGTTACTCCTGGCTATCTGCTCAGAAATAGCTCCTGGCAGGCACGGGGGACCATATGGGACACCAGGATTCAAACCAACCACCTTTGGTCCTGGATCGGCTGCTTGCGAGGCAAATGCCACTGTGCTATCTCTCCGGGCCCTGAACAGGCTTCTTGTATAAGTATGCACTGCAGGGCTGGAGCAATAGCACAGCAGTAGGGTGTTTGCTTTGCAAGCAGCCAACAAACCCAGGTTCGATTCTCGGCATCCCATATGGTCCTCCGAGCCTGCCAGGATCGATTTTGGGGGTGGGGGTGTAACCAAAAAAAATGTTCACTGCAGTCTATGAGCTATTTCTCTGTCCCTTTATTGACTATTTTTATTTGTTGGTTATCATAGTTTTCTTTATAACTTTAACTCCTTTTTTTTTGTTTTATTATTGTTCTGACCTGGGGTCATAAACACTATCCTGGTTTAATTGTGGTGCTCATCATGTAATAAACTACTGAGTAACCCCTTGTGGCCTTATCCATGTTCTTGGAGCTATTTACATGTAATATGTCTACCTGTGTAATGGAAGCAGATATATATATGATATACTGATATGCAGATCTTCTCAACTCTGCAATCAGTGACATCCTGTTAGTGGTTTAAAGTTGTCCAGGATAGACTAGAGATAGACAGGTAGGGTGTTTGCCTTGTATACGTCCTACCCAGATTCAATCCCTAGTATCCTATAAAGGATACTAGCATCACCAGGAGTGATCCTTGAGCATAGCTGGGTGTGACCCAAAATCCAAAAAAAAAATTTTTTTTTTTTTGTGGTTTTTGGGTCACACCCGGCAGTGCTCAGGGATTATTCCTGGCTCCAGGCTCAGAAATTGTTCCTGGCAGGCACGGGGGACCACATGGGACACCGGGATTCGAACCGATGACCTCCTGCATGAAAGGCAAACACCTTACCTCCATGCTATCTCTCCGGCCCCAAAAATTTTTTTAAATTTAAAAAAATAAGTAAAATTGGGGCCGGAGAGATAGCATGGAGGTAGGGCATTTGCCTTGCATAAAGAAGGATGGTGGTTCAAATCTTGGCATCCCATATGGCCCCCCGAGCCTACCAGGAGCGAGCAATTTCTGAGTATAGAGCCAGGTATGACCCAAAAACCAAAAACAAACAAAAAAGTAAAATTGGCTATAATGTATCAAAGGGCTTGAGTCAAGTACCTGATTGGATGAGAGAAGTTTTGTTTTTTTTTTTTTTTTGGTCACACCCGGAGGTGCTCAGGGGTTACTTCTGGCTGTCTGCTCAGAAATAGCTCCTGGCAGGCACGGGGGACCATATGGGACACTGGGATTCGAACCAACCACTTTTGGTCCTGGATCGGCTGCTTGCAAGGCAAACGCCGCTGTGCTATCTCTCCGGGCCCGGATGAGAGAAGTTTAATCCTCAGTATTGTATGTTCCCCAAGCACTGGCAGAAATGATCTCTGAATGCCACTCAATTTGGACCAAAATGTAAACAGAAAATTAAGTATAACAAGATACTTTGAGGGGCCAGAGTAATAGCACAGTGGTAGGGCATTTGCCTTCATGCGGCTAACCCGGGATGGACCCAGATTCAATTCCCAGCATTTCCATATGGTGCCCTGAGTCTGCTAGAAGCGATTTCTGAGCGAAGAGCCAGGAGTAACCCCTGAGTGCCACCAGATGTGGTCCAAAAACCAAAAACCAAACCAAACCAAAACAAAAAGATACTTTGAGAGAGAAGGCTGGAAATATATTACAGGGTTAAGGTATTTGTTTTGTGTGTGGCTGACCCAGTTTAATCCCCAGCAACATATAGAGGCTCCCAAGTCCTGCCAGGAGTGACATCTGAGTGCATATGTATGACCCAAAAATGGAGAAAGAGAGAGTTAGTGAGGAGAGAAAGGGACAGAGCAATAGTACATCCCAGTATGGCATTTGCCTTGCACGTAGTTGACTTTAGCCCTTGGCGCAATCCGTGGAATCTCATATGGTCCCCAGTGCATTGCCAGGAGTATTTTCTTTTTTTTCTTTTTTTTTTTGGGGGGGGTTGGGTCACAGCCAGCAGTGCTCAGGGGTTACTCTTGGCTCTATGCTCAGAAATTGCTCCTGGCAGGCTCGAGGGACCATATGGGATGCCGGGATCAGAACCACTGTCCTTCTGTATGCAAGGCAAATGCCTTACCTCCATGCTATCTCTCCGGCCCCTTGCCAGAAGTATTTTCTATTTTTTTTAATATTTTTTATTTAAACACCTTGGTTACCAACATGATTGTGGTTGGGTTTCAATCATATAAGATGATCCCCCCCCCCCCATCACCAGTGTAACATTCCCATCACCAATGTCCCAAATATCCCTCCTCCCCTCCCCGCCCCCACCTGTACTCTAGACAGGCTTTCTATTTCTCTCATATATTCTCATTGTTAGGATAGTTCTCAGTGTAGTTATTTCTCTAACTAAACTCATCACTCTTTGTGGTGAGGTCCTTGATGTGGGCTGTAATGTCCAGCCCTCCTCTCTTTTTGTCTCTGAAAATTGTTGAGAAATGTCTTTCATTTTTCTTAAAACTCATAAATAAGTGAGACCATTCTCCGTCTCTCTCTCTCTTTCTCTCTCTCTCTGACTTATTTCACTCAGCATAATAGATTCCATGTACATCCATGTATAGGAAAATTTCATGACTTCATCTCTCATGACGGCTGCATAATATTCCTTTGTGTATATGTTCCACAGTTTCTTTAGCCATTCATCTGTTGAAGGGCATCTTGGTTGTTTCCAGAATCTTGCTATGGTAAATAGTGCTGCAATAAATATAGGTGTAAGGAAGGAGTTTTTGTATTGTATTTTTGTGTTCCTAGGGTATATTCCTAGGAGTGGTATAGCTGGATCGTATGGGAGCTCAATTTCCAGTTTTTGGAGGAATCTCCATATCGCTTGCCAGGAGTATTTTCTAAGCACAGAGCCAGGAGTAACCCCTGAGCAACACTAGTTGTGTCCCCCACAAATAAACAAAAAAAAAAGTAAAGAAGAGAGAGAACCAGTTTATAATGCAGGCTCAATTTGACATGGCAATTTGGTGGGCCATGGTTAAATATTCAGCCTCTAAGCCCAGTAGCAGGTCATAATTGTTCCTAAAAAGGATATACATTATTTGGCCAGCGAGGTGGCGCTAGAGGTAAGGTGTCTGCTTTGCAAGCACTAGCCAAGGATCATGACTGTGGTTCGATCCCCTGGCATCCCATATGGTCCTCCCAAGCCAGGGGCAATTTCTGAGCACTTAGCCAGGAGTAACCCCTGAGCATCAAACAGGTGTGGCCCAAAAAAACCAAAAAAAAAAAATACATTATTCACAGAGTATGGCAGGACTTTTTCCCAAATTTCTAAGGGTACAACCTATACAGACATACCAGAGATTATAGATAGCATCTCTTATCAATGCTACAAAGATAGTACAGGCATTAAGCCATCCTGAGCTTGATCCCCAGTACTGCATATTGTACCCTGAACATAGAGTCAGGAGAAAACCTTGGGCAAAGTGGGTGTGACACAAAACCAAAATATATATATTTTAAGTATCCCTATATGCCACTGAATTCAAGCACCAATAGATTGGAGAGCATTTGAGTTCAAAGGTAAGAAAACATATTTGCAATTGTTCTTAATGAACTATAGCAGAAATGTGGTGCCTATCTTTCTGGCAACAGGGGTACAACTTTGGGAATTCACTGTTATTGCTTTGTTTTCTTTCACATTTCCCTCAGCAAAGCAGGTCTGATATAAACTTCTTTGTTTTTGTTTTGGGTCATACCCAGAGGTGCTGTAGAGCTATTCGCAACTCATTGCTTGTAGGTCACTATTGTCAGAGCCTGGGGAACACCATGTATGCAGTGCCAGGGAAAAAACCTAGGCCTCCTGCATGCTAAGCATGCTCTAGCTCAGTGGTCCTTGAACTTTTTAAACAGGGGCCAGTTCTCTGTACCTGAGATCGTTGGAGAGCCAGACTATAGTAAAAACAAAAACTATGAACAAATTCCTATGTACACTGCATATATCTTTTTTTTTTTTTGGAGGGGTGTTTTGGTTTTTGGGCCACACCAGTAACATCTCAGGCATAGCACATCGGTTATGTGCTCAGAAATCGCTCCTGGCTTGGGGGACCATATGGGACGCTGGGTGATCGAACCATGATCTGTCCTAGATCAAGCCATGTGCAAGGCAAACACTTACTGCTTCACCACTGCTCTGGCCCTCATATATCTTATTTGAAGTGAAGAAACAAAACAGGAACAAATACAATATGTGGCCCGCGGGCCATAGTTTGAGGACCACTGCTCTAGCCCTTTGAGCTCACTCTTCAACCCTGGTCTCTAGTTCTCAAAGTCTCCTCTTGTTTTCATATTTTTGGGCTATACTCATCTGTGCTCAGGGATTACTCCTGGCTTTGTGCTCAGGAATCATGCCTGGGGGGCTCCAGGAATAGAGGGCCATATGGGGTGCCTGGGATGGAACCCAAATCAACCAGGTGCAAGGCATATGTCCTACCTGCTGTACTATTTCTCTGGACTTTGAAGTTTCCTATTCTCTGAGAAGGGGGAAGTGTGGAAAATAGTATCCTTATATTTATTTGCTAATAGTTTTCAAATCTCCATATCACAACCAGCCATCACTGTGTCCTTATTGAAGGTAAAGCCAAAATGTATGATTTGTTAATTGAGTCTGAAGTTGAGCCTAGCAACCCACCAGACTTCTAGATCAGATGCCAAATTTCCAAGAGCTCATGGTAAGAAGTGCCAAGGCAACAGCATAAAAAGGCATCAACAAATCTGGACTTCTGGCTATGGGTAAGTAAATAAATTCTTCAAACAATCAGGCAGTGGAAGAAATCATCCCCTGAACATGAAGACCACCCAGCAGAAACAAGCTAGATCTGCCATAGGAAAGATTACAGGATACCTTTGTTCCCACTGTGGCAGTCATGGGTTAAAGGGAAAAATAAATGGGGTTCAGGAGGTAGCTCAGAGGGCTGGAGATTGTGCATGCCCAGAGTTCAACTTCCTGTACCAAATGATCCTCCAAGAACAGTGTGAGCATTGGATTATGCCACCAGCAATGGCCCCCAGATCCTTTGCACATTTTGGAAGACCAAAGAAATGCATTTAAAAATGAATTATTGGGGGCCCGGAGAGATAGCACAGCGGTGTTTGCCTTGCAAGTAGCTGATCTAGGACCTAAGGTGATTGGTTCGAATCCCGGTGTCCCATATGGTCCCCCGTGCCTGCCAGGAGCTATGAGCAGACAGCCAGGAGTAACCCCTGAGCACTGCCGGGTGTGGCCCAAAAACCAAAAAAAAAAAAAAAAAAAAGAATTATTGGGGCCGGCGAGGTGGCGCTAGAGGTAAGGTGTCTGCCTTGCAAGCGCTAGCCAAGGAAAGGACCACGGTTCAATCTCCCGGCATCCCATATGGTGCCCCCAAGCCAGGGGCAATTTCTGAGCGCGTAGCCAGGAGTAACCCATGAGCATCTAACAGGTGTGGCCCAAAAAAACAAAAAAAAGGGGGCCGGGTAGGTGGCGCTGGAGGTAAGGTGTCTGCCTTGCAAGCGCTAGCCAAGGAAGGACCGCAGTTCGACCCCCGGCATCCCATATGGTCCCCCCAAGCCAGGGGCGATTTCTGAGCACATAACCAGGAGTAACCCCTGAGCATCAAACGGGTGTGGCCCAAAAACCAAAAAAAAAAAAAAAAAACCAAAAAAAAAAAAAAAAAAAAAAGAATTATTTTAGGGGCCGGCATGGTGGTGCTAGAGGTAAGGTGCCTGCCTTGCCAGCACTATCCTAGGACGGACTTCGGTTCAATCCCCCGGGCGTCCCATATGGTCCCCCAAGCCAGGAGCGACTTCCGAGCGCATAGCCAGGAGTAACCCCTGAGCATTACTGCGTGTGGCCCAAAAACCAAAAGTAAATAAATAAAAAGGAATATTTATAAAACCACATCCAGGAAGGATGGTGGTTCAAATCCTGGCATCCCATATTGTCCCCCATGCCTGTCAGGAGCAATTTCTGAGTGCAGAACCAGAAGTAACTCCTGAGTACCGCCAGGTGTGACCCAAAAACCAAATTAAATATTTTCTAACATTTTTCACTTGATTGAGGACAGATCAAAGAAATTATACTTAGTCAGGATATCCAAACTCATTTCTCACACTTGAAGACTAGACTAGCAATTATTGTCATGACTTCTGAATTCAAAAAGAGTTAAAGCAGACAACATGGAATCAAGATGTTTAAGTAAGAACTGAAGACCAGGTTCCATCTCCAGCACCACACAGTTCCCCCCAAATCACAGAGTGACTTCTGGATACTGAGTTAGAAGTAGCCCTCAGCTCCAAATAAAAATGCACCTTGGATTCAGAGGATAATCCTGATTGGGGACTTAATGAGGGCCTCTTTGGCCCTATGATCATTTTTGGGGGGTTAGTTTTTTGGGGCCACACCCAGTGATGCTCAGGGTTACTCCTGGCTGTGCACTCAGAAATCGCTCCTGACTTGGGGGACCATAAGGGATGCCAGAGATTGAACTCAGGTCCATCCTGGGTCAGCCGTGTGCAAGGCAAACACCCTACTGCTGTGCTATCGCTCCGACCCTCCCGTGGTAATTTTTGTTTGTTTGTTTGTTTGTTTGTCTGACATCTGAAGAGGCTCAGAGGCTGTACTTAGGCTGTTCCTTTGTGGTTGCTCCTAAATGTTTTAGGGAACAATTTGGTGCTGGGGATGGAACCTGAGCATCATTTATGTAAAGCATATGCTCCAGTTCTTTAAGCTATCTTTCCCAGCCCACCTTAATACATATTTTATTTATTTATTTATTTATTTGGTTTTGGGGCCACACTTGGTGACCCTCAGGAGTTACTCCTGGCGATAGCTCAGAAATTGCTCCTGGCTTGAGGAACCAAAAGGGATGCCAGGGGATCGAACTGCGGTCTGTCCTAGGCTAGCGCGGGCAAGACAGATAGATGCCTTACCACTTGCGCCAACACTCTGACCCCCTACTACATATTTTAAAACAGCAGTAATTTCCAGAATTTTCAGAATTGCCAGTCAATTCATGTAACATAACTAGCTAACATGTAACATAAATACCAGTAGGTTCATTCTTTTTAAGTGGGTCTCTTGAACCACATAAGCAAAGAAAGTGCTTTCCACAAGCCAAAGGGATGTTGGTTATTCTTTACAGGAAGCTAAATGAGTCTCCTTGGACTTCTTGAAACAAACACCACTAAAATTATGAGTTTGGAATCATTTCCATTGCAAATCCTCTCTCTCCACACCCCTTTAGAAGGCAGCTGTGATATCTGGCTTCTAACCAAAGCCTGCTATACCAACAATTCCCTAAATTTTATTTATATTTCATGTGCAGTGTATTCAAACTCTCACTTTCCCAGGTGCCAGATGCTGGTTTGGACACACTCCAGTGGAAAGTGCTTGCCTGTAAAATAATGAAAGTGAAATGCCGAACAGACCACCTCTTTATATCAAACTTGTACCTAACATGCCAAACTTAAGTACTTTAATAATGACTTCATTATTTTTCCAAATGTGCAATTCCCAAAATCCCCTCTGCACCTACTGCCACACCAAATACTTTGTCTTTTGGATTGTATAGATTATAAATGATTAAAGTCCTTTGACATTTCTTCAGTGTTTATTTGAAAATGTCCCAGTGTAACAATCTGTTTCAAGAAGTCAGAATAAGGACGGTAAGGCACTTGTTTTAAAGCCAACCCACCTATGGTCCCCCCAAGCCCCATTAGGAGTGATTCCTGAGCTGTCAGGAATAAGCCCTGAGAACAAGAGTGTTTCCTATAAACAAACAAAAGCAGTCAGATTCACAGGCTTTAGTGGTGCCTACCAGTATTTGTTTTGTTTAGTTTTTGGGCCACACCCGGTGACTCTCAGGGCTTACTCCTGGTTATATGCTCAGAAATCACTCCTGGCTTGGGGGACCATAAGGGACGCCAGGGGATTGAATTGTGGTCCGTCCTAAGTTAGCACGTGCAAATTAGATGCCCTACCACTTGTGCCACCGCTCCAGCCCCTCTACCAGTATTTTAAAAAATGATTTGAATGAGAAGATGAAGCATATAAGAAAAAATAAAAAGTGGGGCCGGAGAGATAGCACAGTGGCATTTGCCTTGCAAGCAGCCAATCCAGGACTTAAGGTGGTTGGTTCGAATCCCAGCATCCCATATGGTCCCCCGTGCCTACCAGGAGCTATTTCTGAGCAGATAGCCAGGAGTAACCCCTGAGCACCGCCGGGTGTGGCCCCAAAACCAAAAAAATAAAATAAAGTGCTTTTCATAATTACTGTAGAAATTATTTAATAGTGCTGGATCTTTTTGTTGGTTGGTTGGTTTGCTTGTTTTGGGGCTACACCTGACAATGCTCAGGGCTTACTCCTGAGTTTGCACTCAGAAATTGCCCCCTGGCAGGCTCAGAGGACCATTTGGTATGCTGGGGATTGAACCCTTGTTGACCTGGGTTAGCTGCATGCAAGGCAATGCCCCACTGCTGTTCTATTGCTCCAGCCCCAACAGTGCTGGATCTTATTTAGATCTGATTCAGGTAAAGCAAGTGATTTACTGCGGAGCCATATCCTAGCCCCAAGAGAAAAAAGTATTTTAATCCCATATTCATAATTTTATTATTTTTTATTTTTGTTATTGTGCCTCATGTAGTGCTGCTCAGGTCTTACTCCTGGCTCTGCATTCAGGAACCATTCCTAGAAGGACTCAGGAACCATATAGGGTGCTAGATTAAATCTGGTTCTGTTGCACTCAAGGCAAGCACCTTACCCACTGTACTATAACTCAGGCCCATATTATTCTAAAATAATGGCCATCCCTGACTGTGCTCAGGAGGGGATCAAACTTAAGGCCTCACTCATGCTAGGTACCTGAACCACATTTCCAGTCCTCATTTTTAGGATTTTAAAACATGGCTAGTAATTTTTTTTTTTTGGTTTTTGGGCCACACCCATTTGACGCTCAGGGTTTACTCCTGGCTATGCGCTCAGAAATCGCCCCTGGCTTGGGGGGACCATATGGGACGCCGGGGGATCGAAACGTGGTCCGTCCTACGCTAGCGCTTGCAAGGTAGACACCTTACCTCTAGCGCCACCTTCCCGGCCCCTTGGCTAGTAATTTAATGTTTATTAAATTAATAGTTTTGGGGGCTGCACCTGGCCGTGTGTCAAACTTACTCCAGACTCTGTGTCAGGCATCACTCCTGGCAATGCTCAGGGGACCGTATGTGGTGTCAGGGACCTAACCTAAGTCTGCTGCATGCAAAGCAAGCACCCGACACACTTTACTTTAACTCCAGCTCCCTATATTAATAGCTTTGATATTTTCTGGAAAATAAAACCAGATTTGTGTTGTAGGAAAATATTTTCCCCAAAGAGGCACAGGTATTTGGCATGACACTAAAAAATAATTCAGAATTTGCTACGGGGATAGGGAGCTTGCTTGCTTATAGGCTGGTCCAAATCCAAAGATACAACTTGTGAAATAAACAGCAATATCAGGTGGATAGAAGAAATTGGATGAAATTCTTGGAGAGAGCCAATATACAGGAGGTGGAATCCATGAGGTGGAAACTTTAGATTCCACCTCCTTGCTTTTACCTATTTGTGTGGTAACAGTTCACAAAGCTGAAAACCAGTACAATTTCTTATTCTAGCCTGTAAAAAAAAATCGAGAAGCTTTGGCATGAAAATGTATATTTAGGGGCTGGCGCAGTGGCGCTAGAGGTAAGGTGTCTGCCTTGCCAGCGCTAGCCTAGGACGGACCGCGGTTTGATCCCCTGGCATCCCATATGGTCCCCCAAGCCAGGAGCGACTTCTGAGCACATAGCCAGGAGTAACCCCTGAGCATCACCGGGTGTGGCCCATAAACCAAAACCAAAAAACAAAAAAAAAAAAAAGAAAAAAGAAAATGTATATTTATACCCTAAGCTTGTGATTATATTTTGAGTTTCAAATAAACCCTTGTAAAGTGTGCTGTGATTCTTTTTATGTGGAAAGCCGCTATAAAATAACAAAAATAGGGCCCGGAGAGATAGCACAGCGGCGTTTGTCTTGCAAGCAGCCGATCCAGGACCAAAGGTGGTTGGTTGGAATCCCGGTGTCCCATAGGGTCCCCCGTGCCTGCCAGGAGCTATTTCTGAGCAGACAGCCAGGAGTAACCCCTGAGCACTGCCGGGTGTGACCCAAAAACCAAAAACCAAAAACAAAATAACAAAAATAGGGGCCGGAGAGATAGAGCAGCGGTAGGGCGTTTGCCTAGCACGCAGTGGATCCAGGCCCAACAATGGTTCGAATCCTGGTATCCCATATGGTCCCCGTGCCTGCCAGGAGCGACTTCTGAGCTTAGAGCCAGGAGTAGCCCCTGCGAACTGTCAGGTGTGACCCCACCCCCCAAAATAAATAAAATAAAAATATTTTGCTTGGCTGCCAGTTTCTTTCCCCTTACTTTTCCATTGATGAGTCCCAGTTCCTTTTTCTCTCTATCCATTAGGTGGCGGCAGATGCCCAAGAAACCACATTCAGAGGGAGCTTGGAGGTTGATTAAAAGGAATTGTTGCTTGGGTTGGTGCTGACTGAGTGGACATTCTCTGATGGTCCTCTAGGACCTAGTGGACAGGGCAGTTTTATTTTCCCTCGGGGTGTATGTGTGCGTGTCTGTGGCCGGAAAACTCGCCACAGACCGCCTGTTTAATTCAGATTTTTCTCTAAGCGCAGCACGGCATCCTGCCAGCTGGAGGAAAAAAAATATCCCTAGAATTTTCCTCAACTATCAGCAGACTTGATGGAAGCGATGGAAGCGGCTCAGGAGCGCAGCAGGCATTGATTTGGAGCTGTTGGGGCGTGTGGCCCGCGTTGTGGTGGTGGAACAAGGCCACTCGCCGGGAACTAGACAAAGAAACAGAAGGGGGTGCGTCCCCCAGTCCGCTGAGAGCAGAGCATGAAACACACACAGACACACACACACACACACAGACACACACACACACACACACACACACACACACACACACACACACACACACACACACACGCTCAAGCCGTAAGGGGATGCGGGCAGTGGGGAAAGCTGCGAAGTTCTCTCCGCGCTTCACTGGATGTCAGAGGGGCGCAACATGATCTAAGCCAAGGGCTGGAATAAAGAGAGAGTGGCAGGGAGATGCAAGAAAGGGACCTCGAGAACTGGTTTGGGGGGGGGGAGGCTGTCAAAGTCTGGAGAGAATTTAGAATTCAGGAGTGGGATGAGCTTCTGGCGACTTAGAAAGAACCCATCTGGGGCCGAGAGATAGCATGGAGGTAGGGCGTTTTGCCTTGCATGCAGAAGGACGGTGGTTCGAATCCCGGCCACTCTGGTCATAGCGCAGCACCCGCTTCCTCGTCCGGGGCGTCCTCCGCGCGCCGTGGCCAGGTGCTTGCAGGCCGCGTCATCCCCCTCCAGCAGCAGCAGCAGCAGCAGCGGCCAGTGCGGCGCGCGGCACGGGTCCCGGGACAGCCGCCGAGGGGCGTGGCCACAGAAGGGCGTGGCGTATCAAGAGGCGTGGTTGCAGAGTGGGAGTGGCTGTGAGGGCTTGTGGGCGTGTCCTGGGCGGGGCTCCCGGTTCTCTCCCGCCCGCCGCCGCCGCCAGCGCCTGCCACACCGAGCGAGGCTGCGGGGTCGCCAACGCCTGCCCGCGCGCGCGCCGCCCGCCCGAGTGCCGGGGCTGCGGTGGGCCAGCCAGGATGTCGGGCTTCCTGGAGGAGCTGCTGGGCGAGAAGCTGGTGACCGGCGGCGGCGAGGAGGTGGACGTGCACTCGCTGAGCTCCCGCGGCATCTCGCTGCTCGGGCTCTACTTCGGCTGCAGCCTGAGCGCCCCCTGCGCGCAGCTCAGCGCCAGCCTGGCCGCCTTCTACGGCCGCCTGCGGGGGGACACGGCGGCGGCGGCGGCGGCGGGGTCGGGGGCCGGGGCCGGGCCGGGGCCGGGGGCCGGAGCAGCGGCCGAGCCCGACTTGCGGCGCCGCCTGGAGATCGTCTTCGTGTCCTCGGACCAGGACCCGCGGCAGTGGCAGGACTTCGTGCGGGACATGCCGTGGCTGGCGCTGCCCTACAAGGAGAAGCACAGGAAGGTGAGCGGCCAGGCCCGAGGAGGGCCACCCCGAGCCCCGGCTCTCCGTGCGTTCCCCCCCCCCCAGCCCGTGCCTTAGTTTCCCCAGCCTATCCCAGGGACCCCGCGAGGAACTTGGACACCCAAGGACACCCCACCCCTGCCCCTGCCCCTGGTGGTATCTATCTGGAGGCGTGGACAACCCCAGACTCCCTAACCTGTTGGGGCTCATTATGGGGGGCGCTAGTTACTCTCTGGATCCTGGCTTCTTGACCCCAAATCCCACTCCACTCCACTCCAGAGGCACGGGGGCGGGGTCCTTCCTTCCTTCCTGCACCCCCTAAACTCTGCGGATACCTGTGAGGAATGGGGAAGGGAGCACCCCCCCTTTACCCCTAATGCCCAGAGGAGGAAGTTTGGTTTCTTTCTCTGAGCGATTGGCATGGCTGGGGTCCCCCTCTCGAGGTGATCCCCAGATCTGAGCCCGGCCACCCCATGCCCTGGCTTGGCTTTGGACCCTGAACTTGGCTTTGGATGAGATAGGGGTTCAGCCTTCTCCCCTCCTCCTTCCTCCCTCTCTCATCCCAGTTGAATCAGTGGCCACCAGGGAGCTTTTCATTGTCTCGCTGTCCAGCTCTCCTCCCCCAGATGCCTCCAGGCAGGGAACAGTCTTGGTCCTTGCAGGTCCTGGTTGCTTGCTGATGGCTACGGTTGGTTGTCCTTGCTGGAACTTGGAGTTAAATGCTGAACGGATCCCATATGTAAAACTAGACCCAAAAGAGGATTTTTTTTTCCCAAAAGGAAATTTATATTTCATTGTCAACTTCTCCTTTCTTCCACTTTGCCGCTTCAATTAGCTCTGTGTGTACGTGTGTGTGTGTGTGTGTGTGTGTGTGTGTGTGTGTTGGAAAATATGTCTGTTTCAGTTAAACGAATTCAGCAAATGTTGTCATGCAAGGACACAGAGAAAGTTTTAGGGAGCAGCGCTCCTTGATGCAACAGTGTGAGGCCAGTCTCTTGCCTTTCGGGGAAATCTTTTTTGAGTGGACAGATGGGAGGCCTTTCCCAGGGACCTCTAGGTTCTCGAGGGAGAATGGTAACAACTAACGACATGCCCTGTATTTCTGTAATATAGACAGAATCTTGAGAGGAAGCGTGATTTAGATTTAGTGAGAGCAAAACGAGGCATTTGCTGTGCCCCCAAATGTCTTGAGTAAATCATTTCTCCCAGCGGGAGGTACATACAGACTTGGGATCTAAAGTATGAGTTACAGTTTAACGAACAGAGTTTATAAATTTAACACTGGGAAAACATGGGCTCACAAACCACTTGCAGGAGAAGATTGGCATTTAGGTAATACTTTTCCCACCTCTGATTTATATGATAGAATATAAATGACCAGTCTTTTTTTCCCTTCTTTTTTTGCTATTGCTTTAAAAGATGGAAGGGCTGGAACATTAGTACAGTGGGTAAAGTTTATGCCTTGCTCATGGCCAATTCAAGGTCGATTCTTGGTATCCTGCATTGCCTCTTGAGCACTGCCAGAAGTGATTCTTTTTTCTTTTTTTTTTTTGAGGGGGGGGGTTGGGCCACACCAGGCAGTGCTCAGGGGTTATTCATGGTGCTGCACTGAGAAATCACTACTGGAAGGCTCCGGGGACAGGACCATATGGGATGGTGGAGATAGAACCCAGGTCTGTCCTGGGTCGGCTGCGTGCAAGGCAAATGCTCTACCACTGTGCTATATTTCTGCCTCCATGCCAGGAGTGGTTCCTGAGTGCAAAGTCAGAAGTAACCCCTTAGTATCACCGGGTATGGCCCCCCCAAAAAAAAACACACAAAAATAAAGATGGGAATCCTTGGTGATGGGCTCAGGAGACCATATCAGCAGTGCTGGGGATAGAACTGTGTGAGTTGGTTATGTGCAAGACTCTCCACCTCTGTTATCTACTATAGATCAAACTATAAAATAATGTCCTAATTGGGAAATGAAAAGGATTTCTGGCATTTAAAAAAAAAAATAGAGGGCCCGGAGAGATAGCACAGCGGCGTTTGCCTTGCAAGCAGCCGATCCAGGACCAAAGGTGGTTGGTTCGAATCCCGGTGTCCCATATGGCCCCCCGTGCCTGCCAGGAGCTATTTCTGAGCAGACAGCCAGGAGTAACCCCTGAGCACCGCCAGGTGTGGCCCAAAAACCAAAAAAAAAAAAAAAAAAATAGAATGTTTTTAAATTGTTAGACCTAAGGCAAATTTGTGCATTTCCAGTTTTCCCCACTAGAATAAACCTACTGGTTATACATTTGCTGGTTAGCTGAAATATGGAGCAAATTGAAGGAAGGACAGAGTACAGTGGATAAGGCACTTGCCTTGCATGTGCTCAACCTGCTTCTGATCTCTGGCATCCCATCTGGACCCTTGAGAACTACCACGAATAATTCTTGAGTGCAGAGCCGGAAGTAACTCCTGAGCATCTATGGGTGTTGCCCGAAAACTAAAGAAAAAAATAGATGCAGAAAATTGGAATGTCTTGTAAATGCTGTTAATGTTTTTGAAAAGGGGGGGAAGTATTCGATATGAGATAGCACATGCCTACCGGTTCTTCTCTATGTATGCTTTTGCTCACACGGGGAAAGTGCTTTATGGTCCTTAGTTGGACCTATTAATTCCAGTAGACTAAGAGTCTGGAAGATATCGGTTAGATTCTCTCTTGAGAATAGTGTTAGCAATTTTTTCTTTCTTTTCTTTTCTTTTTTTTTTTTTGGCCACACTTGGAGATGCTCAGGAGTTACTCCTGGCTCTGCACTCAGGAATCAATCCTGGTGGGCTCAGGGGACCATATGTGGTGCCAAGGATCTAACTGGAGTCAGCTGCTTGCAAGGCAAGTGCCCTACTTGCTGTACTTGCTCTCCCCCCTCATCTGTGTTTCTTATGAAAAACATACTCCTAGAAGTTATAAGTACTATATATTCACTTAAAATAAAAAAAGATACAATAATATAATATATAAAATATAATATAATATGTAAAAACATACTCCTGGAAGTTATAAGTACTATATATTCACTTAAAATAAAAAAGATATAAGAAATATAATTAAAAAAAACGGATTCTTTTTCTGTAATTTGGTCTTTTTGTCTCTGAAATTGAAGTGCTTGCAGGGGTCTCAAACTCAATTTACCTGGGGGCCGCAGGAGGCAAAGTCGGGGTGATCCTTGAGTGCAAAGTCAGTAGTAAGCCTTGAACATCGGGGTGTGTGACCCAAACAACTAAAACAAAACAAAACAAAACAAAAAAGATTCCTCTAGGGCAGGGCCACAACATGTTGTATGGAGGGCCGCAAACAGCCCTCGGGCCGCAAGTTTGAGACCCCTAGCTTAGAGGCTTGTGAGCTTGTGAGGCTAATTCCATGATAAGAAATATTGAGTGAAAACCCAGGTACCTCAGGGAGATGAATGGGGGATATTTAACTCTTATGGATGGACTCTGTCCTTGTTTCATCAACTGTCAAAGTAGCCTTAAGAGAAGAGAATTTTGTTTTATGCCAAAGGGAAACCAGAGTTCCAGATTACTAATTTTTTTAAGTTCACATTAACATTTGTTCTTTAAATTTTTTTCATATACTTCTTGCCATTGGGATAACAAAGGATATGGTTCTAATTAGTTATTGGCTGGCATTTCTTTAAAGAAAATTGAAAAATTATGGTGGGGAAAGAAACTGCTGTGTGGCATTTCTTTTTTTTCCCCTTCTTTTATTAATTTCCCCTTTTTATAGTAAGAAAGTTGGGATAACCATATATGTTAAGCCTACATTTAGCTTGCTTGTTCTTTCTGTGATTAGTGCTGTGAGAAAACACCATATAAAAGGATCAGGGGGGCTGGAGGGATAATATAGCAGGTAAAACACTTGACTTTCATGCATCAGCTGGGATTTGATCCCAAGCCCTGCTAGCAGTAAGAAGCCAGATAGTACAGCAAGTAGGGTGCTTGCCTCTCATGTGGTTGATCTTGGTTTTATCCCAGCATTCCCTGTGGTCTCTTGAAATAACTCCTGAGTACCACCATGTATGGCCCAAAAAACTAAAACAAGCAAAAGAGCCAGAAGTAGTGCCTCCCCCCACGCCCAGCAATCAGAACAATGCAAAATGATCCTAGCCTCTTTAAAAGAAAAATGTTTTTTATGAAAAGTTCTCCTGTTCCTGCTTCTTTTAGCAGTGTGTTTTGGTTTTGGTTCACCCCTGCTGAGTGCTGGGGGTCATGTGGTGCTGGAGATTGAATCTAGGGCTCACACATGCAAAGCATATGCTCTGGCTCTTTGAACCATCTCACCAACCCTGCAAAAATAACCAAAGCTTCATTTGCTGACTTCCAAGTACATGTATTTAAATAGGCCAAATAGACATTGTAATTCTGTGATAATAAGACCTCCTTGAGGATATTTATGAGAGTACTGTTGTCAAGTAACCTGCAATTCTGAAATCAGTTTCAGTAGGTTTTTTTTTTTTTTGTGGGGGGGGAGGGCACATCTGGCAATGCTCAAGGATTACTCCTGGCTCTGTATTCAGGGATCACATATGGCAATACTTGGGGGACAAATGGGGTGATGGGAATAGAACCTAGATTGGCCACGTGGAAAGCAAGCACCTTACCCACTGTATGATCATTCAGACCAAAAGAATGATTTTTTTTGTTTGCTTGTTTTTGGGCCACACCCAGCATCACTCAGGAGTTACTCGTGGCTCTGCACTCAGAAGTTGCTCCTGGCAGGCTCAGGGGACCATATAGGATGCAGGGATTCTAACCGGGGCCCGTCTTGTGTTGGCCACATGCAAGGCAAACGCCTTATTGCTGTGCAATATAGCTCTGGCCCCCAAAATAATTACTCTTTTTTTGTTTGTTTGTTTGTTTTTGGGTCACACCCGGCAGCACTCTGGGGTTACTCCTGGCTCTAGGGCTCAGAAATTGCTCCTGGCAGGCTTGGGGTACTATATGGGATGCCAGATTCGAACCAACAACCTTCTGTATGAAAGGCAAATGCTTTACTTCCATGCTATCTCTCTGGCCCCCAAACGAATTATTCTTTTTTTTTTTTGGGGTCATACCTGGCGGTGCTCAGGGGTTACTCCTGGCTATCTGCTCAGAAATAGCCCCTGGCAGGCACGGGGACCACATGGGATGCCAGGGATTTGAACCTACTACTACCTTAGGTCCTGGGTCGGCTGCTTGCAAGGCAAATGCCGCTGTGCTATCTCTCCGGCCCCAAAAGAATTATTCTTTTTTTTTTTTTTTTTTTGGTTTTTGGGCCACACCCGGTGACGCTCAGGGGTTGCTCCTGGCTATGCGCTCAGAAATCGCTCCTGGCTTGGGGGGACCATATGGGACGCCGGGGGATCGAACCACAGTCTGTCCTACGCCAGCGCTTGCAAGGCAGATACCTTACCTCTAGCGCCACCTTCCCAGCCCCAAGAATTATTCTTATAACCCCAACATGTCATTCTACTTTTTTTCTTCTATACCCATAAATACTCAAATTCTGACTCTACACTCAAGAATTACACTATTACGCTTGACAGTGTTCAGGGAACCAGATAGGATGCCAAGGATTGAATCTAGGTCAGCTGTGTGAAAGGCAAACATCCTACCCACTGTAATCACTCTGGCCTCCCCTTTTACCTTTTTTTCTTTTTGGCTATCAGTGTCAACTGTTTCCCTCTCACCTTCTCTGATGCATTCTTCTTTCTCACCCATCCTCCTCCACCTGCTTCTGGGGCATGCAGTTTACTTCTCTCTCTCTCTCTCTCTCTCTCTCTCTCTCTCTCTCTCTCTATCTCTATCTCTCTCTCTCTCTCTCTCTCTCTCTCTCTCTCTCTCTCTCCCCATTTTTTTTTTTTTTTTGTGGTTTTTGGGTCACACCCGGCAGTGCTCAGGGGTTATTCCTGGCTCCATGCTCAGAAATTGCTCCTGGCAGGCACAGGGGACCATATGGGACGCCGGGATTTGAACTGATGACCTTCTGCATGAAAGGCAAACACCTTACCTCCATGCTATCTCTCCGGCCCCATCTCTCCCCATTTTTGATACGTTGGCACTGTGGCTTGCGCTACCATTAATGAATGTCATTAATGAATGCATGTCACTTTATCCCCTTTCAGCACCCAGTTCTTGTCCAGAGTAATCAGTTCCAACCATCACTTTCATGTAGAACCTTCTCTACTCTTCTCTACTTTTTTGTGACAAGCTTCCTACCATGGACTGGTCCTCCTAATCCTCATCTCTATTGTCTCTTTTTTACATGATGAAACCATTTTATGTAGTTTACAGGGCCAGAGAGATAGCAGAGTGGTAAGACATTTGCTTTGTATGCATCCGACCTTGGTTCAATCCCCCCCTTCCAGGAATAATCCCTGAACACTGCTGGGTGTGGCCCCCAAATAAACAAACAATATATACATTTATATGTCCAAGTAATTCTATATTTCTGTGCCACAGATTCTTCAGTAATAGTACCTGCTTCATAGGATTGTAGGGACACATGTAAAGTGAGATAATACATGCCTGGAATTTAGTAAGCACTCAGTTTATACTAACTAATTTATTTCTTGTTTATAACAGTAATCCATTTCATAGCTGAGCCTTTAAAATATATCATGTTACAGAATTGCAAAATTGTTAAGATACCTTTTTTAAGGGTGATTATCAGAGCTTACTCCTGACTTTGCTCTCAGGGATCATAGTGGTTCTTGGGGGAACCATATGTAGTGCTAGGGGTCAAACCTGAGTTGGCTGCATACAAAGCATATACTTTACACACTATACTATGTCTTAGGCCCCTTTTTTATTTTCAAGACAAATGATTTTTGCAAGTATTCAAGGTGACATGGTGAAGATATTGAATGAAGTTACCATTGAAAAGATTGTAATTAGGGAGAAAAATGTGTAAGAATGAAGTAACAGGGGCCGGAGAGATTGCATGGAAGTCAGGCGTTTGTCTTGCATGGAAAAGGACGGTGGTTCAAATCCCTGCATCCCATATGGTCCTCCGAGCCTGCTGGGAGTGATTTCTGAGCGTAGAGCCAGCGGTGTAACCCAAAAAACTAAAAGGAAAAAAAAATATGCCACCAAATCTTCCCAGGTACATTGATGTGGGTGATAACTCTAGGGCTTTCTTAGAATTGGGGTGGGTGGGTAGATTCCCTTTTCTGCCTAAAGGCACAGCAACCCACAGCCACACCAGACACTCTCCAAAATGGAAACGGTCAAAAAAAACGGTCCAGCTCTGCAACTAAACCTTAGCAAACTATCAAGCCACTGAAGTATTCCAGCTATAGTTCATGGAGCCATATCTGCAGCCTCCAAATTTCATAGATCAGCCTAGAAGGATCACAACAAATCTGATAGGAAAGTTGCATAGAAGGCCACAAAGTTCAAGAAACTAAACAATAGGGGCCGGGTAGGTGGCGCTGGAGGTAAGGTGTCTGCCTTGCAAGCGCTAGCCAAGGAAGGACCGCGGTTCGATCCCCGAGGACCGCGGTTCGATCCCCCGGCGTCCCATATGGTCCCCCCAAGCCAGGGGCGATTTCTGAGCACATAGCCAGGAGTAACCCCTGAGAGTCAAACGGGTGTGGCCCAAAAACCAAAAAAAAAAAAAAAAAAAAAAAAAAGAAACTAAACAATAACACAGAACTAGCACTAACCAATCCAGTAAATCCTAAGACAATGACTTTAGTAACACCATACTGATATATATATATTTTGAGTTTTGGGCCACAACTGGAGGTGCTCAGAGGTTACCTCTTGCTCTGTACTCAGAAATTACTCTTAGTAGTATTTGTGGAGACCATTTGGGGGTACCTGAGATTGAACTTAGTCTTCTATGTGCAAGGCGAACTCCTTAGCATTGTATTATCTCTGGCCCCTCTCTTACCTACTTATTTCTTTTTGTTGTTGTTTTTTATTGTTTTTTTTGGGGGGGGCCACACCCGGTGACACTAAGGGGTTACTCCTGGCTATGCACTCAGAAACTGCTCCTGGCTTGGGGGACCATATGGGACGCCAGGGGATCTAACCACGGTCTGTCCTAGGCTAGCGCTTACCGCTCCAGCCCCCATTCTTCTTATTTTTTATGTTAGCAGTTGAGACTGGAGATGGGAGATTAATGAAACCTAGGCATGGCTGAGAAGAACAGCTCTTTTTTTGTTTTTGTTTTTGGGCCACACCCAGTGACATTCAGGGGTTACTCCTGGCTATGCGCTCAGAATTCGCTCCTGGCTTGGGGGACCATATGGGACGCCAGGGGATCAAACCATGCTTCTTCCTAAGTTAGCAGGTGCAAAGCAGACACCCTACATCTTGTGCTATTGCTCCGGCCCCAAGAACAGCTTTTTTTCAGGGGAGGCCATCCCCTGCTGTGAACTTACTCCTGGTTCTGTGCTCAGGAATCATTTCTGGGATCAGATGTGGTGCCAGGGATTGAACCTGGATCAACCATGCACAAAGCAAGTGAGTGTCTTTTCTACACTTGATCTTAGCCAAAAGGCCGAGAAGCGATGTGAGTGTCTTTTCTAACTCTGTACTATCTCTCTAGCTCCAGAAGGAAGCAACTTTAAGGTGAGGAATATTCCTTCTGAAGAGAGATCAATTACACACTGGATGATCATTTTGTGGTTTGCCCTAACAGTTAGGGGCATCTCCTGCTGAGCTGCTCTTTTACTTGGGGCCATGTAGAAGCAGAGGGGATGCGGCTCTTTCACATGAGAAGAAGATGATTTCAGGTGTCTGGAGCTGTAGAAGCGACACCCTTAAGCACCCCCTTCTTTTCCCACTCTGGAATGCTGTAGGATAGGTTTGCTTGGGCTTGTCATTATTGCAGTCTGGGTGATTGTCTTCTAGTTAGTGGCTCAGGCCTCACTGATGAGATCCCACAGCCTCTGCTCATCCATGTACCTTCTGATAAAACTCAACAAATAGACCAGAGAGCAGGAGAAAGCAGAAGGATCTGCAGGAAAGCTCATTAATTTCATTGACCATGCTGCCCCCACACTTTTATCACTGTTTCTTTTGGTGCGAGGCCTTGTTTTAATAGCTGCGTACATTCGATAAAGAGAGCTTTGTGTTGTGTTCAACTGGGATGGTGGATGAACAAGTCCCTTAGGTTAGGGGAGGTCCTTTCTGCTAGGGTTTAAGACTCTGGACTCCAGAGAGCCCCATTCAGAGCTAATCTGGACCTCTTTTTGTATCAGGGAGAAAGCACAGGCTTGATTTGGGCTATGTTTTTGTTTTTCTATTTATTTATTTATTGGCAGTTCTGTGAATTGAACTCTGGGCCTCACACATGCAAGGCAAGTGCTTTTACTGCTGAGCCATATCCCCTCTCCAGGATATTTTTCCCCCTTTCTTCATGATCTGAATTCCCAGTGGTGCTCAGTGTTAACCACCAGGGTGCTTAGTTTTCTGTATTTCATTAATTTACCATTATACTTTTCCCAAAGCTATTAAAAGAAAGTGGCTATGCATTTAAAATCTTTTTACTGATCCTGGCTATCCTGAAGCTCTTGCACATTGTAAAACAACAAGATTGTGCCATTATTGGGTGCAAAGGGATAGAGTGCCAGTTTGGGGGAGAGGGGGCTAAAGGCCTGAGTTTGATTCTAGCAATGAGCCTGCAAAATGTTTTATTCCAGAACTAGCCCTTGAGCACTCAGTGTGGAATAAAAAGAAACAAAATATGTATCTTTTTGTTTTTTTGTTTGTTTGTTTTTGGGCCACACCCATTAATGCTCAGGAGTTACTCCTGGCTATGCGCTCAGAAATCGCTCCTGGCTTGAGGGGACCATATGGGACACCGGGGGATCGAACTGCGGTCCATCCCAGGCTAGTGCTTGCAAGGCAGACGCCTTACCTCTAGTGCCACCACTCTGGCCCTTATTTGTTTGTTTTTGTTTTTTTTAGCCATACCTGGTGATGCTCGGAGGTTATTCCTGGCTATACTCTTAGAAATCACTCCTGGCTTGGGGAACCATATGAGATGCCTGAGATTGATCCCTGATCTGTTCTGGGTCAGTCACAGGCAAGGCCATTGCCCTACCGCTGTTCTATCGCTCCAGCCCCCAAAATATGTATCTTTTTTTTGGGGGGGGGTTACACCTGGCAGTGCTCAGGAGTTACTCCTGGCTCTGCACTCAGAAGTCGCTCCTAGCAGGCTTGGAGGACCATAAGGGATGCTGGGATTTGAACCCGGGTCCATCCTGTGTTGGCCACGTGCAAGGCAAATGTCTTACTGCTGTGCTATCACTCCGGCCCCCAAAATGTGTATCTTGACATTATTACTATAATTGCTTTGTAGAGCCAAATCTTGTGATGCTAAAGGAGCCAGGCAGTGCTAAGGTTCTAATCTAGGGTTTCTGCATACAAAGTATGTGCTCTAGCACTTTGAACTATGTTACCTTGATCTCATCTTACTATTATTTTGTTTTATTTATCTACTTGTTTATTTATTTATTTATTTATTTTTGGTTTTGGGGTCACATACAGAGGCATTCAGGGGTTACTCCTAGCTCTATGCTCAGAAATTGGTCCTGGGGGCCGGGCGGTGGCGCTGGAGGTAAGGTGCCTGCCTTGCCTGCGCTAGCCTAGGACGGACCGCGGTTCGATCCCCCGGCATCCCATATGGTCCCCCAAGAAGCCAGGAGCAACTTCTGAGCGCATAGCCAGGAGTAACCCCTGAGCGTCACAGGGTGTGGCCCAAAAACCAAAAAAAAAAAAAAAAAAAAAGAAATTGGTCCTGGCAGGCATGAGGGACCTTATGGGATGCCAGGATTCCAACCACTGTTCATCCTGGATCGACTGCATGCAAGGCAAACACCCTACTGCTATGCTATCTCTCTGGTCCTATTTTATTTTATTATTTTGGCTTTTTTTTTTTTTTTGGTTTTTGGGCCACACCCGGTAACACTCAGGGGTTACTCCTGGCTATGCGCTCAGAAGTCGCTCCTGGCTTGGGGGACCATATGGGACGCCGGGGGATCGAACCGCTGTCCGTCCTAGGCTAGCACAGGCAAGGCAGGCACCTTACCTCTAGCGCCACCGCCCGGCCCTATTATTTTGGCTTTTAGGCCATACCTCGAATTGTTCAGGTTATACTTTTGGCCCTATGTTTAGGGATCACTGCTGACAGTACTGGGGGACCATACTTGGTGTCCGGGATTGAACCCAGTTTGTCATGTGCAAGGCTAGCACCCTTCCCACTGTCCTATCTTCCCTTCCTTGCTTTTATATTATTTATTTTCTCTTTGGGTTTTTGTTTGTTTGTTTTGGGAGTCATATCTGGTGGTACTCAGGGCATGCTCCGGAATCTGTGCTTACGGGTCATTCCTGGTAGTGCTCAGGAGACCATATGTGGTGCAGGATATTGAACCCAAATCATGCAAAGCAAGTGTCCTACCCATTGACTATCAACCTCCCATCTGTTCCCCTCTTTGCTGGTATTTTTAAATTAATGAATTCTTAACTCTTAGGAGTCATGTTTTTTGTTGTTTATTTTATGTTAAAGAGGCCACACCTATGGTGGTCAGGGGTTGCTTTTCGTGGTGTGGGAGATTGAACCTGGGATTCCTGCTTGCCATGCATGTGCTAGCCTGTTGATCTCTTGCTGGCCCTAAAAATCATCATGGGTTTTGTTGTTTGGGGCCTATATTTAGTGGTGCTTAGGTGGTTTTCCAGCCTATTTCTTGGGAGTCACTCCCAGCTGTGCTCTGGGGACCACATAGTGTCAGGGATGGAACCTAGGTGCCCTACATGCAAAGCATATCTCCCTTGTTTTAGGAATCATCTTTTTGTTTGGTTTTGAACCACACCTGGTGGTGCTCAGGCATTACTCATTGATTTTCTGCTCAGGGATCTTGCCTGCTGGGCTCAGGGGACTAATGGAGTACCAGGGATTGAGCCCAGTTTGGCCACATGCAAGGCAAGTGCCTTTTTCACAATGCTGTCTTTTCATTCCACTCAGCAATCACCTTTATTCCCCTCTACCCCTCACATCTGAAAATCTGCAAGTCTTGCTGATTTAATCTAGTAGCCCTTTCTCTCCATCCTTGCCACAAGTGTTGGACTGCCACTTAACTTTTCCTGGGGCTATTTGCTTTCAGTTGGGGCCCCTTAAATTCATCTCAGAACCAGTGTTTCTCAACTGGGGGTTTGTGATGATCCTTTGTAGGCTCTCAGGATATCCCAAGGGGGCCCACAGGTGAATATAGAGTAAATGATAGGCTAGGGTTTGAGATTAGGGAGACAACCAGTAGGACAGAGTGGGGTGGGGCACAGGAAGGAAACAAGGTTGGGAGGGAGCCACATGGTAAAAATGTGTGATCCCCAACTTTCTCCCTCCTGTGCATTTATTTTCTCCCTGCTAGATATTTGAAACTTCTGAAGTTAGTCCTGCATTTCCTGTTCTAAGAAGTGGTCTTGTCTTCTCTCTCTGCTAGGATGCTTCTTTGAGCTTCATAGAGTCTATGCATATATGTCCTTGCTCTGAGCTTTTTGTGATTTTTTTTTTTTAAAGTGAGGTGTGAGGTAGGGTGGAAGAATTGCACACCCAGTCATGCTCAGGGCCTATTTCTGACTCTGTACTCAGAGATCTGAGTTCTGGCAGGTTCTGGGTAATAAGAGTTGCAGTATATTTCACCATTATTTAGCTACAATTTAACATTTAGTAATAGGGTTGGGACTTAATTGATAATTGTATCTACTCAGAGTATGTGGGTGGTTTTTGTTAGTTTTTGCTTCTTAAAGAGGGCTTTACAAGTAAAATGAACACATGCTATGTAACTCCATTTATCTTGTAAATTTGGACTCAAAACCAGGAAAAAGCTGGACTCTTCCTCCATTTTTTTTTGACAATGTCAACAAAGAGAATCTTGAGTTCATTCAAATACTCAGGAGACATATCCAGTCATTCTTTGCTTTTCTATTTCCTAGTTGGTGTTTCTCAAGCCTCTTTCTCCTGAGCCACTCGAATTGCCTGTCTATTATGTCTTCTAGCGAGTCGTAATCAGTAGATATTAAGCATTTTAGCTTTTCAAAGCATATTCGAGTTGGAGAATGGAAGCAAAGGGAACCGATTATTAGATCAGGGTCACAGTGTTGGATGAAAGGGTTCCGCTGAACTCCCTTCCATTCAACTTGCTTCTTTCTGTTAGTGAAATTGTATTTGAAAAAAAAGTTCACATCAAACATTCTCTGTGGCAAAGGAGGAGCTGAACATTCTCTTTTCAACAAGCGACTCCCTAGGTGGATTCAGTCTAGATCTGCATAGCAGACTCTGAAATAAAGATAGAGGTAGTTTAACTGCCTAAAACATTTGCTGTTGCTTGGAAGACAGGAGAAGCAGACTTTTATTTTTTTTTTTCTGGTTGCTACTTTTTGCAATGGCAGTTTCTAAGAGCCTTTTAATGATTTGGCTTTTCTAAGATCAGTCATCCAAGTGCCCTAGCTCCCCTTCATCCTATGCAAAGGCCCCTTGGGCTGTTTCACTGCTTTTGTTCAGAGACAAAATTGAACTTCAGGTATCCTGCCGAGATTCAGGGACTAAATCAGTCCTCCCTTTTATGAGGTTTTCAGAAACTGCTGTTATAACTTCCAGTGAAATCTCAAACATGTGCTTTCTGCTTTCTGACAAGTAAGGAGTATAGTAATTGAAAGTTGCCTGGGTGCTGTTATTCTGGAGTGAAACCCTATAATGGAAACTTGTTCCAATGACATCTGTGATTAAAAGCAAACATAAATTTTCTGCTGCTTGCTGGTCATAACTCTTGGATCAGATATACAATGTGTTTTTGTATAAATGACACTTCAGAAAATTATTAAAGAGTCAGTTTAACAAAGTTCAGCTTCCTTTTTCTTATATTTCTCCTCCAGTCCCTCCTGAATTTTTCTGATGGAGATGCTGGCCACAGGTACATTCAAGGATTATTTCTCCAGTCAATAATGCTTTTATCTTGTACATTGTTGAACAGCCATAAAACAGGGTGTGGTAAAGTTTTTGCTGTTATAAGGATAGGGTTTCTTCCCTGCTTTCCCCACAATTTTGTCCAGATGGATTGGTTTTGCAGGTCTTTATTTGTCGTCTTTGGTCAAGATCCTTGGGATAAAAATCTGAATAGATTTAGTCTGTTTTAAAAGCAGAAGACATTGCCTTTTCTCCTCTTTAAATGTGATCAGGTCAAGACAATTTTCTTTTGATCATGGTGTCTCATAGCACAGCTGTCTCATCTGTTACTCATTTTTCAGGATTTGATATGAAAAATTAAGATTGGACAGAACAATGGGTAATGGAAAAAAATCACAGTGTTGGGACTGGAGAGATAGGATAGTGGGTTAGGCATTTGCCATATATGTGGACAATCTGGGTTCAATCATCTGCACCCCAGAGCCCCACTATGATGATCTCTGACTATAGAGCTAGGAGTAAACTCTGAGCACCACTGGGTGTGACCCAGAAACAGAAAACATAAAAAGAAAAATCACAATACAGTGTCTTCATTTAAGGCTCAGAGTTTCCCAAACTTATTTGACTTACTGCCTCCTTCTCAGGAAAAAGAAAGAAAAAAATTCTCAGCATCCACACCCAACCCCGAAATCTACTTTTCTTTATAATAAAAAAAAAAAAAAAGAAGATATCAGTAGCTGTACCAGAAACTATTACTGTCTCCCACCCTGAGTCTTTCAGCGTACATGCTCTACCTGGGGCAGTACTGCCCACTTTGACAAACACTACACTGAATGGCAGTGAATGTGCAAGTTATGGATATGTGCTTGACAGCATCCTAGAAAAGAAAGCATTTATCCCCTGGTACCTTCTAAAATGTTTGTTGCTGGGGCTGGAGCAATAGTACAGTGGGTAAGGCGATTTCTTTGAGCACTGCTGACCAGAGTTTAAACCCCAGTATCCTATATGGTTCCCTGAACCTGCCAGGAGTGACCCCTGATTGCAGAGCCAGGAGAAATTCCTGAACACTGCTGGATGTGGCCCATAATAAAACAAAACAAAAGTTTCAGGCCAGAGTGATAGTAGTATAGCAGATAGGGGCTTATCTTGCATGTAGCTAACCTGGATTCAATCTCTAGCATTCCATCTGGTCCCCTACTAGGAATGATCCTTGAACACAGCCAGAAGTAAGCCCTGAGTACCACCATATGTGGTCCCCTTGTACTCCTCAAAATTATATCTATATTGATTATTATAGTAAGTGAATGATGAATATCTGTTGCACAGTGAGGTCTACTATAGATTCTGGATTCAGATTTCCTGGATTTGAATCCATTTCTGTCACATTCTCTTTATGTGTGAAGGGGGTGGATATAGCGGAATTGAGTGGTTTGGGTCATATCCAACATCGCTCAGGGGCTATTCTTGGTTCTGTGCTCAAGTGGTGACCCCTGACAATGATCAGGATAGAAGTGGGTTCAAGGGCCTGGAGAGAAGCACAGTGGCATTTGCCTTGCAAGCAGCCAATCTAGGACCAAAGGTGGTTGGTTCGAATCCCAGTGTCCCATATGGTCCCCTGTGCTTGCCAGGAGCTATTTCTGAGCAGACAGCCAGGAGTAACCCCTGAGCACTGCTGGGTGTGGCCCAAAAACCAAAAAAAAAAAAAAAAAGAAGTGGGTTCAAGCCATATGAAAGGCAATCAATGCCTTAACCATCTGTACTGTCTTTCAAGACTCAATTTCTGTCTCTTTCTGGTATAACTTAGTTCATCCAACTCCTGTGTCTTTATTTCCTTAGAGACTATGACCTACGTTCTAGAGTTGTGGCTCAGGATGAAAAGATTTCACAGTGGAAAAGTCCTTAGAACATGCCTGGTATGGGCTGGAGAGATAGCATGGTGGGTAAGGCATTTGCCTTTTATGCAGAAGGTCATTGGTTCAAATCCCCGAGTCCCATATGGTTCCCCAAGACTGCCAGGAGCGATTTCTGAGCATAGAGCCAGGAGTAACCCCTGAGCGATGCCGGGGGTGTGACCCCCCCCAAAAAAAAAAAACATGCCTAGTACATAGTAAGTGCCATTGAATCGTTTTCCCAGGCACTTGGCTATTTCATTCCATATTTCATGGTTATTCAGATTACAGGAGAGGGATTGTTCAAGTGTTTTGTATTTCTTTATAGCTCCTTCAGTCTCTCTCAGCACCTGGTTCTTTCCTCTGGAGTCTGAGGCCCATGATCTGATTTCTCAGATTCTTTCTAGGACAGCAACAATTGTTTGCCAGTTGTCACTGTGATGACATATCCATGTCTTCTGTATAATTCCAGGCCATCTTCTTGAGTAATTGTCCTAAATTTTACTGAATAAATTTTAACTTCAATTTTTTTTTATTTGTTTGTCTGTTTGCTTATGGGGCCACACCTGGTGGTGTTTAGGGGTTATTCCTGGCTCTGTGCTCAGAAATTACTCTTGTCAGGCTTGGGGGACCATATGGGATTCTGGAAATAGAACCCGGGTGGGTCAGCCACATGCAGGACAAACACCCTACACACTGTGCTGTCACTTTGGTTCACCTAGTTTATTGTAATTTTTGGTGGTGGTGGTTATTGTTGAAGGGCAGGGCACCACGCCCAGTGATGAAGGCTTTTTCCTATCTCTGCTCAGAGATCACTCCTGGCAGTGCTGGTTCGGGGACTCTGGGGATTAAACTGGGGTTGTTTATGTGCAAGGCAAGAACCTTATCTTCTTTATTATCTTTTGTTTTGGGGGGTCACACCCAGCAGTGCTCAGGGGTTACTCCTGGCTTTATGCTCAGAAATTGCCCCTGGCAGGCACAGGGGACCATGTGGGATGCCGGGATTCGAACCACCATCCTTCTATATGAAAGGCAAACGCCTTACCTCCATGCTATCTCTCTGGCCCAATCTTTATGGCCAGTTTTTTGGTCAGTTTTCTTTTGTTTTGGGGCCACCCTGTGCTCAGGGTTTACTCTTGGAGGGGCTCATGGGACCATATATGATACTAGGGATTGAACACAGATCTGCTGTGTGTAAGGCAAGTGCCCTATCTACTTTAGTATCTCTCTAACTATGTCTTTTGTTTTGTTTTTCATTTTTTGGGTCACACCTGGTGACACTCGGGGGTTACTCCCGACTCTGTGCTCAGAAGTCGCTCCTGGCAGGCTCTGGGGACCCTGTGGGATGCTAGAACCTGGGTTTGTCCCAGGTTGGCTGCTTGCAAGTAAATGCCCTGCTTCTGTGTATCGCTCCGACCCTAAACAATTTGTTTTAACACAAATTAGGTCTATAGTGTCTGTAGTAGCTCTGTCTGTAATACCTCTTTATTGCCACCTCCTTTGTTCTTCCCTTGTATCTCTCTAGAATTCTGAGTCATTCCTACTTGTTTTTACTCACTTGTTTGTCAACCAAAACGCCTATGTCCTTTTCACCATTCTTGCTTGCAAGGCAAACGCCGCTGTGCTATCTCTTCGGGCCCCTTTTCACCATTCTTTTTTATTTATTTATTTATTTATTTTGGGTCACACCCGGCGGTGCTCAGGGGTTACTCCTGGCTGTCTGCTCAGAAATAGCTCCTGGCAGGCACGGGGGACCATATGGGACACCGGGATTCGAACCAACCACCTTTGGTCCTGGATCGGCTGCTTGCAAGGCAAACGCTGCTGTGTTATCTCTCCAGGCCCCCCTTTTCACCATTCTTACACCCAAACAAAGGAGAAGGCAGTCCCAAACCTTGTACTATCTTTAAGGTTCTATTTATTTCAAGTTAATCAGTTTTTACAGTCTATTGAAAGCTTTTTATGGTTGCCAGTGTGTCAGCCACAATAGTATTGTGACCTTTCAATTATGTGACCTGTTAGGACCTTTGTTCAGGCAGTGACTCCAAATGACTGCCTTGGAAGGGAGATTCACCACAGATGGTACACCGGTGACCCTCTATTCCCAGCCTCTGAAGGCTAATCAGTTATTCAAACCACCTCAAGTGTGCCTAACTCAAAATCTGCTGCATTGTACCATTATTCAGCTGATGTCTCTATGTTTTTAACATACTTATTAGAGGAAATACAAATTATAATTTGCTAGGGGCCAAAGTGATACAGCAGGGAGGCATTTACCTTGCATATGGCCAACCCAGGTACAAACTCCGGCATCCCATATGATTCCCCAAGTGCGGCCAGGAGTCATCCCTGAGCTCACAACTAGGAATAAGCCTTGAGCACTAGTGGGTATAGCCCCCCCCCCCCAACTCAAAACTAACCTAACAAACAAAAAGAGTCATGTTTGACGAACCCAGGCTTCCTTCTAAATTGACCTCTTTCGTTCCCTGTGTATGTAATAACATTTCAGGGTTGATATCAATTGCTGCCAAATCTTTCTCTTTGGCCCTTTTAAAGATTGATATTTTCCCTGTGGGCTGTTAGTGATGAAATCAATGCCTGTGACTGTGATTCTCTGGGTTCATTTCTTTGTGCGTTTCTGGTTTCTGATTCAAACCCAGAAGTGCTCAGGGGCTATTTCTGCTCTTCCTGGCTCAGGGGCTCTTCCTGCTTAGGAAGAGGTGGAGCTGAGAAACCATATGTGGTACTGGGGATTCTAATCTAGATTAGCTGCCTGTGAGGCATCTTTCTCTCCAGCCCCTCTATAGATTCACCTTCTCTGTCTCTGTCTGTCTCTCTCTTTAATTTAGAGTGGGGGATGTTTTGGGCCACACCCAGTGATACGCAGAAGTTACACCTGGTTCTGTACTCAGGAATTACTCCTGGCAGTGTTTGGGGGACCATATCAGATGTCAGGGATTGAACCTGGGTACATTGGGTGTGGAGCATTTTGTTTCAAGACTCTACAGAAATGGCTGTGATCAGACAACCCAACACTTAATGTATAATTGAGAGCACCCTATTTGTATACGACCTGGGCTCTTCATGGCATCCTGAAGAATATTGTGGAGAATGCTGCACAGAATTCCTAATTCTAAAGGCTGTGGGCAGTCTTGACTGCCTTGCCCCAGCCCAGCATTCCTCCTCACAGATGTCACTGGTACTCAAGCAGCCTGAGGGAATCCTTTCTTCCTGTCAGGCTCAGATCTGAGCCAGGCTGGAGAGATAGTATAGTGGGTACTTGTTTTGCACCCAGCTAACCTGGGTTTGATCCCTGACATTCCATATCCCTGAGCCTTGCAGGATTGGTCTGTGAGCCTAGAATCGGGAGTACTGAGCACCTCTGGTTGTGACCCTCAAAACACACAAAATATTGCCCCTTTATTTAATAGGAATATCTTATAAGCATTGCAATTTGGTGCCAAAGAATTTGGACCTTTCCAGTGTTAAGCACAGGATGAATTGGAGCTAACTGCCTGGAAACCTTCTGGAGGAAGTTTGCAGGTCACTGGGCTCAACCCTTGGATGCATTGTTTTAAGCTCTTAAAAATGTTCTTAAGAGTAAAATACTACTTAATACCACTTGAACATGTTCCTTCTCACTTGGATTTGTGGAAGGTATTAATTTTCAGGGCTGTGAAGGAACACTCTTGAAGCACTGTTTTCACAGGAAGGCTCAGCTAATGGGTTTTTCTGAACTAAGCTGAGCCCACCCTTTGGTGATATGGTTGCAGAGGCTGTGCTGACCTGATTCATCCAGATTCTGGGAGGAAACGTGCTTCTGCCAGGAGACCAGGGTTTGCTGGTCTGTGCTCCTGCACAAATGACGGCTTACTGCTGTTTACATTAAAAAGCCATTTATATTCCTTTACTCAGCACATACTAAAATACCTTTTTTCCACTTATTATCTCATTTTCCATTTGCAAAAGAAAACCAGCATTTCACTTTTCATTTGTGAAAATTATCTTCTTTCTACAGATAACCAGTATTCCTCATGTCTTGTAGCTGCTTCCAGGAAAAAAAAAGTGATGCAGCCTAGGTTATTGTGTTTTTGTTATGCAAATAGATTTAGTATTTGAAATTAACTTTTTATCTCCTGAAAGGGAACATAGTGATGCCACATTTAAAAAATTATAATAAGGGGCTAGAGAAATAGTAGGGAGGTAGAGCATTTGCCTTGCATGCAGAAGGACGGTGGTTCAAATCCCAGCATCCCATATGGTTCCCCGAGCCTACCAGGAGTGATTTCTGAGCATAGAGCCAGGAGTAATCTCTGAGTGCTGCTGGGTGTGACCCCCCCCCAAAAAATAAAACAAAACCCAAAATAAAAATGTAATAAAATGAAAGGCAATGAAAACAAAACAAAAAAATGAAATGAAAAATATATAGGGAAAGGGGTCTCCATCTCATTGTCCTTAGTTTGCTTCTTTTGAAACAGCCACCATGACAAATTTCTCATGTATATGCTTCATTTTGCACACATACAGGTTTGTCTGCATTCATCTCCCTGGCACCAATTTTTCTCTTTAAAAAAAAAAAAGCCGGGGCCAGAGAGATAGCATGGAGGTAAGGCGTTTGCCCTGCATGCAGAAGGTTGGTGGTTCAAATCCCGGCATTTCATATGGTTCCTCGAGCCTGCCAAGAGTGATTTCTGAGTGTAGAGCCAGGAGTAGCCATTGAGTCCTGCCGGGTGTGACCCAAAAACAAAAAACAAAACAAGGGGCCAGGCGGTGGCGCTGGAGGTAAGGTGCCTGCCTTGCCTGCGCTAGCCTAGGACGGACCGCAGTTTGATCCCCCGGGCGTCCCATATGGTCCCCCAAGAAGCCAGGAGCAACTTCTGAGCACATAGCCAGGAGTAACCCCTGAGCGTCACAGGGTGTGGCCCAAAAACCAAAAACCAAAACAAAACAAAACAAAGTCTTGGGGCCGGAGCTGTAGAACAGTGTTTGCTTTGCACGCAGCTGGCCCAGGTTCAATTCCCAGCATCCCATATGGTCTCCCGAGCCTGCCAGGAGTAACTTCTGAATGTGGAAACAGGGGTAACACCTGAGCACTGCCGGGTGTGGCCCAAAATGAAAATAAAATATCATGCCTTTTATTTATGATTACTATCTTGTTTATTTTAATCTTTAAAATTTGGGCGGTATCCAGTGGTGTTCAGGGGCTCTATGCTGGGGTGGGGGTCTCTTTTATCATGTATATGGCTTCTTATATCATGTGGGCCTGGATACAGATAGAGACCAAGAGCAAAATCTGCAAAGCCACCATAGGGAGGGGTATGGCCTGGATCCCAGAAAACAGTTTTCCCTGTCCCATCCATTGAGAGGATACCTCTGAGGCTTATGCCAGCAATGAGAAGATCAGGTGTGGAGCTGGAGTGGTGGCGCAAGCAGTAAGGCGTCTGCCTTGTATGCGCTAACCTAGGCTGGACCACGGTTCAATCCCCCAGCGTCCCATATGGTCCCCCAAGCCAGGAGCGATTTCTGAGCGCATAGCCAGTAGTAACCCCTAAGCATCACCGGATGTGGGGGTGCTCCCCCACCAAAAAAAGAGAGAGAAGACCAGGTCTGATAACTTCCCCGCACTGTGCTCTACCGTTTGGATCAACTAAAAGGTTCATTTTTGAGGCTGTCATTCTTTCCCTTCAGAGATTTTGGATTTCTTTTTTCTTATTTATTTATTTATTTTACTTTGGGGACAACACCCAGCTGTACTCAGGGCTTACTCCTGGCTCTATGCTGATCAGGGATCAGTCCTGGTGGGGTTTGGTGGGTCATGTGATACTGAGATCACTTGGTCAGTCACATGCAAAGCAAGTGTCATACCTGCTGTACTATTACTCTGACCCCCATAAATGTTTGGTTTCCTGAAGGGATCATAGACTTCCTCATATATTACGCAGTACCTTTTGTGGTGATTAGTATGGCTTCTTTTGTTTTATATATGCTATTTTTTTTTATATTTTGTATTTTAGGCCACACTTGGTGGTGCTTAGGAATTATTACTCCTAGTGGTGCTTGGGGGACCATTCAAGATTGTGGGGATTAAACCATGTCGGCTGTGTGCAAGGCAAGCACCTTACCCTAGTATACTATCTATTCAGTCCCTAGAGAGGTTTTTAGTTCACTGAAAAGTACTGCAATTTTAGAAATGCTATCAGCCTGATAACCCCAAGTTATGAAATAGTTGAAGAAGCCCTTCATGATACCGTGAGCTTGCTTTATTCATACTGGGTTGTTTTAGATTGTGATCTTGAAAGAGGTGTTCAGAGTGTAATTTCTTCCACTCAGAAAACCTCCCCTACATCAGTTTAGGAATGTAATTCTTGCTTCAAGGAAAATGTACAAACATTACCTCAGAAGCTTTTTTTTTTTTTTTTTAGCTTGTAAAGAGAATACAGTGGGTAAAATTGTTTGCTTTGCACATGGCCATCCCAGGTTCGATTCTTGGTGCCACATGTGGTTCTCTGAGCATTATCAGGAGCAATCGCTAAGCACAAAGCCAGGAGTAAGCCCAGAGCACCTCTGGTGTGGCCTCTAAACCAACCAAACAAAAAAGAAGCTTTTCCAGAACATACCTTATACTCAAAAAGCTTCTGATTCTCTGTAGTACAATTTAAAATTGGGGAAAGTGATGCCTCCCATCTTATTTTTCCTAAGGGTTGCTTTAGCTATTCATAGGTGTGTATTGTTCCAAATGAATTTCAGGACTGTTTGATCCACTTCTTTGAAGAATGTCATGGGTATTCTTAGAGGAATTGCATTAAATCTGTACAATGCTTTGGGGAGTATTGCCATTTTAATGATGCTAATCCTTTCAATCCATGAACAGGGTATGTGTCTCCATTTTTTTGCATCACCTTTTTTTTCTTTTTTTTTTTTGTTTTGTTTTGTTTTTGGGCCACACCCTGTGACGCTCAGGGGTTACTTCTGGCTATGCGCTCAGAAGTTGCTCCTGGCTTCTTGGGGGACCATACGGGACGCCGGGGGATCGAACCGCGGTCCGTCCTAGGCTAGCGCAGGCAAGGCAGGCACCTTACCTCCAGCGCCACCGCCCGGCCCCACCTTTTTTTTCTTGAAGCAGTGTTTTGTAGTTTTCTTTGTATAGGTCTTTCACTTTTTTAGTTGAGTTGACTCCAAGCTTTATGAGTTTGTGTGACACTAATATGAATGAGATTAATTTTTTGGGGGCCACAGCCATCGGTGCTCAGGGGTTACTCCTGGCTGTTTGCTCAGAAATAGCTCCTGGCAGGCACAGGGGACCATATGGGACACCGGGATTCAAACCAACCACCTTAGGTCCTGGATCGGCTGCTTGCAAGGCAAACACCACTGTGCTATCTCTCCAGGCCCAAGTTTAATTTTTTTTTTATTTTGTTTTGGTTTTTGGACCACACCCAGTAACGCTCAGGGGTTACTCCTGGCTATGCGCTCAGAAGTTGCTCCTGGCTTGGGGAACCATATGGGACACTGGGGGATCGAACCGCGGTCCATCCAAGGCTAGCCCAGGCAAGGCAGGCACCTTACCTCTAGCGCCACCGCCCGGCCCCCCCCCCCCGCCCCCCGAGATTAATTTTTTAATATTCATTTCTTCTCTGTCGTTATTTGTGTATAAGAAGGCCATTGATTTTTGCATGTTAATTTTGTAGGTTGCCATTTGATATATGAATCTATTGTTTCTAGAAGCTTTTTTGGTAGTCTTTCAGGTTTTCTAAATATAATAGCATGTCATCTGCAAACAGTGAGTGTTTAACTTCTTCCTTTCCTATCTAGATGCCCTTGTTATCTTTTTCTTGCCTAATTGCTATGGCAAGTACTTCTAGTACTCTGTTAAATAGGAGTGGTGAGAGGGAGCAGCCTTGTCTTATGCCAGATTTTAGAGGAAAGGCTTTTAGTTTATCTCCATTGAGAATAATATTTGCCATTGACTTGTGGTAAATGGCCTTGACTATATTGAGAAAAGTTCCTTTCATTTCCATCTTGTTGAGAATTTTTTTTTTTATCATGAATAGGTGTTGGACCTTATCACTTGCTATCTCTGCATCTATTGGGAGCACTGAGTTCAAACCTAGGACTCACACATGCCAATATGTGCACTAGGCAAAGAAGGTTTGTATCTGTTTGGTTGGTTTTTGGTTTTGTTTGGAAGCTATACTCAGTGATGCATGGGGCTCTTCCTGGATCTGTGCTTAGGAATGACCCTGTCAGTTAGGGGAATGATATGTGGTATTAAGGATGGAGCCAGGATCAATTCCTATGCTCTCCAATCTAATGAAGATTTTTGTCGTTGGTGTTGCTTTTTGGGTCACACCTGATGGTGCTCAGGGTTAACTGCTGGCCAAGCACTCAGGAGTAACTTCTGGCTCTGCACTCAGGAATTACTCCTAGAGGTGCTTGGGTGATCATAGGATGCCGGAGATTGAACCTGGTTGACTGCGTGCCCTCCTCATTATACCATCACTCTAATGAAGATATTCTTTAAAACTACATGTAACTTTAATCATTGAAAAATGCCCTAAAAGATCATCTTAGAATGGTTAAATAAATTAAGTGCTCAAGACCATGTTGAACAGCTAGTAAATATGGAGTCAATGGCCTTTGCAGGAATTTATAGTTAACCTTTATATATTGTATTAAAAAGAAAGCAGAGTTCTCCCAAATTAGACAGATATTGTGATTACAGCACCATTTAAAAGACGTATGAGAGGGAAGATTGAATACCGTAAATTACTTATCGTTACGTGAGCGGTGACGTCTGGAGTAATGGGTCTCTGATTTTCAAATGTTCTGAAGGTAATCATTTTGATAATGAAAACATAAATACATGTGAAGAAAATAATGGAGTTCTTGCCTGAAAGAGACTGCACTTGGTTTTCAAACGATTTGACCGAGTGCTGGGTTTTGCCCCCTTGGGTTCTAGTTGGCAGTTCAGTGGCATTTTCCAAAGAAGTGTAGGTAACCTTGGTCATCATCAGATCCGATTGAGCAAAGGAATGCCCGGGGACAGGATCTGCCCGCAGCCACCTCCCTCTCCAGCACTTTCTGGAAAGAATAACTGGAAAGTGACCTTTTAAAATGAGGGGGAGGGCAGTCTACTGGATTAAGACAGACAGATATTTCAGATATAAATAACCATGTGGGAAGGAAGGTGGAAAGATGAGAAGGAGAACGTCTACTTGATCCAGCGAAGGAAGTTCGGGATAGAGAGTGTTGAGTGTATCCAGTAGAGGCAAGGCAGGTTGGGGAGTCTAGGCAGGAGATAATGTACCCGCTTTCCTGTAGGAGCATTTTTACCTTTTATAAGGAAAACAGAAGTGCTCCTGGCAGCTGCAAAGTGAGCTTTAGGTAATGCTGATTGGGAAGTGCAATTTGGGGTGTGAAGACTTTGAGAGGCTGACAGCTGAGGCCTATCTACAGGGTGACTGGGCCCTCCCTCTGGTGCTTGGGCTTGGGAAGAAAACAGAGAAGCATAAGAACCAGATGCTTCTCTAACCAGTGAGGTCAAACGGTCCCCCAAACCCTCCCCCTGGTGCCAGGTTGAGAAACACGTTTTTCTCTCTCTGTTTTTCTTTCTTTCCTTTTTTTTCTTTTTTTACATCATAAAATTAATTTTAGGATTAGTGGTTTCTGTACAATAAAGGAAGGAAATTCCTCTAGTAATTTTCCACCACTGTGGTGTTGGAGAGGAGAGCTAGGAGGGGGTGGGGAGTGATGACAGGAATGAAGAAGCTCCCACACTGGCTTTCTCGCCCCCAGGCGTGCTCAGGTTACTAAAATCAAGCCAGTACTTCTCACTCACTGCCCTGAATTGGTACTGCCTGGCCTCATGCCTTCCCTTGCAGGGTGTGGCAGGCCTGGAGATGGACACTGCAGGATCTCTGCTTCCAGGGGTGGTTCTCACATAGGTGGGGGGAGAAGTGGTTCAAATCTATCTCTACATCTGTGTATGTAACTTGAGAGATGGCATGAGTCGTGATGGCGGATGTACGGTGAGTTGACTCTGACAGGAAAGGGGTTGCCAGCAGGAGCCCTAAGAACTGAGAGTTCTGGAACATGGTCAGCCAGTGACTATCCAGAGAGGCTGACCTCTCTCACTAGTCACCTGGCTCAGACCCATCATCTCTCACTGGCTTTTTTTTTTTTTTTTTTTTTTTGCATCTCAGTTGCTTCATCCACTAGATTGGAATGTTAATAGTACCTGATTTGTAGGGTGTCCATGGAGGGTAAGATGACAACAGCAGGAAAAAACCTCGTGTGAGGCAGCACACAATAACTGGTCAGGATGTGGTGACTATTGTTCTATTCCACTAGACCCGAAAATTCCGAGGGCAGGGACTAGTGTGCGTTTGCGATATCTTGTAAATAGGTGCCTGGCACCAATGTTTATTGAAAGAAAGAATGAATGATTGGTTTGGATTGGCACCTGAAGGTATAGCCAGGCTTTAGTTAAAGAGAGGAACAGAATGCCAGACACAAAGGTGAGTCTCAGCATTAAACAAAGGCACATTTCCGTGTATTGGTGCTTCAGTCATATTTAAACAAACGCTTTTGTTTCATAACCTTGGGCAATGTGGCCCTGGACTGTTATACTGGAGAGGATGCTGGGCACTCTGAGGCACTTTGTCCTTCACCAACAAGATGATTGAGGCTCTAAAGTGGGGAACACATCACCCAGCAATCACTCGGTTCTAGCCCCCTTCTCATTGCTGCTGTAAAGCATTGCTACTGATTTGCCTTCAGAAAAGGGAGTGAGAGTGAGTGAATGAGAAGGAGGAGGAGGAGGAGGAGAAGAGGAGAGGAAAAGAAGAGAAGAGAAAGAGAAACACCTCTTGTAAAGCAGATGTATTTTTTTTTTGTTTTGTTTTATTTTGTTTTTGGGTCACACCCGGCAGTGCTCTGGGGTAACTCCTGGTTCTAAGCTCAGAAATCGGCCCTGGCAGGCACAGGGGACCATTAGGGATGCCGGGATTCCAACCACCGTCCTTGCTATCTCTCCGGCCCCTAGCAGATGTATTTTTTCCATGGGACCTGATGTCTCTTGATCTCAGGAAAGCAGGATGGGTTTCCTGAGAGCAAAGGTCAACTTAATTTTATTTCTTTAGGGGCCGGAGAGATAGCATGGAGGTAAGGCGTTTGCCTTTCATGAAGAAGGTCAGTGGTTCGAATCCCGGCATCCCATATGGTCCCCGGTGCCTGCCAGGGGCGATTTCTGAGCATAGAGCCAGGAGTAATCCCTGAGCACTGCTGGGTGTGACCCAAAAACCAAAAAATAAATAAATAAAAAAAATTTTATTTCTTTAAATAATTAAATATAACTCATCGATTCTTCTTTATTTGGTGGGGGGGATTACACCCAGTGGCACTCGGGTTACTCCTGGCTCTTTGCTCAAAAATTGCCCCTGGCTCAGATCCCGGGACCCTAAGGGATGCCAGGGATCAAACCAGCGTCTGACCTGGGTCAGCCATGTGCAGGGCAAATGCCCTACCACTGTACTACGGCTCTAGCCACAGGGGTCGACTTTAGTGGAAGGGTTGAGGGCAGACCTGGGGTGCCTCTCAGACCTCCCAACAGAAAGCCTCAAGTGGCTGCACAGATAGGAGAAAACAAACAGGTTACCTTGCTGAACAGCACTCTTAAGAAGGGGATTAGGAAGGCTGAAATAGCGGAATCGGGAAGGAAAGGATTTAGAAAGAGCTGGTGTTTCGACTTGTGAGTCTCAGAGATGCAGCTCCTAAGTGCTAAAGAGGCATTTCATTCCATTTGGCTGCCTGGACTGCCACTGGCTTTTTTCCTGTTGGGCCAGCAGAAAGGGAGAGGAAGGGAGAGGACGTGGGGTATCCGGGGGCCTGCCTAGGCAGCTCGCCCTTCCCGTGTTGAGGGATAGCCGTGACCTGAACCCTTGGGACTCAGCCCTGGGGTCATGGGAATTTGCCCTGTGCTGGAAGGAAATTGTTCTAACCTGAGCGGAAAGATAGAGGCTGGAGCAGAGAGAAGGACAAGCCAGCACAGGGCCACCGGACACAGATGTGGCCTGGGCCTACAGATTTTGGCAAAGGAATGACTGGGTTCCATTGGCTTTGTACTGTGGGGAGAAGGTAGAGGTCTGAAACTTCAGAGTGGGAATGGTTTTAGAAACATTAGAGCAGCACTTGTGAATGACTCATCCTGGGATGCTTTAAAGTACTTGCTGGAACCCGCCCCAAGGTCTTCTTGAAGTTGTGCTTTGCAGCTTGCTATAGAGGGTGGAGAAAGGACCTGGGCTTCAGGGTGGAGGCATGTAAGCATGGTTCTCCACAGAAACCAGAAACTTGTTTTAGTGTGTTTCCATTCAGAGACACTTCAGAACTGGGTCTGGCAGAACTCAATGGTTTGAGTACTTGTTAAGCATGAGTGAGGCAAGGTTGATCCCTGGCACCCTGGAGTTCCCTTCCCCTACTTCCCCCAGCACTGTTGGGAGCAGCCCCCATGCACACCCTGGAATAGCCTTTGAGTGCTGCCAGGTGTGGCCCCTAAACTGAAATAAATAAAAAGAAAAGAAAGATGCCTCATTGGATAGCTGTGGTTTGATTCATTAACATTGATTGACCTCAGGGCCACAGCAGTCTGACCCTTGCCTGGAAAAAGCTTCTGTCCTCAAGCTTTGTCCTTAAGGCACATGGCAATTCTGCACTTAGAACATTCATCAGTGCTTTGGCACTAGGCTCACAGGCTGTTTTGAACAGTGAAATGGACAAAAAATTCGTAAGAATGTGAATATGGCTCCTCACAGAGGATCCGTGGTAAAAGCATGAACTGGAACACAAAGACAGGGAGGGATTGCCCGTGTGACTTCCACTAGCAGCAGTAGGTGGGTGACTCATATTTTGCTCTGCTCTGATGACATCTGCAAACAGTAGAGTGGCGAGTGGCAAGTGGCAGCTGCTAGACTGCTGGGGCTTACAAGTGGAAGCGGGTGTTGGTTAACTTGGGAGGTTAGGGAAACTCAAAGTAGGCAGAGCCTTTCAGCTCCTGGTTGCATGCCTGTCTTTCTGCAGAGAGATAGGTGAGTGCCTAAGAAAGATCGAGTGTCACCAGCATTTAGAGCCCCAAGAGGAACTGTGTAAAGACAAGGAGGTGGCTGAGGGGAGATTTAGAGGAGCACCAGCCAGGGGCCTGGGATCAGGACAGATGACAAAGGAACTGAGAAAAGGGGCTAAGGAAGGGGCCTAGTCTCCAGGGAAAGGGCATCACAGAAGGGATGAGCCAAGGTGTGAATAGGAAATGCAAGAAAAAGCTTGAAAAGTGCCACTTGAAAAAAAAAGAAAAAGAAAAAAAAAGGGGGCCAGAGAGATAACATGGAGGTAAAGCGTTTGTCTTTTATGCAGAAGGTCATTGGTTCGAATCCCGGCTTTTCATATGGTCCCCCAAGCCTGCCAGGAGTGATTTCTGAGCATGGAGCCAGGAGTGGCCCCTGAGCGCTGCTGGGCATGACCCAAAAAACAAAAAAAACAAAAAAAAAAAAGAAAAAAGAAAAGTACCACTTGGCTTTATCACTTTTGCAAATGGTCCTCTGCATCTCTACTAAGTGATTTCTAGCTCTGTTATTGTTAATAATATTGATGACATTATACAGCTCTGGCTTTGGCACAGCATCATAGACTTCGGAACAATTGTCCCATTGTACACCCACTGTTACCCTCCCTATCTTCATGTCAAGTAGGATACTGAGGCACTGAGCCCCAGGTTAGCTTGCCCAGAACTTGATGGTAAGTGACACCTGCTGGTTTCTAGCCATGATTCTTCTGACTTGTAGGCCCCTAGTTGCAACTACTTAAAACAATTTTTATTTTTTGCAACTCTGAGCTTCCCCTGGCAAGCTGGGGAACTTTTCTTTGGCTCTTAATCACAAGCCCCTTGGACCACTTAGTGGCATCTGCCCTGCCATCAGCACTGGCCTGATGGGAGCAGTGGTGATAGATGGCAAACTGAGGCAACTCCCACGTTCCAGCATTCTGAGATCAGTGTGTGCCTGGTGCGTGACATTGTGTCTCACTCAGGTCTCGGGCTCTGCTTCTGGAACAGCCCGGCCTGGCTGCTTGGGGCATTTTCTGCTCCTGCCTGGGCTGTCTGTGTCCCTGGCTTTCCTGTTTCCCATCATTTCTACCCTGGTGGCTGTTCCCCAGAGGAAAGCAGGGAGCAGGGTCGTGTCCCCCCCCCCCCCCCCCCCCCCCCCGCCCCATCCAGAGCTGGGTAGAAGAGTGCCTGGAGTCCATCCCTCTGGGCCGTGGCTTTGCTTCACAGGCAGGAATGCCGCCCCCACCCCCAGCCCTGCCCAGATTCATGCCAGAGGTTCCTGCTTCCCTTCACTTCCATACATGGAAGTGGGGTTGCCAGTGTCTGCCTGGAGCAGGAGGTTTCTTTCCCCACAGCTGACAGACACCCCTGGCTCATTTTTAAAATGCATTGACTGAAAAAGAGCTAGATTTAACCATACATGTCTTCAAAGGGAGAATCCGGAGACCTCCACAAAGAACAGACAGTAAAATTTGCAACTGGCTCCCGAATACTGTGGTTCCCACATTGATCCCCAATTTTGTGGCTATTAGGAAGTTCTGGTGATGGTCAGTGGCAAGTAAGCCTTAATGTCTTAAAATCAGAAGCTTTTTGAGGGAGGAAGGTCCAATTTATCAGTATGCACATACACAAATAGCAATACATATCAGCATGCAGGCAGGTTTTTCACTGATTTGAGAAGAAAAAAATAATAAGAGAAGGCCAAGCCAAAAATATAGATATGTGGGGCTGGAGAGAGAGCATGGAGGTAAAGCATTTGCCTTGCATGCAGAAGGTCAGTGGTTTGAATCCTGGCATCCCATATGGTCCCCCGAGCCTGCCAGGAGCAATTTCTGAGTGTAGAGCCAGGAGTAATCCCTGAGCGCTGCTGGGTGTGACCCCCCCAAAAATATATATAGATATGTTTATATAAAAAGAAATGACAAAAATAACCCAACTCTGGTATAGCCTTAAAGTAGCTGATGATCCATATAGATTTAATAACTTTTTTTTGCTCTCAAGAAAATGCTTTTGGTGGCCTGGAGAGATAGTACAGTGGGTAGAACACTTGTCTTGTGTTCTAGTTCCCAGCTACCCATACATACTTGCCTAGCTACCAAGACATATGGTCTACCAGTAGTGATCCCTGAACATAGAGCCAGAAGTAAGCTTTGAACACCACTGAGTATGTCTCAGAAAAGCAAAATCAACAAAAATACACATATACACTATACAGAGTTCTGGGTTAAATGCTTTTTTTTTTGTTTGGTTTTTGGGCCACACCCAGCAGCGCTCGGGGATTACTCCTGGCTATCTGCTCAGAAATAGCTCCTGGCAGGCACGGGGGACCATATGGGACACTGGGATTTGAACCAACCACTTTAGGTCCTGGATTGGCTGCTTGCAAGGCAAACGCCGCTGTGCTATCTCTCCGGCCCCTGGGTTAAATGCTTTTATGGTTTCTTTTTATTTCATAAGCACTCAAGGACTGGATCTTCTTTAGGCCCATGTTGTCCCATGTATCTCTCTTGCTTTTGAATATGTTTCTCTCTTGTAAAATTTTCTTTATATGTCTTTGCTTGCTTATTTTCATTCTGAAGAAGCCCATGTTCTCTAGAATACATTTCCCCTCTTTCTCTTCACTCACATCTTTCTGAGGAAGTTTCTTTTTTTTTTTGGTTTTTGGGGCACACCTGGTGATGCTCAGGGGTTACTCCTGGCTATGTGCTCAGAAGTCACTCCTGGCTTGGGGGACCATATGGGACATTGGGGGATCGAACCGCGGTCCATCCAAGGCTAGCACAGGCAAGGCAGGCACCTTACCTCTAGCGCCACCACCCGGCCCCTGAGGAAGTTTCTTTGAATAAAAACAATCTTTCTTAAAAAATGTGGGGGGGGTGGAGCAATAGTACAATAGGTAGGGCATTTGCCTTGAATATTGCTAACCTGGATTTGACCCCTGGCATCCCATAAGTTCTTACAAGTCTTTCAGGAGTGATCCTGAGTGCAGAGCTAGGATTAACTCCTGAGCATCACTGGTTGTGCCATCCACCCACACCCCCAAAATTAGAGTTCTAGAAATTAGTAATTGAGAATGGGATTCTAAAATAGTTTTGGCAAATAATACATTTCTCTCTCGTGTGTGTTGGAGATTGAAACAAGTGTCTCATACCATATTTTCTTTATTGGATGGCATCTCCGGCCTGATTATGCTTTTGTTATTTTTTTTTCCTGATATGGGGGAGGTTTGAACCACACCCCATGGTACTCTGGGACAATTCCTGGGTCTGTGCTCAGGAGTGGCCCCTAGTGGTGCTTAGGGGACCACACAGTGTTGGGGATTTGAGTCAGGATTTGAGCTGCTGTAGGCACATGCAAGGCTTACCTCCTGTAGTGTCTCTCCAGCCCTGATCATGTATTTCTTATGAGGTCCTCAGAAGTAGTTAAGATGAGTTTGCTGTGAAACTTGCTGGCCTTGTGTCTCTTTTATGTCTCTCTGGTTCTTGACGCCAGGACCAGCCTGGGAGATAGTCCCTTGGATATTTTGCTGAAAGTTCTCTGTAGTTTGTCTTACATTTTTCAGATTTGGGTTAGTGGAATATGAATTATTTGAAAGCTGTAATTCACATTGTAGAATTCTGGAAGTGTCTGAGTCACTAATTGTTTTTGTGGACAGGATGAGGGGATGGAGGCCCTGTTTCTGGCCTGACAAACTGCCCACTCCCATTTCCCCCAACACTGATACCTCCTTTGCCTTAGGGAAGATCTTAAAATATAAAGCCAGACTTTCTAGTCCTTTCTTATCATGATTTATTTCTAACTTAAAATAGAAAGCCTTAAACTCCTTGATCTCTCTCCTCACTCCCCTCCCCCTCCAGATCCTTTTCTTTAATTGTATAAAAAGATTTTTGAAATTCTTTCTTGATTCTTTGCTGCATTGAGGGAGAGGGGTGAATCCCACTTGCCTTTATTGCTGCAGTCGGGGATGTCGCTCTGAATTCCTTCTCTTGCTCTTTTGCTAGTTAAAAGGTTCCCTGCTGTGATGAATGGATGTGTGTTCTGAGAGCTTTGAATTCCTAAGGTGGCTGGAACTGCCTTCTGAGTTAAAGGCCTCCTTTTAAGCAACTTTTTTTCCTCCTTTAAGGAGGGAAAAAAAAAAAGATTTCAGAAGCATCAGCTTAATGGCAACCCGCTAATGGTGTAGCCTCTAAGCAGGACCTATATTGGGGCACATTTCTTGTGGTGGTTTGACCCCTGGTTCTCCCCAAAGAAACTTGTGAACGAATGGCTGCCATCCTGGTGGGGGGGGGTGGTGGAAGGCAGAGGCAGGGCTGGAGACTGGATCGTGTCTACTTGCTCCAGTCCTAGCTGGTGCACTCTGGCTTGTGCTCAAGCCTGTTCTCCACCTCCTGAAGTCCCCACCTCCTGCCCGCATGAAGTTGGACTGACGGACGCGCGCGCGCGCACACACACACACACACACACACACACACACTACTGCCTCACCCCCAGTGATGTTCTCTGTAGCCTGAAGAAGGAGCAGGACCTCCTGCCCCCATGAAGCTGCTCTCTCTCTCTCTCTCTCTCTCTCTCTCTCTCTCTCTCTCTCTCTCTCTCTCTCTCTCTCTCTCTTTCCCCTTTTCCTCTCTCTCGCCTTCTCTTTCTTTCTCTCTCTCCTTCTCTCTCTTTTTCTCTCCCTCCCTCTTTTTCTCCCTCTCTCTCTTTCTCTCTCTCCCTCCCTTTCTCTTTCTCTCTCCCCTCTCTTTCTCTCTCTCTCTTCTCTCTCTTTCTCTCTCTCCCCACCCCCCTCTCATTTTTCAACCACTGGCCAATGTGCAGACTATGATCAGCACCTGGGCTGTTGTTGAGTCCTGGGCCTCTCCTGTCCCAATGCTTGCTCACTGTCACTTCCCTGTACAGACCACACCAGTACCCTGGGCATTCCTTCTGCAGAATGAGTCAGTTGCGGGGCTGGAGAGATAGCATGGAGGTAAGGCGTTTGCCTTTCATGCAGAAGGTCATCGGTTCAAATCCCGGCATCCCATATGGTCCCCTGTGCCTGCCAAGAGCAATTTCTGAGCATGAAGCCAGGAGTAACCCCTGAGCACTGCCGGGTGTAACCCAAAAACCACAAAAAAAAAAAAAAAAAAGAATGAGTCAGTTGCATAGTCCCTGCAGCCTTGCAAAGTAAATTGGTTCAGCTGTGGAGATAGTTGGGTAAGCTGTAAGCTTTGTCCGTCCTTCTCAGTCCAGTGATCAGGCAGCTCTGATCTGTGTCTGAGACTTTCTGAGACACTGTCTCAGACACAGTCCTAATGTGCTGTCATGCTGGTGTAGATTGAGGTCAGCCTTTTGGACCCCCTTCCTTTTGTTATTATTCTGATGACCCTGAAGTCACACACATGTGTAGTTGTGGGGCTTGCTGAGTGAAGGCCTCACCTCTGACTGGAGCACTTGCAAAGGGTGTAGTGTTTGCTTGGGGGGGGGGGATGGGGGAGCACACGGGTTCCTGCCTGTGTGTGGCACTCCAGGCTATGAGGCTCACCTGTTTGTGTTGAGGCAAGCTTCAGGGGTCACACCCTGTAGTTCAGGGCTCAGAGATTCCTGGATGCTTTGTGTTAGAGACCCCACACTCTGCCCTGTTGATCCCAGATGGAGCTGCTTAGTAGGCTCTTGGCATGGCAGGGTGGTGCTGGGAATAGAACTCGCAGCCTCACTCTTCCAAGGCAGGTGCTGGGAGGGGGGACCTGCAGGCCAGCCCCATGTTTTCGCTACCTTGCCTTCTTTTTGATCTAGAATGAGACACAAATGAAGGGATTGCTGAGCATACACAGTCCTAACACAAATGAGAATTACAGCTTTTGTTCATTAGGTGTGCACTTTTCCCTGCTAAGGGTTTTTGTGTACTAATTCTCACATAATTCTTGGCATGATTCTTTCTTATAGTACTGGAGTGAGTAGTTTTTCCATCACACTCTTAAGTGGTGGTGCCCTGTGTTTGAATTCTGCCCATCTGTCTCGATAAAACTACTTCTAGGACCCTGTCTTGAACTGATCGAGGCTATCTTTTAAGAAAGTACTTGCCATATGCTGCCTCATTTAATATTTGCAGAGGCATCGTCACTCCCATTTTATAAGTGAGGAAAACTGAGCCCTGGGAGATTAAGATGTTCTGTCTACAGAGCAAGTAAGTAAGTAGCAGCATCACCTGATTAGCTGTGCTTTTCCTTCAAGTCTACCCTCTGTGCCCCAATGTGTCTGTTTGCTCTCTTAGTGCCCCATTGTGGGTCATGGAACATTTAGGGAAAGTGAATATGATTCTGTCTTCTGTCAGGAACTCCTTGGCAATTAAGGGTTAAGCAGACTCTTGGAAAAGGGAGAGTGCAGGAAGGTGGTTAAAAACCCTCAGTTCTTAGGGAGCCTTCTGCAAGCAGAATCCATCAGCCTCTTGTCTTCTTTTGGTTAAAGCCAGCTCCCCCAGCTCCTGCAGTACAAATGGGGTCTCTCTCTCTCTGCCCCTCCCCCTGCCCCTCTTCCCACCCCTGCAGGCCTCCCTCCAGGGAAAAAGGGAAAGTGTCCAAGAAAGAGCCCTTTGAACAGCCAATGGGTGAAAACAGCCAAGGTTCTAGGAGCCCCGCAGGGACATTTCCAGCCAGTGGTTTGAGTCCAGAGGAGCTCCTGATAGGCTGGTGCCTTGAGAGATTAGCATTTCTCTAAAAGGGTGAAACTGAGGCGATTCTAAAGTGGGGGTGGGGGGTTGTGTGGTCCATGAGAAAGAGATCAGCTGTAGGAACCAGACTCTGAGGGGCTACCCCAGACCCCAGTGGGTGAGAGGCGCTGGGAAGGCTCAACTCCCTGTGGTCCCAGTTTTCAGGTCATCCCTCTGTTCACAATAATGGCTTTACACAAACAGACCATTAGCACTCATTGACTTGTCAGTGTTTAAGTGTCTGGTTCTGTAGCCTGGATAACTCTGATCTGTGAGACCCACTTGGGATTACAGGGCACAGGCGGAAGTGTCTGCTGTCCCACAACACAAGAGTGTGGCCAATCTCAACACAGACCTCCTGGCATGTGCTGGAGACATATAATAATCTCACCCACAGAGGAACGGGATCCTTTCCCATTTTACTGGTTTTGTTTTTTAAATTTACTTTTATTTTTGTTTGTTTGGGGGCCACATCCTGCAGTGTTCAGGGCTCAATCCTGGCTCTGACATTTTTGGGAGACTCAAGGAACCATATAGAGTACTGGGGATTCTAAGTCCCATGTAAGTCCCATGTACCAAAAAATACACTCTACCCACTGTGCTATCGTTCTTGCATCTGGTTTTTATGGTTTTTTTGTTTGTTTGTTTGTTGTTTTTTGGTTTTTGGTTTTTGGGTCACACCCGGCAGTGCTCAGGGGTTAGTTACTCCTGGCTTCAGGCTCAGAAATCGCACCTGGCAGGCATGGTGGACCATATGGGATGCCTGGGTTTGAACCAATGACCTTCTGCTTGAAAGGCAAAACCTTACCTCCTTGCTATCTCTCCAGCTTGTTTTTTATGTTTGTTTGTTTGTTTGTTTGTTTTTTGTGGTTTGAGTTAAGCATGGCCAACCTGATCGGGAAATAGCACATATAGCATTAAATACAGTAAGTATTTAATAATACTTATTGGTAATACTTAATAATAATAAATAAAATAAGTATACATGTGTGTACATGTTTGAGCCACATCCAGCAGTGCTCAGAAATCATGTCTGACAGTGCTTAGATGACCATAAGGGACCAGGGATCTGACTGGGATTGGCCATTTTCAAGACAAAATTATTTTCCCCCCAAATATTTTGAGCGAGACAATACATTTATATATTATAGTAAAACTGTTCCATTCTTATTTTACTAGGGAGACACACCCAGGAATGCCCAGGGGTTATTCCTAGCTCTGTACTTACAGTTATACCTGGCAGAGCTCAGGGAACCATATGGGATGGTAGGGATGGAACCTGGGTGGGCTATGTGCAAAGCAAGTACCCTACCTACTCTGACCTCAAAACCAAATTTTATTGTTTGTTTGTTTGTTTGTTTTGGGTAACACCTGGCAGTGCTCAGGGGTTACTCCTGGCTTTACACTCAGAAATTGCTCCTGGCAGACTCGGGGGACCATATGGGATGCTGGATTCTAACCACTATCCTGCGTTCAAGGCAAACACCCTATATCCATGCTATCTCTCCAGCCCCCTCAGGACCAAATTTTATGTTTTTGCTTTTGGGCCACACTCAGTGGTGCTCAGGGATTTACTCCAGGTTCTGTGCTCAGAAATTGCTCCTGGCAGGTTTGTAGGACCCTACGGGATGCCAGGAATCAACCCCGGATCCATCCTGGGTTGGCCATGTGCAAGGCAAACACCCTACCGCTGTGCTATTGCTCTGGCTCCAGGAACAAATTTTAAAACTCAACTTTATCACAGTTATGTGTCCTTGCGGGGGAAGTATGTATAGGTCTATACTACTGTAAGTTTCAGGTCTCCACTGGGGGAATCTTTGAGCCCATTCTAGAGGATAAGGGGCAGAAACAACTTTAGCGCTTTTCTTTCTTTTTATATTTCTTTTGGGGGGACTGGAGCAAGACAGTGCTCAGAGCTTACTCTTGACCCTGCACTCAGGGATCACTCCTGGCAGGTCTTGGAGGAATCATATGTGGTGCTGAAATCAGGCTGTGCAAGGGCTTTTTCCACTGTGCTATTATTCTCTTGGGCCTCAGAAGTGACCCACTATAGTTTCAGCTCTATTCATGAGAGCCTGTGGTATAAGTGTGAGGATAGGAGGAGCCAGAGGGCGAAAGGATCCCCAGCTCCAGGTATGACATGGGAACTAGAATGCCTATACAGAGCCTGGTATGCCTGTCTGGTTTCAGATGGAAGTTCAGAGAGCTCAAGTGATCTATCATCCAAGTCATATGGAGTCAGAAAGTCACAGGGCTAGGATGTAAACCGAAGTCTGCCACCCAAATGCAGCTTCCTGGGCTTGAAGCAGGCAGGGCATTTGTCTTGCACACAGCCTGACGTGGGTTTGATCCCCTGTACATATGGTCCCCTGATCCCTGCCAGGAGACTTAAGAGTGCATGGGCCATGTGCTGACAGGCAGTGGGTGTGGCTGTGTAGAACAGAACTCTAGACTGGAGAAGGCTCTCCAGCCCCCTTTGACACTTTGAGTATAGGCTGTGGGCGTGCCCACCATGTTCTGCACAGAGTTTGTTTTTTCCTCACCCAGGCCCTCATTCTTAGAGTTCTCAAGTGAGCCCTCTGGACATTCGCCTCCATGGCAGAAACATCCATTTCCATTTTACACCCAATTCTCTCTTCTCAGTGTGGTTCACAGTTGGTGGGTGGTTTGTTATTGTTGGTTTTAAAATTTTCCTCAGTGGGCCCTTTGCCTAAAAATAAACACTGACCCCAGTGGCCACAATTGGTGGAGATGTGGGAGGTGGGGAGGCAAAGGCAGGAGAAATAATATTGACCTCTGCCCAAGCATTTCTGGATTTTTTATTTTGTTTTGTTTTGTTTCTGAGAGTGAGAAATAGGAATTCACTGAGAATTCCAAGACAGAGGTTGGTGTTTTTGAGGTGGAAGATAGGGAAGGAAAACACTCCCCCCCCTCTTCCCATTACTCTATCATATTGACCCCTCCAACCTCTGTGTTTGTTGAGGAACTTTTTCAGAACCTGACAACTTGTTATGAGGAAAGGAAAAAAAAAAAACTGTGTGTACTTTGAACCATTTGGGACAAAGGAATAGAGACAACCCACCCTCCTTTGCCTCTCTGTATCTCAAGAACTGAGAGCGCCTTCCAGCTCACAGCCAGGATCCTGACCGGAACTGGTGAGAGAAACATCCTGGAAATATATTTGATCTCCTTGAAGCATGGGGCTCATGTGGACAAGATTGGAGCCCCATCTGGTTCCAAGTTATCTTTTATCATCAATTAAATTATGTAGCAGGTGATTGGGGGGGTGGGGGCAGGGGATGGTGTGGGGAGGAGAAAGTACAAGTCACAGGTTGTGATATGGGGGCAGGAGAGAATACGCCTGTTTTTTGTTTTTGTTTTGTTTTATTTTATTTTATTTCGCTTTTTGGTTTTTGGGCCACACCCTGTGACACTCAGGGGGTTACTCCTGGTTATGCGCTCAGAAATTGCTTTTGGCTCGGGGCCAAATGGGGCGCCTGGGATCAAACCCAGGTCCATCCTGGGTCAGCTGTGTACAAGGCAAACACCCTACCCACTGTGCTATCACGCTGGCCCCATTATTTTATTTATTTATTTATTTTTGTTTGTTTGTTTTTGAGTCACACAAGGCAGGGCTAAGGGGTTACTCCTGGCTCTGCTCGGGGAACCATATGGGATGTCGGGATTTGAACCACTGTCCTTCTGCATGCAAGGCAAATGCCCTACCTCCATGCCATCTCTCTGCCCCGATTTTTTTTATAATTAGAACAGTTTGTTGAGGGGATAGAGTGATAGCACAGCTGGTAGGGCGTTTGCCTTGTATGTGGCCAACCCAGGTTCAATCCTTGGCATCCCATATGGTCCTCCAAGCCTGCTATGAGTAATTTCTGAGCACAGAGCCAAGAATAACCACTGAACACTGCCAGGTGTGCCCCCCAAAACAAAACAAAACAAAACAAAACAAAAGTTTGTTGAGCTACAGAATTTTTTTTTTTGGGTGACAGGGATCAAACTCATATTTTCTTAGCAAGCATTCTACTATGGACAGCCTCAGTCCTAAAACCTTAATTTTTTTGGGGGGCGGTCACATCTGGAAGTGCTCTGGGCTTATTCCTGGCTCTGTGCTCAGAGGTCACTTCTATTGGGGCTCAGGGAATCATATGCAGTGCTAGGGATTGAAATTGGGTCAACTGCATGCAAGGCATGTGCTCTATTCACTGTACTATCTTTCTGCTCCAGTCCTAACATTTTTTTTTTTTTAGTTTTAGTTTTGTTTTTTTTTTTGGTTTTTTGGGCCACATCCATTTGATGTTCAGGGGTTACTCCTGGCTAAGCGCTCAGAAATTGCCCCTGGCTTGGAGGGACCATATAGGATGCCGGGGCATCGAACCGCAGTCCTTCCTTGGCTAGCGCTTGCAAGGCAGACACTTTACCTCTAGTACCACCTCACTGGCTCCTAGTTTTAGTTTTTGTATCATACCCATATAGGATACTGGCCATCCAATCTGGGTCAGCCTTGTGCAAGGCAAGCGCCCTACCACTGCGCCATCACTCCAGCTACAGACCTAATGTTTTTTGAAGTTAAATTTTTTAATAGTGCTTTAAAATATTGTACTACAATATACAGTAAAAAGTTATTAATCATTTTAGCTACTTTTTTTAAAAGTAAAAACAGGTTTTATTTAGAAGTTCTCAGGGAGAAAAAGGGAGGGAGAGAGAGAAAGAGAGAGAGAGAACCACACTCAAGAGAGAATGTGGGCTTCACTATATTGGAGAGAGCCCCAGAGCACATCCTAGAGTTCAAGTATGAAAGTACACATCTCAAGAGGGAAGATGCACACGGGCAACAGGTGAGTGTGCATACCGTGTACATGAACTGGCAACACATTTGTACTTGGGCAATACATACATCCATTTTGGCTACTTTTAAAGTGTACAGGACAGGGGGCTGGAGGGATAGCACAGCAATAGGGCATTTGCCTTGCATGCAGCTGACCCAGGACAGACAGCATTCGATCCCTGGCAATCCTATATGGTCCCTTGAGCCTGCCAGGAGTGATTTCTGAGAGCAGAGCCAGGAGAAACCCCTGCTCACCGCTAGGTGTGCCCCCTTCCCAGAAAAAAGTGTGCAGGACAGTGGCATGAAGTGTATTTAACATTTTTATAGTGATTTTATAGTTATAGTGCTATACTTGCTCATTTTCCCCAACTGAAATGCTGTACCTATTAAACACAAACCCTCTGGCACTGGAGAAATTGTGCAAGGGTTAGGCGAAACCTTGCACACAGGATGCCGAGTTCAACCCTAGCCTTGCCTACCTAGAGTCTCCCACGCACTGCTGGGAGTGCTACTCCTGGGACCCAGGAGTAGTTCCTGAGTACCACCAGGTATAGAGCAAATACAAATAAAATAGACAGTTCTTGGCCAGTTGACTGAATGGTACAATGTTCTGGCCCGGTGTTGCATGGATGTACCTGGTGGTGCTTAAGAACCCAGGTAGTACTCGAGATTAAAATTAGAACTTTGTACATGCAAGGCCATTGGGTTTGATCCTGACACCAGAAAACAAAATAGTTGGCAGATTGACACTGGTGGTGGGAAGGGCTCTGATTCATTGTATAACTCAAATTCAACTATGAAGGATTCTGTTGATCACAATTGTTCCAATAAAATAAAATTAAAAAAAATTGCTAGTGTTCACTTGGGGAAGGCATACTTTCCTTATGAAGAAAGATATATCATCTAATACCAAAGTGTTTTTATGTTCAACCAGTGTAGACTGGAACTCGGGAAGATGTGTGTAAGTTGAAGAGTATAGACTGCTTGGAAGTTAGTTCAGGGACCTAGCCTAGTCTCCATTTTTCTCTCTCCTCCCATTCCCAGCCTCTGCTCAACACAGCCTGGGGCCTCCTTTCCCATTGGCTCCTGCATCTTTTCTCTGGGGGTCCTTGAACTTGGATGGTAAATGCAGAGCAGAGAGCCAGTGGTCTACAGGCTAACTTCTACAGGACAAGTATTCCAGCTGAGAGATTTAAAGTTTAAACATTGTAGTCAAGAGAGAATTATGACGCCTACGAAGGAGCTAACCCTAATATTTACCTTCAGGAATTGACAGGTTATTTAAAAATGGTGAAGTATGCTGGCACAGGGAAGGGAGGAGAGGGTCGAACATCTGCCTTCCCCATAGTATATTCAGAGAGTCAGAAACTTGCTGTGAATTTATGGCTGTGCAGTAGAAACTTGTTTTTAGGGTTTCTGTAATGCCCAGTGGGTTGTTGTAAAATTAGGAAAAACATAAGCTGTTGGTCTGTCCAGTGTGCCAGGAGAACTCTCCTGGGACAAACAGGTTTGCAGAGGGAGCAGCTTCTGACCTCAGAATAAAGAATTTTGGTATTCCTATTATTGCTGCACTTTATTTTATTGTTTTGGTTTGGTTTGGGGGTCACATTAAGTGGCTCTCAGAGCTTACTCTTGGCTCTGTGCTCTGGAATCACTCCTGATGATGCTTGGGAAGACCATATATGGTGCCGGGGAGTCAAACTGTAGTTGGTCACAGGCAAGGCAAGTGCCTTAATCCTTATAGTATCTCCCTATCCCTGATTTTTGCTTTTTTGGGGGGATGGGGTTCATACCCGGGAATCCTCATATTTACCCCTGCCTCTGTACACTCAGGGATCACACCTGGCAGTGCTCTGGGGACTGTATGGGATGCCAGGATGAAATTCAGGTCAGCTGCATGCAAGACAAACTCCGTGCCTATTGTACTTTCTCTCAGCCACTCTTTGTATCTTAAATGCCACATTTTGCTGCTGTATGGCAGAATATTTCTGGAAGTCACGTGGATTGTATGGTTGATTTGTCCTTGAATGAGGAAAGTTCATCAGGTTCTGTATTTGCTTGCACAACTCTGCCTGTGATCACTCAGACTTTTACTGTGTCCTGGAGCAGTCCAAGAGCCCAGAGGAAATGTTACTGCATCTCGTCCTTCAGTGCTCGAGGTCCCTGAGGTTCCTCTCACCGAACTTGCTGCTGAGTGCAACTTTATACTTAAAAGCCATTCCCCACGGATTGTGTCCTTAAATGTAGACTCAATCCAAAGACATTTCTGAGCTCTTTTAATAATAAAAGAGTTTTTATTATTAAAATCATATTATTTTATAATACAATCAATATTATATTATTGTATAATAAAGATTTTGTGATAATTCATAATATAGGTTATAAGTGTTATATTATTTTAATAATAAATAAAATAATAACAACAACACCGCTCTGAATTCTCGGCTTTTTTATGTGACTCCTAAGCTCCCTCTGACAGCCTGACTTGTTCCAGGCTGCCAGCTCTAATTCCTTTGATGTCCATCTCCTGGATACCCCCTGGAATCTGAGCAGAAAGGAGTGAAATTGTCTGCTGTGCGGGTGTTGTGGGGCTACGAGGGGGGAGAAACTAGTAACTTTATGGACATGTTTAGAAAATGAGGCTGGCTTAACTAACTATAACAATGGAAGAACCATTGTTGTCTTGATCATGGAGAATATTTCTGTTTTACTTAGAAAAAATTGTTTTTTTTTTTTTTTGTTTTCAGTGTGTTCAGGCTTACTCCTAGTTCTGCACTCAAGGATCATTCTTGGTGGATATCAGGAGACCATATGGGGTGTTGGAATTCAAACTCAGGTTGGCAAGTAATGCAGGTGCCCTACCTGCGGTAGTCTCTCCAGCTCCTCCATTTTTTTATTCCTTTTAGTCTTTCCCTGCCACCAAAATCTTTAATGCTGCACCAGTAGCCTCATGTAATATCATGATCTTTCATGATCATTTCCCCAAGTTCTACGAATACCCTTTTTTCCTTGCCAATCACTGCTTGGAAATGCCTGGACTTTTCCTGGGAGGGCCACCCCTCAGTGGTATTGGGAACTACCGGATCCAGACTTATAAAAATACTTAGCTTATTTGGTGACAGGATTGAACTCATGCATTAAGCATGCAAGGCATGTGACCCTACCCCATTTGGATGATCTCCCTGTCCCAGAGTCTTCTTTTTATTTATTTATTTATTTATTTATTGGCCACATCTGGTGACACTCAGGGGTTATTCCTGGCTACATGCTTAGAAATCACTCCTGGCTTGGGAGACCAAATGGGATGCTGGGGATCAATCCCAGGTCTGTTCTGGGTCAGCTGCATGCAAGGCAAATGCCCTACCACTGCGCTATGGCTCCAGCCCCCCCTTTTTTTTTTATTATATATACAAATTGTGGAGTTCCTCCCAAATGATGCTCAGCAGAACCAGTAATGTTTAGCCAAAGTGATTCAGGGCTAGGGCCTGAGGATGTGGTGCTCAGCCCTGGTGTGCCAGGAACCCCCGAGTCTCCCCTGGCAATATCCATCCTGCAGTACGTGGCAGGCTGTGTGGTGCCAGGGATCCAATTGGGTTTAGTCTTTCGCATCCTAATCCTGATACTTCCTCCTCTGTGTTGAGTTCTTTATAATCATTTCTCTCTCTCTTTTTTCCCTTAAACAAATAGCCATGCCAGAGAGAGAGTGTGTGTAAGGGGTATGGGGCTTGCCTGGCATTTCAATGAACCTGTGTGAATTCTTGGTGTGCATATGGTCCTCCAAGTACCACTAGGAATCATTCCTGAACACAGAACAAGGACTAGCTCCTGAGCACTGCCAAACATGACCCAAATCCCATCTTCCCCAACAAGACAAAACCAAGAGCATAACCAAGTTAATTTTTTTTATTGAGATATAATGAAAATATAATTTTCTGTGAGTTTGTTATATGGCTTGTTGATTTAACACATTTATTATTGCAATATGATTACCTCCATATGGTTAGCCAACACTTCCACCCCCTCATCTAATTATCATTTCTTTCTTGTGGGAACAATTCAGATCTAGTTTCACTGTAACTCGGAAGTTTATAAGAGAATGTTGGGTTTGTATTCACTATGCTCTGTAGTCACTCTCCAGGACTTAATACCAGTTCCAGCCAGCCTCTTCCCAGTTCTCTTCCCCTTCAGCCTCTGGTAACCAGCATTCACCTTTCTGTTTTACTGGTCACACATAGTATCATGTGGTATTTGTCTTACTCTGGTTTATCTCACACAGTATAATGACCTCAAGACCTGCTCTTGTTTCCTTCTTGCTCATGACTGACTAGTAGTTCATTATGTGTCTCTACCACGACTGCCTTTTTTTCTGTTTTTTTTGTTTGTTTGTTTGTTTGTTTGTTTTTGGGCCACATTCCAACAGTGTTCAGGGATTACTCCTGGCTCTGTGCTCAGAAATTGCTTCTGGAAGGCTCAGGGGACCATATGGGTGCCAGGGTCTATCCTGGGTTGGCTGCATGCAAGGCAAACACCTTACCATTGTGCCTTTGCTCTGGCCCCTATACCATGTCTTTTCTTTCATTCATCTTTTGTTGGACATTTAGGTTATCTCCATATCATTTTTGTTGTTGTTTTTTGTTTTTGGGCCTCACCCGGCAGCGCTCAGGGGTTACTCCTGGCTCTGTGCTCAGAAATCGCTCCTGGCAGGCTCTGGGGACTATATGGGATACCAGGATTAGAATCACCAACCTTCTGCATGAAAGGCAAACGCCTTACCTCCATGCTATCTCTCCGGCCCCTCCATATCATTTTTTATTCTCACAGTGATTTTTAGATATATGCCAAGAAGTAGAACACTACCATTATCTGACTGCAACAGTAATTGATGCCTAGCCAGCATTTTATCATCTACATCCCTTTCCACTCTACTTCATATCACACTCCAGTCATTTTGAAACATGTTGCAGAATTTTTGTTGCTATAATTTTGGTCATAAATATTTACTAACTTTTTTGTTTGTTTTTGGTTCACACCCGGTGATGCTCAGTGGTTACTCCTGGCTATGCACTCAGAAATCACTTCTGGCTTGGGGTACCTTATGGGACGGCGGAGGAATGAACCACGGTCTGTCCTAGGCTAGCACAGGCAAGGCAGACGCCTTACCACTTGCGCCACCCTCCAGCCCCAATATTTGCTAACCTTTTTTGTTTGTTTTTGAGCCACACCAGGCAGTGCTGAGGAATTTATTCCTGGCAGTGCTTGGGGACAATACAGGATGTTGGGGATCGAACCTGGGTAGGCTGCATGCAAAGCAAACGCCTTACCTGCTTACTCCAACCCCCATGGCCATAAATAACTAAATGTATTTCTGTAAGAGGTAAGAGCCTAAGGGAACCAGGGGAGAACTCAGTGGCTAAAACAAGCCCACCATAGAAGCATACGACTATGTGTTCGATCCCAAGTGCTACCCACATGCACCAAGCTTGGTTCAACAACTCTGTTGCTTGGGATTCTCTGCTCCACGGTTGAGTGTGTGAGCTCCGTCTGATAGGCAGATGGGAGCACTTCAGCCAAGAGGGCAACCCTTAGCGAGGTCATGCACAAGTATATAGCAGCCTCACCCCCCACCAAGCATGCACAGAAGCACACAGCAGCTCACAGTGAGCCCATACACAAACCACAGCAGCCCCTCTTGCAAGCTTGTGCATGAGCATCCTGCAGCCCCATAAGTCCCCAACTCACAAGCTCATGCATGAGCATCCAGTACCCCCATACACACCCCATAAGCTGATTTATGAGCACACAGGAGTCCCTGAAAAGAACCATAGCCAAAGTGTGTGACCCCTGGGAGACTACCTTATCTACGTGTATGAGCACTTTAGCTCATACACTTATACACTTAGCTTATACACTCACACACTTTAGCCAGGAGTGTGACCTTGGGCAAACACCACAAGCAAGTAGTCAAACTTTACAGCCAATCTATGTAACCCCCTGGTCATTGTGCTGACAACACAACAAATGAAAAGAACAAAAAGGTTAAGGTACATGTGTTCCAGCTCTTGAAAGATAAAAATGGGAAGAATCTGAAAAGTAATCAGTGTTACATGGTTTTACTCCTAAATTAATATCTTTTTCAATATCATAGAGTAGCAGGTCATTGCTCAAGTATTCCCCAAAGCCCTGAGTTGGCTTTTAAAAAGACAATGATGTATTGATTAATCTAATCTCAGGCTTGCTTTTCACATCAATGTTTGCCTGACCACTGGCTGAGAGAGTGCTAATTAAAAGTCTGCATGCTGGCTGGCTGCGTGTCCCCTGAAAGGCAGATTGCCCAGGCTCTCCCCCAGAAGGAGATTGACCCTATTCTATGAACACACGGTCCAGACAGTCCTCCATGGTTAAAGCACTGGGCTCCTTCCCCTGCAGGCTCTGGACAGTTTCCCTATAAACGGAGTTACACAGGTCCTAGCAATTTTTGGTTCAATATGTTGTAGCAAACTAACATTTTATAAAGACTATTGCTTGCTTTTTTGCTTTTATTTTTGTTTGTTTGCTTGTTTTAATTTTTGGCCTACACCTGGCGGTGCTCAGTGGTTACTCCTGGCTTTGCATTCAGGAATCACTCCTGGTGGTCTCAGGGACCCATATGGGGTACTAGGGTTTGATTGGCCATGTACAAGGCAAGAGCGTTCCCCACTGTGCTATCATTTTGGTCCACCTTTTTTTTTTTTCTGATTAACATAATGCTTGTACTTAACACTTCTGAGTGCTTATAGGAGTCAGCTCTTGGGTTCTCATAACTACCCCTGAAGAAAGGATCTTCTTTTCAATCAGTGCTTATATAATTGTGGCAGTATTGTGGTATGAGCAGATGTCTTTCCTTTCTCAGCTATTTCTAAATTTAAAGCACAGTAACTTTTTACTTTTTATTTTGGAGGAAGGACATTGGGCCATATTGGCAGTTCTCAGGGGCTACTACCTGTGGTTCATGGGAGACCTTATAGTGCTGGAGATTTAACTAGGGTTGCTTTATGCAAGGCAAGTGCCTTAGCACAAACTCTTTCTTCAGCCCCTCAAGATCAGAGTAATTTCCAGTAAAGGGAAAATGTCTGTGAATAAATGTGATTGAAGTGCAATGCCTTTAGAAAGCATCTCATCTATATTTGTAGGATAGAGAAGCTTTTCTTTTTTTTTTTTTGCGCTTTAGTTTTGAGGTCACACCCAACAGCGCTCAGGGGTTACTCCTGGCTCTAAGCTCAGAAATCGCTCCTGACAGGCTCGGGGGACCATATGGGATGCCAGGATTTGAATCATCGTCCTTCTGCATACAAGGCAAACGCCTTACCTCCATGCTATCTCTTCGGCCCCAAGGATGGAGAAGCTTTTCTATCAGAAAGCCAGAGATTCTGAAAACCATTTTTAAACAATCACCCTTCACTGATGTTTCCACACCTGTTCACCGAGGGTGCTCTCTGAGCCCTGTTGACAGCAGAAAGGAGACAGGTTCATTCTTCTCTTCTCAGCTCAGTGCCTGGTTCTTCCACAGCAGCCCTTTCTCCTGGTCACTGCTAGGTTGGAATACAGGGCAAAAGAGCTGTGAACTGAGTCTCTAAGTGCCTCTTCAGGCAGGGTCTCTCAGGGGCTTGTGTGGTGGTCACCCCTCATGCAGCAGCAGCAAGAAGGGCTGTGCTGTTGGGTGGGCATGTTCCAAGCACTCATAGCTGTGGTGCCTCATGAGAAGCAGGAGATAAGATTCAGCAGAGCCCAAGACCTCCTGGAAAAGAGAGGTTTCAGGGGCTAGAGCAGTGGCGCAAGCAGTAGGGTGTTTGCCTTGCACACGGTGACCTAGGAGGGACCGCAGTTCGATCTCCCAGTGTCCCATATGGTCCCCCAAGCCAGGAGCAATTTCTGAGTGCCTAGCCAGGAGTAACCCCTGAGCATCAACGGGTATGGCCCAAAAACCAAAAATATGAGCCAGTGCAATATGGTAGTGCAAAGGCGTCTGCCTTGTGTGCGCTAGCCTAGGCAGACGCAGTTCAATCCCCCAGATCTCATATGGTCCCCCAAGTAAGGAATGATTTCTCAGCACATATCCAGGAGTAACCCCTGAGCATCACCGAGTGTGGCCAAGAAAACAAAAAACAAAACAAAACAAAAAACATATTAAAAAAAACTCAAAGAAAAGAGGTTTCAGCCAGGCAACAATCCCCTACATCACGTTTGTTCTGGTTGGAAACTTGATTTTCAAAATCAGTGGCTGGTCTCAACCAGAGTGGGATTTGAGGATGCTTGAAGAGCTTGGTGATGTGGCTCTTAAAGTAATCTGTTCTCTAGAGTCTGTTGTCCAGAGCCAATAGCAGATTCTCCCCAAATTCTCACCACTGCCCTCCTATTGCTCATGGTTGGGTTTTGCATAGGTGGTGCTTGACACACCATAGGCATGAGCACACATGGGGCTCACAACATCAGCATTCAGCCTGCCATACTGCACAAATGATCACATACAGGACTCCGGGTGCTGGGACTCAGCCCACATCATGGGCTCAGCACACACAGGGCTCATGAGCTACAGCACATAGCCTGTACTGTACACTGTATGATCAATCACATGCCGGCAGTGGCGCTCAGCCCTTCCGTGCTGCATAAGTGAGCACACTGCATGCTTGGAGCCAGGCCTTTCCATACAGCCCTCCCCATCTTCTCCAAGCCACATCACCCTTTTCTGAGATTTCTCTTAACTGTGTCTTGGCCAGAGTATTCACTAGCATTCCAAGCTTTCCCGCAGGCCACACCCTGACCCGATTTCCTAGCTCTTAGTTTCCAAGAACTGTCCTCTCGCAAACCTCACTCTCTGCTTGGATACCCACAGAATCGCCTCTAGTTGTCCTGTGCCATGAGTAGCCCCCAATTGGCAGTCTTGTCCAGCCTAAGGTAGTTTGAGCTGTCATGTAGACCACCTAACACTGGAGAGATGGCAACTTCTTGCCAGAGGATCCCCAGAAAGGCAGAAACTGGGGCGCTGTTTTAAAGAGCACAGGAAAATGTTGCAAGGATGAGTGGCAGCAGATAAATGGTCTGTTGGACTGGAAATTCTGCTTGGGAATGGGAGAATGTTCTTATTCAGCTTGGAATTAGGCCAAATTTGGATTTTTATTGACTGGCAAATCCTCCTTCAAGAACTTTTCCAGAAGTGACCCTGGCTTTCTAATCGAGCTTCCTACATTTCCCCTAATTATCCTTTATGGCATTTATCATCATGTGGGTAAAAAAACTCCTGCTTCAAAGAAAATGGAAGTTGGAGGAGATTGTGTAGTTGGTTCCGTTGCACAGCAAGGCATGTACTCGTATCTTCTGCATCTGTTTGTTTTCCAATTAATAAGGGTCAAAAGAAGCTGTGCTTGAGACTTGAAGACCTTGGCTGCTTGCATTGGAATCTGTTTTTTCCCAAACTGATAGTGTTCTAGAATTTGTGAAGGGCTTTTATTATAAGTAGCTTAAATGAAGGCATGTTTCTAAAACTGACCACGTAGTAGAGTTCAGAATGAACAGCTTTCTGCTAAGTGCCTTGTGGATAATAGTGAGATAGATTTACTGTAGGAGTCTTGAATATTTTTAAATACCTTGTTTTAAGTTTGTGGGAGGCAGAGATGAAAGGATGTGTCGATAAGCCCTGTGAGTAATTTTGTGTTGCAGTGGGGAGCTGAGATGGATAGGATTTGCTTGGGTTTCCATGCACAGACTTGATTGAAAAAGCATCCCGCAGCCGAGCCCTGCCGGACTGTGCGCAGTTTGGGTCCTGGTTTTGATTGGGATTTGTGAATTGTACATGTGGCATGTCTAATATTAGAAAATTGGTTCTTCCCTCCCCCATCTTTATCCTTAAAGCTCTGTCCCTTTTGCAGTGTGTGCCTCAAATCTCCCCCCGCCCTCTTGTTCCTGGTCTCTCTGAACAGGCATTTATTTCTTGGCTGCTTATCTTTTCATTAACCAGATTTCCCCCTCGGCCAAACCCTTCTCCCAGAGGCCTAGCCTGTCTGATGTCCTCTCACCAGTTGGAAAGCTTCAGATGGCGGCATCTGTTAACAGAACCTCAGCTCAAAGTACAAAGTCATATCAGAAAAAACAGACCTTTCTCTTTTTTTACTTATAAGCAAAAATAAATTTACTCTCACATCAGTAGAGCCTGATGTTAGGGTGTCAGCATGGTCAGGCTCTGCTGAGGACCCCATTATAACCAGACCTGGGCAGTGCTCAGGGCTAAATGATTGCTCCTGGTGGTGCTCGAGGAAACCATGTAGGTTACAGAGGATAGAACCTGGGTTGGCTGCATGGAAGGCATGCACCTTACCTACTATGCTATCTCTCACGCTCCCTGAAGGCCCTCTTTTGGGACACAGCCTGCTCACTTCTCATTGTGTCCTCTTTTTGTTTTTGTTTTTTTTGGGCCACACCCGTTTGACGCTCAGGGGTTACTCCTGGCTATGTGCTCAGAAATCGCCCCTGGCTTGGGGGGACCATATGGGACGCCGGGGGATCGAACCTCGGTCCTTCCTTGGCTAGCGCTTGCAAGGCAGACACCTTACCTCCAGCGCCACCTACCCGGCCCCTCATTGTGTCCTCTTATGGCAAAAAGATGGTTTAACTTACTCTATGCTCTACTCTTTGTTGATTTGACATGCTTATATGTTGCAAAGTCACTATCACACTAGTCTCAGCTCTTACCTTTTTGTCATTATACAGAAAGTTATCAACGTCATGGCCTACTCTTAGCATTATTCAAATATAGATAGTATTGTTAGCTATAATCACTGTGCTATATATTAGATCCCCATATGTACTAATTTTGTAACTGCAGATTTATAATTCTTGTTCAGTAACTCTGCTCTTTTTTTGTTTGTTTGTTTTTTGGTTTTGGGTCACACCTAGCATCGCTCAGGGGTTACTCCTGGCTCTAAGCTCATAAATCACTCCTGACAGGCTCAGGGGACCATATGGGATGCCAGGATTCAAACCACCGACCTTCTGCATGCAAGCCAAATGCCTTACCTCCATGCTATCTCTCCGGCCTCCAATAACTCTGCTCTTATAGAGAGCACTAATCTCATAAGGGCTTCACCTCTTACTCTAACTACCTTCCTGAGGACTAAATTTCAAGAACACTAGGACTTAGAAGTCAGTACCGAAGGCAGTCAGGGAAGAGACATTTTGGGGGAGTGGAAGTCAGGGGCTACCCCTGGCTCTTCACTGAGGAATCACACTGGTGGGCTCCAGGGACCATAGAGGATGCTGGGGATTGAACCCAGGTCAGCTGCAAGTACTCTACCTACCATATTATCTCTCTGGCTCTGGGAAGGGACTATGACTAAGTTCCTTGATGGTTGAAACTGAGCACAGTTAAAGAAGGGGGACCTGGCTGCTCCCTCTTTTATTTCCTTTGTGATCTTCCACAGTCCAAGTCAGTTGAAAGGAAAATTTTTAATGAATATTGACAAAGAGCCTGAGTCTTCTTGATTTCTCAAAAAGGGGAGTTAGTTGGATTGGACAATTTCTCAGTTCTCTTTAGGGCCAAATTTTTGTGTGAAAACCAGGTGTTTATGTGGATTCCAAAGTAAAATTTCTAAGAGTATACAGTGAATGTATTTACTTGAGATTAATTCATAAACTACTCCTGGAACTAATATTGTTCCAAGGGGAGCAGTAGTGCTCCTGGATTTCTGGACCATATGTGGGGCCTAGATGGAACTGGGGTCAGTTGCATGAAAGGCAGAAACCTTACTCAATGTGTTATCTTCTTTGTTCTGTTTTTCAGTCACACAAAGTGGTGTTCAGGAATTATTCTTGCTCTGCACTCAGGAATCATTCCTGGTCTAAGAGAAGCTAGAGATCAAACCTGGGTTGGCCATATGCAAGACTGACTGTACTAATTCTCCCATACCCTATACTGTCTTCTTAAGTACCGCTGCATGTTGCCACTAAAACTATGGTTGCCTCTCCATGTGGGTGATACCCCTCTGCTCCCTACCCCGTCCTTAGGGATCAACTTTTCTTCTCTCTAACATGCATTCTTGGCCAGATAGTAACAAACTCATTCCAATTTTCCTCGCTTAGTCTTCATGGTGCTTCTTTTGCTTGAATGCCTCTCTTTGGTACTCTGCTTGTTGGGATTGAATGATGACCATCTTCCATAGCGGTACTTCCAAAATTTTCAGATATTCTCTTTTCAGAAACTCCAGTGCTATTATCCTGTTAGCCCTTTGCACGTACATTGATTGTTGTTTTTCATTTCGATTTCCCATCTGTGTTTAAGCATTTTGAAGGAAGAGAGCAGACTCCACATTCAGACTGTACTGTTTATGATCAAGTGGGACCTGGGCCAGTGCTAAAAAAGCTTCTAGAAATTTCAAATTTAATTTTCCTTTTTAAAGATTCTTAGTCCACAGATCCAGGCCTAAATTCTATCAAGTTTATTTAGGAGACATGAAAGTGGGCCTTTCGGGGTTTGTTTTAGGCCAAACCAGGCAGTGTTCAGGGTTTACAGCTAGTGAAATTTGGAGATACCAGGATTAAACTGGGTCTGGCTCTGCAAGGCAAGCATCTTTACCTACTGTACGGTCTCTCTGGTTCTAAATGCATATTCTTTAAGAAGGGGTCAGGCCCCCACTGGATCCAGCCTTGATGGACAGTTACCACATTATCACATTATCTGAGAAGAATGAGAGCACTAGAAATACCTTCCAAATTTGTTGTAAGATCTTTGGCTTGAAAGCCTAGTGTGCCCCAGAATCTACTGGAGGGCTTGTTAAAATAGTCTCCCAGCCCCATCCAGGAATCTGATTTGGTGTTCAGGAGTTTGCATATCTAACAAGTACTCAAGTGATACTGCTGAGTCTGCTGATGATGGGCCTAGGATAATGCTTCTCACAACCACTCCTTAGAGCCAAAGTCAGACAGTGTTGGTTGGTAGTGGTTTTTCGAGCCACACCTGTTTGGTGCTGAGGGTCTACTCCTGGCTAAGCGTTCAGAAATTGCCCCTGGCTTGGGGGGGGGGGGACCACATGGGACGCTGGGGGATAGAACCATGGTCCTTCCTTGACTAGCGCTTGCTAGGCAGACACCTTACCTCTAGCGCCACCTCGCCAGCCCCATGATTTTTTTTTTGTCTCCCCATTTACAATACAGACCAGGCAAAGAGCCTGGGTTGAGGTGTATATGGGTTGCATTTACTGTACCTCCTCTTTCTATACAATCAGTGTAAAGAACACAGCCTGTGGTAAGCATTGGGAGGTCTTATCTTTTATATATATATATATATATATATATATATATATATATATATATATAAACCCTTCACCAGTGCAACATTCCCATCACCAATATCCCAAGTGTCCTTCTTCCCCACCCCATTTGAGAATCATTGAGAAATAAATTTTTTTTTACATTTATTTTTCTTGTCTGGTCTTCAGATAGATTAAAGACTTTGAGGGTCGGAGTGGTAGCACAGTGGGTAGGGCACTTGCCTGGCACACAGCTGCCTTTGATCCCAGCATCCCTTATGAACCCCCAGGCCTGCCCGCCTGCTGCCCTGCCAGAAATAATTCTCTCTCTCTCTCTCTCTCTCTCTCTCTCTCTCTCTCTCTCTCTCTCTCTCTCTCTCTCTCTTTCTCAAATAGGCTTATTTGAAGATACTGAGGAAGGAGAGGGAGTCTCTCTCTTCCCCCCTTCATAAAAATAGGTTTTATTTGAAGATGTTGAGAAAGGGAAGGAAGAGGATAAGAAAGAGAGAGGGAGAGAAAGAAAGAGAGAGAGAAAGAACAAAGATAATTTACTCAAGAGAGAGCCAGTCTTCTCCAAAGGCAGAGAGAGCCCCAGTACACAACGCAGCATGAAAGTCCGCATCTCAAGAGGGCAGATGCAGGCAACATGTACTCAGGCACCATGTACCCAGGAAACACATGTGTACCCCAGGAGTAATTCCTGAGCACAAATCCTGGAGTAAGCTCTGGACACCACTGGGTGTGGCCCCAAACAAAATAGAAAGATCTTGTTTGGGTTTTGAGCCACATCTGCCTGTGCTTAGGACTTACTCCTGGCTCTACTCAGGGTTAACTATTGGTGGTGCTTAGGGAACCGACCATTTGTGGTAGAAGGCCTCAAACCCAGATCAATAAAGCAATCCCTACCTACTGTAGTATCTCTCTATTCCCAGATATGATATGTTTTTTTTTTTTTTTTTTTGTATTTTTTTGGGCCACACCCGTTTGACACTCAGGGGTTACTCCTGGCTATGTGCTTAGAAATCGCCCCTGGCTTGGGGGGACCATATGGGACGCCGGGGGATCGAACCGCGGTCCTTCCTTGGCTAGCGCTTGCAAGGCAGACACCTTACCTCCAGCGCCACCTACCCGGCCCCAGATATGATATGTTTTAAGGGGCCCAAGAGATGGATGGTAAGGAAGTTAAGGTACATGATTGAATGCAGGGAACCCTTGTTTGGTCTCTTGCACCACCTATGGGCCTCCAAACATTACCAAGTGCAGCCCTAGGGGCTCCCAGAACTGCAGGGAGTGAGTGTGGAGACTGCCCTAGCAGTCTTAAAAAAACAACTGGGGCCAGAGAGATAGCATGGAGGTAGGGCATTTGCCTTGCATGCAGAACGGTGGTTTGAATCCCAGCATCCCATATGGTCCCCCGAGCCTGCCAGGGGTAATTTCTGAGTGCAGAGCCAGGAGAAACTCCTGAGCACCACAAGATGTGGCCCAAAAACAAAACAAAACAAAAATCTAATATTAATTTTCTAAATGATATATGTTCTTGCTTTTGTTGTCAACCCTTCATCACCATATTTTTTTACTTTTCTGCAAGGATAGATGAGCATTTAGCTCACTTAAACTAATCTTACCTCCTCTTTCCTGTCCTCTTGATATGATTATATCACCATTTATGGCTCTGTTGATTGCATGCTTAACTTCAAATTACATGCTTTTATGCCTTTAGTCCTTGTCCTTCAATTAGGTTTATTTTGATGACTTGAACATGCTGGTATCTTTTAACTCTTTGCATTACCTTTTTCCCATTTCTGTACATTTTCTCAAACTTGGTGTTAATTATATTGTTTTGTTTTGGGACCACATCTGGCAGTGCTCAGGTATTAACTCTTGGCTCTGCACTCAGGGGGTCACTCTTGGCAAGATTCAGAGACTATATGTGGTACCTGTCTAACCGAGCCATCTATGTGCAAGGCAAGTGTTCTAGCAGTTGTATTATCACTCTCGACCATATATTTAACATGTGGCTTTGCAGGTTGAAATTCATTCAAGGTAATTTCAAATGGTATATTTTGATTACCTTTGTTGTTTTTCCCTTTTTATGTAGTATTTGATCATGCTCTCAATCTCCACTCCATTTTTTTTTGGCCACACCTGTCCAAGGGTCATTACTCCTGGTTCTTTGCTCAAGGATCATTCCTGCCAGTGTTTGGGTGATCATATGGGAAGCCTGGGATCGAACCCAGGTGGGCCACATGTAAGGCTAATGCTCTCCCCACTGTGCTATCACTCTGGCACCCCCCAAAAATTTTTTTGTTTCAATCAGGGATTCTACTGAGTCTTTTACCTTGTAACACCCTCCCCACCACTCTCCCCTATTTCGTAGGGACATCCTCATCCTCCATCTGGCAGACTCTCCTGAGCCTCCCATAGCTAACATACTGGACCGCTCCTAAATTGTATTTTCAATTGGATTTTACTCTAACTCCATTCACTGATATTTTCCAAACTTTTTTTTTAGTAGCCCAGATACCAATTAAGAGTGTTACCAAGGAGATCCTAAAGTGCAAAATGTATTTTCAAGAGCGGAGCTTGAGAATTTAGTATGTGAGTTCAACACAGGTTAAGTGTAAATGAGAGTCAGCTGTCTCTGGATTAACTACTCTGCAGGTTTTCTTAGAAAATTGAAAATGGAAGTAGAGGCTGAGGAGGTAACTCAATGGCTAGAGTACTTGCATGTTGGAGGCTTGAGTAGAATCTTTAATTCCTGGAGCAGCACTGGGGGCATTCCATAAGCCATGAACTGGGAGTATTCCCTGAGCACAGTTGGGTGTGGACTCCTCACCCAGAAAGGGAAATAAATGCTGTTCTCTTTCAGAATTGACTGGTGATTTTGCATCTAGACACAATCTTTACTGAAATCAAGACTGTCCAGCCATGGCGAGGTACATAGTATAGTGGGTAAGAAATGGCAGATCAAGATTAAACACAAGGGGTCTAGTGAATAAGGTGATTTCTTGAGCATCTCCAGAACTGATCCCTGAGCATGATGAGATGTGACCCCAAAACAAACAAAAAAATTGAACCAGAGGGTCAGGGATTTACTCCTGGCTCTACACTCAGAAATCGCTCCTGGCAGACTCAGGGAACCATATGGGATGCCGGGATTCGAACCACCGTCCTTCTGCATGCAAGACAAACACCTTACCTCCATGCTATCTCTCCGGCCCCTGATTATTTATTTTTAAACGTTGTTTATTTATTTATTGGTTGGTTGGTTGTTGGGCCACACCCAGATGTGCTCAGGGGCTACTCCTGGCTCTGCACTCAGAAATCCCTCTTGCAGATGGGGGACCATATGGGATGCTAGGAACCAGTTCCCTCTTGGGTCGTCACATGCAAGGCAAATGCCCTTCCGCTGTGTCATCTTTCTGACCCCTGATTATTGAGTTAACTCCCCAACACCTTTTTTCAAGGATCTTAAAATTAATATTGAGTTGAATGTGGCTAGAATGGAGCTCTGAGAACTCGGGAATTTCCTCTAGGCTAATATGCAGCTAGGAGTCCACTCTTGGGGTAGGAAATGCACATTGGTTCTCCCACAGTCTGATTCTTACCTGGCACTCAAGTTTTCCTCTGGTATAACCCATGAGGGTTCCACAGAACATCACATCAAAAGCTTTCCTGGCCATGTCAGATAAGTAGGTAGATCACATTTCTCTTTTACTCTCACTTTTAGAATAAAATATAAAGTGTGTTAGGTGTCACTCTCTATTTTATTGTATTTTTTAGTTCCTAACCTTTTCTCATTGATTGACTTTATGGAATTTCAGGGGGCTGCATATTTTCGATTCACCATGTTCACTGCCAAAGGTGAAGTCTTAATTTATAGTCTTTTCTGGATGTGAATGGGTCACTCCTGGCAGTGCTCAGGAGAATGTATGGTGGCCAGCGCAATAGCACAGTGGATAGGGCACTTGCCTTGCATATAGCCAACTCAGATTCCATCCTGGTATCCCATTTGGTCCCCTGAGCCTGCACAGGAGTGATTCCTGAATGCAGAGCCAGCACTAACCCCCAAGCACCTGCAGATGTGGCCAAAGTAAATAAAAAAAAAGTGATCTTCTACATGCAAAACCTGCACTTCAGCTCTTTAAGCCATCTCCCGAGCCCCAGAAGTTTCATTTTATAAAGAAGGGTGCTGGAGGTGGAGAGAGAGTTCAGCAAGTAGGATGCTTGCTTTACACCTGGTAGACCCAGCCTGGATCTATGTCTGCCAGGCCAGACATAATACCTGAGCACAGAGCAAGGAGTAAGCTCTGAATACCAACAGGTGTGCCCCCTCACAAAAGAATAATGATGTTGAGCTGGAGCTGTTGTGATGCTCACCTCCTGCCCTCTCTTTTCCTAAATGAGTGTTTGCAGAGTCCCAACATTGCATTCTCAGTTGCTCACAACAGTCCTATGAGAGAAGCAATACTTGTTGAGTTTTGGTCAGCATTGGCTTCAGATTTACAGTCTGGTTTTCTTTTGTATTGTTTGTTCTCACACATTCAGTTGTATCTAGCCAAGCTCCTCAGAGGAGCTCCTCAGTCTTGATAACACAAGTCCTTCCAGCTGTGAGTGTAGGTGGCAAAAAGAAGGGACACTGTGGGCCCGGAGAGATAGCACAGCGGCGTTTGCCTTGCAAGCAGCCGATCCAGGACCAAAGGTGGTTGGTTCGAATCCCGGTGTCCCATATGGTCCCCCGTGCCTGCCAGGAGCTATTTCTGAGCAGACAGCCAGGAGTAACCCCTGAGCACCGCTGGGTGTGGCCCAAAAACCAAAAAAAAAAAAAAGAAGGGACACTGTGTAGGGCTTGTTCGGTCAAGGACAGCTGGTGAGGGGGTGGGCAAGGCTAGACAATATATTGCTATTTCAAAATTAGCTTCATTTGTTTCCTGTTTGTCTTCAGCTCCCTCTGTCTGCTGCCCCTGTGAGCCTCGTACTCTTAGTCTCTTCAGTCACATTGGTCTGCTTTTCTCCAACTACCTTTGTTTTTTTTTTTCCTTTGGTTTTGGTCACAACTGGCAGCGCTCAGGAGTTACTCCTGGCTCTGCACTCAGAAATCACCCCTGGCAGGCACAGGAGACCATTTGGGATGCTGGAATTCGAACCACCAATCCCACCATCCGTCCTTGGTCGATTGTGTGCCAGGCGAACACCCTACTGCTGTGCTATCTCTGTGGCCCCAATCTTTGACTTCTTTCTTTACCCTCCTTTTTCCTGAACACTCTTAACCCTCCATTGAATCCTTCACTTACCTTTTATTGGCCACGTTGATTGTCTTCAAAAGTAGATGCTTTCGTGCTCGCTTTGGCAGCACATATACTAAAATCGGAACAATACAGAGAAGATTAGCATGGCCCCTGAGCAAGGATGACATGCAAATTTGTGAAGCGTTTCATAATTTTAAATGATAAAAAAATTACAAAAAAAATAGTAGATGCTTTCTCCATACCTAGAACTTTGTTCTGCTTGTCCCAAGAATCTGTAGGATACTGTAGATACTGTAGAGGGAAGGAGTAAGGGAACAGAGTAGTTAATGTGTAGAATTTAAAGATTTAATACGGCCCTGAACTGATTGATTTTGATCTGGGGCCACAACCAGAATTTATTCTCCAAGTTTATTGCTGGGTCTATGTTCAGGAATCACTCCTGTGGGCTCAGAAGACCAGATAGGTTTGCCAGGAATAGAACACAATCAGCCACATACAAGGTAAGCACCCCTCCTGCCCTGCTCTTAATATCTCTCTGGCCCCTCAGGTGTAAATCTGAAACCAAACCTTGCAAGATAAATGGCTCATTTGAAAAGAAAATCAACTGCAAGAACTCAGTTGATGACATTTGGACATGAAAAGCAAAAATGGCAAAAGAAAGAGTTTAGCCACAAAGGAGTTTGGATAAGTTAAAGATAAAATGCTGATTTTTGTTGCTTGAGAATAGAGCCGCCATATCCGTCATAAGGAAGGAGAAATTTTATGGAAGTTTTAATGATTGCTTGAGCTGGGATGAAGGTTTTTTTCCTGGTGAGATAGAGTTTAGGAGTCAGTTGAAAAAAGGGTCAAATTGCAAAGGGAGAGGAATTATTTATTTATTTATCTATCAGGGACAAGCCAGAAATCTTTTTTGTTTGTTATTTTGGGGGAGGGGTCACACCTGGCAGCGCTCAGGGGTTACTCCTGGCTCTACGCTCAGAAATCGCTCCCGGCAGGCTCAGGGGACCATATGGGATGCCGGGATTTGAACCACCATCCTTCTGCACGCAAGGCAAATGCCCTACCTCCATGCTATCTCTCCCACAAGCCAGAAATCTTGACCACCTTTTTCTTTTTGTGGGTTTAGAGGCTGATGGGGCTGCTTGGATGTTCCCCGGATGTCAAGGCTCTGTGCTCTGAAACACTGGATGTGTTTAAGCAGGTGCTCCAAGACCAGCTGTCAAGACTGGTGAAGGAAATTCCTGCATTTGGTTCTGGGGAGGCCTGTTTCCTTGCCAATTCAGTTTCTCTCTCTTACTATCCTTCCAGTTGCTTTTGTGGTGTGTGTGTGTGGGGTGTAGGGCCTATTGGGGGGTGGTGCTCTTAGGGAAGAGACTGTAGGAAAGGTGTCAGGATACTCCAGGCTGTTCCCAGTGTCTGGGACCAAACTTCAAAGCCAGTTCTTGCATCTTCCTGTCTTTTTGCTAACTTGCTCCCAGTCTCTCACCCCCACTTCCCACCTTCTGTGTGTCCAAATTGCCACTTAGGTCTGCCTGCCAATTCTGTAAAATTCTTCTCCTGCCTGCTTTACTCAGGCAAGATTATTTTTTTTATTAATTTATTTTTATTCTTGTCGTTGTTGAGGAAATATATTTACCACAATGTTCACGTTTATGATCTTGAGGTACCTCAGAATGCTTACTTGAGCAGTTCAGCTCCAGGGCCACCAAGAGTTTAGCAAATGAAGGCAATTCACACTTCAAGTGTGAATGAGTCTTGGTCTTTGAATGTTGGCATTTTAAAATCAAATGAGGCTTGGTGGTGGTTGCCAGGGGCCTGGGAGAGTGGGGAATGTTTCATGAATGTTTAATGGTCACAGAGTTCCTATTCAGGAAGATGGAAAGTCCTGGAGACCAAGGCAGTGATGGTTACGGAGCCAATACACTAATGCCACAGATTCGTGTGCATGGGGTAATAGGTGTTATGGTATGTATATTGTACCACAATGAGAAAAAAAGAATTAAACCCAATGAGGCATTTGTTCACAAGGACTACTATCCAAGTAGTGTAAGCTCTTTGGGAAAATTCAGAAAGTGCAGAGAAACTCAAGGTCCTAGGAAGAAACTCTCTCCCTGCTGCTAATTTACTCTGTACTGTCTTTATGTATTCTTCCAGCCATTCATGCAGAAAAGTGGAAATAATGCTATAATACTCCTTTGGAGCTGAAGAGTGGACAAGGTGCTTGCTTTGTACGCAGTCGGCCCAGATTTAGTTCTTGGAACTATGTGTGATCTTCCAAGCCTTATCAGGGTTGATCCCTGATTGTAGAGCCAGGAGTAACTCTGAGCACAGTGGAATGTGGCCCAATCCCTCTCCTCCCCCCAAATAGTAAAATAACTATAAATTCTCTTCTTTATTTTTCCACACATCATGGATATTATCTTATGTTACCAACATAATACTAATTTTATTTATTTATTTATTTATTTATTTATTGGCTTTGGGGCCACACCCGGTGGTGTTCAGTGCTTACTCCTGGCTCTAACTCAGGAGTCACTCCTGGAGGGGATCAGGGGATCAGGGGATCATATGCAGTATTGAGGTTCAAACCCAGGTCAAACACATACAAGGTAATTGTTTTACCCATTGTACTGTCTCTCCAACCCATGCCACTAATCCTAACACTTGTTTAGCTTAGTTTTCTATCATTCCTTCCTCTTCCAAGTAACAGATGCATCACCTCATTTTTTCCACATCATTTATTACTTGATGTTTACCTCCTCCAAGAAGGTAGGTACTAGGCGCATTGAGATTTATTCGATTTCCCCTTTCTCACCAGTGCCTGGTCCTCTCAGGATTGTGAATGAAAGATGTACAAATGAGTATCTTCTAAGACATGTTGTTTTGGGGCCAGAGAGAAAGCACAGCGGCGTTTGCCTTGCAAGCAGCTGACCCAGGACCTATGGTGGTGATTCGAATCCTAGCATCCCATATGGTCCCTGTGCCTGCCAGGAGCTATTTTTGAGTAGATAGCCAGAAGTAACCTCTGAGCACCACCGGGTGTGGCCCAAAAACAAAACAAACAAACAAACAAACAAAAAGACATGTTGTTTTCTTATCTTCACTCATATGTTATAGATCAATTATAGGTTAAAAACTTTCTTATAGGGGCCTAAGCGATAGCACAACAGTAGGTCATTTTCCTTGCACCTGGCCAACCTGGGACAGACCTGGGTTCGATTCCTGTCATCCCATATCCAAGCCTGCCAGGAGCGATTTCTGAGCATAGAGCCTGGAATAAATTCTGAGCACTGCTGGGTGTCCCCCCCCCCCCAAAAAAAAATACCCTAACTTTCTTATAGATAGAATTTTGAAATAATCTAAATTACTTTTTACTAGAACTTTCTATAAGTCAAGTCCTGAAATGTAGCTCAGGTATAGGGAACTTGGCTTACATATACTGCCTCCCCCCAAAAAAAAATTCTTATGACTCAAAAAGGTTTTGTGATTTCAATTATTAAAGTAATACATATCCAAGTGTCAGAAACTATACAAATGAATAAAAAGGGAAATATCATTTGCAATCCTTCTTTTGGGCCCTGGAATCACTTGAACAGTGATGATTATCTGTTCCGTAGAACCTGAACATACTTATGAACCTGTTTGAGGCATCGCCTTTTGGTTCAAGCGGTACTTTGACAACAGGTGACCCATGATTCTTTGACTAATATTCAAATTTTTTGCCTTTTTTTGTTTTGTTTTATTTTTTGGGTCACTGGCAGCGCTTAGGGGTTACTCCTGGCTCTACTCTCAGAAATCGCTCCTGGCTGGGGCCCGGAGTGATAGCATAGCGGTGTTTGCCTTGCAAGCAGCCAATCCAGGATCTGGTTGGTTCGAATCCCGGTGTCTGATATGGTTTCCCCCGTGCCAGCCAGGAGCTATTTCTGAGCAGACAGCCAGAAGGAACCCCTGAGTACCGCCGAGTGTGGCCCAAAAACAAAATAAAACGAAACAAAACAAACAAAAAAAAAGAAATTGCCCCTGGCAGGCAGGGGGACCATATGGGATGCTGGGATTCGAACCACCGTCCTTCTGCATGGAAGGCAAATGCCTTACCTCCATGCTATTACACCGGCCCCCAATTTTTTGCTTATTAAATTAATTTAATCTTTTATCCTCCAAGTACACCCTTTTCATTCAAATATACATATTTTTGTGGTGTTAGAGATGCCTTATATTTATGCAGTGTTGGGGACCAAACCCAGGTCAGAGGCATGTTCTCCACCACTGAGCCACATCTCCTGGCCCCAAACGAGCTTTGCTTTGTGGGTTTGTCTGTTTGTTTGTTTTATGGTTTGGGGCCTCAGTTGGTGGTTCTAGGAAACATGCAGTATAGGGATAGAATAGGCCTCCTGGAGGCAAAGCATGTGCTCTGTTGAGCCCCCAAATAATGTTTTTCTTGATAGGATTATGAGATTTTCTGAGCAAGATTCTCAGTCTTTTACTTATTATTTCTATGAAGAAGTAATTGGTATTGCTATCACAGGTGAGACAGAGTTCTCCAGCCCTGAAATAGGAGATAGTGACCAAAGGCTGCATACCACACACTGCTTTCAGGAACCTAAGGATCTCATGGAAGGAGTTGCTAGTTCCCAAGGGGTTTAAAAAGAATTTTTGTAGCTCTTTAACCATACCAAGATGTATTCAGGGCTTACTCCTGGCTCTGTGCTCAGGGATCACTCCTAGCAAAGATTGGGAGACCATCTGGGATGTCAGGGATTGAAGCTGGATTGAAGTTTGCAAGGCTAGCACCCAACCAGATGTACTATATCTCTGGTCCTATTTTAAAATTTTGTGTCTTATGTAGAAAAGTTCAGAAGCTTCTTATCTTGATTGAGACTTGTCCAAAATAGTATAGGAACAAGTGTTCATATCACTAATCCGTATCACTAAAGATGGATGCTCTCTCTCTCTCTCTCTCTCTCTCTCTCTCTCTCTCTCTCTCTCTCTCTCTCTCTCTCTCTCTCTCTCCATTATCTCTAAATAAAGCTGGATTTTGTTTGTTTTTAAGCATAGGAGCAACTGAATAGAACAGAGAAGCTTTACTAGCGTGAAAACAACTTAAGTCAGGAAGGATGTTCACCAGACCAGCTTCCAAGAGAAGGAGGAGGGATCTGGGAGGATAGGAAGATATAAGAGCTTATCCATATTCTAGTAGTTTTTTAGCAGTTCATGAATAATCAAGGAGAGAATGTTGAGCATGTGCAATTGAGGAATATAGGGTGAATATACATTACATGTACAGAAAATGGCAGAGAAATGCCTTGAGAGTGGTTTTTTTTTTGTTTTGTTTTGTTTTTTTTTAGTATAGTAGGAAGTAGGAAGGTGAATGGAAGTCAGAGTGTCCACCATCTAGTCTTCACTTGCTGGCCTGCGGTCTGGGGTCCTTATCAGTACAAAAATGTTTTGATTTTGTTTGTTTTTGTTTGGGGTCTTGGTTTTGATTTGTGGGTCTTACTGGTGGGGAGCGCAGGAATGACCCAGGCCATACTCAAGGGACCATATGTGATGCTGGGGATTCAAACTGGGAGTAGGGAGGGGATGCAGGCAAGCACTTAAACCCTTACATTAACTCTCTCCCTCACCCTGAGTTCTATCTTGGTCCAGTCAAAGTCAAAAGACTATCATGAGGTGGCCTCTCCCAGGGACAGGTTGTTACATTCTCCAACTCCACCCAAGAATGGTTTGTTTTGGCTTTTTCTGACCCCAGAGAGTCCTTCTAGGTCTTAGAGTGAAATGAAAAGGGACAAAATAGTAAAAAGTTTGTTGTGTTTTGTTTTGTGACCACACCTGGCAGTCCTCAGGGCTTACTCCTGAATCTATGCTCAGAGTTGGGATTGGGGGAACCATATGGGGTGTTGGGGATCGAACGTGATTTTGTTCTGGCCCACAAAGAAACAGTTTGGAGGAAATGAAATCATCTCAGTTTGGACTTTCTGAGTTTAAGGTTCTCTTTGGATGATGAAGGCAACGGGACTCTATGGATCCAGGTTTTGTATGCCTGGTGGGAGCAGAGAGAAAGCACCCAGCAGCTGAGCACTTGGAGTGTAGCCTGGGTACAGAGCCTGGAACATGTTAGCTCATTAGGATGAATTTAAATGACCTTAAAAAGTGAGATTTCCTGCAACAAGCTAGACACAGAGGGGACCACTTATACTAGCAGCCCGGGGGGCGGGGGGCAAAGAAAGGGGATATGGGATGCATGCTGGGAACGGGTGGAGGGAGGACAACATTGGTGGTGGGAATGCCCCTGATTCAATCTCACTATGTACCTAAAATATTACTGTGAAAGATTTGTAATCCACTTTGGTCAAAATAAAAATTATTTAAAAAAAAATGAGATTTCGGGAGTTGGAGTGATATAGCACAGCCACAGTGGTAGGGTGTTTGCCGAAAATGCAGCCAACCGGTTCCTAACATCCCATGTGGTCCCTTGAGCCTGCCAGGAGCAATTTCTGAGCGTCAATTTCTGAGCTCAATTTCTTGAACACCGCCAGGTGTGACCCCAAAACCAAAAAAAAAGAAAGAACATTAAAAAAAGTGAGATTTCCCCTACAAGGTTGAAGAAGTAGCTGACTAAGAGAGAATGGAAAGTATTGGAAATAGGTTTTCTCAGCCTGTGATTTTTTGGGGGGGAGTGTAGTAGTCGTGGAGGTGGCAGGGGCTTAAGATCCAAGTTGTCGCTGTGCTAAAAAGGTCTGAGTGGGGAAAGGCTCATCAGGGAGGAGGCGGGAGGAGAAACCGGCTACAGTAGAGATGGGAGAGATTGGAGGGTCATTATTTCCTGGGGGTTAGTGAACATGGGTTTAAAGGGGAGCAGAGGGAGGAGCGTGGCCAAAGAGAAGAGCCGGACCATCAGCGTGAGCCTCCAAGATGAATGGAAGCAATTCCCAGGTGTTTTCTGCTGGGACTGCTTTGCATTTAAATGGATTTTCCGGATTCTTTTCCCACATTATTTTCCCAATTGTTGCCTGCCTCCAGAGCTGTGTACTACTTGATAAATGTTGATTGATGCCATTTTCTCGTCCATCTGAGGGCTAAATGAGACAAATGCAGGGATTTCAATACGATAAGTGAGGCCTGGGGGACCAAGTCTGTGTTAGAGGAAGTATGGTAGAAGAGTAGCTTTATAGAAAGGAATTTTCGTCTTCCTAAAATTGGCTGTATGCTTTTAGCTTCTAATCATGCTGAGATCAGAGCCTTTTCATTGTTGTTAAAATAATACATTTAAAATAGTTTCTCCCAATTAGGAATTAGTACTATACAGAGTTGGAATAATCATTTCAGAAATATTTCCAAGAAGAGTTGTGCAGACTGGACTTACCTTGTTACCTGAGTTCTTTAATTTACTTGAGGTTCAACCAAACCGCCCCCCCCCCCTTATTTTTTTGGTTTTTGGGTCAGGGTTACGCCTGGCTCTACACTCAGAAATCACTCCTGGCAGGCTCAGGGACCACATGGGATGCCAGGATTCGAACCACTGAACCAAACCCTTTTTATTTTAATTTAATTGTTGTTGTTGCTTTTGGGTTACACCAGGCAGTGCTCAGGGCTTATTCCTAACCCTGAGAGGGTTTGGGAGACTTTGTGTAGTGACACATTGTGAACCTGGGACAGATGTGTGCTAAATAAGTATCTTGTCTGTTATACTGTCTCTCAATCGCCCAAACTTTTTTTTTTTTTTTTTTGTTTTTTGTTTTTGTTTTTTGGGCCACACCCGTTTGATGCTCAGGGGTTACTCCTGGCTATGTGCTCAGAAATCGCCCCTGGCTTGGGGGGACCATATGGGACGCCGGGGGATCGAACCGCGGTCCTTCCTTGGCTAGCGCTTGCAAGGCAGACACCTTACCTCCAGCGCCACCTACCCGGCCCCTTTTTTTTTTTTTTTTTTAAGAAAACTAAGACAATGGGCCGGGAAGGTGGCGCTAGAGATAAGGTGTCTGCCTTGTAAGCGCTACCAAGGAAAGGACCGCGGTTCGATCCCCCGGCGTCCCATATGGTCCCCCCAAGCCAGGGGCGATTTCTGAGCACATAGCCAGGAGTAACCCCTGAGCGTCAAACGGGTGTGGCCCAAAAACAAAAAAACAAACAACAAAAACAAAAAAAAAAAAAAAAAGAAAACTAAGACAAGAGACTGGGGAGATAGTACAGCAGGCAAGATGCTGTGCCAGGTAGGGCCCCAAAACTAAAGAGAAAAGGTAGTTAGAAGGAAGTGAATTGGTGACTCGGTTGCTAAACAGTGTGATTGGACTTAACAGGCAGAACATGCAGGAGGAAAAGATATTAATAAGGACCAGCTCCTCTGGGCCCTGGTTCTGGAGCCCATTTTTGAGATGTGGTTCTAGGTCCTGGTTCTGGAGCCTGGGCATGGAGCCCATTTTGGGGGCCTGATTTTGTGGTTCTGGGGCCTGATTCTCAGGCCTGCTTCTGGGGCCTGGATGTGGGACCTGATCTGAGGGCCTTGCTCAGGGACCTGCTTCTAAGGTCTTGTTTTGGGGCTTCTCTTTCTGGCACAAAGACCCAGACCAAAAGGAGCAAGCCCAGGCAGCCTCCTTTGTCTGTGCACTTCCAAAAGAAATCGCTCTGTTGTCAGGGAAAGAGGTGGTAATGAATTTTCTGGATGTGCCTGTTTTTTGGCATTTCTAAGAGGTAGGTTACTGGCAACTTGTGACTTGGACTTTTAACTGCTTTTGAAATGAAACTGACATTTATTCCACAAAACTTTATGTGTTTTTGTTATGTGCCAGTTCCCAGCTTGCTCAGGACCATCTGCCTTCCATAAAATAGGAGCTCAGTAAACATTTTGTTTTTGTGTCTGACCCTCCCCAGCTGTGCTGGGAGCCACCAGGGCAACCCCAGTGGAGATTTGGAGGCCCTGTAGTGCCAGGATTCAAACATGGGGCTTAGGCATGCTCGACATGTGCTCTGGCCCTTTGAAATATCTAGTCTCTCAGTAAATATTTTCACAATTATCTATCAGTGGTTCTTGCCCACAGAACTGTCAAGAGAGCACTTTCTTTTCCCTCTCTCACCTGATCTCTCTGGGGGTGTGCTCCCTCTCGGAGTACCCATCTTCTAAGATTAAGCTGTCCTGTCTGCCAGCAATACCATCCCATTGTTGACCCAAGGAGACTGTTTGTTAAGTGCCTCTCACAGTCCTGCTGGCTGAGGTCTCCCTGAAGGTTGCATTTGGTAGTAAGATCTGCAGGGGATGGGGTCAGGGTGAGGAGGGGAGTCTGTCTGCTGGGTAGTCTGGATTGATATGATACACAATGAGTATCTAATAGACGTGATTAATGAATGAAGACAGAAACCCACTGAAAATACTTGCCCACAACATGGTTCAAGAATTCTCTTAGAAAAAACTGAAGGAACACCACAGTACCTGTAGTAAATGTGTTATGAATACCTGAAGTTCTCTAAGAGAGCTATCTTAAGGCTTCTTTCCACACTCATACACAGCATACACAGAATGGTAACTTATGAAGTGATATGTGTATGTAGTCTTTTAAATAATGACATTGTAGACCTTAAAAATATGCAGTTTTGGGGGCCGGAGAGATAGCATGGAGGCAGGGCATTTGCCTTGCATGCTGAAGGTTGGTGGTTTGAATCCCAGCATCCCATATGGTCCTCCAAGACTGCCAGGAGTAAGCCCTGAGCGCTGCCAGGTGTGACCCAAAACCCAAAAACAAAACAAAACAAAACAAAATGCAATTTTTACTTGTCTGCTATAATTCAGTCAAGTTGGAGGAGGTTATTAATGAGTTCCCAGAAAGTTCATTTATTTGTTTCTTCGTTCGTTCGTTCGTTCGTTCGTTCGTTCCTTCCTTCCTTCCTTCCTTCCTTCCTTCCTTCCTTCCTTCCTTCCTTCCTTCCTTCCTTCCTTCCTTTCTTCCTTCCTTCTTTTCTTCCATTCTTTTCCATACCCAGTCAAGGATCATTCCTGGCAGTGCTCCGGGAACCATAGGTGGTGCCAAAGATAGAACTGGGTACTATGGTACTATGTTTCTGGCCAGAGTAGCCAGTTCTGCAGTAATTTATGATCATTAGGTTGGTACCATGCAGTAGTTGGAAACTCTAAGAATACGGCTCCATCTTTTTTGGGGGTAGGTAGAGGGGCATGCCTACACTTGGCAGGGTTCAGAGGTCAATCCTGATAGTAGTCAGAAACATGTGGAGCAGAGGATCATATAGGGTTCCATGCAAGACTAGAACCTTACCTGCTATCTCCCCAACTTACGGCTCCATCTTTTCCTTTCTCTCCCAACTTCACCTGTAGCATTCCCCTCTGGGCTATAGCAATTTAACCTTTAATTATTTCCAAAAGTTCCTGCAAGGGAAAATCATGTGTAAAATATTCTCGTTTTCAGCAGGAAGAAGTAGAAAAGAATAACATGAGTCCTAAGCCCAAGGAACCTGAAATCACATCATTCCATGAGGTTTTTCCTATCTGATACCATGCTCTCTGAAAGATGCAATTTTCTGCTTCCATTTCTGCTTTCAGCCTGCCAGGATTTCCAGCAAAGTGGGTCCAGTGTTTTTGCTGGAGGTTACTTTTCTTTGGCAGCAATTCAAATAAAATCTTCATTCTGTTTCTCCCTTTTCATTTGACATTTGACTAAAACAATGTTTTGGCAGCTAGACAGGAGCTCTAAAGAACTTTAGTATTTTTCTCTCAATCTTTGCCTTTTAAGAAGTGCCCTTTCAAATGTGGTTAAAACTGAGCATAGAAATGAAAGCACAGAATGGATTGCTTGAAGACAAAACTCCAGGGATACAGAGGGAGACCTAGAGGAAACCCTGGTGAGTTTCAGATCTGTCTCCTATTTGTGATCACCTGTTCCAGAGCAGCACTCCCCTGTTCTTTGAAACACACCTCTCTTGCTTTGTTGGGGCTATGGCCACGTCAAGTTCCTAGCACCAGAATGGGGGGGGGGTCATTTTTCTGTGTACTAATTAATTCTGTGCACCTTTTAGAGGTTGCCCAGAATAGACTCATACATTCAAAATTCTTATCATAATCTCACTTATTCTTATATACTTATTTATTTATGTAGTTAGTTAGTTTTTGGTTTTTAATGCCTGGTGATTCTCAGGGATTACTCCTGGCTAGGTGCCTAGAAATCACTCCTGGCTTGGACGCCAGGGATCGAACCCAAATCTATCCTGGATCAGCCCTACTGCTGCACTATCGCTCCTGCCCTCCTCCAGTCCTTTTTTTTTTTTTTTTTTTTTGGTTTTTGGGCCACACCCGGTGACGCTCAGGGGTTACTCCTGGCTATGCGCTCAGAAGTTGCTCCTGGCTTCTTGGGGGACCATATGGGACACCGGGGGATCGAACCGCGGTCCGTCCTAGGCTAGCGCAGGCAAGGCAGGCACCTTACCTCTAGCACCACCGCCCGGCCCCTATTTTAATGGTTTTGTTTTGTCATTTGGGGAGCAGTGGTCAGGACCCACATGATATTAGGAATCAAAACTAAGGCTTCACCCATGCAAGACATGTACTCACTTGAGCCCCATCTACTCTCTTTGTAGCTGCTGATTTCTGGGGGCAGCCCTAAATGACTACTTCTGGCTCTGTGTTCAGATCTAGTGGGGCTTGGGGGATTTTATGGTTCTAGAGTTGAACAAGGGTCCTGAACTATCTCTAGGCCCTTATTCTCTCTTTCAAAAAAAATGTTTTTATTTTGGTTTCAGTTTCACCCTGTGGTGCTGATGGATTACTCCAGGCTCTGCACTCAGTGATCATTCCTGATGAGCTCAGGGGACCATATGGGATACAAGGAAACAAATCTGGGTTAGTGTGTGTAAAGCAAAAGTGTACTCTGTATACTATTGCTCCAACCCCTTCAAGTTCCTTATTTTTTAGGAGGGGTATTTTTATTTTTGGGCCACACCTGACATTGCTTAGGGGTTATTTCTGACTCTGTGTTGAGGAATTACTCCTGACAGTGCTTGGTGCACCCTATCAGTACCAGGGATCATATCCAGATCAGCTGCATACAAGGCAAGAGTCATATCCATTGTATTGGCACTCTGGCCCCAGTTCTTCCTCCTCCTCCTCCTCTTCCTCCTCCTCCTCCTCCTTCTTCTTCCTTCTTTTGGTTTTTCTATCACACCCGGCAGCACTCAGGCATTACTCCTGGCTCTACGCTCAGAAATCGCTCCTGGCAGGCTTGGGGGACCATATGGGATGCTGGGACTCGAAACACCGTCCTTCAGCATGCAAGGCAAATGCCTTACCTCCATGCTATCTTTACGGCCCCCAGTTCCTCCTTCGTAAATCTAACATCTTATTGTACCAATACAGTTTTTTTTCCGCTTCTTTGAGTCTCATCAATATTTTCACTCAGTCTGTTTTCTTCTGCCTGTTCCTTGAATTCATGAGTTGAATACTAATTGCCTAGGAAACCTTGATTTCTCCAAATATGGCTTAAAACCCCCTTCCATCAATCTAGCTAGCAGTACCTTGTACTTCTCTAGTCTCTCAACACTAATAAATAACATGCTTTGCTATTTACTCAGTGAGCTGTGAGCTCTTGGAGGGCTAGAAGCAAATCTGTGTTTTTCTATTTCGTCTCCATCTAGTCCAATGAGACTGGCACAAGGTACCATCTGAGAAATAGTTTGTGGATCCTGGGATGGCTTGTTGGCAGAGCATCTGCCTTGCACATCTGAGGGCAAAAGTTTGATTCCAGTATAAAACCCACATGAAGGTCAGTCCAAGCAGCCAGAACAAGTGTTCAGCATATGTGTCACAAATAGAGGATGTGGGCATACAACTATTTGTACAACGTTAAGTGTGAGCATAAAACCACCACAAAAGAGAAGGGAGAGGGGCCGGAGAGATAGCATGGAGGTAGGACATTTGCCTTGCATGCAGAAGGATGGTGGTTTAAATCCCGGCATCCCATATGGTCCCCCTAGCCTGCCAGGAGCGATTTCTGAGAGTAGATCCAGGAGTAACCCCTGAGTGCTGCCAGGTGTGACCTAAAAACAAAACAAAACAAAAAAAAAGAGAGAGAGAAGGGAGAGGGAGGAGAAACGATATTTTTTTAATGTGTATATTCCTGCTTTTGAGAATCCTGTTTGCACTATTGATTATTGTATTTGTTTGCTAGAGTGCCTCAGCTATTTGGCTCCCTTCTTCTTAAAAATAGATTCCATTTCTCAGAATGAATCCTTAGTTAATATTTTTTCTTTCTCTCAGGCCACAGATAGTACATAGGTAAGGCACACTTGCCTTGTATGCAGCTAACCAATGCTTTTCCTAGTATCCCATATCATTTCCTCTGCCCCTTCAACAATGATCCCTGAGTGCAGAGCCAGCAGAAAGCTCTAAAAACAAAGCATAAATAAATGCTTTTTTACATGGAATCTTTATACATTATTGTCATTCTCATCAACTGTTCTTTTGCCTATCCTACTTGCAAAACCTTAATATGGCCATCCTGTTCATTAATGCTTTCTTCTACTTCATTTTCCCCTGTTCTTTTACAGGGAAAAAAAACAAGAAGGAGCAGGTGCCAGGAGATAAGTAGTTATCTGAGCACATCTGTCCTCTGTTTTTTGCCTGGGGCCAGCTAGTTGGAGGACCTGCCAGGTTGTCATTTTCCCTTTGGTCTTGTGTTGGACCAGGACCATAATCTGAGAAACCAACTGGTTCTCCTTTCTTTTCCTGTTGAGCTAGGCATTGTGTGTCTGTGTGTGGCGGGACCTTCATCTGTAATTATGTGTCTTTTGAAACAGCTAAGAGAATCTCATTTCTAGCAACAAAGAAGCTGCTGGACTCTGGGAAACCAGACACATAGATAATTCAAGCAAAAGAATAGGTTTTTCTTTTCTTTTTTAATCTTGGGACCATATCCAGCAGTTCTTAGGGTTTACTCCTGGCTTTGTGTTTAAGGATCACTCCTGGCATGGGTTGGGGGACCATATGGGGTACCAGAGGTTGGGCCCAGGTTGGCCACATGCAAGGCAAACTTTGTACTATCTCTTCAGTCTTGAAAAAGTGTTTGTTGAAGTCCTGGAAGTTTCCTTTCAGTGTGGCATATCATTGTATCCAAGTTACTAGCAATGGCTCTAGCTCATTAAAAAGTCATAAATATATTTATTTAATTTTTTAACATTTAAATACACAAGCTAGAAAGATAGTGTAGTGACTTGATTTGCACGTGGCTGACCTGGGTGCCATTTCCAGCCCACCATGTAGTTCTCTGAGCCCACCAGGAATGACCCCTGAGAGCAGAATCAGGAATAGGCCTTGAGCACCACCGGTTGTAGCCCCAAAATAAACCCCCCCAAATCAAATACAATATAAAATAAATTATTGAACTCATTAAATAATTAATAATTGCTTGTCATAAATGAATAGAATGTCACTGGTTTTTGGCTTATAGCACTTGCTCCAAATAGCATTTCTTAACATTTTCCTCACTGAGCCGCTTCTGACCTTGTTTCCTTCCTGTGGTCATCCCCATCTTACTGGCTGCCCCCAGTTTCATGCCATGGCCCCCCTTTTTATTTATTTTTTTGTTTTGTTTTGTTTTGGGTCACACTCAGCAGCACTCAGGGATAACTCCTGGCTCTATGCTCAGAAATCACTCCTGGCAGGCTCAGGCATGGCCCCCCTTTTTATGCAATATTTTCCCTTGTGGCCACCTATAGGGGCTATAAAGACCTTGGTTGAGAAAAGTGGTTAGTTCTAAGTTACAGCAGATTCTGGAGAGAAGGATTTTTGGTGACTAGTTGTTAATTTTTCTGTCTAACTTCACTTCTCTTGACAGAAAATTATCCTATATTTTGTGCTTAGAAAACTAGCTAAATTTTGTGGTGAATATAAAAGAAATGATACTAATATAACATTTCTATGTGGTTTTGGGTCGGGGAATGCAAGTTTTGGCTAGAATCTTAGGTTTGGTCAGTGTTGTTCTGACACATGATGTTCTGATCACCAATGGATGAGACCCCAAAACCAAAAAATATATATAATATATTGTTAGTTTATACTCTGCTTTTATAATACATATATATATATAATTTAAACATGTCTTATGTGCTTTCAAATACCATAACTAGATCAAATGACAAACCAAAGACTGTGGAAAATTTTTTTAAATTTTTATTTTGATCATATTGGCTTACATATCTTTCACAGTAGTATTTTAGGTACATATTAACATTGAATCAGGGGAATACCCATCACCAAGTTTGTCCTCTCCCCATCCCCGTTCCCTTCCTGCAACCATATCCCCCCCATCACCCCCAGGCTGCTAGAGTAGGTGGTCCCCGCTTTGTCTAGGTTACTATTAGTGATCATATATCTGTTTGGTCCTGGTACCCTCCTTGTTTCCCCCTCTATTTGAGAGGTGGAGTTTGATCATTCGAGTTATGTGGTTTTGTTTGAAGGAAAGAAAAGCAATAGAATGGAGTAAAAAATAAAAAAAAAAATAAATAAATAAACTAAATAAAATAAGCTAAAAAAGGCGGAGTCCTTCTAGAGGTTTTCAACCTCAGTTTGAGTGAGGACATGAAAAAGATAATTGAGGGCCGGGAGAGATAGCACAGTGGTGTTTGCCTTGCAAGCAGCCGATCCAGGACCAAAGGTGGTTGGTTCGAATTCCGGTGTCCCATATGATCCCCCGTGCCTGCCAGGAGCTATTTCTGAGCAGACAGCCAGAAGTAACCCCTGAGCACCGCTGGGTGTGACCCAAAAAACAAAAAAAAAAAAAAAAAAAAAAAAGAAAAAGGTAATTGAAACATCACATCAATACAGAAAGAAATATCAAATTAAATATCCAGTGAGCACTACAGCAATAAAGACAAGCACCACACAATAGTCTCGGTTCTGAAATCAAACCAGGCCGGAGTACAAAAAGAAAGAGAAAGATAAGATAAAATAAAATAAAATTGGAGACATCAACTTCAATATCTATACCAAAATAAAGACGTCAATAAAAATCGATCAATCAATAAATTTATATATGGAAAAATGATTATTTTGTACTTTTTTTTTTCCTTTTTCTCCCTGCAAAAGCACAGTAAGTATTGGGGATATTATAGAGGGAATTTCCTTGGCCTAGAAGATATAGGGTTTCTCCACCCCTGAAGTATACTGTCATGGGATTAACTATAGTCTTGTTGCATAATCATTTACTCTTTCCTCGGCATTTTTTTTGGTGTATAACTGGGGAAATTTTTTCTAATACATGCAACAAAGAAAAGTCATTTCCCCTTTTCTTTCTCTTTTTTTATTCAGGCCACACCCAGTGGTGCTCAGGGCTTACTTCTGGTGCTGAGCTGGGGAATCATTCCTGGTGGGGTTTGGAGGACCATATAGGATTCTGGGGAGATAGAATTCAGGTCAACCACATATAAAGCAAGCCTTCCCCAATGTACTATCTCTCTGGTCCAAAGTCATGTTTCTCAGAGCAAAAATAGGCCTTACAATAATTCTGAGTAAAGGATTTAAAGGGAGGGCAGGGAGGATGTTCAAGTGGTAGAGTACTTGTCTTGCTTGTGTGAGGTCCAGCCTTTGAGTTCCACTCCTATCTGGGCCTCTGAGCACCACTAGGTGTGGTCTCCGTACTATTAAAAAATAATAATTTAAGCAGAAACAGAACTGTAGACATGTTTATAATGACAGTGGTTCTGTTTTTTTGGCAGGAGTTCTGGAGAGTCACACGTAGTTGTGTTTGAGGGCTACTTCCAGTGTTCTGGGGTTGCTCCTGACAATGCTTAGGGACTATGCATAGTCTGACATAATATCCAATTCAGGACCTCCTGCATGCCAAGTATATACTCCAGTCCATTGAGTCATCTCTCTGGCCCCCCTGGTTCCACTTTTAATGAAAGAAGTGCAACTGATAAAAATATAATATACTACTATTAGGCTGATAAAAAGAACATTTAATAACTGAGTTAGCAAATGTGTGTGTAGTTAGAGGGTATGCAACTGATATGTTTCTTTGTCAATGTTATGCAATTAAAATATATCCTCTTGGGCTAGAGAAATGGCTCAAGGAGCTGGAGCACACATATTTTGTATGCAAAAGCTCCAGCACCACAGGCTACAGTGAGTAATTGCTGGAAGCAATCCTTGAGCACATAGCTGGGAGTAACTCTAAAGCACCACCCAGTGGGACACCCTCCCCAATCCCTTTTATCCAGAAACAAATAAAATATATTTAAATATCGTCTTTGACCTACCAATATCGTTTTCAGTTCCTTACCCAACAAGGATAAGTGTAAACAAATATGTCTGTACAGAAGTACTCTTTTTAGCAAAATATATGGCAGTGGGCCCGGAGAGATAGCACAGTGGTGTTTGTCTTGCAAGCAACCAATCCAGGACCGAAGGTGGTTGGTTCGAATCCCGGTGTCCCATATGGTCCCCTGTGCCTGCCAGGAGCTATTTCTGAGCAGACAGCCAGGAGTAACCCCTGAGCACTGCTGGGTGTGGCCCAAAATCCAATATATATATATATATATAGCAGTATGATGGCCCTAAACCAGTTTATGTCTCTCAGCTCCAAATTTACCCAGCATTGTGTGATTGGTGAAAGTGGTCTGAGCCCTTTTGCCAACTGAGAGGCAGTAAATTGATAATTTATTCAGCTCTTTGGGGTTTTTTGGCTTTTATTGTTATTGTTTTTTGGTATTATTTTTTATTTAGAGCTACTTATCTTGGGGGATCATAAAATACTGGGATTGAATGCAGGACTCCTGCATGCAAAGCAGCACTTCAGCCCTTTGAGCCATTTCCTTGCCCCCAGTTAGCTTTTTATAAGCAAGGAAAACGATAGTGTTTATATTCATATAAATACATGAATGTAGGAACATTTTTTGAACACTGCATAAGAAGCTATCAAGAGTAATATGCAGAAAAAAAAAGAGTAATATGCTAGGGACAGAAAGACAGTATAGTGGGCTGGGCAATTTGCAATTTGCATGTGGCTGACCCAGGTTTGATCCTGGATATCTCATATGATCCCATGAGCTCCTTCAGGAGTGATTCCAGGTACAGAGCCAGGAGTAACCCCATAGCAGTTAAACCCTTTAGCACGGCTCCCCATAATAGAGTAGTTCACTACACTCAGCAATCAGGGAAGAGGGATTCACTAGAAGTCTTTTGTTGTTGTTTTGTTTTGTTTCATTTTTAAACCATGGGTAAGATTTCTTTTTTTTTTGGGGGGGGGTGTTGGGGATCACACTAAGTGTCAGGCTTCTCCTGTCTCTATGCTCAGAGATCATTCCTGGTGGTACTTGGGATTCCAGGGATCGAACCTGAGTCAGTTGAGTGTAAGGCAAGCATCCTGCCCACTATATTATCTCTCCAACCCCTGTTTTATTTTTATAGTTAAAAACTTAAAAACCCTAAAATAATATTGTCAACAATATGTAAGCCACTATGATCAAAATAAAAATTATATTTAAAAAAAAAACATAAAAACTTTGGTTTGCAGGCTAGGGTTGTAGAGCACACATCTCACATGTATGAAACCCTGAATTCATCCTCAGTACCACGTGGCCTGTGAGCTTGCTTCATCAGATATAGCTCGGGTAACCCTAGAGCACCATCCAGCATTGATTATAAAAAGAAAACTTTGAGTTGCCATTGAAAAAAAGAAAATAAGGCCGGAGCAATAGCACATCAGGTAGGGCATTTGCCTTGCACATGGCATAGCCGTGTTTGATTACCAGCATTCCATATGCCCCCACACACACCCCCAAGCTTGCCAGGAGTGATTTCTGAGTGCAGAGCCAGAAATGGCCCTTAGTGCTGTTGGGTATGGTCCAAAAACCCAAATACTACCCCCCCCCCCAAATAAAAAAAAAAGAAAACAAAACTTGACTATTTAGGGAAAAACAGACCATTTCTACCTGAAACACAAAGTATGGTAAAGATATCAGTTAATTAATTAAAACTGATTTGTTGGTTTAATAAAGTCACAGGAAGAAAACACTCCCAAGGTGGGGTTGAGGTATGGCTTTTATCTTAAAAGCTTAGGATAGCATTTGGGAGACAAAAGTATAATGTTAGTAACCAAAAAAAAAAGTGCCTTGAACAGTTACAAAGTAATATATCAAATGCAAAACAATAAAATTAAATACATATGTATTGTGGGAACTGGGATTCCTCTGAGAGAATAGAAAGAATGGAGTTAATCAGCAAAGGATATTTTTTTAAAAAATAGCTGAAAAAAAAGATAAGCTATAGCAAGAAGGAATTTTTCTCTTAAAGTTCCTATTTAAAAATGGCAACTGTCCTCCCAAAGGCTTCTTTATCTAGGGAGGAAATTCTTTCTCAGTGTGTTGGGTGTTAAGAAGATCTCAGTGAGAAGGTCTGTGCTGTAACACGTTGCTTGTCTAATGCCTACTAGAACTACCCCCTCGCCTCTGCAGTTACACTTCTTTTTTTTTTTTTTTTTGGCCACACCCGGCGGTGCTCAGGGGTTACTCCTGGCTGTCTGCTCAGAAATAACTCCTGGCAAGCACGGGGGACCATATGGGACACCGGAATTCGAACCAACCACCTTTGGTCCTGGATCGGCTGCTTGCAAGGCAAACGCCGCTGTGCTATCTCTCCGGGCCCTGCAGTTACACTTCAGAGTGGCTGGAAATTCTGTAATCAAGGACGGGCAAGTTTGGGTCAGCTGTCTGAGAAGTACAGTTGCTGTAGGGATCTGGAAACAATACTGACCACATTTGTTGGCATTAATTCATCGAAGCAATAATGCTGCACATAGAAAGTATGTTGTTATTTTAAAGTCATCAGTTCTATGTATTTGTTGCAGTTGAACTCTTAACTTGGAACCGATGATGTGTGCATTCTTTTAATACACACACATACATACATGCACATGCACACACACAGAGAACTATGCATTGGGGAACTTAAAAAAATTCCCACAGCATTTGGAAAGCATTTTTATCATCTCTCTCTTGCCAGTTATAAAGATTAGGATTTAAGTCATAAACTATTTGATTTGGAAGGTGTGACATGTAGTTTCAATTTAAAATTGGATAGGGCTTTTAGTAGAAAAACAACTGGATTTGCAAATGTTTATAAAATCTATACTGTAGATAGATTTTTTTTAAATGATTTTTTTAAAGATATTTCTTCTGGAAAATAAATTGCCTTTATGTTAGGGATGTTTCACAATCATTCTTATATAATATCTATAGAGGTAAACATATATACTATCTTTGTGGTGGCATACCAGGTGGTACTCAGGTACTACCTCTGTATTCAGAGTACTTGGTACTTGGTACTTACAGGAGTCATCTGGGGTGCTGGGGATTGAACCATGCAAGGCAAACACCTTAACACCCCTGTACTATCTCTCTGGTACTACTGTAGGTTTCTAAATTGGTTTTCTGGGACTAAAACCACAGTACAGTGTGTAAAGCACTTGTCTTGCACATGTGAGACCCAGGTTCAATCCCTGGTACCGCATTTTGTGCTCAATCTCTACCAGGAGTGGTCCCTCCTTCTGAGCACAGAAGCAGGAGTACGCCCTGAGTACAGTTGGGTATAGTTCTCCTCACCCCCCAGAACTAGGTTTCTTTTGGAACAAAGCTTATGAAATCTCCATTTTTTTTAAATCAGAGTAAAACTCCAGCTGAAATTAAAACTACCTTTTGTGAATCATAGAAGGTCCTCAGATTTTTTTTTTTTGGTGGCTTTTTTCATTTTTCTAGTTAGGGCAGGGTGATCAAAATGTTATACTGAAACTTTATTCTAAAGGCAGTCAAATTTGTTATTACTGAAACATAAATACAAAATTTGCCAATCTTTTCCTTGTCCAAAAATAGAAAATTAACAGCATTTTAAGGACTGTTTTGTGGTGCTGGGTTTATGAGCACTTGTAACTTCATACCTTGCCAGATTCACTTTTCAGATTATAACTGAGAAATAAATTCTAAGATTTTTTTTTTTTTTTTGAGTGTGTGTTTTGTTTGGGGACAATACCTGGCAGGATTAGGAGCTGCTCCAGTGAGGAGTTTAGGTGATGTTCCCTGCAGTGCCAAAGAATCACATGGTGCTAGGAATTAAAACGTGAGACTCAAGCAAACAAAGTATTTATTTCCGGGGGCTGGAGAGATAGCACAGCAGTAGGGCATTTGCCTTGCACTCAGTCGACCCAGGGCGGATGATGGTTTGAATCCTGGCAAACTATATGGTCCCCCGAGCCAGCCAGAAACAATTTCTGAGCACAGAGCCAGGAGTGACTTCTGAGTGCCGATGGATGTGATCCAAAAACCAAACCAAACCAAAGCAAAACAAAAAACTCAACCCAAAGCATCCATTTGAGTCATCTTCCAAACCCACCAAAATTTTTAAAACATAATTTTATTAATCTGAAACTTAAAGGAAGATCATTGAGATGGTCTTCTACAAATAGGGCAGGTTACTTGAAAGGAGCAGATTTATTCAAAGCCCAAGTTTTACAGCTGGGTTATGGTTCAGTTGCACAGAGCAGGCCTTGTCAGCCTGAAACCTCGTTTTATTATTTTCTCTCAGAGACCCCTGGCCCAACTCCAGCATGTCCCTCTAGGGGTTGCCCTAGACTCCAACCAGCGATGGCGAACCTGTGGCAAGCGTGCCAGCTGTGGCACGCGAAGGCCTTGCAGCTGGCACTCGGGAAGGTCCGCAATTAATAAATTCATAAAATTTATAAAGAGTTTTTAGATACTATAATCTTGTTAGTAAGGTTTAATTGACATGCTGGCACTTTGAGGAAATTCTTTGGTTTTGTGTGGCAGTTTGGGCACCCAGACTCAAAAAGGTTAGCCATCACTGCAGAAATCACGGCACAGATCTGAGCTCTGATGCTTCCAACCCTGTTGGCTAAAAATGACTGGGAGGAGCCCTTGTGGTTTCCCCCTCCTCCTCCAAGATACTTGAGAGGCAAAAACAGCCAGTTTCTGTTTCTTGAAACATGAGGATTTGGGATTAGGGGGTGGCATGCTTGTGGTGATCGTGCGTTATTTATTCCTGGCTCTGCACTCAGGGATCACTCCTAACAGTACTTCAGGGACTATATGGGATGCCAGGAACTGTACCTGGAGGATTGAACCCGTGTCAACTACATTCAAGGTAAATGCCCTATTCACTATACTATTGCTTAGCTCCCAAAAGGATTTTTTAAAATTTTTGGGGGGGGGGGGGTTACACCTGGTGGTGCTCAGGGGTTTACTCCTGGCTCTATGCTCAGAATTCACTCCTGGCAGGCTCGGGGGACCATATGGGATGTTGGGACTCAAACCACCGTCCTTCTGCATGCAAGGCAAACACCCTACCTCCATGCTATCTCTCCGGCCCCCCAAAAGGATATTTTTAACACTAAAACTTTTTATGGACTGATCTAGAGCGATAGTCCATACTGTAGGGCACTTGCTTTGCACATAGCCAACCAGGGCTGATCCTCAGCATCCCATATGGTCCCCTGAGTACTGCCATGAGTAATTCCAGAGTGCACAGCCTGGAGTAATCTCTGAGCATCTCCAGATGCTCAGGAGCCCAACCCACACACTGAAATGATAAAAGTTTTCATGGAGGGGCCGGAGAGATAGCATGGAGGTAAGGCGTTTGCCTTTCATGCAGGAGGTCATCGGTTCAAATCCCGGCGCCCCATATGGTCCCCTGTGCCTGCCAGGAGCAATTTCTGAGCCTGGAGCCAGGAATAACCCCTGAGCACTGCCAGGTGTGACCCAGAAACCAAAAAAAAAAAAAGTTTTCATGGATTCCCTCATAACAGTAGTTAAACTTTTAGTGCTTGGTATGGATTCTAGATAGAAACATTTGTGACTCAGAATTAAAATGGTCCTCCCTTTGTAATAAATTTCTATTTGGGGTTGCTGGAGAGTGATGCCTACCAAACTATGTCCAGGTACCCAGGGTTACTCCCAGCTGAGTAGATCATGTGTTTGGAACAATGGTGCTGGGGCCATCACAGCCACCCCAGCTGTGATGGGGGAGGGAGCAACATGGCGCTACACCCTGCTATACTCACTGGATCTCAGGGTTGAGGATCATATTCTGGGGCCTCCTCAAACAGGCATATTTATCAGACCTTTGAGCTGTCACCCTGCCCCGCAGTACATTTCTGATTTGAGTCAGCAAGTGGAATCCTCAATTAATATAATAAAAGTTAGGGCCATGGGGAGAGCTTAAAGGGCTGAGTATATGCTTTGCATGCAGAAGGCCCAGGTTGGATCTCCAGTACTGCATGGTCCCAGAAGTCTACCAGGAGTATTTTGGGCCATACCCGGTAATGCTCAGTGGTTACTCCTGGCTATGCGTTCAGAAATTGCTCCTGGCTTAGGGGACCATATGGGATGCCAGGGGGATCAACTGCTCTCCATCCTAGGCTAGTGTGTGCAAGGCAGATGCTTTACTGCTTGCACCACTGCTCCAGCCCCGAGCATTTTTTTTTAAAATTCTATTCCACACCCAGTCATGCTCAGAGCCATCTCCTGGCAGGCTTGGTGAGAACCATATGGGGTTCCGGGGATTAAACCTGGTTGGGCCGTATGCTAAACAAGCATCCAACCTATTGTACGATAGAATCGTTGATGTCTTTTATTTGTTTTTGTTTTTGGGCCACACCCCGCGGTGCTCAGGGATTACTCCTGGCTATCTGCTCAGAAATAGCTCCTGGCAGGCACGGGGACATATGGGACGCTGGGATTCGAACCAACCACCTTAGGTCCTGAATCGGCTACTTGCAAGGCAAACATGGCTGTGCTATCTCTCCGGCCCCTAAATACTACTCTTTTTAATTTTTTTTTTGTTTGTTTTTCGGACCACACCCGTTTGATGCTCAGGGGTTACTCCTGGCTAAGCACTCAGTAATTGCCCCTGGCTTGGGGGAACCATATGGGACGCCGGGGGATTGAACCTCGGTCCTTCCTTGGCTAGCGCTTGCAAGGCAAACACCTTACCTCTAGCGCCACCTCGCTGGCCCCTCGTTGATATCTTTTATGTCAGTAATACCTTTGGGTACAACAGCAGGTTCGTAAGGGGCTATAGAAATAGTACTGCACGTAGGGTCCTTGCTTTGCAAGTCACTGACCTGATTTCAATTCCTGTCACTGCATATGATCCCTCAAGCTTCACCAAGAGTGTTCCTTGAGTACAGAACTAGGAGTAGGACCTGATCACTGCCAGGTATGGTGCCCTCCCCCCCCAAAAAAAAGAAAGAAAAAGAAAACAAATAAAAACAGGCATGTCTTTGATGAGGTCCTCAGTTCTCTCTAGGGGACATATCTCTAGATGGAGGCATTACAGCCCAGGAAGTAAGTAGAACAGAAATCACTAGTAAATGGGGCAAACTGCTCCTGGTCTATTACATTGACCTCACACAATGGAGAGTCATTTTTGATATACAGTACAAGTATGAAATGAATATGAAATGAGGCAGTTTCTGAAAAGAACCTGCTAGCTACCCAGTCTGCCCTGTGATGCTTTATGAAGGTAGATATATCTAGGAGATACACACTTGTCAACTTGAGAATGGTAGAGATTTCCTGTCTAAGGACAGGTCTATTTCATGATCAATTACTTTTCTCTCCCTGCAGTGTTACTAAATGAGATTCTCTGAGCACAGAAAAATAACCTGGTGAACTTTGTATAGTGCCAGGTTTTCCAAAAAAACTTATTTGCCACAGTGCTTCTCCCTGGTCCGCCCTCCTGTCCAGAATCTGTCCACAAAACATCTTTCAGAGCATACTTTGCTGTGTTACTTATCTTTATTTAGTCAGGACTATATAAGCATTGATAGATTTAAGATTTAGCTGTAAAGTTGAGGCCGAGAGATAGCACAGCGGTAGGGCATTTGCCTTGCACCAGCTGATTCAGGACTGATGGTGGTTTGAATCCCAGCATCTCATATGGTCCCCCTTGCCTGCCAGCAGTGATTTCTGAGTGCTGCTGGATGTGGTCCAAAAGCAAAAAATAAAAAAGATTTAGTTGCAAAGTAAAGATGTTTTTGGTCTTCATGACCTCCACCAGAATTTAGTAAGGATATTTTCAGTGCCTCACGCTGCCTTGACAAAGATTTGCCAACAAGTTATTCTTTTAATTTGTTTTTTGGGGTGGGCACACAGGCGTTGCTCAAGACTTTCTCTGAGCTCTGTGTTCAGGGAATTACTCCTGGCAGAGAGTGTTTAAGAGACTCTATTCAGTGCCAGGGATTGAAACCAGGTCAGGCATGCATAATACCCCGGTATTATCTCTCTGGCTCCTACAGTTCATTCTTGTAGACAAAAGCTTTTTCTGGTTTCTTTCTTTTTTTTTTTTCTTTTTTCTTTTTTTTTAATAAGTCATTCCTCATGTATTCACTTAATCACAACTCAAGGCATATCATCATCTCCATTACCATAAGAGATTGGGGAGTTGGAGGGATATCTAGCAGAGCTTTAGTGAAACTATCAAAAAAAAAAAAAGTAGAACTATTAAGACATCAGCTTTCTTCTCGGTCTTAAAATATTGAGCATTTTTAATTACTCCTACTCACAAAGACTGAAACTCTTGAGTCAGTCAGCTGCAGGAAGGAAAGCAGATGGGGTAAAGTGGGTGGATGGGGTGGGAGGTGGGAGGTGAGCATTCTCCCTCTTTGTTCATTTGTCCAGGGTACATTGTTGTAATTGTCTTATCCTCCAGGAGGCAAAGCTTGTTCCCTCCAGAGTCTGCTGACCAGTGATGTGTGTCTTCATGGTAGCACAATACCTTTTGAACACAGTGGTTTATATATCACTTGCAAACAATGATGGGATTTTTCTTGTTAAGTAGTTTTATAGCTTCTGATATGGTAGCGGTGCAAGGGGATTATTGATGGGCTTTTCTTATTGTTTAAATGCCGTTGGGAAGGAAGGACAGCTGTGTGCAGCGTGTTTATAGAAGCCCAGAGAAGAATGCTATTGATCTGCAAGGACCGTCTATGCTCGAGGAGCAGTAGCAGTAATTAGCATTTGCATGGAATGGTGCAAAATACTTTCATAGGCTTCGCAGTAGATGGTCCTCATGGCAGCTGGGTAGGATATTGTATGGGGGGAGCTGTGTCGGTATTGTTTTCTGTGTTTGCTTTCAGTGATGCTGAAGACCGAGGTTAATTTAGTAATAAATGGCTGAGCATGAACTTAAAAGATTTTTTCCCTCTAAAGAAACCTTTAAGGCACATATGCTATCTGGATATGTGGTGCCCGAACACATGTCACAGCATCTCCCCTCTTGAGATGTGGACTTTCATGTTTTCATGCTGGGTTGTGTACCCAGACACTTTGCCTTTGGAGAAGCCCTTGCTCTCTCTTGAGCATGTTCTCTCTCTCTCTCTCTCTCTCTCTCTCTCTCTCTCTCTCTCTCTCTCTCTCTCTCTCCCTCTCTCTCTCTCTCTCTCTCTCTCTCTCTCTCCCTCTCTCTCTCTCTCTCTCTCCCTCCCTCCCTCTCTCTCTCTCTCTCTCTCTCTCTCTCTCTCTCTCTCTCTCTCTTTCTCTCACATCTCCTTTCCCCTTTCTCAGTATCTCTAAATAAAACCTGATTTTACTAAAAAAAAAAAAAAATCTTCCAGGGGCTAGAGAGATAGTATGACTTATAAGACATTTGCCTTACATGTGGGAATCCCAGGTGTGACCACATACAGTCTTCTGAACCCCATCAAGAATGATCCCTGAGCAGCACTGGCTGTGACCCCCTCCAACAAAGCAATATTTGAATAACATAGCATGTGTTTATTATTTAGAAGTCAGTCATTCACATGGTTTTTTGGTTTGTTATTCATTCATTGAAAAGAGAGAGCTAGACTCTCTTATCTTATTGTATTGTATTTTATTGTATTGTGCTAATTTTTTTTGGTTGTTTTTTTTTTTATATTTTTATTTTTTTGGTTTTGGGCCACATCCGGCCTTGCTCAGGGGTTACTCCTGGCTGTCTGCTCAGAAATAGCTCCTGGCAGACACAGGGGACCATATAGGACACCGGGATTCGAACCAACCACCTTTGGTCCTTGCAAGGCAAATACCGCTGTGCTATCTCTTCCGGCCCTTTTTTGGTTGCTGTTGTGGGGCCTCAACCTGTGCTATTCATGGGCTACTCCCCTGCTCAGCACACCCAGGGTCTGGGTTTGCTCCTGTCAGTGTTCATGGGACTGTGCGGTGCTAGTACTGAACCTGGACTCCTTCATGCAAAGCCTGTGTTCTGCCCACCAAGTGCTCTCTCTGCCTCCCCCTTTGTTGTTTTGTTTGGGGGCTCACACCCAGCAGTGCTCAGAGCTTATTCTTGGCTTTGTGTTTTGGGGTCACTCCTAAAGGTGCTCATTCCTGTATGTAGTGTTAGGATTAAACCAGGGTAAGCTCTCCACAAGCAATTACTTTAACTGCTATACTCTTTCTGGCTTATTTACCCCTTTTTCGGTTTTATTTTGGGGGCAGAAGTGTTTGTTTTAGGGCCATATCTGGCCATTCTCAGGGCTTACTTCTGGCTCTATGCTATCTCTATCCCAGGGGACCATATGCGGTGCCAGAGATTGAACATAGATCTAACCTTACACTCTGTACTATCTCTCTCCCTTCTCCCATCACCCTTTTTTCCTTTTGTAAAATACTTTTTTTTTTTTTGGGCCACACCCGGTAGTGCTCAGGGGTTACTCCTGGCTATCTGCTCAGAAACAGCTCCTGGTAGGCACAGGGGACCATATGGGATGCTGGGATTTGAACCAATCACCTTAGGTCCTGGATCTGCTGCTTGCAAGGTAAATGCCTTTACTCCAGCCTTGTAAAATACTTTATTTAAACACTATAATTACAAGGTTGTTCATAATACAGTTGGGTTTTCTTTCTCACAGTTACAAAGTTGTTCAAAATTGAGTTTCAGTCATACAATGTACATCACCCTTCACCAGTGCACATATCTAGCCACCAAAGTTCCAGTTTCCCTTCTGCCCTACCTCTGCTCTCTCTCTCTCTCTCCTGCCTGCCTTTATAACTCTATAGCAGACATTTTCTTCTCTCTCCCAATCTCTCTCTTTCTCTCCCTCCCTCTCCCTCCCTCGCTCCCTCGCTCCCTCTCTCTCTCTCTCACCCCCCCCAATACCTTGTTTTTTTAAAACACACCTTTAACTCATGGTGCTCACTGGGGTCACACACTTCAGTTGCATTGCTAACACACATTTGGCTGCAATACTCCAGAGATTGTACGCTCTGGGGTAAGGCTGAGAGGTCTCAGGCAGAAACAGAGACCATGCTCCGAGAATTTGGATGGTGTCAGCACTGATCCTATGGCCTTATGCCTACAAAGCAAATTCTTTTTGCCACGGAATTATCCTTCAATTCTACATCACCTGCCTGTATTCCTTTCTTTCCCATACGTGGTAGTGCTCAGGGGCTACTTCTGACTCAGTACTTGTGCATCACTCCTGACAAGGCTGGGGGGTGGTGCATAGGTGCTGAGAATTGATCTTGACCTACTGTATACAAAATATTTGCTTAATCCCTTGAACTCTCCTCTGCTTCCCAGTATGTAACTACTGGGTAGCAATAGCTACAACCCCTTTTTCTCTGAGGACTATAATAGCATTATTTGTGTCCTGTACAAATAAATTGCTTTCGTATTTGACATGTGATAAGCAGCTCCAGCCTGATTTGGGGGGGGGGGGTGCAGGGGTGGAGGGAAGCATGTAGGTTGATTTAAACTTCCCTTTTTATTCTAAAGGTTCCTTTCAGGAGCCAGAGTGATAGTACCACAGGTAAGGCACTTGTCTTGCAAGTGGCTGACCCACTTGTACACCTGTACACCCTCAGTCCCCCCAGCCCTACCAAGAGTGATTCCTGAGTGCAGAGCCAGGAATAAGCTCTGAAAACAACCAGATGTGCCCCTACGAGAAAAAAAAACAAAACACAGGTACTTTAAGGAGCATGTAAATTATTTGTATTATTTTTATATTATTATTACCTTGTGACTGTATTCCCTGGTGGGGCTAAGGGTTATAACTAGAGTCTGCTGTGTGCAAAACAGGTCTTATACTATGTCTCTGGTCACTTTATACCTTTAGTATTTCTGTGTTTTGATTCTGGGCACTGAAGTGATGTGAGGATGGTGTCAGAACCCCGGGGCTGTGGAATAAGTACGGGGAATTGGTGAGAGGGGACATGGATGTCCCCCCTCCCCCTGCTTCTATATGGCAGGACAGAGAAAGCAGAAAAGGGAAACATTGTCCAGGGGGCTTTGCCAAGCCCTGTAGGTTCCACCCTTAAAGATAGAACTAAGATTTGGCTTCTCCCTGCTCCTTCTTCCCCTTAAAGAAATACTGTATTATGGGCACGTCTCTGTGACTGGGTGGAATGTATTGAGTCAGAACAGAGAAAAAGGCAGAGAATTGCCACAAGAGAAATATTTTTTAAGTCCCCGGCTCGCAGTCAGAAGGAGACTATTGGGAATGGTTTGTCTTTTATGAGTCAGTTCTCATTTTTGTGTGTGTGAACCTTCCTTTTTGTCCCCTTGGCTCTGAGATATTGCCAAAGCAGAGTCAATCTTTAATGGGGTGCAAGGTGAGATCAGAAGAGGGGGAGTGGGGTGCAGTCTAGTCCACAGGTGGCCCCTGCATGCCATCCCGCGCCCAGACACTCGGCCAGGCCTCAGGCTTTGCAGGCTTCCAGGCTTCCCAACTAGCAGATGTTCTAAGGCATGTGCAGGCAGAGCCAGGACTAATTCAGTCTAATCATTAAAATTCTTGGCTAAAATTCACAATGAATCACCCTGCCCCCACCCCCCACCAAATTAGACAATCAAGTGAAAGCAGTGAGTTTGACTTCAACCCATAAGCTGGGAAGAGTACACAGGTTGCCAGTGTTGTCTTAACTCCTGGTCTCCTTCCTGGTCCACGGACTAGTGACTCCCTCTGCCCCCCATAATGGGGTGTGGATTTTATTAGGAATCTGGCCCACACTAGAGTTCGGGCCTCTGAGGGGTCATTGCAGGAGAGGATTATTGGGATTTTTGAATTCAGGCAAATGTCAGGCCCTCTGGCTATGGAGTTAGACAGTTTGGATTCTGCTCCTGCCAAGCCAGTTGGGGGCTATAGGAAGTCCAGCAGGTCCCTTTCACCTCTCCTAGAGTTCCATCTGGAAAATAGGGGTCATGATGTCTCAAGGAGTTGTGGGAGGGGCACTGAATGAGCACTTGAAACTGGCAGTGGGAAAAGCAAAAGTATACCATTAGCTGTTCCTGTTTCTGTTGCTGTAACTGTGTGCTTAGTGAGGCATGTCTCACTCCACTTCCCTTCCTTTCTCTCCCTTCTTTGTGAACAGGTTTAGGGGAGGGAAAACAAGTCCTGGGAAGACTGGCATTGCCAGTGAATGGTAACTTGCTTTATTTTAGCTGGGTTTCTTATTTATTTGGGGCCATGACCAGCAGAGGTGGAGGCTTTTCCCAGCTCAGTGCTCCAGGGTAACTTCTGGGATGTTCAAGGGATCAGGGAATCAGTGGCATGCAAATCTTCTGCATGCAAAACCTGGCTCCTGCTTCAGCCCATGGAAAAATGACAGGTGACTTTAAATGGCCACTCAGGGAGGGTCAAGGCTGGGGACTGCCCAGTGAGGCAGCATCGATACTTGGACCATCATTTTTTGTTTGTTTTGGGGTATACCCAGCCATGGCTGTGATTACTTCTGGCTGTTTGCCTGGAGCTCGTTCCCAACTGTGTTCTGTGGCCCTTGTTGTGCCAAGGATTGCACTGGGCCTGGATGCATATACCTCCTCTACTATCTTTATTTTGAGGTGTATGGGGTTACTCTCAGGGGTCATTCCCATTGGTGCTATTGTACCATGCAATGCTGGGGACTGAACCCAAGGTTTCTATGTGCAAGGTTTGTGCTCCAGCTTTTTGAGCCACCATCCCAGTCTACAGCTCTTTTATTCTTTTATTTGTTTTTTTTTTTTTGGTGTGTGTGTGTGTGTGTGTGTGTTTTGTTTGTTTGTTTTTGGGCCACACCCAGCGGTGCTCAGGGGTCACTCCTGGCTGTCTGCTCAGAAATAGCTCCTGGCAGGCACGGGGGACCATATGGGACACCGGGATTCGAACCAACCACCTTTGGTCCTGGATCGGCTGCTTGCAAGGCAAACGCCGCTGTGCTGTCTCTCTGGGCCCAGCTCTTTTATTCTTGTTTCTCCCTAATCAGTTTGTGCTGACCTCTGTCAGCACAACATGTAATGAGCTCAGGACCATTACATGATACTTCAAAAACATCTGGTGCTTCCTCTTTGAAAGTCATAGATATCAGAGGTTGATAATGAGAGTTCAACCTTTTTACTAAAAACATTTTTTCTATTACTTTTATCATTTCTAAGAATATAGGTTGGGAGTAGATGATAGAGCCACTGTAGTGTATGGCCCTGTACAGGAATTGCTCCTGGTTCTGTGCTCAGGAATTATTCCTGGCAGTGTTTGGGGACCATAGGGTATACTAGGATCAAATCTGGGTCATTTCTATGCAAAGCATATGCCCTACCCGCTGTGCACTATCTCTCTGGCCCCTATTTTGTCTTGTTTTTGTTGTGTTTGGTATTGCTGCTGTTGTTAATGTTTATTTATTTTGTTTTGGGGACCACATCCACTAATGCTCACCACCACTAATGATGCCAAGAATTAGACACATTGCCACATGCAAGGCAAGAGTGCATTACTTTCTGTACTGTCTCTCCTGTCCTGCTCCAGCCGTTTGAGTCATCTCCCCAGCCCCAAGATTAGCTTACTTTTACAGAGATTCTGCAATTTGCAGACTTCGTGTGGTTTGATACAGCAGCTTTCAGTCCTGTGGTGTGGTTGGAGGTTGGCACCAGCCAGGAAACTGAAGTCTGGATGCTTGCAAGACTGAGTCACACTGAGTCCAGGTGGAGTGGGAGTAACAGAGTACCTGGTCCCCAAGCCCAGTTCTTCCCTGACATCAGCTACAGAGAGGGAAAAATCGCCAATATGGGGAAGTATTTATTCACTTAAATGCCAGGAACTGTTGTCTCATTGTCTTTCATAATCCCCAAATGTGGGGTTGCTGAGTGGATACAAAGTAGATGTCATATAGAGTATGCTCTTACAGAGTAGAATGGATAGATGGTCCAGAGATACCATTGCACCCATCAATAGTCCCATCATCTCTGCCTTGTGTGAAGAGTAATGCTGAGCTTTTATGAACCCCAAATCTCTTTTTATTTTCTCACAAGAAAGAAAAAAAGACATCTTGGAGCTGGAGAGATAATACAACTTGCCTTGCATACATTCAACCCGATTTTGATTTTTGACATCCCATATGGTCCCCAGAGCTCACCAGGAGTGATCTCTGAGTACAGAGACAGGAATAAGAATTGAGTTGGGGCCGGGTAGGTGGCGCTGGAGGTAAGGTGTCTGCCTTGCAAGCGCTAGCCAAGGAAGGACTGCGGTTTGATCCCCCGGCGTCCCATATGGTCCCCCCCAAGCCAGGGGCGATTTCTGAGCACATAGCCAGGAGTAACCCCTGAGCGTCAAACGGGTGTGGCCCAAAAACCAAAAAAAAAAAAAAAAAAAAAGAATTGAGCACCACCAAGTGTAACCCAAAAAGGCAAAAAAGGAAAAAGGGAAAGACAACTAATTTCTGTTTCCTGTTCTTTGTAGGCATTAGTTTTTGGGTCATTTTCGCCTTGCAAGTAAAGTGCTAAGGCTCAGTCCTGGTGGTAAGAATATGAAAAATGAATGTCATTTATGTTTTTTCCCCTTGAACCAGTGAATTCCTTTGCCTTTACATAAACTTACTACTCCTCTCTTCCTATACAAGATAGATTTTTAGTGCTAGCCAGGGTTTGTTTCTAGCAGCTAGAGAAGAATGTGATTTCCTTCTAGAATTTGTGCTGAACTCAAGTCTTGTATGCCCACAAATACGTGGAGCAATAGAGTGGAAATTCGGGTTTTTTTGTTTGCTTGTTTTGCCACATGTGGCTGCACTGGGCGCTACTTTTGGCTTGATGCTCAGGAGTCATTTCTGGTATTGCTCAGGGAATTACGCCTGAGATCAAACTTGGTCCTCCTGGGCTGGAGAGATAGTATGGAGGTAGAGCATTTGCCTTGCATGCAGAAGGATGGTGGTTCGAATCCCAGTATCCCATATGGTCCCCCAAGTCTGCCAGGAGCGATTTCTGAGCGTAGAGCCAGGAGGAACCCCTGAGTGCTGCCAGGTGTGACCCAAAAACTAAAAAAAAAAACAAGCAAGCAAACGGAAAAAAAAACAACCTTGGTCCTCCTGCATACATACAGAGCATGCAGCTTTGTGCTCTCTCTCTTTCTCTGGCCCCAAGAATGTGGGTGATAGAGTCAAACATCAGGTTCATTTCTTGGGCTTTGTGACCTTGGGCAAGTCATTGCTTCTGAACTTCAGGTTTTTCTGTTATAAAATGCTTGTCCCTCCTCATAAACCCTTAGCTGTACCTTTAGCAAAATTTTAGTGCTAAGAACTTGAGCTTGTGCAGGGACTGATGTGTGTGTGTATGTATGTATGTATGTATGTATGTATGTATGTATGTATGTATATATAGACAGAGAGAGAGAGAGAGAGAGAGAGAGAGAGAGAGAGAGAGAGAGAGAGAGAGAGAGAGAGAGAGAGATTTGATTTTGGGATCAAACCTGGCAGTGCTCAGGGCTGAATCTTGGGACTATGTTCAAGGGTAACTCCTGGTGGGGTTCTGGGATGCTGGGATCGAATCTGGGTCAGCCACTTACAAGGTAAGTGCCCTACACAATGTACTTTTGTTTTGGCCCCAGTATATGTGTGTGTGTATGTGTGTATACATATACTTAAAAGAGGATCAGACTGTGGGCCTCATACTTGTGAGACTTCACCATTGAACGACATATCCAACACAAGCAAGTGTTCTCTCTCTCTGTCTCTATCTCTATGTATGTCTCTCTCCCCACTTCCCCTCTCTCCCCTCACCCCCTTACCACCTTCTTTTCCAAGCCCTGGTGCCACATGATTCCTTAAACACCAATTTTTGTCCTCAAAGGAAATAACTTGACAAAAGCCCTATGAGTTTTGGGGCCGGAGAGATAGCCCAGCAGTAGAGTGTTTCCCCTGCATACGGCAACCTGGGTTCAGTCCCTGACATCCCATATGGTCCCCTGAGCCATTTCTGAGCGATTTCTGAGCGATTTCTGAGCGCATAGCCAGGAGTAACCCCTGAACGTCATTGGGTATGACCCAAACACCCCCCTCCCCCCAAAAGCCCTCTGATTTTCACATTTCCCAGAGATGTGACTTAGTGGTGGAATACTTGTCTTGCATGTGTGAGGCCCTGGGTTCAATTCCTAGCACAGAAAAAAAAAAAAAAAAAAAAGGAAAAAGGAAAAAAGGGAAGGACAGGGAAAGGGGAGGAAGCTTACTGTCCCCTAAAAGAGAATCCCTGTTTCAAATTTCCATGACAAAAGATCAGAAAGTGACATAGGACTGATGAGAAAGGAACAAAGTCCAGTATATTCATTTAAATTGGGGGGTGCCATGCCTAAGCATTCTCAGGGGCTACTCCAGGCTCAGTTCTCAGGGATTCCTCCTGACCATGCTCAGGGAACCCTGTGGAATCAAACCTAGGGCTTCACCCATGCAAGTAGTGCTTTACCACTGAGTCATGGCCAGGTCCTAAGTTTTCTTTTAATTGAATTTTGGAGTTTGTTTTTTGTTTGGGGGCTACACCTGGTCATGGTTCAGTGTTTGCTTGGAGGTGTTCAGGGATCAATGTGGTACCAGTGACTGAACCCTGGGCTCCTGCATGCAGCATATTGACTCTCTCTTCAGCCCCCCAATTGCATCTACTATCTCTCTGGACCTGACATCACTTCTGCACTCATTCCTGATAGCAGACTGGACAGTCTTGTGTGTGTGTGTGTGTGTGTGTGTGTGTGTGTGTGTGTGTGTGTGTGTGTGTGTGTATGTGTGCACAAGTGCATGTGTGTGTGCATTTGCAGAGGAACTGGCTTCCACACTGGTTCCAGGACTGAAGCTAGCAATAAGTAGGGGAAAGGGGTAATGCCTGTACCCTATCACTTGAGCTATCACTTTGGCCCAGTTTTTGAAATCTTAAGACTTGTGCTAATTTGTGATACAATAATGAATAAGGAGACAATAAAGAATTCATTATTCATTGATTCAGCAATGAATAAAGCAGGCTTTGTCCTCAAGGAATGAAGTCTCCTTGGGGAAAGAGGCCAACAACATTTTCTTCATGGCTTTTATTACTATCTCCCGGTTCCTAGCTTATTGCCTATCCTCCCTCACTAGAACATAAGCCCGTGAGAGCCAGAACCCAAGGCTGTATTTCCTGGTTGTATTTCTCATACCCAGCTGTTCAGGATTGATTGGATTAATGAATATACAGGTGATGTAATAAATAAATTAAGGACATAATTAAGATACTATAACAGAATGTGCTTCAAAAAGGTAAGCACTGGGCGACTGAATATTGTTTTATTTGGTGGGGAAGGTGCCCCCAACAGACAGTGCTCAGAGACACTCCCACAACATCGCTTGGACGTGGCGATACTTGGGAATAATATGATGCTGAGATTGAGCACAGACCTCCAATATGCAGAGAGAACTCTGAAAGCTTCGAGCTCTATCTCTTTCTTCTTCTTCTTCTCCTCCTCCTCCTCCTTCTCCTCCTTTTTCTCCTCCTCCTCCTTCTTCCTCTCTTTCTCCTCCTCCTCCTCCTCTCCTCCTCCTCTCTCTTTCTCTCTCTCCCTCTCTCTCTTCACCCTCTGCTTATTTTGGAGAAAGGATTGGGCAGAGTTGTGTGCATATGTGCATGTGTGTTTGCATGTACATGCATTTCCAGAGATCACTTTTTTCCTTCTTTCCATTTTTGAACCACACCTGGCAGTGCTCAGGACTTATTCCAGGATTTATACTCAGGGATCAGTCCTGGTGGAGTCAGGGATTAAACCCATGTCTGGTGTGTGCAAGGCACTTAAGTGCCTTTCCTACTGCACTATTACCTCTCTGGCCCCAGATCACTTATACACTGGTGTGCAGGTATGTGTGTGTGTGTGTGTGTGTGTGTGTGTGTGTGTGTGTGTGTGTGTGTGTTTGCAGAAGAACTGACTGACTTCCACACTGATTCCTAACAGCAAATCAGGAGTTAGGAGATTAATAATGGGACAGTGCATTCTAGGAAGCTGGAAGTATGGGGGATTTTGTTCTCCAAGTTCAGTTCACAGGAAGGACTAGATCATGGCCAGGGCTTCCATCAGGTATATTTGTCATGAACTTGGGTGAGAAGCACTGCTAAAAAGCCTAAGAAGCCCTACAAAGAAAGGACATGGTCTGGCAACCAGCGTGAGGAACCCTGTGCTGAGAGAAGATCTGCCTGAGAGTGTGAGTTGAGGAAGAGGGATAACCCGGAAGGAAGAAAGGATTAGCAGCAGGTTGAGAAGTTATTGTTCAGGCAGCGCAATACATTAATATCTTTTTGTTTTGTTTTGTTTGTTTGGGGGCCACACCTGACAATACTCAGAGGTTACTTTTTGTTTGTTTTTGGTCCACACCGGCAACACTCAGTGGTTTCTCCTGGCTCTGCACTCAGAAATCACTCCTGGCAGGTTCAGGGGACCATATCGGATGCCAGGGATCGAACTTGGATCCGTCCTGAGTTGGCTGCATGCAAGGCAAACGCCCTACTGCTGTGCTGTCTCTCAGACCCCTAGAGATTACTTCTGACTCTGTACTCAGGAATTACTTTTGGTGGGGGTGGGGTGGGGCATATGCTATGTTGAGGATCAAATCTGAGTTGACAGAGTGCAAGGCAAACACTCTATTCACTACTATTGATCAGGCCCCTGTTTTGTTTTGCTTTGCTTTATGGGCACAGCTGGAGGTGCTCAAGGGACCAGATGTGGTGCCAGGTTTCAAATCCTTCTTGGCCATGCTTGGCCATAACCGCTATATTATCACTCTGGCCCTTGCATCCAGAACTTCTCGATGCTCGGGGGTCAAGCAGTCACCCCTAAATCACCCGAGTAATCCACCAAGGACCCATTGAACTCAGAGCAGGATGGCACATCATCCGTGAATGCAAAGTCCTGGCTGCCACCATGGCATGAGCATTAGCAAACAAATAGATGGTGTTGTCCGTAATTACTCTACTTCCTCTCAGTAATAGCAAATCATGTGGGATGGCAATGAGGCTGCCCAGCATTTCCTTCTCTTATATTTAAGTGATTGCCTTTCTGCATGTGATTGATGGAATAAAAATGCATCTGTCCTAGAAAGTGCTTTCAAAAAGAAATCAAGTTTCCTTTCTCTCCACCACAAGGATCTGTCTTGCTAATTGATTATCCCCCCTGGGCAGTGGTGGGCAGAGGCAGGCGTCTTTGTTTCTACTCCCCTAGGAGAGGGCAGGCCTCCAGGTTGCAGTCCTGAATTTCTAATATTTTCCCTCAGACCTTTCCTTGCCCAGGCAAGCTGGTGCAGAGCTTCCTCCCCTTTGCCTCCCTTTCCCATAGTCCAACCGCTCCCGTTCACCAGGGAGCCTGGCTTAGGCTTGCCCTGGACCTGCCAGGAGCTAGCTGAACGTTGTTTTCTTTCTCCCACAGGAAATAATTTTCCTGGGCACGGCAGCCCCAGGTTGCCAATCCCTCGCTTTCACGAAAGCTCACGAGTGTGTGACAGTGGCACTATTGTTGGACACACTGAAGTTTCCATTACAGACCCTGTGTTTATCTGCTGCAGGGATTTTTCTAAGAGAAGCATAATTTAAACAGTAAGGCATAAGAACAGTCCCCCAGGTGGGGGAAGGGAGAGGAAGAATGAAAAATTCCCTGTGAGATGAAGCCAGTTTCTGTCCTGCAGATTGTGTAAGAGACTCAGAGAAGTTGGAGTGCCTTGTAGGCAGTGGCTAGAAGGGAGTTTCGAAGGAGTTCAGAAGATTCTAGTAGCAGGACCTTCCCTCTTCCTAAGAACCAGAGTCGATTCCACAGAGACTTCTCTGGGCTGGAGTTGATGAGAAGTGAAGGGACTGAATCCCTTAGTAAATGCTTAAGTTTGGGGTCAGAAAAAGTGGGTAGGGGTACTTACAGGACTTACAGAACTAGTCCAATGTTCAGTCCCTTTCAGCATCCCATATGGTCCTGCCAGCCCCATCTCCCCAACCTACCAGGAGTGGTTTCTGAATGTAGAGCAAGGAGTAAGTCCAGAGCATTGTTGGGTATGGCCCAGAATCCTAAGCAAACAAACATACATTTAATTTTGGATGCTAGGGGCCGCAGAGATAGCATGGAGGTCGTTTGCCTTGCATGCCGGACAGTGGTTCAAATCCCGGCATCCCATATGGTCCCCTGAGCCTGCCAGGAGCGATTTCTGAGCATAGAGCCAGGAGTAACCCCTGAGCACTGCCAGGTGTGACCCAAAAACAAAAAAAAAATTATTTTGGATGCAAGTGAATAGCGAAAGCCATCACAGAAGCATCCACTGTTTGCCACGCACCAGGATGAGCTAGAGATCATGGTCAGTGAGCTTGATTCAAACAATCATACTTGTTTGTTTGTTTTTGGTCCACACCCAGTAATGCTCAGGGATTACTCCTGGCTCTGCACTCAGGAATTACTCCTGGTGTGCTGGGGGACCACATGGATGTCAGGGATGGAACTTGGGTTGGCTACATGTGAAGCAACCACCTTTACTGCTGTACTATCACTTTGGCTTCTGGATATACACAATGATAATTATCCTTGCCAACTATCCCGGGAGCCAGAGAAACACTTTTTAGGGAGGAGGAAGGAGTTGGCTTGAGGGCCACACCCAGCAGTACTTGTAGCTACCTGTGCCCAAGGGTGGAAAGAGACACTGAGGCAGTGCTTCAGTCCTGGTCACCAGGATGATCCCCAAGCTGGGGGCTCCAGATGCCCTGGAGCTCCCGGAAACTTAGTGTCCCAGGACACTGGATGTTTCTTTATTTCCTTCTCAGTGTTGCTTAGATTTGTGTGGGGAGAGTGTCTCCCAAGTGGTGCTCAGGAAGCCCTGGGCTCCCTCCCAACCATTTTCAGCCCAATAGACCAGTAGTACAATGATTGGGTCAGTAGTTCACAGTCATGGTGACGCTTGATGGAGTGAAAGTCAGCTGCTTTTGCCCAGATTTTTTTGTACAGTGGAATCTGATTTCTTCTCCCCTCTCCATAGTGAAGGGACACTGTCACTGAAGGGGTATCATGCATATCAGTTCCTAGTTCTTGTCAACAGTGATTATTCCCAACTAATATTTTCATACTAGTTCCTTAACTGTCTTAACTGCTCTACTTCCAACACCATAACACACACACACACACACACACACACACACACACACACACACACACACACATATAACAGTAGTGGGGGGAAGGAAAAGGAACACAGTGGGAAGGGATCACAGTTGAGAAACAACTGTGCCCCCCCCCCAACATGGTCTCTGCCTAGCAGAGCACTTCAACCTGGAAGAATTGGGCAGAGTCTGGGGGTTGGAGAGAGAGCACAGTGGTAGGGCATTTGCCTTGTATGCAGCTGACCCAAGATGGATGGTGGTTCGAATCCCGGCATCCCATATGCTCCCCCCCCTCCCCCCCCCCCCCCCCCCCGTGCCCACCAGCAGTGATTTCTGAGCACAGAGCCAGGAGTAACCCCTGAATGCCGCCTAGTGTGACCCAAAAACAAAACAAAAACAAACTAAAAAAGAATTGGTCAGAGTCTGGAGACTATATTCTTTTAGTTCATTGACTTAATAATAATTATTGTTGTTATTATTTTGAGGGCCATACCCAGCTGTGCTCTGGGCTTGCTCCTGATTCTGTGCTCAAGGATCATTCCTGATGGGGTTCAGGGGACCATATGTGGCTCTGGGATTGAATCTGGGTTGAGAGTGAGCAACACAAGCTTTTTAACTGCTGTACTTTTGCTCTTGCCCCTTAACTTAAATTTTCACAATGCCAATGATTGAATGTGGGACTTCACACATGCAAGGCAAAGTGCTCTTATGGCTGAGCCATATCCATGGCTTAATAAATTATATATATTTTGAAATGATGTAGTTAGTGCTTAGGGACTCTTTTTTGGCTTTGGATTTAGGAGTGTCCCTTGGCACTGCTTGGGGGACCATAGGTGGTGCTGGAGATTTGTCTTGGGGCTTACTACATGCAAGGCAAGCAGTCTACCTCCTAACCTCCTGTTCTCTCTCTCTGTCTCTCTCTTTCTCTCACTCTCTCTCTCTGGCTTAATACTTTATTATGAACTAACACCTATAGCTTTTTATTACAGATACTTTGTGTTCGTTTGTATTCTTTTTTGTTTGTTTTGGTTTTGGGGCCATGCCTAGCAGCACTCGGGTTACTCCTGGCTCTGCACTCAGAAATCGCTCGTGGCAGCTTGGGGGACCATATGGATGTCAGGCATCCAACCTGGGTCTGTTCCAGGTTGGCCACATGCAAGGCAAATGCTTTACCACTGTGCTATCTCTCCAGCCCACTTTGTATTTTTTTTTTTAGGAGAGCTCTGAGAAGCAGTGATCAGCTTAAAGAGTGAGAGAGAGAAAGAGAGGGGGGGCACTCACTCCCCTCCACTCTTCTCAAAAGTCCCACTTTGTATTCTTTTTAAATATTTTTTTGTGGTGCCAGAGATTGAACCTTGAATCTCACACATACAAGGCAAATGTGCTCTACCTCTGAACTCCATCCTCGTGTGTGTGTGTGTGTGTGTGTGTGTGTGTGTACAGTACTATCAAAAAAAATCATGTTTTTCTGGAAATTTCTGGGATGTGTTTTCACCACAAGGAGGGTGCTGTTCTATTGGTTGATGCTTGTAAGTTAGAGGCCTCAAATCATCAAGCAACAAGCCTCCCCCGTCAGAAGGGCACAGTCCAGACACTTCCTATGGGAATGTGTGAGTCGGGATGGAAGTAGGGAAGGCTGTGGGGACTTCAGTGGTGGAAAGACCTGGGGGCTCTATGGTAGGAAACCAGGCTAAACAGAGCTGAAAAAGGTCCCAAAGGGTTGGTGTGGTTCTTGGGAGAAAATGGACAGTGAGGTGTGAGCTGTGCTCCAACTGTTTCCTACACACATTCTGTAGCATGATCTCTGCAGTTCAGGCCTTGAGATCTGAATACAATTAAAATGCCCCTACAGGGGCTAGAAAGATAGCACAGTGGTAGGGCGTTTGCCTTGCACACAGCTGATCCAGTACAAATTGGTGGTTTGAATCCTGGCATCCCATATGGTCCTCTGAGCCTGCCAGGAGCAATTTCTGAGTGCAGAGCCAGGAGTAACCCCTGAGCACCACTGGGTATGACCCCCTCCAAAAAAGTCCCCCCTCAAAAAATAAAAAGCTCCTCTGACAAGTGTGGGATTATCATTGAGGTTTAGCTTAAGGCTGCTCTCAGATGAGATGCAGCCTCTGTTACAGCTAAAACTAAAGTGTCCAAGTCTGGGACACCTATGCTTAAGAAATGGAACTCTTGGCTGGGCCAGAGTGATAGCACAGTGGGTAGGGTGTTTGCCTTGCCTACGACCCAGGTTCAATCCTTATCATCCCATATGGCCTTCCAAACCTGCCAGGAATAATTTCTGAGTTCAGAGCCAGGAGTAATTCCTGAGTGTCATCGTCAGGTGTGGTCCAAAAACCAAAACAAACAAACAAACAAGAAAAAGGCACTTGGGCCATAGTCAGTGAGTAGAGCACTTGTCTTACACATGGTTGACCCAGGTTCAATCCCTAACCTCCCCTATGGTCCCTTGGCCTGCCAGGAGTGATTCTTGAGTGCAAAGCCAGGAGTAATCCCTGAGTATTGCTGGGTGAGACCCAAAAAGAAAGAATTAAAAAAAAAGAAAAAAAGAAATGGAACTTTTTTTCTCTCTGATTCACTTTCCCTGTCTGAAAAGGAAGGGCCAGTTGCCCTCCTTGTCTCAACTTGGAATGTCTTTTTTGTTAGTCTATTTGTTTAGATTTGGATCACACTCTGTAGTGGTCAGGGTGTACTCTTGGCTCTGCGTTCAGATCAGTCCTGGCAGACTCAGAGGACCATATGGGATGCTGACGATAAAACCTAGGTTGGCTGTGTGCAAGACTAGCCTCTTTCTCACAGTACAATTGCTCCAGCTTGCTTTTCAAGCTGAGGTTATCAGGAGACAGGGCAGCTGTGAGTCAGCGGTGCCGAAGAAGGCAGCCCACATCCATGCAGCTGGGGGAGGTGATTTGCGTCACCACCGTGGACCTCTCATTGCTTCATAAATCTCATCAAATGGGAGCCAGGGCTTTATTCCCCTAATAGACATGGGAGGAGAATCCCCAACCAAACTTACTCCTTTATAAAGAGTTAATGTGGAGAAGAGAAATAGTCTCTTTCATAAATCACCTCCTCCACTTTCATCTTCCTAAAGTCTTAAAACCCCAACTGGAACCAGAAAAAGGGATTTTTTTTCCCCCTTGGTAAGGTGCATCTTTGGGCTGGAGAGGAAAAGGGTTTGTAGGACAAAAAAGATTCCAATAGAGGCAGGTAAAACAAGTTGTATTAAAATCTAAACTATCACCCACCTACAAGTAAGTGCTCTATGAAGTTCAGAATAAAGGGCTAATTGACAACAGCTTGCAAGGCAAATACCCTCCCTACCTGTTGTGTTATCACTCTGGCCCCAGGGTTGAGTTGTTTGGAATTTAATGTCTGCACAAACTTGAACTTGAGTTGGGGTGAGTTTTTTTTTTTGGGGGGGGGGGGAGGAGCCTGGGACCAGACCCTGCAGTTTTGAATAATCGACAGTGCTTAGGAGACCTTGTAAATGCCTTAACTCTGCACAAATGACATTGCTCCCACATTTTCCTTGTTGGGGGCAGGAAGGGTAACTATATGGCAGGTCCTGAGAGCAAAGACAAGTATTCTGGTGGTCAGTTCCCCATTCTGAAGTGGAAGTATGCTATACTTGACCTTTATTTTGAAACCCCAGGCCCTTTGCAATGTGTTCTGCAGTGGCCAAAGTATCTCTCCTTTCCTCATTTATCTCTGCTCTCCTCCAGTCTTCTTTTTTGGGGGGAGGTGGACACACCCATTGACACTCAGGGATTACTCCTAGCTATGCACTCAGAAATTGCTCCTGCTTGGGGGGGACTATATGGGACGCGGGGGGGGGGGGGAGGGGGGAAGGGTGTCGAACCTCGGTCTGTCCTAGGCTAGTGTTTGCAAGGCATACACCTAACCTCTAGCGCCACCACTCTGGCCTCTCTCCCATCTTCTTTTTAACTTGAATGGCAAAAGTACTGCTAGTATCAGAGCTCAGAACTGTTAGCATGTTCCAGTGACAGAAAAATTGCCACTTAGTAAGCATTTACTAAGCATAGGGACTGGCCTTAATGTTTTTCCTTCTCATGGAATCCTCACAGGAGTTCAAGGGTCACATAGTTGGCAGAAGGATGATGGAGCTGAGAGTTGAGCCTTGTTTTCAAGCCAAAATTGAGCCTTTAGCCACAAGGCCACGGTGTCTTCTCTGTGTTCTTCGACTAGAAACAGCCTCCAACTTTGTGATTCTTTTCTTTGGTCTGGAATTTAGAATGGATTAGTCAGTGTTTGTGTGAGTTTAACAGTCACTCTGACATCCCAGCTGTGTTGTGTTCATTGCTATTATGATAGCAGTTGTTTGAAGGAAGGCCTTAATGTGTCCTAGTTGTTGTACTCGTGTGTGCATGTGTGAATGTGTGTGTGTGTGTGTTTTAATTTTGCTTTTGGGGCAGTATCTGGCAGTCACTATTCAGGTTGCTTCTCCCAACACAGTGCTTAGAGCAGAGGTTCTCAAACTTTTTAAATAGAGCACTATTTCACTGTCTTTCAGACTATTGGAGGGCCAGACATAGTTTTTTGTTTTTTTTTTTTTTAATCTATGAACAAGGGCTGGAGAGATTGCACAGTAGCAGGGCGTTTGCCTTGCACGCAGTCAATCCAGAACCAAAGGTGGTTCAAATCCCGGCATCCCATATGGTCCCCTGTGCCTGCCAGGAGCGATTTCTGAGTCTAGAGCCAGGAGTAACCCCTGAGCGCTGCCGGGTGTGACCCAAAACAAAACAAAACAAAACAAATTTATGAACAAATTCCTATGCACACTGCACATATCTTATTTTGAAGTAAAAAAAACAAAATGGGAAAAATATAGTATTTAAAATGAAGAACAAGTAAAGTTAAATCAATAAAATTAACAGATTTTTGTTTGTTTTTGGTTTTTGGGTCACATCCAGCATTGCTCAGGGGTTACTTCTGGCTCTACGATCAGAAATCGCTCCTGGCAGGCTCTGGGGACCATATGGGATGCTGGGATTCTAACCGCTGTCCTTCTGCATGAAAGGCAAACGCCTTACCTCCATGCTATCTCTCTGGCCCCAACAGTATTTCAATGGGAGCTGTGGACCTGCTTTTGGCGGGCCAAAGTTTGAGGACCATACCCGAGACTGGGAGGAGGAATCGAGAGATAGAAAGACAGGAGTCGGAGAGTGCAATGCACATCCCACACATTGTACTGCGCTCTGGGACGAATTGGCTGCTAAGTGGGACAGGCAGCAACAACAAAAACACCCAGCTGGCTGCATAAATGTCGTTGGCAGGCCACATGTGGCCTGCAGGCCATAATTTGAGGACCCCTGACTTGGGGGACCAGGTGATGTCAGGAATTGAACCTGGGGCTCCAGTATATAATGTATGTGCCCTAGCCCTTTGAGCTAGTCATCTCCCTTGTCCCCATCCTAGTTTTTTTAAATCTTTTTTTTTTGTGGGGGGAGCCACACCCAGTGACGCTCAGGGGTTACTCCTGGCTATGCGTTCAAAAATCGCTCCTGGCTAGGGGGACCATCTGGAACGCCAGGGATCAAACCGCGGTCCATCCTGTGTCACATGCCCTACCACTGCACTATCACTCTGACCCCTAGTTTTTTAAATCTTAAAGAATTTTCCCGGGCCCTGTCCTAAGGTACAGATTATCTTTTTTTTTTTTTTAAGTTTTTTTTTTTTCCCTTGGTTTTTGGGCCACACCTGGCGGTGCTCAGGGGTCACTCCTGGCTGTCTGCTCAGAAATAGCTCCTGGCAGACACAGGGGACCATATGGGACACCGGGATTCGAACCAACCACCTTTGGTCCTGGATCGGCTGCTTGCAAGGCAAACACCGCTGTGCTATCTCTCCGGGCCCAGGTACAGATTATCTTTTTTTTTTTTTTTTTGGTTTTTTTTGGGCCACACCCGTTTGACGCTCAGGGGTTACTCCTGGCTAAGCGCTCAGAAATCGCCCCTGGCTTGGGGGGACCATATGGGACGCCGAGGGATCGAACCGCGGTCCTTCCTTGGCTAGCGCTTGCAAGGCAGACACCTTACCTCCAGCGCCACCTACCTGGCCCCAGATTATCTTAATAATTCTTGAGGCCTAGTCTTTTTGGTGAAGGGGGATTACAGTAAAACATACCTGACTGTACTCAGAGATTTATTTATTTATTTTGGCAGCACATAAGGGTTACACTCTAGGGCTACACCTGGATCTGTGCTCACTCCTGGCTATGTTCAGGGCATCATTTGGGATACTGATGATTGAAATCTGGTCAGCTTCATGCAACGCGAACAACCTACCAGCTGTACTATTGTTCTGGCCCCTCAGAGCTTATTCTTTCCTCTGTGCTTAGGAATTACACCTTGTAGTTGTCTGGGAGCAGAATGGATTGAACCTAGGTTGGGTGTATGCAAAGCAAGCACTTCTGCATTGTGCTTTCTTTCTGGCCCTCTCTGTCCTACATCATCTTCCTGAGGTATGGTGTAAACTGAATTGAATGAAAAGGAATCAGAGGTACTTTAGGAAAGAACCCAGCATGTGCATTCTGAACATGGATGATCTCCTTGAGTTGTTTTAGCTATTGGCATAATAGCACATCTCTAGTTTTTGAATGAGGAAACTGAGATTGTTTCCTAGTTTTCTATTTTCTTTGGGGCGGGGGGAGGTTGGGTCACACCTGGCAGTGCTCAGGAGTTACTCCTGGTTCTATGCTCAGAAATCACTCCTGGCATGCCCAGGGGACCATATGGGATGCCGGGATTTGAACCAATGACCTTATGCATGAAAGGCAAATGCCTTACCTCCATGCTATCTCTCCGGCCCCTCCTTTTTCTTTTCTTGGTGGGAAGCCTGGCTGTATGTTCAAGAATCTTTTATGGCAAGCTTGGGAAACCATATGGGTATTGGGGATTAAACCAAAGTTGACTATGTGCAAGGCAAGAATCCTACCCACTGTACCATCTCTCTGACTGGGAACTGAGGTTTATACTCAAGATATACTTGGCCTTGAATTCATGCCACTGGATTGGACTTGGATAAGGGTTTCAAGCCCATGCCACTCTGATGTCCAACACAGAGTTCTTTCTAGATTTTTTTTTCCAAAACGGGAATTAAATTGATTGGACGTTTGCTTTTTCTTGAGGAAAGGAAGTATAGAAATATTGCAGAAACATATGGAAAACCTTTCTGTTCCCCCACCTCCACACCAAAGAGGCCATCCCAGTAATGGGGGTTCACTTACATGCAGTGAATGGAAAAACTGGGTCACAGAGTTGGCAAGAACCTGCCTCCCTTTTTGTTTAATTGGCTAGCACCATTTTTTTTTGTATTTGTTTACTGTATGGCTAATTTTGACAAATAAAACAGACTTTTGGCATCTTCATTTGGAAGAAGTAAGCCTGGCGGAATTTAGTGGAAGGAGTACAGGACTGAAAATGCCCGGAATCTGGAAATGTTTCAAATCTATGATGCAGAAGTGTTTTTCTTGATTTGGGTGACAAGAACATATGAATGACAAGAGCATATGAATATCACATGTTATGCCCACCGACTTTCCATGCTGTAGGCTTCCTGTAGTACTTTGTACATGTCTTTCCAGGGCCAACCTTTATTGCTCTGTTCTCTTTCCTGGGAGAGCAAAAACCAGCCAATGAATTTAACAAGGGTTTGTTGAGCTCTTACTAGATAAAAGTTTATTTGTTGCATCTAGATTGTCAGGCAAAAATGTTAGAAGAAATAAAAGACTTGAGGTCAAGACCTCCTTCCTTTGATTCAGGGCAGGATTCAAAGCATCCGGAGGAGTAAAGCTGTTATTTTTATCTACCTTCTTCATGCTACAGGTCATCTTGGGATCACTGGGGAAGGATTTAGGCCACTCTTTTTTTTTAGAATTGAAACTGTTGGGTTTCACCAATTTCCTTTCAAAGTCTTAAAAGTTGTTGAGTAATTAAATTTTATTTCCGGGTTCCCCTTCCCTTTCTCCTGGGCATGTTTTATTTTGTTTCTCCCTGGAATCCCTGGTTATTCCCCACCCCACCCCATGATGTCCACCTCTGGTAGCTTAGCAGCATGGAGTCTTGCGTAGCAAAGCTCTGTTTGGAAAACTCCTGTGAAAGTGTCAGGTATCCAGCAGACTATAGCTCCTTGAACTAAATATTCCTTGGGCATGTAAGAGCAAGCCCTGTCATCCAGCCTGGATGCGAAGAGGACTTCTGCTTGCTTTATTTATTGATTTATTTGAAAGCCAAAGCCACAGTAGCAAAGCCAAGAATAATGTTGGCAAGCCCCATAATGAACACGCCCCTGCTCTGCCTCCTTCCCGCCAGGACTCTTAGTCTGCCTCACCCCTGGCCCCAGGGCAGCTTTGGCTGAGGAATTGGGCATCTCTAGCAGAAGGTGAGAGGTCCCCAGTGCTGAGCTTTCTTCATGCTGGCCTCTCTCCGCTGATTGTGTGATTCCATGCCAGAGCCTGGAGCTGTATTAGGAACCTCCTTTTAAAATTTCCCAAGGGATATAAAAAGCAAGCTGGGCCACCCTCAGGTGGGCACAGAGTGTGTCTCCATAATGGGGACAAGGCAGTGGGGACAGGACAGTGTTAAGGACATATGCTAGGCATTTCCTGACATTTCTGGCACCCTCTGGTCCCCTGAGTACCACCACATATGGCCTGTGTATCCCCAACACTGCAGGGCTCAAGCAATAGCACAACCTTTAGCCTTTGCACTGAACTGATGGCCCAGCTGGCTGAGAATTACTGTTTATTTCTGGTGATGATTCGTGCTTGGGAGACTGAATGGGAGAAAGAACAGATGGGTATAGGAGATGCACTACCAGATTCATCACCCCTCTGGGTGTCTCCCTCATCTCCCACTTGCAGGTTTGTAAATGCGGGCACCATAGTCTCAGGTGGCACCTGCCATGTGGACATGATCTCTCCTGGACCAGTGAATGCCCTGGAGACCTCACTCAGAACTACATTGTTCTTATTGTCTCTCTTGCCTCTGGCTCATGGCCATCATAGTCCTTCTTCCTTTGTCCAGTTTTATTACTTGGGTTAAAGAAACAAAGTTGTTGGGGCCAGAGAGATTGTATAAGGCTAAGACCCTTGCCTTGCATCTGGCTGACCTGGGTTCAGTCCCTAGCACCTCATATGGTCCCCCAAGCACTGTCAGAAGTAATTCCTGAATACAGAGCCAAGAGAAATCCCTAAACACCATGAGTCTCTGAACACCTGCCCCCCCCCCCACAAAAAAAAGCAAAAGGCAAAGAAGGGACAGGCCCCATGCGAGTTACTAAACCAGCCTGAGCTCACCACAACTGATCCCAAATGTCTTCTCAACCCAGGATGTCCTGGTGAAACAGGCTTCTGGAAGAGTAATCAACAAGTGTAGTCCCTACAAGCAGATGCCCTCTCCTCTATACTGTCATTCCAACCCCATGTCCTTCCCTTTCCTGGCATCTGTATTCCCCACTTTGGGTACCTCATTGACTTCTTGTCTGGGTGACAAGAAAACCAAATGAAGAGCTAAAAGAGTTTTTCAGAAGAGTCAAAAATGAAGTGGGAGAGAGACTTTTCTCCTGTCTGGCTCCAGCTGTCTTTTTCTGGCCACCCCTGGATTTTTTTGAGTCCCGCATGGTGCTAGCCTTGCCTGTGGACCTGTCTTTTCTGAACTCAGATTTTTCTCTGCTCTTTGCTGATTGACCACAGAGTCTATCTGTCCAAGTGCTTATCTCATCGGCCAAATTCTTGTGGTCTTACTGCCCCTTTCTTGAACTTTGAACTCTGCCATCTTCCTCCCTCAGACAGTTTCACTCAGTGAGCTTCCCTGGGTGTTTCTCCTTATGGGAAAGTCTGGTTTGCCCCTTCCCAGAGAGGCTTGTTGGGGGTTCCTCCCTTGGCCATGTCTCTTGAGAAGGGGTGTCTATTTCTCAGCCTGGGTGTTGAGTCCTGGCTTTTTTTCTTTCTTTACCCTGAGGTCCCTAAGGTGATATAAGAGGAGTTTGGGGCCATAGCTGTAATGGAAATTTGAGGCCCAAGCTGGTTGAAGTCCAAGAACAAAGACTACTTTTACCACAGCCAGTCAGCAGCTTCTGCTGGGCTGACTCGCTGGAGCTCTGGGAGAGCAGAGAAGAGGCCTCGTCCTGAATTGGCTGTTTGCATGTCTGAGGATCTGAGAGTCACTAGAGATGCAAGTTCATTTGTCCAAGTCAGTTATTTTTTTCCTTCAGGTCTGCCTGGCACACCATTTCTTGCATATGTTAACATGAAGGAAGGTGGAATGATAGAAAAATAGCCTGACATCTCTTCTGGCCCCATTTAAAAGAGGCAATTATGGGGTCGGAGAGATAGCATGGAGGTAGGGCGTTTGCCTTTCATGCAGAATGTCATTGGTTCGAATCCCGGCATCCCATATGGTCCCCCCGAGCCTGCCAGGAGTGATTTCTGAGCGTAGAGCCAGGAGTAACCCCTGAACACTGCCGGGTGTGACCCCAAAACAAAAACAAACAAAAAAACAAAACAAAAAAAGAGGCAATTACTGGGTCTAGGATAGAGCTCAGTGAGCCTACCAAGAGTGATTCTTGAGCAAAGACTCAGGAGCAACCCTAAGTATTACCGGGTGAAACCCACAAACCAAAAAAGAAAAAGAAATGGATAGATGAATGGAGAGATAGAGAAGATGGATAGAAGGATGATAGATGGAGATGGGTGGATGGATGAATGGGTGAGAGAGATGGATGGCAGATATCAGATTCTGATATCAAATGAGCTCTCAGGCCATAGGAATAGGAGGAGGCTATGTCAGTTGCGAATCCATCTCTCTCACCTGCCCTTCCTCAGCAGGAATAGGACTTCATTCTGCCAGCTTTCTCTCTCACTCTGTGAGTTGGCCTCAGATTCCTGGTTAGCTGATAAGGATTATGGTTCTTCCTGGCCAGGCAGTGTCTCGCATCATGACTCTGTTCTCTTAGGTTCTAAAAACTCTGCTCTTCATGTCTTGCCAGTTTTGTGGGAACATATCATTTCTTTTGGAGCATACCTGGCTGGCAGTGCTCAAGGTTTATTCCCAGTTCTGTGCAAGAAACACTCTTGATGGGGTTCAGGGAATCATATGGGGTACCAGGGATCAAAGCTAGGTCAGCTGTGTACAAGGCAAAGGCTCTACCTCTACCCACTGTACTATCACTGTGGCTTTCCTTATCACTTCTGTTTCCTATCACCTCTGGGAAGGTTGCAAACCAGACATAGTCTCACTTCCTCAGATGTTGCCAGAATCAACCTTGCCTGTAGAAGCTTCCCACAAACGTCTTCTTCATTATCAGCCCTCATGGCTTCTTTTCATAGATTTACCTCCAACACATTTCCTTTTCTTTGAGGCCATTAGCATGTGAAATCATCTCTTCAGTTCTGCTTCCTTTAAACTTATTAGGGGTTTTCTTGACCTTTAATTTTATTTATTTTTTTAATTTTGCTATTTAACTTCAGAGCCATCATCAGAGATTCTCTGCATTTCCATCCTTTCCTTAATGCTTTTGAGGCTCGAAGCATTTAACCCGTCTTCTACTGCTGTCAGCCATGGGGGGGTTGCTAGCCATAGGAGTACAGTCATGGCCTAAGCAGAAAGGAGAATTAAGTACTTGCTAGGGGCTCTGACTATCCACAGCCCACCCTGCCTCCCTGCCTCTTAGAGAGGCCTCAGCAAGAATGGTTTCCTTGTCTGAAGAATGGGGGTCTTCATCCAGCTAACAGTGACTCAAAGCCATTGTCTTGAGGCATTCATAAGCTTTTCCATTTTGCCTTCTTGGGAAATATAGAGGGGTGAATGGGATGAATACAGGGTCCTGCTAACAGAGCTGCTTTCTGTTCTAGAGTTACTATCTCCTAACTTTGGTTCCTTAAAAAAAAAAAAGACCCTGTCGCTTGATCAGTTTTCTACTGAAGCTGAATCTTCTACTGCCCACTTTGGGGGATGGAACCAGAATGTGTGAGAGGCTAGGACAATTGCAAGTGTGGGTCAGCACTTCCTAAAAAGCTAAGCATCAGGAGCTATAGTAAGGGACCCAGTTCTGGGAATCCCTTCAGGTCCTGGCAAGTCAGGTCAAACTTCACCATCTAACCTGCCTCAGGTCTTTCCCTTTGTGTTTTTTTTTTTGTTTGTTTGTTTGTTTTGTTTTGTTTTTGGGCCACACCCGGATATGCTCGGGTTACTCCTGGCAGGCACGGGGGACCATATGGGATGCCGGGAACCACCATTGGTCCTGGCTCAAAGCTTGCAAGGCAAACGCGCTTCTGCTGTGCTATCTCTCCGGCCCCTCCCTTTTTGTTTTAAATAAAATAAAATACAAACTATTCTTGTGTCTATTCATTCAGCAAATATTCAAGCTGTATTCAGGAAAATGTTTCATAGAATAGACCTTTTTGTGGGTGGGGGTGGCCAGTGAATTGACTCACTAGGCTAGTGTGCAAACTTTGTTGGGGGCCTGGCTTTGATCCCTGGAATCACATGAACCACCCCCAGCAATCACCAGGAATAATCCCAGAGTGCAGAGCCAGGAGTAATCCCTGTGCACCTTTGGGTGTGATGCCCTCTAAAACTAAACAACAAAAATCTTGGATTTAGATTAAACAAAGCCAATTGTTACTTTATGGAGCACATTATGTTTGTCAATTGATGGATATATAATTTCAATACTCCAGAGCGGGGGGGGGGGGGTGGGGGGAGGGGACTGAAGAGATAGAGCATAGGGTAAACATATGCCTTGCATGTGGGTGACCCGAGTTTTATCCCTGTCACTCTGAACCGACTAGGCAAGATCCATAAGCACAGAGCCAATAGTAAGCCCTGAGCACTGCAGGGTGTAACTTTAAAATAAAACTATCACCCTAAAAATCACAGAATGGGAGAATGGAGGCCTATGGCAGCTGGGTGAAATAGTTTATCACAGCCCTAAAGAAGAGGAGGGGTTTGCAGGTGGACTGTCCTTGGGACAGTCATGAGAAAATGCTCTAGGCAACATCATGGCCAAAACCAAGGGTGTGAGGGAGATGCAGTTGTCTTTACTTGTCTTGAGTTTGGTCTTTATTCAGCCATCTAGAGAGCTGAAGAATTAAACAGAAGATTTTGTCCAGGGGTGAGGACAGTCCAAGGAGGCCAGCCTCTGGGTATGGCAGGCAATGGGTGCTGATGGGCTCTGGAGCTAACCTGGCAGTGAGGAAGGCAAATCACAGCACCACTCTCAGTTTCTCCTGCTGTCTGGCTTGGGACACTCTATGGAGAGTAAATGATGCCATTCACTGAGGTAGGAATAATCACAGGTCACAGAGGGGAGGCTGGGAGATCTTCCTTGATGGGGAACAAGCCAGGAATCAGGTTAAGACACCACTTGTCAGTGCAAGAACTCTCATTGCCCTTCTCCCAGATGGAAACAGTTTTTCTTTTAGTAGAAGGATTTAAACTCATTTTAAAATATGATAGACTGCTCAGATCTTAAGTGTTCAGACCAATCTGTTTGGACAACTGTTACATCGATATCATTCAAACTAGAGAACATTTTCATCTCCCTGGATGTTCCCACATGCTCATTCTCAGTCTCTCTCTCTCGCTCTCTCTCTCTCTTTCTCTCTCTCTCCCTCCCTCCCTCCCTCCTTCCCTCCCCCTGTCATCTGTGGCCTTCTGTCACCAGATCTGCATATAAACACCATCATACATCAAGTACTGAATGGATGTAAGCTTCATATATATATTTGTCATATATTGTAGTTTGTTCTTTTTGATTGCTGAAGTACACTATTGAATGTTGTTTTTTCTCCTGCTGATAGAGGTGTTTGCAGATTGAGGACGTGAAAGTTTACAAAATATGTTATTGGACAATAATTCAATAATGCATTTATCATTGTTTAAGCATCCCCTGGGGGAAATACCTGTGAGCAGAACTGTAGGTTATAGGATAAATGCACATTTGCCTTCATAATAATTCTTCAGTGCTATTAGACTATTTTATACTCCTTTCAGCTGAGTTGTGATGGTTCCAGTTCCTTACTAGCATTTGGTACTGTCAGCCTTAATATTTGCTCTTCTAGCACATGTGAAATTTACTGGCTATTTAGTTATATTTTGAGTGTAATTGTTCTTGCCTATTTGGGTGGAGGGGTTTATCTTGTTATTGGTTTGTAAAAGTTTGCATATGTCTAAGTAGGAATTCTTTGTCAAATATACACTTTAGGGCTAGAGAGATAGTATAGCGAGTAGGACACTATCTTTATATGTAACCAACCAACCAACCAACCAACCAATCCCAGCACCCCATATGATCTTCTGAGTTCCACCAGGAATGATTCCTGAGTACAAAGCCAGAAATCAGTTCTGAGTATTGAGTCCAGCCGTATATCATCTCAAAAGCAAATACATATAAGTATGTGTGTCTATATATGTATGTATGTATATACTTGATAACTTGGGAATTTTTTGCTGTGGTCACATCCAGCAAGTTGGGAGGCCATGTAGTTACAGAAATTGAATTCAAGAATGCCTTACATTTTAGGTAAATGTGCTACTACCTGAACCGTATCCCTGACCTCAAATTTGGTTCTTATTATCAGTTGATTCTGCTGTCCTGAGGTACTAAGCATTAGAGGTATTTTTTCATTTTTGTCAAGAAATTAATGAGATGAAAGGTACTGAAGTTGTTATAATGATTTGTTTCTGCTCTTGACAGTTATATGGGACATTGTGTTGGTGGGTTGGGACTGAGTGGTGTCCACATTGTCCACACAGGCATATGGAAGAGTCCGTTAATTAATAAATATGTTTATTTGTTGTGCCAGAGCGAGTCTTTCCCAGCTGTCAAACAAGCAGCATTTGGGTCTTTCCAAGACAGAGTTTCTTTGTTTTTCAAAATAAGTTAGCAAATCCCCAAATTCAAATGTAACAAAAGACAAATTATTACAATGAACCAATGAACCCTCCTTTATTCATCACCTAGCCTCGGTGGTTTTCCAGTTTATGTTAGTTTATTTTGAAGCAATTCCCAGATTTCATATAATGAATCTCTGGTATGTATTTCTAAAAGATAAAGAGGCTTCAAAAGTATACAGCCAACTCAAATACCATTATCACATCTTAAAATGAATAACTTCATCACACTCCTTGCTTTTTTTAAATCTTATTGAAATCAGTTTATATAGTTTGTTTGAATGACCTTTGTCTGCCCTTTGATCATGACTGGCTCCCTTTCATCCTTCCCGGCTTACCTTGAACTTGTATATTAGTTCGTATGATCATGTGTTCTCTCGCACATTCCCATTTTCTATCCCTCATCAGTTTGCTTCTTTCACTTCATCTTGTTATAATCTTTATGTTAGAAAGACTGGAGAGAGAGAGAGAGAGAGAGAGAGAGAGAGAGAGAGAGAGAGAGAGAGAGAGAGAGAGAGAGAACAGAGAGAGAACAGAGAGAGAACAGAGAGAGAGAGAGAACAGTGTGTAAGGCATTTATCTTGCTCACAATCTACCTGGGTTCAATCTTTGTCACTGCATATAATTCCCTGAGCACAGCTAGGAGCTGGTAAGGGCCAGAAAACAAACAAAACAAAACAAGACAGAAACAGAAAGACTTTTATGAAAAAAAAAGGAAGAGAGAGAAAGGGTTTGGAGCGAAAGCACAGCAAAGAGGGCATTTGTCTTGCACACAGTTGACCCAGGTTCAATCCCTGGCATCTCATATGGTCCCCCAAACCTGCCTGGAGTGCTTCCTGAGCACAGCATCAGGAATAATTTCTGAGTGCCACTGGGTGTGACCCTTCCATCCCCCCCCCCCCAAAAAAAAAGGAAGAGAAAGAGAAGAAAAATATTTGCCATAGAGGCAGGTGTGTGTGTGGTGGGGGGAACTGGGATCATTGGTGGCAGGAAATGAGCCACTGGTAAAGGATGCTGGACATTTTATGACTAAAACTCAACCATGAATACCTTTGTAACTATATCTCACGGTGCTTCAGTTAAAGAATTGAGTACACCCTGAGCACTACCTAGTGTGGCTCCCAAACAAAAACCAAACAAGCAATCAGAGCAAACCTTCATGTCCAAAGAAGATGACTCATATTGAAGTTGAAGTTCATGCCCTCCAATTTGATCCCAGACACCCAACACTCCTGAGCTGTGCCAGGTGTGACTCCAGATGGGACACCCCCCCCCTTGACACTGCTGGGGAGCCACTCCCCCAAAACCCTTTCTCTAACATACACAAAGAGAACATAACCTAAGACATAAATGTGAGTCAGTGCATAATTCCTAAAACAAACACCCATATCATTGTATCTGCATCCAGAAATGAACTTCCTACTCCTCTCTCCTTCCAGAGAAGCAGCACTCTGTCATGTCACTCATACCCTGGCCTCATCTAACATGTTCCCTGAAGTTGTTCCCCAGAATACTCTGATTTTGTTTTGGCCAGTTCAGAACATTCACTGAAGTCAAAGTCAAACGTGGCAGAATCTTTTGTTGTTATTATTTCACTGATTTAATCAATATTTTTATAGCAGTCCTTTGACACCTATCCTTTTATCTTTTTTTAAATTTTTGTTGAAGCATTGTGGTGTACAAAGTTGTATATAGTTGAGTTTTAGATATACAATGATTTCGAATAAGTCCCACCTTCAGTGGTCCCAGAATTCATCCCATACCTCCCATCTCTCCCCACCTTAGCCTGCCATCAGAATAGGCTCTTTTTAAAGTTCAGTTGTTAAAGTTTGGGTCTCATGATTTCACTGATTTTGACTCTGTGGTCTAGGTATTTAGTTTTGTCTTAAACAACACCAGTGCACCTGAGCCTTCTTGATCTCTGGCCTCTGTTGTTTTATATATTTCTCCTCCTCCACTCTGTTTTTTTCCTTCCCACTACATACTCTGGGGGTAAGAGTGTTCTAGGCAACTTATTTAAACCATTGTATTTCTTTATACAGTTATTCTAAATGTCACATATAAGTGATCTTGTCCTATATTTATCCTTCTGGCTTATTTCACTTAACAGAATACACTCAAGTTCCATTCATTTTGCAGTGAATTGCATGATTGCATCTTTCCTTAGGTTGCTGCTTTTAAATCTTGAGAAGAAATTGTTGTACTACCCTCAGGCTTCATCCTCCGATCGATCTTCCCTCTGTTATGTTTTGTAAGATTCATTGGTCTGGCACTCACCAAAGGACTTCTTTTTATTTTTTATTTTTATTTAAGTGTCAGGGATCAAACCCTGGATCTCACTCATACTGCAAGGCAAGCATTTTCTTTCTGAATCACCTCCTGATCCTCCCTTTTACTTTTCAAGTCAGGTTTTGGTTATTTTCTGTTTTAGGGCCATACTTGGTGGTAGTCAGGGCTTACTCCTGGCTCTCCACTTAGGGATTATTCCTGGCAGTGCTTAGAGAAGTGCTTCTCAATTATTTTCTAGGAAGAAGAAAACATTTTTTGCGCATTCCCACACTACTGTAAATAGTATCTTTATTAAATTGAACTTTAACCTGAAAAACAAAAATATATAAAATGATTTCAGCTGATTTTTTAATCAGAGGGGATGTCTGGATTAATGGCTACAATGAGCATGTTTTGCAATGCATAGCTTTTCAAAGTGGGGTTTGAAGCAAGATACAGAAACTCTTAGCTCCAGAGGCATACAGAGACATAAACACGGGACTTAGCATGTTATGACAGTGTTTGCCGAAGTCAAATGCACCCCCCTTTACGGAGCCTTGCGCCCCCCCCCCGGGGGGTGCACTTCACTATTTGAGAAGCACTGGCTTCTCAGGGATCAAATCCTGGTTGGCTACCTGCAAGGCAAGTGCCTTACCCATTGTACTATCTCTTTGGCCCTTCAGACCAGATTTCCATCTCATTTTTTCAGGAAAAAGCTGCCATTCAGACTGGCCGCTTGCTCTGGGTTCCTTAATTCAGTTCCTATTACTTCCTGGATGCCTAGAGAGGCGTTTCTCAATCTTTTCCGACCATGGTCCACTACTGACCTTATTTCCTTCCTGTAGGCCCCACTACCAGTTGGCCCTCTCATCTTATGATATGGTCTTCTCTCCTCATTTATGTGATTTTTCTTACCCTTAAACTAGCTGTGGGCTTGTGTTACCAGCTACGTTAGGGAGTGAGGGAGGGGAGGCTTGTGTCCAGATTTTTTTTTTTTTTTTTTTTTTTTGGTTTTTGGGCCACACCCGGCGGTGCTCAGGGGTTACTCCTGGCTGTCTGCTCAGAAATAGCTCCTGGCAGGCATGGGGACCATATGGGACACCGGGATTCGAACCAACCACCTTTGGTCCTGGATCGGCTGCTTGCAAGGCAAATGCCGCTGTGCTATCTCTCCGGGCCCCTGTCCAGATATTTTAACTTTGAGGCTCTGGGACCCACTCTGTGATTTTCCGAGGATAGCCTCGTTTCAGATAACTTTATCCTACTGGCAGACCAGAGGGCCTACTTCATTTCCAATTGGGAATATCTGTCTTTCACAATTAACTTATTCTTTTGGCCAAAGGATGCTCTGCTCCTAAATATGTGTAAGGAATGTGTAGGACAGACCCCAGCTTTGCCCCCTGGGGAGAGAGGGGCAAGGGGTCACCTTTTCCTCTGTGCCTTGTGTTGGCTCAGCCAGATCTGGGTCCCTTGGAAGATTCTGTGGCCTCTGTTTTGAGTCTGATTGTTTGGTTTTAATCAGACAAATAAATACCGATTTTGAATTTTCTCCCTGACCCTTCTGAGCTAGGTTCAAGTGGTCTTTTTTTCAGCTGCCATATGTGAATTACAGGAAATGCTCCACTATGGGGGAAATGGGTCATTTCCAAGATTTTTCTCTCCAGGAAAAGTGTAACTTATTGGTTTGTTAAGAAAGGTTCAAACAGGGGCCGGAGAGATAACATGGAGGTAAGGCGTTTGCCTTTCATGCAGGAGGTCATCGGTTCGAATCCCAGCGCCCCATATGGTCCCCTGTGCCTGCCAGGAGCAATTTCTGAGCCTGGAGCCAGGAATAACCCCTGAGCACTGCCAGGTGTGACCCAAAAACCAAAAAAAAAAAAAAAAAAAAAAAAAGAAAGGTTCAAACAGGGGCCGGTGAGGTGGCGCTAGAGGTAAGGTGTCTGCCTTGCAAGGGCTAGCCAAAGGACTGCGGTTCGATTCCGGTGTCCCATATGGTCCCCCCAAGCCAGGGGCAGTTTCTGAGCGTTTAGCCAGGAGTAATCCCTGAGCATCAAACGGGTGTGGCCAAAACAAAACAAAACAAAAAAGAAAGGTTCAAACAGGCAACAAAGAAGTTTTTACTAAAATATTTTCTCCTTATATGTGCCCCTAAACACAGTTTTGTCATGAACCTCCACCCTGGTTGCTCATCCATTTGTATAATTGAATTCTTATGTTTTACATGTAAAGATGTAAATAGACATGCTCACAAAATAGTCAAGAGCATGCATTGTTCTCAAAGACCAGGTTTAGCAATTAGCATCCTTTTTTATCCTTGTAGTTTTAGAGAACATTATCCTTAAATAAGGATAAAATAATAGTCTTTTGCCCTCCATTAAAAAAATCATAAAATAAATGTTCCTGTGTGTAATGAAATCCTTGCTTGGGATTAAAGTGGAATCTCTATTTTTTTGTTTCTTTTCTTTCCTTTGTTTTTCTTTTGCAGTGCTGGGGATTGAATCTATAAGCACATATATAAGATCAATGCTTTATTTCTATGTCACTTCCCAGACCCCAGATTTTTTTTTCTTTTTGGGGGAGAACAAAAAAGGCAAGGCCAGGGGCTACTCCTGGCTCTACACTTGGGAATCATTCCTGATGGGCTTAGGGGAACACAGGGATACCAGGGATCTATCTAACCTAGGAGGCCAACTGCAAAGTTAACGCCCTCCCTGCTGTACTATTGCTCTTGCTCCACAGAGCTTCTTTTTTTTGGGGGGGGTTTGGGTCAAACCCGGCAGTGCTTAGGGGTTATTCCCGGCTCTATGCTCAGAAATCGTCCCCAGCAGGCCTGGGGGACCATATGGGATGCCGGGATTCAAACTACCATCCTTCTGCATGCAAGGCAAATGCCTTACCGCTGTGCTATTTCTCCGGCCCCAGAGCTTCTTTTCTTACTCAAACAAAACATAGCTCAGAAACTTGGGAAATCCTTGTCTACAACTTTCTTTTTTGTGTTTTTATGGTGGTGGGTGAAAGGATGTTCAGGCTTACACCGGTGTTGCTTAAGGCTCTTGGTTTTGAACTCAGGGATCACTCTTGACTTAGAGGAAGCTGCATGCAAGGCAGGTGCCTTACCTACTATACTATTTCTCTGGCCTCATCACTTTCTTCTTGGACCAAAAGAATGTCATTATGGTTGAATTCAATATATCTGAGGCAAGCTTCTGGAACTTCTTAGCTTGAACTGCACATACTTATCCAAGTATGATCAATATTAGAGAAAAAATAAGGGATCTTCCCCCAAAGGTGCATCTTCTCTCTAAGATGCACCCTGCTGAGCCCTGAATGGCAAAGGACCCCAAACTGTTGGTGGGGTTCCCTGTGGTTTGCATGCTGACTGTGTTCATTTGTGTCAGCCACTGGTGTCTTCATTAGGATACTAGAAAACCCAAGTTCCATGAGCCCAACTCCAAAACTGGCTCCCTTTTACTGTTTTTCTTCTATCTTATTTTCTCTTTCTCCTTCCCTTTCTACCACTCTGGTTTTTCATTCATCAACTGAAAGACTTGAACTTTTTTTTTTTGAGTGTCAAACCCGTTTGACACTCAGGGTTTACTCCTGGCTATGCGCTCAGAAATCACTCCTGGCTTGGGGGGACCATATCAGATGCAGGGGGATCGAACCGCGGTGTGTCCTAGGCTAGCGCTTGCAAGGCAGACGCTTTACCTCTAGCACCACCACTCCGGCTCCAAGATTTGAACTTTTTTCAGTCTCTAGTACACCACCAGGTATTACACCACCAGTATAATTACACCAGATTATGCCACCAGGTATAATCTACAACCAAACCAAATCAAAAAAGCAAAACAATAATAACAACAACAAATCCAAATATTTAAACTTCTAACTGGCTCTACCTTTTCCTTTTTTGTTGTTTGTTCTGTTTTGTTTGTTCTGGGCCACACCCGTGGTATTCTGTGCTAAGGAATCACTCCTGACAGGCTTGGGGGAGCATATGGAATACAAGGTACTCAAATTTGGGTCTGCTGCATGTGAGGTAAACTCCCTACATGCTGTACTATTGCTGGGCACTATCCCCTTTTTTACGTTTGTGGCCACATCCAGGTGTATTTAGAGTTTACTCCTGGCTTTCTACTCAGGAATCAGTCCTAGAAGTGTTGTTGAACAAACCCAGGTCAGCTAGATACAAGGAAAAGCATCTTAACCACTATACCATCTCTCTGGACCCTATCTGCTTTTTAAGGTTCTGGATAACCAATAGTATCATGCTAGCTTATTTACTGATGTCACAGACCTTGCTGATTCTCTTCTTCTCCTCCAGTCTCAGAATCCATTTAGGTGTGAATAATTCTCCTCTGAGCCCCCTTTAACTCACCTACTGACTTCTAGCCTCCCCTCTGCAGGGCACCCAAAACCACTTTTTGTTGTTTTAGTTTGGGTGACACATCCAGCTGTGCTCAGGGATTACTCCTGGCTCTGTGTTCAGAGATCACTTATACCAGGTTTTAGAGAACGATATGGGATGCCAGGGATCAAACCTGCATTGGGCTACATGTACGGCAAATGCCCTACCCACTTTGATATCATTCCAGTCCTAAGAACCACCTTTTATTCTGCCATTTGCTCATCACCACCCTACACATAAGCCTTCATTGTAGATGGGTTATATCCTAAATCCTGTGCCATGGACTTATGTCAGCCCACTTCTTTGCTACTATATATATATACCCCAGCCCTCCCATTATAGAGATCCTCCTCCAGTCACTGCCATCTCTTGCCCCACCTTCATGCCATTGTTGTATCCTGCTGCTTCCACCAGGGTGTCTTTCCTGCCTCTCCTGGGAAGTGCTCAGAAGTCAGCATTGGGGCTGGAGAAATAGTATAGCAGGTAGGGCTTACCTTGCATGTGGCCTACTAGATTCGATCTTTGGCATCCCACACTGAGCACAACCAGGAGTGATCCCTAAGTGCAGAGCCAGGAGTAACCCCTGAGTACCTCTGGGTGTAACCAAAAGACAAAAACAACTCAAAAAAGTCAACATCTATATTATCCCTTCAGAGGGCTCCAACCTTCAGAATTCTCCTCCCACCCTCGTGCAGTTATCAGTTGGTTCTTCAGCTCTTCGTGCTGGCATCCACCTAGGTTAGAGCTGGTTCTTCACTTGTCTATCTCCTGGCCCCTGTACACCATACTCTAGCTACCAGTGTGAAACGTTGGAAACGTTTTCTAAGACTGGCCTCATTTCCAACCATTTCTTCTAATGGATTCAAGAATTACAGTCGTTCTTGTCAGCACACATCCAAGTCCTTCGTAGTCACCTATTGTTCCCCAACCTCATAATGGAGTCCCAGGCTTCTTTGTTCCATAGTTTTGAACAACCAGCACCTCTATCAGAGTGCTGGACTGTCCCCTGCTCTGGCTCTGGCTTGGGTGTGCCACCCCATCCTCCCCAGGGCCTACCTGATCAAATCTTGTGCATTCTTCAAAGCAGTTCACATGGACCTGCAGCATCCCCCGCATTTGCTCTAACTTATCGCAATAAGTCACAAAAATAGCTAATATTTTTTTTTTAATTTTTTTTTTATTTAAACACCTTGATTACATACATGATTGTGTTTGGGTTTCAGTCATAAAAGGAACACCACCCATCACCAGTGCAACATTCCCATCACCCAAGTCCCAAATCACCCTCCTCCCCACCCAACCCCCGCCTGTACCCTAAACAGGCTCTACATTTCCCTCATACATTCTCAATATTAGGACAGTTCAAAATGTAGTTATTTCTCTAACTAAACTCATCACTCTTTGTGGTGAGCTTCCTGAGGTGAGCTGGAACTTCCAGCTCTTTTCTCTTTTGTGTCTGAAAATTATTATTACAAGGGTGTCTTTCATTTTTCTTAAAACCCATAGATGAGTGAGACCATTCTGCGTTTTTCTCTCTCTCTCTGACTTATTTCACTCAGCATAATAGATTCCATGTACATCCATGTATAGGAAAATTTCATGACTTCATCTCTCCTGACAGCTGCATAATATTCCATTGTGTATATGTACCACAGTTTCTTTAGCCATTCATCTGTTGAAGGGCATCTTGGTTGTTTCCAGAGTCTTGCTATGGTAAATAGAGCTGCAATGAATATAGGTGTAAGGAAGGGGTTTTTGTATTGTATTTTTGTGTTCCTAGGGTATATTCCTAGGAGTGGTATAGCTGGATCGTATGGGAGCTCGATTTCCAGTTTTTGGAGGAATCTCCATATCGCTTTCCATAAAGGTTGAACTAGACAGCATTCCCACCAGCAGTGGATAAGAGTTCCTTTCTCTCCACATCCCCGCCAACACTGTTTATTCTCATTCTTTGTGATGTGTGCCATTCTCTGGGGTGTGAGGTGGTATCTCATCGTTGTTTTGATTTGCATCTCCCTGATGATTAGTGATGTGGAACATTTTTTCATGTGTCTTTTGGCCATGCGTATTTCTTCTTTGTCAAAGTGTCTGTTCATTTCTTCTCCCCATTTTTTGATGGGGTTAGATGTTTTTTTCTTGTAAAGTTCTGTCAGTGCCTTGTATATTTTGGAGATTAGCCCCTTATCTGATGGGTATTGGGTGAATAGTTTCTCCCACTCAGTGGGTGGCTCTTGTATCCTGGGCGCTATTTCCTTTGAGGTGCAGAAGCTTCTCAGCTTAATATATTCCCATCTGTTAATCTCTGCTTTCACTTGCTTGGAGAGTGCAGTTTCCTCCTTGAAGATGCCTGTAATGTCCTGTAGTGTTTTGCCTATGTGCTGTTCTATATATCTTATGGTTTTGGGGCTGATATCGAGGTCTTTAATCCATTTGGATTTTACCTTTGTACATGATGTTAGCTGGGGGTCTAAGTTTAATTTTTTGCAAGTGGCTATCCAATTGTGCCAACACCACTTGTTGAAGAGGCTTTCCCTGCTCCATTTAGGATTTCCTGCTCCTTTATCAAAAATTAGATGGTTGTATCTCTGGGGAACATTTTCTGAGTATTCAAGCCTATTCCACTGATCTGAGGACCTATCCTTATTCCAATACCATGCTGTTTTGATAACTGTTGCTTTGTAGTACAGTTTAAAGTTGGGAAAAGTAATTCCTCCCATATTCTTTTTCCCAATGATTGCTTTAGCTATTCGAGGGTGTTTATTGTTCCAAATGAATTTCAAAAGTGTCTGATCCACTTCTTTGAAGAATGTCATGGGTATCTTTAGAGGGATGGCATTAAATCTAAAAATAGCTAATATTTATGTGCATTAATAGTAAACCCCAGACACTGTTCTAAACGTAAGGTACTTGACACAGAGAAAGAGCTTCTCCTGCGATAGCTACCATTGTTTTGATTTTAATAATAAATTGCATTATGTTAATTACATAGCTGATACATTCCTTTGGGATTTTCCTTTGCTCTTGTCATTTTTCTCTTTTGTCTCATGCGGTTTATTTATTCATCCAGAGCTGATTCTGGTTCTCTCAGGCAGGATTTTTTTCTATGGCAAGGACTGATTGCCTTTGTTTGTCTGTGATAAAGGAATTCTGCCTGATAGTAGAAAACTCAGGAGCAGAATTTGATTCTGTTTTAGGAGAGAGCATTGGAGAATTAAGAGAAGTGTTCACCCTCCCTAGATCCAATTTGCTCCATCCCTTCCTCCATTCATTGTTCTTCATAATTACATGAACTCCCTCCCACCTCCCTCATTGCCCCAGGGAAATGTTTTAAATGAAGGTTTAAACATTTTTCCTTAATCAACTTTGGGAGGATTTATTTTTCTTTTTGGAGATAGATAATTCCATTGGGTACTACCTTGATTTTTTTTTTTTTTTTTTGGTTTTTGGGTCACACCCGGCAGTGCTCAGGGGGTACTCCTGGCTCCCTGCTCAGAAATTGCTCCTGGCAGGCACGGGGGACCATATGGGATGCCGGGATTCGAACCGATAGCCTTCTGCATGAAAGGCAAACGCCTTACCTCCATGCTATCTCTCCGGCCCCTACCTTGATTATTAATATGAGTGATCCTTTGAGAACTTTACTTTTCCCAGATCTAGTATAGGTGCTAAATAGAGCTCAGGTAAGCAGATACTAAAAGAAGGTTCCAGTACAAATTTAATGTTCCTGGGGCCAGAAAGATAGTGTAGGGGTAAGGTGCTTGCCTCGCATCACTTGGGTTCAGTTGCCTGTATCCCCACATGGACTCCTGATTACTTCCAGGAGTGGTCCCTGAGCACAGAGCCAGGAGTAAGCCCTGAGCACCACCAGATAGGCTCATCCCATTCCCAAGTTTATAATTAGAGAAATATAACCAACTGGGAAGACAGAGGAGAGAGATTGGTAAGGATAAAGCTAAGATCAATTTATTATAACTTACAGAGTTATGGAGACTAAGAAGTTCCAAGATCTGGACCCATTCTTCAAGCCCATGTACTCCCTCGATTACATATCTTACTTGTTTGTCTCTGTGTCTTTTTACTTGTTTTTTCCACTTTGGAGAAGACCATGTTCTCTCTTGAACATATGATCTTCTCTTTATCTTTCCTCACATCTTTCTAAGTAAGTTTCATTTTTTTGTTTTTGTTTTCTGGGCCACACCCAGCAGTGCTCAGGGGTTACTCCTGGCTCTACACTCAGAAATCACTTCTGGTGGTGCTTGGGCAACCATATGAGATGCCAGGGATTGATCCAGGGTCGGCCACATGCAAGACAAAAGCCCTACCCACTGTACTGTCGCTCTGGCCCCAAATACATTTAATAATAATAATAATAATAATAATAATAATAAATATTGTTTCACTAAAAAGAAAAGGAAAAAGGAAAAAAAAGAAAAGCCCCAAGATACGCAATTGGCAAAATTAAAGATCCAAATCCAAAGGCATGAGCAGACTAATATAATATTCCTTTTTTTTTTTTTTTTTTGGTTTTTGGGTCACACCTGGCAGCGCTCAGGGGTTCCTCCTGGCTCTATGCTCAGAAATCGCTCCTGGCAGGCTCAGATGACCATATAGGATGCTGGGATTCGAACCACCATCCTTCTGCATGCAAGGCAAACACCCTGCCTCCATGCTATCTCTCCGGCCTGCAGACTAATATTCCAACTCAAATACAGCGAGAGGGAAAATTAACCCATGTGCCCATATGCTGCCTTTTATTCTATGTAGTCCTTTAACTGAATTAACAAGGCTCGCCCAAGCTTTGTTGTTAAAAGTGCCTTCAGCATCTCAGCCTATGAGGGTTTTTAGCTGGAAGATTAGCTGGAAGACCAGGATTCAATACTGGAAGTCTCCATTTATTCCAGGTCCTTGCTTTTACAGCTGGTATTACTCTTAGTTCTTCTTTGTTACCAACTTTATTTTATTTTATTTTTTTGCTGCAACACATGGCATATGCAGTCCCATGTCTAACAGATGGACTTCAATGGGCATGTCTAGGTTTTGACAGTTCCGACTCCCACACTCTGACACCATGCTTCCTGAGAAATAAAGCAAATAGCACCACAGATGCCCTATGACATGTTATTCATGAGAGCAGTTTCAGGCTATGCATAGCTGCATAGCATAGATCGGGGTAGATAAAACATGTCATTCCCACTGAGCTCGTGAGCTTCAGCGTTTTCAGCTTAAGGAAGTTAATCAGAACAAGTGCATGTGTTATGATTGGTATTTGAAAAAGAAATGATTTACAAACTTCTTTGGAGCCTCACTAGGAATAGGTTACTTGTTGCTTATCTCATCCTTGAGCTTAGCATACAAAACTAGTCAAACATTTTTGCTGAGGGATCTGTGAGCAGCATCCAATCTTTTGGTTAACGATGCATGATAACATCACTGTAGAATTGGAGCTATGAGGGAAATGTGGTTCAGAACCAGAATTATACACATGGATATTAGGTCTGGAGTGCATACCTGGCTCTCAAGAGCCATCCTCCACACCACAAGACCCCTCAACCCAACATTGTGGGATGTCGCTTTCATGACCCTTGAGCTGATGGAGTCCCTGATCCTCAGCATCTCTGGGCCTGAGTGTCCCAACATCACTGAATCAAAACACTGAATACCAGGCCCACATAGTATCCCCTGTGTTCCCTGAGCATTGCACAGGAGGCAAAAATAAGTGCTGTGGGACTGGAGAGGTGATACAGCAGGTATTACCTTCTTGCTTTGCAAGCAGCTGACCTTGATCCCTAACAGCACTTAAAGTCCTCTGAGCCTCACCAGCAGTTGACCCCCTAAGTGCAGAGCTAGGAACAAGCCCTGAGTTCCACCAGGTGTGGCCCCAAAACAAGTAAACCCAAACACAAAATACTTATAGTTCTGATGTGTAGAGATGATTCCAAACTATTTGTTGAGAAGGAAAGATGATGGGAATCCTCATTCAACCTAGTCCTTACTAGTCCATGGTATTCCTCTAATTCTTATCAACATCTAAGAACTAGGCTATTTAAACTTAACCTATAAATCTTCTAGCTTCCTTAGTGAATTAAGGGTGCAATCTCCCTTAAAATATAGGGTATGGAGGCTGGAGCCATAGCATTGCCAGTTGGGTGTTTATCTTGCACGCTGTTGACCCGGGTTTGATCCCCAGCATCCCAAATAGTCCCCCGAGCCTGCCAGGAGTAATTCTCTAGCACAAAGCTAGTAGTAACTCCTGAGTGCCACCGGATGTGGCCCCAAAACAAAACATACCAAAAAAAAAAATACAGGGCAGAAGTGGTGTCTTACTGAGTTAATTTTCCCTTGGTTTCTCTGGTCTATTGCCTCTTCCTGAGAAGCAGAATTAAAATTAGAAAGTAATCCAGATGTTAATAGAATCCAAAAATCTCTGACATAAGCTTGAGAGTTTGGAAGGGGAGGTCCTCAGCTTTTCTAGTCAGTTACCATTGGAGCGAGGTAAAATATTTGTCATGGGAGTCTATCCTTTTTATGGTAGAATATTTATCTGTATTCCTCCCTGCTTTGTATGACATAACCTTATACCTATTTCCTTCAGCCATGACAACTAGAGTATATCTGCTCAGAGCCTGATGTCTCTTGGGAAACAAAATTAGCCCCTGCCAGAGAGGGGCCTGCTGAAGAAAGCACACAGTGACCATCCCTTCCTCCCCCTCCCGAACAGTGGCCCTTCCCAGACACTTTCTCCAGGCTATCTCTGGCCCTGGGTCAACAAGTTGGCTGTGATTGACTGGGACCAAAGAACTAAACTGGTTCTGAGAGATAGTTGGAGTAGAATTGGCAGGATTTTATTAACTGTATGGGATATGGAAATCTAGAAGAAATAAACTTGCCAAGATTTCATCTATTGAAGAGACTGGAGAGCTGACTTGGAGGACTGGATCACAGGTTTTGCATGCTGGGCCTGAGTTCCATCCTGGCACCAAGCACCAATGGAAACGGCCACAGTAACAATGATTTTATCTTTTTTGTTTTGTTTTGTTTTTGGGTCACACCCGGCAGCGCTCAGGGGTTACTCCTGGCTCTATGCTCAGAAATCGTTCCTGGCAGGCTCAGGGGACCATATGGAATGCCGGGATTCAAACTACCAACCTTCTACATTCGAGGCAAACGTCTTACCTCCATGCTATCTCTCCGGCCCCATGATTTTATCTTTTAAAACATCCACCTTTCCCTTACACTCATTTCTCTAGGTTATTTATACACCTGAATATCCATGCTAAAGAGTCTTTGCCTAGGTAGGATAGAACTAGGGAGTTAAGTACTTACAATGAAACTTATATATGGAAATTATTCTTACAGGTTATTTTGGGGTGGGATTTTGGGGTGGGATTTTGGGGTGGGAGGGTTGGTCCACACTTGGCAGTGCGCAGGAGGGATTGCTCCTGGCTCTGTGCTCAGGGGCCACTCTTGGCAGTGCCTGGGGGATCATATGTGGTACCAAGAATTGAACCATTGTTGGTTCTGAGCAAGGCAAGAGGCTTAACCTCTGTACTGTCTCTCTGATCATTAAAATATTGTTTTAATGGTGCAGGTATAATGCCAAGAGCCTTGAGGACTAGCTCCATTGCTAAGGACACCTGCCTTGTAAGCATAAAGTCTCAAGATTAATCCCCAGTGTTCTGCATGCACCAAGCACTATCCTGGCTTCTCTACTGTCTGATGATTTTCATATGCCCCTTAGCCAAGTGTTTGTAAGCACCACAACAAAAGGGAGATGAGTCCTGGTTAGCACCACATGTACATGAGCACATGAACAAATCTAAAGGCATGTACCCCTTAGTAAGCACCATGGTAGAGAGAATATGTGCACCATAATCCCTGGCAAGCACCATTGCAGGCCTCTGTGTGACACCACCAACTCCCATCCACATCAACACCACAAGTGATGATAACAGAAATTACAGAAACAGCGAAGGGAAAGGAGGGAAGGGAAAAGTAGAGAAGGGGGCCATAATGATAGCACAGTGGGTAGGACTCTCGCCTTGTACATGGCTAACCTGGATTTAATCCCTGGCGTCCCATATGATCCTCTGAGCCTACTAGAAATGATTCCTAAGTACAGAGCCAGCAATAAACCCTGAGCACCACTGTGGCCCAAAAACCAAAAAGAAAAAAAAAGTTGAGAAGACTATAAAATGTATTGAAGTGAACAGAATCTGCAGCTTCTGCCAAAGTGCCTTGAGAAGATAGTCTTTTTTGCCTGTCAGGGTCAGCAGAGGCTCTTTAAAGCCAGCCCCTCCTGAGATCTCTATAGTTCTTCCTGGGATCAGAACTGACATGTCAGGCAGCCCCCGAACTCCCTAAACCAGACCTTCTTGGTCAAACAGCTCGGGTCAGCAGCTGGTTCAGTATTAGGAACTTGCTCGAGCACTGCATTCTGTTCCCAACAACTTCCTGAAGATGCTTCCACCACTAAGTTCAGGCTTGGAAAGAGAAGCAGAGTTTTGGGAAGTTCAATAAATGGAGAATGGGCTGTGAGAAAGAAACTGCAGGGTAGTCGGGCTTCAACCAAGCTTACAGCTCAGCTCTGAAAGAAGAGTCAGGGACCAGAGCAGTAATACAGTGGGTAGGAGTTTTGCCTTGCATGCAGATGACCTGGGTTTGATCTCCTTCATCTCATAGTTCCCTGATCACAGCCATGAGTAGTTCTGAGTGCAGAGCCAAGAGTAACCCCTGAGCATCGTTGACTGTGGCCCCAAACAAACAAGCAAATGAAAGGAATCAGATTCGGTAGAACCTGTGGTATGGAACATTGCTCCTTTGTGCTACCTTGACCAACAGAAGCAGCCTTCCTTCCAGCTCTGGGAACAGGCAAGCTTCTGTGTTTCAGTCAATCAGCAATTTCTGATATCAGGGGAAAAAAAAAAAACAACAAAAAAAAAAAAAACAGCACAGGGACTGGAAAGATGGTAGATTGATTGGTTGTCTTGCAATTTAGCTGACCCGTGTTTAATCCACATCATGCATATATGGTCCCCCCAAGCACCGTAACCTGGATTGATCCCTGAGCACTGCCAGATATGGCCCCAAACTCACCATCCCCAAAACAAAGTTTGAGAACTCAAGTGGTCAAACACATGCCCAACAGGTGTGAGGCCCTGAGTTGAATCCCCGGCTCCAACCCCCTACCTCCCTGAGCATGACCTGGTTGATGTCATCCTTGATGGTCCCCAAGTACCACCAAGCAGAGCATCGCTGACTGGGGGTGGCCCCTATAGAAAAAAGTAAAGTTCATTTTTATCTTTGTGCTTCTCTTACATTTACTTTCTCTGGGCCGGGCGGTGGCGCTAAAGGTAAGGTGCCTGCCTTGCCTGCGCTAGCCTTGCACGGACCGCGGTTCGATCCCCCGGTGTCCCATATGGTCCCCCAAGCCAGGAGCAACTTCTGAGCGCATAGCCAGGAGTAACCCCTGAGCATTACCGGGTGTGGCCCAAAAAAACCAAAAACAAACAAACAAACATTTGCTTTCTCTGCACACTCCTCCAATTACACATTGGGTGGTGAACAGGAATTGGGGCTTTGAGAAGTGTCAGGGTTTCCCCAGCTGAGGGAATGTGGCTTCTATTTGTTCTTGGGGGGCAGGAGACAGCCAAGATGTATGTGATGGGGGCAAGCAGTGAGAGCACAGATGGGCAGCGCACTCTGCTGGCGGCAAGTTAGAGGTGACCTGCCCAGGTGTCCGGGAGATTGTCCTGAAATTGCAGATAAGGCTGACAAAGAAGCAGGAGTGGACACCTGGAGCAGGAAGGTCAGCGAGGATGCCCCAAGGACTCAGCGATTAGTGTGTGGTGTGAGTTCCGGATGTGACTCCCTGATGGAGTCTTGTTTTCATTTTGAAGATATCAAAGGGTTTCAGACATAAAAATTAATGGGGGAGCTAGAGTGACCAAAGCTATCAATAGTATAATGGGTAGGTTGCTTACCTTGAATGTGGCCACTAAAGGATTGCTCCTCAGCACCCCCTATGATCCCCTAAACCCTCCAGGAATGGTTTCTGAGCACAGAGCCAGGAATCCTGAGTACCACTGGGTATGACCCAAAATAATTCTTTGGGGGGGGGCAGGGTTGGATCACCACCTGACTCTGAACTAAGATATCACTCCTGGAGTAGTTCAGGGGACCATACATGGTGCCAGGGATCAAGCCAGGGTCAGCCTCATGCAAGACAAGCACTCTACCTGCTATTCTATCTCCCCAACCCGTATGTTTAATATGTTCTAGGTTCTACCTCCAGATGTGCTGGGTAGCCTGGGGTCCCTCTGGTAATAATCAGTCCAGCAGTGAGCCTGAACTAGACAGAGCTCAGAGGCCACCCAGGGCTACACCTAGAAAAGAGATTTAAATGGGTGTTTTTGTAAACAGGCATGGGCCGCAGTGGACAGCATGCAGAGAGGGACTTCAGGGAAGCCACTCAGGCTGGTGCATCAGTCTGTGGGAAGGCCACACCAATCTCACCAAAGTTCATGTCCCCCCTGCACCCCTTCAAATAGGTCACTTTCCTGGAACTTCAAAGACAAAGTAGAATCTTCTTCCACAACCTACACCCGCATTTTGACATGTCCTACATATGCTCTGCAAATTGATTTGACGCTAATACTTGTGGTTAGACTTTTGAGGCCTTAAATCCAGTTGTCTAGCTTTCTCTTATTAACAAATTGGGATAATCCAGAAGGCCCAGCTTGGGGAAGAGGGGGTTGGCTGTTAGTGTATTTTATCTACTGATTTGGGCTGAACTTTACCTCCGAAGGAGGCTGTTATAGCTCTGCCGGCCTTCCCCTGAAACAGGATTTGAGGGACTGGAAGGAATTCCCTGGAGAATCTGGAGAACTTGCTGACTTGGCTTCCATCGTTTCCTTCCCTGCAAAATATTTCCACTCAGATATTCTGGCTTCAGCCTGAGGCTGGCATCAACCAAGGATTTGCAGAAAAGCAGTGTTTCAGTGTTGGCCTTGCCCTGACCCATGCTCAGATCATTTGTTTCACTTCGACTATATATTTGGAGATAGCAAACAAGATTAGCTCTCATCCAGTAGTTTAATTGCTGATTCGGTTAAAAAGTTTTCTCTTCAGAGTTTCTGGGCTGAGATGAAGCAATATCTGAGGTTGCCAGGGCTTTTCCTTTTTCTTCTTTAAGTATAAAACCAGAACTCTATGCACAGGGTTTAAAAATGTAAGCTGTTTCTAACCAGGCACATGATTTAAAAGTATAGGATACACTAAAGAGATAACTCATAAAATTAAAATAAGAATCCTTCAAGAATATGAATGCAGGGACCGGAATGATAGCATAGCAGTAGGGCATTTGCTTTGCACGCGGTTGACCCGGGATGGACCCGGGTTCGATCCCCGGCATTTCATATGGTCTCCAGAGCCTGCCAGGAGTAACTAATCGATCCCTCGGTGCCCCAGCAATTTCTGAGCACATAGCCAGGAGTAAACCCTGAGTCACTGGTTGTGCCCCTCCCAAAAAGAATATGAATACACATAATACATCCTCAATACATTTACAGACATGCATATATGCAGATATAACTATGTATGGGTAATGGCTGTCTTTTTTCTTTTCAAGAATTTTTTAAAAAATCATGTGTCTTGAATTGGAGATAGTACAGGGGCTAAGGCATTTGCCTTGCATATATTCAGTCCCAGTTAGAATTCCAGAACTCATGAGACCTTCTGAGCACCACTGTATTTGTTCAGGAGTAATCCCTGAGTACAGAGTCTTTATCTGGTCCCTGAACACCACTGTATGTGGTAGGCCTCAAATTATGTATCCTGATGCTCTTTCTCTATTAGCCCACTTGACCTGGTTCAATGTTTGAAACACCAGCATTGTATTCTATTAAAAGAATATGGTATCATTTACTTATTTGTTTTCTATACATGGATGGGTTTATGTTACTATTTTAGATATCGCTATGATGGGATTTTTGCATACACATACATATATGCATTGGTAAGGACAAATTTCTAAAATTGTAGTTGTGAAGCAAAGGTGTACCTGCAGCGATTGGGGGGGGGGTACTGGGCCATACCCTCATAGTATTTAAAGACTATTCCTTGCTCTGTGCTCAGGTGTGACTGAGTGACATCTGCCAGAATCAAACCAGGGTACATCTGAAACAGCCACATTCAAGGCAAGAAGTGCTTTACCTCCTATGCATTCCTTCTGTCCTAATATCCTTAACTTTATTTTTATTCATCTATTTTGTTGATTTTTGGATCATTCCTGGTCCATACCTGGACCATACCTCAGGGTTTATTCCTGACTCATCTCTCAAGGATCACTCCTGGCAGGGATCAGGCAGGGGACCATATGTGGTGCCAGGGAATCTAACCCAGGTCAGCCGTGCATAAGAAATCCCCTACTCCCTGTGCTATCTCTCCAACCTTTCTCTTTCTTAACTGTAATAGATATTTCTAAGGGAGGAACAGAGCTAGAGTTGCTTTATAGGACAAGCCTAAGTCCAGCTGATAGTTTCTACTTTTCAGTAAAAGTTGCTGTTCCCTGAATCAAAGACTAAGGTAACTGTACTACAAGAAAGACAGAACAATGGTGAAGTGCATGAGTGACATTCAGTGACACAGGTAGCTTTTAGGGACTGGTTCTCTCACCTGTGTATCAACATAGTGAGATGATTTTCCAAGGCTTCCCTTCAGCGTAGATATAGTTGTAGTTCTCAGACTCAAAAGACACTCTCTGGGAGAGGTTTAAACTGGAAGGAGAAATCAGTCTTTCCACTTCAACATTGTTTACCTTTCACCAGCTCTTAATAAAGTGAAAAGGCTTCAAGGCATTTGGCCCTTCCCTGGACAGCAAACAGATGGAACAGTTCCTAGGTTATCTGCATTCCCAGATTTCATAGCAATTTGCTCAACTGTGCCTCATTTTTATTTTACTCCTTTAATGCCAAACACATTCTATAAAGAGGCCCTTTAATTAGAAGGACCTCAGAGTGAGGGATGGGGTAATTATGGTTTTCACTACAATTAGCTTGCAAATGATCACTGGCTGAAGTCTAGTATAAATGCTTCTGATATGTTGGACCGGAGTATTTTCTGAGGGAAGAAATGTAGATGAGCTCTTGTAAAGAAACACTGCTCAGGAGGACCGTAGGTGGTGTCGGAGATTTAAATCAGATTTGGCCACATGTTAAGTGAGTGCCTTAACCCCTGTACTGTCCCTCCAGTTCGAAATTAAAGGGGGATGCAGCCCAAGGGGCTTATATGTAGGAGGCTTTAGATTTAGTTTTTGCCACCATGTGTCTCTCCAGGACTCCTGGGAATAGCATGGGAAGCCCCTTGGAGCACCAACTGGAGAGACTCTTTCTTTTCCCTGGCCCCCAGCATCACCCGGTGTGTTGACCCCTCACAAGAATGGCAGTCACTAACAAAACTATATATACAGTGAATCCCATCATATGCCCCCCACCTGTTGTGAGCATTTGCTGTGTTTAAAATTTCAAGGGACAGCGATGCCACTAACTAGTGGCCCCTTTTGAAGGAACCTCTGACATCTTTTACATATGTATGAAAGATGCATGAACTTTTCTTTTGTGTTATTTGGATTGTGTAGAATACAATATTTCAAAGATATTGCACTGTATTCCTCCTGAGTAAAGATGTGATCTCGTGACTACACTTTTATCTTTGTAATCAAGAAATGGAACCAGGGCTGGAGCACAGTGGGTAGGATGTTTGCCTTGCATGCGGCTGACCTGAGTTTGATCTCTGACATCCCATATGGTCCTCCAAGCCTGCCAGGAGTGATTTCTTTTGTGTATGTGGTTTTTTGTTTGGGAGCCACATCCAGCAGTGCTCAGGAGTTTTTCACTGTGTGTTCACATGACCAGAAGAGGCAAGAACATGTGGATGTGCCCTATCAAGACAATAATCTCTGGGGCTGGAGAGATAATTCAGCAGGTGGGGTGTTTGCTTTGTATGCAGTCTATTTAGGTTTGACCAGCATCTTATATGGTCCCCATGCCTCACCAGGAATGATCCCTGAATGCAGAGCCAGGCATAAACCCTGAGCACCATTGGATGTGGCCTTGAAAATAATAAAAAAGATACTAATGCCATTCATAAAAATGCTACTCTTAGCACCTGAACAACCCATCTCAGTACTTTCACAGTGGGGGTTATGAGTTCGATATATAATTTCAGTCAACACAGGAACCTTTTGTCCGTAACAGCCAGCAATGCTGAAATGAAACTGGCTGAGGCAATTACTGCCAGCTTTCTCTTGTAAAGACATGTTCCTCTTCATAATTAGAGAGCATTAAATGGTGTCACACTTTAGGATTATGGGAAGACTATTTCAATTATCTGGTTATTTCAGTTATTTAGCATTCATGGATGGATCCATGTTCATGGCCTAAATCTGGTTTTACATCGATCATTGCAGAATGTTGCTCTCTAAATTCTATTACTCCTTTGTTTTTAGCTTACATTCCTCTTTTGTTTGTTTTTGAGCCACACCTGGCTGTGCTCAGGCGTTGCTCTTGACTCTACATTCAGGAATGACTCCTGGTAGTACTCTGGGGACATTATGGGATTCTGGGGATTAAATCCAAGAAAACTGCATGCAAAATAAGCACCTTACCTGCTGTATTATCTTTCCATCTCCCTCCCCTTTTTTGAACTAGAGACCACAACCAGTGAATGCTGGGGGTCCTGGTCTGGTATTACTGGCCTGGTGAGTTCTGTGCTCAGGTCTAGCTATGTATACCCAGTGGTGTTCAAAGGGTCATATGGTGCTGAGAAATTAAAATCAGGAGTTTGCATACACTAGACCTGTGCTCTACCACTTGAGCTAGTTTCCTGGCGCTGAGCTTATATTCTTGTATAAAAATGAGATTTGTGGGACTAGTGAGATAGCTTGGGGGTCAGGGGTACGTGCTTTATGTATACAAGGTTTCAGCTTTGATCCGTGGCACTGCATGCCTCCCCTCACCCCAAGCACTACTAATTATAACTCATGAATATGAATTAAGAGGTTCGTGGTACTCCCCAGCACCACTGGGCATGAGCTGGATCCATCCTTGCTGGATCCTGGCATTAAATCTTGTGGCTCAGTAACACCAGGAGAACCCTGTAGCACCCCTGAATGCTACTTGAGAGCATCCCTCCAACAACAAACAGGATCTTGAAACTCTACATAATCCCCCCCCCCTTTTTTTGTTTAGGATCACTTCAAACTCATTGATTGGTTTAAATTTAATCCCTATAGTACATTAACTAGACTATTCTTCTGAGTGCTTTGTTTCTCTCAGCTTCATAAATGGAACCCATTTCAAGGTGGCTTTTCAATCCTTTGAACATATCCCCACCATTCTTTGAGTTTTGTTTTGGTTTCTTTTTCTTTTTGGTTTTTAAGTCACACCCAGCGGCGTTCAGCTATTACTACTCCTGACAGGCTCTGGGGACCATATGGGATGCCGGGATTTGAACCATTGTCAGTCCTGGATCAGCTGCGTGCAAGGCAAACACCCTACCACTCTGGCCCCTCTTTGAGTATTTCTGTTCTTGATTTAGGGCCACATCTGCCAGTGCTGAGGGGATATTCTTGGCTTGATGCTCAGAATTTGCTCCTGGTAATGTTTGAGGGACCATATTGCATTGGGGATTAAACCTGGTCACCCACATGCAAAAAATGTGCTCCAGCCTGTTTAGCTAGCTCTTTGGCCTTTCCTACCTTCCTTTCTTCCTCCCTTCCTTCCATCTTTCCTTCTTTCCCCCCTTTCTTCCTTCCCTCCCTCCCTCCCTCCTTCCTTCCCCCCCAAACATTACCGGGTGTGACCTCCCCAAAAAAAGAGTCCTTTAAGATATCTCCCCAGACTCTATGATTCCAACTTTCTAATAAATTCCTTCCTTCCTTCCTTCCTTCCTTCCTTCCTTCCTTCCTTCCTTCCTTCCTTCCTTCCTTCCTTCCTTCCTTCCTTCCTTCCTTCCTTCCTTCCTTCCTTCCTTCCTTCCCCCCACCCCAGCATCACCGGGTGTGACCCAAAAACAAAAAAAAAGAGTCCTTTAATATATCTCCCTGGACTCTACTATTTCAACTTTCTAATAAATTCCTTCCTTCCTTCATTCCTTCCTTCCTTCCTTCCTTCCTTCCTTCCTTCCTTCCTTCCTTCCTTCCTTCCTTCCTTCCTTCCTTCCTTCCTTCCTTCCTTTTTTCTTCTTTCCTTTCTTCCTCCCTCCCTCCCTCCCTTTTTTCCTTCCTTCTTTCCCTCCCTCTCGTCTTTCCTTCCTTCCTTCCCTTCCCCTTCCCCCCACAGGAATGTCCTCAGGTGCTCAGAGCTTACTCCTGGCCCTGCTCTTGGCAGGGCTCAATAAGCATCTTAATTAGCTTCTAATGAATCTTTTCTACCCTCCTTATTACAAAAGTAGCCAATTCCCAGCTACAGCAAGCAGGACTCATACTTTGTACATGCACAGTATGGTTCTTAGGGGCAGGCTCAACCAGAAGAAGCGTGTAGAAACAGAGATGTGGAGTTCCTTCGCTTAGTTTGGTGCATTGCTTAGTAATCTGTGCCAGAAATAAAGGGTTCTGCGGGAGGATAATTAATTAGTGGGTGACCGGCAGGTCGTGGGGTGCAGGCTTTCAAAAAGAATGACGACATCTGAGTTTGGTTTTGATTGTCCAGTTAATCGCTTTTGACCAGAGTGGAACTGACTCTGGTGTCCCTGGAGCAGGCCTGGGCTCCAGGAAGCAGACTTTGATTAAGCAGATAAGTTGCCTCCCAGGCTTGCCTTTCAGTGCAGCTGTTGTTTTGTACTTGAGTGGTCTGGGTTTCTTTTCCTTTCCTTACTGTATTATCTAGTTTTACTCGCCTCCTGCATAAGAGTTACAGGGAACTTTTTTTTTCCTCTTCATAGAATAAACATCTTGGGGAAGTTAACTTTTCACATTTGTTGTTGTTGTTCTTTACTTGACATGAAAGCACTTTTATAAGTAATTAAAACTAGGAGAAAACCCAAACCAAAATTTCCCTAAACTCCAAATGACCTCAGTAGGAATCTCTTTCGGTATTTCTGGTCTTGGTTCCTTGGATGAGTTTAGGGAGTGAGTCTTTAGCCCACTTCTAAATGGCACTTTAGGAGCCAGAGGAGTATAGCAGGTAAGGTACACTGCCGTTTAGTCCTAGGTTTAATCTCCTGCATCCCCCAAGCACTACCAGGAATGATCCCTGAGTGCAGAACCAGGAGTAGGCCTGAGCACTGCCAGGTGTGGTCCAATAAACAAACAAAATTGTAATGGGACAGTCCTTTGGATCTGAGAGTAGCTCCTGGAATGACTTGGTCCTCTTCTTGAGTAGCAGATGTTCTCAGTAAAGAAAATCTCCCAGGTGGTAGGGTTGGGCCTGTCTGAGCAGATCTTTCCAATGCTAAATCATTATGTCTGTTCTTCTTAGGATGTTGAAGTCCATTTTGATCTTGTCAACTCTCTTAGAATAAATAGTAATGGGTGGGGGGGAGATGGCTTTTAACCCTGGTAGTAGTTATATTTGGCAAAAACTTTCATCATAATTGGTAGATGATTGTGTTTTACTTATTTATTTTGGTTTGGGGACCCCACCCAGCGGTGCTCAGGGGTTACTACTTCTGGCTCTGCACTCAGGAATCGCTCCTAGCAGTGTCAGGGAATCATATGGGATGCCAGGAATCAAACCTGGGTCTATCCTGGGTCTGCAGCATGGAAGGCAAATGTCCTACCACTGTGATATCACTCTGGCCACTGTTTGTATTTTTCTGATCTATCCCTTGCATATGCCCAGTTTAGCCAAAACTGGTGGCACTTTTTAGATAAGAAGCTATACAGAGGGCCAGGGTGATAGTACAATTGTAAGATGCTTGCCTTGCACACAGATAATCTGAGTTTAATCCCTGGCATCCCATATGATTCCTTGAGCACCAATAAGTGTAGTTCCCCTCCCCCCAAGAAAAAGCTATAATAAGAGGTCAGAAGGGAAACCTGTTCTGATCTGTTGAAAGTCCTCCCTCAGGCAAATATTTTTGATTGTGCCTCTTAATTACTACTGTGCAGAATCTAAATGAGCCTTAGAAGTCTTAAGCCTATGATATGTGACTCTTTTGCGTGTGTGTGTGTGTGTGTGTGTGTGTGTGTGTGTGTTGGGCCACACTAGTAGTGCTCAGGGATTATTCCAGGCTCTGCACTCAGGTATCACTCCTGTAGGGACTTTGGGAGCCTTACATGGTGCCAGGGAATGAACGCGGGTCATCACATTGCAAGCCAAATGCCTTACTTGCTGTACCATCTCTCTGGCGCTATCTTTTCTTTTCTTTTCTTTTTTTTTTTTTTTTTTTTGGTTTTTGGGTCACACCCAGCGGTGCTCAGGGGTTACTCCTGGCTATCTGCTCAGAAATAGCTCCTGGCAGGCATGGGGGACCATATGGGACACCGGGATTCGAACCAACCACGTTTGGTCCTGGATCAGCTGCTTGCAAGGCAAACGCCGATGTGCTATCTCTCCGGGCCCATGGGCGCTATCTTTTCTTCTCTTTTGTACTTTCTTCCTGCCTCTACCTTTTCCTATTCGAAGAAGCCAAAGGATAAAAGCATAGCAGGATTGTGAAATAACTGACTCCATATAAAACATTGACCTGGGCCCGGAGAGATAGCACAGCGGTGTTTGCCTTGCAAGCAGCCGATCCAGGACCAAAGGTGGTTGGTTCGAATCCTGGTGTCCCATATGGTCCCCTGTGCCTGCCAGGAGCTATTTCTAAGCAGACAGCCAGGAGTAACCCCTGAGCACCGCCGGGTGTGGCCCAAAAACCAAAAAAAAAAAAAAAAAAAAAAAGCATTGACCTGCCAAAAAAAAAAAGAATTAAAAATAGGGGCCAGCGAGGTGGCACTAGAGGTAAGGTGCCTGCCTTGCAAGCGCTAGCCAAGGAAGGACGGCGTCCCATATGGTCCCCTCAAGCCAGGGGCGATTTCTGAGCGCTTAGCCAGGAGTAACCCCTGAGCATCAAATGGGTGTGGCCTGAAAAACCAAAAAAAAAAAAAAATTTAAAAAACATTGACCTGAGGAATTGGAGAGATAATACAAGAGATAAGGCTCTTGCCTTTCATTTACTTAACCCCAGTTCAGCCCCGCTGTATATGGTTCCCCAAGAACCACTAGGAGTGAGAGAGCCATGAGCACAGAGCTAGAAATAAACCCTATGCCAGCTAACCCAAAAATTCCCCCAGCAAACTAACAGACAAAAACAATGATCTGAGAAACTCCAGCTTAGAAAGCAAGGAGCTAATCAGACTCTCAGTCACCTCTTTGACTGGACATGGGTCATTGACATGATTAGATTTTGCTTCGCTGTGGATGATATGGCCTTGTAGACTCACCATCCTACAGCCTTCCTTGATCCAGGAAAACTGGACAATCCACATGCAGGCACAGACCCAGCCATGCAAATTGGGGTTTTAGTGAAAGGCAAACACTTAGCAAGGCCAATGAAACCATGCTTTAAGAGCTGGTAGCTTCGGGCCTGGAGAGATAGTACAGCGGCGTTTGCCTTGCAAGCAGCCGATCCTGGACCAAAGGTGGTTGTTTTGAATCCCGGTATCCCATATGGTCCCGGTGCCCGCCAGGAGCTATTTCTGAGCAGACAGCCAGGAGTAACCCCTGAGCAACGCCGGGTGTGGCCCCCAAAAAAAAAAAAAAAAAAAAAAAAGGGAGCTGGTAGCTTCCTGGCTGAGATCAAGCCCACCAGTGCCCTAAGGTTCCTTTACCAGAGAACAGCTGTTAGAATCTCAGAGGTCAGAGACCTCAGTCGAAAAGCTTTCCAGGGGGCTTTAGTATATGCTTTGAGCCTAACAAAGTCCTGACTTTACATCGTCCATCTCCTCTGATTAAGGAGGTTAGGCCTTTTCTTCAGCCATCACGGGAAAGAATTTTGGCAGATGCAAGGCAAGATTGGACCCCTTATCTCCATCCCCACGGGTCCTGCTGTGGAATTGCCTTTCTCATATGACAGGAATCATTTTCTGCTGGTTTTGATTGAGTTCTTTGGCACGGTGGATAGGATTTGTTGTAGTTCATACATTCCCCCTGCCAAGGTACACAGTGTCTTTAGACTTAGAGGCTTGTTTTATGATATTTCCCCCCAAAACTTAATTTATTCTGCATATCCCATGGCAGCGCTAAAGGTTTGTGGGTATTTGACTGCCAGAGCTGGTGGTGGATCAGATGGGCTGTGTCTGTGCTTGTGGAAGAATGGGAGGACCGCATGCTTCAGGGGCATATTTTCAGAGTTACATGAATTAAAACAAAAAATCTTTTCAACAAACTTGTTCACGAATAGAACTTAGAGATCAGTAGATCTTGGATAAGTAGAAAATTAGGACTCCTGGTGCATAAATGTTCTGAATTCCTCAGAGAACCCTAAAATTTAGGGACTGGGAAAAACAGACCAGAGGGACTATGAATACTTTCATTTTATCATCCTTTGGAGGGAATTCTTTTTGGTTTGAGGCCACTCCTGGCTCTGTGCTCACTCATTTTTTTTGTTTGTTTGTTTTTTGTTTTTGGACCACATCAATGACACTCGGGTTACTTCTGGCTCTGTATTCAGGAATCACTCTTTTTTTTTTTTTTTTTTTTTTTTGGTTTTTGGCTCACACCAGGCAGCGCTCAGGGGTTACTTCTGACTCTACACTCAGAAATAACTCCTGGCAGGCTTGGGGGACCATATGGGATGCCGGGATTCAAACCACTGTCCTTCTGCATGGAAGACAAATGCCTTACCTCCATGCTATCTCTCCGGCCCCCAGGAATCACTCTTAACAGGCCCAGGAGAGACCATATAGAATGCTGGAGACTGAACCCAGATTGACAACATACGAGGCAAATGCCCTATTCATTGTAGTATTGCTCTGGTCCCTCAGGGCTCAGTCCTGGTGGTGCTCCGGGGACTATATGTGGTGTTGGGGATCTAACCCAGGTTGGTCACATCATCTTCATTTTAAGCTTTTATTTATTTATTTATTTAGATTAGTAAGAAGTGGGGAAATGTATTTGTTATTACTCAGTATGAGCCATTTGTTTATTGGACACAATCCTTTAAAACATAATGTCCAAAGGGAAAAATTATGAAAGGGACTTGTAGAATGAAAAGTGTGGGAATCACTTATGTATTTGTCATACAATGGAAAATTTGCTTCTTTTTTTATAATTATCATTATTTAAACACCGTGATTACAAATATGATTATAGTTGTATGATTACAGTCATGTAAAGAACTCCCCACTTCACCAGTGCCAGATTCCCACCACCAATTTCCCAGATCTACCTACTCCCCACCCAATCCACACCTGTACTCGAGACAGGCTTTCTTTTTCCCTCATTCATTCACATTGTTATAATAGTTTTCAGTGTAGTCATCTCTCCAACTGCACTCATTACTCTATGTGATGAGCTTCATGTCATGAGCTGCACCTACCAGCCCTCATCTCTCTTGTCTCTGAGATACTGTTAAAAATGTCTTTCATTTTTCTTAAAGCCCATAGATGAGTGAAACCATTCTGCATCTTTCTCCCTCTGACTTACTTCACTCAGCATAATAAATTCCATGTACATCCATGTATAGGAAAATTTCATGACTTCATCTCTCCTGACGGCTGCATAGTATTCCATTGTCTATATGTACCACAGTTTCTTTAGCCACTCATCTGTTGAAAGGCATCTTGGTTGTTTCCAGAGTCTGGCTATTGTAAATAGTGCTGCAATGAATATAGGTGTAAGGAAGGATTTTTGTATTGTAATGTTTGTGTTCCTCGGGTATATTCCTAGGAGTGGTATAGCTGGAGCGTATGAAGCTCAATTTCCAGTTTGTGAAGGAATCTCCATATCGCTTTTCATAAAGGGTTGTACTAGACGGCATTCCCACCAGCAGTGAAAAAGAGTTCCTTTCTCTCCACATCCCGGCCAGCACTGCTTGTTTTTCTTTTTTGTGATGTGTGCCAATCTCAGTGGCGTGAGGTGGTACCTCATAGTAGTTTTGATTTGCATCTCCCTGACGACTAGTGATGTTGAGCATCTTTTCATGTGGCCCTTTTGGCCATTTTGGGGCCTTTCTTCTTTTTCAAAGTGTCTGTTCATTTCTTCTCCCCGTTTTTTGATGGGGTTAGTTGTTTTTTTTTTTCTTGTATAGTTCTGTCAGTACCTTGTAAATTTTGGATATTAGTCCTTTATCTGATGAGTATTGGGTGAATAATTTCTCCCACTTAGTGGTTGGCCTTTGTATTCTGGGCACTGTTTCCTTTGAGATGCAGAAGCTTCTCAGCTTAATATAGTCCCATCTGTTTATCTCTGCTTCCACTTGTTTGGAAAGTGCTGTCTCCTCCTTAAAGATGCCTTTAGTCTCAATGTCCTGGAGTGTTTCACCTACATGTTGTTCTATATACCTTATAGTTTCAGATCTGATATCAAAGTCTTTAATCCATTTGGATTTTACCTTTGTACATGGTGTTAGCTGGGGGTCTGCGTTCCCTTTTTTGCAAGTGGCTAACCAGTTGTGCCAACACCACTTGTTGAATAGGCTTTCCTTGCTCCATTTAGGATTTCTTGCTCCTTTATCAAAAACTAGGTGGTTATATGTCTGAGGAACCTTTTCTGAGTACTCAAGCCTATTCCACTGATCTGAGGGTCTGTCTTTATTCCAATACCATGCTGTTTTTATAACTATTGCTTTGTAATACAGCTTAAAATTGGGGAAAGTAATGCCTCCCATATTCCTTTTCCCAAGGAGTGCTTTAGCTATTCGAGGTTGTTTATTGTTCCAAATGAATTTCAGAAGTGTTTGATCCACTTCTTTGAAGAATGTCATGGGTATCTTTAGAGGAATTGCGTTAAATCTGTACAATGCTTTTGGAAGTATTGCCTTTTTTTTTTTTTTTTTTTTGGTTTTGGGTCACACCCGGCGGTGCTCAGGGGTTACTCCTGGCTATCTGCTCAGAAATAGCTCCTGGCAGGCACGGGGGACCATATGGGACACCGGGATTCAAACTAACCACCTTTGGTCCTGGATCGGCTGCTTGCAAGGCAAACGCCGCTGTGCTATCTCTCCAGGCCCGAAGTATTGCCATTTTAATGATGTTGATCCTGCTAATCCATAAGCAAGGTATGTGTTTCCATTTCCATGTGTCCTCTCTTATTTCTTGGAGCAGTGTTTTATAGTTTTCTTTGTATAGATCCTTCACATCTTTAGTCAGGTTGACTCCAAGATATTTGAGTTTGTGTGGCACTAATGTGAATGGGATTGTTCTCTTAATGTCCATTTCTTCTCTATCATTATTAGTGTATAAAAAGGCCATTGAGGGGCCGGGAAGGTGGCGCTAGAGGTAAGGTGTCTGCTTTACAAGCGCTAGCCAAGGAACGGACCGCGGTTTGATCCCCCGGCGTCCCATATGGTCCCCCCAAGCCAGGGGCGATTTCTGAGCACATAGCCAGGAGTAACCCCTGAGCGTCAAACGGGTGTGGCCCAAAAACAAAACAAAAAAACAAACAAAAAAAATAGAAAGGCCATTGATTTTCGTGTGTTAATTTTGTAGCCTGCCACTTTGCTATATGAATTCATTATTTCTAGAAGCTTTTTGGTAGAGTCTTTAGGGTTTTCTAAGTAGAGTATCATGTCATCTGCAAACAGTGAGAGCTTGACTTCTTCCTTTTCTATCTGGATTCCCTTGATATCTTTTTCTTGCCTAATCACTATAGCCAGTAATTCCAGTACTATGTTGAATAGGAGTGGTGAGAGAGGACAGCCTTATCTTGTACCAGAATTTAGAGGGAAGGATTTTAGTTTATCTCCATTGAGGATAATATTTGCCACTGGCTTCTGGTAGATGGCTTTAACTATATTGAGAAAGGTTCCTTTTATTACTATCTTGCTGAGAGTTTTCATCAAGAATGGGTGTTGAACCCTATCAAATGCTTTTTCTGCATCTATTGATATGACCATGTGATTTTTATTTTTCTTGTTTATGTTGTGTATTATGTTGATAGATTTACGGATGTTAAACCAGCCTTGTATTCCTGGGATGAAACCTACTTGACCAAAGTGAATGATTTTCTTGATGAGGCACTGGATCCTGTTCGCCAGGATTTTGTAGAGGATCTTTGCATCTGTGTTCATCAGGGGTATTGGTCTGTAATTTTTTTTTTTTTTTTTGGCAGCATCTCTATCTGGTTTTGGTATTAAGGTAATGTTGGCTTCATAAAACTATTTGGAAGTGTTCCTGTTTTTTCGATTTCATAAAAGAGCCTGGCCAGGATTGGTAGTAGTTCCTCTTGAAAGGTTTGAAAGAATTCATTCGTGAATCCATCATGGCCTGGGCTTTTGTTTTTGGCAAATTTTTGATTACGGTTTTAATTTCCTCAATAGTGATGGAGGTGTTTGGATATGCTACATCTTCTTTATTCAACCATGGAAGGTTATATGAGTTCAGAAATTTATCCATTTCGTCCAGGTTCTCATATTTAGTGACGTAGAGTTTCTCAAAGTATTCTCTGAATACCCTTTGAATCTCTGCAGTATCTGTAGTGATCTCCCCCTTTTCATTTCTAATACACGTTATCAAGTTTCTCTCTTTTGCTCTGTGAGTTTTGCCAATGGTCTATCAATCTTGTTTATTTTTTTCAAAGAATCAACTTCTGCTTTCGTTGATCTTTTGGATTGTTTTTTGGGTTTCCATTTCATTGATTTCTGCTCTCAGCTTTGTTATTTCCTTCTGTCTCCCTATTTTTAGTTTCTTTTGTTGATCATTTTCTAATTCTATAAGCTGCGTCATTAAGCTATTCATGTATGCTCCTTCTTCCTTCCTGATGTATGTTTGCAAAGCTATAAATTTTCCTCTCAGTACCGCTTTTTCTGTATCCCATAGGTTCTGATAGTTTGTGTTTTCATTGTCGTTTGTTTCCAGGAAATTTTTGATTTCTTCTTTGATTTCATCTCGGACCCACTGGTTGTTCAGTAGTAGGCTGTTTAATTTCCAAGTGTTAAATTTTTTCTTCTGTGTCCCTTTGTAGTTCACATCTAACTTCAGAGCCTTGAGATCAGCAAAGGTAACCTGCAAAATTTCTATCTTTTTGATTTTATGGAGGTATGTTTTATGTACTAGCACGTGGTCTATCCTGGAAAATGACCCATGTACATTGGAAAAGAATGTGTATCCAGGTTTCTGAGGATGGAGTGTCCTATATATATCTACTAGGACTCTTTCTTCCATTTCTCTTTTCAGGTCTAGTATATTTTTGTTGGGTTTCCATTTGGTTGACCTATCAAGTGTTGACAAGCCTGTGTTGAGGTCTCCCACAATTATTGTGTTATTATTGATATCCTTTTTCAGATTTGTCAACAATTGTATTAAATACTTTGCTGGTCCCTCATTGGGTGCATATATGTTTAGGAGAGTGATTTCTTCCTGCTGTACAAATCCCTTGATTAGTACATAATATCCATCTTTGTCCCTTACAACTTTTCTGAGTATAAAGTTTGTGTCATCTGATATTAGTATGGCCACCCCCACTTTTTTAAGGGTGTTGTTTGCTTGAATGATTTTTTTTTTTTTTTTTGGTTTTTGGGTCACACCCGGCAGTGCTCAGGGGTTACTCCTGGCTGTCTGCTCAGAAATAGCTCCTGGCAGGCACGAGGGACCATATGGGACACCGGGATTTGAACCAACCACCTTTGGTCCTGGATCGGCTGTTTGCAGGCAAACGCCGCTGTGCTATCTCTCCGGGCCCTGCTTGAATGATTTTCCTCCAGCCTTTGGAGTCTATGTTTATTCTGAATATTCAGGTGTGTTTCTTGTAGGCAGCACAAGGTTGGCTTCAGTTTTTTGATCCATTTCGCCACTCTGTGCCTCTTAACGGGTGCATTTAGTCCATTGAAATTGAGAGAAATAATTGTCATGGGATTTATTGCCATCTTTGTGTAGAAGTTTGGTGTGTTTTTTGTTCTGTCTTGTCTTTAGAATAGATCTTTCAGTTTTTCTTTTAAGGCTGGTTTTGAGTCTGTAAATTTTTTGAGCTGCTGTTTATCTGTGAAGCCATGTATGTATACTTTCTTCAAACCTGAAAGTGAGTTTTGCTAGGTGCAGTATTCTTGGTGAAGCATTTATTTCATTGAGTTTTGTCACTATATTCCACCACTGCCTTCTGGCCTTGAGTGTTTCTGGTGACAGGTCTGCTGTAAATTTCAAGGATGCTCCCTGGAATGTAATTTTCCTTTTCGATCTTGCTGCTTGCAGTATTCTATCTATCTGTGGGATTCATCATTGTGACTAGGATGTATCTTGGGGTGTTTCTCCTGGGGTCTTTTTTAGCTGGTACTCTTCGGGCATGCAGGATTTGGTCACATGTTTTCTTTAGCTCTGGTAGTTTCTCTGTGATGATGTTCTTGACTATTGATTCTTCCTGGAGATTTTCTTTTTGGGTCTCTGGGACTCCAATGATTCTAAAGTTGTTTCTGTTGAGTTTATCAAAGACTTCTATTTTCATCTGCTCATATTCTTTGAGTAACTTTTCCATTGTCTGATCCTTTGATTTAAGGCTTTTTTCCAATCTCTTCTGCTGTGTAAAGTTGTTATGCATCTCATCTTCCAGCGCACTAATTCTATCCTCAGCTGCTTTTAACCTGTTGGAAAGCTCATCCATTATGTTCTTCAATTCGTCTACTGAGTTTTTCAGACCTGTTATTTGACCTGATATTTCAGTTTGGAGTTTTCTGATTTCTATCTTCATATTCTCTTGATTTTTATTAGTGTTCTGATTTATACTTTCTTTGAGTTCTGTAAGCAACCTCCATATTTCTTCTCTAAACTCCATTTCTGAAAGACTGCTTAGGTGGTTAGCCATTGTTGGGTCATCAGAGTTTCCATCTTCATTCTCTATGGCTGAAGTTGGTCTGCGTAGTTTCCCCATTGTCACACTTATGCTGTGGGTTTTTCTACATGTTGTGGTGGTATTCATTGGCTAGGTGGAGTGCGCGGCCGCGAAGCGAAGTGCTCCTCTGCTTCTACCCCTTATAGGTGGGCTTAAGGGGGCCAGCAGAGTCAGCTTTATCCGCAACTCTGGCCCGGAAATACTCACCTCAGCCGAGGCAAGCCGTCAGGGGATGAATGCCAGAGAAGATCAAAGTTCCCAGGTTGAAGCAAGCCCGGGAAAGCCCCAAAATGTCTGCCGAACTTAAGGGGCCCAGCAGAGTCTGTCTTATCCACCACTTAGCCCCACCAAGTGAGGAAATAGGATCTGTTAAAGTATTCCCCCACCCCATGAGGCAAGGATTGGGTAGTTATACCTGGCAGTGCTCAGGGTTTATGTGGTGCCAGGGATTAAACCCTGGGCTTCTACAAAGCAAAGCTATGCTCCAGCTCTTTGAGCCATCTCCCCAGCCTTGAGTTTAAATTCTATTAAATGAAAAGTATTTCAGCAATAAAGTTCTCCCTTCCCAGGACCAGATATGGCATGAACTCCAAAGCAGCTGAATAACTTAAGAACATTGAAATCCAAAGTTGGAGCAATAGTCAGTGAGTAGGATGATTGCCTTGCACAGTCGACCTGGATTCAATCCCCAGTGTCCCCTACGTCCCCCAAGTTCCCCCAGGAGTGACTCCTGAGTGTTGAGCCATGAGTAACAACTGAGCACTGCCATGTCTGGACCAAAATAAAAAACAAAAGCAAATCCAGATCCAGCAGATAATGAGAATTATAAAGAATGAGTCACAGGGTCGAGTAAGGCATTTGCCTTATACACGGCTGACTGAGTTTTGAGTCCATCCCTGACATCCCACATGGTCCTCCGACCCTGCCAGGAGTTATTCCTGAGTGCAGATCTAGGAGTAACCCCCTGAGCACCACCAGGTGTAACCCCCCCCCCAAAAAAAAAAAAAGCTTGTATGACTTAACCTTCAGTGAGACACAAGAATTACCCGGAAGCATTCCTCAAATTCACGTTTTTATGTAACCCTGCAGATATTCTGTGGGTGGAATGGAGGGTGGGAATGAAGGGTGTATCTGCCTGGGGGTTCTGATGTGATCTGCCAGTGTAGCTAGACATGCAATATTGTTAATAGAGGGTATTCCAGTTGGCACAGTTCCCTGGCAAGAACTACAGCTCTGCTTCATCAGGAGAGTGCTGCCAAATTTGGCATGATTCACCTCAGCTGCTTATGGGGACCTAGTAGCTTCCTGGTCAGGGTGAGTTTCATTAACTTCCTTGGTGAAGATTTACAGCCTGGTCCCAGGTGAAGGGCTTAGTAAGGAGGAGTCACGAAAGAGTCCCCAAGATGGCAAGAAACGTAAGATCACACTAGCAGGATTTTGTGCTTGACTGGGAACCCTTTGGAGGCCATGGGCCAAGGGTAGCATGCAGGGGTTAGCAGGACCCTTCGTGTCTTGACTCCATCTCTTCACCACAGCCTCAGTACAGGGCACAAAAATTCAGAAGTAAGACAGTTTCTGTGTGAGATTCACAAGTTTGTTTTGTTTTAGTTTTTTGTTTGGGGGAACCACACCCAGCAGTGTTCAGGGTTTATTCCTGACCCTGAATGTAGGGATCACTCCTGATGTGGTATGAGGGACCCTGTGAGGTGCCAAAGATCATGAATCAAACTCAGCAGCATGTAAGGCTATCTCTCCAGATCAGGAGTGATAGTTAACCTGTATCATGCTTTTTCATTTTCTATGCACAGTTCTAGTTATGTCAGGAGATGTATTAATAATATGCTCTCAATCTTTATTAAGTGGGGAGTGCTACACCTGGTGGTGCTCAAGCCTTAGTCCTGGCTTTGTGCTCAGAGCTTATACGTGGCAGAGATTGTATCAGATACCAGGAGTTGACCCTGGACCAACCACATGCTGGGCAAATGCTCTACCTATTGTACTGACCTGCTATACTATCACTCCAGCCATACCCAGCATTGGTCAAGGTTCACTCCTGGCAGGCTTGGGGATGCCAGGGATAGAATCCAGGCCAGCAGTCTGCAGGGCAAATGCCCTAACTGCTGTTCTTATTGCTCAGGCTCCAAAGTGTGTTCAATTTTTAATATCGTGAGACACTAGTGGCTCATCTCATTTGCAGACAAGGGTGCAGAACATTGAGCCTTCTGCCAGAAATAAGGGCTACAGGCAAAATCATTTGCTTCGTTTTTTTTATTATCTTTTTAGCCACACCTAATGGTGCTTGGGGGACCATGCCTTGCTGGAGATTACACCCAGTTCTCTTGCCTGCAAAGCACACACTCCAACCTTCTGAGCTATCTTCCCAGGACTTTTAATTTTGATATAATAAAATAAAAAACAGTCCTGGCTTTCCATTTAATATAGCAGTCTAAAATTTTCTTTTAAAATGAAGTTTTTTGAAAGTTTGTTTGAAGCAAAATAAATAAGAGTTAGGAGGCACAGGTTGTAAATGAAATATGTGGATCACAGAAACATTTGGGGAAGAGAGGTACCAGAGGAAACCATCTGGATTTTCCATCTCCTTTTATCCTCCTAACAACACTCTGAGGCAAGAGAGATCTTTTTTTTCACAGTTTACAGCACTAGTAACTTTCTTGGAGAAGTGCAGTGACTCTTATCGTCCAGCCAACTTCCCGTCTCTGGCTCTCAGCTGCTTTTCATGTGAGTATGGATCCTCTATGAGTGCTCCGGGACTCTGCCTTGTGCTTCAGGACACAGGTCTAGCTGCAGCTTAAAGCGGCTCCCAGGGGAGCTGTAAGGCCATTCCACCCTTTCCCCCACCCACTCCCCCCGCCCCTCTTCCTTTCCTCCTGGGGAGTTTGCAGAGCAAAACTCAGAGCTGGAGAGCACTGAAATCTTTTCTTAATAGAATATCCGTGTTTGGGGACACAGACTATCATATGGGTGGTCTGGAGCCCAGTTTGAACGTGTTGACATTTAACAGTTTGGTTCTGGTGAAGGTTGACAGGATTATTATGCTCTTTCAAATGGTCAGCGTGTCCCAGAAAGTCCTGTTCCTTATGGAAAATCAATTTGTGTGTGGTTTCTATTCAGAAGGCTCAGCAGTTTGTTTCTGAAGCAAGTGGTTAGTGGTGTGTTCAGGGCCTGCTTCTTTGAGAGAGCGCTGTTCTGATGGAGAATCAGTTCCATGGCTGCCTCATAACCCAGCTGCTTTTCGTCCTTTTCTCTGAACCAGATTTTGTATGTTTTATTGTTTTTTTTGTTGTTGTTGTTATTTGTTTGGGCCATACCTGGCAGTGCTGAGGGGTTACTCCTGACTTTGTGCTCAGATATCACTCCTGGTGATGCTCAAAGGACCATATTGAATGCTGGGGATCCAACCCAGGCGAGCTGTGTGCAAGGCAAATGCCCTAACCACTATGCCCCTCTCCAAACCATTTTGATTCCTTAGCCAACTTCTGGAGCTGGCCGGTGAGAAGCTGCCAGCACACTGGGCCTGGGAATGTCCATAGAAAATGACTACCCCCTTGGGGCCGGGCGGTGGCACTAGAGGTAAGGTGCCTGCCTTGCCTGCGCTAGCCTAGGACGGACCGTGGTTCGATCCCCCGGTGTCCCATATGGTCCCCCAAGCCAGGAGCGACTTCTGAGCGCATAGCCAGGAGTAACCCCTGAGCGTCATCGGGTGTGGCCCAAAAACCAAAAAAAAAAAAAAAAAGAAAAAAGAAAATGACTACCCCATGTGGAGCTGTCTGGGCAGAGTGAAACTGGTAGAGATTTAAGGACCTGCCCCTGATTGCCAGGCATGTGGTCATCCCTGAGCACAAGCTGACAAGCACATGTTTCTTCTATTGTTTTAAGTGGCCATCCATCCTGTCTATAGAACAAGGCTCCCCGGCTTACTTCTCTCCTTCAGCTCAGAGCAGAACCTCCTGCAGCCAGAGGGGTTCAAACCCTTTCTGGGCAGAGGTGGGAACAGTCAGCCACACCTCTCCTTGGGACTCAAAAAGAAAGAGAAGTGAGATTTTTCTTTATTGTTTCAGAGACCACATCTGGCAGTGCTGTGGGTCACTTCCAGCTTGCTCAAGGGTCACAGCTGGCTGCCAGTTCTGAGGAGTGAACCCAGGGTTCTTGCAAGTTCTCAGTCCCTCTACTGTTCTTCTCAACCCCAAGAAAGGGTTTGGGGCAGTTTGTTGATGGTTACCTTTCCTTGAGACCCACAAGGAGCAGAGAGCAGAGGAAAAGTGATTGCTCACATCTGCCCCTTTGCTGCTGGGCAAATGTGGGGGAAGTTCTGGCTTCTAAGAGTTAGTGGCTGGCAGAGGGGAGGGGTCCTGCTGCCGCTTGCTCTGGCATGGTAGCAAGTCATGTCTGCCCCATCCCTGCCTCCAGAGTCTGGGTAGTTTCCTCACAGCATCCCAGATTCCAATGTGAGTCACAAGAGGAAAGAAAATGAAATAGATTCAGAAGAGCCCAAGCCCAAAACCTTTTCACAGGTTCCTTCCCTTCAGTAAGTGTTTCGGGCCTGTGAGTATTTCGTGGTGAACATGGGCCTTCTGCGCACATGTGCACACATCTGTCTTAATTCGAGTTGTTTACATGGAGCAGAAATTCACTTGAGCTGGCACAAGCAGATTGGGCTCAGCTCTAGGAATACAGTTATTAATTACATGGGTATCCAGATCCAGGAAATAAAAGCTTAGCTGGGAAATGGGGCCAAAACAGGCTTCAGAAACAGGCCCCTTTACCCTCTTCTGGTACTGCCATTTCTTTGTTGGTCTCTGTGTCCCATCATTCCTGGTCCCTTCCTCTCAGCTATTTCATTCTCCACTGGTGCAGCAAAGCTAGTCACATTCCCATTTTATAAGAGCTATGCTCCCTACCTCCACTGTTGTCTACTCAGCACTTTTGCACCTTTTCCACATACCCCTTTTTGCTTTTGGTTTTGTTTTTATTTTTTGGGCCACACCCGGTGATGCTCAGGGGTTACTCCTGGCTATGCTCTCAGAAATTGTCCCTGGCTTGGGGGACCATACGGGATGCCGGGGGATCGAACCGCTGTCTGTCCTAGACTAGCGCACGCAAGGCATATGCCTTACTGCTTGCACCACTGCTCCCTTTTTTTTTTTAACTTGATTAATTGATTGGTCTTTGAACCTCAACTAGTGGTGCTCCGGGGCCACTCCTGGCTCTGCACTCAGAAATTGCCCCTGGCAGGCTGGGGAACCATATGGGATACCGGGAATTGAGCCTGGGTTCCTCCTGGGTGAGCTGCATGCAAGGCAAAAGCCTTACTGTTGTGCTATTGCTCCAGTCCCTCCACATACCCTTCACTCTTAAAAGACTATCCTTGGAAGGATGCGATGTGGGGATAAGGTAGTGATGTTTCAGAGGACTGGAGAACAGGCCTAGTGTGCCGAGGCCCAGCCTAGTGCCCCGCAAGCACTACTGAATATAGCTTTGGTAGTTCCAGAGAGCTCCAAGCACTATTTGGGAGACCAAATAAAAAGAAGCAACCATTGTTTTCTGAGATAAAGGAACAAGGCAATTTACCACCAGAGGCTAAGGCCTAATGAAAGGGGGACAGGCAGCTTGTAGCTGCCTCAGGGTTGAGAGGATCAATATGGCACCTATTTCTGGCCTCTTGACAACACACAGATGGGGCAGCTTGGCCTTCACTACATCCATCTTCAGAGCCAATTTCTAAATTCATTGGGGAGATATCACATGGCCGCACCTGCTATAGTCACAGGTGTCCTACAGCTGAAGCCCTCAGGCAAGAAATGTCACCAAGGGCTGTGGGGTGTCCCAATAGAAAGCCAGTCTTCATGATTGCCAGGCTCCTCCCCACGTATGGGGAGCTCAGCTCTCAATTCCTGTATCCCCATCCAGCACCTTGGAAGGGTTGAGATAACTCAGTTTCTCAAAGTGTATGATACTGGCTCCACTCCTGGGATTGAGGGTCACTAGAACTATTCAGGGGCAAGACTAGTTCAGGTGCAAATATGGGGGACCTCTTTCTGCCCACTGTTTAAAAAAAAAGGTCAGGATCTCAGTGATTTCTGTTTTTTTTTTTTCTTTTCTGAAAAGGGGGCAATGAGTAGGAGTTGGAGAGATAGCACAGCGGTTGGGCATTTGCCTGGCATGCAGCCAATCCAGACGGAGGGTGGTTCAAATACCAGCATCCCATATAGTCCCCTATATCTGCCAGAAGCGATTTCTGATCACAGAGCCAGGAGTAACTTCTGAGCACCACTGGGTATGACCCCTCCCAAAAAAAAAAAAAAAAAAGAAAGAAAGACAAGGGGACAATGAGCCAGATCCTTGTGGGAGCTTCTAATTTAGATGCTCAGGGAATGCTCTGTTTGTGCCCAGTGTTTGGCTGCACAATTGTGCACATCCCTGCAGCTTGTTCTCTGCCCCACCCCCATTCTCTAGAACATTCATCAGCCAGAGGTATTCCTGCCTCTGTTTTCCTCTTTCTTGTTCCTATCTGAGGGTTTGGACCCAGAGCAGCAAGGCAGACCTCCTGGGTTTCTTCTCAGTGGGAGGCATTTGGAACCAATTGTGCCCTGGCCCCTTTGAGTTAGTTGTCTGGAAATAAAACAACACACACTAAGATGGCGTTGTAAAAATGTCTTTCCGGCCATTTTTGTGTTTCTGTGGAAACACCCATTTCAATTTCCTGCTTTCATTTTTTTTTTAATGGCCAAGCAATTAATCTGGCAAGTCCTGCTAATTTTATTTAAAAAATTCTGCTGCTGTGTTAAGCAAGCAGTGACAGATAAGAAACCAACATTCAGCGATAGAAATATATTGGAGAATGACAGGAACCTTCAAGAACCTTGGGTTAATTAATAGCTTCATTTTGGATCCTTCACTCATCTGGAGACTAGCAGCTTCATGGAGCAGAGTGAGAGATGACTGAATGTTTCTTTTTCAGGACAGGAGAACATAACACTTTGTTCTGCATTTACTCCCCTATTTCTATATTGGGCCTAGGCTCTTTTTTTCCCCCTTTACTTTACACGAATCACTTGGATGCATAAATTCAAGGACATATGTTTGTGGCTCTCACACATCTGTCTTGAATTTCATCTTGTCCACCCTGTCTTCTACTTTCCAAACAATTTACCTCCCTCCCTCTCCCTCCCTGCTGTTATTTATTTCATTGCACTCTGAAGCCATTTCATTTTAAAAGCAGGCTGAGGAGAACAATGCCAGTCACATCCATTTCTATATAAAGGCATCTCTGAGCTTGGTGATCACAGCGTTCTCCTGTGGATCCCTTCCAAGGTCCTGGTCCTAGTCCTCACAAGTCTGATCTCAAGTCTATGTAGGAGCCTGGTTTGCTGGGTTCCCAGCCAGACAGTGATCCTGTCACAGACCAGTGCGGTCAGTCCAATTTACAGAGGACCTTCCTGTGCCCAGGGGTCTCTTACCATGATCTCCTTTGATGTTTCATTCCCAGACAGGGGAATTTCTCACATCATTGTAAATGTTTCCTTTCCTCCTCTTGTTATTTGGGGCTCAATGGGACTTCCCGAAGCAGGAAAGTGGTAACAAGGGGTTTCGCTGGGCACTTGGTTAGTTCTGCCAAGAAACAGAGGTTTCTATGCAGCCAAAAATTTTTTAATAATAATAACAATAATAACCCAGAAGGAAATTGAAAGGAGTGCTGTGCTGAGTGCTAATGGCTCCTTTGTGGGATAGGTATTGGACATGCCACATGGCTCTGTAATTCTCACAAACCACACTTCCGGCCACTATTTTCATCTGGACAGTGAACATGGGAAAGCATGCCCTGTGTGTTGTGATTTATAGTATGCGGGTTCGTAGCTAGGTGCACAATTGTATTCTCACATTCCTCATCTATTAGAGGCTGCAAAAATCAGGCTGCTTGCCTGATTTCTTTATTCCAGATAGCAACTCACTTCATTGCTTGGGAACCGGCAGGGAAGTGTGAAGAGGGAACCCCAGCTCACTTAATTCTCTTGCTACATTCATAGAGTCAAGTATGAGTGAGCTGGCCAGGCAGTGGCCTCCATATAGTCGCTATCTTTGTCATTTCTTTAAGTGAGTGCTCAAGGTGAGTGTGGACAGTGAAGGGGCACTTGTGTGGTCCAAAAGGAACAAGATTTGGTCTTTGGATTTTAAGCCTGTTAGCTTTCACATGTGATTCTAAGGATGGTTGGTATTCTTTCTTGCTCTATTTTAGATAGCTACACACCTGAAATTCTATTTGTTTCCCAAATGCAGGTGCTACCCACCTTAGTGATGGAAGCTTTGCACTGGCAATATGGGCTCTGGGATACAGTGCTAAGCCCTGAACATGTCTTTCATGTGCAGTTTGTTAGTTGGAACCTCCTGGGGGAGGCTGGAGGAATGTGCCTAAACCAAGAAGACAATGGTCATCTGTGGTCCTGTGCTAGGGGACCTGCACTCACATTATTTTGGGAGAAGATCTGGTCAGGTGAAGAAGGCTGCCTGGTATGATTTATTTTGGTTTTCTGTTTTGGTGGAAGGACACACTTTAGGAGTGTCCAGATGCTACACAAAGCTCTTGGGAGTTGCTTTTAACCATGCTTGGGTACCATATAGTACAGGATCAAATCCCAGCCTTCTACTTGCAAAGCTGAGCGGGTACTCCAACCCCAGTCCAGTCCAATATTATTATTTTAACATTTAAAAAATACCTTCATTGTTGAACCAGAACATTTATACAGCTAATAGGATGCTTGCCTTGCACATGGCCAAGTTTGGTTTGATTCTGAGCCTGCAGGAATAATTCCTGAGTGTAGAGCCAGGAGCAATCCCTGGACATCCCCAGTTATGGCCCCAAACAAACAAATCTCATTGTGTCGTTTTTTAGGAAAGTGTCTTTTTTGTTTAAATTATTTTTTTACTCCTGACCCTAAGGGATCACTTTTAGTAGTGCTCCGAGGATCATATGAAGGACCAGGGATTAAACCTGAGTCATCTGCATGCAAGGCAAACAACCTACCCACTGTACTATGGCTACAGCCTAGAAAGTATTTTTACTGGCTGCAGCAGTTCCAGGTTTGGGCACCTTATCTCTTGTATTGGGTGGATGGTTGAATGGACAGATGGATGGACTGACAGATGGATGGATGGAGGGAGGGATGGAGGAATAGATGGAGGGATGGATAAATAGAATGAAGGAGGAAGGTGTGAAATGCGGCCTCTTCTCTCTTCTTGCTAACAGGAGGAAGAGCAAGAGATGTTATCACCTAGGTAGGCCATTTCCCAGGCAGAACTCCAAATCTCAAGAAAAGACCTTCTGTTTCTCTTGGCACTTATTCCTGGGTTGGGGGGCATACCTATCTGTGCTTAGGGATCATTCATGATGGAGCTTGGAAGATCCTATGTGGTAAAGGGATTGAAGAGGTTCAGTCACATGCAACTCAAGTGCCTTACCCACTGTACAATATCACTCGGACCTCCTTTGTGGTTAAGGTTTTTTTTTTTTGAGGGGGGGTTGGATGTAACCCAGCGGCGTTCAGGGATTACTCTTGGCTCTGCACTCAGAAGTTGCTCCTGGCAGACTTAGGGGACAAATGGGATCAAAGGATCAAAGGATCCTGAACCAGGATCTGTCCTGTGTTGGCTGCATGCAAGGCAAACACCTTACCGCTGTGCTATTGCTCCGGCCCCATGTGGTTAAGTTCTAACCATCGCACCTATACAAATCTGAGGTGCAGATGCTCAGAATTCATCTCTGCTTTGTATGAACAACATTCTGGGAGGAAATTTTAGAGGTGATATGTCTCTCAAAAGAGGTGATACACAAGGATTGCAGTATTGCAGCCCCAGTACCATGACTGAGGGAATGTGAGCCTCATGTACTCGTCCCCCATACTGTCAACTTGGGGGAGACCCTGGCCTGCCACAGCCTGCAGAACTGGGCTGTGGTCTGGCATTCTAGGCCCAGCCTGGCTTCCTAGGCTCCATGCCAAGTCACCACCCCAAGTCTTCTCTTTGTAGCCGTGGGTCTCAGTGTGTAATCACGAGCCACCCTCTCTCTCAACTGTTCCCAGCTGAGCTGCCCAGTGCAGGCTTCTGTACCAGATGGAGCATTAGGAAATCCCTGTCAGCTTGGGAACAGCAGCTCGGGGGAACAGAGCAGCTTTCCTCCATCTGTAGTGTCGACCAGACAGAACTTGGTACCATATGTTGCTTTGTGCTCCCAGCAAACTGCTCATCTCCCTGCTCCCAAGTCCCTGGGGCTGGTGGCAGGGGGCAGGGGCCATGAACTCCAGGACTGATCTCACACTGATGAGGGAATAGGACTCTCTAAGGCCACCTAGAATTGACAATATAAAAGTGAAAAAAAAGAAAAGTGAAAAAGAAAAGTGAAGACGTGCTGAAAGACATGTGTGAAAAAACAAGAAACTTTGCTACTTATGTGGAGTCCCATTTAAGTCTCACTAGACATATGGTTGGTTGATACCCATCTGAGGAAGCAGCTTTCTTTTTCTTCTTTTCTTTCTTTTGGTCTTTTTTTTTTTTTTTTTTTTTTTTTTTGGGTCACAATCGGTGGCGCTCAGAGGTTACTCCTGGCTCAGCGCTCAGAAATTGCTCCTGGCAGACTTGGGTACCATATGGGAAACCGAGAATCTAACCACTGTCACTGTCTGTGACAAATGTCCTACTAGTGTGCTATCTCTCTGGCCCCACTTTTTCTTTCTTTCTTTTTTTTTTTTAACTTATTTAATTGGGGCCAGAGTGGTGGCACAAGCAGTAGGGCATTTGCCTTGCACGCACTGACCTAGGATAGACTGCAGTTTGATCCTGCAGCATCCCATTGGTCTCCAAAGCCAGGAGCGATTTCTGAGTGCATAGCCAGGAGTGACCCTGAGCATCACCAGGTGTGGCCCAAACCTCCCCTTAAAAAAAACACTTTATTTATTAATTGATTGAATGGTTGTTGGGCCACACCCAGCGGTGCTCAGGGGTCACTCCTGGCTCTGCATTTAGAAATCGCCCTGGTAGGCTGAGGGACCATATGAGTGCCGGAAATCAAACTGCATCCCTCCCTGGTCGGCTGCATGCAAGGCAAACACCCTACTGCTGTGCTATCATTCTGGCCCCTCTCTTTTTCTTTTTTTTTTTTTTTTTTTTTTTTTTTGGTTTTTGGGCCACACCCGTTTGACGCTCAGGGGTTACTCCTGGCTATGCGCTCAGAAATCGCCCCTGGCTTGGGGGGACCATATGGGATACCGGGGGATCGAACCGCAGTCCGTCCAAGGCTAGCGCAGGCAAGGCAGGCACCTTATCTCTAGCGCCACCTTCCTGGCCCCTTTTTTTTCTTTTTTTTTTCTTTTTTTTTTCTTTTCTTTTTCTTTTACTGTTTTTTTTTTTTGTTTGTTTGTTTGTTTGGTTGGTTGGTTGGTTTTTACTTTTTGCTTTTTTGTAATTTTTTTTTTCTTTTTTCGGTCACACCCGGCGGTGCCTAGGGGTTATTCCTTGCTCTGTGCTCAGAAGTTGCTCCTGACAGGCATGGGGGACAATATGGGAATCAAACCCAGGTCAGCCACATGTAAGGCAAGTACCTTACCCACTGGACTATCTATCATTTCAGTCCCTTAGGGAACAGCTTTTGGAAGGATGCTGAGGAGCCAAGTTACAGGGTAAAAGTGAGGAGGTCACAGACCATAGGAGCTATACTGTTCCTGCCAGCATCACCTGGGAACACAGCTTCTGCCATTCCCATGTTCCCCTTCTTCCTCAGCCCCAACCCACTTGCCCTTTGCAACTGAAGTCCTTAGCTCACCTTAGCTCACCACCTGCACTGGCAGCCTGACCAAACCTCTGCATCCCAGGGAGCACTAGTGCTTCTATTTTCATTTTGGGAGCCTTCCCAGCAGTGCTTACGGCCCAGGGGCCACTCCTCACAATACCTAAACCAATGGTCCAAGCCCAAATATTAGGGGCTCAGGTGTGCTTGGTCCAAGGACTAATGATGTTGTGGTATCATGGTCACCAGACTTAATCAAGTCTGCCTCTTATGAAACTGTGTGTGGTACAGGGAACCAATCCAGGACCTCAAACATGCATGGCAAGTGCTCTCCCACTGAGCTCCATCCCCAACCCTGCTTCTGAGGTTTCTTGTAGTTTTGAGGACAGCATAGGTCCTATGCCATAGGAGCATCTGTTTTCCTTCCTTCCTTCCTTCCTTCCTTCCTTCCTTCCTTCCTTCCTTCCTTCCTTCCTTCCTTCCTTCCTTCCTTCCTTCCTTCCTTCCTTCCTTCCTTCCTCCCTCCTTCCCTCCCTCCCTCCCTCCCTCCTTCCCTCCCTCCCTCCCTCCCTTCCTTCCTTCCTTCCTTCCTTCCTTCCTTCCTTCCTTTCTTCCTTCCTCCCTCCCTCCCTCCCTCCCTCCCTCCTTCCTTCTTTCCTTCCTTTTAATTTAAATTTGAGCCACACCTGCAGTACTCAGAGCTTATTCCTGGCTCTGTGCACTGGGTTCACTCCTGGTGAGCTCAAGGAGTTGAACCAGGGCTGGCTCTGTGCAAGACAAATACATTACCTGCTATACTATCACTCTAGTCCTTAAGTGGCATGTTTCTAATGTGCAGTGACTGCATTCACAGGAGAGTGGCTGGTGGTGCAAGATGAGTACATATTGCACTTCAGCCTCCTTCATAGGTGCCTGGGGATGTAGGTACCTTGACACTGTTTTTGAGGCTTGAGGAAGTGAGTCATTGTTCTGAGGTGACAGAATAAGGAGGTGAACCCAGACTAAGCCTGTGCCCTCACTTCCTACTTCATCCTGCTTCCCACTTCTCTGTCAGAACCAGACATTGTGGTGCCTTGGAGAAAGTATAGTGGCCAGTGGTGAGCCTCTATGTGGCCCTGGTGTCATGGCAGTGTCTTGGAGAGCACTCTTGGGGTAACAGGACAGAAGTACAGTTTTCTGGGAAGCCTCAGGGTGTGGGGCATAGCTGAATGCAGATGCCCCCTGGAAATGGAGGCAGAAGGAGGAAGAAGCATGTCAGACCACTTCCTGCCAACCGCCACAAAACAATTTCTGTGGTCAGAGGATAGCTGATAATAAGAAGTGAGGCTCTCAGGGTGTCCCCACAGAGCCCAAAGAGACAGTGCTTGGGTGAAGGCACTTGTCCTCCATGATGAGGCTGACCTAGGTTCTATCCGTGGCACCACATAGGGTACCCCAGACCCCACTAGGAACTATCCCTGAGCTCAGAAATTCAGGAGTAAACTCTGAACACCTCCCGCTCTACTTGCTGCAGCTGCAGGTGTCCCTGATTTTTCAGCAGTCCTCTTCAGACCTGCTAAGTGGGGGGTGAAGCCATCATCCCATTTCCAATTGGGTCAAGGAGAATTGGCCATGTCACATGCCACATTACACTGTCATTCCTTTTTTGGGAAGGAGAGGGGGGGCTCACACCTAGCTGTGCCCAGGGATTACTCTTGCAAGCTCAAGGGACAATGTGTGGTGCTGGGATTGAACCCAATTGGTAACATGCATGGAAAGTGCCCTGCACATTGTACTATCTCATCATTTCTAATGTACCATCACCATTTCTAATGTTGATCTGACACTCTGTACCAGGTGGTGTTCTGAGAGTTGTGAGGGCATCAATTGGTCTAGCCTAATAGCAGTGTGACATAGTTGTCACTTACCTCACTATTCTGGGGGCAGTTGAGACTGAAGTGACTTATACACTGCCACCCACAGAGGTTAGAAGAGCAGAGTTGACCCCAGCAGTCTGCTGGGGAACCATGTTCTTTCCTCCTTTCCCTGTCCCAAATTGCTAACAATTTGACTGAGCATGAGGGACCACAAATCAGGTTCATGTCTTGGCCATCGCTGCTTGCAAGGAAAGTGGCTGTGTGGAGGCTGTTTTAGACAGTGCATGTGTCAGCTACAACATTCCTGGCATAGTCACTGCTCCAGTATGGAACTGGTCTTTCTTCCTGCCCCTTTAGCTTCATTTCTCCCAATATATGTCCTAACCTGCTTCATGTACTGCCTATATGTATGCAGCTGTGGCACTGCTTTTAACAACAACAACAAAAAAAGTGATAGTACAGGGGCTGGAGAGATAGCATGGAGGTAGGGCATTTTCCTTGCATGCAGAAGGACGGTGGTTCGAGTCCCAGAATCCCATATGGTCCCCTGAGCATATCACTGCCAGTAGTGATTTCTGAGCATAGAGCCAGGAGTAACCCCTGAGCGCTGCCAGGTGTGACACAAACCCCCTCATCAAATGTGATAGTACAGGAAAGTAAGGAGTTTGCCTTGCATGCAGCTAACTCCTATTCAATCCGCAGCTGAGTCCCACCAGGAGTAATTCTTGAGCACAGAGCCAGGAGTAAGCCCTGAGTACTTCCAGGAATGGTCCCAAAAGCCAAAAAAATAGAGGAGAGGGAAGAGAAGGCCAAGATGGAGAAGGAGGTGGAGGAAGAGAAGAAAGAGTGGGAGGAGAAATTATGTCTTTAGGACCTAGGATGTAGCTTAGCAGTAGAGCTCTTGCTTTGCATGTGTGAGGACATGAGAAGTAAGAGAAATACATGTGTGTGTATGTAACTATGAGGTTCCTAGAAACAGGCAGTGCTCCCCATTCATCTCCCTGCAGTACTGCAGGGAGTATCACCCAGTTAGGTTGGAATCCAACACTTAGTATTCTGAGATTTAGAAAAACAAAGAGTAAGTGTTTCATATTCTTCTACCTGCTCCTGTCTTTCTTATGTTTGAAACTTTATTTAAGCACCGTCATTTACAAAGTTGTTCATAATACAGTTGTTTCAGGTATTTAATGATCTGACATCAATCCCACACCAATGTGACCTTCCCTCCATCAATGTCCCTCATTACCCATCTTTCCCCCAAGCCTGCCCCATTAGTAGGCACAAAAATAATTTATATATTACTTGTTACAACATGTATTTCACAGTGGTGTTACTAAGGTTAATGTCTAAGGATTTACTTAGTTCTTAGTTGCTACTTGAGCTTTCTGGGTTATCGTGTTTTGCTCACTGAGCTTACTGGGCTTCTACACAACTTTTCCATCTAATTTTCTGTGCTCCTCCTGGTCTACCATGACTGTGAAATACAAGGCTCCAGGCTCCAGAAACTGTGGAACTGGGATTATTCAGCAGCCTGGGTACTCTGAGATTAGTCATGGAGCTATGAAACTGGGCTCTTTCTATAAATAGAGCATGTTGGGTGTGGGTTCGGTTCTGAGCCCTCCGCAGGGCTGGACTGTCTCATCCTGAGAAGACTCCAGAGGTCTGGACACCAAGTTTACCTGAGATGATGTAGAGGAGATAAGATTAGTCCTTGTGGGGCCAGAGAGATAGCACAGTGGTAGGGCGTTTGCCTTAGACACTGAAGGAGGGTGGTTCGAATCCCGGCATCCCATATAGGTCCCCCGAGTCTGCCAGGAGCGATTTCTGAGCATAGAACCAGGAGGAACCCTTGAGCGCTGCCGGGTGTGACCCCCCCCATAAAAAGAAAAGATTAGTTCTTGTGGGGCCAGAGTGATAGCACAGAGGTAAGGTGTTTGTCTTGCACACGGCCAACACAGGATGGACCTGGTTTGACTCATGGCATCCCTTATGGTCCCCCGAGTCTGCCTGGAGCAACTCTGAGCACAGAGCCAAGAGTAAATCCTGAGCAAAGCCGGGTGTGACTCAAAAACCAAAAAAAAAAAAAAAAAAAAAAAAAGATTAGTCCTTGTCCTCCTTTTCCACATTGTTTGAAGTAGCAGGCTAGCAGGCACAGGTCCACGAGGAAGAGGAGTGATGTAGTTGCTTTCTTTTCTTTTTTTTTTTTTGGAGGGGACACACCCGTTTGATGCTCAGGGGTTACTCCTGGCTAAGCGCTCAGAAATTGCTCCTGGCTTGGGGGGACCATATGGGACACCGGGGGATTGAACCGCGGTTCTTCCTTGGCTAGCGCTTGCAAGACAGACACCTTACCTCTAGCGCCACCTCACTCACCCCGTACTTGCTTTCTGGCTCTTTTGTCGGTAAGAAGAATTAACTGCTGGCATTCTTTCCTAAGGCCCATGCTTTGTAGAACCTTGAGTCGTCAACCTTCTTTCCAAAGCAGCCCTAGTGAAGGGAGAACTGCCTGTTAGCCCAACTTCCACTGGCAGGGCTTTGACTTCCCTTCAGCTCCTGGTAGGAACTAGCAGCTGACCCCACCTGCTTCTCCTCCAATCTTGCAGTTGATCTGCTGGCTGTGTGGGCTTCAGGCAAAAGAGAAATGGGAAGGCGAGCAGGATATTGGGATTAAAGGTATTATGAGATAGATGGAGGAGAGCTTGAGATTTGTTTTCATTGGTCTTGGGGCATTCATTGTCCAGTTTACAAAGCCGTAACCTAGGGGTGGTGAACACGGCCAAAATAAATGCAGCTCTTCGCCTCTTCTCATTATTTTGTATACTGCGGCTCTTTGCCAAGTTTGGATTTTGTTCTGCTGCTTCTGAGGAGGGACCTCTGAGGAGAGATCTCCGAGCATGGAGTCCCGCCCCCAGGCTGCGTCGTCCCGTCTCCCTTCCCTCGGAAACAACTGTACGGGCCAGTGAGGGGGGGGGACCCGTGTGTCACATGTTGTGGCACATCTTGCCATTAGTTCTTAGTGTGGAAGATGCAGCACACCCTCTCTATCACTGCAGGATTTTTACCCTCAACATGGCAAATGCAATATGTGTTTAATATATCATTGTTAAAATTATATGCTTTTGTGTGAGTGATTGTCTGTTTTGGCAGGTCACTGTGTAGTATGGCTCTCTAATTCTCACAATTTAAAATTTTGGCTCTTTGTGTTGAACTTGTTTGCCACCCCTGCCCTTGAGTATCCCCAAGAACCAGGAAGGTTGAAGTGTCCGGGCCATAGAACTGAATATGGATCCTCCCTTCCATTCATCATCCCTCCATTAGTTCTCCCATCCTTCACTGCACACAAGAAAAACACCACACACAGCAGTTGGCCAATAGTGATACCTGGCTGTGAAAATTTCAGCCACAGGCCATATCACACTGAAGCAAGGTTAAGCCTTAACTCTGGGGGCTAGGAGGACAAGGTCCTCCTGAAGCACTTAGAATAGCCCTGGAATAATTTTCCCCATGCTAGTAACATTAATATCAGTCATAACAGGTAACATGTGTTTGGGGCCTCACTGTGCCAGGGCCCATTCTGACACTGTAATGCATGTCATCATAACTGTCCAATATGGATAGTGTTGATCCCATTGTACAGATGAGAAAACTGAGAGGAATTAGAAGGCTTGCCTGGGATTTCTCCACTGGCAAGTAGTCAGAACAGAGTTAGACCAGAATAATCTGGCACCAGAGATATGCCAATTAATTGGTTTGGGAATGAGAGGCTGGGATTAGGTGGTTTTTTCTCTCATAATTGATATATAACAAATGTGGTCATGTTTATTTATAAAGGATAAGAACTCTTCTGAAAATCTGAAAATCAGAGAGAGCACACAATGAGTTGAGGACTTGCTTTGCATGTGAGAGACTCTGGTTCAATCCCTAGTATCACATGATCTCCTAAGCACAGAGCTGGGAGTAGTCCCAATGTGTGTTCCAATCTCTTTACCCCCCCCCCAAAAAAATATAAGGATCTGATTTCTGATTTCTGGAGCCAAAGTGATAGAATAGCAGGGAGGGCATTTACTTTGTACACAGCTTACCCAGATTTGATCCCTGCCATCCCATATGGCCCCAGAACGTGCCTAGAGTTATTTCTGAGCACAGAGTAAACCTAAGCACTGCTGTGACCCAAAAAATGGGGGAAAATGGGGAAGGGGGAAATATGATTTTTTTTTGTTTGTTTTTGGACCACAGTTGGCGGCGCTCAGGGGGTTACTCCTGGCTTTGCGCTCAAAAATCACTCCTGGCCAGGAGTGACTTCTGACTTCTGAATGCAGAGCCAGAAGTAACCCCTGAGCACCACCAGGTGTGATCCAAACCCCGCCACCCCGCCTAAAAAAATCGTTCCTGGCTAGGGAGACCACATGGTATGCTGGATATTAAACCTGGGTCCATCCTGGATTGGCCGCATGCAAAGCAAATGCCCTACCACTGTGCCATCTCTCTGGCCACCTGATTTATTCTTATTTTGGAGCCACACCCCACGTTGTTCAAGGGTGGTGTTCAGGAGACCATATCTGATGCTAGGGATTGCATGCAAGGCAAATGCCTTATCTATTCTACTATGTTCCTGCCCCCCAAAGGATCTGTATTCAAATACTGCTCAAAGAAAGGATGATGTGTTGTTTTGGGATTTTTTTTTAGCCACACCCAGTGGGGATCGAACCCGGGCCCGCACGTGCAAGGCAAATGCTCCACCTGCTGTGCCATCACCCCGGCCCAGGGTGACATGTTGTTAACCATAGTCAATCTTGGTGAAGGGCAGAGATCAGCTTTGCCTGAGAAGGCTCTGACTAAACTAGCTGAGGAGTTTGCTAATTAATCCTGCATCTGTGTTAGTTTTAGTTTGATCCCACAGATTTGCAGCAGCTGTTGAGAAACAAAAACTGAGAGACCCTATCCAAGATCCAGTGTTCAGAAGAGGCAGGAGGCTGGGTAGATAGTTCAAAGGAGGGCATGTATGCCTGGGACATAGGAACCCTGAGTTTAATTCCTGACACCACATGGTCCTGCAGACTCCCTGAGCACTGCTTAGGATACCTGCCATCACCCCCACCACCCCCTAAAAAGCATAAGAAGCAGATTCTGTTTCACCATCAGGAACTGGAGCTTTTCCGAAGTTGCTCAACTGCATTTCCCTGAGGCGTCTGTGGATACAGACTCACCCCTTGGCGTTTGAGTCTAACTTTCTAGTTTGTGTTTTTAGTGTCTGCCAGTTCCTAGGACTGTCTCTCTTGGAATCTGCGTCATTGCTCTGTGGGTCAGTCACTGTAAAAGCCTTTCTGGCTGCCATTCCTAGAATGATAACTCCAGCCACAACTGGGGAATCACTAACAAGAACCAGCCGTCAGGGTAAGGATTGGTTATTTTTAAAGAGCTCAAGAGGCCATTTTATCATCCTTTTTGGTTTTTGCCAAGTTGAGCTAATATTGTCTCCTCTTTCTTTTTGGCTATTTCCTCAAATGGCCTTACTTCTATGTCCAATAGGCTACTGGTGAACACTTGAACTTTGAGGCTTTGGCTTTGGATTGCAGAATGTTCTCGTAGAGTTGGACCTGGGAGCCTTTTTTGTTGCTGTTGTTTTTGTTTTTGGATCACACTCAGCAGCACTCAAGGGTTACTCCTGGCAAACTAGGTGACCATATGGGATGCAGAGATAGAACCCAGGTTGACTGTGTGCAAAGCAAACATCCTACCCACTGTGTCCTACCCACCCCAGCCCCATATCTGGGAAACTTTTGGGGAGCTGTGAAAGGAGGTGATTCAGCAAGCTGGAAACATTCTATGGGATGAGCTTTTTCACCAGGATAGTCATCGAAGAAGGAGCAGACATTGGATGTTCAAGTCTTGGTGCATAATCCTAGTCACCTGGTGCCCACTGAGTGTCTGCTGGGCCACATGGGGGCAGCTCATGTCCTGATAGGAGCAGGGGTGAAGGGCTGGAGGAGGGGCTCCTTTGCTGTAGATTTGGCTTCAGTCGCCCAGAGCACTATAAAGGTGAGGAAACAAACTAGGAATTTTCATCTGTGATAGTTGTGTTGTCAGACCTTCAGAGAAAAGCAAAATCCATGGAGTCAGTTAAAAACTTTTCCAGATGTTTCTTTACAAGCTGCAAATCCCAGATGGGAGGTGGGAGAAAGAAATACAGGGACATGGAGGGAAAGAGAGACATATTGGACACATAAAATATAAACGTATTTTTTATCATTTGGGCAAGGTGCTTATTACAAAAATATTAGTTGTTCCTGAGGAACTTACTGTTTTCTAAGGATTTTTACATATGGCTGACTGACTATACACCTCTTGGATTTTAAAAAATTACCCTAGTTCCATCTCCAGGACCCCTGACCACTGAACCAGGAGTAGCCCCTAAACACCAATAGGCATGGCCACCAAACAATAGCAACAACAAGAAATACACACATGGGCCCGGAGAGATAGCACAGCAGTGTTTGCCTTGCAAGCAGCCGATCCAGGACCAAAGGTGGTTGGTTCGAATCCCAGTGTCCCATATGGTCCCCCGTGCCTGCCAGGAGCTATTTCTGAGCAAACAACCAGGAGTAACCCCTGAGCACAGCCGGGTGTGACCCAAAAACCAAAAAAAAAAAGAAATACACACACACACACACAAACACTTTTCATTTGTTTTTGGACCACATCCATCTGGGTTCAAAGCTTAACTCTTGTCTCTGTACTCAGAGATCCACTCCTAAAGGGGCTCTGTGCTAGAGGCTTGGGGAGAGACCATATTCAAAGTGAGGGCGACATGCAGGGCAAGTTAAGTTTTTATAAATCATTTTTTAATTGAATTACCATGAGATATACAGTTACTAAGTTGTTCGTGATTGAGTTTCAGTCACACAATGTCCAACACCCATCCCTTCACCAGTACACATTTCTCACCACCAATGCCCCCAGTTTTCCTTTCACCCACTCCCACCTGCCTCTATGACAGGCATTTTATTTCTCTTTCTCTCTCTCTCCCTTTAAGTACTGTAATTTGCAATATTGTTACTGAAGGGGTATCGTGCATATATCACTTTTACCTCCTTTCAGCAACCAGTTCTTGTCCAGAGTGATTATTTTCAACTATCATTGCCATAGTGGTCCCATCTCTGTCCTATGCTTTCTACCATGAACCAGTCCTCCTGGCCCTCATCTCTATTATCTTTCCATATTAGTATTATTATTAGTATACTGTATTTTTAATATCCTACAAATGAATGAAATCAGTCTATGTCTATCATTCTCCTCTGACTCATTTCACTCAGCATAATACTCTCCATATCCATCGATGTATAAGTAAATTTCATGACTTCATTTTTCTATCAGCTGCTTAGTATTTCATTATATAGATGTAACACAATTTCTTTATCCACTCATCTATTCTCAAGAACTTGGGTTGTTTCCGGTTTTTGGCCATTGTAAATAGTGCTGCAATGGACATAGGAACACAGATGCCTTTTCTGCATTATGTTTTTGGGCATCTAGGGTAATAATATACAGGAGTGATTGCTGAGTTATCTGGGAACTCAATTTCTTTGTTTCTTTTTTTGTTGTTGTTGAGGAATGTCCATATTGTTTTCCAAAAAGGCTGAACCAGTTGACATTACCACCAGAAGTGATTGAGAGTCCCTTTCTCCCTGCATCTGGTTGTTCTTGTTCTTTGTGATGTGTGCCAGTTTCTGTGGTGTGAGATGATTTCTCATTATTGTTTTTATTTGCATCTCCCTGATGATCAATGAATGATATGGAGCATTTTTTATGTCCCTTTTGGCCATCTGTATTTCTTCTTTGAGGATATTTTTATTCATCTCTTCTCCCCATTTTTTTTGGAGGGGGGCCACAACCAGTGATGCTCAGGGCTTACTCCTGGCTATCTGCTCAGAAATAGCTCCTGGCAGGCACGGGGAACCATATGGGATGCTGGATTCAAACCAACCACGTTAGGTCCTGGGTTGGCTGCTTGCAAGGCAAACGCCGCTGTGCTATCTCTCCGGCCCCACAATCCGTGTTTAAAAAGGCCCTTTTTTCAAAACATTTTAGTGGACTTGAGATGGGACTCACACATACTTAAAAATATATAAAACAGGGGCTAGAGAGAGAGAGTACATGAGGAAAGGATCTTGCTTTGTATGTGACCTACCTGGTTTTGAATCCCTGGAACCACAGACCCCTGAGCACAGAGGAAGGAGTAAGCCCTGAACATTACTAAGTATGGCCCAATCCCCTCACCCTTTAAAAAAAAGTAGAGAGAAAGAATTATCACTAACACAAACTTCTATGCCTTCTCAAACATAAGGTTCACATTCTGATTTAAGAATAAAAATTGACATGACCCAAATCACTGATGAATGATCTAAGTTCCCGAGTAATTCCCTCTACTATAAAATGAGGTGTTCATCTACAGAAGGATCAGCTTTCAGTGTCAGACTGAATCTGGAAAGCTATTTTTCTCACTCTACATCAGTGGGCTTTTCTTTGAAAACAGAAGATCCAATAACAATGGATAACGCCTAAGCCAAGACCTCCTGTCTTCCTGGGAAAGAATGGGCCAGGAGGGAGGATCAGGGCCATGGGGGTGAGAGCCTGCTCTGTCTCCAGGGAAGATACTGAGAGAAAATAAATAGCTGTGCTGATTTGGGCTATGACAAGGGCTATGACAAGGCTATGACAAGGAGACAGAGTTTGAGTTCTCTGTCCACAGTGAGTTCTTCCTTATCTGCACTTGTTAGCACCCTCAGGCTAGCTCATGGAGGCTAGCCCTCCTCAACGCTTCTTTTCTGATGCCAGCGTAAGGCAGGGTACTGACTGAGATTGGATGCCCATGCATAGAGGGGCATTTAAAAGCTAAGTTGCCTAGGAACAAAAACCACCATTTCTTTAAGAACATTGGGCCAGGGAACGGCGCGGTGGCGCTAGAGGTAAGGTGTCTGCCTTGCCAGCGCTAGCCTAGGACGGACTGCGGTTCGATCCCCCGGCATCCCATATGGTCCCCCAAGCCAAGAGCGACTTCTGAGCGAGTAGCCAGGAGGTAGCCCCTGAGAGTTCCTGGTGTGGCCAAAAAAAAAAAAATTAACATTGGGCCAAAGCAATAGTACAGTTGGTAGATTGCTTGCCTCAAACCAACAACCATTGTTATATGCATGGTTCCTCAAGCACCATTGGGTGTGCCCTGCACAGAGTAAACAAGTGCTGGGGATGTGTCTCAAGTAGTAAAGCTTCTGCCCAGCCTGTGTAAGACATCTCAGGTGAGTTTGATCCCCAGCACTGCACCTTCCCCAACACCACCTGGGTTAACCCTGATACCCCCAACACTAAATAGTCAGGTCCCCACTGCTCGCCAAGTGTCAAAGTGTGGCCCTATTTTTTTTTTTGGTTTTGGTTTTGGTTTTTTTTTTGGGCCACACCCGTTTGACGCTCAGGGGTTACTCCTGGCTATGCGCTCAGAAATCACCCCTGGCTTGGGGGGACCATATGGGATGCCGGGGGATCGAACCGTGGTCCGTCCTACGCTAGCGTTTGCAAGGCAGACACCTTACCTCTAGCGCCACCTTCCCGGCCCCATGTGTGGCCCTATTTTAAAAAACAAATGGGGGGCGGCTGAGAGATAACACAGCGGCGTTTGCCTTGCAAGCAGCCGATCCAGGACCAAAGGTGGTTGGTTCAAATCCCGGTGTCCCATATGGTCCCCCGTGCCTGCCAGGAGCTATTTCTGAGCAGACAGCCAAAAAAAAAAAAAAAAAAAACAAATGGGAAGGGGACTGGAGTGATAGTGCAGTGAATAGGACACTTACCCGACACCCAGCTGACCTGGGTTCCATCCCTAGCCCTCTTTTGATCCCTGGACACCTCCAGGAATGATCCCTGAGCACAGAGCTATGAGTAATATGTGAGCATTACCTGCTGTGATCCAAAAACTAAAACCCTAAAATGAGGGTGCTAGAGTGCTAGAATAGTAGTAGTACAGCAGGTAGAGTGCTTGCTTGCCCATGACTAGCCTTGGTTCAAATCCCTGGCACCACCATGTATGTTCTCCTCCAGTACAGCTACCTGCATGTGGACTTCAAAAACTAAATAAACAGACACATTGTGAGGAAGCAGTATTTGCAATGTGAGATTCTATGCCCTATGTTTAACCATCAGTCAGTAGAGATAAGTGCAAAAGCAAGAGAGCATTTTCCATCAGGTGGAAAAACTAAAGATAGTGATGATGTTGGTGGGTCCTAGGAAATAAGTTGCTCTCATTTGCCACTGGTGGAAATAGAGAAAATTACTTCAACTGTCAGGAATAGGGAAAAATTACTTCAGCTGTCTCACGGTCTTTTTTCCTTTTTTTAAATTGTAATTTGCTGTTTCCTGTTTACTCTAAGAATTTCTTCTTTTTTTTTATTATTTTCTTATTTGTGGTTTAGGGGCTACACCTGCAGTGCTTGGGGGCTTTTCCTAGTAGTGCTGGCATTGAAAGGAACTGTGCAGTTCTGGGAGTGAACCCAGGGTCTCTCCCCATACACCAGGCTCATTGAGCTCACTCTTCATGCCAAGAAGTCCTTTTTATTGTTTAATTTTGGTTTGGGGCCACCCCTGCCAATGCTCAGGGGTGGTTACTCCTGGCTCTGTGTTCAGGGAATCATTCCTGGAGGGCCTGAGGGACCATATGGGATGCTAAGGATCAAACTCAGGTTGACTGAATGCAAGGCAAGTGCCCTACCCACTGTACCACCTGCCGAGCCCACATTTAAACTCAAGCCCATAAACAAATATGCTCACATTCTGCCATTGTCATTGAACCTCCTCTCCTCTGAGCAGAACACCCTGCCTTGCTCTTTTGCACTCTGTGCTTGTGAAGGACCAGTACAACTCTGGATCAAGACCCTGGGCTATTTGGGAGTGTTCATTAGAAACACAGGCCTTTCCTGAAGCAAAGCCTTTCCTGCCAATCAGGGCCCACCCAGTGAAGGCAGGTCCTCAGCCCAGGCTGCCAAGCCGCAGTTCCCTCAGAGGGAAAGGAAGCATTTCTTGTCAGATGCCCCTGCCCGACTCACTGATCCTCACAGCCACACGTGCCGTGTTGCCCTCTGCTGTTTGCAACAGGACTTAGATGCCCTGTTTGCTCGGACCAGACAGCACCTTTTCTCTAGCACACTTGAATGGGACTCAGAGCTCACCACCACAATGCCCTTCAGTTTCTCCATGTTTTTCTTTTTCATTCTGAGAGTGAGGGGCTGTTAGGAGTTGGACACTGCATTGAATTCTGTGACTTTCTGGGCTTGGCAGTTAAATTTCACAGCACCCAGAGGCCCTCCCAGTGTTCTCCAGATAGCAGCACAGCAGCAGGGCTTTGGCTACTCGGCTGTTACGTTAGTTTTCTCAGCCCTGTGCTTTCCTCTCAGACCCTGGGCCTCTTTGCATGGCCCTCCTTGAGAGCCTGCAATGTCTGTTGGTTGTTTCCAGTGGCACTGAAAACTAAGGTTCAGGCTGGCTCAGGAGTGTGTAGACTGGACATGCTCATGCCTGCTGCTGTCTTGAGTGCAGGGGCTCTGGGAAATTGTCAGGGAGTGTCACTGCTAGGTTTTCTGGATCGGCTTGGTGCAAGTCAACACCCTACCACTGTGCTATCTTTCTGGCCCCCATTGCTAAGTTTTCTGTTGCAGATCCATGTTACTTCTCTCCCAGGATTGGGGAACAAAGGAGAGTTGGAAACTTGGGGAGCACTTGCCTACCAGGAGTGGTAAAGGCACCAATACAAAGCTCCTTTCCTGGGCTAGAGAGACAGTACAGTGGTTAGAGTGTTTGCCTTGCATGTGGACAACTCAGGTTTAATCCCAACATCCCATATGTTCCCTGAGCCTACCAGGAGTGATTCCTGAGTGTAGCGTCAGGAATAGCAAGACAACAACAATAAATATATAAACCCTCTGTTGGGGCGGGGAGGGCTTGGTAGGCACCTCTTTGTGCTGAAGCACAGGCTTCGCATGCAAGAGGCCTGAGTTCAGTCCCTGATACCACTTGGTTCCCAAGTACAGATCTGGTGAGTGTGCCCACCCGATTAAAAGAATAAAATTGTTTGAGGCTGGAGCAATAGTACAGTGGGTAGGGTGCTTGCCTTGCTTGTAGCCAACACAGGTTTGAACTCCAACATCACACATGGTCTCCTGAGTCCTGCCATGAGCTATCTATCCCTAAACTCAAATCCAGGAGTAAGCCCAAAGCACCACTAGGTGTGGCTCAAGAACCAAAACCAAAAGAAAAAGTTAAATTAAATCAGTTCCCACTTATTGCCTTCAACCTCTAAGCAGGTCTGGTTGTATAGGAAAGATGCCTGGTCTGTCTTCACCTTCATACTTTGAGAGCAAGTGTCCTTGGGGGTGCTGGGAGAAAAGAACCTCTGCCCAGCTTGAGCCACTCGGGGCCCTCTGCTGTGCTTCAGACCTCAAGGGCTCTACGATGGTAGCTTCACTGTCACTCTTACCCTTTCTCCTCTGTCAGGGTCGAGAATCTATATTCATCTGTTCTTTAGGGGTTTCTAGCCCATTTACTCCGCAACCCTGAGAGGATTTGGAAGGATCATGGCAGATTGGGACTTAACCTCCTCTTCCACTTCTCTCCTTGCAGCTTAAACTGTGGAACAAATATCGAATTTCCAACATTCCATCCCTCATATTCCTCGACGCTTCCACTGGGAAGGTGGTGTGCAGGAATGGTCTGCTGGTGATCCGTGATGACCCAGAAGGTAGGACCCGCTTTGCCAGCCGCTTCCCCTACATGGATGGAGAGACTCCAGAATGGCTTTATTTGTTTAGAGTCAATTGTCTTGATAAAATGCTAGTATTCTCCAGGACATGGTTACAATTTTTTAGAGGGATGGAGGCCAGAGCAATAGCACAGCAGTAGGGTGTTTGCAGCTGACCCAGGATGGACCTGGCATTCCATATGGCCCCCCAAGTTTTCCAGGAGCGATTTCTGAGTCCAGAACCAGGAGTAGAACCAGAACCCTGAACACCACCAGGTATGGCCCAAATACAAAAAAACAAACTAGGGGCTGGAGCAATAGCACAGTGGTAGGGCATTTTCCTTGCACAAGGCTGACTTGGGATGTACCTGGGCATTCCATATGGTCCCCTGACCCTTCCAGGAGTGATTTCTGAGCTCAGAGCCAGGAGTAACCCCTGAGCAGCACTGGGTGTGGCCCCCAAACCAGGGGGAAAAAAGAAGAAGTTTCTTCATGGGTCACACATTTTTTCTAGTAAAAACTTCACCTGCTTTAGGGCCAGATAGTTAGTACAAGAGTTAAGGTATATGATGTAGCACTTGCCTTGCACATGCTTTTTGTTTTTTTTTTCCTTTTATCCTTCTGGCTTACATCTTTTCTTTTTTTTTTCTAATAAAAAATACTTGGTAGCATTTGCTACCTCCCCACAGCCAGAGTGGCCCTTGAGCTCAGAGCCAGAAGTGAGGCAAGTGTGACCTCCAAACAGAAAAATTCCTGAAGGGTGTGGTAAAACACACATACACTCACACACACTTTCACACAAACCCCACACAACACGTGCGTGCGCGCGCATGCACCCATACATACATACACACATCCTCTGAATCTGATTTCAAATGCAGTTCCTCTGGCCCCGCCCCAGACATTCCTACATTATTTGTTTCTGGAGGGATAGGCCTTCTGCATTTTAAACAAGTCTGTGCTTCTCCCATCCCTCTACCTCCACCCCAGGCAATTCTGAGGCAGTGGTCCGTGGACCACCCAGTGAGAACACACTCCCTTGAAGCTGGGAACAGCATTCGCTCCTCTTGCCTGGGGCCTACGTGCCACAATGTGGACCACATGGGTCAGTGGGTTCTGCTCTTTTCTTTTCACCAGACAAGTTCTTACCTGGTTCCCTGGATCTCCTCCGGGGTGAATCTAGCTCTCTGGGGGAGGGTCCCAGGAGAGTCCTGGTTACACTCAATCGTCCCCCAGATTCTAAAATGCTGGCTGAGTTGAGACACTGGTCTGGGATTGAATTGAAGCTACTCTTTGTTTTTGAGCACATCCCTCTGGCTCTGCACTCAGGGATCACTTCTGGAGGAGTTCAAGGGACCACATGCAGTTTAGGGGTTAGAACCCAGGTCAGCTGCATTCAATGCAGGCAGCCTCCCTGCTGTCCTATCACTCTAGTCCTCCTGAAATCATTCTTAACATTGAGACCACAACACCCCAACCTGTTGTGCCCTCCTAGTCACCAAGGCATTCTGATCGACTCTGTTCTGAATGTATCATTCCCCTTGTCCCTGGACCCCCAGGCTGGGGCCAGAACTCAGGGAAGGGACCTGTGATCTGCAAGTTCGGGAGCCATTGTGCTGAGTCAGGAGCTGAGATCTGCTGCTTGCCTGCACCCGCACCCAGCTTGGCTGCACTATTAAGACAGGGACCTTCTTGCCCCCTGTTGCTTTTGCAGGTCTGGAGTTCCCCTGGGGACCCAAACCCTTCCGGGAAGTCATTGCAGGGCCCTTGCTGAGGAGCACAGGACAGTCCCTGGAGAGCTGCAGCCTGGAGGGCTCCCATGTGGGCGTCTATTTCTCTGCACACTGGGTGAGTGTCGGGCAGGAAATTGGGCTGGTGGGGTGGGACCACAAAGGCCCAACCTTCCTACTTGCATAATTCACCTGGGCCTGAACCATGATGACACTCAAAGGAGTGGCATTCTAAAACACAGCTCCTAGAGTGGCCCATGTCATTGCCCATCCTATGGGGTTGTTGGGAGCAGGGGGACCATGGAACAATCCAATAGACTGCTAGTAGGACTGCCAGTCGGTGTGGGTAAGTTACTTGCCTTGCGTGTGGACAACCCAGGTTTAATCTGGCATCCCATATGGTCCCCAAGGAAAAATTCCTGAGCCTGGAGGCAGGGTAACCACTAAGTATACCTAGTATGGCCTCAAAACTAACAAGCAAAAAAATTTGAGACCCTTTGTTGAGGTGAAGAAGGTCAGTTCTCAGCTGGATATTGAGTGATTTTCTTTTTTCTGTAAAGGGGACCAGCACCCCTTAGGGAACATCTTTAGCCTCACCCCTTTCCAGATGTGGCAGCTGGTGGCCCCAAGGGGCTCATTGCTTTAAGTGCTGCATGCTGGGACTGTCTGGGCAAAGAGCCTGTGTGAGTCACCTTTACAAGCAGCAAATCTGGGTCTCCTTCCTGCCTGGCTACCCCCAGGGCCAGCGTCTGGGAAACAGGTGTGGCACCTCGCTGTAGGGTCCCACTCTTGTTTTTCAGTGTCCCCCTTGCCGAAGCCTCACTCGAGTCCTGGTGGAATCCTACCGCAAGATCAAGGAGGCAGGCCAGAAGTTTGAAATTATCTTCGTGAGTGCAGACAGGTGAGGCCAGCTGAACAGATGAGCGCCTGCATTTTCTTCTGGGGGAGCTTGAAGATGAGGCTGCAGAGAACAGTTGGGGGTTTCGGCAGAGGGATAATAACATTTCACATGGGCCTGTCCATTTGGGGAACCAAGAAAAATGTATTTTAGCTAGGAGCATGGGAGTTCACCAGCTCAGTCTGGGTGTCTGGGGGGAGGGTCTGTGATATTTGATTCTTTTGGGTTTTCAAATGCTGGGGAAGAACAGAAGGAAAAGAGCCAGAGATGAATAGAGCTTGAGCCCCACTGTCTGCCTCCATCTTGTGTGGAGACTCACTCCTGAGTGAGGAGTGAGGAACCCCTCAGGCCCAGTCACTTCTCACCCTCTCCCCACCTTTCATCATCTGAGACCCTCCTTCCTTACCAGACTCCAGCTCTAGTGCAGACCAAACGCCCAAGTATGCAAGGCGCTCTCCAGGGAGCATCTTGTCCACTATCCTGTCTTGGGTATCATCTGTACCAGTCCACATTCAGCTTATGGTCACTGTACCCCAGCTCCCTGTCTCAGTACTGATGGGTGAGGCACATCCCAGGCCCAGGCCCTTCATCTTTTCAAGTTTAAAAAAACAACTGGCGGGGCTGGTGAGGTGGCGCTAGAGGTAAGGTGTCTGCCCTGCAAGTGCTAGCCAAGGAAGGACCACGGTTCAATCCCCCAGTGTCCCATATGGTCCCCCCAAGCCAGGGGCAATTTCTGAGCGCTTAGCCAGGAGTAACCCCTGAGCATCAAACGGGTGTGGCCAAAAAAAAACCAAAAAAAAAAGGAGTTTAAAAAACAACTTGCCCAGAGCGATAGTACAAGAGGTAAAGCCTTGCATGCAACCAACCCAAGCTTGGTCCTCAGTATCCCATATGGTCCCTGAGCACCACCAGGAATGATTCCTGAGTACAGAGCCAGGAATAAGCCCTAAGCTTACACAGGCATGCCCCTCCTCCCATACACATACACACATATACATACATACACACATACACACATACATACATACACACACATACATACATACAAACAAACACACAAACAAAAGCCTTTCCCTCAGGTTGGGAGTGTGGCTCAGGGGTAATGCACCTACCTTGTAAGTATGAGATTCTGGGATTGATCCTTAGCACTAAAACTAAAAAAGACAGGGGTGGGGAATTTTCTCATGCCTCTTCTTGGTCACCTTCACCTAGAGACTCCAACCTCAGTGAACTACTATATGCTTCCTGTTGCTTAATTAGATTTGTGCTTTATAATTTAGTGTTCTGTATATCTCAGTTCCTTTATGAAAACTGGACTGTGTGTTGACTATGGAAAGGGAACAGGCTGTGACCCTGCACAGGCCACAGGGCAGCTGACTCATGAAGTGGTTTGGCATTTTGTTTTGGGAGGAGCTTGCTATTTGGTGAGGGGAGGACACATCCAGCAGTGCTCAGGAGTTACTCCTGGCTCTGCGCTCAGAAATAGCTCCTGGCAGGCTCAGGGGACCATATGGGATGCTGGGGTTCGAACCCAGGTCCATGCCAGGTCATTCAGTGCCCTACCACTGTGCTATTGCTTCAGCCTTACCCCTTTTTAAATCCTTTTATTTTTGAGCCACACCCATTGATGCACAGGACTTACTCCAGGCTCTGTGCTCAGGGGCTGTGCTTGAGAGAGCCTAAGGGATACCAGGGACAGAAGGAACTCAAGTTAGCTGCATGCAAGGCATTTGCTCTTGTGCCCCTGGGCTGACATTTTGGTCTGTAGGTTTCTGCGCCCTTTCAGTGATTACTGAAAGGAAAACTCCTCTACTCACATGTCACCAGCCCTGTCATTCAGAACCTGAACCTCTTCAGTGCCCTGGGCACTACTTGGCAGAAGGTGGGTAGGAGCACAATGATGCCTGTGAAGTAACAGAGCTGGTCTCTCTAGGTCTGAGGACTCGTTCAAGCAGTACTTCAGCGAGATGCCCTGGCTCGCCGTGCCCTACACTGATGAGGCCCGGCGCTCACGCCTCAACAGGCTGTATGGGATCCAAGGTAGGCAGCCCACATCCGGGCTTCTTGGGAAACTGCCTACTGGGGGTCTGCCTTGCCTTCCAGGGGAAAAGAATTTCCTTAGTACCATGATTGTTTGTTTATGTACCTCACTAAATTCAAAATAATACATGGAGACGTTTTGATCTGTTGGTGAAACTGTATTCATCTTGTTTGGCTGTGCTCGGGGCTTACTTATTCCTGGTTCTGTTCTCATGAATCACTCCTGGTAGGGTTCAGGGGGCCATATGGGTACTGGAGCTTGAACCTGAGTCAGCCATGTGCAAGGCAAATAAATGCCCTGCTCACTGCACTATCACTCTGGTTCTTCAAATCAGTTTTCTCAGGAAAGGTCTTGATGGAGAGATACCTGCTTTTTGCTGTTTGGCATCTGCTTAGGATTCCTATGTAGTCAGGACACTAAACAGTTGCTCCTGAATGACCTGGTCAAATGCCCCACTGCCCTGGGACCTGAGGGTGGCCTTTTTAGCACCATAAGATGGACTCTGTACCTCGATTTTCTCCTCTGGTAAGTGTCCCTGCAGAGCTTCTGACAGGTAGGTAAGTAGTCCCTGGGCGAGAGTCGTGAGCGCTGAGTGGCTGCAGATAGAGGTGAATTTCCTCAGTATTGAAAACTCAGATGAATCATTGCGATTTATTGTTCGTCTTGCTATGTTTTATTTTTTCTGAATACATTTTATTTAATATCTGTCTATAAACAGAATCATTTTGAAACAATGCATTTTCCCAGAAATGATGATGGGAGAGACGAATGGTTTTCATTTGTTATGTGACTCCCTGTTCCCCAGCCATCATCCCACCAGCTTTTCTCTTTGTGCAGAGCTGATCTGTGTGGGAAGGGTTAAACTCATTCCCTTATTTCAGTGGCTGCAGCAGACACAGCTCTGAGATGGTTCTCAGTGCTCCTCTCCTTAGAGCGGAGGGGCAGGCGAGGAGTGTTGACAAATCAGGATTCATCCACAAATCCCACAGCTTGTGGGAGACTCAGTGGGTCCTCCAACCTCTTTTTCTTTGCCATAAAGTAAGCAGCTGACTGTGTTTGGAGCTCAGGTTTCAAAAATGGGGTAATTGGTGAAGTCAACATTGATCTGTTTCAAGCATGCAGCAGAATTCCCAGAGACCTCGTGGAACTGCAGGTTCAGAGCCAGGGTCTGGAATGGGCTAAGGTCTTGCATTGCTGGCAGACCCTGAGCGCTGGCCCAAACTGCACAAACTCTCTAATCCTGGTAACATAGAAAATAGTTTGAGAATTTTGGAGGCTACTGCCTCTTGTTAGTAAGGATGAAAGATAGTTGGAGAGAGGGATGGAGTGATTATACATCAGGGCCAGCCAACTCAGGTTCCATCCTTGGCATCCCATATGCTTCTCCAAGCCTGCAAGGAATGATGCCTGAGTGCAGAGCCAAGAGTAAATCCTGAGCACTGCTGGCTGTGGTCCCCAAACAAAAAAACAAAACAAGAGGGCTGGAGAGAGAGTGTCATAGGTTGAGTCCTCCTGGAGGACTTGGGGTCAATCCTTGGCCCCACCATATGGACACCAAAGTCGTTTTAGCACTGACAAAAACACACCCCAACACTGTGGTATGTGAGGCCAAAACAAAACAAAAAGATGGAGGAACTCTTTTCCCAAAACGACATTATTTATGGGTTGGAATGGAAAGGCACAAAGTTGGATGATTTACACTGCAATTGTGTTCATTAACCCACAGTTGAGTATGGGCCACAGGTGCTCCCTGCCAGTACTGATGTTTAAAAGGAGCTTTTAAAGGAGCTGGTTTTAAACCAGCTTTTTCCTCCCTGCAGGCACCACCTACAAAAGATCCAGGATGATGCATGTACAGGATGGAATTTCTTGTTGCTTTGTTTTATCCTTTGGATTTGGATGATGTTGAGCAAAGAAGGGGAATCCTAATTTGAGAGCAGACTGAGGGGTGATTCCACAGTTTATTATCCCCAGTGTCAGGTGCAAACTTAGAGGATGGCCAGGGAGAGAGGCTGAGTTGTGGTCCATGAGATGATACACTGTGTTTGGGCCCCAGCTCACAACCTCCAGCCTGGCTGCTGCCCCATCAGCACTGAAGCTTCCACAGTCATCAGTAGCTGGCTCAGGTTGCTCCATTTTCACCTCCAAAGCTCAGCATGCAGTCTTTGCTCCATCCACCCCTGTAAAGGCCCCCCAAACACCATATTTCCACCAGGAAAGTGGGTCTGGATCAAGGGTCACCACAGGAAATAAATCAAACAAAACTGAGTGTGAAATCTGTCTCATCACATTGAGAGAGCTGCCAGCCAGACTGCAGGGTTGGGTTGGGTCACACCTAGCAGTGCTCAGGGGTTACTCCTGACTCTATGCTCAGAAATCACTCCTATGGCAGGAGCTTGGGAGACCATTGCCCGGATTTGAACCACCATCCTTCTGCATGCAAGGCAAATGCCATACCTCCATACTATCTTTCAGATCCCTGCAGTTTTTTTTGGTTTTTTTTTTTTTGGGGGGGTCACACCCGGCAGTGCTCAGGGGTTACTCCTGGCTGTCTGCTCAGAAATAGCTCCTGGCAGGCACGGGGGACCATATGGGACACTGGGATTTGAACCAACTACCTTTGGTCCTGGATCGGCTGCTTGCAAGGCAAACACCGCTGTGCTATCTCTCCGGGCCCGTCCCTGCAGTTTTTATTGAGTACAGAGACCAACCCCTGGTAGGGAAGTAAGGCCAGAAGGCCTGTCCTGAGCCAGTCCCACCCAGGTTTGCTTGATACATGCTAAATCAGAAAAATCTCTGTTTTGGATAAAACCAAGTTGTAAGTTGTAAGCCAACACTTCCTATCCCCTTTTTTGTTGATTTATTTTGGTTTGGTTTTGGGTCACACCTGGCCATTGGTGTCCAAGACTTATTTCTAGCTCTGTGCTCAGGATTACTGTTCACCATGTTCAGGGGGGCCATATGAGGTTTCTGGGATTGAACCCAGGTCCGGCTGTATACAGACAGGGCAAGTGCCATATCAACGCAAAGACAAGTTCTTTGCATTTCACATTTTTTGGGGGGTCACACGTGGCGGTGCTCAGGGGTTACTCCTGGCTGTCTGCTCAGAAATAGCTCCTGGCAGGCACGGGGGACCATATGGACACCGGGATTCGAACCAACCACCTTTGGTCCTGGATCGGCTGCTTGCAAGGCAAACACCGCTGTGCTATCTCTCTGGGCCCTGCATTTCACATTTTTATCGACATTCCCAGGAGTGAGGGCTCTTCTCTGTCAGTACAGGGGCTCACTGTTTCCTCAGTACTTCAATTGAGGCCCATCATCTAAGAGGGGCCCTGTATAGTTGTTGGGTGTCACTTGATCAATCCCAATGTCATACCAAAAAAAAAATTCCCATGTCATTCTTGGGGCAGAGACTGGAAGAGCCAAGGGAGAAATCCCTCATAGAAAACCAGAAGTAGAATTTCGTAAGATAAGTACCAGAAGGACTCCAGGCCAGTGGCCCTGACAGAAGCTTGAATTGTCACTTGGTGGGACAAACTTACATATTGGTTTATTCAGCAAGGATTTAATCATCCTTGGCTCCCTGTGGTGTGTGATTATTTGGTGGGAGGAGGGGGACTTAAGGGGAACAGAGATTGAACCCAGGCTTTACACATTATTTCTGACAGGGTGAATGCTCAATAACAAGTTACTTAGCCTCCCAGTGAAAGTTGGACATCTTCAATATTGTGTACATAGTAAGCATTTAATAAAATATTAGTTAACTCAGGTGGGGAAGATAAAAGTTTGATCTTACTACCCCTAAAAAGATAAATTTTGGATGTGAAAACTTAAAGGCAGCCTATACCATTAATAACACATATGGCAAAGAATCAATAGTCTCCTTAGAAGAATTCTTGCCAGATGCCAGCCCAGAGCAGAGAGCAAGAAAGAATTCAATAGGAAACATATATAAGAAATGAGACAAGCAGTATTTTCCTCTCTGGAGAAGCCCATGCTCGCTCTTGAACACGTGTTCCTTTTTTTCTCTTCTCAGATTTCAATACATTTCTTTTAATAAAACTATCTTGCAGAGATATATTTATGGCAGTTCACCCAGAGCATATTCAGTGTAAATACCAAAAACAATCTGTATCATTTGCTTTTGTGATTTACTAATGAAAACACTGAATTTGTATCTATCACACTTGCCAAGAGCTCACCTCAGGCCTCCTGCCTCCAAAGTACAAGCTTGAATTTAGTACAAAAGCAGAATGCTGATAAGACTATAAATCCAATATAGTCTTGGGTGAGAGTGATAGTACAGTGATGGTAGGGTATTTACCTTACAAGAAGCCAAACCAGATTCCACCCCCAGCATCCTTTATGATCACCTGAGCCCCACCAGGAGCAATCCCTGAGCAGAGCTAGGAGTCAATCCTGAGCACTGCCAGATTTGGTCCCAAAATAAAACAATAATGAACAAAATCCAAACAGCCCTTCAGGAGAGCAATTAGTGATATCCGGGGCCGGGCGGTGGCGCTAAAGGTAAGGTGCCTGCCTTGCCTGCGCTAGCCTTGGACGGACCGCGGTTCGATCCCCCGGTGTCCCATATGGTCCCCCAAGCCAGGAGCAACTTCTGAGCACATAGCCAGGAGTAACCCCTGAACATTACCGGGTGTGGCCCAAAAACCAAAAAAAAAAAAAAAAATTAGTGATATCCGCCACAAGTCTGTAATGCCTGTCATTTAGAAATCTTACCGGGAGTTTATGCACAAGAAAAATTTCTTTGAACAAGTGGTGAGTTCCACTGCCCCATTTTTTGTATGCTTTGTTTAACTTTTTTTTTTTTTAATCATGATTCTTTGCTTTAACCCCTAGAAAATTCAGAGCAGCACTTGTATTTTTTTAATCAATTTTACATCGTTGCCCATTTTGGCCCCAGACTTTTCTTCTCTTCCTCATTTCCCCTATGGAGGAATATTCTCATCGGTTTTTACTGGGTTGTGTCATTTATTGTACCTCACATCTTTTATTTTCAGGGGAAACGTGGGGTAGGAGTCAGCAAGATTTTGTCTCATATCCAGCTAACCACCTGTGCTCTGAAACCAGAAGGGCAACCCTTGGGGCCGGGCAGATAGCACGGAGGCAGGGCGTTTGCCTCGCAGGCAGAAGGTCGGTGGTTCAAATCCCAGCGTCCCATATGGTCCCCCGTGTCTGCCAGAATTCTGAGCATAGAGCCAGGAGGAACCCCTGAGCGCCGCTGGGTGTGGCCCATAAACAAAAAAAAAAAAAAAAGAAGGGCAGCCCAGCATGGCCCTAGAGCAGATGAGGGGAAATGGCTCAGGGAAATAGCTCTGGAGTTTGGCTGTTGGTGAGCAACTTATGAGCATTTGTTGAAGTGCCTTATGTTGGATATAGCAGATGAGCCCAGGCCCCTGAGAGTGGAGGTTGTAAAATAAATCACAAGAGTTGTGAGATAGACAAAAAAAAAAAAAAAGAGTTGTGAGATCACCCCACACTCCATATTTTTACTCCCAGGCGACAGGTCTGAAGCAGTGTAGTGGCAAAGAATTAATGAACCAAGCCAGTCAAGATAGGGTCATGTCATGATATCTCTGAGCATATCAAGCCTGAACTCTCTTTTGTTATTAACCCTTTCCCAATTCTCAGGAGGGGGAAGGTGGAGAGGCAAAAGTACCTATCTAGGTGGGCTTTTACATATCAAATGAGAGATTTAACGGAAAGAGGAAGATGGGGGAACACTTTTGTTTTGGGTCAATAGCTGGATGTCCTCTTACAGAGGTCGCCCTTCATATGGGGGTCACACTCCTGCAGGAGGGGCCAGCTTGTTGTGAGCACTCAAGGTGTTCGGGCTGTGGGCTCCCTGCTTGACCCCACATGGCTAGTATGAGGGGGGCAGCTTGCCCTCACAGCTCTAGAGGAGAGGCTTCCAGAGCCCCTTGGCCTAGCTTCACAGCTGCCTTGGCAGAGAGCGCTAGAACAGCATGATATTCAGTCCAAGTTCTGGAGGTGCTGCTGTGGTTGCAGAGGGGCGGGTGGTGCTTTCTGCAGCACACTCGCAGAGCCCAGAAGGGCAAGCTGGATCGTCTTCTGCCCACTTCTCTGGAAGCAGGGAAAGGCACTGTTCTTGCTTCTCCAGCCATCGCCCTGTAAATGTTAGATGTAGACCCACAGTTGTTAGGTGTGGCCCCACAGCCAGAGCGTGGTAACCACAACTGGGGAGGCAGAAACTCTTCTGGGCTGGCTGAGATATGCCACTCTGGCATCAGCTCTCAGGGCCTGGCATGGGAAGGGGGCGCGCCCATGTGGCCACAGACTTCAGTGCAGGGCCAGGAGAGATTCCAGAGCCAGGCAAGCTGTAGATCCACCACATGAGATGAATGAGATTTGTGTGGAAGCAGCTCTGGCCAGCCGGTGTCCCTCCTGGCTCAGCCTCACATTTGAGGCCTGCCCCATAGACCAGTCTGCTGATCTAAATCCTACCTTCCACTTCCTCAGTTTGGGGTTTTAGTTTATATTTTTGTTTGTTTGGGGCCAAACAATAGTGCTCAGAATTTATTCCTGGCTCTGTGCTCAGGGTTTACTCCTAGCAGGCTCAGGGGACCATATGGGATGCCAGAGATTGAACCAAGGTTGGCCTTGATTAAGGCAGACGCCTTCCCTGATGTACTAATGATCCAGACCTGATCTTGGGTTTACTATTTCTCCTGGACACAGGATTTTGTGCTGACTGCTTCCTAGATTGTTGTTCTCTTGAGCTTGGCCTTGGGAATTCAACCCTGCAAGTAAACCTGTCTGGCTCTGTCAAGCCAGAGATACACAAAAGAAATGTAACACAGAATTCTTCTCAAAGATGACTTAAATGAAGATCACTAAATGGAATGATTTGAGTTCAGAGCTACGGTGCTAGAAAGGCTTCTCAGGGTCTTTTGGCTCCAGAGCAGGGCATTCGAGAATAGGGTGTGGGACAGGGGAACCAGAGTATCTTATACCCTGCATCCTCCTTTCTCCTGCTCATTGGCAGAGTAATCCCTGGTTTCAACTGCTACCCTGTTTTCTTTTGTTCTTCCCGTAACCTTGCTAGCCACCAGATTCCTTGCTTTGTTAACTGTTTCTTTTCTTTCTTCCTTTTTGTTTTTTTTTTTTTTGGGGGGGTCACACCCAGCGGCGCTCAGGGGTTACTCCTGGCTCTATGCTCAGAAATCGCTCCTGGCAGTCACGGAGGACCATATGGGATGCTGGGATTCGAACCACCGTTGGTCCTGGGTCAGCTGCATGCAAGGCAAACACCCTACCACTGTGCTATCTCTCTGGCCCCTGTTTCTTTTTGTTTGGTTTGATTTTGGTTTGGGGGCCACACCTGGCAGTGCTCAAAGGTTACTCCTGGCTCTGCACTAAGAAATCATTCCTGGCATGCTTGGGAGACCATTTGGGATGCTGGGAATTGAACTCAGGTCGGCCGCATTGCGAGGTAAATGCACTACCTGCTGTATTATCACTCTGACCTTTGTTAGCAATTTCTCTTTGCCTTATCAAATGCTCAACTATTTTTCCCCATTTAAGACACACACCCCCTCCAAGAAAATCCTATCAAGGGTCAGGGAGATGGTTCTAGGGGCTCTGAGAGTATACTATACATTTTGGAACCCTAGGTTTGATCCCTGATGCTAGGAGCCTCATCACCTAGCAGGAGTAGCCCCTGAGGCTTGCCACCTCCCAAGAATGTAAAGTAAATGCCATCACCTCCTAAAGCTGCCATCCTAGTCTGCTCAGGCTGCTACAACAAGTGCCACAAACGGTGAGCTCTAATAGCAGGATTCATTTCTCACAGTTATGGGGGCCAATAAGTTCAAGTACAGGGTGCCAGCTAACTGTTTCCTAGAGGGCTCCAGCTGGTGAAAGTCTGTCTGCCTTCCTACTGTGCTCTCACATGGGGAGTGGTCAGAGAGACATACAGAGAAACAGAGAATCCTAGTGTCTTTCCGGGGGACTTGAGATAGTACAGCAGGCAGAGTGCTTGCCTTGCACAAGACTGACACAGATTTGATCTCCAGCACCCCCCTGAGCCCACCTGGAGATATTTCTGAGTATAGGCAGTCAGGAGTAAGACCTGAGCTGGGTGCAGCCCCCAAAACAAAATCAAACCAATTCATCAAACAGTTTGTTTCTTTTGTTTGTTTGATTGAGATCAGTGTTCTATTGCTGATTTTTCCTGGCCTCTTCTCCTCCTCTTCAAGGGCACCAGCCCCAGCTCTGTGGGTTTAAGACCCCATTATGACCAGACTTCCTTAATCACCACCTCCACATTCTCATCTCCAAAAATATTGGGTGTCAGGAAGCCAGCATTTACATTTAGTTGAGAATTGCTGGTGGAATCTCCCTGCCCCCAGACCTCCTGAACACAGCTTGGGAACACCCTCGCCCCTTCCAAAAAAAAAGAAAAGAAAAGAAAAATAAATTGATGGCAGAGGCCAGAAAGAGAATTTAAGGGAATTCATGGTTTGCACTTAACTAACTCCAGTTTGCTCCCTAGAACCACATATGGCCCATCAAGTACTGACAGAAGGAGTCCCTGCAGGAGTAACCATGGGCATTGTTAGGTGTGGTCAAAAAAAAACAAAACAAGGGGCCGGTGTGGTGGTGCTAGAGGTAAGGTGCCTGCCTTGCCTGCGCTAGCCTAGGACGGACCGCGGTTCGATCCCCCGGTGTCCCATATGGTCCCCCACGCCAGGATCGACTTCTGAGCGCATATCCAGAGTAACCCCTGAGTGTCACCGGGTGTGGCCCAAAAAGACCAAAAACAAAACAAAACAAAAAAAACATTGGGCCTGAGTGATAGCACAGCGGGTAGGGTGTTTGCCTTGCATGCTATGGACCTGGGTTTGATCCCCAGCTTCCCATATGGTCTCCCAAGCCTGGTAGGGAGCCAGGAGTAATACCTGAGCACAGCTGGGTATGGCCCAAAAACTAAAACAAAGAAAGATTTAAAAAAATATGGTTTTCAGAGACTAAAGAATGTTTCAGGCAGAGGGAAGAACTGGTGTAAATCTCAGGCATACAAACACCAAACTTGTATGCACATGCATGAACCAATTTATCGGTTCCTCCTGGGTATCCTACAGTATCAAATTAAATTTTGATACTATCTCCTTAGAGTTTGTGTTTGATTTCCCAGATCCAGAACTCAGTCCCTCTGCTCCTCTCTCCCCTGTCTCTTGCCTTCAACATGGATCACAGGTCACAGACTGATTATAAATTAGGGTCTTCCATGACCCCCCTCAGGCCCAATAATCTGAACTTAGGAGCAGAGTCGTTTTTAAGGCTAAAACTCAAGAAGAGCTGATTGAAAAGATGCGAAAGTCAAGCTACATGGAGGGGGTACACCCCAGCACCACATGTCAGCACCAAACTGAACCTCACAGTCTAGGGGGTTATAGACATCTCCCTTTATAAAATCACTGAAATCATTGGCCATTGGTGATTAACTCAGCCTTAAGCCCCCACTTACCTTCCTTCCTCGGGGGTTGGTGGGTCTGGTTAAAAGTTCCCACCTTCTGGGCCCGGAGAGATAGCACAGCGGCGTTTGCCTTGCAAGCAGCCAATCCAGCACCAAAGGTGATTGGTTCGAATCCCGGTGTCCCATATGGTCCCCCGTGCCTGCCAGGAGCTATTTCTGAGCAGACAGCCAGGAGTAACCCCTGAGCACCGCCGGGTGTGACCCAAAAACCAAAACAAACAAAAAATGTTCCCATCTTCTGATCCTGCTTTTGTTTTGGGCCATGTCTGGTGGTGCAGAGCTGACTTCTGGCTCTATGCTCAGGGGTTACTCTTGTCAGTGCCCAGGGGACCATATGGAGTGCCAAGTGATCAAACTCCAGTTGGCCACATGCAAGACAAATGCCTTACCTGCTGTGCTGTCTCTCCGGCTTCTAGTCCTGCTTATCTGACCACTAACTTCAGAAATTACTGAGAGGCATCAGCCACTGTTCTCTTACTAACATACATGAATACCTAACACCTCATTAACATACATGATGTCTATAATTTCATTAGCATATCTGGATACCTATAATCTCATTAGCAAACAGATACCCATCATCTCATTAGTATACAGACTAATAAAGATGAAGATCTTCATTTTAGATGAATATCATGTGTTGGGAGTCCAGCCTCTCCGGGTCACTCCCCATCTGTAGTCACTGCATGGTCAGTTAGTGCTGTGGTTGGCCTTTCCAATATGTGTCCTGGCTCTCACTTACCTGGACACATTCTGATCCAGGTGTATTCACACAGAGCCAAGAGAACCCCTCCACCCTGCCTTCCAGTGAGTGATATCTGGGTGTGCTGGGCCACACTGGGACTAGATGGAAATGGGGAGTGTTCCAAAACCACACAGTCCTCCTAGCAGCTGCGATCTGGGCTTGAAGTTGGCTGTGCTCTAGGAGCTAAAGGTCTGGCCTGTGGGCTGAAATTTCCTGGGAGTTTAGAATCTTAGGTTGAGGCCCTTAACATTCAACCAAGCCTTTCACAGATTAACTGACTGCTTTGTGCTCAGGGCCAGCCAGGCCAAAAGTGGGGGTTGGATGGGGCCGGAGCGGTGGCACACAGTAGGGTGTTTGCCTTGCATGTAGCTGACGTAGGGCAGACCGAGGTTCAATCCCCCAGTGTCCCATATGGTCCCCCAAGCCAGGAGCAATTTCTGAGCTCAGAGCCAGTAGTAACTCCTGAGAGTCACAGGGTGTGGCCCCCCCCAAAAAAGTGGGGTTGGAGAGAGTACAGTGGAAAGGATGCTTGCTTTGGATGTGGCTGGCCTGGGTTCAATCCCTGATACTCCATATGGTCCCTTGATCCGACCAAGGATCTGAACACAGACCCAGAAGTAAGACCTGAGAGTCACTGGTTGTGGAAACCCCCTCAAAAAAACAAGCGTGGCTCCTGGGAAGGGGTGCCCTTGAGTGTCACATACTGACCAAGGCTGTTAACCAGCAGCCTTTGCAATATCTGATAGCTTCCCTTTGTCTTAGGGGAAGAGTGGGTTCTCTGGAGTGGAGGCCTCCTCACCCTGCTTGCAAAGGAGGAATTCATTTAAGCTGTTTTAAAATGCTATTCTCAGAAAAGGGTTTAGACACACTTGGCCAAAGGCAAATCCCATTAGCAATTATCTGACTAATCCCGGCTGTCAGAGAACACTATGTTCTGTGCAGAGGGGCTTCAAGCCCTTTCTCCTGGGTAGGGGCCCACGCAGGTTTTGTTTCTCCTCTCCATCACCCCTAACCTTTGTGGGAGGTCCAGAATGGACAGAGCCTGGCTAGCTAGGATGGAGGGCGTTAGCCCTGGTCTGGTGCAGCAGGCTGCTGAGTGGCCTTTGCTCTCCCAACTTGTTTGTCTTCATTTTCTCCTGCCCTCTTGCTGTTTCCCAGCCTTCTGCAGTTTCTTTTTCTCTTCCCTTTCCTGCCCTCTTCCCAACTTTGCCTTCCTTTGCTCTCTTCCCTGTCTCTCACAAAAAAATGAATTAGAGGCAGGATCTATCCATGTCAGAGAAAAGTGAAACACTCCATAGGATGAGGGAGTCCATGTCTTTTGTTGGCACATCCTAGGATTTGTCACCTGGGGAGGATCAGCCAGGTCACCACAGGACCTTCTAAGCAACTTTGGCATTCAGCTTTGTCATGTTTTGAAAGCAGGAAGGGAACAAGGGAGAGGCCACAGGACAGCTGCACTCGCCTGTGTGGTCACCACCAAGAACTGACATTTATGCTTCAGATATTTGAGAGAAAGACACAAACGAGAGTGATAACAGACAAAAGGGAGGCTCCATGCTCCCAGCAGAGCCTTCTCTGAGTGTGTCCCGGGGGAGCCTCAAACATGTTCTGAGCTATCGTCGCAGCCTACGTTCCTGTTTGTGCTGCCTGCAAGTGAATCTATGAATAATACATGGTGCCGGGCATGCTTCTGAGAAAGTGCCAGAATAGCCTTCTGCAGCCTCCTTTCCTCACTTCACATTAGGCTTGCAAGATTGACCCCAGGTGATATTTCTGTCTGGTTCGTTTACTTCCAGTGCTGAAGTTTATTTATCTGATGGCTGGTGGGTTCTTGGTCTTTTGGTTCTTTTTGTTTCACAGAAATGGGGCATCTGACACGTGGAGCACACAGAGTTTTCAACCAGGTCTAGTCAGCCTAAACCATCCTTTGGTCTCTGTAGGACTGCTTTGAGTTTCGTCACCCAGACCAGCTGGCTGCCTACTTCCTTTCCTCCTTCCATGCTTTCAGTGAGGGAAAGTGGGAAGGGGGAACAAATGCCAGAGAGGGAGGCATGGAGAGGTGATGAAGAGGATGGTGGTTGACAGAGTCACGGATGGTTGACATTCAGCACCCTCCCCACTAGCCCCCTGGCCCTTTGGTTCTGGATTTTTATTTCATGTGAAGCCATTTTTTCATAACACCATGACAGAAACTGATCTATACATATGTCTGCTCCGACCTACATTCCTGCCTCACATGCACAACTGTTTTCACTTTCCGGAGTGCCTCTTGGCTCTGTCCACACGCACATACTTACACCAAGTTGTCATTGTGCACACAGCGCCACTCGAGGCTCTGCTGTCTGTTCAACTGAGGGCTATAGACTGGTCATCCTGCATTCGCACGGGACCTGCTCTGCTCCTCCCAAGTCTAACCAATTCCAGTTACTGGGATGTCATTGTTTCCAGCTCTCCCATATTGCTACATACAGTAAAGGCACGTCCTCTGTGTTCTGCCAAGCCACTCTCTACTGCCCAGGCTGCTTGCAAACAGTGCCACATCTCTTCTTCAACCTACCACCCCTTCTTTAACTCATCTGCTCCTGACTACAAGGAAGGCCATCAGGGCTGGACTTATAGTACAGTAGATATGGTGTTTCTCTTGCATGCGACTAACCTGGGTTTGATTGCCGGTATCCCATATGGTCTCCTGCCTGCCAGGAATGATTGAGTGCAGAACCAGGAGCATTGCCATTTGTGGCTACACCCCACCCCCACCCCCAAGAAGGGAGTTCTTAGAGTAGACCTCAGTGTAGAGCAGAGACCCAGTCAAAAAGCATTTCCTGCTAGTCATCTGGTTCATTCCTCACCAAAAGGGAAATTGATCAGTGTCTGTAGTGGGCATTTGTGGAGTAACCACTGGACCTTACTTGGGTTCTCCCCATGTTTCCCTGCTATCTTCCCAAAGCGAGAGGAACAGCATGGGCATCATGTTCAAGAAATGCAACAAGGAGAAATGTTGTTCTGTTCACTCGAAGTGTTCTCTGGTGTTCACTACATTACACCACGCACTCTCCAGTACAGGGTCTACTAAAACAGGGCCTTCCCCCACACCAGAGCTTCCCCAACACTTAGACTGGAACCCTCCTCCCCCTGCTGGACACCACCCCAACTTGGCCATTCACAGCTTGATGACCTTTTGGTTTGGTTTGGTTTTGAGGCCACACCTGGTAACATTCAGGGGTTACTCCTGGCTCTGAGCTCAGGAATCACTCTTGGCCAGCTCAAGGAACTATATGGGATATTGGAGATGGAACCCAAGTGGGCCGTGTGCAAGGCAAACACCTACCTGTTTTGCTATCACTCTGGCCCCAGCTTGATGACCTTTTTGCATGACTGGAGAAAAAAGTGCTTCTCACCTAGGCCCTGAGAGGCCCACATTGTTCAGGTTCCTTTCCAACTGCATACAGGGACACCCAGGCTTTCCCCAAAGCCACACACATACGTCATTAGCTAGGGCTCTTAGAAAGGAGCATTTCTGCCCAGAGCACCACACCCATTAGGGTCTAGGGATTTTCAGCGTATAGGAGGGCTAGAAGTTGTCCCTGGAAACAAACAGCTGAAACCCTCCATGCTATCTGGTCCCCATCGGCCCCCGGGTCCAACTTCTCTCGCTTTCTCTGTCCTTTGTGCTTGCTCGTGCCACACAGATTGTCAGTGTCCCAGTCTGGGTTCCCCACAGGCCTGCCACCACATCCAGATACAACAGTGATGGGGGCCGGGCGGTGGCACTGAAGGTAAGGTGCCTGCCTTGCCTGCGCTAGCCTTGGATGGACCGCGGTTCGATCCCCCGTGTCCCATATGGTCCCCCAAGCCAGGAGCAACTTCTGAGCACATAGCCAGGAGTAACCCCTGAGCGTTACCGGGTGTGGCCCAAAAACCAAAAAAAAAAAAAAAAAAACAACAGTGATGGGCCCTACTGTTGCATAGTGTGGCAGCTACCAGCTTCCAGAACACACCAACTCCTGCCAACCTCCACTCAAAGAACTTGACCAGAACACTATGGCAAAAAGGGGCAAGCTGGTCTGTCCCAGGCCCAGCCTTTCTCAAGACGGCAACTAAAGTCAAGCCCTTGGATGGATCATCTTTGACATGGGCCTTGATCTTAGGGGCATGACCTGCAACTGTGTGGCAGAAGTGAGAAGGGATGACAATGCCCAAAATAGCCCAGAGGACCCAGCTGTGCTGTGAGCTCTTAGGTGGACAGCACCCTGAAGCCATTTCTCTCTGGCTCTGTCCCTGATTCCAGCCACTTTTTATAAGGTCTGTGAAGGTGACAGATTTGGTTTTCCCTTTAAGGTAGGCCCACCATGCTAGGCAGAGGGATAGTACAGTAGGTAGGGCATTTGCCTTGCATGTGTCTGACCTAGGTTCAATTCCCTGTATCCCATATGGGGCCCCAAACCTACCAGGAGTGATCCTTAATAAAGAACTATAGGCTTCGCCATGTACAAAAGCTCCACAACCAAGGTGCTATGCTGTGCAGTGGCATGCCTGGTATATGGGTGAGAGCAGGTGTTTGCACCCTCCCTCCTGCTCCAGGAATCCCTTTAGGATGCCCCTTTACCAGGCATTTCTGAATGTCTGGCTCATGTGCTCTGTCTTAAACACTTGGCCTTGTTTTTTCCTTGCTGGATGAGGTATAACTGCAACCCAGGAGGTGAGGAGCCTCCTCCCACTTACCTCCACTTATCCCTGTAGAGCCCTGAGCTGGAGGAAGCTGTGCTCCCTGCAGGAGTCTGTGGGGCAGGGGGCCCAGGGTTCTGGTACAGTGGGAGGCCCACTCATGCTCCTTCTCTTGCAGGCATCCCCACCCTCATCGTGCTGGATCCTCAGGGGGAGGTGATCACGCGGCAGGGCCGGGTGGAGGTGCTCAATGATGAGGACTGCCGAGAGTTCCCCTGGCACCCCAAGCCTGTGCTGGAGCTCTCTGACTCCAACGCTGCGCAGCTCAACGAGGGCCCCTGCCTTGTCCTCTTCGTTGGTAAGATACTAGTGGGGGTGACCTGTAGTGTCTCTGAAAAGGGACAAAGGAAGCCTGGGTGTCTGTTCTCATAGGCACCCTTGAGTTATTCATGACTAGGCCCTGCCAGAGAGTCTTAGGGATCCAGTCAGGCCTTTGTTTGGAGGAAAGAGGTGCTGGACACCTGACTGAGACTTTCCCTGCTGCTTCTTCTTTTGTGCTCTTTCAACAGCCCAGGGCTGCAGCAGGCCCTGTCCTTGTACCTGCCTGCCCCTTGCATCTTACCCAGTAACTCACCTGGGATAGGAAGGCTCTATTCCTGCTGATGCCAGTCACTTGACCTTTGTGCCAATCCAACTCAGAAGGGTTTGGGGACTCAGATCCTGGATGGAGTGCTGCCATTCCCTCCGCATGCAGCAGCCTACTCCACTCTCTGGGAATTGGCTTAGGTTCCCCAGGAAGGGTGCCAATAGGACACATGCATGGGAAGGGGTGTTTGTTGCGGTGCCACTACTCAGAACTTCACACATGGAAAATGGGTGCTCTGACCCTGAGCAGAGTGTCCCATCTCAAAAGAATTTTCGGATTTTTGTTTGTTTTTGTTTTCAGGCCTCACCCAGAAATGTTCAGGGCTTACTTTGGCTCTGTATTCAGACTTTGCAGGCTTGTGGAATCATATAGGGTGCATGGGATTGAACCCAAGGCAGTTCTGTGCAAAGCAAATGCCTGACCTGCTATACTATCACTCTGCCTGAACTGCCTGAATTTTTTCTTATATATCTTTATTTAAACACCATGATTACAAACATGATTATAGTTGTATCTGAATTTTTTTTATGACACACTCAGCAGTGCTCAGAAGTTACTGCTGGCTCTGTGATCAGGAATTATTCCTGACAAGCTTGGGGGACTATATGGGATGCAGGGGATCGAACCTTCATTTGCTGTGTACAAAATAGTCTCCCCACTGTACTATCACTCTGCACCCCCCTCAAAGATTTAAGCAGCCAGACCTACTTGTTGGGCCTGTGCTTGGAGGAGGGGTTTCTGGGAAGCAAATCTGAACTAGCTACTGTTGGGACTCTCCCTGGTATGAGCAGGGCCCAAGCCCCCAGTATTACAGAACTATCCGATGTATTTGTGTTTCCACACCCAGCAGTGTGGCCCTGCTGGGCAGTATCTCGCCTGATCTTCGGCCTTGGGGAACCTCTTCATCTGGTTACAGTGTCAGCAGTAGTGAGACTATGCCCTGGGGTGCAGTTGTCCCAAGCTAAGGCAAGAGGACCAAGAGAGCTGGCAGGCTGGGAGCCTGGTCCTGTTTTCTTGGTCAGCCTACCTCTCCCCTTGTCAGACCAGTTGCCAGTTCAGGGTCCAAGGGCCTCCTGGTGCCTCTAGAGCTGCATAAGTCAGGAGATATCAGCTCATGGCATCTTGGTCTGTGATCGAGAGAAAAGCTTCCAGTAGCCTTAGATTCTGGTTTAAGGAAAGGTCAACTTCCAGGGTTCAATTGTGGAGAGTGGTGAAGTGGGTGGAGGGCGTGTGATTTGGCAGATCCAGCATTGGTGAAGGTTGTGCCTGGCCAGGAGGCCAGGCAGTGCCCACCAGCTCCTTTCCACCATGGGGTCTTACTGGGGTGGCTGCAGGCCCTGGGCTGAGCTCCTATAGGGAGAACCATGCTGACTCTTCTTTGATACCCCTCTCTCCCTCTCCCTCCATAATATCCAACCCATAGATTCAGAGGATGATGGCGAGTCGGAGGCAGCCAAGCAGCTGATCCAGCCAATAGCTGAGAAGATCATCGCCAAATACAAGGCCAAAGAGGAGGAGGCTCCGCTCCTGTTCTTTGTGGCCGGGGAGGTGAGAGCTGCCTCTGCTGACCCTTGGGGAGATATGAAGGAACTCTGTGCTTCTGAGAGAGGCCGCAAATATATGTGGCACAAAGCCCCACAGATAGTACTGGGCATGGCTCAAAGCCTCTGGTCACAAGCTCAAATCCCCAGCTCCACTGTCTGCAGCCAGGTGTGTGAGCACCATAGAAAAAGTGTGCTCCCCAGTGAACTCCACAGCCAGGCTTGCACGCCCACCCCTGATTATCACAGCAAGGCGGGGAGCTGGCTCCAAGACCTGGAGCACCCGGTGCCTTGCAAGATGAAGTCAGAGAGTCCAACACCCCACTGCATGTTTATGGGGGAGGCCATCAGTGGGACCTCCACAAACACAAGCCCTTATGGAAAGGGCTTTTTGTCTCAGAACCTCTTGTACCCTGCATCCTTTCTCAGCAGCAAGCCAGGCCTCTTCACTCAACACAGACACTCAGGGGTGGTGTGGAGCCCATTTTCTGTGACCTACCAGATAGGCTACAAAAGAACATCATATGGGTGCACCTGGCCACCTTTTCTCCCTGTCTCCAGATCTGTTTGCCTTTGTGCTTGAAGAGACTCTGAGAAAGTGGTCTGAAAGTGAAAGTCTCTGGGAATAGCTGATGCCTCCGGTGCTTCCTGACTCTGCTGTGCTTCCTGGCTCCTCAGCTCCTAAAGCCCAGGGTGGAGGCAGGGCTAGTGGACTAGCATCTGTTTAGAATATTCTGGATTGAAGTCCTTGATTGGCCTCTGATAAGCCACTACGGAGCAACAGATTACTGAGCTGTGAGGGCAAAAGTCAGTAGAGAAAAAATAAAGTCAATAGAGATATTACAGGGGTTTAAGGTTGCACGCAGCTGACTCTAGTTCAAGCCCTTATACCCTATATGGTCCCCTGAGCCCCACCTGAAGTTATCGATGAATGCAGAGCCAGGAGTAAGTCCTGAGCAGAGTCAGGTATGACTCCAAAACTACAAAAGGTGGGAGTCAGAGGTCCCACAGTCTCTCCACCAGGGGCCTCGTTTGGATTTCTTTCCTGCTGGTCTGGTAACTTAGAAGGGACACCGATAGGAATTTAGGAACCTGATCCTGCTTGTCCAAGGCAGGGCCACGTCTAAACTTGACTCTGAGCTGCTGCCCAAAAGGCAGAGGGAGTGGAAGGGAGGCACCTGCTCACTGCAGGCCATGGGGGCCACACGGTCAAAGCCCCTGAGCCCTGACCATTCTCTCCCATCCGTGTTTCCAGGATGACATGACCGACTCCCTGCGGGACTACACCAACCTGCCTGAGGCCGCGCCACTCCTCACCATCCTGGACATGTCTGCCCGGGCCAAGTATGTGATGGATGTGGAGGAGATCACGCCTGCCGTCGTGGAGGCCTTTGTGAATGACTTCCTAGCAGAAAAGCTCAAACCTGAGCCCATCTAGGGCCACTCTGGTCTCCCAAGCACTATTTAAAACTCGGTCTCCTCCCTCTTCTCCCCTCTGCCCCCTTCCCTCCACCCTGGGCCTTTTCCAGCGTGTGCTGAATCACACAGCCCAAGTGTCCAACTTCTCTGCGGTGCCTTGTTCTCTGCATTAATTCCTCAGCTAGCACCCCTGGGGTGCACCTTTTCTGAACAGCAGAAGAACCCCCATGTTTGGAGATTCTGCTTGGGATTCAGGGGGCTCCCAGAATTGGGCCTGCATTACTTTGTCATGCCCTGGTGCTCTGGCTCGGCCTCAGGTGGCAGCGGGCTGGTGGCTCAAGACCCACCTATGGTGCACGGCCTGTGAGGGGAGCTAGGAAAGGGCCACAGCAGTGACAGGCCCCGTGGAGAAGAGTCTTTCCTCGGTTTCCTTGGTGACGGATCGGTTCCTGGCCTGAGCTGGGGCTCCACGTCTCCAGGGAAGCGTGTGCTCTTCTGGGGAGAAACGGAGCCTCTGGCCACAGTCCATCTGGGAACTTGCTGAACTCCTGCCCATGAGTTTCTCATTCCCGACACCTCCTTTTCTTCCTTGTTCATGATCTTCTCCAAGTTTCTGTCTACTCATATGAACAGCCCCTACAACCTTGGAATTTTTGTCAATAAATTCTTCTCTCTGGTCATCTCCCCAAGAAGAGGCGCTCACCCCGGTTCTTAGAGGAGCAACACCTGCCTGCATCCTCTGACATGCCGGCTTCTGCTTTAGACTCATGGAGTCTGGAGCTCTATGGAGGTGCCTGCATCCACCTTTGGTATCCTGGTGGCCCCTTCTCTTATCAAAACAGAACAAAAAGAGAGTAGGTATGAGCAGTAGCCCTCTGAGGGTGCAAGCTCCTGTCCACTCTTCCAGGCCTGGGACTGCCACTACTACTTAGGCAGTGCTGCCCCCAAAAGGATCAGAGCAGCAGCAGTTTGAGGACCAGGGGAGCAGGCTTTGCCTCTGCCCATCCATCAGGCACCAGGTTGTTTCAGACCCTATGAGGTCTTGCCCATGGCTCCTCTTCTCTGGGAAGCCTGCAGGGTCCCCTGGGGGGTGGGAGTGAGGCCCACCTTGCCTCCTTCCTCTGCTGGCCAAAGGTAAGGTCTCTTCACAGTTGACTTTCAAGGCCCAGTAATAGTCACTCTCAGTCACTGTAACCCCAAATCAGGTCTTCAGTGCGATGATTCTCCTCCAGTCAGTCCAAAGCAGAACAAACTATTAGCCACAACTGCCAACCAGATCCTTGGCCCAGCATGATCCCCTTTTATTCTTTCTTTGGTTTGGGGCCACACTTGGCAGTGTTCAGGGCTTACTCCTGGCTCTGTTCTCAGATCACTTCTACCCTTGATTTTAGCCAAATGGTTGAGAAGAAATCAGATCACTTCTGAAGGGACTGAGGGGACCTATGGGATGTCCAGGATCAAACTCGATTCAGCTGCATGCAAGACAAGTGTCCTAACTGTACTATCACTCTGGCCTCCCTAGTTCCCCTTTTAGAATTGGAGTTTAGGGGTGGGACTGACAGCAACAGGGTGTTTGCCTTGCACACAGCTGCCCAGGACGGATACAGGTTTGAATCCCGGCATCCTGTATGGTCCCAGGTCTGCCAAGAGCGATTTCTGAGTGTAGAGCCAGGAGTAACCTCTTAGCGCAGCCAGGTGTGACCCAAACCCACCCCCCAAAAGAAAGAATTGGAGTTTAGGTTAATTAACAGAAAAGAAGGCCAGACTATTATATTGACTTGAACAGGTCCTACTTAGGTTTGATCCTTGACATCCTATATGGTTCCTGAGTCCTGCCAGGAGTGATCCCTGAGAAGAGGCAGTAGACCCTGAGTACTGTTAAGTGTGGCTGCCCGCCCCCAAATAAAAACGAAAACAGTAAAAAAAAAAAAAAGGGGGGGGTTTACTAGAAAGAATCTCTAAGCAATGTTCCAACCGTGGCTCTCTCTGACATTATTTCCCTTGTCCTATCATATTATCCCCAGTTTTGTGTCTCAGCCTTCCTCAGCTACACAATTTTCAGCTGGGTAGGAGGCTGGATAAGAAACACGTTTTAGAAGTGTACAGGCAAACCTCAGAGTGTGAGTTCAGACCAGCACAATAAAGTGAGGGACACGGTAAAGTGAGTCAGTTGGCAGCCCCTAGGAAAATTGTTACCCTTTATTGTGGGCAAGTAAGTTGCAGCGGCCTTGACCCACGGAATCCGTCCCTCTTGTAACAGAAGACATAGGGCGAGCAGATGGGTGGAAGGAAAGGTGGCACCAAGGACCTTGCTAAAAGCAAGGCTGCCACGAACCTTTGGTTTTTTTTTTTGAAAACCCCCACAGTTGTGGAACACGATGAAGCCACTCAACTTGTGTAGTGGTGACTGGGAGCAAATGGTTGCGGGTGGAGAGAGGATCAAAGTCTGCCCCGGGGGTGCCAGAGACCACAGGTTTCTGATGCCGACCAAGTGGGTGGCTTCTTAATTCCCACTAAGCAGCTCCCACATACCCTAAAGTTCTGTCACTAATTGAAAGCAGGTTAAAACACCAGCTGTGACACACTCGAGGGCTTCCACCAGTAGTAAGGAGAGTGGGTCCTGCAGGGTGCCACAGGATGGTGGGTGTAAAAGTGCCACCCCGTGTTCTGGTTCTGCAAGCCCATGTGGACGTCCAGGTTTGACTATGCCCGTATTTGCTACAGAGCACACATATCCCAGCACAGCAAGCAAGATAGCTCTCACGCGTACTGGGGACAGACATGGGCCAGGGAAATGCTGTTTCCAGGGGGAGGCACCGCCTACCTGTCCTGGAATCAGCATCTCCTACTCACTGAGAGCCAGCACCACATTCTCAGCTTCAGCCCAGCTTCAAGTGTAATTTTCAGCCAGACTTTGTTTTTTCCTGTTGCCTAATTAAAGACACAAAAAAAGCTGTTTTCCTGCTGCCTCGTTCCCAGGCAGAGGGTGGGGTTCAGCAGCGATATGTAGCGAGCGGGCTGTGGCAGAGAAGACTGAACAGCCTGCTGAGGAGACTTCTGCCAGTGTTGGGAGAACATGCTACATGAGCACAAATCTGGGACCTGTGCCTGGGTTGGGGCTAGCACCCCACCAGCCCCACTTCCTGGAAGGACCAGCTCTTCACTACGCAGCCCAGCCTGGTGTCGCTGACAGGGAGCTCAGCACTCAGGAGAGCTGCCATTGTCCCTCAACAGTTAGTTGTGGAGGTGAACACCCTCCTGCTGTGGGCAACAGCACCCCCTGGTCTGCTCTAAGCAGGAGGCTCCAGACACTTTTGGAAGAACAAGTGGCCTCCGTGAGGGGTGAAGCATTGTCCAATTAGAGGCTTGCAAATAGGAAAGTTTCACATGGGATCTGCTTTAGAGCTGAGATTTATGATGAGATGGGACATTAGGATGTCTTGGTTTTAATCTTTAAAGGTGAAAGAATGAAGATCAAAGAATTAACACCTTGATGTTTGGGAAAATTTTCCAAGCAGCATTCTCAAATTCAGGAAGAACCTGTAGCGAGGGACTGTGGACTCTTTAAATAATGTGCGGGGATGGGGTGGGAATTTGTGGTGTTACAACAGGTAGGGTGCTTGCTAACCAGATTTGATTTCCAGCAGCCATCAGGAATGATTCTTGAGAACTAAGCCAGGAGTAAGTCCTGAACACTACAAGGTGTGGCTCAAAACCCAAAAGGAGCCAGAGTGGTAGCACAGCAGGTAGGTATTTACCTTGCACACAGCTGACTCAGGTTCAATCCCCGACATTCCATATGGCATCCCATCCTCAAGCCTACCAGTAGTAATTTCTGAGTGCAGAGCTTCAGTTTAGTTTCTCAACACTGCCAGGCACAAATAAATAAATAAAAATTGGGGGGTTCATACCTAATGGTATTTAGGGGATTTCAAGAGCCGGGATGAAAGCCAGGCCTCACACATGCTAGCCACATGTGCTATCACTAAGCCACATCCCCAGCCTTTAATTTTTCATAAATAACCAGTCCAGGGGCCAGAGAGAGAGCACAGTGGTAGGGCATTTGTCTTGCACACAGCCAATCCAGGACAGATGGTGGTTCAATTCCCGGCATTCCCTATGGTCCCCCGTGCCTACTGGAGCAATTTCTGAGCACAGAGCCAGGAGTAACCCCTGAGCGCTGCAATTGTGACACCCCACCCCCCAGAGGAGCTGGAGAGATAGTTTAGAGGTTAAGGCTCTTCTCTTGCATGGGGCCAATGCTGCTACTTTGATTGCTGGAACTGCATATGATCCCCTGAGTACAGAACCCAGAATATGAATCCAATTCTTTACCTCTCAAATAAAAAAAGGGGGGGGGGCCAGAGAGACAGGATGGAGGTAAGGTGTTTGCCTTTCATGCAGAGAAGGTCATCGGTTAGAATCCAGGCATCCCATATGGTCTACTGAGCCTGCCAGGAGTGATTTCTGAGCGTAAAGTCAGGAGTAATCCCTGAGCGCTGCTAGGTGTGACACAAAAACCAAAAGGGGGGGGGCAGAGAGATAGCATAGAGGTAAGGTGTTTGCCTTGCATGCAGAAGGAAGGTGGTTCGAATGCCGGCATCCCATATGGTCCCCTGAGCCTGCCAGAAGTAACCCCTGAGCATTGCCGAGTGTGACCCAAAAACAAAACAAAGCAAAAAAAAAAAAAAAAAAAAAAAAAGGACCTAGAGAGAAATGACCCAGAAAGGTAGCTTGACTGAGCCACAAAAACTTCAGATGAGGTCTTGTTTCTAGGACCTAAGAAGTGTCAGGACTGGCAATTTGAGCTAAAAGCTCAGCTTGGATGGTGGTGACATCTGCTTCTGTGTGAACATAGAGTACACAAAAGGTCTGGGTAGTCATTCTGGTCTGCATACCCGAGGGAGGAGCTAGCAGCTGGGTTTGGAGGAAGGACAGGGTAGCAGCTCCCTGAGGCAAGTGGGAATTTAGTGCTTGCCCAATCTGCCCTCCAAGGCATTAGTTCAGAGGGCAAGATGCTGATTTCTGCACAGCTTCTCCCTCCTATTTTCTCTGGTTTTTGGTCTAGGTTCCTCATAAGTTTCAGATTCTACCAGGAATAGTTACAATCTGGGTAAGTCCCTAACTTCAGCACACATAGTCTGGGATGAAGGCAATTTTGGCGTTCTCTTTTCAGTAACTTAAATCCTAGAAGGATTTCACTCTTCCCAGCAGGCTGGGAGTAGTATGAGGCGTGGCTGCCACCTTGTGGCCAAAACCACATTACAGCTCAGCTCAAGACAAAGGCAGAGGGCAGTTTGGACAAGGTTGTTTGCTTCTGTGACCTTGTCACACATCCAGTGCTTGGATTTTATTCCTAATTCCTTAGTAGATGGACTGAGTAATAGGTTTCCTCAAAATGGACACCTCCAGACATATTTTTAATCACTCAGAAAACAAGAGCTTTCTCCTATTTGGCGGAAAGGATGGAAAAGGTAGTTACGGGGCTGCACCCAGTGGTGCTCAGGGACTCTTCTGGCTTTGTAGGAATGACCCTTAGTGGTGATACTCAAGAGAATTATACACAGTGCTGTGGAATGAATCTGAATGGGTCACATATAGGGGCTGTACAAAATGCTTTAAATCCTATACCATTTCTCCAGGCAACTCCCACCCCTGGCAATGCTCATAGGCTACTCCTGGCTCTGCACTCAGGAACTACTACTGATGGTGCTCAGGGAACTATATGGGATATTAAAGATCAAACCCAGGTGTGGTGTACCCTAAGACCCACCCATTTCTGGGAGGGGTCTTAACCGGATAATAGGTGTGACCCTACCTGCAAGACCTCCCATTCCTGGGAGGGGTCGGGAAAAAGTTAGATAAGCCTGGGACGAAAGGGATTTGGCCCTTTTGCCTTTTTGCCCCTTTGGCCGTTTCTCTCTTGGCCCGGCTTGGCTTCCTGGCTTTTGGATCTTTGGGCCGCATGGAGCCCAAAGGGAAGATGGCTAACAGGAGATAAGATGCAGGGCTAGCAAAATATAGCTGAATGCTTAAAAGGTTGACATAGGCCACACACCTGTGGTGGCAAGGGCATAAATAAAGATGATTCTTCCTGAAGCCTGCGTGTGAGTGAGTCTTGATTACGCGGATTACCTGGGCCTGGAACTTGCCAGCTGGATGGGGGATGAAGCCACGTGGCTGGGGCCTAAGCACAAAGGCCTCCATCCACCGCCATCCAGCCCCATCGTTAATTAATTAATTCTACAAATGGCGCCCGAACATCTGAACTTTAAAAGTTTACAGAAGCCACGTGGTGAGATCAGCGTGAAACAAACCAGCATCTAAAATCTAAAAATTTACAAAAGCCACATGGTGAAATCAACATGGTGAGATCAGCGTGGAACAAATTAATCATTTAAACTGTGATTTTAGGTGTAGAAACTAAGCAAATAGTCATATATTTCACTCATAGTTGGTAATGGGATAAGTTTTAATTAGTTAGTGGTTAAAAAATAAAAATATAAGGAAGGTAATACAAATTAGCCCATTTTAACATCTAATTTCTAACCACCTGCATCTTTGTCTTAGTCATTTTCTTTATAATTTAAATGTGTTTTGTTGTCTTTCAAAGTTAATATTTTCAATTGCAAAATGTTTTACTGTGTATTTTAATGTACTTAGCCTGTTTTTAAAATGTATGTTATGCATGTATGCTGAAGTACTTGTGTATAAAAAAAATATAGGAACAGTGAAGTTCCCCCAATATAGTTTAAAAATATAGGAACATGAAAGTTCCTAAATAGTGCTTGGTAAAAAAGCATTAATAGAATTTTAGGTTACAGGTGTAAAGTATATTTTGCAAATGATATGTTTTTGAAAAGGGCTGGTATATTAATTTTCACTTTATTACGTTGGCGCATGAAAATATTTAAAAAAGGGGGAAATGTGGTGTACCCTAAGACCCACCCATTTCTGGGAGGGGTCTTAACCGGATAATAGGTGTGACCCTACCTGCAAGACCTCCCATTCCTGGGAGGGGTCGGGAAAAAGTTAGATAAGCCTGGGACGAAAGGGATTCGGCCCTTTTGCCTTTTTGCCCCTTTGGCCGTTTCTCTCTTGGCCCGGCTTGGCTTCCTGGCTTTTGGATCTTTGGGCCGCATGGAGCCCAAAGGGAAGATGGCTAACAGGAGATAAGATGCAGGGCTAGCAAAATATAGCTGAATGCTTAAAAGGTTGACATAGGCCACACACCTGTGGTGGCAAGGGCATAAATAAAGATGATTCTTCCTGAAGCCTGCGTGTGAGTGAGTCTTGATTACGCGGATTACCTGGGCCTGGAACTTGCCAGCTGGATGGGGGATGAAGCCACGTGGCTGGGGCCTAAGCACAAAGGCCTCCATCCACCGCCATCCAGCCCCATCGTTAATTAATTAATTCTACACCCAGGTTAACACCTTATCCACAGTATTACTCTGCTTCACTCCCCACCTCACCCCCATTTGAGCAAAGGAAAATTGCCTTTCTTCTGCCCAATTTTACTCACAAGATAAATGAAAAGCAGTCATAGACTTTCAAGTGAATCAGATATACATTTTCTTTGACAGTAAAATCTTAAAAATTCCAAGCAAGTACATTCTCTTTTTTTCATTGTTCTATTTCTCTATACAGGGAGGGAACAAGATATAGTGTGTTGCTCTTTCACTGATTTTAATCTCTGAACAAAAATAGTAGGGACAACACAGATAAAAATTGTTCGGGGCAAGAACTAGCTCAGCAGCTGACATGATTTGCTTGTGGAAATCCAGGTTTAAGTTCCCTGCCTCTCTCTCTCTCTCTCTCTCTCTCTCTCTCTCTCTCTCTCTCTCTCTCTCTCTCTCTCTCTCTCTCACACACACACACACACACACACACACACACACACACACAAACACACACTGGGGCCAGGTCAAGGAGATAGCTCAGGAGTCGGAAGTGCTACAGGTCTGGGTTTGACCCCTAGCACTGCATGGTCTCCAAAGCAACCCCAACCATCCAAACCAGGAGTAGGCCCTGAGCACCATGTGTGATCCCAGAACAAGAGCTCACCTGGCAGAAATGTGTCTCAGCAGTAAAAAGCACACCTGGCTTCATGAATCTTGGGTTCATCCCCATCACTAGCCAATAAACAATCTGCTGCAGACTGTTTCTGTGCTAGAAGGCAGGCACTTCCCTTAGCAACTCCTGATGCTTTTCTGGGCACAGAGATCAGGCAGGCAGTGGTTTTCTGGCCCAACACCCCAGAGCTCCCACAACAGAAAGATGACCATGAAACTTGCACACAATGCCCCAGTCCAAAGACTCAGCAGTCTCAGATCTGCACTTTTTCACCTTCTGGGTTTTTTGTTTGTTTGCTTTGTGCCACACCCGGCAATGTTCAGGGGTTGCTCCTGGCTCCACATTCAGGAGTCACTCTTGGGGGTGCTTAGGGAACCAAATGGGTTGCCAGGGATCAAACTCAGGCCAGCCATGTATAAGGCAAGCATCCTACCTATGGTAATGTGTCAGCCCCACCTCCCACTCTCTGAAGAGTGATGCAGACAGGAGGGACTCGAGCAACCTGAACAAACTTGTGTGAGGTCTCTGGGCAGGCCCAGACCTGAGTTGGGTACCACAGTAAAGATCCCAGCAGCCAGATGGTGTGTGGGACGGAGAGGGAAGACTCAAACATTGCCCTTATCAAAACTCCTCAAGTTGTTCAAGTTTTTGGTTTGTTTCTTTTTTTTGGGGGGGGGGGGCGGCTTGTGCTGGATCTGGGAAATAAACATGGGAAGCAGTGTTATGCACAGCTAAGCCACATTCATGGCAATACCATGTTTGAGCCTTTGGTTTTTTTGAAACGAAGGTTTCCAAGTGAGCCATGGAAGTGGATAAGGAAGAAAGAGGACCCTGGTGTCTCACTAGCATGTGTCAACTTGCTCAACTTTCCCAGAACAAGCAGCTGAAAGGCTCCAAGCAACCCAACTAGCATGGGAACCACTGCTCTGCAGGGATGTGATAACCCACAGGCTGACCCTACTGTTCCAATGCCAAACCTAGTCTTTGTGACTGCAAAAGAGGCACTTGAATTGAGTCCAGATCAGGTCCCTCCCACCTTCTTCCCAGGGTGCGTCAGACAGATCCCATCTCCATTGCCCTGTCCCAGCAGCATCCTGCTTCATACCAGGGAGCAAGGACAGTTCACCTCATGCCCTGTGGGAGCTGTGAGAAGAGTCCCACTCAGTGTGTGCGCCTGAGGATCACAAGCTCCCTCCTGCACTCATCACCAGCCTTCCAAGGAAGTTATTACTTTATGTAGGTGGGGGGATAAAATAACTAAGTCATTACATTAAACCTAAAGTATTATTTAAAGGATTAACAGGAAGCTAGTAAAAAAGGTTTTACTGACAGCTGCAGAGTTAAACATATTGGTTGTTTTTTGGTTGGGAAGTGCTAGGGATAGATTTCAGGACTTCTAACAAGGTAAGTGCTCTGCCAAGTTTTTGAACTCAGGTTCCTTTCCTGATACAGAATTCTCCAAATAGAAATCTGTAGAGGGGCTAAAAGGTATAACAGCACCAGTTGTTTCACTAGAAAGAAGTCCTATAAAACAGGCCTCGATGAATCCCTGAGGATGAAAAGTCAAGTGGAAAATAAATGAACAAGTCAGTGAATGTCAACCCTGAGTGTCACCAATGTCCTTGTGAGGCCAAAGACAGGAATAAGGGACTGGAGACCACTGCAGATCTAACCTTTAAACCTAATTTGTTGGGCTGTATGTCAGTCCATCTCCCACTGACCAAAGAGCAGAGCAAGTGTCTGGGCCTGACCCACACAGCCAGCTATAAGGCCACATGTATGCCAACAGGAGCAGGACCCCCCCCCCCCGACCCCCAGGTCGATGCTGCAGGGACTCTGTACACACACACTTTTTAAAAACATGATAGCCGGGCCGGGCGGTGGCGCTAAAGGTAAGGTGCCTGCCTTGCCTGCGCTAGCCTTGGACGGACCTCGGTTCGATCCCCCGGTGTCCCATATGGTCCCCCAAGCCAGGAGCAACTTCTGAGCACATAGCCAGGAGTAACCCCTGAGCGTTATCGGGTGTGGCCCAAAAACAAAAAAACAAAAAAAAAAAAAAAAAAAACATGATAGCCATATAGGGTCATGAGTCATTTATTTTGTCACCCAAACTATTAGAAACATTGTAAAACTTTTAAGTTTCCTTTAGGAGAGGGGTGCCAGAGAAAGAACAGGAATTAAGGCGTTTGTCTTGCATCTGCTGAGCTGGTTCACATTCCTGGCACCATATAAGATCCCCTCAGTATCCCCAGGGATTGCTCCTGAACAGAGCCAGAAAAGGCCCCTCAGCATGCCAAATATGGCCCCCAAACAAACCAGAAAATTGGATAGCTGGGAGAGTTCAAGAAAAATTTTAGGGCCCAGAGAGATAGCACAGAGGCGTTTGCCTTGCAAGCAGCCAATCCAGGACCAAAGGTGGTTGGTTCAAATCCTGGTGTCCCATATGGTCCCCCGTGCCTGCCAGGAGCTATTTCTGAGCAGACAGCCAGGAGTAACCCCTGAGTACCGCCAGGTGTGGCCCAAAAGAAACCAAAAAAAAAATTTAACTTTCCATATTTAAGGATGAATAGAAATTCATCCATTATACCTGTGTGCTACCTACTGTTTGCTGTGGTTGGAGGAACAAGACACACACGAAGCAGGGGCCAGAGACTGCCCCAAGTCCCAACACTAATGCATATGGGCCCCCTCCAGGTCACTCCTGCCCCTGCTCATGAGCCGGGCCTTTGCCCGCCACTGTCTCCTCCCTTCAAACAGCAGGATGCTGGCTGCCATGGCTGAGTTGAGGCTGTCCACGCCAGGTACAACAGGGATCAACAGCCGCCTGCCCTCTGTGCTCGCAGCTAGCTGCAGGGACTCGACACTCAATCCGTGTGTCTCCCCCCCTATCACTACTGCCGCAGGGGCTTCCATCCAGTCCAAGTCATAACTCTGGACCTCAAGTTCAGGGAGCCAGCCTTCAACAGTTTTCGGTTCTCTGTCTTCCTCCTCCTCATACTTGTGATGCTTCACGGGTTGGTGGTTGGGTGCCCAGCCTCGGTCGCTGGCTTTACTAGACTTCTGCACCTGCCTATGAAGACCACAGTTGTCAGCCACGTAGACCCTGGTGTCGGGGGGCAGGTGGTGGGGCAATGACTCCCAGTCCAGATTGCTGATGATGGGCATCTGAAAATGTGCACCCATTCCTGCCCGCAGCACTTTGGGCTCCCAGGCATCCACACAGCCTAGAAAAGACAAGACAGAAGTATTCTATACCTTTCCAGCAAAGAGCACTCTACCACGGCCTTCTCAAAAGCCAGTATGTACGATGGCAGAACCCACAAAGGGTTCTGTATTACTTCCTGCTAGTGCAGAGACAGACTGTACCAAGTTACCAGGCCTGTGCCAGAGGATCTAACTGGACTGCAAGAATTGAAAGTGAGCTTATCTGCTAGGGACCAGGTAGGGGAGAAAAGAAGATGAGATGGGAAGCAAGCAAAGATCAGTTTGAAGGATGCAGGGGATGCTGAGGGTATAAGTTCGGGATCTTCTTTAAAAAACCAAGAGCACTGTTGAAGGGTTAAAGCTCATGCTCATGAAGGGTTCATGCTTTCAAAATGCCATTTGACTTTCGTGTTGAATCTCACTGAGCAGAAAAGCTCAAGTGAAATGAGGTAGGGGCAATTACCATGACCGGGAGATAAATAGGTCCAGAATCAAGAGATTAGCCTCACCCTTCACACAGACATTCTCTCACAACACAGGGAGGTGGGAAACTCTTTACACACACAGGAACCCTTGGTTAGATCCCTGGGACAGCACGGTGGTCCCCTGAGCACTCTACAAAGCAGCACTGTGAGATGTGACTCGAAAATACACACACACACACAATTCTCTTATGAAGAGTGAAAAGCTACCTGCATGAGTTGGCAGAGATGGCCCACCTGTTCCCAGGCTGGTGAAAGAGCAGGGCAGTTAACTCTCCCCCAGACATGTCAATCCAAAACCCCCCAACACATCAGCACAACTTCATCTCAAGTTACTTTGAAAACAAATCTGATTTTGTTAAAGAAAAAAAGGAAAAAAAAAAAAAAAACACGAATCTGATGGGTTGAAGCCATAGTACAGCGGGCAGGACACTTATCTAGCATGTGACTAATCTGGGTTCAATTACCAGCATTTCATATGGCCCCTCGGGCACTGCCAGGACTAACTCCTGAGTTAAAACCAAAAGTAACCTCTGAGCACTATCAGGTTAGACCCAAAACCAACAAAAATTAAAAGAAAAATAATCTGTAAGGGGGACCCTGAGTTCAATCTCCACCAATGGTGCGCCAAGCACTACCAGGGGTGACCATCAGAACCATGGGATAATGGTGAGGAAAAGAAGACTCTTGGCAGATTATGATTGGAATGAACTGGAATGGGAAGTGGGAGTTGAGGTGTGTGTCAAGGGGAGGGATGAGAAAAGGACAGAAGCAAGGCCCAGACTATCCCTCCACCTGATAGGGTACAAGGGACAAGATGACATTCCCTTGTCCTCAATCTCCCACTCTGGACCCAGTGCTCTCCAGTATCCATCCTTTCAAGATACCACAGGAATTGGGGTGAGCCAGACAGCTCAGATGACACTGGCACATTTCCCACACCACACCCAGTTTCTGACACTCAGCAATGGAGCAGGGGTGCTAGTGATGGAGCCCAACACCTAAGGGGAATGCTAACAGAAAAATGTACTCCAACAGGTACAACAGGGAAGAACAAGAAAGGCACAACTGGGCAAGTCTCAGCACTAGGGCACCAGCGTTTCATATACAATGAAGCAGCCAGGACACTTCAGGGAGAAAAAAAAAAACGTCCTGCCCACATTCCCTGGGGTTCTGGCATGTCAGCTCTCAGGGAGGTCTGTTTCCAACCAAGCCTACTAATCTCCATTTCTAATGAGAGGAGACAGAGACTAATGGGTAATGAGGCTAATGGGTGTCCGTGGGGTGGGAAGAGGGACTTTTTTTTTTTTTTTTGGTTTTTGGGTCCACCCAGCAGCGCTCAGGGGTTACTCCTGGATCTATGCTCAAAAATCACTCCTGGAAGGCTCGGGGGACCATATGGGATGCGGGGATTCAAACCAATGACCTCTACATGCCTTACCTCCATGCTATCTCTCCGGCCCGGAAGGGGGACTTTCTAATTCACCTGCAGGCTAAGGGAAATAATCATAATAATGTTGCCATTCCAAAAGATTCAGAATGTCAAGAGTTGGAAAGATCCCATGTGCCCAACAATTTGGGAATTCAAGATCATTAAAAACCCCACTAGGGGCCAGAGAGATTATACAGCAGGGAGGGCCTTTGCCTTGCACACAGCTGAACTGGGTTTGAACCTAAGCATTCCGGGGACCGGAGAGATAGCATGGAGGTAAGGCATTTGCCTTTCATGCAGGTCATTGGTTCGAATCCCGGCGCCCCATATGGTCCCCCGTGCCTGCCAGGAGCAATTTCTAAGCCTGGAGCCAGGAATAACCCCTGAGCACTGCCGGGTGTGATCCAAAAACCACAAAAACCACACACACACAAAAAAAAATGAACCTGAGCATTCCATATGGTCCCCCAAGCCTGCCAGGAGTAATTCTTGAGCTCACAATCAAAAGTAACCTCTGAGCATTTCTGGGTGTGGCCCCAAACAAAACAAAACCAAAAATCCCCATTGGGAGGGGCTCAAACAATAGTACAGTAAGCAGGGTGTTTGTCTGCACCCTGGCACCTCATATGGTTCCCCAAACCCTACCAGCTGTAATCCCTGAGTACAAAGCCAGTAGTCTTGAGCAAGACAAGTGTAGTCCAAACACCAAAACCAAAACCAAACCAAACCAGGGTTCAATCCCCAGCCCCATGTTTCCCCGAGATCCACCACAAACAGTCTCTAAGCACAGAGCCAGAGATAATCTCTGAGTACCACCAGATGTGGCACACAAAAAAATAAAACAAAATAAAAATGAGAAAACCCCACTAAGGGCTAAAGAGGTACAGTAATTAAGGCACTTGTTATGCATGTCTGTTTGCCCCGTGGAACCTTGAATGGTTGGTTCTTGAGCAACCCCAGAGGCCACACTCCAGAGCAGAGTCAGTAGTAGCCCTTGACCACTGCTAGGCATAGACCAAAGACCCAAAAACAAACAAAAGAACCCCAGTGAAAGCAAGTATTAAAGCTGGCATCTGTTGGGCCCGGATAGATAGCACAGTGGCGTTTGCCTTGCAAGCAGCCGATCCAGGACCAAGGGTGGTTGGTTCGAATCCCGGTGTCCCATATGGTCCCCCGTGCCTGCCAGGAGCTATTTCTGAGCAGACAGCCAGGAGTAACCCCTGAGCACCGCCAGGTGTGGCCCAAAAACCAAAAAAAAAAAATAAAAAAAAAAATAAAAAATAAAGCTGGCATCTGTAGTTGTTCACTCTTGGAGCTGTCCACTGCCTCTATGCTGGCTGGGTTAAGTCCTTCCCTTTACCTCATGGCAAACTCCATTTCTGAAGTCATCATATTCCCACTTGGGATTTGTACCTTCTTTCACTTTTTTTTTTTTTTTTGGGGGGGGGGGGGTTTGGGTCACACCCAGCAACGTCCAGGGGTTACTCCTGGCTCTACACTCAGAATTCGCTCCTAGCAGGCTCAGGGGACCATATGGGATACTGGAATTTGAACCACCGTCGTTCTGGAAGCAAGGCAAATGCCCTACCTCCATGCTATCTCTCCACCCCCCTTCTTTCACTTGTATAGGGTTCTCCCTCTTCTATCAAATTTCTTAAATAATATACTTGTGGGCCCGGAGAGATAGCATAGTGGCGTTTGCCTTGCAAGCAGTCGATCCAGGACCAAAGGTGGTTGGTTCGAATCCCGGTGTCCCATATGGTCCCCCGTGCCTGCCAGGAGCTATTTCTGAGCAGACAGCCGGGAGTAACCCCTGAGCATCGCCGGGTGTGACCCAAAAATAAAAAAAAAATAAAAATAAAAATAAAAATAAAATAATATACTTGTCTCTGAGGAGAGAGGGGGAGTAAATAATTGACATCTATTCCTTTTTTATTTTAAGTTTTTTTCCTCCTGGGTCACACCCAGTCATGCACAGAGTTCACTACTAGGAGTACCAGGTGACTGTGAGTTGATCCTGGGGTGCCAGCATGCAAAACATGCACTCCAAGCCTCTACCCCTCTCGCCCATAATTTTTCTTCTGTGAGCCACTCACAGACCTTATTTCAGTGGTACAGACCAATGCTGGGGGGTCTACTGGGACCATAATTGGTAGTGCAGGGGGAGGGGGACATGTAGTCCCAAGGATCAAATTTGGGACCCTCATTAAGCCTTATCCCTAGTCTTAAATTTTTTTCTTCAATAACTTAGAAAACAGTAGAGGTGAAGGTGCTTGCCTTGCACGCAGACAATCTTGCTTTGATTCTGGTAATATGTTCTTTCCTCTGAACATCATCAGGGGTCATTCCTGAGCACAGTACCACAACTGCTCTACCTTGCCACATACATACACATACACAAAAAAATAACCTACAAGGTGCTTTCAAAGATTATCAAACTTTATGGGGACTGGAGAGAAAATACAGCAGGCAGGGTTTTGGCCTTACACACAGCCAACCCAGGTCCAATCCCTGAAATCCCATGTGGTCCCTTGAGTCGATCAGGAGTAATCCCCGAATGCACATCAGGACATAGTCCCAACCAGAGCTGAGTGTAGCATTCTTCCCACCACAAAAATTTTTATGGTGCTAGGATTGAACCCAGGACCTCACACTTGCAAGTCAAGTACTCTATTGCTAATCTACATCTCTGACTGGGTCCCTGACCTGGTGCACTGTGCATTTCAGAGTATATAAACAGTCCTACCAACTGGCCCTACTTTATAGAGGAAATGCTCAGAATATCACACACAGGCAGATACTAAAGAGTCCTAGGAAGCCCCACTTAAGTTGGCAGCTTCAAACATATACTCACAGGTTTACTTACCTTTGGTGAGTAACACCTTACTGCAGCCGACTCCAGCAGCAGATCTGAGAGCTGTCCCCAAGTTTCCAGGGTCACGGAGATTGTCACAGATCAACAACAATGGCAATGAATGGCAAAGCTCAGTTTCTGGGAATTTCATCTTAACAGGGTCTGGCTTGGCAAAAATCCCTGAGGAGACAGAGTGGATGCTTCACTTGCCTGGTATGAGTCTGGATGATAATCTGACTTGACATCTATTTTTTGTTGTTTTGTTTGTTTGGGGGCAGTACTCCTGGCTCTGAACTCTGGTGGAGTGATTTCTGAGCAGAGCCAGGAGTAACCCCTGACCGCCTCCAGGTGTGACCAAAAAAAAAAAAAAAAGAAAAAAAAGAAAAAAAAGAAAGAAAGAAATTATTCCTGGTGGGCTGAGGGAACCATATGGGATGTCAGGGATTAAATCCAGGTCAGTTTAAGACAAGCACCCTATCCACTGTACTATCACTCTACCCGTCTTTTTTTTTTGGGGGGGGGGGCCACACCTGGTAACGCTTTGGGGTTACTCCTGGCTATGCGCTCAGAAGTCGCTCCTGGCTTGGGGGACCATATGGGACGCCGGGGGATCGAACCTCAGTCCGTCCTAGGCTAGCACAGGCAAGGCAGGCACCTTACCTCTAGTGCCACCGCCCGGCCCCTACCCCTGTCTTTTGATCTGTTCATTCTGTTTGTTTTTCCTGGGGCCCCCAGAGCTACAACCAACAGAGCTTAGGCTATATGGTACTACCTGGATTCAAACATATACTTTATGTCTGCCATAGAGACTGGGGGGATTAGGACACTAGTGGAGGAAAATGTGCACTGGTCAAAGATGGGTGTCAGAACGCTATATGACTGAAACTCAATCATGAACAACTTTGCAACTGTATATCTCATTGAGATTTAATTAAAAACAAAACATAGTTTAGTTTGAGTGCATGCCAGACAGGCATTTTAGCTCCTTGAGCTATCTTCTATACACTGGGAGATATCTCAAGTGTATATATTTATTTACACACACACATATTTTTGGAAGGGGCTATACCTGGCAGTGCTCTGGAAATCATGTAGTACTGATTTTGAATCCAGCATTCTCTCATGCAAATCATCCTCAATCTAGCTTCAAAAATGAGGGAACTAAGGAAGGAGGCCAGGAATCATTCTTGAGCACAGAGCAGGCACTGAACTAAGCACCACAGGGGGTGCTCCAACCACTCTCCCCACAAAAAATAAAATGTGGGAGAAGATAGGCAATGGTTCCCCCACATCCCTTCCCTAGGCAGCTCTGGTGGTGCTCACCAAATCCACACTCCTGCAGGGTAACTAACTCACTTGCCTAAGAGCAGGACACTCATTTTTCAACAGCCCAGGGCCTAGAGAGCAGAGAACAGCAGCAGGGATCAAACTCCTGGCACCATGCTTACACAGCAGGTACTTTTATAAATGAGACATCTCCCAATCTCAGGCAGAAATTTTGTGAAAGCACAGGGCTAAATCTTTGGTAACTATTTTTTTTTTTTTTTTTGGTTTTGGGTCACACCCGGTGACACTCAGGGGTTACTCCTGGCTCTCTGCTCAGAAATCACCCCTGGCAGGCTCAGGGGATCATATGGGATGCTGGCATTTGAACCACCGTTGGTCCTGGGTTGGCAAGTGCAAGGCAAACACCCTACTGCTGTGCTAACTCTCCAGCCCCATTTGGTAAAATTATTTTTGTTTTTGTTTTTGTGTCACACCCAGTGGTGCTCACGGATTACTGGCTCCAAGCTCAAAATCATTCCTGGTAGGGCTCATGGGAACATATGGGGTGCCAGGAATTGAAACCAAGTCACCTGTGGGCAAGGCAAGTGCCTTACCCACTGTACTATAGCTTCTGCCCCACTAACCATTTAGAAATTTTTAGTTTGCAATAAATTGAATAAATAATCTAAAAAATATAAAGTGTGGGCCAGGGCTGAAATTCATGTTCTGCACAGAGTTCTTGGTCTGATCCCTAATCCATAGAGATAGATACCCAAGTTAGGAGAAGCCTCTAGTAATGGACACCCCCCAAAAAGAAACAAAATTATACATAAGCATATATAGTATGAGGAATAGCAATTATTCCCAGATCCTCTAAAGAACAGTAACATAAAGATGGTATAAAATGAGTTTAGTTTCTCCTAAAAATAACATAAGGTACATATATCTGACAAACTGCTTTTACTATCTTAAAAACAGACCAGGCAAGGGGCCAGAGTGATAGTATAGTGGGTAAGGCACTTGACCCAGGTTCAATCCCAGGAACCTCATGTGGTCCCCAAGCCCCATCAGGAGTGATCCCTGAGTTCAGAACAAAGATTAAAGAGTATCTCTGAGTGTGACCCAAAAAACAAAACTCCCTCCAAAATAAAGGGAAAAAATAAGACCAGGCATGGGGCCAGGGGATGGCTCAGTGACAAAAAGTGCCTATTTCACAAGTTAGTTTTCCAGAGCCATACACAGGTGCAAGTGGCAGTGACTCTACTCCCTCCCCCAATATACTAATGCCTACAGTGAGAATCTCACCCAATTATGTCCAAACTCTAATCATCACAGCAACAAAGGGAAGCAAAGGGAAGTAGAATAGGGGATAAGCATGAAAAATCAAAGAAGGGTTTGGAGAAATAGTGCAGGGGTCAGACCTACAGTCTTACAGATAGTCACAAGTTCAAATCCCTGCTGTTCCACATGTGCTGAGGGCAGCTTTGTCTGTGAACTCAAGCACATGTGATTTCAGACACAATGCAGCCAGGAACCTATAAGCTCTACAAAAAAGGAGTGTGAAGAGGTTGGAACAATAACAGTACAACTGATAGGTGTGCTTCTCTTGCACAAAGTCAGCCACTGGTGCTTTCCCAGGCAATCTGTATGGTCCCCTACACCCTGCCCAGAGTAATCCTTGAGTAACGCTGGGTGTGGCCCCAAAACCAAAACCAAACCAAAAATAGAGGAGTGTGAGGAGCAGGACCAATAATCTAGTAGATAGGTCATTTGCCTTCCACATGGTTAACCCAGGTTCCAGGTCCAATTCCCAACATCCTATTGGGTTCCCCCAAGTACCACCAGGAATAATTCCTGAATGCAGAGCCAGGAATAACCCCTGAACATCAATTAATGTGGTTAACAAAAAAAGGAAGGGGCTATAAACCCCAGTAGTCTAACAACATATGTAACCACCAAAGCCAGGAAGTGCAATCTATGGCAAGAATTTGTGTAAACATGACAGTGACTTCTGGCATAACTGTGCCTCAACAGAGGGCGAGCCATAGCAAGCATATATACAAGCACAGGATCTAAAGGAGTGTAACTTTAACTTTACCATAATTAGCACTGAGGTAGCTCAGATGCTCCCCTGATCATTTTAACAATAACAACAAAGAGGAAACTAGAGCAATAGTATAGCAGGTAGGGCACTTGCTTTACATGCAGCAAACCAGGTTTTGATCCTTGGCATCACATACGATCCTCCAAACTACTCCTGAGGAGTAGTTCCTGAGTTGAGTCGGGATTAACCCCTGAGCACAGCAGGGTGTGGCTCAAAACAAAGCAAAAAACAAAACAAAAAAAAAATTGACAGAGAAGGCAAATAGTTAAATAAAAAATAAAAGATGGGGTCAGAGTAATAGTACAGCAGGTAGGATGCTTGCCTTGTACACAGCTAACCTGGCTTTTGGTTCCCTTTTGGTTCCCGGAACCCTGACAAGAGTGATCCCTGGGTACAGTCAGGAATAAGCACTAAGCACTGAAAAGGTTGGGGGCCAAAGATATAGTACAATGGGTTAGGCACTAGCCTTGCACACAGCCAATTAGGATTTTTCTTTTTTTTTTTCTTTTTTTTTTTTTTTTTTTTGTGGTTTTTGGGTCACACCCGGCAGTGCTCAGAGATTATTCCTGGCTCCAGGCTCAGAAATTGTTCCTGGCAGGCACGGGGGACCATATGGGACGCCGGGATTCGAACCGATGACCTCCTGTATGAAAGGCAAACGCCTTACCTCCATGCTATCTCTCCGGCCCCTTTCAAGGGACCTCATATGGTCCCTTAAGCTCTACCAGGAGTGACTCCTCAGCACAGTAGGGTGTAGACTACAAACCAAAAAAATAATCTGCCTCAGGGAGATAGAAGATGGATTAAGGGATTTGCCTTGCAGATGGCTGACCTCAGTTTGATCCCAGGTTCTGCTTAGGGTCCCCTAAGCATCATTTGAAGTGAATCCTGAGCACAGAGCTAGGAACATGTCTTCAATACTTTTGGGTGTAACCCAAACACCTAGGAAGAAGAAAAAAGAATTGCCACCCTAAGGCAAATACAAGTAATCCTAGATCTCAACATCTGGTGACACACCATATAACCACTGACCCATTATTCCTTGTGGTGTTACTAGGTCCGACCAATCCTTGATAGCCTCAAACTTCACCTTAATGAGGCTGACACCTTTCAGCTTGTCAAGGGGCAGCTCCTTTATATATTCCAGCCGACTAAAGAAGAAAACCTGGGGCACGGCACCAGCTCGCAGAGCATCTGTGATCAACCTGCGGCCTTCCAGCAGAATCTTGCCTTGTTTATCACGAAACGATCGGGATTTAACAACTGTCATGACACTACTGTGGATGAAGACAGAAGAAAGGCAGGTAAATACTAATGTACTTGTTTAGGAAAGCACATCTACTACTAAGAACTTCACAAGCACCAACCCACTGCAAAGGAGAGGAAGAGGGAGAAAAAGAGGAAGAGGGAGAGAGGGGAGAGGGAGGGAGGGAAGAAAGGAGGGAGGGGGAGGGAGGAGGAGGGAGGGGAAGGGGGGGTTAGAGAGAGAGAGAGAGAGAGAGAGAGAGGGAGAGGGGGAGGGGGAGAGGGAGAGAGAGAGACAGAGACAGAGACAGAGAGACAGAGAGACCTTCTGCCCTCCAGCAATAAAAAATCAGCTGGGAGTACTGGGCTAAATACAGCACCGGATGAAAGAAAAGGAGATTAAGGGCTCATTGACCCAGAGTGGGGAGATCGAGTTAGAATGGAAGCAGGGTAAGTTTCCAGTACAACTGAAGGGGCACGGGCTGGTTCCATCTGTTCGCTTACAAGATTTTCCAAGGAATGCCTTTCCTTTTCTACACACCCCCCGCTTTCTGGTTTTTTTTTCCCCTGAAAAGTGTTGGTAGGTCAAATCCGTTTAGGAACCTCCGTTCCAAAAGGGGCGGGGGAAGAGATCTCGAAATACCGTGAAGCCTCAGGTACGTCACCTCAGCCTCCTGTCCCCGGGCAAAGCCTTATCGTAGCGGAGCCCCGACTCCTCCCAGGTGCGCAAAATCTGAGCTGGGGGGCTCGGAAGCGGCGTCTTCACGGTCCGCTCCTGGACGCCGGACTCCGCCGCCGCCTTCCGGGGCTGCTTCCTAGGAGCGGGCTTCCGTTCCTCGACTTGTCCGTCTGGGTATATCACTCTCACGGGCCTCCGCCTCAAAGCCCGGACCCAGCGCCGCGCATTAAACTCCCAACTCGGGCTCCTCTGCAGCAGCTGCCGCTGGGCCCAACACACGCTTCTCCCCAGCGCCGCCATCTTTCCCAGCCTCTTGGGTCGCGTCGGCGAAGTGCGCCTGCGCCGTCGCCGGGTAGTGACGTCATCGGTCAGTGCCGGCGCCTGCCATCGACGTCATCGGCCGGGCGACGCCCCCTGGAGGTGGAAGGCGGCGAGGTGCTCGCTGATGGTCATCATGGCTGCACGCCGAGCCCTGCACTTCGTGTTCAAAGTGGGAAACCGCTTCCAGACGGCGCATTTTTATCGCGATGTCCTGGGGATGAAGGTGCCCGCGGGGATGAGAGGGGGTTGGCGCGTGAAGTGGGCTACTGGCGGCGGAGCTGCACCTACCCAGGGAGCGAGGGAATGAATGGGTGTGTCCGTGAACCTCTGCCCGAAGCTGACCTTAGGGGCCGGAGTGATTTATCAGCATTTATTTGCCTGGCACGCGGCCCAAACTGGTTTCGATTCCCCGGTATCTGTATGGTCCCCCCGAGCCTGTCAGGAGTGACCCCTGAGCGCCGCCGGGTTTGGCCCCCCAAAATAAACAAACGAAAAAAAAGCTGACCTGAGGCTCTCGATTCTCCACTCTCCCCTGCAGGAAGCATTTCGAGTCTCTGGTTGGTGAGAAGGTCTTGAAATGAAGGCCTAGCACTTTGTAGGGGAAGTTATCTAGCACTCTTTTAGGAAGCCGTAAGTCTTTTCTGGGTTCGGCATTATTGCCATTATTTCAGGGATCGCAAAGATAGTATACAGCAGGTAGTGCACTTGACTTGCATTCGACCAATCCCAGATTCAACTGACCCTGGCACTCCATATGGTTTCCCGAATCCAACAGGAGTGAAACCTTATCAGAGTCAGGAGTAAGCCCAGAGCACCGCCCGGTTTGTCCCCAAATAAACCGAAAAACAAAACAAAACAAAAAAAAAAGTCAATGTCTTTAAAACTCCGCCTCTTCAGGGCTGGTTTGAATGGTGTCTTGGAAATCAACCTGTGGGTAAATGCTAGATTCTGTTCCATAAAACTAGATCTAAGTATGAAGTTAGCAATTCATTTTCTTTAATACCAGATACAACTTATCTCCAGACTATAGCAACTAGTCTGGAATGCTGGAATGCTGATGGGTGGTCAGTCAGCTGCTATTGAGAAACTTCTGATAAGTAAGGCTTTTCAATCAAAGATTGCAGTTTAGCTTAGATAATGCAGAAGCTGGTGGGTAGCAGAGGGGAGGCCAGGACTTATCGTTTTTTTTGGGGGGTTGGGTTTTTGGGCCACACCTGGCGGTGCTCAGGGGTTACTCCTGGCTGTCTGCTCAGAAATAGCTCCTGACAGGCACAGGGGACCATATGGGACGCCGGGATTCGAACTAACCACCTTTGGTCCTGGATCGGCTGTTTGCAAGGCAAACGCCTGCTTTGCTATCTCTCCACCCCGACTGACTTATCAGTTATTTTAAAAAAAAAAAAATTCCTGTTAACAAGAATTGAGGGCGAGGAGGAATTTTAACCTCAATTAAAGTTCTTGGCCTGGGATGGGTAGAAATTAGATTTGAGAGGCCGGAGAGATGGCATGGAGGTAAGGCGTTTGCCTTGAATGCAGAAGGACGGTGGTTCGAATTCCGGCATCCCATATGGTCCCCGAGCCTGCCAGGAGCGATTTCTAAGCATAGAACCAGGAGTAACCCCTGAGCGCTGCCGGGTGTGACTCCCCAAAAAAAGAAATAAAGAAATTGGATTTGAAAAAAGCAATAGAAATGGAAGTTGAGGGGTCAGAGAAATATTATGGTGAGTAAAGTCGCTTGCCTTGCATGAGGCTGACCCAAGTTTGATCTTAGGAACCCAACATTGTCCTCCCAGCCCACCAGGAGTGATCCCTGAGCACAGAGCCAGTAGTAAATTCTTAGCACTGCCATGTGTGGCCCACAAATCAAACAATAGAAAGAGAAGAAAATAGAAGTTGAAACTTTATCAAGTTTCATTGAAGCAGAAAACCACAAAGCTCTCACTCTGTTTCCTCATTGATTTCAGGGGTGTTGTGAAGAGTGAAAACATACTGCTCAGGCTTTGCATAGGGAGAAATGTTGGAATTCCCTTTATCAGGGAGAAGCATGACCAAGGAACACAGAGTCACTTAGAAATGCTGGGTGTTATGGGTCCCCCCAGCCAAAAAAAATAAAAAAGCCAGCGTATTATACACATAGTATTCAGCATATTGTATATAAGTCTAACCATGATAATAAAAATACAGGCATCGGAGGGATAGTATGAAGGCAGGGTGTTTGCCTTGCATGCAGAAGGATGGTGGTTCGAAACCCGGCATCCCATATGGTCCCCCAAGCCTGCCAGGAGCAATTTCTGAGCCTAGAGCAGGAGTAACCCCTGAGCTCTGCTGGGTGTAACCCAAAAACCAAAAAATAAAATAAGATAATAAAAAGACAGCAGGTTGAAGGCCTTTTATCTCAGCAGGCTGGGTGTATGCTTTGCACTTGGAAGGCCAGGTTGATTCCATCCCAGCCAGCATAGTCCTTTGAGTTCCAACCCCAGCATAGTTCCAACCCCAGAAGGAACACTGTTTATTGTGGTCCAGAAGCAATAAAAGAAACAATAGGAGAAATTTAATGCAACTCAAAAAGAATTCATGGAGACCTTGTATTTCAGTTGACCTTTAAAAAATAGAATTTCTGTAGCTGGAGAGATAGTGCAGCAGGTAGGGCTCTCCTCCCACACTGCTAACTCAGATTCAATCCCTGACACCTGATATGATTCCCTGAGCATTGAGACAGGAATAATCTCTGCGTACCACTGGGTATGCCCCTGCCAAAAAATTAAAAATAGGATTTCTCCAGACTTAAGATTAGAGGGGAAAATATACTAGAAAAAATGGATAGTCAATGCAGAGATAAGCTTTGGAGAAACACCATTGGTTACATAGCTTTATATATTCTTTGCTCAAATTGTTTAAAGTTGAGATGGGATATCAAGGCAAATTATCAAGCATGGATTGGTCCCAGATAGTACTTCTGAGAGTATCTTGAATCTTGTGGTAAAGAACTTCAGTTTTATGCCACATTAAAGGAGCTCTGATACATTAACATATATGTGCAACCAAGGTTGTTATATATGTTCAGTTCCCTGCAGCCCATATTGTCCCCAATCACCACCAGAAGAAGTTCCAGAGCACAGTGCTAAGAGTAACCCCTGAGCATTGCTGGGTGTAGCCTAGAAACAAAGAAACAAATAATAACTAAAAGTACAAGGCAGTGCTTAAGGACATAATTTTGTAATGCTATTATTTGTTTTTGAGCCACACTCAGTGGTGCTCAGGGCTTAACTCCAGGTTCTGTGCTCAAAGATCACTCCTGGTGTTGCTTGAGAGGCCACATGTGGCACCAGGAATTGAACCTGAGTTGGCTATGAGCAAGGCAAGCAGCCTACCCATAGCATTATCATTCCAGCCCCAATTTCTTGATGAGATTAAGATAAAAGAACAAGAACTAATCTTTTTAGTAATAGTCTAAGAGAAGTGATGGGAACTTGAACTGGAGCAGTAGCAGTAAGGAAGGAAAAGTAATAGAGCCAAGAAATGGTTCAGAAAACTGGAATAAAGTTTTGTGGATTTTTTTGTTGTTTTTTGGGAGTTTTTTGTTCGTTTGTTCTTGTTTTGGGGCCACACCCGATGACACTCAGGGGTTACTCGGCTATGCGCTCAGAAATCATTTCTGGTTTGGGAGACCATATGGGACGATGGGGGATTGAACCGAGGTCCGTCCTAGGTTAGTGCATGCAAGGCAAACGCCCTACCAGAAAACTGGAATGTTTTATCTGTTGGAGCCCCAGGTTTGATTCCTGGAACCTCAAAGTCTCCTGAACAAGTTCCCCTGAGCATCTCTGGGCACGATGCCCCCACCTCCAAAAAACAACAGGAAAACAAGGATCTGGGATGTAGCTCATTTTTTAGAGCATCTGCTTGCCTCTGAGGCCCTCTTGCTTATTCCCTGGCATCACACACTGCCCCCATCCTCCTCAGGGGAAAAAAGTAAAGGGAGAGAAAAAGAACATATTGAACCTATGTGTACTTTGGATCTGTGTCGATGCTTTCATACATTTTGCTTCCACAACACAGTGGGAAACTCAGATCCTAAGCAACTATCCAAATTACACAACTAGGGGGCCGGAGAGATAGCACAGCAGTAGGGCATTTGCCTTGCATGTGGCCTACCTGGGAGGGACCCAGTTCAATTCCTGGCATCCCATATGGTCCCCCAACCTGCCAGGGGCGATTTCTGAATGCAGACCAGAGCCATTGCCACTGGGTGGGGCCCAAAAACCAATCAATAAATAAAGTTTTAAAAAAATTACACAACTGGGGCCGTAGAGATAGCATGGAGATAAGGCATTTGCCTTTCATGCAGGTCATTGGTTCGAATCCCAGCATCCTATATGGTCCCTCGAGCCTGCCAGGAGCGATTTCTGAGCATAGAGCCAGGAGTAACCCCTGAGCGCTGCCGGGTGTGACCCCCCCCCAAAAAAATTACACAACCACTGGCAACTGTCAGAATTCCAGGGCAGACTTCCCAACCTAAATAGACAGCTTCCCAATCTAAATACTTTACATCCTTGCTTGGTTTTGCATAACCCTTAGTGAGGTGCAGCTCTTCCTCATCCCTACTCCTCATCTTAAAAAGTCATAGAGTTCATTTTCTTTTTTCTTTCTTTTTGTTTATTTGTTTAATGTTGATGTAATGACTGTTGAACCTGGACACGCCCCCTTTTTATGCTGTGTATAAAAGGGAAAAGATCATAGGCAATACACACACACACGCTACAAATTGGCATTCCCTGGGTGGCAGGCCTGGCAGCCTAGCAGCACCAGGCCCTGGCAGCCTTGGACCTCTGTTAATTACCGCAGTAAATTTCACAGTTTTCTGGGGTTTTTTGTTTTGGGTATTTTGGGGTATTTATTTTTGTTTTGTTTTTGATGGGGATTAGGAGTTGGGATTCTTTGACCTATTGGTGCCCAAGAGCCTCGGGGGCTGCTTCAGAACATTCAGTCAGGGTCTGGAGCGATAACATGGTGGTAAAGCATTTGCTTTCCATGTGGCCAACATAGGACAGACCCCAGTTCGAATTCAGACATCCCATATGGTCCCCCGAGCCTTCCAGGAGCAACTTCTGAGCACAGAGCCAGGAGTAACCGCTGAGTACTGCTGGGTGTGACCCAAAAACAAACACACAAACAAAATCATTCTGTCAACTGGACTACACAGTTTATTATCTTTGTGTGTGTGTGTGTGTGTGTGTGTGTGTGTGTGTGTGTGTGTGTGTGTGTGTGTGTGTGGTTTTTGGGTCACATCCAGCAGCGCTCAGGAATTACTCCTGGCTCTATGCTCAGAAATTGTTCCTGGCAGGCTCAGGGGACTATATGGGATGCCAAGATTCGAACCACTGTCCTTTTGCATGCAAGGCAAACACCCTACCTCCATGCTATCTCTCCAGCCCCTGCTTATTATCATTTTTTAAATTTATTTTTGTTTGTTTTTGAGCAACACCTGGTGGCAATTGGGTTACTCCTCACTTTGCATTCAGAAATCACTCCTGCAGGCTTAGGGGACCATATGGGATACTGGGGATCAAACTCAGGTGGGCCATGTGCATGGCAAACACTCCATCACTATCACTTTAGTCCTGGACTGAACAGTTTAATGCCAGAACCCAAGGATAATGTACCATTCAGTCTCTGCAGTGCTAGGGACCACCAGGGCCACTCAAAGTTCTTGGGGCCTCCTAAATGTATACCTTGTCATACAGGAGGCAGCACATGGTGCTGGGGACTAAACCAGGGTCCTTCAAATACAAAACATTTGCTGTGACTACTGAGATATCTCCCAGTCCCATTGTTTTATAAGTAAAGCTTACAAATGCAATGTCTATATAGTTTTATATATTCAGAACATTCAGTCAGTTAGTTTATATGAAATTTATATATATAATTTATATGAAATACATCATAGTTTCTTCCCATTCCTTTCCCAGATTCTGCGGCATGAGGAATTTGAAGAAGGTTGCAAAGCTGCCTGTAACGGGTATGGCACCTTGTTTTTCTTTTTTTTTTTTTTTTTTGGTTTTTGGGCCACACCCGGTGACGCTCAGGGGTTACTCCTGGCTATGCGCTCAGAAGTCACTCCTGGCTTGGGGGACCATATGGGATGCCGGGGGATCGAACCTCGGTCCGTCCTAGGCTAGCGCAGGCAAGGCAGGCTCCTTACCTCCAGCGCCACCGCCCGGCCCCGGCACCTTGTTTTTCATAAACTCCTTTAGTTCTTCATACCCCTGAGAACCCAAGGTATGTGCAAGTACGTAACAGTGGGAGAAAATAGGGAAGCAATTTAAGACTGTAAAGTAATATTATATACAGTGTTTTATTGAGTATCATAGGCTTAGTAGTTAGAACAAGCTAGAAAATTCTGAGACTTAATGTCGCTCCTGGCAGGCTTGGGGGATGATGCCAGGATTCAAACCATCGTTCTTCTGCTTGCAAGGCAAATGCCCACCTCCATGCTATCTCTCCAGCTCCAGGAAAAGTTATTTTAGCTAATTTGAAAATAATAAAAACTGTTGTAAGGACTGGAGTGATAGCACTGTGGTAGGGCATTTGATTGCATATAGCTGATCCAGGTTCAATCCTTGGCATCCCGTATGGTTGCCTAAACCTGCCAGGAGTATTTTCTTTTTTTTTTTTTCTGGATTTTGGGCCACACCCGGTGACGCTCAGGAGTTACTCCTGGCTCTGCGCTCAGAAATTGCGCCTGGCTTGGGGGACCATATGGGACACCGGGATTGAAATGAGGTCCATCCTGAGTCAGCCGCGTGCAAGGCAAACACCCTACTGCTGCACCATAACTCTGGCCCCAGGAGTATTTTCTAAGTGTAGAACGAGGAGTAACCCCTGAGTACCAAAAACCAAAAACCAAAAAAAAAAGTTTCTTTTTTGTAGGGCCAGAGAAATAATACAAAGGATAAGGTGCTTCCTAGTAGTCTCCACAACCATGATTGGTGGTGTCTATGATGTCCACAAACATACATCAAATTTCACATAGGGTCTCCCCAAGTGGCCTCTGACTATAGACAGAGCCAAAAGTGGCCCCTGAGCACTGATGGGCAAAGTCCTGAAACAAATGAATAACCCATCTTTTATTCCCACCTTCCTTTCATTGATGATGTTAACAGTGATAAGGGCTGCACCTCAAGTGTGTGCTCATCAAGGTTCGCCCTCTGTAGTTGCAGTGCTTAGGGCGAGCACTCTTAGTTGGGGCAACAGGTGTGGTTGCAGTGCTCACAAGGACTCATGTTCCTTTTAGTGCTTGTACACATCTGGTGCTAGTGTGACTAGAAATCACTTGCACTGAGAAATAAAGCCAGCATGTTGTGGGCATATGGGACATGGCAGGATTTGAGCTTGTTCCCAGGCTCAAGAACAGAGATATAAAAGTCAGATTGGAGGGGCCGGAGAGATAGCATGAAGGTAGGGCATTTGCCTTCCAAGCAGAAGGACGATGGTTTGAATCTCAGCATTCCATATGGTCCCCCGAGCCTGCCAGGAGCAATTTCTGAGCGTAGAGCCAGGAGTAACCCCTGAGCGCTGCTGGGTGTGACCCAAAAAGGAAGGGGAAAAAAAGTCAGATTGGAATATTGTTTCTTTCTTTTTTGGTTCAGGAAGGGGGCGGGTTCTCTGGTAAGGCTCAGGCGGTCAGGGCTCCACTGGTGATTCCCAGCCGTTCAGTGCAAGGGCCCAAGGACATAATGCAGCTTGGGCCTGTGCTGCCAGGGATTACCTCGACTACACAGTAGTGCTGGGGACCTCCAGTGCTTCACCGACTGCTGCTAACGTGATGGGACCATGTGATTTCAAGATTGAAACTTAATTGCTTTCCCATCTCCCAGCCCTGAAGTACTAGATATATGGTGTAGGATTCTGTTCTCAGCTTTAAAATAAAGGGTGCAAATCCTTCCCTGAACTAATGCCAAGCAGCTGGTCTTTGGAACCGGAAGTGCACCCTCAACTGCTGTCAGCACACCATCTCACCCTGGCCCCTGGGCTGTTAGGGTACCAGAAGGGACTGCCCAGCTGTCTGTGTCCTGTCATGCTTTGGGGGTGGCCTGAAACAGATTTGTGTTTTATTGTCACTGGTTTTACTTAATTTCATTTTTCTAGACCTTATGATGGCAAGTGGAGTAAAACAATGGTGGGATTTGGCCCTGAAGATGATCATTTTGTAGCAGAACTGACTTACAATTATGGCATTGGAGACTACAAGCTGGGCAATGACTTCATGGTAAATGTCATTTTGTTCTAGACCTCTAGCTAGCTTCAGATATTCTGACTGCCGATGGCTTTTAGATGTTGTTTAGTGATTAGTTTAATGACATACTCTATTTACCAAATCAAAATCGGGACAGAGGGGGCCGGGCGGTGGCGCTGGAGGTAAGGTGCCTGCCTTGCCTGCGCTAGCCTAGGATGGACCGCGGTTCGATCCCCCGGCGTCCCATATGGTCCCCCAAGAAGCCAGGAGCAACTTCTGAGCACATAGCCAGGAGTAACCCCTGAGCGTCACAGGGTGTGGCCCAAAAACCAAAAAAAAAAAAAAAATCAGGACAGAGGAGAAAGCTCAAATGGCTGGAGTGCATGTTTTTGCCTTCAGGAATCCTAGGTTCAATCCTCAGCACTTCATGGTCTCCAGAGTACCCAGGGGTAGCCCTTACAGTGTGGCCCCAAAACAAGCTACTGCTTGGGTCTTCATATCTTAGAGCTAGCTTCAGGATGAAATGTGCTGCCCAGGTGCTGGAAATCAAGATTAAGACTTAGAGATATGGGCCAGAGTGATAGTACAGTGTGCAGGTATCCAACCCAAGTTTGATCTCATACATCCCATATGGACCTCCAAGCCCATGAGAAGTGATTACTGAGTACAGAGCTAGGAGTAAGCCCTGAACACTGCTGGGTATGGCCAAAAAAAAAAAAAAAACTTAACTCTATCTTTGAAGGTGAGTTCAGGAGTGCTGAACAAACCTTGGAAAGTAAAAAGGCCTGACTGGTCTGGCTTGATCCCGATAACTGTGTAGTGAAGTATTTTCAGCAGAAGCTACCCCTTGCATAATACCATATCTCTGATTCAGTAGTGAAGGTGGAGTTAATAGATTGGGTGTCCAAGGCTGCTTTTAACTTTGTTTTTTTTTTTTTTGTTTTTGTTTTGTTTTTTTTGTTTGTTTTTTTTTTTGTTTTTGGGCCACACCCGGTGACGCTCAGGGGTTACTCCTGGCTATGCGCTCAGAAGTTGCTCCTTGCTTGGGGGACCATATGGGACGCCGGGGGATCGAACCGCGGTCCGTCCAAGGCTAGCGCAGGCAAGACAGGCACCTTACCTCTAGCGCCACCGCCCGGCCCTGCTTTTAACTTTGGAAAAAGGGAAATGGTAGCCAACAAGTGACTCTCCTTGAGCTCAGTGACATGGGCCACATGATTCCACCCACAGGATCTTCAGACTGAGGATTTTGGGTTTGTTTTTTTTTTTTTTTGGGGGGGGGGTCCACACCCGGCAGCGCTCAGGGATTACTCCTGGCTCTATACTCAGAAATCACTCCTGGGCCCGGAGAGATAGCACAGCGGCATTTGCCTTGCAAGCAGCCGATCCAGGACCAAAGGTGGTTGGTTCGAATCCCGGTGTCCCATATGGTCCCCCGTGTCTGCCAGGAGCTATTTCTGAGCAGACAGCCAGGAATAACCCCTGAGCAATGCCGGGTGTGGCCCAAAAAAACAAACAAAAAAAACAAAAGAAATCACTCCTGGCAGGTTTGGGGACCATATGGGATGCCAGGATTCGAACCACCATCCTTCTGCATGCAAGGCAAATGCCCTACTTCTATGCTATCTCTCCGGCCCCTGGAATGAGGATTTTGAAGGAAAGCCTGTCTCCCTCTTTCAGGAGTGAGGTCCCACCCACATTGATGGTTAGACTCCAGCTGATCAGTTCTATCCCCAGCATCACACATGGCCTCCTGAATACTGCTGGGTCAGGACCCCCCAAGCATAGAGCTGGGAATAGACCCTTAACATCACTAGATGTGGCTCTAACACCCTCTCTCCCTCAACCCCCTCAAAAAATTGAAACCGGTCACCATTTTAGTAGCTCAGGTGAGTGGTGATTAGAGAGTGCAGGTGATCAAGGTCATGTAGGTTAAGAGAACAACTACACTGCCCTGCCAGTGGCCTTCTGAGGTGAAAACATGTCCCCAATGAAACGAACTCTCTGTGCTCAGCTCATGAGACAAGCAAAGCTATTGATTTAGAACCTTTGAGCTCCATTTTTTCTTCCTCCCCCTTCCCTTTCCTTTCCTTCCCTCCTTTCTCCCGCCTCCTTTTTTCTCCCTTTTTTCTTTCTTTCTTCTCTTCTTGCCTTTCTCTTTCTTTCCCTCTCCCTCCCTCCCTTCTCCCTTCCTTCCTTCTTACTCCTCCCCCTTTTCCTACCTTGGCCCTTTTTCTTGCTTTCTTCCTGCTGAAAAAATACATTTTATTGGGCCGATGTGGTAGTGCAGCTGTAGGGTGTTTGCCTTGCACACAGCTGACCCAGGAAGGACCTCAGATCAATCCCCAGCATCCCATATGGTGCCCTAAGCCTGGAGCGATTTCTGAGCGCATAGCCAGGAGTAACCCCTGTGCAGTGTGTCACCGGGTATGGCCCAAAAACCAAAAAAAATACCCACATTTTATTTTTTGCGGAGGTGTGTAGGGGAGAGGTTTGGGCCATACCCAGAAGTGCTCAGGGGCTCTGTGCTCAAGAGTGCCCCCTGGTAATGCTCAGGAACCGTATATGATATCTGTGATTATACCAGGGTGGATGTGTAAGGCAAATGCCTTAACCTATATACTCTCACAAGTTTTATAGATATAGGGATAGAGATACACACATATACATACACATAAACAAATGTATGAAATGACATTGTTAAGGCATTTATAACAGAATTTAATTGTACGACAAAGATTTATTGAATGCCTATTGTATTGCCAGGCTCTGTACCAGGAATGTAAGGTAAACAGTAAATGAAGCTAATAGAAATCTGTACCCAGCAGGGGAGGGAGTCTAGGCCCTGAGCAACAAAAATTAATAATAGGATACATAATTAAAATATAAAATCAGTTATTTTAAAAATGACTATGGTGATGGGCAAAGTAAAGGACAGCGTAAAGGGGACTAGGCTATGGGGCATATGACTGGCTTTCATTTTAAGTAGAGTATTGAGGAGAGGGCTCAGTAAGAAGGTGCTATTTAAACAAAGTCTCAAAGTAGACAGGGAAATTATACCTATACCGTTATAGGAGGGATAAAACAGTGTTGTTCTGAGAAGAGATCTTAGGGGTAGGGCTAGGCTCTCCCTTCCACTCATCGTCGCCCCAAAGGAGGAAAGCAACAGAAGGCAAATGTGGACCTTTTTAGGTGCTTCATAGAAAGTGTCGGTGTGATCATGGACTTGGATGGTACGTTTTGTTACAGGGTATCACGCTCACATCTAGCCAAGCTGTCAGCAATGCCAAGAAGCTACAGTGGCCACTCACTGAAGTGGCAGAAGGTGTTTTTGAAACAGAGGCCCCCGGTGGATATAAGTTCTATTTGCAGAATCACAGTTCGTCACGTTCAGGTATGGTGAAAGCCCTCTGTCTCCCAGTATCTTTGACAAATGTGAGGAAAACTGACTCATTTTCCGCTGTGGAATCCAATACTGCTTCTGTTCTCTGAGACTCTTTGAGTTTTAGAGTGTGCGATTGTGTATGACTATGGTAACCAGACTGCTACTTTGGGGATTATAGCTATTTGGTGTATTTTCGACTGCAAATAATCAAAATATCCAAGTTTTTTTTCTTTTTCTTTTAAAAAATCCAGAGGGGCTCAGGCTTACTCTTGGTTCCACATTTCAGGGATCGCTCCTGTTGAGATTAGGGGACCATCTGGGATGTCAGGGATCAAACCCAGATCAGCCGCATGAAACATAATCACCCTACCCACAATACTATCACTCTATGCTCTCCCCTCTCCCCCAATTCAACTTTCTTTTTTTGTTTTCTGTTTTTGGGTCACACTTGGTGCTGCTCAGGGGTTACTCCTGGCTCTACACTTAGAAGTCACCCTGGCAGGCTCCAGGGACCGTATGGGATGCCAGGAATCAAACTGAGGTCTGTTCCAGGTTGGTTGCATGCAAGGCAAATGCCCTACCACTATACTATCACTCAGACCCATACATAACTACATAACTTTCTTTTTTTTTTTTTTGGTTTTTGGGCCATACCCGGCGTTGCTCAGGGGTTACTCCTGGCTGTCTGCTCAGAAATAGCTCCTGGCAGGCACGGGGGACCATATGGGACACCGGGATTCGAACCAACCACCTTTGGTCCTGGGTCGGCTGCTTGCAAGGCAAATGCCGCTGTGCTATCTCTCCGGGCCCGTGCTATCTCTTCTTAATAAGAAAATACCTTTGTTTATTGGAACTGTTAGAACTGCTCTAGGGGCAGTACTGGGGGCAGGGGATGAAAGAAAAAATATAGAACGGTGACTCCTACCTAGGAGTGCTCCTAGTCATTCCTACTAGCACTCCTAGGAGTGCTCAGGAAACGAAATGGTGCCAAAAACTGAGCCATTTCCCTGGCCCATAAGAAAGTTTTGTAGCTCACAGCACTAGCTCAGTCTCTAGACAAGATTACAGGATTAATTGAGCAGGTTGGCAGTGACCTTGACCATCTCAGTTTTCTCTGTGCATTGTCTTATCTCTGGGGATCCCTGCTCCTAGGTCCAGATCTAGATTCTATTCTCTTGGTGACTTATGGCATCTTGTAGTAGTGGGCCCACATTTGCTTTGGGTAGAGAAGAAGGAGACTGACTTCCTGTTCTCTTTCAAGAGCAAAACAAAGCTTGCCAAGACCTCCCGGCAGGCTTCCTGCACTTGTCTGATTCTTCCCATGCCTGTGCTGGAGTTGATCCCTGGTCCTCAGAAGAGGATAAGAAGGGAATGCTAATGCCCATGCCGTCAGTTTCATCCCCTAGCTACCACCCAGATTGAGGGCATGGAAGTGAGGAGCCCACATTCTGACTGTTGCCAGCCAGGTTCAGACTGACTTGGCATGAGCAGGCTTCATGTAGTGTGGAGGCTTCCTCATTCTTTGTCCATTTAATCTGAATGTTCTGCTCTCTTCTATGCTGAAAAGAGAAAGAGAGGGCAATACCACCATTTTACTAGTGAACACAAGGTCCTCAGTGGACCCAAGAAGGGAGATATAGATTCTCCTTTCCTCATGGGTCTGTCCCGAGTCCCAGATACCCTTCACACTTAGTTCAATTCTTGTGTTTAATGTCTGCTTTTCTTGTGAGCTTAGCAAAATCAAAAGCTATCTATTCTAGCATCCAGAGAGATGGCTAAGCAGACTAGAGTACAGACTTAACATACTAGAGACAAAAGGTTCAGTATCTGACACTGCATGGTCCCATAAGCATTTGGGGTGACCTCCCAAGCACTAAGCCAGAGTATTCCCTCAACAGGTGTGGCAAAAACTAAGAAACGAAAAAAAGAGGCATCTATTTTAATGATGGTAGGTGGCTATATGCCACTTACTAAGAAAAGGTATTTCACTGGTAATTCAGAGGATTTTATGTTGCAAGTAGATGATTATTTCTTTTATTTATTGTTTTTGATGGGGACCCTCCCCTAGATTATTCTTGGCTCTGTGCTCAGTAATCAGTCCTCGTGGTGTTTGAGGACCATTTGTGCTACCAGCGATCCAAACAGGGTCTGTCCCTTGCAAAGAAGAGCTTTACTCTCTTCTATTATTTTTACTTCTGTTACTCTAATAGCCTTACTATTAGTTTCATCCCACTGTTTCTTTTTATTACTGACTTTAAAACTCCTACAACTAACTCGACTGTACATATCCCACCTCTCCTCTCAGGCTTAAGGATTTCTTTTTTTAATAATTAAGCTTCTGGAAAGAACCCCATGGTCCATCCTATCCTGGGATAAAAGTACATTTGACACATTAGTCTAATTGGCATCCACCTTTCCTTGGATTACCCAGTCAGTTCCTCTCTGTGCTATTATAGTCACAATGGGGATAAGGGAAAAAATAAGAGGAGAGTTAAGGGAGTTGAGATTTATCCTAATCAGATTTAGACTTAAAGTCACTGTTTAGAAAGTCAGACTATTAAAAGGTTCCCATATAACTTTGGTTCATTTTTGAAAAATAATAGATTTCTTCCTAAACACATGATCAAAAAAGAGAGGGAGAGATTCCGGAGGTAGCTCAAAGGACTGGAGCTTGTGTTTTGCATTGGGGAGTCCCAGTTTCAATCCTCAATGCCATCTGTTCCCCTGGACAACTACTATTGTCCTGTATCCATGATAATCACTTAACATTTTTTTTAACTTTTTTCTTTAAATATGGAACGCTTCACGAATTTGCGTGCCATCCTTGTTCAGGGGCCATGCTAATCTTCTCTGTATCTTTCCAATTTTAGTATATGTGCTGCCGAAGTGAGCACCACTTAACATTTTTGGAGTATCTTTTTCCATCTTATCGCAAAAGCATATATAAAAAAGAAGGGGAGAGAAAAGTGTCTGCCAGAGTTAGAGTGAGTGTTGGCAGGAGGGAATCTAGGGCCATTGGTGGCTAGGGGAAAAAAAAACACTGGTGAAGGGAAGGGTGTTGGACATTGTATGACTGAAACTCAACTATCAACAACTTTTTAATTATGTATCTTATGTGATTTGATTTATACATATATATATATATATATATATATATATATATATATATATATATATATATATATATATATATATACACTAAAGAGATAGTTCAGCAGGGAGGGTGCTTCCCTAGCATGCAACTGACCCGAGTTCAATCTCAGGCATCCCAATATCACTGAGCACCACTGGGTGTGACCCTGAAACAAACAAACAAACACACACACACACACACACACACACACACATATATATATATATATAGGACTGGAGAAATAGTGCCACACATGGCTCACCCTGATGGACAACCCTTGTTTAATTCCCACCACCACCTATAGTCTCCTGAGCCCTGCCAGGAGTAACCCCTGAGCACAGCTGAGTATGACCTATCATGTGTGTGTGTGTGTGTGTGTGTGTGTGTGTGTGTAGCTAAATATACATTATAGCAAGATAATTCTCTATTGTTGGATATTTATGTTGTCCCAAGTGTTTCTTTTTTTTTTTTTTTTTTTGGTTTTTGGGCCACACCCGTTTGATGCTCAGGGGTTACTCCTGGTTATGTGCTCAGAAATCGCCCCTGGCTTGGGGGGACCATATGGGACGCCGGGGGTCGAACCGCGGTCCTTCCTTGGCTAGCGCTTGCAAGGCAGACACCTTACCTCCAGCGCCACCTACCCGGCCCCCCAAGTGTTTCATTGTTAAGAACAAAAGACCTTCACAGTGCCTGAGAAATAGCACAGATTCCTCACATGTGGCTGACTCCAGTTCCACAGTTCCATTCCCCATATTTCATGGCGAGCCCCAAGTACATCAGAAGTGATTGATTCCTGAGCACAGAGCCAGGTATAATCCCTGAACTCTGTTGGGTGTAGCCTAAAAACTAAAAATGTTTTAAAACAAAAGTCTCTTTCTTATGTGCTGGAGAGATAGTATAGTAAATAAGACACTGCATATGGTCTGTGAGCAATAGCAGTAGTGATCCCTGGGCACTACCTTCAGTGTGGTACCAAAATAAAAAAAATAATAATAAACCCTTTATTGGGGCTGGAGAGATAGCATGGAGGCAGGGCATTTGCCTTTCATGCCTTGCATGCAGAAGCACAATGGTTCAAGTGCCAGCATCCCATATGGTCCCTGAAGCCTGCCTGGAGTGATTTCTGAGTGTAGAACTAGGAGTGGCCCCTAAGCGCTGTTGGGTATGACCCAAAAATATATATATATAAAACAAAGGTGTTTTCCTTGTACATGACAACCTGAATGGGCCTCAGGTTCGACTACAAGCAGCTCATATGGTCCCTTGAGGCTACCGTGAGTGATTCCTGGGTTCAGAGCCAGGTGTAACCTCTGAGCATAGCCTGGTGTGATCCCAAAACCCAAGATAAATAAAAATTCATGGGGTGGCCAGAGAGATAACATGGAGGTAGGGTGTTTGCCTTGCATGCAGAAGGACGGTGGTTCGAATTCCAGCATCCCATATGGTCCCCTGAGCCTGCCAGGAGCGATTTCTGAGCATAGAGCCAGGAGTAAGATTTATGGGGGACTGTTTAGATCATATCCTGTTTGTGTCTGGCTCTTTGCTCAGGAGTCTGGTGGTGCTTGGTGATTTGATATCCCCTTGGGGGATTTGAACTAGGGGCAAGTGCATGTAAAGTGCCTAACCCCTGTACTATCTCTGTAGACAGTAAATTTTTAAGTGTGTGTTTTCTGGAGTGTTGCTTCCATACCTGGCTGTGTTCAGGACTTGTTGCTTTGTGCTCATGAGTAGGCTAGGAGTTGGGGTACCTTATGGATACTAGAGATCAGACCCAGTCAGCTATATGTAAGGCAAGTGCCATCTTTCTAACTCCAAGCAGAGTCCCTACATTTTTAACTTAACCTCTGTTGATCTTTTATTTATTTATTCATTTATTGGGGGGGGGGTTGTTTTTTGCACCACACTTGTTTGACGCTCAAGCGTTACTACTAGCTAGGCGCTCAGAAATCGCTCCTGGCTTGGCAGGACCGTATGGGACGCCAGGGGATCAAACTGCGGTCTGTCCAAGGCTAGCACTTGCAGGGCAGATGCCTTACCTCTAGCGCCACCACTCCAGCCCCTCTGTTGATTTTCTTTTTTTTTTTTTTTTAGTTTTTGGGCCACACCGGGCGATGCTCAGGGGTTACTCCGGGCTGTCTGCTCAGAAATAGCTCCTGGCAGGCACGGGGGACCATATGGGACACTGGGATTCGAACCAACCACCTTTAGTCCTGAATTGGCTGCTTGCAAGGCAAACACCACTGTGCTATCTCTCCAGGCCCCCTCTGTTGATTTTCTATTAACTTCACCAATCCAATTATGTAATTTTATTATCCTACAGATCCTGTATTAAAAGTCACGTTAGCAGTTTCTGATCTTCAAAGGTCTTTGAATTACTGGTCTAATCTCCTGGGAATGAAAGTTTATGAAAAAGATGAAGAAAAGCAAAGGGCTTTGCTGGGTTATGCTGATAACCAGGTAAGTAACCTAGTAAAATAAAACCTGTTAATTGAATGTTGTTTACAAATGAAGTTACTAAGTTTATTCCCAGTAATTCAGTATTTACATTTTTTTAAATGGCCGCTAAACTCACCTGTCAGATATTTTTGTTGGTTTTGATTTTGGGTCCTTATTTGGTGGTGCTTAGGGTTATTACTCATGATTCTACATTCAGGAAGCTCCTGATGAGCTCAGTGATGATAAGAGGTTCGGAGATTGAACTAGGTCACCCACATGCAAGGCAAACACCCTATTTGCTGTACTATTGCTTGGGCTCAACAGATATTGTTTCTGATTGTATTTAGGGACATATATATTTAAATATTTTGTTTTGGGGCCATACCTGGTGATACTCAGGGGTTACTTCTGGCTATGCGCTCAGAAATCGCTCCTGGCTTGGGGGACCATATGGCACACCAGGGGATCAAACCACAGGCTGTCCTAGGTTATCACATGCAAGGCAGATGACCTACTGCTTGTGCTACTGCTCCAGCCCCTATATTTAAAATTTAATTTGAGGGCCCGGAGAGATAGCACAGTGGTGTTTGCCTTGCAAGCAGCCGATCCAGGACCTAAGGTGGTTGGTTCGAATCCCAGTGTCCCATATGGTTCCCCGTGCCTGCCAGGAGCTATTTCTGAGCAGACAGCCAGGAGTAATCCCTGAGCACTGCCGGGTGTGGCCCAAAAACAAAAGCAAAAAAAAAAAAAATTTTATTTGAATCACCATAAGATACAGGGTTGAAAAAGTTGTTAATGGTTGAGTTTCATTATACAATGCTTCAACACACATCTCTTTCAGCATTTATTTTGGGGGATATTCTTTGAGAAGAGGAATTGCTGATTCACAAAAGATGTTGACATGATTTAAGGATGGCTTAGTTGCATCCTTAATTTTTTTTAAATACCTCAGCATTTGAGTATGATTAAATTCTTACATTTTAAGAAAGTCTACTGCCAAGAACTTGTTGTATTAATAATTTTTGTTTTGATTTGGTTTTGTGGTCACACCGGGCAGCATTTTGGGGTCACTCCCTGGAGTATCATGAGGTAACCATGCAGTGCCAGGAATCAAACACGGGGATCCTACATACAAAGCATGTGCTCAGCCCTTTGTGCTCTCTCCTGGACCCTCTATTTTAGTTTTGAGCTCCTCTCTTTTCCCTTCATCATTGTGGATGATTGGGGGAGTCACACAAACACCTGGTGTCACTATGGTAGCGGTCACTCCATAGTGCTTCCAGGGGTCACTCATTAGGTTGTGGTGCTTGCATGTTTGGCCTTATAAAGGCGGTACTCCTTTAGATCTTTCTGTGCTGTTGCTGCTTCTTATAGTACTCACAGTGCTCACTAGTAGCACAATTCTCTGCTCACACACCTGCATACAGTGCAATCATAAATCACTTATGATTCCAAGGATCAGATAGCCTCTGATTATCTGTTAGAGCTTTGTTTCCAATAGAAAATATAAGAGATACAGGGGCCTGAGAGATAGCATGGAGGTAAGGTGTTTGCCTTGCATGAAGAAGGTTGGTGGTTTGAATCCCGGCATCCCATATGGTCCCCTGAGCCTGCCAGGAGCGAGTTCTGAGCATAGAGCCAGGAGTAATCCCTGAGCACTGCCGGGTGTGACCCAAAAACCAAAAAAAAAAAAAAAAGAAAAAGAAAATATAAGAGATACAAAAAAAAATTGGGGCCCAGAGTGATAGCACACGGTAGGGCATTTGCCTGGCACGCTGCCAACCTGGGACAGACCTGAGTTCGATCCCCAGCATCTGAGGTCCCCCGAGCCTGCCAGGAGCAAATTCTGAGAGCAGAACCAGCTGTAATCCTGAGTGTCACTGGGTGTGGCCCAATAACCAAAATAATAAAATAATAATAATAAATTGTTTCTAATTGTATTTTGGTTCTTTTCAGTGTAAGCTGGAGCTCCAAGCCATCCAGGGTACCGTGAATCATGCAGCAGCTTTTGGGAGGATCGCCTTTTCATGCCCCCAGAAAGAGGTAATGTTTGGTCCTAAGTCAGTAATACTGTTCTGTGACCAAGTGCTTCCAAAGCAGCTGACTTAATGAAGTTGACAAGCGGCAGCTGGGTCCTTCCTGTCGGGTCTGGTTCTTCTACAGGGCTGTTGAGGGTCAAGGTTCAGTGTTCTCCAGGATCCCATGATCACTTTGCTCTTTGTTTTTTTCTCAAGTTGCCAGATATAGAAAACTTGATGAAAAAGGAAAACCAGAAGATTCTGACTCCGCTAGTGAGTCTAGATACACCAGGGAAAGCAACAGTGCAAGTGGTCATCCTGGCTGACCCTGTGAGTATGATGCCAGAGAGGACAGGGCTCTCTCTGGGGCATCTTTTTGCCAAATTTATTTATTTATTTTTCTAATTGATGTAGGATGGACATGAAATCTGCTTTGTTGGGGATGAAGCCTTTCGAGAACTTTCTAAGATGGATCCCCAGGGAAACAAGTTATTGGATGAGGTGAGTCTTACTTCTTAATCTCTATTTCATAGGCTCAAGCAAATAGCATTACATATGCATGGCAGAAGTGGTCCAGATCATTTTTTGTTAATAATTTTTTTAATTGAATCATTGTGAAATACACAGTTTCAAAGTTGTTCATGATTAAATTTCAATTATACAGTGTTTCAACATTCATTTCTTCATGGTCTAGATCTTACCTACTTACATGCTTTTGCTGTTGTGGTGATTTTGAGTCAAGGATTTGAACCTTCATTGCTCCCCATATCAAGTGCCCTTATCAAGGCACAACATTTGCTCTCCAGCTAACTGTTGCTAAGGACATTCTTCCTCAGTGTTTGGGACTACCAGGACACTCCCATAGCCCTTCGCTCTTTTTCCTGTCTGCCATCATTCTCCTTACTACTGCACTTTTCTTTTTTTGGCTTGGGTTTGGGGCCAGATCCCCTGGTGCTCAGGTATTACTCTTGACTCTGCACTCAGGAATTACTTCTAGTTGTGCTGAGGGACCATATGGGATGCAGGGAATAGAACACAGTCAGCCAGGTGTAAAGCAAAGCCTTACCTTCTGTGCTATCACTTTGACCTTGACTACTGAGCTATTCTTATCAGCATGCAAACAAGCTCTGCCGTCTCCTATCTCAAAAATCTTTTACATACCCCATTTCCCTTTGCCAGATTTTTTTGTTGTTATTTTTGATCATACCCAGCAGTGCTCAGTTCTTCTAGCTGTGCACTCAAGGCAGGGCTCAGGGGGCCAAATATAACAGCATGGATCAAATCCAGATCTGCCTCATGTAAGTAAGTACCCTACCTGCTGTAATATCTTTCTGGCCCCTACCCTAGATATCTTTGGAGGTGGGTAACCACAATCCATATGAGACAGAGACTTACTTAGAGGAATTAAGGCCCTTATCTCGCACATGACTGACCTTGGTTCAATTTCTGGCATAATACAGTGCTCTGAGCTCTTCCAAGTGTGATTGACTGAGCCAGAACCAGAAGTAAACCCTGAGCACCACTAGGTGTGGCCCCAAATCTGTGTTCTAGGGCAAGCGCACCATGTATGTACTATGCACTCACATGTACTCCTTCATGTAAATTACTTGCTTCTGTTTCGTAATCCCTAGCTGTCATACATGCTTCTCAAAGCCTGTGGTTATTGTGGGGTAGGAGAGAACCTGGTTCATTGGTGGAAGAAAGTCAGCACTGGTGGTAGGATTGGTGGAATTGGAGTTAGAACATAGTACTCTTGAAACTCAGCTATGTAAATCATGGTGCCTTCATATTTAATTAAAAAAAATTTTTTTGTTTGTTTTTGGGCCACACCAGGGTTACTCCTGACCATGTGCTCAGAAATCACTTCTGGCTTAGGAGACCATATGGGACGCCAGGGGATCGAACCGTGGTCCATCCTAGGTTAGCATGCGCAAGGCAAGATGCCTTACCACTTGCGCCACCGCTTCGGCCCCTAACTTAAAAATATTTTTAGGACTGGCCTTAGCTCAGTGGTTACTTCGCAGTCACAAAAATATTTTTAAAACCTTTGATTACTTTGCTGCTACATCTTAGCACACCATAAAACCTTACAAATTGAAACATTTAAAACAGAATTCCTATATTTACTTTTTTGTCTGAGTGAACAAATGTATTTCCATACCAGTGGTCCTCAAACTATGTCCCGCGGGCCACATATTGTATTTGTATCTGTTTTGTTTCTTCATTGCAAAATAAGATATACGCAGTGGGCATAAGAATTTGTTCATAAGTTTTGTTTTTACTATAGTCAGACCCTCCAATGATCTGAGGGACAGTGAACTGGCCCCCTGTTTAAAAAGTTTGAGGACCTCTGAAAAATATACTTAGTTTTACTGGGTCGGAGGTTTTGAGAATTAAGTTTCTAAGTCTAGCTATCTCTTCAGCCCTGTCTCATGGTCTAAGTTCCTGGAATAAGAGGAGCATAGGACTTTAGTGGGACCAATACATTAACATGGTTTCCTTCTTAATACTGAGGCCCCTAAATTAACCAGACAGTTCCACTACCAGTCAATTGGTTTTGGAGGCTCAGAAAAGGAAATCATACTAGACTTAACAGCTGAAACATCAAAGTAGCTTTTGTTATAAACTAATCCCCATGTGTACTAAATACTCTTGAGTAAGGCTCCACAGATGCTACCAATGACAGCACTTTCTGTTCTGCCAAAGCCCCCCAGCCTGTTATGCTGTTTCCATGCTCTCAGTCATGCTTCCCAGAACCTGCTTTCTCCTTGACTCTGAGACTCCACAGCTTTTGCTCTGTCCCTTATGGCTTCCTTGTCAGATTCCACAATACTCTGGAATAAATATGCTTTAAATGATCATTTTTGTTGTCTTATTTTTTTGTTTTGTTTCTGGGTCTCACCCGGTGGTACTCAGGGCTTAACCCCTGGCTCTGTGCTCAGAAATTGCCCCTGGCAGGCTCGGGGGATCATATGGGATGCTGGGATTCAAATCAAGGTCCATTCTGGATTAGTCTCGAGCAAGGCAAGCACCCTACCACTGTGCTATCACTCCGGCCCCATGTTTTTTTATTTTAAGAGTTTAAATCGGGGGCCGGGAAGGTGGCGCTAGAGGTAAGGTGTCTGCCTTGCAAGCGCTAGCGTAGGACGGACCGCGGTTCGATCCCCCGGAGTCCCATATGGTCCCCCCAAGCCAGAGGCGATTTCTGAGCGCATAGCCAGGAGTAACCCCTGAGCGTCAAACGGGTGTGGCCCAAAAAACAAAAAAAAAAAAAAAGAGTTTAAATCGATTTTTAATTGCTTCCTATCCAATATTCCATATATGTATTCATATATATGAATATAACATATATGTGTATATGTGTATGTATATATATATATATACTTTTTTTGTTCTTGGGGGCCATACCCAATGGTGCTCAAGGCTTACTACTGGTTCTTTGCCCAGGGATCACTTTTTTGTCACACCTGGCAATGCTCAAAGGTTTCTCCTGCCTTTGCACTTAGGAATTAATTATTTCTAACTGTTCTTTCTTTTTTTATTTTTGGGGGCCACACCTGGTTACGCTCAGGGGTTATTCCTGTCTATGTGTTCAGAAATCATCCCTGGCTTGAGGGACCATATGGGACGCTGAGGGATCAAACTGCAGTTTGTCCTAGGTCAGCCATGTGCAAGGCAAACGCCCTACCGCTGCACCATCGCTCCAACCCCTATTCCTTAGTATTGTTCGGGGACTATATGGGGCGCCTGCAATTGAACATGGGTCAGCCATGTACAAGGCAAGCATCCTACCCTCTGTGCCATTGTTCTGGCCCCAGCTAGTGTTCATTTCTTGACTGTGAGCAGTAAGGTATAGTGTGTTTTGATGGACTTGGAATAAATATATTTTTTAATTCTGTTTCTACAGGCAATGGCAGCAGATAAAAGTGATGAATGGTTTTCTAAACAGAACAAGCCAAAGGCTTCTGTTTAATTGAAGACACCAAGTGGGATGAGCATTTGTGATTCCTGTGTAATGCTCAAGGAGGCCTGAGGTGTCCCCACATGATAAATGCCTTCACAACTTGGTTGCTCCTTATACACGCAAGAAGACAAGGATTGCAAAGAATCACGTAGTCTTCTCTGAGGACTCAGATATATTTAGATGTAAATCCTTCAGAAGAGTTCCAAGGAGAATACTTCCTGTAATTTTTATTGCCACTGGAATCACACACTGTAACTATATTTGGTTTTCATTTGGGGGTGTGACCCACACCTCCTAGGGGTTACTCCTGTATCTGCACTCAGAAATTACTCCTGGCAGGCTCAAGGGACCATATGGGATGTCCAAGATCAAACCTGGGTCAGCTGCATGCAAGGCAAATGGCCTACCCGCTGTACTATTGCTCTAGCCACTGTATTTGATTATTGATTTTCCAGATTTCCACGTGACTATATAGAGCAACCATGTGGAACATTATCTCTGTTAAGAATTAGGGGTATTGGGGCCGGAGAGATAGGTAAGGCGTTTGCCTTTCATGCAGGTAGGTGATTCGAATCCCAGCATCCCATATGGGCCCCCGTGCCTGCCAGGGGCGATTTCTGAGCACAGAGCCAGGAGTAACCCATGAGCTCTGCTGGGTGTGACCCAAAAAACAAACAAACAAACAAAAAAAGGAGGTGGTTTTTTTTTTTTTTATAAGATATAGACTTTTCTTCTGAGAAATCAAAGAAATCCAAATTCATTTCTTAAAATATATTTCTAGCACCTAATAATAATAATATGCTATTCTTATGTCTTATCTTACTCTGATATGCCTTGGTAGTTTACGTTTTTTTTTTTAAGGAACTTTATTCTTTGAATCAAAAGGTCATGACATATTTCTTGCATATTTCTTGAGTAGCCAAAATAAAAAAAAGATGGATCTAAAGCATTATGTATGGGGCCGGGCGGTGGCGCTAAGGTAAGGTGCCTGCCTAGCCTGCGCTAGCCTTGGACGGACCGCGGTTCGATCCCCCGGTGTCCCATATGGTCCCCCAAGCCAGGAGCAACTTCTGAGCACATAGCCAGGAGTAACCCCTGAGCGTTACCGGGTGTGGCCCAAAAACCAAAAAAATAAAATAAAATAAAATAAAGCATTATGTATTTCCAACTTGGCTCTGTGCTTACTCCTTTTCTGTATGTGTGTTTGGTTTTTAACATTTGGGCCATATACTGCAGTGCTTAGGGGTCATTTGTACTTATGCATTCAAGGATTTCTCATGGCAGTGCTGAAGGGATCAAACTCAGGTAATCCGCATGCAAGGCAAACACCCTACCCACAGTACTATCACTCTGGCCCCTATTCTTTTATATAATTTTGTTTTAATCCACAAAAGAAAATGCTGTATATATTTTTAAGTAGATTAGGGGCCAGAGAGATAGTATATCAAGTAAGGCATTTGCCTTGCAGCATGTGGCTAAACCTGAGTCTGATGCCCAGATGGTTCCTTAAACATTGCCAGAAATTATCCAAGAGAACTGGCAGGCATGGCCAAAAATAACTATATATATATATTTTTTTTTTGATCTGTCTGGAAAAATATTTATTTAGTTAGCTTTCTATTTGGTTCTATTGGTAAACTATTGTAAACAGTTATATTGATCATATTATTAACTTTTCAAACATTCTTGTGAAATAAAGCATACCATTCTGTAAGACTCATTGTTTAATATGAAAACTAGGAGGCAGGAGATAATACTATGAGTGAGTTCAGCATTTGCCTTGGGCACATGGCCAACCTGAGTTCGATCCCTTGCACCTCGTGGACCCCAAGAATCACCCTGATCATTGTTGGTTGTGGCCCCAAAAATAAATAAATCAGAAGCCAAGTTTAAATTTTTTGTTTCATTTTGGTTTTTTGGGTCATGCCTGGCGGCACTCGGGTTACTTCTGGCTCTATGCTCAGAAATCGCTCCCAGCAGGCTCAGGGGACCATATGGGATGCCGGGATTTGAACCACTGTCCTTCTGCATGCAAGGCAAACACCCTGCCTCCATGCTATCTCTCCAGCCCCGCCAAGTTCAAATTTTAGAAACAAAACTGAATAGAAAGCATCCATACAGGGGCTGGAGTGGTGGTGCAAGCTATAACACAGCAGTTGGGCATTTGCTTTGTACGCGGCCAGTCCTGGACGGACCTGGGATGGGCCTGGGTTCAATTCTCAGTATCCCATATGGTCCCCCTGCCTGCCAGGAACAATTTCTGAGCACGGAACCAGAAGTAACCCCTGAGCCCCACCGGGTGTGCCCCAAAAACAAAAGCATCGAGGCAGAGGGTGATGGCCTATTAGGCCTGATCTCTGCCATTCTCTGCTGGAAGGCAGAGGGTGGATACTTTCAGGAGAGCTTCAGTTTCATTTTCTCTTGTAATTTTACCTACCAGGAAAATAGCTTGTTCTGCAGCACATTTCACTCAACTTAACTTAAATTTTCTAACTTTTTTTTTCTTTGGTTTTTGGGTCACACCTTGCAGTGCTCAGGGGTTACTCCTGGCTCTACACTCAGAAATCGCTCCTGGCAGGCTTGGGGGACCATATGGGATGCCAGGATTCGAACCACTGTCCTTTTGCATACAAGGCAAACGCCCTACCTATCTCTCTGGCCCCCAAATTTTCTAACTTTTAAATAAAAAGATATCTAGGGGACCAGCTCACAATTTGAAGCTCACCACAAAGAGTGGTGAACGCTGTTAGAGAAATAACTACACTAACAACTAGCATGACAATGTTAAAAGAATGAAAGAGGTAGAATGCCTGTTGCCATATAGGCAGGGCAGGGGAAAAGGGGGGCCAGTGGAATGTTGCACTGGTGAAGGGGAGGTATTCTGTTTATGACTGAAACCCAACTACAAATATGCTTGTAATCATGGTGCTTAAATAAAGATTTATATATATATATATATATATATATATATATATATATATATATATATATATATATATAAAGATATCTAGGGCCAGAGTGATAGAGGTAGGTATTTGCCTTGAATACTGTCAACCTGGGATAAACCCAGGTTCAATTCCTGGCATCACATACAGTCTCCCGACCCTGCTTGGATTGATTTCTGAGCTCAGAGCCAGGAGTACCCCCTGAGCATTGCCGGGTGTGGCCCCAAAACATACATATGCATACATGCATACATAAAAATAAATCCTCAGGGCCAGAGTGATAGCACAGTGAGCAGGGTACTTTCCTTGAATGCAGCCAACCTGGGTTTGATCCCCAGCATCCTATATGGTCCCCTAAGCCTGCCAGGATTGATTTCTGAGTAAAGAGCCAGGAGTAACCACTGAGTACTGCCAGGTGTGACCCTCCCCTCCCAAAACCAATACCTCTTAGTAGGACTGAACACATTATGTAGGGTGCTTGGTTTGCTGACTTAAGTTCAGTCTCCACTTCCCATGTCCCCTTGAGCACCTGAAGTAATTTTTTTGGGGGGACCACACCCATTTGATGCTCAGGGGTTACTCCTGGCTAAGTGCTCAGAAATCGCCCCGTTGCTTGGGGAGACCATATGGGACACCAGGTGAGTGAACTGTGGTCTGTTCCTTGGCTAGCGCTTGCAAGGCAGACACCTTACCTCTAGCGCCGCCTCACCGGCCCCAAGAAGTAATTTTTTTTTAATAAATTTTCTTTTGGTGTTTTTATTTTTGGGTCACACCCAGCAGCACTCAAGGGTGGTTACTCCTGGCTGTGCACTCAGAAATCGCTCCTGGCAGGCTCAGGGGCCATATGGGATGCCGGGAATCGAGCTTGGGTCCATCCGGGTTGGCCACATGCAAGACAAATGTCCTACCACTATGCTATTTCTATGGCCCCTTTAATAAGTATTTTAATTGAATCACCATGAGATAGTTACAAAGTTGTTTATGATTGAGTTTCAGTCATAAAATGTCCAACACCCATCCAATGTCCCATTTCCCTCCTGCCCTCCCACTGCCTATCTATATCACACAGTTCTCTCTCATCTTCTCTTTTATTTTCCCTTTTAGGGACTGTAGTTAGCATATTGTTACTGATGGGTATCATGCATATCACTTTATCTCCTTTCAGCATCAGATTCTTGTCCAGAGTGATCATTTCCAACTATCATCATCATCATAGTGGTCTCTTTGGCCTAACTGCAGAGTAATTATTTTTGTGTTTGGAGTTTTTTGTTTGTTTTAGGACCACACCTAGCGGCTCTCGGGTTATTCCTGCCTCTGCACTCAGATATCACTCCTGATGGTGCTCAGGGGATCCTATGGAATGTCAGAGATCGAATCTGGGTTTGTCCTGGGTTAGCAGCTTGCAAGGTAAATGCCCTACCGCTGTGCTATCACTCTGGCCCCCACAGAGTAATTCTCTGTGCCTCCCCCCCAACCCCCGCAGAGTAATTCTTTGTTTTATTTTGTTTTGTTTTGGGACCACACCCGTTTGATACTCAGGGATTAGTCCTGGCTATGTACTCAGAAATCACTCTTGGCTTGGAGGGACCATATGGGATGCCGGGGGATAAAACCTGGTTTGTCCTAGGCTAGTGCTTGCAAGGCACATGCCTTACCTCTAGCGCCACACCTCTGGCCAGGAGTAACTCCTGAGTATCACCAGTTATGGCCCAAAACAAAAAAATTTTCTGACTTAGAGAAACAATCACGTTTCCGATCAAAAGACTTGCCTAGAGTATGTTTCTTTTCTAGGTAACTAGAATGTTTATTCTGTGTATGGGAAAATTATTGGCTAAACTGAGTAATCATTGAAAAGTAGTATTAATGTTTCTAAGTAATACTGTTGTTCTGAAAAGAAACTTCTTCCTAGTAAATGAGGCTGCTCTACTGTGGTCTTCTAAGTTTATAATGGTTTATATTGGTACTGACTAAACACTCTTTATCTGCCTATCTTATGTGTACAGCTCTTCTAGGTTCAATCTCAAGTTCTGTAAATAATATGAAATAAAGCTTGGTATGATAGAAGCTAATGCTGTTTATCTACCTGGGACATTTTGACTTTCTAGTGCCAAGCCCTCTTGTTATCTTATTGTCTATCAATTTTCCTTTGTTGAAATAGCATTGATTAATCTTTAAAATCTTTTTTTTTTTTTTTTGGTTTTAGGATCACTCGGTGGCACTCAAGAGTTACTTCTGGCTCTGCACTCAGAAATCGCTCCTGGCAGACTCGGGAAACCATATGGGATGCCAGGAATCAAACCCGGGTTCGACCTGGGTCGGCTGCATGCAAAGCAAACGCCTTACCACTGTGCTATCACTCTGGCCCCAGACCCCAGCCTTTCACGAACAGCTCCACCTCTAACCAGTGTATTTTTTTATATACACATATAAACTATTTAAGCACCATGATTACAAACACGATTGTAGTTGGGATAAGTCATTAACAGAACATTTCCCTTCACCAGTGCAACATTCCCACCACCAATGCCCCCCCTTTCCCTCCTTCCATGCCCTGCCTGTATTCGAGACAGGCATTTTACTAGTTACTTTATTTTTTTTTTTTAAGTTTAGTAAGCTCTTTTTTTTTTTTTTAAAAGGATAAGATTTAAAAAAAAAATACAATAATCACGGTATGGGAGTGGCAATTGCTGTTGTTTGCATAGGCCCAGCAAAATATGAGAAAATGGAAAAAAGAAAGCCTTGGCCTAAATCAGGGGTCTTAAACTCGCAGCGGGCAGGCCGTTTGCGGCCCTCCGTACAACATTTTGTGGCCCTGCCCTAGAGGAATCTTTTTTTTTTTTTGTTTTGTTTCGTTTTAGTTGTTTGGGTCACACCCCCAATGTTCAAGGCTTACTACTTGACTTTGCACTCAAGGATCACCCCGATTTTGCTTCCTGCGGCCCCCAGGTAAATTGAGTTTGAGACCCCTGGCCTAAATACAAGGAGACCTTACCCCTGAAGTTTTCTGGCATAAGACCAACTCTGGGCTCCAGGCATACTAGGTAGTCCAACCCCTTAGTCATTTTCTGTGGTCCCGGTGAAGTTTTTCTGCACATTAGCTGTTATTAGTGTCAGGTTCCTATAGTTAAAGATTCTGGTTTCTGTGCATTTCCTTCGTCGAAGTCAGGATGATATGGAGCGTCCTCTAGTCTTACCTCACCATTAGCAGGCAATGTGGAGAGCCCTGCCCTGCAAGTAAGTTGTTGCTGTTCCTACATTGTCTGGGTGTTAAGAGAACACTCTTTGGAGTAAGTCAATGCCAGGGCAGCGGTAGGACCTTCCTTGGTAGAGGTTTGCTTCCTCAACCAGTTTATTGAGGCCAAACCTGAGGCCCAAGTGGCCTCTACCTTCAAGATCGGCTTTTGAAATCGGGTCCTTTTGGGCATAGTGATTTCCCAAAAAAAGGAGCTGGGAATGGGGTGAGAAGTGAGCAGAGAGGTAATCCAGCGGGTGGGATGTTTGCCTTGCACAAGGCCAACCCGGGTTCAACTCAGCCTCCTGAACCCACCAGGAGTGAGCCCTGCATAGTGCTGGGTGTGGGCCAAGAAAAATATAAAATCGCTTTGGACCAGGGATTAACCCAAAGATATACTTGCTACTGAACTTTTTTTTTTCTTCTCTTCCATTTCATTTTTTCTTTCTATTTCTTTGGTTGTGGGGGAGATCACACCTGGCAGTGCTCAAGGAGTTATTCCTGGCTCTGTGCTCAGAAATCGCTCCTGGCAGGGATGCAGAAATTCAAACCACCATCTGTCCTAGATGGGCTGTGTGCAAGTTAAATGCCCTACCGCTCTGCTATCTCTCCAAGAGCCCCTTTAAAAACATTGTTTACAATTTTAATCTTTTATTCACAAAATCCAAAAGCTTTGCCCAAGTAGATGTTTGTAAAGAGATGAGGTTGTGCTTCCAGGGTCTTCATTTTTTACTCATCAAATAGAGAACCGTAGCAAAATGTTAATCTTTTTTTTTTTTTTTTTTTTTTGGTTTTTGGGCCACACCCGGTAACGCTCAGGGGTTACTCCTGGCTATGCACTCAGAAGTTGCTCCTGGCTTGGGGGACCATATGGGACACCGGGGGATCGAACCGCGGTCCATCCAAGGATAGCGCAGGCAAGGCAGGCACCTTACCTTTAGCGCCACCGCCCGGCCCCACAAAATGTTAATCTTAGCAGCACAAAAGCTAACAAATGAGAACACAAAGATGAGTTTTCCTATAAAAACACTATAACCAGGGGCCGGTGTGGTGGCGCTAGAGGTAAGGTGCCTGCCAGCGCTAGCCAAGGAACTTCACAAGGTCTGTGCTCTTTTTCGTTTTGTTTTGTTTTTGGGTCACACCCGGTAGCACTCAGAGATTACTCCTGGCAAGTAGCTCCTGGCAGGCTCGGAGAACCATATGGGATGCCGGGATTTGAACCACCGTCCTTCTGCATGCAAGGCAAAAATGCCTTTCCTCCATGCTAGCTCTCCGGCTCAGGTCTGTGCTCTAGTTGAGACTTTTGGTGGTAGAACTCAAGTTGAGGGCCAGAGCATTGGTGCAAGCGGTAGGGCGTCTTGCATGCACTAACCTAGAACAAATGGCAGTTCGCTCCCCCGGCATCCCATATGGTTCTCCAAGCCAGGAGTGATTTCAGAGTGCAGAGCCAGGAGTAATCCCTGAGCATTACCCTGAACAAAAAACAAAAAACAAAAAAACAAAAACAACTCAAGTTGAGTTTTTCCCCTCCATCATGTTAGGGAATGAATTGGCAACTCCTTGAAGGAATCAAGAGACCTACCCTCCTCATCTTCTCCCAAAGGCTTAGCCTGGAGAATATTCTTACAGATCTCAAAACTTGGGCCCTTTTCATAGAACTATCTCCTCTCCTGCTTCTATTCCTGTCAAATATCTGCATATGCTTTGAGAATAAAGAGACTTCGCACTCTTGGCTCTCCCTGGAACCACACAGAAACCCCATTTGCACACACTTTTCTGGGTGAAGAGGTGCTCTTAGACATCTCCCAGAAGCAGACTTGATCGCTGGGTTCTTAGAACCCTTCCAACAACCAACAACCAATTTGCACTAAGTATTTATTTAGGTCCCAGCCCAGGTTTCAAGGCATTGCACAGCTCAAGGTCTTTGTAGCCCTCTTCCCTATCAGAGAAGTCGCAGCTTGTCTGCTTTGCTTTATGATCTGATTGCCCTAACCAGCGTCCTTTGCTTTCAGTTCTTCCACTTTGACAACATAGAGCCTCATGGCATCCATCTTGGACATCCCTTTGTGCTTGATCCATGCTTCCCACTTCGCTATGGCTTTTATATCTGTGCTGGGAGGGGTGGGGATGTCACAGTCCCCCAGTGTGGCCTGTTTGTATAAGCTGTATAAGACTAGCTTCTCCTGATCACTCACAGGTGCCTTCAAACGCTTGATAGCAGCACAAGCCAGTTCAAATTCCATCTGGCACATGAGGGTAGACGTTGTCTCAAATTAAAAGCTGAAGGGAGGAGAGTTAGAAAACTCGAGGTTAATTAAGTCTGGGATGAAGAGAAAGAGAGGAAGGGAAAGAGGATAACTAAAGTGTGGGAAGAACGCAGAACTGCATTTTCTTGGAGAAAAATCATAAATGGGGGGGGCGGAGAGATAGCATGGAGGTAGGGCATTTGCCTTGTATGCAGAAGGTCGGTGGTTAGAATCCCGTCAGCTCATATAGTCCCCCGAGCCTGCCAAGAGAGATTTCTGAGTATAGAACCAGAAATCACCCCTGAGCACTGTTGGGTGTGACCCAAAAACAAAAAAATCATAAATGTAAGGAGGGCTGGAGCGATAGTACACAGCAGGTTGTCAGCTTGCCTTGGACAAGGCCAACCAGGGTTCAATCTTCCAGGAGCAACCCTTAACATTTCAAAGGCCTCTCAAGGGTGGAAATCAAGGAACTGAGGCAGGAGGGCGCACTGTACTGAGAGGGGTGGGATGGAGATGGCTGTGGGGCCTACCAGGTTTCTACCTAAGTAGACAGCTGCTGCTTTGGAAGAAAGAAGGCGGGGAGCCGCACTTGTGGGCGGGTAAACGGGCCACCGGGGGCGGAACTTTTAGCTTGAACTCCCGGGGCTTATTGGGCAACGGAGAAAGCGGGACAGAGCCTGGACCAATCATCACCTGAGATTCTGCAGGATGGGCGGGACCTGAGGCCCGGTAAAGGCGGGGCGGGAAGTCTTGGAGGAGGGTCAGTTACCTGCCGGGCTGCGAGCGGATTGGAGGGAGGGCCGAGCGTGCGCCTCCGAGCCGGCCGGGACGGGCTGGGGGCGGGGCCAAGGGCGGGGCTTAGACCCCGTCTCCCGGCACCGCCCATTGTGCCGTGGCGCGTGCGCAGTTCGCGCGCGCATGTGCCGGGGACGGCCGGCCGTGCCGCCGCCAGCGTCGCCGCCATGGACCTAGGTGGGTGTTCCGGGTTCCTTGCACCTGCGATTGTACCGGGCTGGTGCTCCAGGGCCTGGGCTAAGGGAAAAGTCCGCGTCGGGGCGAGGTGTGGAGGGCGGGGGTGTCCCCGGAGACGAGCCCGCCGGCCTCTAGTCCCAGCCCACGCTCTGCTCTCCTTGCCCCGCCTCTGCTGGGCCCATTTCCACGTGAAGGCGGAGCGGATGCTAAGTTCCTGGAGACCAGCGGGCTTCTTGCTTCTTAGGCCTTTGGAAAACGTCTCGCTATCCAGGCGCTTTTTTATTTTTATTTATTTTGGGGGGGGGTTGGGTCACACCTGGCAGCGCTCAGGGGTTCCTCCTGGCACTATGCTCAGAAATCACTCCTGGCCAGGCTCTAGGGACCATGTGGGATGCTGGGATTCGAACCACTGACCTTCTGCATGCAAGGCAAACACCCTACAAATCTCCATGCTGTCTCTCCGGCCCCATTTTTTTTTTCTTTTTATTCATTTATTCACTGCTAGGAATCTTGAGCCTGTTTCTTCCGTGCCCATGAAGCCCTCATTCCTAAGGTGGGCTTGGAGTTGTGCCCATTAGTGTTTGCCGTCACATGCCTACAGGGCCTTGAGTTTTAGTTCATCAGATTTAGCAGTTGTAGGGCCGAGAGAGCACTTGACAGGCCCAGAACAAGGTCTGGGACAGGGTGTGTAAGGGGGTGGGATGACAGAAGCTAGTGACTCCCCCTGTCCATTTCCCAGCCTGCTGGGTATGTTCTTTCCTTGAGGGGAAAGTAGTTCAGGACCTCATACCTGCCTAATATGTTCTCTGCCCCCGAGTTATGTTTAGAGTTTTGTTTGGGCCACACCCAACTGTGCTCCAGGATCACTCCTGGCAGTGTGTGTGAATGCGAAGACAGACACACGACTATTTGCAGTGCTGGGGGTCCATTTGGGTCCATTGCGTGCAATGCAAACGCCTTAACTTTATCTCAGGTTGCTGTACATATTTTTTTTTTTTTTTTTGGTTTTTGGGCCACACCCTGTGACGCTCAGGGGTTACTCCTGGCTATGTGCTCAGAAGTTGCTCCTGGCTTGGGGGACCATATGGGACACCGGGGGATCGAACCGCGGTCTGTCCAAGGTTAGCGCAGGCAAGGCAGGCACCTTACCTTTAGCGCCACCGCCCGGCCCCTGCTGTACATGTTTTTAAGGGAGTAGAAAGATCAGGACACTATTCTGGGAGAATTGAGGTGAGGTACCTGGGATTGTCAATTATATGTATTGATGGAATGATGTTCAGTTCTTTCTCCACTGATTTTCAGTGGTGGAAAGGCAGAATTTGAAATTGAGAGTCCAGCCTTGTAGCGATGATAGATGTTCTGCCCAAGCACCCTGTAATTTTGTAGTTGTTACATCTGAACAAATTGTTTCTGGGATCTCAGTGTTCCCATCTGAGCAGGAATTAAAGTGCTCAGAGGGTTTAAGATTAAGCGAGATGTTACAAGTGTACCTCTTAATGCAGACACTAGCAGGGAGTAAGCACTTGATAAACTTCAGGAATGAGTACTTGTAGGCACCAATTAATGGCAGTGACAAAACGCTTGGGATTTCCCCTTCTCTGCTATGGCTGTTGTACTTAGTCTCTGGAATGTTTGGGGACAAACAAATGCAGTAAGATTACAGTCACGGGAACATTTTAGGGTCCTGGGAGAACAGCCAGAGGTCAGAAACTAGGGATCCAATCCCTTGGTAAAGGGATGCTTCCTTGGAGGAGGATTCACACTGAACCGGTCAAGTGAGCTGACTAGAAGAGTTGTGCACTTACTTGCCTTTTGCTCTCATTTAAATGGCTCAAGGGGCAGTAGAATTCTAATGGGAACTGGGCTTTCTGTTGGCTCCCACCTGTAGCAAATGGGGAAGATGTTTTTGAGGAGGGGACATCTGGTCCCTGGAAAAGAAGAGGAGAGCAAGAAATACTGCAGAGGGGCCAGGAAAGTGGCACTAGAGGTAAGGTATCTGCCTTGCAAGTGCTAGTGTAGGACGGACTGCGGTTCAATCCCCTGCATCCCATATGGTCCCCCCAAGCCAGGAGCAATTTCTGAGCGCATAGCCAAGAGTAACCCCTGAGCGTCAAACGGATGTGGCCCAAAAAACCAAAAAAAAAGAAAAGAAAAGAAATACTGCAGAGCAAGGGTTAGGATTGTGGCTTAATGGTAGAGCACTTGCCTTGCCATGCAGATATGAGAGAGTCCTGGGTTCAATCCTCAGAATCACCACCACCCCCAATTCTAAAAAAAAAAAAAATCCAAGGAGCTCACCACTGGGTTCTGGTTAAAATATTAAAAAGTATGGAATGGAACCAGAGCGATGGGCATTTGCCTTGCATGCAGCTGACCTGGGTTCGAGTCCCAGCATCCCATATGGTCCCCAGAGCACTGCCAGAAATGATCCCTGAATGCTGCTGGCTGTCACCCAAAAACCAAAAATAAAGCATGAACTACAGGTTAGGAAGCAGTTCAAAATCAATTAGAACGGATTCAGGTTGGTTTATTTTTATCTGAAAGACTTTTCCTTTCCTGTTTTGAAGTTGGGAGAGTAAGGAATATTAGGATCCTGGTCCTTTCAACAAAGGAAAAGTTTGAGGAGATAAAACCTTAATTGAACACTTAATTGGGTTCTTTTAGTTGCCTGATTGTTTTGTGAGGGAGCCACATCCAGTGATAGTCACCTGTGGGGGGGCCATTTGCAGTGGTTCATATGAACCATATTTAGTGAACCATATGCATATGGTTCAGGGGGACCATATGCAGTGCCAGGGATTGAACTAGGTTCATCTAATGTGTAAGGCAAGTACCTCAATTCCTATACTATGTTTCCCACCCAAGTAGTAATATAACCTCATGTTTTTGCAACTCTTGTTTGCTTTGGCCCACATTCAGCAGTGTTGGGGGTTTCCAGCAGTGCTTGAGCACCAGGGGAATGGAACCAGTGGCCCCACATACAAACAAGTACTTCAGTCCCTGAACTATCGTTTCAGCTTGTGTCTGGGCAGTGAGCTAACAAACAGTTCGGTACAGTGAAGGGTGTAAAGCTGTATCTTTTTTTTGGGGTGGGGGGGTGGGCCTCACGTGGTGGCACTCAGGGGTTACTCGTGGCCTCCGCTTAGAAATCGCTCCAGGCAGGAGACCATATGGGATGCCGGAATTGAACCTGAGTCTGTCTTGGGTTAGCTGTGTTTGAGGCAAATGCCCTACCGCTATGCTGTCTCTGGCCCCATGTATCTTGTCCCTGTATCTTCTGACACCACTGTGCCTGCATGAGGGAGGCCTTTCTATGTTACCTGCTCCAAGTGACATCATCTCAGTCACAGGCCAGGAAATTAACCACATCTCATGGAAGATCCTAGGAAGCCTTCCCTGAGTCTATTCATTCATGACTCACTTCCAGGAAGGACTTTATTTCTCTGTCTAGTGCAGTAGTTCTTGGTTTCTACCAGAGACTTGACTCTGTGGAGCTTGTTCTCCTGGACTGGGAGGAGCTGTGGGGTCACTTGTTTCCTGAGAGAGAATGTTTGGAAGTAATTTGCCAGGCAGGATAAAATGGAGAGGCAGCACAACAGCTTTGGCTGTCTGGGTCATTACTTACTGCTTATTTGTCTTGTCCTTTATTGGGTGTGTCATCCCCTGTTGTTAAGAGCTGGTACAATGCTGTCTCTAAGACCTTGCTGCTCAGGCCCAGCTTTTTTTTTGGCATGGGGGGAGGGTCCTCCTTATTGCTTACTGTTCACCCTCTGGAAAGAAACCTCCTGCAGTCACATGTTAGGACTAATGTTCCGCTTTAGTTTCAACCCCACATTGTCCTTGTTGAGGTCTTATCTCCTTTTAATGGTCAAAGGCAGAGAGCCAAAACTAAATGGTGCTCTTTCCAAATTTGTTCTGCTTCTCTTGCTTTTGGTAGTGTGCATTAACATTGTCATCTCAGTTCCAGGCTAGCAAATTGGAAGTCTTTTTTGGTGGTGGGAAGGGAATGTTCTTTTTAGGGGACATACTTGATAGTGCTTAGGGTTTACTTTTTTTTTTTTTTTTTTTTTTGGTTTTTGGGCCACACCCAGCGGTGCTCAGGGGTTACTCCTGCCTATCTGCTCAGAAATAGCTCCTGGCAGGCATGGGACGCCGGGATTCGAACCAACCACCTTAGGTCCTGGGTCCGCTGCTTGCAAGGCAAACGCCGCTGTGCTCTCTCTCTGGCCCCAGGGTTTACTCTTGACACTGCTCAGGCATCACTCCTGACAGGCTCAGGGGCCATATGTGGTGCCAGATATAGATCCCGAGTCCGCTGCATATAACACAGGTGCTCTACCTGTTGTACTATCTCTCTCTGGCCCTGATTAAAAAAATTTTAAAGAAATTTCTTTATTAGATCCCTTTGACTCCTGTTCTGCACTGGTGATTAATAGTCCACTTGTTCTCTATATCAAATCCACCCCCACCTCCCTTCCTTCCACATATTCTTACTCTGCCTTTTGTCTATTCAGGGCCCTTGAATATCTGTGAAGAAATGACAATACTGCATGGGGGCTTCTTGCTGGCTGAGCAGCTATTCCTCCCTAAAGCCCTGTCTGAACTGACCAAGTCTGACTGGGAGCACGTTGGGCGGCCCATTGTGGAGGCCTTAAGGGAGATCTCGGCCATAACAGACTCACAGACATTTTCCTGGAAGAAGAAGGCTCTGATCATCATATGGACCAAGATTCTTCAGCCTTCCCCTGCAACCCCTTCCGACATTGAAACTCGCTGGCAGGAAGACGTTTTCTTTTCGGTGGGTAACATGATCCCTACCATCAACCACACGGTCCTTTTTGAGCTGTTTAAATCCTTGGAAGCTTCAGGACTTTTTATCCAGCTCTTGATGGCCCTGCCTACTGCTATATGCCGCTCAGAACTTGAGCACTTTCTGGAGCACATGACTATTGACACTTCTTCAAAGGATGTGGCCTTCTTCCTCAACCTCTGGTGGGAGATGATGAAGCACAAGGGCAACCAGCAGGACTCCCTGCTGTCCCAGTTTCGGACCGTGGCCCATCAATATGTGTCAACGTCTGATGAGTTCTCCCACCCACCAAAGAGGTTTAAGTCAGACCCGGATGTAAGCCCCACCATGCCCCTGTTGGCCATGCTATTGAGTGGGCTGAAGCAAATCCAGAACAGCATCCAATGTCCCAGGATGAAGTGCTACGCCCTGGCCAACCTCACTGACATGCTCACCATTTTTGCCTTGATGGAAGATGACCCCCAGGAAGTTTCTGCCACTGTGTATTTAGACAAACTGGCCACAGTGATCTCCGTGTGGAACTCAGACACTGAGAATCCATACCACCATCAGGCGCTGGTAGAAAAGGTAAAGGAGGCAGAGAGGGACGTCAGCCTCACCTCTCTGGCCAAGCTCCCCAATGAGACTATCTTTATGGGGTTCGAGTTCCTGCGCAGCCTGCTGCAGGAGTGGGGAGAGGAACTGCATACTCTGCTCAACAGCAGCCAGGACACCAGCTATGACAGCTACCGGCTCTGTGACAGTCTCACTTCTTTCAGCCAGAACCTGAGGCTCTACGTGGATACCACCAGCTTGTCCAAGGAGGAACGACAAGTGGTCTCAGAGCTGGCGGAATGTGTTGCTGATTTTCTGAGGAAAACAGCCAGGGCAATGAACAACAAAGGCATTGAGAAGGATATCACAGCTGCCATCGCCATGGCCATCATTGAGCAGAAAATGGACCGGCATATGGAAATATGCTACATTTTTGCTTCAGAGAAGAAATGGGCCTTCTCTGATGAGTGGCTGACCTGCCTTGTAAACAGCCAAGCTCTCTTCCACGAACCAGAGCTGATATTAAAACTGTTGGAGACTGTGGTGGAGGTCAGCAGGGCAGACAGAGTCATTCCTGAATTTCAGGTCAAGCAAGTGATCACCTTGATTCTGGAATGTTATGCCAGTCTCTCGCTGTCTGATAAAAATAAAGTCCTCTCCGGAGTCCTATCTTCCTGGGGATGGAAGGGGCTCTCTGAGAAGTTGTCTGCTTATTTGGAGGGGTTTCAGGATGACCTCAATACTACATTTAACCAGCTTGTACAGAGTCCTTCTGAGCAAGGCTTGGCTAAAGCAGTAGCGTCTGTGTCCCACCTGTTGATTCTGTACCCGGAGGTGACAGTGAAGAAAATGTGCAGTATGGTTATCAGCCATCTAGGCGTCCACAGGTTCCTGGCTCAGATTCTCACTGCCTTCCCTGTGCTCAAGTGCTCACAAGCAGCCTCACAGGAGGCTGTGAGTCCAGCCTCCACTCTCGTGCTGTCATGCCTCAAAGATGCAGTCTGGGGGAAGCTGACTACACCCAAGGAAGAAAAGCAGTTTTTGGAGTTCCTGAGTTGCCTGATGCAGCCTGTAAAGCCCCAGGGGATTCCAGTGGCTGCTCTCCTGGGGCCAGACGAGGTGCTAACAGCATTAGTCCTGCCTTTCTTGATGCTTGATGTCAAAGAGGTGGAGCTCAGCGTGAAGATCTTCCTCCAGACCTTGGAAGCCAATGCCTGCCTAGAGGCATACTGGCTCCAGACCTGTTTCCCCTTCCCCCTCATCTTCAGTGCCTGCCAGCTCCTGGATGGCTTCAGCAAATACTGGCAGCTCTCCAAGGAGAAGCAGTATCTCTCCCTGGATGGGAAGGACCTGGTGATCCATATCCTGGATCTCCTCTGTGAGGCTGTCTTAGCTAATATCGAGGCCATCTCCCCAGACACCTGGATCAAGTCCCTTTCGTGGCTCCACCGGAAGTTAGAGCAGCTGGACTGGACTGTGGGCCTGAGACTGAAGAATTTCTTCGAGGGACACTTCAAGTGTGAAGTGCCAGCCACACTCTTTGAGATCTGTAAGCTCTCTGAGGACGAGTGGACCTCGCAGGCCCACCCTGGTTATGGGCCTGGCACTGGGCTGTTGGCCTGGATGGAGTGCTGCTCCATCGCCACGAGCATCTCAGACCAGATGCTCTCACTCTTGATAATAGATTTGAACAACCCCGAAGAGGTCAGACTGTTCAGCAAGGGCTTTCTGGTGGCTCTGGTGCAGCTCATGCCATGGTGCAGCACCCAGGAATGGCAGTGCCTTCACCAGCTGACCAGGAGGCTGTTGGAGAAAAAATTCCTACACGTCCCTTATAGCCTGGAATATATTCAGTTTGTTCCTCTCCTCAATCTGAAGCCATTTGCCCAGGAGCTACAGCTTTCTGTCCTCTTCCTGAGAGCATTCCAGTTTCTCTGCAGTCAGAGCTGTCGAAATTGGCTTCCTCTGGATGGCTGGTACCACGTGGTCAAACTGCTTTGTAGCAGCCTGTCCAACGTCCTGGACACTATCAGGTCGATTCAGTCAGCTGGCCCCTGGGCCCAAGAACACAACCAGGATCTGACCCAGGAAAGTCTCTTTGTTTATACCCAGGTGTTCTGTCATGTTCTGCACATCATGGCCATGCTCCACCAAGATGTGTGTGACCCCCTCTATGTGTTGGCTTTAGAAATCCTCAGCTGCTATGAAACACTGAGCAAGACCAAACCTTCTGTGAGTTCTGTGCTCCAGAAGGCTAATGAGCAACGCTTCTTAAAGTCCATCGCAGAGAACATTACCCCGGAGGAGCGGCGCCACACTCTGCTGCAGAAGATCAGCAGTTTCTGACCTCTACAGGTTAAAAACCAGCAGAGCCTTGACTTGGTGGGCTAGATGGGGGGTTGGCTAAGCAGCACAAATTTTTTAGTAATGGGAAGTTTTACACAAGCCAAAACACCCAATGGCTAAAACTATACAGAAAATAGTTTCTTAGGTGTTTGTAACATACAGATTATAATAAAATTCTCTTGTATTTCTACTTGTCTCAAGTTTATCAGCAATAGCATAAGCTCAGATGCACTATAAACTGGGCTCAGTTCAAATCGAGGTGGAAGAGGTTCATAACTGGACTTCATTCTAGAATTTAATCAAATGTGTCTAAGATGACACCACACAAGTGGGCAGATTACAGGGGATGACTGTGTCATATACTAATAATTGCTTCAACAGGGCATCAGCTGCACCATGATTTCTATTCAGCCACCAGTTGACTAGGAGACTTGGTATCTCACTATAAAATGAGAGGACCGGGTCAAGAAAATAAAATGCTAGAAGGGTAGACTTCTGTGCTTAAGAAAATGGTATCTGGGCAATCTGTTGATGGGTGTGATGTTGGGATATCTGTATGAGTAAATCTGATACCTCAATAAGAATGATATTATTTTAAAGGTATCTTTTGGAACTTCTGCCATAGTCTTAATTCTGGCAGGCTCAAAAGGGCTTTACTCAAAGAAGATAGGGAAAACAGCAGAGATGTGATTATAAGCTAGGTTTCATTCTCTGCCCAGAGGTGAATTGTCTTGGTTTTGAAGAATGAGTAGGAATTGAGTATGCTAAGCACAGAAATGGGACTTTTAAGAGGCCCAGGATGTATGACAATTTTAGAACTTGGTGGCAAGAGAAGAGTAGGGGAATGAATGCCCATCACTTACCCACACCCTGGCCCTGTGGCTTCAATTGGTTTCTATTCTCCAAATAGAACTGAGGAAGTTCCAGGACTGCTGCACTGAAACTCCCAGAGCCTTCAGTGTACCTGGACTCATAAAAAATTGGAGCAGTGGTTTGCAACCACCAGTCTCTCAATGGGCCACAGCTATTTCCTGCTAGTACACTAAAGATTAATGCTGCTAGGGCTGGAGCAATAGCACAAGTGGTAGGGCATTTTGCCTTGCACATGCTAACCCAGCATGGACTGAAGTTCGATCCCCCGGAGTCCCATATGGTCCCCCAAACTGGAGCGATTTCTGAGCGCATAGCCAGGAATAACCCCAAGCATCATAGTATCTTTCTTTATGCCTTAGCTCTGAGTTCTTTTCACTCGTTCTGAAGTGTGAAAAGGCCAAAAACCAGTGTTTTTGGGGGGCACACCTAGCACTACTCAGAGGTTACTCCTGGCTCTGCACTCAAATCGCCCCTGGCAGGTTTGGGGACCATATGGGATGCCAAGAATTGAACCCAGGTCTGTCCCGGTTTGTTGCATGCACGGCAAACATCCTACCACTATGTTATCACTCCGGCCCCAAAAAACCACTGTTGAAGGATTACTAGATGAATGCATGAGTGTATATGTACCTGCCTCCCTTCCCAGCTTCCATATCTGCCAGACAACATGAGAACACCAGAAGTAACAGCACAGGTTAGGTCTGGTCACAGAATGGAGCTTTAGAGGAATTTACATGGATTCACAAATGAGAAGTTGGGCAATAGTGCAATTTGAACACAGTGATTTAGTACAGCAGGTAGAGTCCTTACCTTGTAGGCAGCCAAACCAGGATCCCTGGCATCCCATATGGTCTCCTGAGCAGCACTGGGGTGGTCCCTGAGTGCAAGCCAGGAATAAGCCCTGAGGATCACCAAGGGTGTCCCCCAAAACCAAAACTAAAGGTACACAGGCAGAATACAATAACACACTTTCTATTTGTTAAGTGGCATCCATTCACATCCATTCACAAGTTCATGGACAATTAAAAGGCACTTTAAAGAATTTCTTTTTTAGTATCATTTGAAAAAGACATCCCTGGTAGCACGGTTTCTTGGCACCAGAAGATTCCGTTTGCAGGTAGAGGGCAGAGGAGTCTGTCCCAGGAGTCTGTCCCACTGCAGTCTGTTTTGCAGTGATTGGCCATACTCCAGCCGGCTGGGTCTGGTGCTCACTTGAGAATACACTCGCTCTGCATGGGCTGTGAGCACTATCAGGGCAGTCTGGGTGAGCTCACAGTTGAGTTGAGAAGTCCATTTCTACTTCATATGAAAAGGACAGTGTCAGGGCCGGAGAGATAGCATGGAGGTAAGGCGTTTGCCTCTCATGCAGGAGGTCATCGGTTCGAATCCCGGCGTCCCATATATGGTCCTCCCGTGCCTGCCAGGAGCAATTTCTGAGCCTGGAGCCAGGAATAACCCCTGAGCACTGCCGGGTGTGACCCAAAAAACCACAAAAAAAAAAAAAAAAAAAAAAAAAAAAAAAAAAGAAAAGGACAGTGTCAAGTCATGAGGTTCTTCAGTAAGAGCTACCAAAGCCATCACTTGAATCCCCACAGGTTTGAGAATATCCTTTGGTGGATATGGGGGAAGCTGACCTTGAGGGAGACAAGCTGAAAGGAATAACAGATTGTGCGACGAGCTCACGAGTTTGACACTGCTCTTACAAATCAGCTTCCAAAAGCTTACTAATGGGTTCCCACAGCTTCTCAAGTGCTTCAGTTTTCTCCTTACTTTCCATCTTGGCCTATGAGACCTCCAATGGAAAATCAACGGACCAGAATACACTGTTGGCATGAGGATGAGGATGAGGCAAAGTACCAGTGGGCTTGTTCAGTAAACAATATAAAAGGACCAACTGGTCCCACAGTAAGTTTTCAAGGCCATCATCACAAAGTATTTTCAGAGCTATAGCACCATATGCCTCTACTGGCCCAGAATGGTGACTGCTGCACTGAGTGGAAAGGTAGGAAGCTGCTGATATGATAGCTGTCGCCCAGACACTTAGTCACCCTGATCACGTATCTTCACACCTCATGCTTTTGCCTTCCAGAGCCCTTGAGATAAGGCTCAAAAAGGACATTGGGCCTGCATTAAAACTTCCTTACTGTCAATGGAGGTCTAATAAGATTCAAGAGTTTTAATTAGGTAAAAAGTGCTTTGCAAAAGAGGGAGATGTGTGTATAAATATCTTTTTAGAAAAACTCAAACCCATCTGCTTACTAATACTCAAAAGGGTGAGGTTACCTAGGACTCTTTGGCCCACGGAATACAGAGCAGAGGAGGCAGCTAGGTGAAGGCAGCACCGTATCTGCCTGACCCCTGGGTTCAGTTAATCATCCTTTTTGGCAGGGGGAGCATCAAAAAGTCGAAATGCTTTCTTGCACAGCAGTGAGAACCAATAGATCTGGGGTGCGATGAGGAAGGCATTGGCCACATTGCAGAAGAAGGGGATGTGAAATGGCACTTGGTATAGGCTCAGTTCTTGAAGCTGCCCATAGGACCAGTACATGTAGGGAAATAGAAGGATCCGACAAGCAAGGAAGGTGGTCAGTGTGAGGATTCCATTCACCTTGTACAGAAGGGTGTGTTGCTGCTTGAACTAGAAACAAAAAGAAAGGAATATGGGCCAGAGCAATAATAGTACAGTGAGTAGGGTACTTGCTTTGCTTCTGTACTTGTGGCTAACCTAAGTTCAATCCTGGCATCCCATATGGTTTCCCTTCCCCTGCTAGGAATGATCCCTGAGCAGTCAGAATTCCGTCCTGAGCACAGCTGGATGTGATCCCGCCCCCCAAAAAAAAAGGAAAGGAAAAAAATAGGGCCACCAAGAGGTTGGGGCTGAAGCCCAAGTCCAACACCAAAGACCATGCACTGAAGTCCCTGTTACTTGTAAAAGATGATTCAGGACTGTCATATTTATATATGCATGGAGCCTTGGAGTTTTTCCAACAGTGATGTCCAAGCACAGGAATAGCAGACTCAAGCAAAGTTGTGGCCAGATAAAGTATGTAAAGAACTATATCAAGCTTGAATCTGGTGTACAATTCTGTCCCCATTGGCTTTCCATGGGAATCTGCCAAGCCTTGCCATCTATTAAGGAAAAGGAGAGTCTGCTCTCTGGGCTGTGTTTCTACCAGCACATGCCTACGTGCCTGAATTAGAATTCTGCCCAGCGACACAAACGGAGTGCTCAGTTCTGCGGTGAAGATGCAGCCAACAAAGAAATCCCCAAGTTCTCCCCGGAGAGTCTGCAAATGAAAAGATGAAAAAGGGGAAAAATAAGAAAGAGAAGTTAGAAAATCACTGGAAGGAAAATTCTAACAGGGGTTATAAAAGGATGACTGGGAGAGTGCTGAGACAGGCAGATGCTAATGGGGCCAGCACAAGCCCATTCATTCTGCTACTACCACAGCAAGATCTAGCTCCTGAGGCTCCAGAAGCAGGTTCAGATAAACTGATGGCATCACACACCCAGCTTTCTCTGAAATTTATTGTCAGCCAGAAGAAATATTGTAACCTACTTTTGGGTTATCTAACTCAGTCATTCCAAAGGCACTTACTTAGCTAGTTTAGTTCAACAAAGTATATGCCTGCCAGGTCCTATACTAGATGTTAAAGGAATCAAGAAAAACTTGTTAAAGAATATAGCATCTCTCCCTCCTCTCTCTCTTGGTGTTTTGGGCTATGAATTTAGAATTATTTCTAATAGCTTCTATTAGTGGAAAGTTATAAGCGTTTTAATCAAGCAGTGTCACCTAGTAGGCACTTAAGAATTACTAGTTTTCTCTCGCTTGTTGGGTAAACTTTTTAGTGGGAGGAAAGAGAATGAGGAAATAAATCTGGGCAGAAATTATAAGTCTTGGCTGAGCTACTCTCATTTGAAATTTAATTTGCATAGGGTTTTTTTGGGGGGAGAGAGCACATCCAACAATGCTTAGGGCTTATACCTGGCTCTATAATACTATCTAGATCACTACTAGCAGTATTCATATGTGGTGCCAGGGACTGAACTAGAATTGACTGCATGCAAGACAAGCATGCAAGACATTTTAGAGCTGGAGCAATAGTACAGTGGTAAGGTGCTAGCCTTACATGCAACTGATCCAGGTTCAATCTCCTGCATCATCTAAGCACCACCAGGTCTTGAGCACCTGAGCAAAGAGCCAGGAAATTGAACATTGCTAGGTGTGGCCCAAAAGCAAAAACAAAAACAAGAATCAGGGCCGGAGAGATAGCACAGTGGTAAGGCATTTGCCTTCCAAGCAGCAGATCCAGGATAGATGGTGGTTTGAATCCCGCCATCCCATATGGTCCCCCAAGCCTGCCAGGAGCAATTTCTGAGTGCAGAGCCAGGAGTTAGTCCCTGAGCTCTGCAGGGTGTGATCCCTCCCCCCAAAAAAGATAAGAATCTTAACCACTATCCTATATTTCCAGATCCTACATTCATCTTTTTTATTTAAGGTTTTTTTTTTTTTAATGAATCATAAGGGTCCTGTAATGCTGTGGATCAAATGCTGTGGATCAATGCTATGTGAGCCTCTTGGTTTGATTCCTAGCACCTTGAAAATAAATTTATATGCAGTTCTGTATTATGTCCATTTTATATTGTTTTTATATCATATGAACTACAAAAAAAATCTCTGACAAATAAATGCTAGGAAGCACAGAGAGCTAGGGAATTGATATCTGGGAGGAACACAAACATTTCAGATTTCACTCCTTGACATGAATTGCCTAGGCTCTCTAACTGTGGCAGTGACTGGCGGCACAAGGAGTGTGGGTTGGGGCGATGATGACAATTGACAGTGAGGTAATGGGGCAATTCTAAAACCTGTATGATGGTCGAGAGGCCGGTTCAGAGGAGGACACAAGGGACTAAGGTTGTCACTGATGTGCCGGAAGGCCATACCTGTGTAACTGGCACAAGGATAAACAGAATGACTGCATGGTGCGTGATCATGAGGCGGTTTTTACTTAGGAAGTTGCGGAAAATGGTGAAGGAGTGTCTACGGTCTTCGGTTCGGTACGACTCACAGAGATACATAGCATAAATGTCATAGATCATGTACGGAACCAAAAACCAGACATATTCTCGGGCCAGCCAGTGCCTGAAAGAAAACATAGAATGGTTCATGAAACAATGATAGATATAAATGTTGAGGGCTCAAACAAATTCCCATTTAGCCTCCTATTCAACTAACTTTTTCTTTGACTTCAAGTAGTTGAAGTCATTGAAGACACTGAAGGCGCTGAAACTTACAAACAAGAATGAACAATTTTCTTTAAATTATAGCCAAGAGTTAACTCAATAGGCTGAATAAAGGCTTTTTTGTTTGTTTGTTTGTTTTTTGGGTCACACCCAGCAGCGCTTAGGGCTTACTCCTGGCTCTACGCTCAGAAATCGCTCCTGGCAGGCTCGGGGAACCATATGGGATGCTGGGATTCAAACCACCATCCTTATGCATGCAAGGCAAACACCCTACCTCCATGCTATCTCTATGGCCCCTGAATACAGGCTTTTTATGCAGGAGGTCTGAGTTAGATCCCCAGCACTACTGCTGTGAGTGACCTCCACTCACAGAGCTAGACTAGCCTCTCAGTCCCTCTGGGTATGACCCAAAAGCCAAGAATAAAAAAAATAAAACAAATTTCTGGCCTCAGCCAAGGAGCTAGCTTAAAGGGCTAAGAAGACATGTCTGGCATGCAGAGAACCCAGGGTCCATTCCTGGTACCACATGTTTCCATAAGCACAACTGAAGTGATTCCAAAGGCTCCAGCAAAAGTGGGCCTGAACAGTCTAATATTTTAGTATAATAATAATAATAGGGCCCGGAGAGATAGCACAGTGGTGTTTGCCTTGCAAGCAGCTGATCCAGGACCTAAGGTGGTTGGTTCGAATCCTGGTGTCCCATATGGTCGCCCGTGCCTGCCAGGAGCTATTTCTGAGCAGACAGCCAGGAGTAACCCCTGAGCAATGCCGGGTGTGGCCCAAAAAATAACCAAAATAATAATAATAATAATAATAATAATAATAATAATAATAATAATAATAATAATAGTAATAATATAATTTCAGCAGAGATTCCTAAGTATCAGGCAGAGAGTTGGAATTTACTCAATATTGTGTATTTAATTGCGTGTCTCTATTTGCTTGATTTAGCAGCTCATTTGTAATGAATTTCTGGCACTTTTGTGACACTGACTTTGATACACAAACACACACAAATGATTCAATAGCATCACCAAGGAACTTGTTTGGAATGTGTCCAGAATTCCCAAATCCAACATTTCCAGTTTAACACCACTCAGTTGCTAAATAATTGGGAGTTTTCCTCTGGATTACAACATGGAAGTTTCTGGGAAGCCGTCCTGGTCCTTTCTCTTACAATTCCTGAATTCATATTCTACTCACTAGGGAAAATATATCTGGACATAAGCTAAGAGTTCAAGAACTACCTGATAACAGGTATCTACAGGCAGAAAAGTTAGGACCAAAGACAGTGTTCTTATGTTCTTGTCCAAAGGGGTTGAATCAATATTTGCCCAGTTGAGGTGATAGTTTATCATTATCCTAGAGAAGAATAGAAGGAAAGTGTATAATGTACACAAGTTGTTTTTTTTTTTGGTTTTTGGGCCACACCCGTTTGACGCTCAGGGGTTACTCCTGGCTATGTGCTCAGAAATCGCCCCTGGCTTGGGGGGACCATATGGGACGCCGGGGGATCGAACCGCGGTCCTTCCTTGGCTAGCGCTTGCAAGGCAGACACCTTACCTCCAGCGCCACCTACCCGGCCCCTAAAGTTCTTTTTTTTTTTTTTTTTTTTTTTTTTTTTTGGTTTTTGGGCCACACCCGGTGACGCTCAGGGGTTACTCCTGGCTATGTGCTCAGAAATCGCCCCTGGCTTGGGGGGACCATATGGGACGCCGGGGGATCGAACCCCGGTCCGTTCCTTGGTAGCGCTTACAAGGCAGACACCTTATCTCTAGCGCCACCTTCCCGGCAATGTACACAAGTTTATTCCCAAGTAATAACCATGCTAGAAAAAATTAGGTAAAAACAAAATTCAAAATTCTTCTAAATTGAGGGGCTGAAGCAGTGGTGCTAGAGGAAAGGCATCTGCCTTGCAAGTGCTAGTCTAAGACAAACATCGGTTCAATCCCCCGGTGTCCAATATGGTCCCCCCCCAAGCCGGGAGCGATTTCTGAGCACATAGCCAGGAGTAACCCTGAGCGTCAACGTGTATGCCCCCCACCAAAAAAATTTCGAAGAAATTGAAACTATGTAGTATTCTGGGGAAGATTAAATTTGACACGTTTTTATTGAGAAGCCATAGTTAGGGAGAAGAAATACTTTTTTGGGGGGGGCACACACGTTTGATGCTCAGGGGTTACTCCTGGCTACGTGCTTAGAAATTGCCCCTGGCTTGAGGGACCATATAGGACGCCGGGGGATTGAACCGCAGTCCTTCCTTGGCTAGAGCTTGCAAGGCAGACACCTTACCTCTAGCGCCACCTCACCAGCCCCAAGAAATACTTTCATTTTATGGTTCTTCAACTACCTGAACCTGGAATCACTTGCAGGCTTGTCATAAAGCTCCATTCCTTACAGAACCTAAATGGGAAACCTGGGTTCCTCAAATCTCAAAGTATGGACTATGGAGCCTCTTTTTGGTGCCTGGCATGAATCCTAGCACTTCACACATGTGCAGCTGAGCCACATCCCCAGCTCCTCTTTCTGTACTTCTTTTGTTGTTTGTCTATAAATTTTTGGTTAAATCTGGCTCTGCACTCAGGAATTATTCCTGGCAAATTTTAGGGGACCATATTGAATCATATCTAGGTCATTGGTCATATCTAGGTCAGTCACAGGTAAGACAAGTGTGCTACCCACTGGACTATCTTCCTGGCTTCCAAATCTGTACTTTTAGCCCTGTCCCTGGTGATAGTCTAAGGAGCCAGTCCACTGAACAACAACACTGGAAATAAACTGTCTAGCTGGGCCATTTATGTTTCTGTTTCTGAATAAGTGAGTCTACAAACACCAAGACATAACTACAAAATAAATAAGCAGGGGCCAGAGAGATCACACAGTGATAGGGCATTTGCTTTCCAAGTGAATGACCCAGGACCAATGTTGGTTTGAATCCTAGTATACATATGGTCTCCCATGCCTGCCAGGAGTGATTTCTAAGCACAGAGCCAGGAGTAACCCCTGAGCACTGCCAGGTATGGCTCAAACACCAGGAAAAAAAAAGGCAATGAAATAGTTACACAAGTTATAACAAATAGATAATCTAAGTGTAGGTGAATTTATCACCCAGAAACCATTTAGGCAAAAAGACATGATATCAATTCCACTGTCCATCTACAAGTTCCTTTGCTTTCATGACGCACTTTGAAGTGAAATAACTATGAAGAGCCACTAAAAGTCTTTTTCCCTGAATGAATTAAAGGTTTTAATGTGGGCCCGGAGAGATAGCACAGCAGTGTTTGCCTTGCAAGCAGCCGATCCAGGACCAAAAGTGGTTGGTTCGAATCCTGGTGTCCCATATGGTCCCCCCCCACCCCCACCTCCCGTGCCTGCCAGGAGTTATTTCTGAGCAGACAGCCACGAGTAACCCCTGAGCACTGCCGGGTGTGGCCCAAAAGCCAAAAAAAAAAAAAAAAAAGGTTTTAATGTTTTGTACACAGTAATATTTTTTTTTTGGGTGGGGGGAAGGGTCACACCCGGCAGCGCTCAGGGGTTACTCCTGGCTCTATGCTCAGAAATCGCTTCTGGCAGGCTCAGGGGACCATATGGGATGCCAGGATTCGAACCACTAACCTTCTGCATGAAAGACAAATGCCTTACCTCCATGCTATCTCTCCAGCCCTACAGTAGTAATTCTTTAAGAGCAAAATTGTAGCTGGTAGGTAGAGATCTCTGAAAATGTATTAGCAAGATTTGATATAATCTTAATTACCACTAGTTTGGGATTTAGTGTTATTTATGAAATAAAGATAATCATCTTTGGGGCGGAGAGATAACACAGCAGTATTTGTCTTGCAAGCAGCCGACCCAGGACCTAAGGTGCTTGGTTCAAATCCTGGCGTCCCATATGGTCCCCTGTGCCTGCCAGGAGCTATTTCTGAGCAGATAGCCAGGTGAGCTATCTCTGAGCACCGCCGGGTGTGCCCCCCCCCAAAAAAAAGATAATCATCTTTATCTAATATCCCTGACAATTTTGAGAACTAAGTGTGAAAGTTCTTTTTTAGGGGGCAGGGGATCATGCCTAGTAGTACTTGGGGGAGGGGGATTCACTCCCAGTCATGCTTGGGGAACCATATGGTGCCAGGAATTAAATTGGGGTTCAATATATATGCAAGGAAGCACCTTACTCCTTGTACTATCTCTTGTACCCCTACCAAGTCCTTTTAGATATAGACATGTATAAGTACTATCTGAGGGGCTGAAGAAATAGTATGGCAGGCAGGACACTTGCCTTGCACATGGCTAACCTGGGTTTGACTTCCCAAGCACCTCACATGGTCCCCTGAACACCACTAGT